>NW_025333960.1:26249375-27742500 GCF_019186645.2 Phyllostomus hastatus
AAGTGTAGCCTCCTTTGACCATCTCAAAGTTTTGCTGTGTTTTGACTCCCTGGCCACCAAGAGTGCCAACAGATATGCTTGTGTCACAGATGTTGGATGTCTGTGTGGGGAGTCTAATATTTGCTTCCTAAAAATAAAGTTAGAATTATAAAATGGATAAATCAAATTGAAACTAACAATTTGCCTTTATGTCTTTCACACCACAGGCAAATCACTTACTGTGCCTCTCAGTTTCCCATACCTAAAATCAGGATAATCATAGTACCCAAATGTTAGGTATTATGGGTTGAATTGTGTCCCCCCCACAAAATTTGTATATTGAAGTCTTAACTCTTAGTGCCTCAGAATGTGATCTTATTTGACAATAGGGTCATTATAGATGTAACTAGTGAAATTAAGATGAAGTTATCAGTTAGGGAGGGCCCCTAATCCAAAAGGTAAAATTTGGACACAGACATGCACACAAGGAGAATGACATTTGAAGATTTGATTTATACTGCCATCAGCTAGGGAACCACCCACCAGGTGCTGGGAGAGAGGCCTGACAGGCTCTTCTCTGGCACCTTCAGAGGGAACGTGTTCCTGCCAACACCTTGATCTTTTAAACTTCGGCACTGTGAGACTGCACATTTCTGTTGTTTAAGTCACTCACTTTGTGGTACTTTATTATGACAGCCCTAGAAAACTAATACAACAGAATTATGAATTTTAATTTTATTAACACAAGTATGGCACTGAGCTTTGCTTGGCATAGTAAGTGCTCAATAAACATTAGATGTATTATTATTACTATTATTATATAATAATGAACTGTCATCATTGCATCACCACACAGTCAAAAAAAAAGTGAAATATGGTTTACCATTACTTCTTCTCCAGGTCCTTCAGTATTTGATATAATTAAATTTTGTTGGGCCACATCCTCTGGAAAACATTTCTTTACTGTTTTCCTAGCAGTAACACAGAAACATGTAAAAAGGGCACCTAAAAAATAAAAATATTTAGGTAAGTAGAATTATTTTTTGATGCTGATATATATTAAATCATTTGAATCATATGATTGTTTAAAAGGTTCTTTGGAGAACCTAAAAATTTTTATTCCATAAAGTACCCTTGGGTCATATAATTTAAAACAGAATATTAACAAATGTATTAGTATACAGACCATCTCTTAGTGAGATTATGTTATTAGACTAAATAAGAAATAGATCAATAAAAAAGTAAGGAAGATTAAATGAGTACAGTTTATTAACAGTTCTCTTCCCAGGTCCAGAATTAACTTAAATATTTCCCTTATTTTCTCCACACTGAAATACTAACTTTATTTGATTGAAATTTAAGCTAGTATTATTAGTATTTAAAACACATACTCTTAATGGGCTTGGAGTCATAAAACAAATGGTTTTAGGCATAACCATATTATGTATTAGGCATAAATACAAACAGGAAAGGCAATTACATAAAATCAGTGACTGGTTTTGAAATCGTACATCACTAACACAGCTCTAAGAGAAACAACCAGTTTAACTTGAAACTCATATCAATGAATTAGGAACAGCAAAAACTGTGACAAAAACTTATAAATGTGAATAGAATGTGTGTAGCCAAATAGATTGTTAATAAAGAAAGAAAAGAAGGAGAGAGGGATGGAGGGAGGAACGATGGGAGAGAGGGAGGGAAGTGTGGGCAATGATTTCTATCACTTTTGCATCTCTGAAAAACAGTTCTCAGGATGCAAAATCTTAACATTCTTTGCATGAATCGCTTTCCCTCAGTAGCTCACCATATGACTATTTTCCATTCATTCCACTCAATAAAGTTTTGTTAAGATATATGCTATATCATATTAATAACAGTGAGCATAAACCTCTAAGTAAATTTTGGAGCTACTCTTTTCACTAATTCTTTTTTGCATTCACTACTAATATTTTGTATGAGAGGGAATCTTGATATTAATTTTATCCAACCTTCTCATCCTACATATGGAAAAAAGAACTTAAGAAGAGGAAATGATTTAACCAGTGTCTCACAGATAATTATGGGAAGAATTAAGGTTACACCTCTGAAAATTACTTTAATCTGTTCTTAATGATATGTTTCTTCTTCTATGACTCAGAACCCTAAGTCTTCTATTACATGCAAGATTGTTAAAAAGAGCACATTTACCAAAAGCTATAAATGTCATTGATATAAAGAATTGTCATGTTTTTAAAAATATTGGAAAAATTCCAGCTAATGCATTCTAGATAATTATACTTACATAACAACAATGCAGAACCCAACACCATGGAAAGAATTGCCCATTTTCCAAGTATGACTTTTGGTACGTCGGCATCACGCTCTCTCTTCAGAGGCATGCTACACTCAGATGGTGTTGTACAGTCACATACTCTGACTGACAATACGTGTTTTGCAGAAAGACCATGTTTATCTTTTATTTCAACAGGCACACTATAAATGTTATAATCAAGTTGTTGCTTTGTACGAAGCAATGCAGTTTTATCTATGGGAAAAACAGAAGAAAATATGTATTGATATCACCTTTCAATAATAATATTATTCTGACTGGTATTCTTGGGGTGAGGAACAGGGATAGGAGGCACAGAGTTTACCTTAGAAGAAACTTTCCAGTGGTTCATTTTTTTTCTTAAAAATGATTTTTAATTCTTGATAAATAAGGAACACTAATTGATATAGCTCTATGCCTATATTAGACTAGTCTATACTTAACATGTTATTCAAATATTATATTAAGAAAATTTGTTTTCTTAAAATATATTCAAAACAAGAGTCTAAACCTCATAAATACATTATTACTTACAATAGCTGGGTATTATTCTTATGGGATCACTAAAATAATTTCTTAAAATTAATCCTTAATTATCATCATAAAGTTAGGTGAAAGTCAAAACCATCAGCCATCTCAAGTTTCTATTGATTACAAGATTTAGCGTAATTACCCACCATCCTTCTTTTCTAAGGTCCAAAGTCTGTTGACAGAATTATCCAGACGGAATTCAAAAGGTGGACCATTCTCAGGTCCATCTGGATCCGTAGGTGAGAGAAGAGCAAAATCCTGATTATGCTGACAAATTGTCACATCTTTGTCAATTTGTGGTGGATGATCATTATGATCTTCCAACAGAACGACTAATGTGCCAGTGCAAGATCTGCCATCTAAGAAAAATTGAAAATAAGACATATCTTCACTTACAAATTTGTTTTCCACCATTTCTATGATACACACTTGACTGCTTTGTACTAACTGTCTGAACTTGAATTCCACATTTCTCAGATCACTTTACAACAAGTACAAAATCATGACAGGTGCTTTTTAAAACTAAAAGGTATGAGATTGTGAATAATATCACTAACAGAATAACAGTTGAAAGTAAAACTGATTCTTTACATTTGTCATTCTGAAGAGCTATGTTCATGCTCAAGATAAAAAGACTTTACATTTGGTTATCAATCACTTCTTCAACCTACTCTCCTGACCCTTTTCCTCACATACTCTTTGCTCAAACTTTAAAATTGGTCATCAGACCCACTTGGGGTGCTCCTTCTCATGTCTGTTTTGATACATTTTGTTGCTGCTGCCTGGAATACTCTTCTCTTCCTCTTTGCCTGAAAAAACCTCATTATCCTTCCAGAATCCACTCAAATATCACTTCCTCATGAAACTTTCTGTGACTTGTGTGGATAATGGCAGCCATATTCTCCTTTCATTTCTCATAACACTTGGCTTATCAGCGGCTCACACATTGAACTGTGAACATTGTTCATCCTCAGAGCTAAGTCAAATTCATCTTGAGAGCCTAGTGAAATGCCCAGTATGTCTTGGCTAACTTATAACTTAATACTAACACATTGAACAGAACGCGCATACTCTTTCTATACTCTGTAAAACAAAAACTTAATTAAATAAACCATAAACACAAGTTTGCATCCCCACCCTAAATCAATTAATTTGTTCTTGAGGATAGGGACTCTTACTCATTACTAGATGGCCACTATTATTGGATTATTGGGTCCCACAAGTTTCAATAAATATTTTTAAGTAAAATAGTGCCTATTAGTTGTGTTAATAGATAATTAAGTTCAGAAAACATGCTCAAATTTTGCTATATGTGATAAGATAACAAAGTACAATAAATGTTAATTTTCAAAACTGAAATAAAATAATAATTGATGAAATTTCTCAGTGTTTTGCTTTAATGCTGGTCTAAGTTTTGGAGCATTTATGTTGTTTATCATGAGGACTACTATAAATCATATGCAAATAAAATCTGATTTTTTTCTTTCTAGTTTGAAATATTACTTAAGCTGTATAATGTAGTATAATTCAGTAATTTTTTCTGTTGAATAACTACAAAATCAATCAATTAAAAGTGATTTTTAATTAATTACTTACAAAAGATAATTACTATATATACCTATTTTAAAACCATTCTATCTGATAAGTTTTAAAATATCTATAAATAAAAGAGGGATATAGCTCCTGTAAGATTAAATCTGAAATAGCATAGAAACATTTTCACACTGCCAGAAAGTTGTAAATGAATCTGAATACAAATAACTTTAAAATCACTAAACTAAAAAAGAAGTGAGTTATGGAAAAAGAAACTATTTTTAAAGATTAAAAAAATGTAGTTATAGACACTACAATCTGAGCCAACACGTGTGCTGATTTTATTTTTTTTTAAGATTTTATTTATTCACTTTTAGAGAGGGAAGGGAAGGAGAGAGAGAGAGAGAGAGAGACATCAATGTGCAGTTGCTGGGAGCCATGGCCTGCAACCTAGGCATGTGCCCTGACTGGGAATTTTCACAGCCTGCGCTCAATTCACTGAGCTACACCAGCCAGGGCCTGATTTTATTTTTAAAATTTTAAACAAAGAGCCATTTCTCTCCATGGAACAAGGAGAGAAATCCCATCTCAGTCTCTATTTTAAGTATATTATTAAAAATGAATGCTTGATAAAATAGGAAGACTCATAGATTGGCCTTCCAGCCAAGATGGAGGCATAGGTAGATACACTGTGTCTCCTCACACAACCAAAAGGACAACAAATTTAAAAACAAAAAATAACCAGAACTGCCAGAAAATTGAACTGTATAGAAGTCCTACAACCAAGGAGTTAACAAAGAAACATTCATCTAGACCAGAAGGAGGGGTGGAGATGGGCAGCAGGATGAAGAGGACTCGAGGCAAGGTGGAGGCTGGCAGAGCTGGCAGTCCCACATTCACGTGCAGATGAACCAGGAGGAACAACTGGGGAGAGAGACGGACCACACAGCCCAGAGACCCAGCACAGGGAAATAAAGCCTCAAAACCTCTGACTGAAAAAACCTGTGAGGGTGGAAGCAGCAGGAGAAACTCCCAGCCTCACAGAAGAGTTTGTTAGAGGGACCCACAGGGTACTAGAACATACACAAACCCACCCACCTGGGAATCAGCACCAGAAGGGTCCAATTTGCTTGTGGGTAGTGGGGGAAGTGACTGAAAGTCAGCAGAGAGCTGAATAAGAGGCATTGTTTCCTCTCAAATAGAAAGGTCAATGATATTCTAGGCAGAGGGTGTATTAAAGAGTGCTTTCCAGGGTGACAGCAGGAAAACCAGCCTGACTAAGATGATTGACACAAGAAAGACCAGGAAATAAACTGGACTTTTAAAAAAGCTACAAGAACATTTAGGTCGTCATCCTAAAGTGTTTGTGAGCATCAAAACTAAATGTTTATGTGGAAATATAAACAATTACTTATATATTTGGCCTTTGGAAGAATATATTGATGGAATAAAGTTCTAATAAACAAAACCCTTCATGTCACCAATATGGTTTTCCATTTAACATCCCTATCTTTACTTCTTCTTGATCATATCCAGGTTATCCATAAGCCTGGGGCATATATTCTTACATTTTAGATTTAGCATTTCATTTCTTTGGGTTATAATCACTGTACTTCTTTTAGCACTAAAACACAAAGTTAATATCTTATAGTTCTGTTCTCCATGTTTTCCATCTCTCCAAATAGTACTTCATTCACCAAGCTTCTGTATTTCTGTGAAAACTCCTACTTTTATCCTTTAATCTGGACAGCTTTTAACTGATTTTCACTTCTTATGATATTTATACTTTCTCTTACGGGGAAAGTTTTCATACCATAGAAATGCTTATGAGACTACAATAATCCTTTAATCAATATCATGTGAGATTTTGACCTTGTCTATGAATTTTAGTTTTCATAGTAACTTGCCTAGACAATCAACATTTATGGAATAAATGAGCAAATATAATTATTGCTTGACAGCGTAATTGTGGTTTTGAACCATTCAGATTTTATTTTTACTTATACAGGAGTAGCAAGTCACCTAAGACTATAGAGTAATGACAATATTAAATCTATTTCTCAGTTAATGTTGTCCCCATTCTTTAGCAGATTTTTTTAACCTATACTAAAAGAATTACATTAAAAGATCTCAGCCTGTTGATGACCAATGTTGTGGGTAGACCAACCACTTATCAAAGGAAACTTTGAAAAAACAAGTTTATTACTTATTTTTCAAAAACAAGAAATTTCTTGGCACACCAGGAGCTATCCAGTGTGGTCACAGGGTGGAGTAGGGTAGGGATGCAGATGGAGGAGGAAAATTCTGTCATGGGCCTTGAGTCAGGATGGGGATGCCTAGGGTTTCACAGGCTCACTGTTTATCAGTGATTTTAAAACACAAGAGCAGGAATTTAAAGAACAAGGATGGGAAAAGCAGCCTGGCTCCTTTTTCTAGTCCTGTGGCTGGCAATGAATGTATTTATTCAAAAGAGCCATTTTGAAGCGGATGTCTCAGCAAACACGCCTTAAGACAGGCATTTGCATTACAAAAAGAAAAACCAACAGTCAGTAAATACACTAATTCCACCACAATGTTACCTGTTCACAGTGGTTTAATTCCTGGAGTGTCCTTCTCAAGGGTTTTGAGAGACTACTTCATGACATTTGGAAAACATTTCTTCTCAAGATAGGCTCTAGAACTAACCTTGGAAAAGGATTGCAGGGTATAGCAAAAGACTTGTTCAAGAGTCATTGTGTGAGCATACCTTTAGGCCATAGGGGAAAATTTTGTTCCCCATTAAGAGGGGCTCCAAACCAACTGGCCTTGAACCCAACTGTTTTAGGCAGTTTGAATTCTTTCAGCCTGTCCAAGTCATAATGATCTAAATCTAAACTCCTGTCCAAAAATGGAGATCCCTGAGGATGCCAACATGTCCAAGGCAGAGCTCAAGTAACAGGGACCGTGAAACTTAAACTCCCACTTCTCAGTTTTGTGTCATTGATGTACTGGGAACCAAATTGGGGTGGTCTCCAAAATATTAAACAATCATAATGCAAACATTTTTTGTATAAAATTTTGATCTGGAAATAAATAAATTTCATCCCAAGATTTTCTATAAAGTATACCCTATATTTATATTTTACATTTCATTTCTAGAAAATTGCACTCACCTCTATCAGTTGCAACCACTGAAACATTGTATTGGTTGTTTTTTACAAATTTTGATTCTCTATCTAATACTTTTACAGTCCTCAAGTCACCAGTTTGTTCATTAATGTCAAACCAGTTATCTTCATCTCCTATCTTCTTATACCTAATTTTAAGAAATCAATATAAATGATCAAACCAAAAACTGGATATAATCTCAAAATTTATCATTTTAAAAAATACATATAACTTTCCTAAACTTAAAATCAATTTACATCACAATTAAAAATAGGGAACTTTTTGAAAAATACATTACCTTAAACCTTCACCACTGCGTGTTTCTGGATCCAATGCTTTGTATCCAAAGAGTTCTTTGCCAACTGGGAGGCCATCTGTACTCTGAATAACTTTTACTGGTGGTTGGCATTCAGGGCCCTCATCACTGTCTTTAATTTTAACAGTGACAGTTGTAGTGCACATAGTAGGAGTTTGAGAGTTTGGCGCACTAGAGAACTGTGCTTCATTAAGTACACCAATTTTCAGAATAATTTGGTGGTTGACTTCATAGTTCAATGGCTGTTAAAGGACATACTTTAATTAATCGATGTATAACACTATATATAAAAGACTTACCATCATAATCCAAGCTCTAGCACAAAAGAAAATATCATTTTTATACAATGTTACCAAAAGAAAGTGCTAATGTATTTCAAGACTCATAATTAGCTCCCTACAATGACAAAAATGATCAAATGCAAAATTGTTGTTTTTAAAATTTAATCAATTTTTCACTTAGCATACTTATCTCCAGGTCTATACATGCTGTCAAAAAAGGTAAGAAGATTTCCTTTTCCTGTACAGCCAAGTAGTATTCCATTGTGTAAATGTACCAGTTTTCAATCTATACATCTACAGACCTTAACTGTTGTAAAAAAATGCTGCAGTGAACACAGGGGTGCATATGTTCTTTCAAATTAGTGTTTCAGGATGCTTAGGATGTATTCCTAGAAGTGAGATCACAAGGTGAAAAAGCAGTTCTATTTTTAATTTTTTGAGGAAATTCCATACTGTTTTCCACAGTGGCTGCATTCCCACCAACAGTGCACAAGCGTTCCTTTTTCTCCACATTCTCCCCAGTTGTGTGTTGATTTATTTATGACAGCCATTCTGGCAAGTGTGAGGCAATACCTCCCTATGGTTTTAATTTGCATCTCTCCAATGCTTTGTGACATTGAACTTTTTTTCACAGGTCTGTTGGCCATCTGTATCTCCTTTCTGGAGAAGTGTTTATTAAGGCCCTCTACCCATTTTTTAATTGGATTGTTTATGTTCCTGGTGTTGGGTTGTGTGAGTTCTTTGTATATTTTGAACATTAACCCCTTATAAAAGCCAGTCAGAGAGAGACAAATACCATATGATTTCATTTATATGTGGAATCTAATGAAAAAAATAAACTGATGAACAAACTAAAACAGAGGCATGGGTATATGGAACAGACTGACAGCTGTCAGAGGGGAGGGAAGTGGGAGGACTGGATGAAAGGAGATGAGAGATTAGCCAAAAATCATACATACATAGACCATACACCACACTATGTCTGTGCACATAGACACAGACAACAGTGTGGTGATGGCCAGAGGGAAAGGGAGGAAGAGGGTGGGGGCTAGGTGGAGGTAGGCAAAGGGCAGGGAATGGGGACAGAAAGAGACTTTGCTTGGGACGGAGGGTGCACGATGCAGTGTGTAGATGATGTTTTTTTATTGAGTTGTATAATTGAAACCTGCATAATTTTCAAATCAATGTCACCTTAATAAATTTAAAAAAAGAAAAGGGGCATCAGTGGATAAACTATGAAATATAAAGAATCTGTGGTTTGGTTAATAGTTCTATATACTAATGTTAAATTCTTTGGGCAAGCATACCATGGTTATGTGAGACGTTAACACTGGGGGAAGCTGAGCAAAGAAAGGGTCTATGGGAATTAACTCTGTACTATTTTTGCAACTTTTCCATTAATCTAAAATTCTTGCAAAATAAAAGTTGAGTTTAAAAAGCCAAAAATACTAAACTAAACTAAACTAAAATGTAATCAAATTTTCTTCTCACTTTTCTTTGGAAAGTTCTTGTCTTCATTTTTTGCATTATTAGTTTAAATATGAATAGTAATACAGAATTAAGGTGTGGCTTATTCCAGTTCAAGCAGATTACTATACTTATCAAATGGTATAACAGTGATAAACAAGATAACGGAAGCCCCCTCCAAGCTATCATTAGACTCTCAGCATATGACATTGGGCAATAATGGAGCAGTTATCTGAGTACATGAGTCAAAAGATATAATGATATTATTAAGCAGCACCTTTGAAAGCACATTATACTTGGTTTGCTTTGTTTCTGATCAAAATGCTCAGTCCCGAACTGAATAGTCAGAAAGAATCCTAAACAATAGTTAAATAATTAGAGATTAAAGTCTATCAAGAAAACAAAAAAAGGAAAACAAGAGAAAGAAACATAAGAGAAGAAGGAGCAGGAGAAAGAGGAGAAGAGAAGGAGGAGAAGGGGGAGAAGAAGGAGAAAGGGGAGAAGGGGGAGAAGGGGAGGAGGATGGAGACGGGAGGAGGGGAAGGGGAAGGAAATAGAAAGAGAAAGAACAGGTGATATAATTTTTTTAAAGATTTATTTATTTATTTTTAGAGAGAGGGGAAGGGAGGGAGAATGAGAGGGAGAGAAACATCAGTGTGTGGTTGCCTCTCGCATGCCCCCTATTGGGGACCTGGCCTACAGCCCAGGCATGTGCCCTGACTGGGAACCAAACTGGCAATCCTTTGGTTTGTAGGTCCGCATTCAGTCCACTGAGCCACACCAACCAGTGTGGCAATATAATAATTAAAAGATATTTTCTATAAACCTTATGAGAGAGGCAGAATTTGTACATAAAGTTTCCAAGACAATGCAGTCTATAAAAAAATAATGATGGAAGTATGTTACAGATTAGTGTGAACAATGGGAGAAGGACTTAGAATAGAATCAGGTTCAGTTAAAATAATCATTTTAGGTGCCCATAATAGAAATTGAATTTTTAAAATTCTAAAGCCATGGCTACCTCAAAATATAGGGTGATTAATAGGCAAACCCACTTTATATTTAGTAAAGTGTCTTATCAAATAGACTACAGAGAGGCAAAAGTGTAACATGATCGTGAAAGGAATGGAAAGTCAGGAGGTTTGATTTCAAATAGTGATTCTTCCATTTTTCTCTGTCTTGTGTTCTATAAAATAAGGGTTTTGGCCTTGACCAGGTGTGGCTCAGTGGACTTTTAGGTACTGTAGACCTAAAGGTTGTGCGTTCAATTCCTGGTCAGAGCACACATAGGGGTTACAGGTTCTGTCCCCAGGTGGGTCTCATAAGAGAAGCAATCTATCAATGCTTCTCTATCACATTGATGTTTCTCTCCCTCTCTCTCTCTATCCCTCCCTTCCCCCTCTCTCTGAAATCAATGAGCATGTCCTATGGTGAGGATAAAAAAAATAAGTAAATAAAAAATAAGTAAAATAAAATAAAAAGGATTTTGGATACGTGGGCGTCTAAGAATGCCTCTAAAGCTAATATCTAATTACTAATTCAATATTTCTCTGCCTTGGTTTGTCACATCTGTAGTACAAGTACAAGTAAATTTTTGTACCTGCCATGCTTTTCCTCTAAGAGAGAAAATGAAGGTAAAATAGTAATAATAATAATAATAAATTTTTAAGCCAATGTAATCATTTCATTATAATTCACTAGTCATGTGCACACAGAAATTTATATACATATATATAAATGTCTACATATCAATTAAGTTGGAAATTTATGAATCAGTTAAGTTAGAATTTTTTAAAGGATTGCTTGATTGTTTTTGTTTGTTTACCTTGACAACACACAAGACTGCTTCATTTGTATTTGGGTCTGTGCTGATTTTAAAGTTTCCATTTTCATTTCCTTGTAGGATCTGGTACACAGCCCTTGAGGAAGGAGTATTTGGCAAATCCAGGTCATGTACACTCATTCGTAAAATCTCAACATCGATTCTGTTTTCTTCCACTTCTGCAAAATACTAAAAAAAAGTCTCTTGTTATAAATTTATAGCTTTAACAATATGACTTTCTCCTCTAAAATTTATATTTAAAGTAAAAGAAAGCAAAGGAATATAGAAATGTGCAATCATATATTGGGAAGAATTTATAAGTGTGATGCAGAGTTTACTTCTTTCCTTACTACTTTTTCAAATCTTATCCACCTTTGAAAAAGCAACTTATGCCTTAACTTTGCAACTTCGCTGGCAATTTTCCTACATATCCAAGCCCTCACATTCACCTCTATTCTGAACCCATAATATTTATAGTCTATTACCTTCTTAGACATAGCAAGTGCTTCTATTAATATATTTAGCCTTTAATATTCATGGCTAATTACAACCTACAATGATTTCTTATTATTACTAGATGACCCATTATGCCAATTTTTAAAAATTTACCTTTGATTCTCTAGCAAACATCTTAAAGAGTTTTTCCTTTTTTTGAGAAATTAAATCATAGTTTTTCCCATAACCAAAAAATAAATAAGGTTATGGAAGTATATGATATTAAAAGACTAAAATAACTAGTAAATCAGAATCTTCTAGAGATGCAGGATCAATTCATAGAAGGATGACAGCTTGGGAGTCACAGGAGCACAACAGATCTTGAGTCTTACCCCACTTTTTCCTCTTACGTGGTGCATATGTATGAGATCATAAGCTAGGCACTTAACTGACCTTCCATTTTCTCATATAAAATATGGAATAATGCCTATCCTTACAAGGTATAGCAATTAATATAAAAATAGTATGGATGGATCTAGCACTGCAGGTTTTCCATTCTTTCATTTGTACTATGGTATAGATTAATGAAAAACTGAAGATTACTTACTAAAAGGTCAAGAAAGAACTATTCCCTGGAGTTTTCCTGCTATCTATATTTCTTGTACAGTGTAGTTCCCAAGGGAACGTTTGTTCACACTCAGCATGGGAAGAGCCTGCATGTCGATGGCCACGGGCAGCCTGTACTACTGACTCCCCAGCAGAGCAAAGGATATAAAGCTAGTCTTTTTTCTTCTTAAGATGTTGAAGTACAAATGACACCAGAGACAGGGCCTCTTCTCCTCCATTCCATAAAAGGCATTTAAATCCAAGGAATCTGATACCATAACTTGGCATCCAAGAATGCACTGAATACATGAACATCTTCAGGGGCTAAGAAGATTTTATATGGCCAAGAGAGTAGTTATTTCCCTAGCATCCAGAACAACTGGCACTTCAGTGATTTCTACAGAAATTGTATTTTTTTATCTATGTTATTTGTACATGGTAGCTACTAAAACTAAAATGTGTAACCTCACAGAGCTACCAAACTCCAGATTTGTTTTCAGAAAAAGTAAGTGAACTTAGATAAAAGAACACAGAAAACATACTCACAGCAGTTTCTGTAAAATATGGTGCATTGTCATTTTCATCTTCAAGTGAAATAGTAATTGTTCCTGTATTAAACAAGCCAAAATGTTGGCCCCCCATGTCTCGTACTTCCATTATTAACTGGTATGTATCACATTTCTGAATAAAAGGAAAAAGGAACATTGATGAACTTTCCCCCCATCCCCCCCCAAAGAAAATACGTAACTAAATATAGAACAAGAGATTGGTCAGTTAGTCGGGACAATGGAAAGTTAACGTGTCTAAGATAATGTCTCAACATTTAAAAGCTATTTTTTTACTATTTCAGTATCCACATATCAAATTAAGTCAATGATCTCAAGTGAGACCTCATCTAATACCTCGTACCTTCCCAAATTCTCTATACAGATAAAACAGGTGTCCAGAGAAGCCCTAACCACAGCCCGCACAGAAGCAAGCTTGGAGAAGAGGCCACAAAGGGCTTACTGTTATTTCTCTGGGAGTTTTTATCATCTTAAATATAGTGTAGTGACTTGGGAAAAAACGAATTAATTCATTACTTCTCTATCCAATAAAAGTGACGTTGTGGAGATGACGCCTGTGTCTGGGTGTACAGTGAAATGCTTTGGGTGATCTGGAATTTGCTGCAAGATTTTAAATTTCAGACGAGTATGGAGAGTGTCAGGTTCGTCGAGGTCTATGGCGGTCACTTTTGCCACTGAAGTTCCTGTTTAAAGAAATCCAATATCGTCAATAATTTAAAATAGCAATATCACAAAAATAATTAAGGCACTGCTGTAGCATATATTCCCAAAAAACACAAGTATAATAAGTGCAAGAGTATAAATACTCTCCAAACTCTAACCTTCTCTTACTTAGAAACTTCAATTAAGTGAATACTGTGAAGAACATGATTTGTATTCTACATATATGAGGACATTCACCCCACCCTTGGTAAGAGTGGTTCTAAAATTCTTCCCCCAACCCACTACCCCAGTTCATGGGCCATTTTTGGTTGGGATCCTCTCTGTAGATCTTGTTTCTTTTATAGTTCAACTTGATAATGTTATTAGAAATAGTACCACCTTTTATAGGATAACAAAGAGTTTGTGCATTTACATTTTAATAAATATGCTGAATTATTAACATGCACAGTAATTATTAATGAATGTTAGGCAAAAACATTATGTATGAGTCTGAGTATCAAGGGTCAGGCTTTATGGCCCAGAAATCAGTGTAGAATGTTGCTTTAACAAACCACTTATTATGAAAGACCAATAAATACACACATGTAATGGCAACAGACTAGAGGATCAAAGAACTGAGAACATTTCTTGCAGATTCTGTGAAAAGCTGGGCAATGTTGTTATGCCCCTGATTATACAAAGATCACATTTTTGGCTGCCCACAGCATCAAACACGTTTAAATTTTTTTTCAGTTTATCTGGAAAATATGCCAAGTAAAGCAACGTGTATGTTGTTATAAGTCAGATTAGCATTTTCATACTGTGATATTGTTTCAATCGTTGAAAATGTGTTGAGACTTCATAGGTATTCATATTATTCGTTGCTTTATAAACACATCTGTGACACGTGCACAAATCAGAAAATATATACAGCATTTGTCATATATTCCTGTTCATTGTGGATTGATCTAACAAAGTTAGTAGCTTTATGTATTATCTGCCTTCTATATATGCATAGCAAAATGAGCACAAAAAGTTTGCATTTGAAGAGTATAAGACTACAAGTTTTCTGTAGCATATTCTTGAAAGTCAAGCATTTAAATATCTTTAGCATAACTGTATTTAAAACATTAATGAGTAATTCAACTGAAGCAAAAATCTAGTGTTTTCCTAAAATGCGAACTTACCAATACGGCAATTTTCAGGCACATTAAAGATAGTCACTTTGGTTTCAAAATAGGGGGCATTATCGTTATCATCTTCAACCTTGAATAATAAGGGGAGTGGGTACTCTGGTGCATAACCATCTGCGGTTGTGGCATAGGCATATATCTGAAAGGTAAACAAACACCATCAGCTTACTCTTAAATAGCGAGCTATGCACAAAATTAAACCTAGCGGTTGGGCAAAGACATGTTTGAAAGGTACATGTATGTAACTAAGAACTTATGCAACAGACAGACAAAAACCAGCACACTCGATGCCTGCCGTATGACTTCAGCCTTCTTTCAGCATTCTCATTATTCTCCCGAGGACCACTCACTCCAGCTGAATGAGGCTGCCCCATTCCCTGCACTAACTGCATGTTGTTCTACTTGTTAGAATGCAGGTGGACTTCCACCAGTTATGCTAATTAACAAGTATTTTTGTAAGTTTATAAAAATATAAATTTTTTTCCTTGCCATTGATATACTATCTACCTCTGCGTGATTCAAGTATGCTTTTTTTTTCTCTATGTACCTGCATTTTCTTAGTTTTTACCATAAGTATGAATTTCTTGTGTAAAATAAAATGCTAATAAATACACGTACACATTCCAAATTCCACTTCAAAATGATGTATCTTGGCCTCAAATGAAACTATTTAATGTCCTTTCCCTTTAAACACCATCAAATTGCTTCTGCAATCTTATGTGTTTTATGCATGGGTAAGTGTTTAATGGATGGTTGTTGAGTCAAACAGATTCTCTTCACTGACAGGCCCAACTAAACCTGCCCAGAGTGAAATCTGTATTAACTCCATTCCTCACCACACAACTAGCTTTCTGATTTCCCTGCTGTAACCATCTTCTAAAATAATCCAGAATTATAATTCTAGGTATCTAAATTCTCCCTCTCTTTCATTAGTCTTTTTAATCTGTTGCCAATTTCTAGCAATTATGGAAGTTTTGTGTCTCTGTCATGTGTCTTTTCTATTCCCAATGCAGTCATCCTCATGTGACTCCAGACGTCTCCTACCAACTTTCATGTTGTATTCCGCCAGTTTTGCTGCAATTGTCCTAAGTGACCTCCTCCCATCTATGCGCAGCTCAGGAGTCAGATTCGCTTCCCTGAAGCACTGCTCCAGTCATGACATTCCCTAATCACACTCTTCAGCGATCTGCCTAGCTTCAACCAGAGTAACAACAAAACCCTCACTGTTGGGTTAAAGGGCAACATGTATCTTCACTGGTCTTGTTGACATGGAGAAGCATTTCCAGGACAAGCTCTGAGACAGCAAGTTTTGAAATAACCATCCATGTTCTATCTGTCCCCTTCTTCACTTTAACCCCAACAACCCGCAGATGGGCTTTTTGAGTAATAAAACTTACACTTTGATATCCATCAGTCTGATCCCTATATCTTATTTCTCAATAAATTCTGAACTGAGGCATTTAATACAGGAGTATATTATTACCATCCCCCACCACTACCATCACCACCATCATCATCACCATTATTATCATCATCGTCACCATCACATCCAAATGTCATATTGTTTAGCCTCCCTCCCTCTCCCCCTAGATTTGATATGAGGTTTTTTTTTTGTTTTTTTTTAAGATTTTATTTATTTATCTTTAGAGAGGAAAGGGAGGGAGAAAGAGAGAGAGAGAGAGAGAGAGAGAAACATCCATGTGCGGTTGCTGGGGGTCGTGGCCTGCAACCCAGGCATGTGCCCTGACTGGGGATCGAACCTGCGACACTTTGGTTCGCAGCCCGCGCCCAATCCACTGAGCTACGCCAGCCAGGGATATGAGGTTTTTTTCTTTAAACTGCTGCCATTTTGAGAGTTTGAGCTAGAGAAAATTATGGAATTATTTTATGTCTCTATTAGTTATAATTGTTTTCAGGGATAGAGCCTGAGTCTTATGGATATTTGTGAGTCTAAACACCTAACATGGAGCCTTACATTGGGTAATTCTTTAATAGTCAGCTTTTGCATTCAATTCTATTCATTTTTTTCCTTTGAGGAAGGCAAACTACATTTTAAGTGCTCTTTGGGCATGAATAGATAGAATAAAGTGAATTGGTAAACTTATTCTGGATTACTAAGGAAATAAAATGATACTCAAGATTCTTGTTGCTAAAGACACTCAAAGGGAGAGAAAGAAAAGCACAATGCTACTGAAGCTGGAGCAGCGGATCTCAGCCTGACTTCGGCTGCATTTAGACTCACCTTGGATGACTTCAAATTTTCAACTGACTGGGCATCATCTCATTCTAGTTAAATCTCAGAACAATTAAATCAGAATTTCTGGGCATAGACCAGACATTGGTATTTTTTAAGGTTCTGATGTCATTTCTAATGTACAGGCAAGGTTGAGAATAACTGAACTATATTATTATAGGAAACTTTGAGGTCAGTAAAATTTACTACTGCTGTCCTAGGATTCTACAAAGCAAAATTTATCCTTTAGAATTCTGTCATTATATTTTCTATAGGTATCCCCCACTTTTCTTCCCTTATGTCTATTGTCTTTCTTCATCAATAGCATCAATAGAAATTGAAGTCTATATTGCATATTGATAATATTTAAAATATGAAATCAAATGTTTCTTCTAATACATAAACAACACTGAAAATATTAAACCAGTAATAAACAAAATTCTGTGTAAGTAATCTAATAATCTCACCGGAAACTCTTGATATTGCTCACGATCTATGCTTCGTGTACAAAAAATATCCCCAGTATCTTTGTCGATGAAGAACAAATTCAAGGGCTCTTTGTCCACTCCTGGTCCACTTATGGAGTAAAAGATAGTGTAGTTCTGTGCAGTATCAGATTGGACCTGTAATAACAAGTGACAATTTAGAATAAAAAGTATCTTCAACCTAACATCTTGTAATAGTTCATTTTTTGTCACATTTTTTGTCACTTGCTCTTTCCCTACTAACATATTCTTTCTTTCCTCTGTTTATCTAATCAGTATGCCCTATATTTTTAAAATTCTTGTTCATAGTCTGAATGTGCAAATCCTCAAACTCTATCACTTATTTGAGTTCACATTCTTTTATGTTATCTGCATATTTATGGAATACTCATGGAGTTAAATATGCTCTTACAATTCTTTTTCTAAAATTTATTTATTTATTTTTAGAGAGAGGGGAAGGGAGGGAGAAAGAGAGGGAGAGAAACACCAATGTGTGGTTGCTTAATGGGTACCCGACCTGCAACCCAGGCATGGGCCCTAGGTAGGGAACCAAACCGGCAACCCTTCAGTTAGAAGGCTGGCACTCAGCCACTGAGCCACACCAGTCATGGTTACTTTTATAATTCTTATTCATTTGTTTTTATTTCCTTATGAATTATAACAACAGTTTCAGTTATTTTGAGTTATTTAGAATTGAAAGTTTTTATAATTTAAAAAAGTAGAAATAATGCAACTTTCCTCCCATAATTAATTCTTCAATAATTGCACAATTTTAAAGCTGGTTTATGTTTATAATACAGCTGTGTGGCAGTGATGCCACCTTTTTGGTAAACAGAAATGTTGGACTTTTTTTTGGTAAGGATATGTGATAAATAGAGAGTCGAATTATGTAAACTCTCTAAGCATGTTCTCTGTACTTGAATGCTAAAGTCTAGTAAGATATTTAGGAAAATCAGGGTATAGACTCAAGATCATCAGAAACTCAAAATAAGAAACTTTTTCTAAGTGCTAAATCTGGTTTCTAAAGGAAAGTAGCAAATTACACAGACTCACTTCTACAGGACCCTATTTCTGGTGAATACATGATCCTTAAAATTAACAATGGGTTCAAGCCCTCATTCAAAATACTATGCAAGTCAAATTGAGATTTTAAAACAACAATAACAACAACAACAACAAAAACCCTCCAACATGTAAAATTGAACAATACGAAACGTACCTGCTGAACGTGCTGTGGAAACGGACCTAACGAGTTCTCCATCAGTGAACATGGAATAGGAGCCCACCGTCTCTTGCTGCGCTGGAGGACCATGTCTTTGCTATGTCTCTTTTTAGAAACCTGCATTTGTTGAGAGAGAAAGAAATACAGCATTACTTATCATTCTAGGAACTGTGATTTTTATGCATACAGGGTCCAGCCAAAGTAACACCTGCTTGAATGTGGTTGGTATGGTAATAATATGGGTATAATAATTTACAGTTTTAATATGAACATTTCACCTGAAATGTCATAGGGTGTGCTTGAGTGTGATAATGTTGTGTTACAGAATTACATGCTCATGATTTTGTAATGAAAGATTTAGTAATAAAAAAGGGGTGTTATTTGTGCTGGATCATGTATACCACATGAAAATAAGTAAGGGATGCATATAACAATATTGTGAATAACCAACTCCTAAATTATTTCTGTTTAGTTATTTTATTGATAAGATAAACACACATATACATGCAAGACTAAGAACCAGTTCCTCACTTAATTCTTGATTTAACCAGTTAAGCAACCAGAGCTTTATAAGGCATTGGCAAAATAGGCCATCTTGAGAATAGACCCCCTAAAATGGATCATTCATTTACAAATATTTAAGAATTGATTTTATTCCACTAGAAGTGGTACAGCCAAAAATTTTAAAAACACTATCTGCATTTCAAAGCATCTGTATACCTCTATAAAGATACAGGTAAGCATTTGTTCAAGTATGTTTTATTTTACGTAGTATGGAGGCTTTAAAATTTGGACATAAGAATAATGTTTTTTTTATTTAATCTTTATTGCATTTTTCCCATTACCATTTAGTCCCTTTATACCCCTCTTCCCCCAGTGATTGCCACACTGGTGTCCATGTCTGTGAGTCCTTTTTCTTTTTTTGCTCAGTCCCTCCACTTCCTCCTTCCCCCCACCCCCACTAGCTGTCACCTGTTCTCCATCTATGAGTCTGTCTCTGTTTTGCTTGTTAGTTCAGTTTGTTTTGTAAGCTTTAAGCATATTCTAAATTAAATGAAGAAGTGTTCTCATAATCAAAAGGAATTTGGCTGGGAAAGTATCGTAAGTCAAATTACTTAATAAATGATTTTGTAATACCAAATTCATGTGCAGAGTTGGCTTAAAGTGAGGTTTGTGTGAATTCCAGTAACCTGCTCCCTTCCCATTCTTCCATCACCACCACTCACTACAAGAAAGTGAGACTAGGGTCAGAACATTCAAACCAATCCTGTGGATTGGTCATTACTCCATTTTCTGAACAGAAGGATCCCATGGGATTTTCAGTTAAGGTAGGAATAAGCTTTGGATAATCTCTTTCCCTCTTTAAAGAGAGACGCACACCCCTATAGTCACTTGAGAGAGAGTGAGCCACCCAGGGTGGAGTTCTACGCCTCCATCCTGAATCAGCTTGCACTATTTTAGACCCACCCTCACCTTGTTCTTCAGGCTGGTTGTTCTTAGTGCCACCCACAAAGCGCTGTCTGAAAGCTCTGACATTCTGACTTTGCCCCCTGGCTGCAGAGTTGTTCATGTTTATGCCATTTTGTATACAGCTCTACTACTCCTTAAAACAGTCTAGTATTTACATGTGTTAATTATCAGTCAAATAGACAAATAAGTGAGTATTAAAGAACAGTGATTTTTAATAAGGAAGGAAGTCTATGAAATGAAGGACTCACATAAGCCCATTAATATAGTCAAATCTTTGCCTAAAATACCTTCTTTGCTCTTGCTTCCAGTTCAATTTCTATCTCTTTCTGTTCCTGCTTCTCACTGTCTGAAAGAAAAATGGAAAAACTCTTCCTTTGGGGAGACAAAATGAGGTCACGTGTTGTGTAAATTGAGCCATCTTCAAGAATTCTGAAGTCAGGGTCATTTGACAGGATTAGGCTGGCCGACTGGAGACACTCCTTCAGATTCACTGTAGGGAAGAAATATCACAGCAATTTGTAAGATGAAACAGGAATAGAACAAGTTTTACAGGAATAACAACTACAAGTTAGTGCATCAGAAACAGAAAGTCACACTTGGAATTCGGTGAGTACCTGCTGCTCTAAAACTGAGGGGTCATGAAAATTAAATAATTAAATTAATGAAGTCACAGTTTCTGCTACTTTCATCATAAATTAATTTATGAATAAACATCTAATATTTTCTTTGTGTCGCTGGATTTATTATTTCCACTTTAGCTTTTACTTATGGATTTGTACATATATAAATTTGTCATTTTATATTATATATAGTATAACTATGACATCAGTAGATTTTGAAATTGTTTACAATAATCTTTGATAACTAAATCTTGCAAAAAATATGAAAATTGGTCTGTACTTATATAATATTGCTCAATAATATTACAAATAATCATTTTATGATGTATCTTGGAGGTTTAATAAACTCAGTGGTTAGTATATGTTGTGTTTGTTGTCAAAATATTTTCTTCACAAATCCATATTTAATACATTTAGCATATTTACTGTTTATCTTTAGAGTACAGACTGTATACCTTTGAAATGTGTTAAGAAAATATAAGGGATTAATTTAAAACACTGGTCCAAGCAATCTATCTTGGAAAGGTACCACTTCTGAATTCAAAATGTATTTTTCTAAATGTAAACTTAAGCTAATGAAAATCTTTGATGGAAGGCATGTTATATTTGGACTCAGAACCCTATGCTTCCGGTAGGACTGTGATAGCAAGACTAGTTGAAATTTTATTTGCCATCACAAGCTATTTTGTGAAATAGATCACATAAATTCTTGCTGTGTACTGGTGCATTGCAATCAATCTCAAGCACCAATTTTCTTCAGAGGCATTTAAGTTTTGACACATCTGTTTTATATGTAATCAATTAAAGAATCTTGACTTTGGAATTTTGGCAGCAGATCAGTTGATATGCATTAAAATATGCTTTTGGTTTTGTTGTCTTGCTTAGTTTGAACTACACTAAAAGAACTCAGCCCTCTAATGTTTACTAATTTTTCTGGCATGAAAAGTATACAATGAACTTGGCACTTTAGTTGTTTCTAACCATCAAAAAACAAGCAGTTCATCTTTCATTTATGTTGAATTTTAATGCCAAGTATCTACAATATGGCTTTTAACCCAAACTTTACAACAGTAGCCAGAAACTAAATGTAGCAGTTAAAACTATGAAGTTTTTAATACCGTTTCTCACCTTTGCCTACCAGTCTGTCAGCCTGAAGATGAGAAGGAACTCGAAGAGAAATTTTCTGACAAGCATCACAAAACAATATTAAAACCTCAAAAGGAAAAAAAGTACAAATTACATTTGATTACAAACTTTCACATTACAGTTTTGTCTTACTGATAAAAGTATTGTCAATTTTATCAACAAAGAAGTCTTCTAATCCTTTGATTTTTTTTATATTCACTTTTAAAGGACACAGCAAAGAAAGTGGCTTTAGGGGTACCACTGTCATTTAGTATCAATGAAAAAATTAAAGTGAACAGCACTTCTCAGAACCTAAATCATATCATATAATTTTAAGAAAATGTATTACAAACCACTGATTTTATATAGACATTATCATCTCTAAGGGCATTCTTAAGTGTCATTTGGATTTTTTGTAAAGATTTTATTTATTTATTTTTAGAGAGGGAAGAGAGGGAGAAAGAGAGAGAGAGAGAAACATCAATGTGGGGTTGCTGGGGGCCATGGCCTGCAACGCAGGCATGTGCCCTGACTGGGAATCAAACCTGTGATGCTTTGGTTCGCAGCCCGCGCTCAATCCACTGAGCTATGCCAGCAAGGGCTTCATTCTGATTTTTTTTTAGCATAAAGAAAGTACTTAGCTCTGGAATATAACAATCACATATTTGTACACAAATCATCATTTTCACAGACTCCCAAAATTTGAGGGTATAAGTCAAATCTAAAACTATTTGAAAAAAAATTCACCTTTTAAAGAACAACACCCACTCTTTAGATTGGCCTGACATAAATGTCAGTCTAAATAATCTCATTCACAAACTAATCTAAAAATATACATATTTCAAAATATAGAGAGTGGCTTTCAATGGCGTAGAGATATTTAAATAAATTCAAGACACAACCATTGTCTTTATTAAAAAACTAGGTAGTTTGTCCTGGCCGCGTAGCTCAGTTGGTTAGAGCATTGTTCTGATATCCCAAAGTTGTGGGTTCTATCCCCAGTCAAGGCACATACAAGAAAAAAAACAGTGAATGCATAAATAAGTGGAACAACTATTCAGTGTTTCTCTGTGTTCCCCTTTCTCTCTCTGTTCAAAGTCAATAAAAAAAACATACTTTAAAGCCAGGTAGTTCCAGGAAAGAAGGTTTATTTTGCATCAGCATCACTGCAAACACTCGAGTAATGTATGCACTGTGGTGTTAAGACAGCTACAATGTCACTAGGTGATAAAAATTTTTCAGTTCCACTAGAATCTTACGGGCCACTGTTGTGTATGTGGTCCCATTGTTGGCCATAACATTGTTATGTGGTGATGATTACAGTTTGTAATTTTACAAAAACTCTATTAGGCAGATATTACCAAAGACTGAAATTAAAAAGATGATATTTATTTGTCTTTAGTTTTAATTTAAATAGCCACTTTTTAAAACATGAGACATTTTAATTTCTTTGATTTTTTAATATTTGCATTCCTAATGCCAAGGAATGAACTAAACTCTATCTAAAAACATTTCTAAGCATAAAATATTCTATTACTTGATGATCTAAATAATGTGGAAAGAGTATTTTGTAATTAGAAATATACGTACATATACAAATATATACATCTGCATACATATATATGCATAAACACACATATACATATATACACATTATGCTGGTAGGATGTTCCCATTCCCATTCCTACACCCATCTTCTTCCCTTCTTGCTCAGAACCCCTACTTCATTGGTTCTGCCTTTGCCAGCAGAGCCAATGGAATGCTCCCCAAATACTATTACAAGTCTTCAGGTTAAATTAGCAGCTTAGCAAATTGGAGGAAGGAGGAGTCAGACACTCTTTTGGTCTCTATGAGGATCAGGGATGGATGAGCAAGGGATGAATCAAAAGGTGCTGAACAGAACACAGACCACAAACAAAAGAATCCCTAGAAAGCTTTCATCACATTTTAACTAACCCACACTGACTCAAGCAGGTTTTCGAGTTTTATTCTGCACTTCCCCCCACCTAGGCAGTTACAGGGTGAAAACAAGACCATCGATCCCACATCATGTATTAATTATATGGAAAAACTACTTATCCCCATACAATAAAATCATTCAATTCTGAAAATATAATTTGAGGTTAAAATATTTTGCCAAAATGTAAAGAGAAGAAAATTCATTGTTTAGAAATGCCAGATATGTGAGATAGTGCCCCTCTGCCCCCCTCCATCAAAATAAAAATTAGCAGCTGAGTACACAGTTACAAAGCTATTGAAAACCAAAGTAGAAGCTAGTTTAATGTTATTTGTTTTAAAAACTGTTACATTTTTCTGAAGTAAAACCCCTTGCGAGAACTAAGAGCTCCACCCTTCTCTTAGCTAGCTCCTCCTGTGTAAAATTAAGAAAGTCTTGGATAATTCCCATCTTAAGTACCCAGAATCCTTTTCAGCTTCTCACAGCTTAATGGAACTAAGCCTGTTAAATAGCTACAGCTTATTTAATGACTAGCAGCAAAAGCAAACCTCAGAACCTTCTGGGCCAAATGCCTGAGGAATAAATTCATTCCACTACTCCTTTAAAAAAATAAAACATCACAGCAAGACTGAACAGGGAATTCCCTTAAAAAAATGGACAATCTGGCCATGGGCCCTTGAAGAGTCAATGAAATATCTGCCTTCCTGGGTCCTAAGTCTTTCAACCCTTCCTCAGATTTTTCTGAGATCTGTTTTTGTTTTTCCCAGTTTATCTTCTCTGCCTTCCACTCCCACCCCTACTCTCTTTCAAGCCCAAACTGGAGGGAGAAAGCACCCAGCAACCTGCTTGAATTCCTTAACCTTTTGGTGGTTACTCACCAGGAGAGAGAAAAGGAGCTGCTTGCAGAAGAGGCTCCCTGGGGCAGCAGAGGCCACAGCCATCAGAAGCGGTCCCAATGGTCAGGGATGGTGACTGGGTAAGAGGACAGCTGGGGATGCACAATGCAGGTCCGCAGTGGCTGGCACTGTGCAGGGTATTCTGCTGCCACACTGGTGCAATTAGTTTGATCTGGAGAAGAGTCAGGAGTCAAGTGGTGACAAGAGGAGGAACAGCAGGAGACGCGCTTCCCTCCTATTCCTGGGTCAGTCTTTCTCCATCTAATTCAATTACCTCTGAACGCAAAGAGGCTTCCTACAACTGGGAAGGGTGGGGTACAAAAGAGCCCCAGACCCAGTCACTAGCTCCTCCTCACAGCAGCTTTCAAAACTTCTCCTACCACTTGACACATAAGCAGAAGCAGGAGGGAACACCCTCAGTCCTTGGCCCTCCGCCCTTTTCCCCCAGGTTGATGCTCTGATGTCCTCCCCAGTTATTACCCACTCCTACGTCCTTCCCTCCTTCTTGGCCTTATTAACCTATCTTGCCCCTGGGTACAATTGTGCACAAACTCCATGCAAGGAAGTGATACCAGCTGCCATTGGCAAATCAGGGGACATATGAACAAGTAATCGCATCATCAGAAGTTATCTCCCCATCTAAGCACTGAGGTGGAGGCTGGCTCCTACAGCATTGTAGTCCTCAGAGAGCTGGCACTGGTCTACAGCAGTAACTTCAGAGAGGCATTGTGCCCACTCCTTTTGTTGTCTGTCCACTGTGCTTTGATCTTCCATATATTCCAAGGAATTTACCAGAATGTGTATAGACCTCATAAAAGTAAAGGAATAAAGAAATAGCTGATGTAGGAATTTGTTACTGTATTCTTTTTGTTACTTATGAAGCAATATTATTTTTGAGCATCTTTAATCAAAAGCACCTGCAATCTGAGACCAACTGTTTTTAAAATCACTCTATTCATCTTAGTTACTTGTACATTACCTGCAGGATACCCTAACCTAAAAGTACAGTATTTCATCCACTTTAGTTATTTAAACAATGACTGCTTCAATGAGGACTTTAGCATTGCTTCTCCTCTCACAACTTAGTGAGTTCAATATCAATTGCATACGACATCAATGATGAAATTTAGGAAATGAGAGAAAATATTTTCAAATGCAAATGTTCAGTTTGGGATATAGAAACAGAACTGTAAGTCTTACTTTCTGAGCCACTGCTAAGAAATCAGGAACCATGACAGGCATTTCAGTGAATCCTCCCAAATAGTCCAATGAGGACTCCTTTTAAATGATGAAACCATGAGAAATTAAGTAATTATCCTTTGCCCATTAAACCACAAATAATGGAGAAGTGAACATTTGAACCTAAGTCTGACTGCCATTAAGTGCAGTCGCTTTGAAAAGGAACAGAAAATGATGGTCAGGTATGTGAGAATTCTGTCCTGCTGGACAATAAGCAAGTTAGAGACTAGTAAAATGTGTTCAGAAGTGCTTATAATCTACACCTCTTAGAAAAAACAGACAGTTATTCTAGAATACTGGCATGTGAGCTCTTATGTGAGAGTTATTCTACAGTTAAGTAAAATGGCTGCTAAACTACTTACTTTATAAATTTTTATACCAGAAATTACTCTTCCCTGCTCTTACTACTTACATTTACACCTAATGTTTAACTAAAAAGTGAAGGTCGAGTCCAATACCCAGGCTGTTGAGTAAAGAAGGATGAAAAATTTTCTTTTGTTTATTTGACACCAAGTGCAATTCTTTCTTGTATATAGAGGTGAAAATAATAGTATAACTGCTTCTTTGTAATTATGGGCCTGAAAGATTTGGGATATAAAAACTCTAGAACAAGAACTAAAAGATATCTTGTAGTGTTTTATTGCCAAAAGTGTTGCTGCCAGTAAATGTATTTTGTGTCTACATTGAAATGTGATTTCTCAATAAGAAAATAAAATCACTTTAATTAAATATTTTATATATGCTATTTTGGAGAAAAAGAAAAGAATGGGAATATAGAAACCTAAGCTTATAAGTGTACATCCAAGAGTAATTCTGTCTGTACAGGTTTAAGCATATTTATGTACGTGTATGTCTAAATGTATATGCCTGTAGCTTAAAGAATTCAAAGATTCAAGTTCTTCAGCTTTCCAGTCCTGGAAAATGAGGATGCATTTTCCATCTAATGAAGTCATCATTACATCTTCCTACATAATGAAAATGAGAAAGAATGTGTTATAAAAATTAAATTTGTGATACTGAAAAAATTAGCATATATTGACCTATTGAAGAGATGAAAGGTATTGCTAAGTTCAAGTGAATCCACAATACTCTCCATGGTTCTGCAAAATTGGCTCTATTGATCCTACTTCTTTTAGGCTGCCATTGCATGTTCTGTTCTCCCATTATGTCTCTTGAAAGTAACAAAAAATACTTGTACAAAAGTTAATTCCAAGCCATTGGCTTGCAAACTGGTCACATCAGAAATATTTCTCCCATATTTTCTACTTATACACAAAATTTTCCTTATCTAAGTACTTTATAATAAAATAATTTATTATAATAAAATTGATTACTTTAAAATCAAACTAAATAAAAACAAAATTAATCTCTTCCAATTTCCTGCCATCATATTCTTCAGAAACAACTCTATCTTTGCCCTGAATTGTGTAGCTCAGTTGGTTGGGTATCATTCCACAAAATGAAAGGTCACCAGTTCAGTTCCTGGTTGGAGCAGATGTCTGGGTTGCCAGTTCAGGCCCCAGTCTGGGTGCATACAAGAGGCAACCAATCAATGTTTCTCTCACACATTGATATTTCTCTTTCTCTCTTTCTCCTTCCCTCCCTTTCTCTAAAAATAAATAAATAAAACATTTAAAAATATTTTTTAGAAAACAGAAAGAGCTCTATTTTTAAAAAGATATTTTAATATCTTTTTTAAAAAAGAAAGAGCTCTATTTTATTTTTATGTGACTTGTATTTTTGTTTTCATCTATGTTGAACAACCTAATTAAATAATTGATAATGTAGTAGAATGGTTAAAAGCTTAGATTCTGCAGCTAGACTTCCTTGGCACAACAGCTGGCTTTAGTACTTATTAGCAATATACTGTTGGGCCAGTTACTTAAACCCTTATGCCTCAGTCTTGTCATAAAATAGTAGTAATAATAGCTGAAACTAAGAATAAGTAATAATTACATTCTTACTGCAGAGACTCCAATAGAAGAGAAGAATTTATTTTAAATATGTAAAAATGTTGCATGATCTGTTTTCCACCACATATTTATGGTCATACAGAGAATGATTTAAATCTAAAGACCTATATGGCCCTTGTAGTTCTTTAGTTTTTAGCTTAATGCATATCAAGAAAATGTGCTTTCTTATGAAGTTCAAAGTATGTGTCTTACAGAAATACAGTTACAAATTTCATGTTCATATGCAACCAACTTGCAGAAAGTGCTGGGTATAAATAAATTCCAGACCTAACATAGCCACTTATCAATAGAATTCTTATCTCTGTCAGGGGACACAGTTTATTCTAAAATTCTCCGGACTGGAAGGAATGCTGTACATATTAAGGAAGCTATAACAAGGCTCTTCTGTTAAACATACATGACCAAAGAGAAGAGACACTACAGGCATATACAGGGGTATAAAGGGATGTGTGATCTTAACATGGGAGAGTAAAAATCTTGGATCCCATGAGTTCAAGGTTCTTCAGTGGAAAGTCCCTTCAATTCCACTAAACTCATAACTTTTATCTGGTAAAAAGTTATTAAAAATTTAAAATAATACATACGTACTAATAATTTCTGGCAATGATTTTTAAGGCTGTTTTCTAATAGAATAGAATATTCTATTTATAATAGAATACTGATTAATTGTACATAAAATGATCACTTTCCATTAGTATCATAACTGTTAGCAGACTTAAGAAAAAGAAATGTCAGCCTAGGTCTCTATATAATTTAGAGCTCTCTCTATTCAGTTCACATATCAAACTCAAACTGGCTTAAGAGAAACAGACAAAAAAATTGTTGAGGATAAAGGAATTTGTTAGATCATGTAAGGAAAAGTCCGGGGATATCCAAAATTCAAGCATAGCTCAAGCCAAGTGACCAAATGATGTTACCATGATGCTGTTTCTCTCCATGTCTTAGTTTTGCCTTTGTGTTGGCTTCATTGTTATTGAGTTTTCTTGGCAAAGATGGTCACTAGAAGCTCCAAGATGACATCCTATTGCCTTAATATTCCAAAGTTGAAAATCCAGGGTTTGTTTCTAATAATTTGAGCAAAAATAATCCCACTGGCCAGATCTTGTCCACTGGACTAAAGGGAAGGGATGAGTCAGACACAGGGGCAAAAAGTGTTGAGGAGTCATTTCCCAAAGACAGCTCTGGTCTATTAACCAAAAAAGGAGGAATATCGGCTAGATAGGCAAATCAAAATATGTCTACTGTACTCGCCTTTATTTTTATTTCAATAAAAGTTAGTGACTGTATTAAATTTCTTCAAATAAATATATTACAATTGATTTAGCCACTCCCTAATATCAGGTATTCAAGTTGTTTCCAATTTTTCATTATTGTAAAGACCACCTTGATAGATAAAATTTTTTCTGAATATAGGACTGCTTCTACAGAGCATCTCACAAGTAGAAGTTCTAGGTCAAAAGAAATGATATTTAATGGCTCTTGGCATATAAAACCAACTTGTATCACAAAAGCAGGGTACCAATGTACATTCTTACTGACAATGGATGTGATAATAAATATATAAGCCAAGATTGAATGTTATTATTTCATTAATAATCCTGCTATTCTGATAATTAAGACATTATAATTATAATTATAATCTGAATTATTTGCTTGGTTATAATGTTGAGCATTTTCCACAACTGTCAAGCTACTGAATTTTTTTAATGATGTATATGCTCTTTCAACATATTGGCATACATTTAAAACTATGTGGAAGTTGGCACATTTGAAATAAACCAAGCAAGTTAATAATTAAAACTCTCCAATGGACTTTGAGATGAGAAAGTTATTTCACTTTTAGTTTCTAGCCTTTTATATCCTTGCAATTGAATCTGATAACTTGCAAAAGTGTTTTTGCCTTATAAGTCCTTTGAAATGTTCATCTTCCCTGAAAAACTATTGGTATTTTCTGAAGTAGCAGTCACAAAATTCACCCAGAGTTTTACTAATTGATTTGTTGTCTAGATAGAAAAAAAAATTGTCCTTTCTATATAGCAAATGTGATACATGTGCAGAGGATACATTTCTAATTTCTTTGCTATTGAACTAAAAATCAAACCCATTCCCTAAGGTTTCTGTAGCTTGTTTTGGATATAAGAAAATAAATGTCTGTTACTCAGATCCTGCATAGTGTTTCATGAAATGTCCCTCAGAATTTGTTCTTACCTAAGGTTAATTTAAAACAGACTGTCATTGCAATGGCCCTGCTGCTGCTTTTCAGGACTAAGAGTGAAGGCAAGGATTAGATTGCTGGTCTTGACAATGGTTGCCATGAACCATGACTAATTCTGGAAGGTTATGAGAAAGATGATAATGGAAAGCAGAAACTGCTCTGCAGGATCAAGCAAAATATTTTGTCCTGTGTGGGCAGAGTAACGCTTTGTACATTGGGTTGACTTTTGATAAAAGTTTCATCGTGTGAATTTGAAGCAAAATGTTTCTGATGACTTTTGCCTGTACTTTGAAGATGTGCATAGTGCCTGCACATTGTGTTTCTCCTAAGACAGATCAGAGGTCTCAGGTCCAGAGAAAAAGTTCAGCTTTACCTTAACTTAGGCTCCAGTGTTATGTTGACTCTTTTGATATTTTATCACTATTCTGAAAGGGAAGTACATTATGGTATATTTTGCTAAAGTCCTGATAGTATAACCAAATGATTTGAATTCTAGGGAATGCATTGTTTTAACCATTATGTCCTGTGGACTGTTCTGATGGTGGGGAAAAGAATGGTTATTGATCTTAATGAACAGGAAGGATATACAGATTCACACCATGAACAACTGATGACAGGATATTGTGCCAGGCTAGGACATAAAATCAATGATTAACTTCTGGTGACTTTTTTCTTTTCTTTTTTTTTAAGATTTTATTTATTTTATTTTTAGAGAGGGAAGGGAGGGAGATAGAGAGAGAGAGAGAAACATCAATGTGCGGTTGCTGGGGGTTCTGGCCTGCAACCCAGGAATGTACCCTGGCTGAGAATCGAACCTGGGACACTTCGGTTCCCAGCCCATGCTCAATCCACTGAGCTACACCAGCCAGGGCTTTTCTTTTTTTTTCTTCTGCTTGAACTTGAGAGGACTATTCATGATTTGAATTGTGTTAATTTTTCCTGATATTATAAAATTTCATATATATTGTACATTTATAATTTTAAATATGTAAATTTTAATTTATATAATATATATTACATATGGGGAAAGAGAGAAAAGAAAACCAAGGCTAGGAAGAGAATCATAGGAGAGGGGAGGAACCAGGTAATAGACCAGAAGCAGGCTGCAACTCTCATTGGTTTATGGGTAGCCTGACACATTCCTATTTTATATGGTAGAAAATGGATAATAGAACATGAATATAAGCTTGAAGGAAGAGTTTAGTTGTACTATTTTAAAAGTGGAATATGAAGCATTCTACAATTCTAGTCTTTGTTAAATAAAATATCTGCATACATTTTGATGTATCATAACAAAACCACAAAATTTATGATTTTTAAGTTCTACAGCACAAAATTAGACAGTGAAGATTGCAAAAAGTTAACAGAAAACACCCATATAAATTTTAAAATAATATGCTTATTAAAATATTTTAAATGAATACGAGTTAAATAAATTAGAGGAGTGAAAAAGCGAGAAGACATGAGAAAAGATAAAAGAGGGATGACTGATTCCACCAGTTTATTGAATGCTTGTGATGTCCCCTGCACAAGATCAGGGTCTGCTCAAATAACAGTGAAAGGCGATCTGACTATGACAAGCTCTCTCTCTGGTGGGAGGACAAAGGAGTGACAATTAACCAACTCAGAGCAGAAGAGGCAGGGAAATCTTTCCAGAAACTGACATTTGAAATGAGTCTCGAGAAGGAGTTAATAAAGGAAGAGAGAAAGTCTTCCCATGTTGGTAGCACAATAAAGAGTGGCACGAAGGAGGGAGAGTGCACGATTGACAACATGAGGAGGCAGCTCTGCATGGCTAGAACACAGGGAAACAGGGTAAAACAGATGTCTGTTTCAGAGCCCATTAAGAAAAGTACCATAAATCAACTTGGAATAATACCTTCATGCTATGTACCTTACCTGTGTCCTGACCTAACTGGGAAAGCCTGAATAAATGTAAAATTACTTTCACCAAAGAGGATGAAAACTTTTGTTAAATTGATTTTTTAAGTCCCTGATGCTAAAGACCTTGAACCATGGAAATCCTAAGACTTGTAGTTATTCAGATTTTCCTTATTTTCTTCAAATTTTAATATTTATAATATCTTCTTAAAAGTATTAAAATACTAAATTACAGTTTGCAGAACCTTTTCATGTACATACATTTTCTTTAATCCTCATTTCCAAATCATAAAACTCAAAGAAAAATGATGTGCCTGAGATTACATGATTAATTTTGGTTAGAGACAAATTTATGTCTTTCTGCTAAATTCTTAGATCTGGGTTACTGATTTGAATAGTAAATTGGTGAAAAATAAAAAAAATCAAGCTGTAAAATAGTGTTTTTTCATAATTATAATTCCTAGAATTAGATGATAGGGGCTTATGATTGTAATATATTATTCAGACTTCTAAATTCTGCATACCTCATAGTGGTGAATTTCCATTAAAAGAAAAGTTAAATATTGGGAAAATCTTTTATATTATCCATTGTAGCATACAAAAAAATAGACAAAATCTAGAATGGAGAGAAATCTTTTCTTAGACATCTATATTTCTATTTTTGTTAATAAAATATATAAAAGTTTTAACTTTCATATGTAGTATATAATATATAAAATAGTTATGTGATGGAGTAAGGGGAGATAATAACCCATAAATATTTTTCAACTAAACTACTTTAAAAATACACTTTACGTCTGTTAACTGTGGTTCCCTTTATGTAATTGGAATAAGAGTGATGACCATTATACAAAAGAAACCTCGCCCTGTACAGCAGACTCACTTTATGAAATAGCCTCAATTAGCCACCAGGCTCAAATTATCATTGCATTATAGGGCTTCTGCAATCAATTGTTTATAGACAACTCCCCTACAATAGGATAATTAAGGGAAAGTGAGTCTAGAAAATGCTGAGTTTAGGAACTTCCTTGGAGTTTGGACTCAGATTGCAGCAGAACCAGTATTTTGTCAGGTCTTCCATAGTGACCACCACATATGTTCAAAATCAGAGGTTATGTTTACATTTTTATTTTATTCTGGAGAGTTGGTTGTTAACCAGCAAGTGTAACGTTAAGTGCCTATTCTATATGGTTTGTTTTGTTTTTAGACTTAGGCAGCCTGACTCTATTTCCAATTCTGAGGAAAGAAAAAAGGAAGGAAGGAAGGAAGGAAGGAAGGAAGGAAGGCAGGAAGGGAGGAAGGAAGGGAGGGAGGAAATATTAATACATTTTACTTTCTAGTAGAAGAATTAAAACAAAATAAACATATTGAGACTAAGTTGAAAAAAAATAACTACAGAGGGTTGGAAGATCTAAGTGAAAAAATCCACAGGTAAAAAAGGAAGAATACAGTGAAGTAAAGAAAAATAAAGAAAGGAAACCTAATTTGTTACTGTTTCAAAATGTGTTCTTTTGTTATTGTTGATGATGATACTGTTTTGTTTACGTGTACTGTTTGGTTTGTTGGTTACATGTTGAAATTCTACTGTGCCTGTAGCCACAACTTCATATTTCCTGAATATCAGTTACAAAAATACCTTTCTAGATGAAATATATATTTCTAGAACCCCTTGTCAATTTGAGAGGTACAAATGTGTGTAACAGATACTGTAATTAGAATGGATGACAGGGTGGGGACTGACTGGGGAGGTGGGTGGGGGAGAGCAAGGGATGGGGGAAACTGGGACAACTGTAGCTGAACAACTATAAAAAAGAATACTGCATATAATATTTAAAGTATGAAATTATAGGAGTTTTTCATCCCTACCCCACCCACCTGGATGTGGTAGTTACAATCTGATCCCTGGTTGAAAGATACCTGTCGAACAAGAAGCAGTTTTGTAGAGAGTATCATTGGGCAGAGCCACTTGAGCAGGCTGGTCAGCAGAATGGAATTCCCTCCCCACCCCCAATTAGTGCTGTTATCTTCCAAATGAAGATGAGGATGAGGTGTTCAAACAGGGAAGGCCTGGAGGAAATTGAAGGAAATGTGCTTGAATATATGCATTTTAGATCCAATGCTGCCGGACATTAAGAATGTCAACTAAGAATACCAAATTTGGCTAGAACATGGTGATTCAGATTGATAAGGAAAGTAGAATCTGATTATAAAGAAATAAATGTTTCACAAACAAAAATATCATTTTAAAAGGTATTTGTGTATGTGTGTTTAAAGCAATTACATATACACAAATATTTTACCACTATTTAATGTATTATGTGCATTTTGTATAAAGTAAATACCACAAATTGGTTTTTGAATGCTCTTGACAGCTGAGTCAAATCCACATACACAAACACACACAGCAGTAAAATGAGTCTGAGGAAATTTTGTCATAAAGCAAAAAGCAGACCAGTCTAGCTTGTTTTGCATTTTTATTGGATGTCCTCGGGTTTCTCAAACTTGGCTAATTATCAAAAGTCCCAAGGGTGCTTGTAACAATACAAGATACCCTTAGATCACCTCAGAATTATAGCATTAGATTCTTGAGGGAGTGGCCTAGGAATCTATAGTTTTAACAAAAGCCCAGGGTGATTTTGATGAGTAGCCAAGGATGAGAAACACCACCTCAGATAGGGGTTCTAAACTTTGGCAACATACTTCCATCAGTTGTAGAGTTAAAAAAAAAGTGATATTTAAGCCTCACCCAGATAATTACATCAGAATCTCTGGGATTGGAGCACACACACATTCATTTAAAAAAGAAAAGAAAAGAAAAGAAAACACCCTTCCAGGTGATGTTATGTGCTGCCAAGAGTGAGAACCACTGGCCTACTTAAACAGTCAGCTGACACAATCCTGCTCTGGGCCAGGAACCATTGCAGCCCTGGGAAGACACCTATTGTCCAATCAGTTGATATCTACAGAAGCTTAGAATAAAAAATAGCAATTTGGGGGCACTTCTGGATGTTTTGATGATTACGAAGAGGTGAATCTATTCCCTCCCTTTGTATTTCACATGTACATTTTTTACTAGATAGAGAAGTGAAAGGGAGGAAATACAGTGAAAGAACTCCCTTGCATATTCAGAGTATTTATGATTTCTAACGATATCTCATTCATGCTCCTAAATATTTAAACTTGAGCCTATCCTATGTATACAAATATCTACTTGTTATTTAAGAATTACCTTGTTATTTTTATCATCCAGTCATGTGGAGAAAATACACTTCTTTGATAATAATAAATTCCAACAAATGTCTAAATAAAAGAATACAATCAAGTGCCCAGTGAGGTTGCACCCACCTTCAGAATGTGCAAGTCCAGCAGAGTGCAGCGCCCAGTATAATGAAAACATGACTAGGATTAATATTGTTGGAGAAAACCTTATCTTTAAAAAAAGTATGTTTTAGATTGATTGATGGTGAATACCTTAGTTACTTATGCAATAAGATATAGAAGTAATATAGTTATCAAATATAATGTACAAATCTGGCATATTTACCTTTGAATAATTTTCTTTAAACAAAGAGTATATTTCTTTGTATTTACTGAATTAAGAAAATTCATTTTGCTTTCACATACCTTGTGGTATATTTTAACTTGTGGGCTCTATGAAACAAGGTGTAACATTATTTAATAAATTAATTTTTAGAGCAGCTTTAGGTTTACAGCAATGTTGAGGGGGAGCTAGAGCTTTTTCATACACCTCCTCCCCCCCATATTAGCATCCGCCATTATCAACATCCCACGCAAGAGTGCTCTTTGTTACAACTGATGACATGTTGCCACATCATCATCATCCAAAGCCCAGAGTTCACATTGGAATTCGTTCTTGGTGGCATACATTGTGTGTCTGGACAAGCGTATGGACATGAGTCCATCGTTATGGTACCATATATAGTTCCACTGCCCTAAAAAATCTTATGTGCTCTGCCTAACCATCCTTTTTCTTTCTCCTTATCTCTGACAACCACTGATCTCTTTACTATTTCTAGTTTTGCCTTTTCCAGAATGTGCTATAGTTGGAATCGGTTTTCTAGGACTACTGTAAAAAAATACCCCAAACCAGGTGAGCTAAACCACAGAAATGTATTATCTCACAGTTTACAAGCTGCCAGCAGAGCTGATTCCTGCTGAGGGAAGGAGCTGCTGCAGTCCTCTCTCCTCAACTCGTCTTTCCCTGTGCCACTTCACATTGTCTTTCCTCTGGATGTGTCTCTGTGCCTAAATTTTCCCTTTTTATTTGAATAACAGTCATATTGGATTAGGTCCCACCTTAGTGACCTCATCTTAACTAATGACATCTGCGATGTCCTTGTTTCTAAATAAGGTTGTATTCAGAAGCACTGGGGGGTTAGGACTTCATCATATGAATTTGGGGGGAACACAATTCAACCCATAACACTGTTGAAGTCACTTACTTAACTCTTTCTATCCAATGAGAAAAGATAATTACACCACTGTGTTTCCATGCACTGTTACATGCAAGGCCTATTGATGTGCAGGTTTCTGCTTAGACATCACCTATGTGGGCAGCCTTTCCAGGTTCTGTTACCCACACCCAAATCGGCATTGGGTGCCCTTCCCAGATAAAGCGTCTTCACTCTGGTGAGTCATCTTCAGTTGACCTGCAGGTTTTCCTTCCTGGAAGATAAACTCTTTGTGTTTAGGGACTGTGTATAACCAGTGTCTGGGATTCTCTCTCTCCCACAAAGGGGAACCAAAAAAATATTTGTTAAATGCAAAAAAAACCTTTATTAAGTATTGAGAAATTAACTTGTCCACATGAGACCACACACTTCAGTAGTCATTTTTTCTTTTGAGTTCATCACTGCCTGTCCCTCCATGTAGAATGCCTAATCACTAGATAGCAGAAAGGGCTAGCTCATTCTCGTCTACCATGAACAAGCCTAAATCATCTTCTCAGAGTGTCTCCTGGCCACCCAATTTCAAGTAGATCCCATGGCCTCCATTATTTTCTCTGCAGCCCCTTCTTTGTTTCCTTCTTAGCAGTTATTACAACCTAATACTGTATTTTACTTATTTTTTTATTTTTGTCTCTTTATCCACCTTTCCCATTAGACTATGCCCTCCATAATGGCAGTCTTGTCCATCATTGTGGAATCCAGCACAATGCCCAAGAAACAGAGTTTGTCCCTTTTGCTGCTGCTGCAGTTTCACTGGGAAATATACACATAATAAATTATTTCTCTCTTCTTCCTTGCTGAAAAGTCTGTTAAATTGTTTGTTTCTTTATTTCTTTTTTCAAGTATAGAAAGCAAGAGATGAATATAAAGAGAAAAAAAAGGAGGAAGAAGAGGGCAACATTTCCAAGCTCCTGGATTATAGCCCTCACCCAGCATAATAGGTAAGGTCAAACAGAACCAGATTTAAATATTTAAATGTTAGTCTTGCCTCTTATACTCACATACTTTGAGTAAGTTCAAAAACTTCTTTGCAAATCACTTACTTAATTTGTGACATGTGCTTTCAACCTGGTTATGAAAATACTATTTTTCAGGGTAGGTCCATATTTGTGAACTTGAAAATATTTGAAATTGGGTTTCTACTGACTTCACATGAAGTAGACAATTTGTTAGAGTATAATATTCTTGGGTCACAGTTTTTATTTATTTTTATCAAACATGTTTTGTTTTACTTTCCTTTAGTTTTTACATATCTGCCTGGACATTTTTAGAATTCTTTTGACATGGAGAAAAAAAAATGCCAGTATAACTCTTAGTGTGGATTTCTCTTTGAATTTGTTTCTCCTGAAATAAAGGCAGACACATAAATATTTATCTATTGTAACTTTTGTGGTTGTGTTATTTTCCCTTTTAAATTTATTTTTATTTATAACAAAGAGGCATGTAAATATCAAATACACTAATTTTAAAAATAGAGAAATGTATTGCCTCACTCCTCCTAAATCTTAAAACATACTCCTTAAAAGCATTGGCATTCAACTTTTAAAACTATTTTTCTGCTGTTTTCTACCACATTGCTAAATGATGCGTTTTTACAGAAATTGTAATTTTTTAAATTTAGACTATTACTTATAGAGTTGCTACTGTAGAAAGTGCCATATTTTTTGGACCATAAGATGCACCTAGGTTTTAGAGGAGGAAAACAGGGAAAAATTTTTGAAGCAAAAAATGGGGTAAAATATTTAGTAATATAACGTAATATTTCACCAATGTAAATGTAAACAGAACTCAACAGCAGCATTAACAACCATTATTCCTCCCAAATTTGGGGGGGAGGTGCATGTTAGAGTCCAAAAAATACAGTATGTGATTACCTCTCTCATAGTACTCTTATCTGTAATTCTCTACCTTACATACAATGTCTCTCTCAAACCTTGATTAAGTCAATGTTTAATTTCTATATTATTATGACAACTGATGAGATCAGACATATCAAGCAGCTGTTCAGTTTCATTTACACCTGCTCCTGCTGGGCCTTGTGGAGCTGTAGGCCTTGAGCATAGCTGATGGCCTGAGAATTCTCCTCAATATCATCATGGGAATTTCCTTCGTCAATTTTGCCACAGTGCCCAAATCTTGGTTTCTAAATCTCCAATAAACAATCCAGAAATCCTTGAAAACTGATTGATTGCAAGTCTGTTGCAATGGGGCAGGAAAAATACAAGATGATCCTAGAGCCATTTAAGATGTCAGAAAGTAGGGAAATTTTCAAAAAGAAAAAAGGATGGCAGCATGCCAAAAAGCACAGAAGCCAACCTGAAAGAGTTCCCAATGGCCAAGTTAAAACAACAAGAAGAATGAAATAATTACATATAACTGGACTATATCCTCAAAATTAAAATTAACATTACAAGCCTATACTGATATAAATAGACTTATAAATAAATGGGAGTAAATAGACAATTTTTCTTTACAGATGACCTTTAATTACTAATAACTGTCTGAGAAAAGAAGGAAATAGAAATTTACTGTTAGAAAGCACAACAGTAATTGCTATATGCAAAATCAACCTATGGTTGCAAAAATATGTAGATAAAACTTTAAGCATGAATAGCATTTTTGCATAGCCTTGAAGTATCTCCCCCAAGTATTATATTATAAAAGAATAAATAATGACTTTATAATAGAGAATCCTGTCAGAGACCATATTAATTACACAGTAACAGCCAACACCATCAATAATATATACCAGGTTCATGTACTTTTTGATACAATGTACTGAGAAGGTAATATCACCTCTGTGGTGTCCTTCAAAAAATGCAGAACTTCAATCTAATCATGATAAAACATCATAGATTCCTAAACTGAGGGACATTCTGGAACTATTGATCAGTATTCCTCAAGATGTTGAGGCAAGGGAAGACAAAGAAAGACTTGAACTCTTACAGATTGGAGAAATCAGGTGACAGGACAATTAAATGTAAATAGCATCTTGGATTAGATTCTGGAACCAAAAAAAGGATACTCATAAATAAATTGGAGGACCCTGCTTCCTCAATTCTATAGTTTAGTTAATATTATTTTACCAAGATAAACTTCTTAGTTTTTATCATGGTTCTGTAGGAATGTAAGATGTTAATGTAAGAGAGAGCTGGGTATACAATATATCTGTACTATTTGTACAATTCTCGTGTAAGTCTGAATTAGTCTCATAATACAAGATTGCAAAATTAAAAACAAAGCTCATGAATATAGACACACGTGTCTTGCATTTTATGAATTGTTAGTACACAAGTCAAATAGTCAAGACATTTTGATGTCTTCAGCAAAGATTCATAAATGATCCTAAAATGTAAGTACATTTCATAGCAAGCATCATCCTGATGTTAAGGCTGCAGGACATTTTGTTTTATTTTGTTTTGGTTAACTCTTTATTTGTAAGAGAGAGAATATTTTAATAAAAGTCATTTGACTGCTTTCTATTTTACTGAGGGTATTAAATGTTAAATTCTAGTGTTAGGTTAATGACTTAGGAGAATATCAATAAATACCACTAAGCAATATTCTTAGTATGTTTATTTGTTTAATGTAATCATTCCAATAAATAGCTATTAGATTTATCAGAAGAATTTTGTTTATGCAGATACCTCCTACTGTTATAAGCTGAAAGCCACTAAAGACAATACAACAGACATATAAGAAATAAATCCCCAATTATTCCCCATGCCAAAGTGGAGCCATTCTTATTTAGGTTCTGCTTATAATCAATGTTGCTATGTTTTAAACTTTATTAAATTAAACTATTTTCTAAGCAATAATTTATTCAAGACTTTATGTCACTCCAAATTTATGTGGTGTCTGTAATATGGAAGGGAAGTGACAAGAGGCTGTCTGTGTGAGCAGGAGGCAAGAAGCTCTCTCTGTGTCTATGTTAAGTCAGCCAGGAACCATGCATGTCTGGGAGAGAGATGAGAGGAGGGCAAGGCTGAGAGATCTAAAGTGAAACAGAAGATGTATTTGAAGCACTCTATTTTCTTCCCAGAAGATGCACTAAGAGTGTTTGTATGTGTCTTTGCATTTCTAGTACTCCATACCTCACAGTAAGGCTTGTGCAATGGTCTTTGAGTTGATTGGCTTGAATTGAAATAATTTGAATAGAATTACTTTCTGTGACATGAGGAAAACAGGGAACTACCTAAAATTGTTGAGCCAGGGACCATTATTAGATTTGCATTTTTAAATGTACAAGTAGAGAATGTCTTACAATTGTTCAGCCTAAAGAACAGAAATCATAAATAAAGCAATAGCAGCAGGAGAAGAATATGGGGGGAAGGGAATAGTCAGAATGATTTTTGCAAAATTTTGGCTTATGTATTACTTACTGAGGGAGAGTACAGGGATATGAGCCGATTCAGGTGTAGAAGATGATAGAGTCAGTTTATCTAACTCATATAATAAGTAGGAAGTCAAACATTGCATGTAGGAACAGTTACATTAAATTTGAAGTAGTTGAAGACATGGACATGGATGAGCTCAATCAGAGAGAGTGAAAATAATGAGAGAAAAATAAAATTCAAGATTACAGAACTAAAGATGATGGATTTTGGTAGTGCAATCTGAGAAATATGAATCTGAGGAGTGTGCAGGTAGTAATAAAGGAATGATATTCCCCAGTGAAACACAGCACCTCCAGAAGCAGTAGTGGTCACTACAGTCATTAGGATTCCTAGCACCCAACAGGTGTACGTGGCTGGAAAGTGGCAAAGGTTGAAAGCCTAGCAGTCAGGTTCCAGGCTCTTTTGAGGAAGAGTCTCACACACTGACTAGCACATCTAGGTAACACAAGGTTCATTGATTCATTGAAGCAAGAACCAATGTTAAATTCTTAGATTTAGACAATGGTTCAACATATCTTCTGAGACAGGAGGAAAGGAAAGAAGAGGGATAAGATGCCCAAGTATGTGTAAACAAGCAAGGAGAGGAGGGTGGTTCTGAAGTAGTCCATGTCAGGATTTCAGTTCCCTCTCAGAAGTAAGGACATCATTGCAGAACAAAAGTAAGATTAGGACAGAAGTCAACTTCAAATGATAGACCTTTGAGATACCCACTGTGTGAAAAACAGCAGAGTTAATCTAGTTAAAGCTAGGAACCCTGAAGAAGGATAAACCCTAATGTGCTCTTTTTTGGGTAATTGTGTCTAACTCTGCTCCAATAGTCCAACTGAGATGAAGAGACTATAGATGTAGGTTTAAAGTTTATTGGTCAGGACCAGAAGAAACCCAAGGGTCAAAAGGTAACAGAGTAGATGAAGTAATGAACTGTAGTTGGACAAATGTCGTTATTATAATCACCATCATAATCATAATCACTATCATCTAGTGACTGATATCTATGTGTCAGACACTGTTAAATGTTTTTCATGCACCATCTCCAGTCATCGGCATAACAACTCTAAAAAGTTGATACTGTTATTATGCCATTTTGTAGGCAAGAATACTGAGGCCTAGAGTGTTTGAGTAATTTCCCCAAGGTCAGAGAGCTAGCAAGTGATGGAGACAGGATTTGAACTTACATGAAACCAGGAGGGCACTGTGAATGAAACAAAATGCAGAAATCAAACATTAGGGGTTAGAAAGCAGGTAAAATTAAAATAAGAAATTGAGAGGATTGAGTTAGAGGAGATCTATTATGGTCAGAAAACAGAATGTTTAAGTTTATTATTTTACCTCTCAAGTAATTCGTTCTCTGTGACAAGTTTCAAGATATGTTGTGGAAGTAGTGAGTCCATATGGTGCTCATCTGGGTGCAATACGGAGCACAATCTTGAACAATCGAGGGTGCAAGCTGATGGGCAAATAATCTCCCTTTCATTCTCTGGCCAGACAGTTCTAGGAGGCGTTTCATAAGTCTCTCTGAGCATCAGTCATCTGTGCTGGTGACAAACTCAGTAATGTGCCTAAGTATGGTCTTTTCCTTCTTCCATGTATCTCTCCCCTGCCCTCCACTCCTGCTCCCTGGGATCAATTCCTAAATAAACAGCCTGAACTCAAAGCTCTACTTTGCCTCAGGCTCTGCTTCTGGAAGAATCCACACCAAGACTACAGGAAGTAGCCCTACCAGACAAACCCTCAAGTTGAATGCTCCTGGATGGAACCAAGCAGCCTCTTTTAAGGTCAGTCCTCCCTTATTGCTTCAGGCCCACAGGGTCTGTCTAGAAGCTATCCAGCCATGTAATATGAAAAATAGAGACATTTATTGAAGAAGACACAGGAAACATTGTACATAGGACAGTGATGCCTCAGTCCCCTTCAAAGAGGCACCTTGGGACCTCAAACAGTTCTCCTAATCACCATCATTTGCCCCATTGTATTTTCCTGAATCATTGATGGTCTGATATCTCTTCCCTTTCAAAGGTGATTTTAATTTTGGTAAAAGCCAGAAGTTACTGGAGGGGAACTGAGTAACCTTGATAATTTGATGGTTCACTAAAAAACTGCACAAGATGTGATGCATGAGTGGGCACATTGTTGACAATCACCAATTGCCTACAGCTTCAGCCTTGAATAGTTTCTGCAGAGGAATGTTCAAGCTTAACACAAAATTTAATGCAGATTCATTGTTCTACTCATTTGGTCATTTTGAATGTGATGACCACACAGTACACATGCTCACTCAAGGGTGTCTACCGCCCCTACTGACTAGTACAGTGAAGATGTCATTGTTCACATGTGCACATTCCAATCCACTCAACTTGGCTGCCAGGTTACATTGATGTCACACAAACTGTTCTCATTATATTAACAATGACTGGACTTTTTCTGGATACTGTAAAATCAAATTTAGGTGTTGTATTTAGTTATGCAGAGAATGAGAACTAAGAGAACCAAAATACAGGGGTGGGAAAATGGATTTACATTTGTGAGTATGTGAAATACAGAGTGTATTCTTATATTCTTATTTATTAATTATTGTATATTTCCATACAAACAACTGTAAACCTACTTTTGTCCACCCCTGTGTATCCAATAGTGTATGTACGTGTGTGTGTGTGTGTGTGTGTGTGTGTGTGAAGAGAGAGTGAGAGAGAGATTTATTTTAATGAATTGGCTCATGTGAAATTTAGGTAACAGTTAATGTCTTTAGTCCAAATTCCTCACAGCAGCAGTCTAAAAACTCCAGCCGCTTTTGTAGTCTTCAGAATTTCTCTACTTCTGGGAAACTGTCTTTGCTCTTAAGGCCTTTAATTAATTGGATGCTGACCACCCTTATATGGAGGGTAATCTGTTTTACTCAGTCTATTGACTAATCACATCTAAAAAATACCTGAGCAACATCTAGGCTGCTGTTTGACCAAACAACTGATACCATAGCCTAGCCAAGGTACACATAGATTAAATATCACAGGTCTCAACATAGCCTTATGGGTAAATACAATCTCTTTTCTGGAGAGAAATAGCTTATATACCAAAGGACTTGGTACGTTTGTATTGGCAGGACTATGAGATCACAGATGGGAGTCAGCGTTGGTCTACAGAAAGTAGAATATGATACTGGATAAGAGAGAATTTTTTATGGGAGAGCAGTCTTCTATGACTAAGGATTTAATGTTTTTCAAGAATACTTGGAACCAGTCCTAATCTGCTACTGAGAATGGGAATGGTCTACGGTACATGAATTGGAGGTGTTGAAGGTTGGTCAGAAGTTTAGGGATTTGGGAGTATTTTAATGGGTTTATTATGTGAGATAGTAGAGTCCATCATCTAATTATTCCCTTGAGAAGGACTAGTGAGCACTACTGAAACTCGGGAAGTGAGAAGTGCAGTGATGCAGGGACACTGGCTCTGAAGAAATTGATAGTGATTGTCCTCAATAGGCTGGAGTTTACAGTGCAAGATGCTCCCACAACTTCCTACTAGCAATGGGGATAATTAATTAAATTTCATGCTAGCAGAAACCAGATATAACATGGACATAGTTATTATGCATAGCAAGGCTGGAGTGATAATTAAGGTGCCTGGACACTGATATCTATAGTGATGGATAATAGAGGATGGTTTTCTGAGAGTTGAGGTAGATGATGAGCCATCAGGACACTGCTTCATCAAGACGTGATGAGCAAAAGGCTGATGGTCCTGATAATAGAAAATTTATTGTTCCTCATCCAGTTTTGAGATGTAAGTGAGCTTACAGATCCAGAGTCCATTGATTGAAGGGTAAATTTGGCCTCTTTGAGGAAGGACTCTGTAATGCAATTGGGCCTTTCTGGATGTTTTAAAATCCACCAGGACATATGACCTTGGTCTCACTTGTGAAAGCATGAAAAATCATTAGATGGATATTATATATTTGGAATTGGGCACCAGGAGGCCCAGAAGACACAAGTAAATTATATGAACAGATGGCACAGATTCTCATGGCATTCATTACTTTTGTATTCATATCTCTTCCCCAACTAATACACATAACCTCATGGAGGTTAATTATGGTCAACTGATAACATAGGGGAAAAACAGAAGCAAAAACAAAATCAGCTCCTGGCACACTGGTTGGAACAATATGTTAGAGCTAATTTTAAGGATGCTGCTGCCATATCACAGCCCTGCTCAGAGGTGGCCCAGGTGGTGAAGGCAAATTCTCCCACTGGGTAAAGCCAAGAGCAGTATACTTGTTTTGTTTTTGTTTTTCTTTACATTGTGTAGAGGAAGAAGTGGTCTGAGCTATGAATATTCACGAACTCCTGGGCAGCAATAATAAATGGCCAGGCTATTTGGTCAAAGTCCTCAAAAGAAATAAGATTAGAAGACTAGGGAAATTTGGGATGAAGAGTGGTGGTGGTGGTGATAGTGATGGTAAAAATAAACAGTAATATATAGGTCCATTTGCTAATAGTAGTTCCATCTTACGAACAGTATCAGTCTATTTGTAATAAATGACTCTGCCTTTCAGCTTTCTTACCTTTTTTTCTTAGTGCCTAAATGTTGTCCCCAGTTGGGAGTGAATATTGTTTATATAAACTTGGAAAGTCTAAGAGGTCATATATTTCTGTGGGGTTGTGTTTTCTGATCTATGAAACACATTTTGGACTCCCTGGCCTCTGCTATAGAGCACTGTATTTTCCAAATGGTGGAGTTTCCAAAGTCTGTAAATGGATAGTTGATGTCTACAAAGTATTTAATTTTTCAACTTAGGTATAAGCTATAACTTTCAATTTTTAATTTTGTATTTATCAGTAAATTTTTATAATTTTCTTCATATAGATTGTGCATATATCTTATTCAGGTCAATCTTAACTGTATCATATTTTATTGTGGTTGTGGTTGTTGTTGCTAATAAGTTCTCTTTCCAAAAATCTACTGCATACATTTATTTGGGTTGTGCCCTGAATAAGTGTACCTAGGGAAGAGTGAGCGGGTGATGAAGTTCAACCATAGACCTCTTGCATCGGCTGTGTGCCCTGGCATTGAGCTGTGTCTGCCACAACAAAGAACTTCTTTTTCTATTTCACACAGAGATTCCTAGTGGACCCCATGTGGTATTTGTGTGGTATTTGTAGGTGCTCTAAAGTATCTTTCTCCTTTTATGCAAGAAATGTTTATATAAATATCTCACTGTATTTCCTCACAATCAAGTATTTTGTTTTGGAAGTAGGCTTTGTGATTTAGAATACATTTGCAAATTCCAAGCTATAAAAAAATATTCATGATCATAAGTATCTGTTACTAAGTTCAGTAACATAGAGGGGTGGGCAAAAGTAGGTTTATAGTTGTGAGTATGCAAAACAGGGTTTACTCTTTCATTATTTATTAATTATTGTATTATTGATTTGTATTTATACAAATTATTTATAGTATTTTATAATATACTGTACTAAATAAAGACAGTATAGTTACTATATACTATATATATAATTATATTATATATATAATTATATAATGTATAATTATATAAATACTTATAGTATTTAAGTATGCTTAAATACTATTATACTTATAGTATTTATATAATACTATATTATTAATACTTAATATTTATATAGTAATTATAGAAATACTTATATATTTATATATAAATAATTTATAATTATAATTATATAAATATGATATTTATATAGTATATAATATATTTCTATATATTTAGTATATATACTATATACTATATACTAAATACTATATACTATAGTATTTTTTATACTATACTAAATAACTATAGTAATTTATAGTATTATAACTATAAACCTAATTCTGCCCACCCATGCATAGTGATTGTACCACTTCTCATAGTATCAGGGCACATCAGATCTTCTAAAATATAATTGAGCCAAAAGAATAATGTCTCAAATTTGTAAATTGATGGGAATTAAGTAAAAGAGATAAATTGAAATCATTTTTTCACATTGAATTTCATAATTGCATGTATTTTAATCACATAATAATAAACTTATTTAATAGAATATAGTTAGCATCAACTTCCTTGTTCTTTAGTTTAACATAAAATGGCAGCATTGTTCCTAAAACTTGTAAGTTTTAAGAGAGTAAAGTAAAACTGGACAAGATTCTGATAATTTGGCTTTCTCCAAACTTGAATCACTTTGGATAATGCTGACAAATTCAGTGTTCTTTTGTTTGGTAGTCAGCTCTTTCAAGACAATTTGAACAAGTTTCCACCTGTATTATTGGTGCTTATCCCAACTCAAAATATGAGTCAGTCTATTTGCACATGTAGAACAAGTTTTAGTTTCTTGTTAAGTAACAATCACAGAGAGCATTTCTCACTATGGGTTGACTAAACATATGCTGATCCAAATTCATGAAATTCATTAGAAGACACTACCAAGTGGATTTTTGAAGTTCATCTCTTCAGTGGTATTCACATTCAGAGAGGGTCCCAGGGTATGTTTATTTTAATATCTTACAATGTCAAACCATCTTTCAGTAGGGATCTTAAAAGGACTCTACAAATACTAATTTCACCTTTTCCTGAGATAAGTAGAGATAGCAGTTGCACAGGACTGAACAAAGAGTTGGAGAACAGCTCCAACCTGTTCAACCCTGGAGAAACTGAGTGGATGGGAGACCAACAGTGAGCTGTCTAATCATGGGTGGGCACAATGCCATGCAGGACTGAGCTTCACTTCAACTGTTACCCTGAAGGAGTTAAAGACATCCTCTTTTGTTCACAACTTTTTCAGGAATTCAGGTGAATTTAGGTAAAAACACATCTTTTGAGAAAACAATGAAAAAACTTCTTGAATAAATCTTGATGTAAGTTGATATATTCTTTCTACTGCTATTCATAGAGACAGGAGCCATGAAAGCTAGAAATGAAAGATGTAATTACTGTGATCAAGTCCTTAAGCTACAGTGTTCCTAGCTGGGACCTCCTGATGGCTTAGGAGTGACCTTAACTTGTGGCAACCACAGGTCCAGATTTGCTCAGACAATCCCACTTGATACGTTTTGTTGGAACATAATTACAACTTCAATCCCCAAAGTCATCTGGATTGGGTGAGATACATGCAATCACTAAGATCACCTTAACACAAGTGCATAGTTCTATATTTAAAGACTTTTCCTTAAAAGAAAGGAGCTAGAAAGCCAGAGTGGGTGAAGAGAAAATGCTTAACCCTTAATGATAATCCTCCCGAACATTCAGTTTCTCATAAAGAATACAGATAATTACACCTTCTTCACAATGTTGTTATGAGGATTAAGTGCAGGAAAATAAGTAAAGTACTCCCAACTATACAACCCATTGAAGGAAACAGTAAGTGCTCAAGAAGTTCAGGTCTCAGTCCATTCAATTCCTTTTTCCCTTTATTACACCAAAAGAAAAGTCTAAGATGGATTCCATTGTTCCAAAGAGATGGAAAAGAGTAAAAGCATCTTCTTCACCATGTAGAGCTTTCGAGGACACAGAAATTTTCATACAATTCCAGGAAGCTTCAAGGTCCCTAACACTCCTTGTTTGAAGAAATGTAAATGAGAAGACAGGAGCTCAGTTCCTCCTGAGGGGATGTCTGATTCTATGACCAGCCTGCAGACGGTAGAGGCCCAGCTATAAGATGGTGCCAAAACTTTTAGTCCAGACTAATCTCAAACATGGGGAAACAATTTTCTGATTATGAGTTTCCCTACAAGGCAAGTTCCTTGTCACTAATGAGGACATATATGGGTATGAACTAATCATTTGATTAGGGTATTATACAGGAGGGTTCCTCTTTAGAAGGGGGTTAGCCCAAGTACTGGAAATATCTTCTTCTTCCCTTTTTCTGTCTATACATGCCACTTATTTTGGTACTGTGTAGTTCCTATATTTTCAAAGGAAACAGATTTGGCCTATAGTTTTCCTTTTCTGAACTTCTAATGAAAAGTATAACATAGTCCTTGTTGTCGTCTCATGTTTTTTATTCACATTAACTCCAAGGGACCATGTCCTACACGCGTCCTGACTCTTTCACAATTCCTATCTCAAACACTGAGCCTACAGTGGCTGCTCAGCAAGTATCTGCTGCTGAGAAATGCAGACACATTCCTGCAGAGATTTTTCCCATGACTGTCACAAAGACAAATTATAGTCAGCCTCACCTGTGGCCTTACAACATGTTTTTCATGACTTCACATGAAGCAAGAAACATGGCACTTAGCAAACTCAAAAAATGCACTGGTCTTTTGATAAGGACTCAAATTTTTAGATCGAAATGACAAAAGTCTGTGTTAATTAGGCAGATAGATAAAAATACAATATGCTTTACATTATAGTAAACATTAAAAGTCAAGCCTGATAAATTAATAAAAATGCAAGTAAAATGATTAAAATTGCTCAGAATATAAGACATCTGAGGATATTTTGCTCTTTGAAAGTTTTAAAATGTTTCATATATTAGGTCAAATAATATACAAACTGAGATTATAGATAAAATGAGATGAATGTGACAGACTTTGACAAAGTCATTCATCATTTCAAATTACTCAGAAGATTTTTTAACACAATATAATTAATTTAAAATAAAGTCCATTTGAAGAAAGAGATATCTAACATCTTATCAGAATTTACAGATGTTTGAGTATTAAATTTAACTTATTTGGGAAGCTTTTTCTAAAATTGCTGGTATTTTGAACTCAAAATACAGTATCAAATATACTTTACAAGAGACTGAGGTCTGCAAATATTAACATTTATGTGAATGATAAATACAAAGTATATTTTAGCAATAACTTTTGAAGTTAACTCTCATAGTTTAATTTAACTCTCTTTTGGCTTAACCCTAAATTTTTGAAGAGGCTTTTTTGTTGCTGCTGTTTTTAACTTCCTATTTTTCCCAGAGAATTGCCAGCAATGAAAATTTATGTGAGACTAGCCAGTAATAAAATTGCTCTGCCATCCCCTCTCCTTAAAGTGCATTATATGAGAAAGTTAAATAATGTGATTTTCCCTAAACACTCTATGAAATCTAAAGGAGTGTTGAATTTTTATTGAATTAAAACTCTTTTGGTGGCAAGTTATAGAGACCCAGTAAAAACTGGGTTTTGAGGCCAAAAAGAAAAGCTTATTGAGTCCCCAAAACAAAGAACTGGGGATGGAGAAGAGGGGTAGATGGCTCACAGGATGATAAGGTAGGACTCCAACACCTTCAGGACTCTCTCTACCTTGCCCTATTTTTCATGCCTCTATTCACCTTCACTTTCTACAAAAGATTGTCTTGTTTCTTCACCAGCAGACATGAGAAGGTTTTCTTTCCCTTTTAACTTTAATCCCAAGATATTGTACAGACATTTGTCAGTCATATGTCTACCCCTGTGCCCAGATGAGAAGAATATTATGATTAAAATCTCCCTCTAAAGATGCAAGCTTAAAAGGAAAGGAACCGTAATTCCCAGAGGAATGGGAGCATTGCTCCCAGGAGAATGAAGGAGTGTTGAAGAGAGAATGCTGTGCTTGTCCCCTAGAATTCATAACTGTCCTTCAGGAATGAGGTATCTTGGCTCCAGCCTATTTGGGACCTTAAAATATAACAGACACCATCAGAGCCATTTTTCTTGGTTGTTTAACTATGTAGCTTGTTGAAGCAACGAGCAGGGGCACAATTAGAAAGAGAATGGAAAAGATCTTGGAATGCTGGGGTTTATAAAATCCCATGTGAAATATGTTTCCTACAAGCTTGGCTTGTGAGTTAGTCTGTACCCATGATGCCATTTCATCAATAACATGGTCTAAGGTGCTGTGGTATCTGGGTTTATTTTATATTATTCTTGGACACCAGTCAGCTACAGACACCTTTATACTAGTAATAAAAAAATGTAACTGGGGGGACTTCTGGTCAAGATGGTGGCACAAGTCACCACCTCACACAACTACATCAAAATTACAACTAAAATATAGAACAACCATCACTCAAAACCTTCAGAAATCAAGTTGAATAGAAGCCCAACAATTATGGAATTAAAGAAACCACATCCATTCAGACTGGTAGGAGGAGCAGATGCAGAATGGGCTGGTCCCACATCCATGTGTTGAGGATAAAAATTTTAAAGGGATATTTTGGGAGTGAGGAGTCCCAGCCCAACACCAGACTCCCTACCCCAGGTGTCCAGTGGCAGGAAGATAAGTCCCCATAACTTTTGGTTGTAAAATCCAGCAGGGATTATGTTGGTAGAAGAAACTTCTGGAGTTCCAAGGACTTCTTAAAGAACCCGCACATGGACTTACTCAGACTCACTCCCTCTGAGCTCCAGCACTGAGGTAGCAGCTTGAAAGGCACCATGGGATATGGAGAGGAACTGAAGTATCTGGCATCAAGGTGAGAGGTGGGGGACAGCTTTCTCACAGATAGAAAAGATGGAAGAGGTTATTGTCTCTTTTCTGAGCCCTCCCCACAGAAAGCCACAGAGCCAGCAGGTGGGTGCCATATCTGAGATTCCATCAACCTGGCTAACACTGTTTGTGTCACTCTGGAGATCTTCAGAGACTCTGTCCCACCCAAATTAGGGGCTCACCCAAACTGTTAACCGTGACTTTTCCAAATGAATGGCAGGTCTTGGCTTATGCTTCACAACTTCCTAAATCTTACCAAACAATCAACAGCCAGCCTCAGTGGGCCCCTAGTCGCCCATACCTTTTGCTAAGTGACCCCAGGCCCAGCACTAACAGAAGCCAGCCTAGATCAACAGCTTGGCTTTGCCTGAGAATCTCCAAGCCTAGGACAAGTAGGAGCCATCTCAGATTGCTTTTTAGCCAAGGCAGGGTAGCCCCAGGAAAAACACAGGTACGGCCTGACTTTGGCCTACACAACCCAGAAAACCTCAGAGCCTGTGCACCCAGTGGACAGTTACAGACCACAGTGGAGCACCACCACCCTGCCCTGAATATCTGATCCTGCATGGAGGGTGGAGGTTGGTGGTCACTAGTCATAGCCAGTCCTTGCAACTGACCAGCCTGTGTAAATCCCTCCCATTGACCTGCCAGCAGCAACAAAGGCTCAATTATGAGAGGAGGGTATACTCAGCCCACATGAAGGGTGTACCTCAACTACCCAGCTTGGGTGATAGGGGATGCGGGGATGCTGTGCCACTGGACCCTATTGGACACCTACTACATTAGGCCATGCTACCAAGATGAGGAGTCATAGCAGCTCTACCTAATAAACAGAAACACACATACGGAGGCTGCCAAAATGAGAGACAAAGAAACATGGCCCAAATAGAACAACAGATCAAAACTCCAGAAAAAGAACTAAACAAAATGGAAATAAGCAATCTATCAGATGCAGAGTTCAAAACACTGGTTATAATGATGCTTAAGGAAATTAATGAGGATCTTAGAAGCATTAAAAAGATCCAGTCAGAAACAAACTATATACTAATTGAAATAAAGAACAATTTACAGGGAAACAACAGGAGAATGGGTGAAGCCAAGAATCAAAACAATGATTTGGAAGACAAGGAAGCAAAAAAAACCCAATCATAACAATAAGAAAAAAAGAATCCAAAAAAATGAGGATAGAATAAGAAAACTCTGGGACAACTTCAGGATGTCCAACATTTGCATCATAAGGGTGCCAGAAGGAAAAGAGAAAGAGCAAGAAATTGGAAATCTAGCTGAAAAAATAATGAAAAAAACTTCCCTGATTTGGTGAAGGAAATAGACATGCAAGTCCATGAAGCACAGAGTCCCAGACAAGATGGATGCAAAGAGGCCAACTCCAAGACACAGAATAGTTAAAATGCCAAACATTAAAGATAAAGAGAGAAGCTTAAAAACAGCAAGAAAAAAGCAGTTAGTTACCTACAGGGGAGTTCCCATAAGACTGTCAGTTGACTTCTCAAAAGAAATGTTGCAGGCTTGAAAGGATTGGCAAAAAATATTTAAAGTCATGAAAAGCAGGAACCTACAGCCAAGGTTGCTCTACCCAGCAAAACTATCATTTAGAATTGAACAGCAGATAAAGGCCTTCGAATACAAGATAAAACTAAAGGACTTCATCATCACCAAACTGTTATTATATGAAATGTTAAAGGGGCTTATTTAAGAAAAAGATCAAAACTATGAACAATAAAATGGCAATAAATGCCTATCTATCAACAATTGAATCTAAAAAAAAAAAACTAAGCAAATAAGAAGAACACAGACAGAATCGTGGATATGGAGAGCATTTTGATGGTTGTCAAATGAGTGGGGGTGTGGAGGAATGGATGAAGGGGTAAGAGGATTAAGAAGTACAAATAGGTAGTTACAGAATAGCCATGGGGATATAAAGTACAGTATAGCAAATGGAGTAACCAAAGGACTTGTACGCATGACCCATGGATGTGAACAATGGTGTGGGGATGTCCTGAGGGACTAGGGTGTGCTGGATGGAGAGCAGCAAAGGGGAAAATGTTGGGACAACTGTAAGAGCATACTAAATAAAATGTAATTTGAAAAATGTAGACTTCATTAATTACTATTGCATATTTACTCAGAATTTTGTTAAAATGGTTCTCAATTTAAAATCTTCTAACATTTATTTTAATCATGAAGTCAGTGTAAATTCCTACATAGTAACTCAGTAGACTTGACTTTTAATAAAGATCAAAGATTATTTTACATACACCACAAATGAAATAATGACAGCAAAAAACCTTGAAAGAAATAGCCTGAACATAAAAATTACTGGGTTTTTGCCAAGCTAAAATTTTACAATTATATTCCTTAAGTTGCTCGATACTTTAGCTCATTACTTCAGCCTACTTTCTGTTGAACTGACTTGGAAAGCAAACACAGGCCCGTTTAGCACTTACTGTCTCCCAGATGTGAATTCACACTTAAGACTTCAGAAACCTCTAGAGAGTTTTTTAATATGCCAACCTTACCAGATTCTGAGTCAGTAAGTCTGTTTTGGGTCTTTTAACTGTTTTATTTTCTTGGTTTTTTTTTTTTTAATTTTTCAGGTGATTCAGATTACTGTCATTTGGGAAACCATGAATTTAAACTCAAATGCCTAGAATAGTCATGGGAATGTAAAGTACAGCACAGGCAATACAGTCAATAATATTCTAATAACTATATATGGTGTCAGATGGGTATGAGATTTATCTGATGATCACTTAGTAAGCTATACAGTGCCTAATCACTTGGGTGTACACCTGAAACTAATATAATGTATGTCAACCTTAACTGAAAAATTAAAAAATGATTAAAAATTTTAAAAAATAAAATAAATAAAATACTTATCTGGTGGTATCTACTTATCTGTAGATAAAAATAAAATAAATTCAAATGCCTAATCTTTCTACAGATTTTATTAGTGATAATTTGCAAATTCTATTCATTTTATGTAACTCATGAAATAATTCTGTTCTTAAAAAATGGAGTACTAGTAGTAGAGACTGGATTTTTGTCCTAGTAAAAATCTAATACTATGTGGTGGTAGAATAGGCCTCTATTTTCTCACCTGTGACTAATGAGATGAGTCATAAAGTTTCTAGAAACCATAAATATATTTAACCTAAGTAATTCTACAAAATTAGTTGTAGCCCTGGCTAGTGTGGCTCAGTAGATTGAGCACCGGCCTGCTAACCAAAAGGTCATCGGTTGCAGGCCAGGTCCCCAGTAGTGGGTACATGAGAGGCAACCATACAGTGATGTTTCTCTCCCTTTCTTTCTCCCTCATTTCTCCTCTGTCTAAAAATAAATAAATAAAACCTTTAAAAAATCAATGAAAAGTTAGTTGTAAAAAAAAAAAATGTAAGGCCCTGGCTGGCATAGCTCAGTGGATTAAGCACAGGCTGCGAACCAAAGCATCTCAGGTTCGATTCCCAGTCAGGGCACATGCCTATGTTGCAGGCCGCGTCCCCACTGGGGGCCATGTGAGAGGCGTCCACACATTGATTCTCTCTCTCTCTTTCTCCCTCCCTTCCCCTCTCTAAAAATAAATAAATAAAATCTTTTTCTTTTTTTTTAGGGCTGTTATTTTTTTTAATCATTGTTCAAGTAAATAAATAAAATCTTTTTAAAAAAGAAATGTAAGTAGAAACATTCATGGCAATTTTCCTCAAAAATATATGGGTCATATAAAGTGCTGAAAAAATGTAGAACAAATCAAAAAGTCATATATACATGAGTTTAGTTCTTGAACTGAAAAAATATTACACTCATAACTGAATCTATCTGACAAGGCCAGCACTATAGTTGTATAATGATTTAACCTGTACTGCTCAGCATTTTCATGTAATTTCCTTGCCAATCCAGAAGAAATACGGTGACATGTCTAGAAAGTAGTCAGCATGCTGAGCTTGGGCAAAGGAGGATTTCCAGGTGGGTGGGGTGAACCTTTTTTTTTTTTAGAAGAAGTCACACCTGTCTGACTAGGACACTGAATCACTGCGTATGTGGCACACTCTCAGCTGAAACATACCTTTGCTTTTCTCGCTTTGGTCTCTCCCTCACTTATTATCATGGGAAAACATAAATTCACAAACTACAGATGAAGATAATTGCTTCTCAAAAGAAACATCATTTTGACTACATACCTAACTTCTCAGAATCCTGTATTGGTTGGCTTATCTTCAACCCCAAAACATTATTTGTCATAAAAGTCTCTAAGTTACTGAATTGCTTTCTTATGTTTTTATTCTTAAACTGTACCGAACATACTTACTTTTTTGTCCCATCAGGAAATGGTTGTATTAAGTAGTGACTGCTACAATTTCAGGTGGCATTATTACACACCATTTTCTAAACATCTGACATTATTTTGTCTTTACTGTCTTGTACCCTTAAAGGCCCACAGCGGTACCATGCTTCCATTAATCTCCTATTTAATGCTATTATGCAGATATCAACACCACAGTGGAGAAGAAGAGAAATTACCATGTGTTTTATTTAGGATAAATAGCTTCATCTAAGCAAACTCTTCAAGATGTTATTTATGTTGTCTCTATTTCTGATTTACTTTAAATGAGGGAGAAAGTCACTTCCTTTTGAGTTATTCAACAAGAATCTGGTTCTTTATTGCAAATTTAACTTTGGACCTTGGAAATAAATTGCTTTCAGCAAGACAATGACACTGAAAATGTTCTCTCCCCCTTGATCCTGCTATACAAATCGCAGATGTCCTCTTGTGGCCTCAGAGCAGCTCTGGTATCACCAGCTCCTCCTCTCCTCTCTTGGGTCTTTATACTCCAAGCCCAGATATCTCCCTGATCTGAAGAGCTCAGAAACCTGACACTGACTTGCAGATTTATACAAGCAGATGAAACTTGATTTTCTTCCAAGACTCCAGCTGAATTTTCATGATTGACTTCATTATAAAGCTCACAAAGTGGTGACAACCACAGGGTTGCCAGGTCAAAGAATTAGGCCACCTCTCCCACTTGGCAAGAATAGTCTGTTGACACCTTCAAACCCATCTTGAGGTATACATACTACCAGCTGGTCAAAATAAAAATGCACGTTTACTAATTGCACTTTCTAAAAGCAAAACTTTTAGGCTACACCAAAGCAAAAATATTTGACACATGAATAGAATGCATGTATAAAGTTTAAAAATGAAATGCAAAATTTAGGTGTATGGTTAATATTTGCATACACTGGGGCAGGTTATATTTCTGGCCTGCTGTCAGGCCCGTTTTCTGAAGAGAGAAGCGTCAATCAAGCTGTTACAGCAGCCCCCGGGTGTCTCCCAGTTTTCCTGCTGGAGATGGTTTCTGTGGACCCGTTTATGTAAAATTCCCCACCCCTGCATCTGAGCCCAGAGCTTCTCCATGTTGAGACTCGCCCCATTTGTCCTCTGAGGACAGACTAACTCAGGCGAAAGTCCTGATTGCTGGTTGAGATAATCCAGAATAACTTGATTGCATTATGCAATATGCCAGCTGGGCAGTGATGGCGGTATACTGATTATTATTCAGGGAGGGATCCCATACTGGTATCTGTATCAAAACCCCTCTTGTTTACCTTGACACTGTTTGATTTGTCTGGCAAGTCTAAACTCTACAAACTTCAGGAAGTCTCTTACCATGAGAGTTTGACAGCTCTGTTTACATCAGGGCTTGACTTTTAGTTTAGCAGAGAAAAGTCACTTTATTGCCTCCTGGAGGAAACAAATCTCACATGAGAATGCTTGATATTATAAAACTGCAAAATGCACAGCAAGAGAAGTTAGTGTTGAAGGTATCTCCATCTGTGACTCTTTCACTGCTTGAAGAAATTTCTGGAACTTTACGCCATGTGTATTCTGTGTTAGAAGTAAGTGTCCTGTGAGAGGAATGCACATATATCCGCTTTTAAAAAATAAGTTTAAAATGAAAACTAGGTCTTTGGATCACTTTTGGTTTGGTAAATTTTTTGCTGTTCTCATTTTAAATTTGTGGAGTTGCTCTAGCTGATGAGTATCCTAACTGCTGTCATTCAGATACATATTAAGAATATTTTGAAAATGGGGCGGGGGGAAGATTTGCAGCCTTGAGAATGTGGGAAAAATCAGTAGCTAGACTTCTCCCAGGTGGAAAAACAAGGCAAAGAGACCAGGGAGTCAAATCTCATTTTTTACTGGCATCAGATGCAAGCCAGTTTAGAATCTGAGAGTGGAGTTTAAAAAGGCATGCAGAATTTAATTTTAAAATGGTGAGCAAGTTCACCCAGCCTTCTTATCTTATTCATGGCAAAATCAGGAATTGAACTACAGAGTTTATTTACTTCACCTAAAAATGAAATTCAGCTACAGTTGTCTAATTTTCTCCTTTCTAGAACAAACTGAATTTCTCAGACACCACAGGAAAGCAGGGAAGTATTTGCATTTGTGCTCATCTCCCTTTAAATTATGCATTCAACCATACAATAAGATTTCTTTGGGTGAGTCTAACTAAATTATAATAAGATTTTATAAAAATTCAGCTTGAAGGAATGGGAAGATTCTATCGTATCTTTTACCTTTAAATTTTTTAAATTAGGAGCAGAGCAAAGCAAGAGGTTCTTGACAGGAATGAGGTCTCTGTGAGAAGTAGAATCAGCCATAGCGATTGCTGTAAGTTAGGCTCAAGTTAATAGCTATATATTTTAGTCACAGAATTAAAATTGTCAAAGCATGGACAGTTTAAAAAAATGAGTTCCAGTAAGATGAAAATATCTACTCTTATTTTCTTCCTTTAGAAAAAGAGTAATCAAAGGTGAAAGGCATGCAAGAAGATATATTATGTCTCAAACATTTTCTAAATCTTACTATGCCTCATAGGAAAATTCACTTCCAAATTGTGAAAATGGCAAACATGTGTATGTATATTTTACAGATTCTAAAGTGTCAGTAGCCAATTAATGATTCTGAATCAAGGGCCCAGAAGTTTCAGTGTCATGTATAAATTTGTAAATTGAAGTTATTTGTTTAATAAAATATTATTTTAATATAATTACATTCAACTATTAATAATGGATAAATAAAACATGTGATCAAGCTTTATGTAAAAAATATCTGATTTTGAGGTGCACTTACTTTGTGTTCAATATTGGGTTTAACAATTTCCACTCATTATGATGTATAATCCTCAGAAGAACCCAGTGAGTTAGTTAATATCTATTTAATGGTGAGGAACCTGAGAGGCAGAGATTATGTAAGCTGCTCAGTTAACTCAGTTAATAAAAGATAGAGACAGAATTCAGACTTGGGCATTCTGTTCCCAGAAATATGCCACTATGATAAATGTTGCTGATAGCCAGGTTTCGTTGGGGACAGTACTGGTGTGTATTTGAATAAAGCAAACACAGTCCATCAGGTAGAATAATAAACTGGGGCTTGGACACCTGGACACAGTTAACCCAAAGGCAACTGCTGTATCCTTGGTACGTTAGAAAGAGCAGGAGTGAGTAGACCAGCCTGACCCTCCCAAACTGACTGTCAGCTTGAGCAAGCTGCTTAGCTATTCTGTGCTTTCTGTGCTTTTCTGTAAAATGAAAACTAACTGTGGCACCCTGTTCAAGTTGTCAGGAGGATAAAACAAATATGAAAGCATAACCAGCACATGCTTGTATGCCCTCATCTTCATGTTCTAAAGGACATTTCTGATTCATGAGGGAGAAATGAAACTAAATGCCTGCTTAATTTACATGAGCCTTAGACATTGAAAGAATGTAATATTTCAGAAATAATGACTCAGCCCTGGCCAGTGTGGCTCAGTTGGTTGGAGCGTTGTCCCATACACCAAAAGATTGTGGGTTTGATTTCCAGTGAGTGTACACACTTCAGTTGTGAGTTCAATCCCCAGTCGGGGAGCTTATGAGAGGCAGCCAATCGATGCTTCTTTCTCACATCAATGTTTCTCTCTTTCTCTTCCCTTCTTCTTCTCTCTATAAAAGCAATGAAAAAATGTCCTTGGGTCAGGATTAAATAAAAAAAAGAAATCATGACTCAAAAATACTTTTCTGAAGCAAAATAATCTACAAGTAAGACAAAGTATGACTATTTAGGGTAAAACATACTCCATAACCAGATGCTTGGACACATGCTTGGTTTTTTATCAATTTCTTAAAAATATGTCCTGCAATTATTTCCAAATTTAATCATATGTGGACCAAACACAATATTCATTTAATCTATACTTTGAAGATGATTATATTCTTTCTTTATTTTTAAGTTAAAATTACTTTTTCACTTTCTACATTATATTGTATTTAAATTAGAACTGCCCAAGCAAGCCCTTTAATTCTAGAATGTTACTGTCACAGCTTTTACACAGGAGCCACCTACTGTCATGTTTAATATTGCTTGCTTTCCCAAACTGGCACAAATGCTCAAGACGAGCAAAAATGTTCATTATCATTTAAAAGAAAAAATGTAGAGATAATAACATGCATGTTTGCACTATTATAACTGACTACAATTTTCTGGAAAGCCCAACTTATAAATTCCATTTTCTTCTTTGAGACACCAGCTTCACAAACGGTGGAAGTACACTTTTATGCATACAGTTACTCATTCAACAAATATTTATGGAGATCCAGCTGTCGTATGCCAGGCATGGAGTTAGGCCCCAGGGTACAGTGGTGAACAGGAGAACTGGGAGTCCTGCCCTCAGGAACAGGAGTCTTGTGGGGGTTGGGGGGGGGGAGCAAACACCACTACAGTGCACGTGAGGGGCCGTGGCCAGGAAAAGGGAGTGGGCCTCAGAGCACACACCAGGAAGTCTAGCCCCGGCTTCAGGGAGGGTGGTCCAGAAGACAGCTGGTGGAAATGACCTTCACACTGCTCTCTGAGGGATAAGAATTACCAAGGGAAAAAAGAGCAGAGGAAACAGCACATGTCTGCTGTGTAGACATTAAGTACCTTGATCTGGCTTAAGCATAGAGTTTGACGGGGATAGCACAAAAAGATGAAGATGAATAGCTGAAGAAGAGCCAGTTTTGCAGAGTTTTTCTAGCAATACTTAAACATTTAGGCTTTTTTTGTTAGGGCAGTGAGCTCCAAACTTCCTAAACTAGCTAGATTAAGCTTCCACGTAGGCAGAGCCTTCACAAAAGTGCCCAGCATCTATCTGTACTGGGTCTCTTTGTGAGCATGCACAGATAATAGTCACTGCAGTCATTTCACAGGTGAAAAAGAAAACCGTCTTTGCAGCAACTCCCTGCTTTTCGAAATGATTACTGACTGCAGCAGGAGAGGTCTTCAACCCGCTCATACTTTCTCCCACTGCCACATGTCTTTGGCCGTCTCCCTGGTATGCCTGTGTGCTGAGGCACCTCCCTCTTTGTGAATGAAGAGGACGTTGTTCTAGATGTTCAAGGTTGAGCAGGTCTATGAAAAGCTTCTCAAACCGAAATGACTGCCCCCAAACCAGACTCCATTTCACAGAGTTAGAATATGTGGTGCTTTTTATATTATATTGATAAATGGAACACTAGACTGAATAAATGCTGAATGGTGGTCTTGATTATTTCTTAATAGTGTCTTTGTATCACGTGTGAGAAGGACATTGGGCTAGAAAGTCAAAAGACTTGAACTTGACTTCTAGCTTTACTGCCCATCAGTTCTATGATTCCAGCAAATAGCTTAACCAATATAACCTCATGCCCTTCCTCTGTGAAAGTGAGATCACACTCCTGCTTTGATAGTTTTAAAAATACATTTGAGATAACTATAAGAAAAAGTGCTAAGGAGGGGAGGTTAGGGGGTGGAGGAACCAAGAAAAAAGGAAAAAGGACTGATGGACATGGACAACAATGGGGTGATTGCAGCGGAGAGGGGAGTATGGGGGGTTAAATGGTAATGGAAAAAAATTAAAATTAAAAAAAGAAAGAAAAGGCACTAACTTAAAACTTAAAAAATAACAATAGCTGTCATTTGTTAAGTCTGCACTGCACCTGGCTCCGTTACATATTTTATTTAATCCCCATAACAGCCCTTTAATAGGTATTACTTGTCACTCTCAGTGGGTAAGGAAAGTAAGGCCTAATGAGATTAAGTAACTTGCCTAAAGCCACACAGCTAAACGGCAGAGCTGGGATTTGAACCCAGTTCAATTTATATAGTGAAGCCATGGTCTTCATCCCAATGGTCCTCTCTCCTCTTCTTATTTCTTACATACCAACCACACAGTGCTATAGGTTATAATTTAAAATACTGAATTAAAAATAGATTTTTAATCACAAAAGCCTAAATACATGCTTATGTATGTATCATGCACTTTAATTTCATGGGTAACACATTTTTGCAATATAATTATTTCAAGTAATAATTCTGTCCCACCCTGATATTATGTTTGTCCCATTCCTGATACCATCTTCCATGTCCCAGAGATGTGCAATCCTGCTTGTGCTTGCTCAAGCAAAACAGACACAACTGCTCCAAGCCTCTCACTGTCAGAGTGGCGTGAAGCCTTCTAGCTGCCTCAGGTGAGTAATGGAGTGACTAAAGCCAACACTGAAAGAAGGCAGTGCCCTTTTAATAGAGCCACAATATAAAGGAAGACAGACACCCAAGCCAGTCCCAGCAACGGCAAATGATTTTACAGGGAGAACTCCACCCCAGAGGCCCAGCAATTTCCCATTTGTAGTTTCCAATCCTGTCCCTCCCACATCCCCACCCTCCTGCTGCCAGCCTTTTCCAGGCACCTCCCTCTTTTTTATGGTGATTGCACCTGTCCACGGCCAGCTCACACACCACACCCTGTCTACTGCATTAGCTCTGACTTCAGCAGATTCTCTCTGCCCACACCCTTCGTCTCCCAGCTCATCTCCTAATGAAGCCTCTCATTAATGTGTCCTCTCTGACTCCCACAGACAGTTCCCACCTAGATTTTTCAACCTGTCTTTCTGCATTTTCCTTTTTGGTTTTATGGATCCTTTCCACATTACTTCAAGTCACAAGCAAACCAGATGAACTGAGTAAACCTTCGGGAAGGCTCTTCACAAAGACAGATCCTCTTACATGAATGGGCTGCTAGACTCCTAATTAGCCAAGTCAGTCCCCCCAGAATGTTAACACCTCATGGAAATGCTGCACAGTGTCCATTCTAGTACACATAGACAGTCATTAGCTACTGATTAATAATTAAGATGCTGCTTAGTTCCTTAGCATAATCATAATAATAGCAATAATAATAATAACTTCAATTTATTGGTCCAGAACTCACTGTGTGTGTGGCAGGTGCATTTCATGTAGTTGCTCACTCAAGTCTTCATAACAATCCTGTTTAGGTAGGTACTTTTACCCCAGTTTAGAGATGCACGCACAAAGGAAAAATGTAATTACACCTGTTTGTTATCATGTGGAATAAAGGGACTGAAAAGATGCAAACCCAATCTCTGTAAATGTAAAGCTTGTCTGTGCTGCTCAGTGCCTCCAATATCTGCTCTTCCATTCATCTGTCACTGGCATTTCAATCCTCTTTATCACAAAGACTAGAAACCTCATAGTCATTAATCACTCCTCCTTATTAATCACTCTCTCTCTAGGGTCCTTGTCAGAACCCTATAGATTTTGTCTGTTGAACAAGATTTCGGCCTGTCTCTTGTTCCTTTCCCATTGCAGCCACCTTAGCTCAGGCCTGCATTACCTTTCCCCCAAACTGTCGTATGCCCTTCAGATTAGCCAGACTCAGACTGCCTCCCTCTCTTTCTCCAAGTGCAATCCTCACACTGCTACACATTCCTCCTACGTAAGAAAAGATCAGTGTCTTTCTTCCGCCACTTGAGTACATGAAACAGTTTACCCTGGTATTAAAAAAAACTATAAATCATATCTGATATAGGCATTGTCATATTTACCTCAGTGGTCATAGACTATCACAGGGGAGGCTGGGAACAGAATGCAACCACACAAATTCAGGATGAGAACAAAAAAATCTAGAAGACCTCAATTCCAGAAGAAAGGACACTGGGCAGGAAACCAAGACAAAGCTTCATTCAGAGAGAGGTGAAAAGTTTTGAGGGAAGAAATGTTGTAGTGGCAGAAAGAGCATCAGACAAAAATGGACTCATTGAGGAGATATTGCAGTTACAGGACAGGAGCAACTTAATGACAAACAGGGGTGGCGGTGAAGGAAGCAGGGAAAAGAATGAGTCAGAGATGGTGTGGCTTTGAGTCTAAGTGAAGCGGAAGGTGCTCATAACAACAAAGAAGAAAGACTAAGAGAGCACTTCATCCAGAAAGACAAGAATTCTGCTTTGGACATGTAGTTCTAACCTCACTTATCCTTAAATCTTGAGATAACAAATTTTGGTGCTACTGACATAACTCGATATACCTATCAAAATGAAAAAGCATATGTAAATTTTGCCATGATCGTTCTAGAACTGTCTCATTTTTTTAATTGTGTGTTGATTCTAAAAATTAAATCCTAGATCCTGTACTAAAAAAGAAAACTGTGTTATGCTTCAATCAGCAGGAACTTGTTGGCATCTTTGGAATCCCTTTTTGTAACTTATTTCTGTGATTCCCTTTGGCTTTAAGTAGTAGGTAGAGGGTTTTTCTCCAAAAGGTTTTAGTAACATTTACATATTACAGATTGAAAAAAAGAGAGTCACACCTGAGGCTCTTGTCATTAACCACCTCCACACTTTAAATGGAGCATTTCCATTAATCTGTCTATATTTCAAAGCTATTGATTAGTGACAGTAGGATAACATTATCAGTAATGAACCCAAAATGAACACTTGTTGAAAAACAGCTCCCACAGTGCTTGAAATTTCTATCCATTTATTCTTTTTTTATGTGTGCATATTATTCAAGGAAGTATTTGAAAGGATTTTTAGAAATGTGAATAAAGCTGATTATAATTAAAATTTTCACCATTATTCCTTTGGGGAGCAAAGCAATGTCAATTGAATAGCTAAGCCATGTAAGTATGTCACTTGGAACAAATTTAGGTAAGGACAGCATGTTTCCAAGACACCTCATAGCTCTTTAGCACACCCACATGCAATCTCTAATGAATTAACAATCAGACGCCTCGTAAAATGATAGAGAGAGATAGTAACAGTGAGTGTTTGTGAGGAAGAAGAAAAGATTAATCTAAATGTTAATTAGTTAAGAAACAAACTATTAATTTTTAAATTAGTAAATATTATAATGCACATTATGTTGAATCTGGGTAGGTCATGGAACAAGAGAGAAATTCATTCCAGTTCTAAATTAGTGTTGTCTATTAGGGCAGAGTGTTTGAGAAAGCATTCTCGTGGGTTTTCACCCTGGAACCATTCAAACATTTAAAAGTAAGAACAAATTTGTATTTTATGTTGAATATAATTGCTAAACATCACCAGCCCTAAAAACTACTCGAATTGCAAACCCTGTGTACAGCAACACAAACAATTTACATCATTTTTCAAACATATTTTCTAACTTTGAGTAAAATTTACTCCTTATGGTCTTGAGTTCTAAGCATTTTCACAAATACACTCAGTCATATTTCTACCATCAAAATTATGAAAACAGTTCCATCAACCCCCCCAAATTTCTTCATGTTGCCTTTTTATAGTAAACTTCTACTACAACCCTTCTCAACCAGCGATAAATTCTCCAAATCTGTAGTTTGGCCTTTTTCAGACTTTCATGCAAATGAAATCCTGTGGTATGCTCGTGTGCCGATTTGGCTTCTTCCTCTCACCAAATGTTTTCAAGATTCAGCCCTGCTGTTTGTGTATCGAGTTTGTTCCTTCTTACTCCATTGTGCCATGGTTTGTTTATTGATTAAAGATGTTTGTGGTTTTTTTTCAATTCTTAACAATTATTAATTAATCTTATAAATATTCCCACATTGCTTTTTGTGTGATCATATGTTTTTATTTCTCATGGAGAATTAGTGGAATTCCTAGATCATATGGTAAGTGTATGCATAACTCTATAAGAAATGAACAGACTGTTTTCCAAAGGAGTTGTACCACTTTGCATTCTCACTACCAGAGAAGTACAGTTTAGATCTCTGTGTTTCAGTTTGAGTAATCTATTGTCCTAATGCCAATTATCTTATTGACTAACTCTTCCCTTAGCTGTATCAAATCTTCTAATGAGCCTTATGATGTTATTCTTCATTTCTATTACTACTCTTTTCATTTATAACATTTCTATTTTATTCCATGTTATAGTTTCCATCTTTCTGCTGAAATTGCCTATCTATTTTTGTGTGCTGTCAATCTTTTCCTAGAGTCTTCAACATATTAATCATAGTTACTTTAAATTCTTTTTCTGATAGTCCCATCATCTCTATCATACATGAATTTGGTTCTATTGTCTGCTTTTATCTTGGTAGTTTGCTGCTTTTTCTTGCCTCTTTGTATGCCTTATAATTTTTTGCTGAAAGTTGTACAGTTTGTATAAAAACAGAAACCAAGGTAGTTTCTCTGCTTGCATGCAATATACCTTTAATTGTACCAGAACTTTATTTCAGGTTGCTAAGTCAATCTAGGAAGATGTTGCATTGGTTCTGGGGTTTTCTATGCTATGACTGCAATCAGTATAACACAGCATTCACTGTCCTAAAGGTATCTTGCATTTAGGGTGGTATGTTGTGACTGTTCAAGGTCTCTCAGGGTCATGGTATTCATGCAGACACAAAATATTTATGGAGCTGTTGGGATGTCTGGCATGCCTTTGATTCATGGGTGGACAAGCCACACATGCTGCAAGCTGCGTGTCTCCCCGAATGTCTCTGTGTGACACATGTCATGACCCTTGCTCCCCAGCATGGCACCCCAGCATGGTAACCCACAGGGAGCCTCTAGCCCCACTTAGATACTCAAACAAACAATGCCAGCAAAAAGCCAGAAAATTATATAACAAAGCATAATTCTGTGCATGCGAGCCCACTTCATGTTATGGGAACGGTTTATCAGACCCAGTCGCAAGGCTATGAGAACATTACTTATCAGGCCCCTCCAAGACTATGGGAACACAGCTTCCCTTCATTTCCCAGACACCTAGATGAAGAAGCCAGACTGCCTCCGCTTACCCTACAAGTGGTGACTAATCTGTAGAGGGTTTTTTCTCCATACTTGCTTCATCTTTAGCTTGAGGTCTTCCCTTCCTGCTGTGCCTCAGAGAAAGTCTCACTTTTCACACTCCTGCAACTCCCCCAACATTATTCCACTATTACTTGCTGCTCAATGCTTGTTAGCTTGGTGGGTGGGAGGGGGAGTCTCTGTTATTCTGGTTAATCCTTAGTTTTATAGAAGCACTGTGTCCCTGGAGCTTGAGGATGTGACATTTTTAGGGTTCTGCCCCACCACCTACAAGTTATAGTTCTGGACCCTACACGTGGCCCTGGCCTTCTCCAGGGCTAGAGAGGGTTTTCTGTTCCCCACACACAGCTAGAATGGTTTTCCCCAGTGACATAATGCAGCAATGTTGTTGGCCCTCTGCCTGCAGTTTTAGGCCATAGGAGCGGTAAGCAAGAAGGATCTGCACAGGACTTCTTACCTTTCCTACATGGATGTCTATTCCCCTTCCCCAGGCCTACACCAGTAAGTTCTTTCTCAGGACTTTCACCAATCTATTTGTGAGAGCCAGGTGAAATGCCTGCGGAGGAGCCTGCGGGCAGGTGGGAAGTCCTGGATTCCACCAATTCCTTAACTGAATTCCTTAGCTGGCCTCTCTCAGTGTGCCTGGCTGCATCTACACCAGGCATACTGCTCACGTCCCCTCACCCTGCAGGGCTTTTTCCTCTTCTTATCTTTTAGGTTACTTACTTGCCTTGTGACTTCAGCTCTTTCCTGCGTTTAAAGTCAAGTCATAAATTTGTAGTTCGTCTGACTTTCTGTGACACAATTGTAAAAATAAGAGTAATGTTCTTTCCGGCTTTCAGCGTCCTATGAGAAAACTGGAAGTCTTCGTATCTTTTTTGAGTGATCACATACATTTAAGATTCCAGCCATTGCCCTTCAGTACATTAGCCTTGAATAATACATGGACCTTTAGTATCTACTTTGTTTATTAACGTATCAGGGGTGTCAAACTCATTTTCACGAGGGGCTACATCAGCCTCGCGGTTGCCTTCAAAGGGCCAAACACAATGTTTGGACTGTATAAATATAACTACTCCTTAATAGTTAAACTAGAGCTCAGCACTGCCGCCAGGTAGAAACAAGGTGCCAGGCTGGATAAAACAAGGTGGAGGGCTGGATTCGGCCTTGTGTTTGCCGCCTGTGATACAGACTGAATTTCACTTACATAGCCAAAAGTCTTCACTTGTTACATCCATGTTACCCCTATATATTCCTGATTACCTTTGTATATATCTAAGTTACCTTGTTGAAACATCATACCACATTGGGAATCAGGACAGTTGTTTTATCTGGGCTCTTACTAACAGTATGACTTTGAGCATTATTTTAATGTCTCTTCATCTTAACTTTCTCGTCTTCAAATTGAGGTTAATGGCCTTTGTAATCTTTCATCTTCAAGTTAGGGTAGATGGCTTTTAAAATCTTTCCTAGTATAACAATTTTCAAAATAGTATTTTATTTTTTTATCTTTTGGGTGTGGGGAGTTAAGAACTGTGTCCTACTAGTTTCAGTTATTACCATGAAAGTTCCCCATAGCAACCAGCCCATTGCCCAGTAAGGTAACAAATCCAGGAGTAAAGCTGCCTAGATTCAAAATCTTATTCTACCACTTTGATATTCTATATACCTTGGAAAAATTACTCTTTCTAAGCCTCAGTCTTCTCATATATAAAGTGAAAAATAATAAAATAAGATACAGTTATCATAAAATAAATGTGGAAGTTATCTAGCTCAGAGTCTGTAAGAGCTCAACAGACGTTACTTAAAAGTCTTCCAAGACAGTGACTGAAAACGAAACTGGGTCCAGCCACCTGACCACTGTCTAACTGAGGTTAGCAGTGCAGGAAGGTTGACTGCCATTTGCACATGTTCTAATTGGAGCTTAACATCTGGGACTTTTTAAGTGTTCACTTAACATTAAGAAAAATCTAGACTCACCATCGTACTGAAGTTTTGGAAAAAGACTATCCTCACCAGCTAAAGTTGTACTGGCCCTTATATTCTTGGATCAATCATTTGATTGTTCTTCTATTTCGTTTCATTGTTTTATTTGCCACACTTTAAAATTCTATTTTGATTTTGCTTCAGTGTCAAGGGGGATTTTTTAAGAAAGAGCATTTTATGAGTAGTAAGTAAATTTTTTGAGTTTTAAGGTATTATTCATTGAGTTGGCTAAAAAATGTGTTTGGTTTCTTCTGTAAGATGGCTCTAGTAGTGCTTACTTGTCTTTAACTTCATTCAAAATAATTTTGTTACAGTGTATTGTGACAGCTGTCCTATCAGCATACATTAAAAAAAGTCAGAATTGGTGAATTTTTGTGTAGCCATGTTAACATTGAAGATGAAGAAAATACACAGGATATTCAGCATATTATGCTACATTATTTCAAGAAAAGTAAAAATGCAACAGAAATGCAAAAAAAGATCTGTGCAGCGTATGGAGAAGGTGATGTGGCTGACCTAATGTGTCAGAAGTGGTTTGCGAAGTTTCATGCTGGACATTTGTTGCTGGACGATACTCCATGGTCAGGTAGACCAGTTGAAGTTGATAGAGATCAAATCAAGACATTAATTGAGAACCATTACTTTATACCATGTGGGAGATAGCCAAACATACTGAAAATATCCAAAATAATCAAGTTATTGGTGAAAATGAAAAAGTGTCTTTTATGTTTTGGAAAAAAGAAACAAACTTTTTGGCCTCCCCAATGTATTACTTTTTTGTTATTTCATGGTGATTATATAATTTTGGGTGGGGAATTTTTAAAAGATTTTATTCACAGCCAAATGCATGATTGGTTTTTCTAAATGTTTCAAGGACATGAGAATTGAGTACACATTCTCTGTATGTTTAATGGTGTCCTCACCTAAGTTTTCCATTCCTATTTGGAAGGGCTGGGATATCTCCAGCTATGGGTCCAGCCTTATGAAGACAATAGCAATAGGCTAACAACATTAGCTAACATTTATTGAGGGCTTCCTACATGAGAGGCACCGTGTTAATTCTTATGCATTATCCCACACAAGACCATAAAAGCCCATTTAAACATATGTAAATGGGTTTCTCCAAACTCAATCTTAATTGAAATGGATTATTGGACTATTGGATGGATTGTTAAAACATGCTTGTTGTTCAACTACTAGTCAAATCTATCCTTCATTATGTTTTGCTTACTTGTTCTGATAATTCTGAAGTATATAAAAATTTTAGTTACTATACTGAAACCCTTTTCATAATTACAATGTTCTCTTAATCTCTTAATGTCTGCATATTTTAACCTCTTTATTATTTGTTACATGTCATGGGTTTTATCTTTTTCCGTTATATTTAATGCTTTGAATTTTGAATTCTCCTTTGCCTGCTATTATATTATCATTCTTCCTCTTGATTGTGTTTGCCTGCTATATTATTGGATATCTTTTATATTGCTACCATTCTTTGTTGCCTTTTCAAGGCATGCAATTTTAAGCAAAAAGTAACTAGATTTTTGTTGTTTAATTAATAACTGACCACTTCTGTTCTTCACCAATTAAACCCAGTACTTTTACATTTAGTGAAATAATGAACTACTTGACTTTATTTGTTCAGCAAATGTGATTTTATTACCTATTATATTTTTTGTTGTTTCCTTTTTGTACTTAACTTTTGCTACTTTTCCTTGAATAGCTGTTTATATCAGTTAGGGTAAAGGCTAAGCTGCTATTATAGAAAAATTTGAAAAAAATACAGTAAATAAACACAGAAATTCCTCTCTCTGTATCACTTAACAGTCCTGGAAAAAAATGCATCTGGTTCATTGGGCACCTGTGCTTTAAAGGGTTTTTGAGAAAACTGAGTTCCTTTCATCTTGTTTCTCTGCCACCCTGTAGTTCACTGTCTTCTACATGGTTGAAACTGGGTCATGGGCATATCCGTATCCCAGCTCACAGGAGTGGGAAAAAGAGAGAGGAAATCAGAGCAGTTCCTTATATTTAAGCAAGTGAGCTAGAAATTGTCCCCAGCAATTTTCTTCACATGACATTGGCAAGAATGCAGTCACATCGCATTAATATCTACAAGGACTCTGGAAAACGCAACTCTGGCCAGGGGAGCCACTTGTTCCGCTTATGGAAGTATCATAGAAGAAGGGAGAACAAAGTTTTGTGGAAAGTTAACAGCTTCAGACACAATACTTGGTTCTAGTCACCCGACTATTTATATAGTTGTAAATTCCTTCCATAAATAGAACATACTCACTCCCTTTCCAAGGGAGATAATCTAAAGTCCAATTCAGTTACTTCATCCAGCTCAGAGAAATTCAGGGTCTTTGTTTAAAGTTCAGTCCCCTTCATCAAGTCACTATGTTATCTCCCCGCTTCTGCCAGCCCCCTGAATAAACAAACAGCAGTGGAATAGTGTGATATTGTATTTTATAAGAAACATATATTTGGTCATTCAAAGATGACCACAGTGTATCTCTCATTTGGTTTTTGTTCATGGTTCCACGCCCACAGCTCCCATAACCCTTGGAATTTCCTGAGCAATAAGAACAATGGGAGCATCTTTTGCTTGGTTTGGTCTCTTGTCCTCAGTCCTCAGTTCCTAAAATTACTTAGGTGAGCCATCAATGTGAAATGAGTATCTTGTTCATCATAACAAGTTCCTTTCTACTACAGCTGAGTTCATGCTAATACCGTGATAACACCTAAGGATGGGGGAGAGTTGTCAAGAGAACCAACCATGGGTAGAGGATTGGGACTTTTCATTCCAACCCCTGACCTCTGAGGAAGGGTGAGGAGCTGAAGGTTGGACCAATCACCAGTAGCTTCTGATTTAATCAATTATGATCGTGTAAGGAAGCCTCCATTAAAAAAAGGGGGAGGGAGGGTTCAAAGAGCCCCTGTGTTGGACATGTGGAAGTGCTGGGGGAGTTTTGCACCTGGAGAGGACATGAAAGCTCCGTGTCCCTTCCACATACCTTGTCTTATGCATCTCTTCCATCTGGCTGTTTCTGAGTTGTATCTATCCTCTTATAATAAACCAAGGATCTAGTAAACAAAATGTTTCTCTAAGTTCTGTGAACCACTCTAACAAATAACCCTAAGTGGTTGGGTTGTTGGAGTCTCAGATCTAGAGCTGGCTGGTCAGAAGCATAGGCAATAACCTGGGCTTGCAACTGATGTCTGAAGGAGGGAGGGGGGCAGTCTGGTAGGATGAGCCTTTGCCTGTGGAATCTGATGCTGTCTCCAAGTAGATTGGGTCAGCATTGAATTGAATTGAGGGCAACCAGCTGGTGTCCCAAGCATTGTTTTGTGGTGTGAAGGAAATCCCCCCCACAAACTATGGAAATGATTCCAGAACCTTTGTACATAAGAACAGGGTAGCAGTAATAGAAATTATGATTTGGAAAAGGAAAGCATGAGAAGCACACTAGAGAAAATGATCTAGAGCAATTTTCACTCTGCTAGGCAAGAGTTGTTCTATCTGTACTAGCAACAGAGTAAATCCTTGGTTGGTCCATCTGGCTGTTTCTGATTCTGCTCTTCAAGGGGAACTCCTTTGTCCATGGTCCTTGCTGGCCTCTGGCATTGCCTTCCAAGAGCTGTTTCATGCCCCTTACTGTCCATGTCAGCTCTTAAGTGAATGTTGGAAAATACGCATTCCTTGAGGACTACTTCAGGCTTCACAATTTTAGTTTTTCCAGGCTATACTGATGGCTAATTTGGTAACATGTTTCTTAAAAAATAGTAATCTGCAGATTAATCTGCTTAGAGTATATTGCATGTCCTGATAACCACACCCAAAGTTTTGCATGTGGGGGTTTTTTGTTTTGTTTGTTTTCTTGTTTATTGTTTTTTAATGTTATGTATATCTGTTTTCTAAATTCTCACTTTTTCTGTTTGGAAATTTCTAATTACTTCACCTAGAGGTACAAGCTCAGTAGGAAGTCTGTTTGTCTTGTAAATCATCACAAGTAATATTTCCACCAAATAGGTTTCAACACATGAATGAGGGTAATCATTTTTCCAGACTACAATATTTGTGTCCTCACTGTATATTACTTGCTTTTCATGACAATATCACATCTTCTCTGGTTTTGTGATGGCTGCACCCCACTTCCAGTTCTAATTTTCTAATATGATGGGAAAGGCTAAGCTATCGTAATAGATATCCCAAAATAGAGTGGCATTATTAAATAAACATTTATGGCTTTCATACATAACAGTCTCAAGGTAAACAATTCCGGTTTCCAGGGTGATTGTGCTCCACGTAATTATCCATAGACCCACGTTCCTTCTACTTTGTTGTTTTGCCACATCACAGACCTGATTTTTAACATTATGGCCAGAGCTGGCCTGTGTGCATGTTTGGATTCAGCCTGAAGAATTAGGAAAATCAAGGCAGGCAATGTTTCTTTCAATTATAGCAGACATTTTACAAATTACTTCTCATAATTTACTAGTGAGGCTTAGTCACATGACTGCTACCAGGCAGCCTGTGTGCATGTGTCCATCTTCAGTTCCAGGAGAAGTAGAGAATGTTTATTCTTTTTTCCCTTGCTTTTTAATTGGAGCGTCTATACTTTTTTAGACTTCTTTAAATGCCCTCTTGTTACCTTTCTATTGAGCCATAAATGAACATTTCTCTATCACTAATGTAATTAATTCATATGTTCCCCCAAAACACTTTGTCTATCTATATCCTACAGCCCCCCGCCAAAAAAAAAAAAAACCCTCTAGCATGCTTTCATTTCTTCCACTTTGTTCCCTAATACACTGTACCCACAACAGTGGTGTTTTCTTCAACTATCTCGTAAAAAATTAGTTCCAAGTCGTTACTTAGTTTTCTCCTTGTACAATATTCCTTTAGGTTAAAAACACCTAATGGAGCCCTGGCAGTGTGGCTCAGTGGATTGAGCATTGGCCTGCAAACCAAAGGGTCGCCAGTTCAATTCCCAGTCAGGGCAGAAGCCTGGGTTGTGGGCCAGGTCCCCAGTGTGGGGCACGAGAGGCAAACACACTGATGTTTCTTTCCTTCTCTCTCTCTCTCCCTTCCCCTCTCTCTAAAAATAAATAAATAAAATCTTTAAAAAAAAAACAACTTAATGGAGAGGCTAGAATTATGTGGGTCTTAGAATATTTCTTGGCATCAATTATATAAGCAATGAATTTTAGTTGACTGGAAACTTTTTTCCCACTGATTTATCATGTCACATAAACTATATAGAGATGCATATTTAGTTTTATATATAGATTCTAATACTGCATATTATTGGGAATGATAGACATGAATATACAGTGAATATATATAGTATTTTATTAATACATTTAAGAACTTTAAAAATAATACATGCTATTCAGGAAATCACTAATATTTTACTAGTATAAGACCAGTTGTTTTTTTCTTTCATTAATTTTTACTGACACTTTGCATGTCATTCTAAAAAGGTCTATAAATTGTTTTCCTCTATTGGTACTTTCATTATTTGCTTTACTGTGATGTTTGATTTATGATTATTGATCACAAAAATACCACAAAGCAGATCATGTAGCCTTGAAAAATGGAAATAAAGGTATCTTATATGTCAACTATTTAGCCAAGTCAATAGTGAGCAGCCAGCTTCTAACTCTGCTGAATCTTTCACTATCTTTGCATTGTTTACAATAAGGTCTACCTGTTCATCTGTTTGGTCAGTAACATGTGTGAGGAACTTGTGATCATTTTATATGAATACAGAATCCTCTTTCTAAGAATTTCCTGGAAGAAGACAAAGAGAAAAGTGAAATTTGAAGATGTATGTAGAATGTAATAACAAAAAAGGTGTGGAAAGGATATTGTAATTCAAGTCTCTTAACTGAAATCTGGAGATTGATTGTGAGACAAAACTACCTCCAACAGTCAACTCACTTGCCTAACATTACGAAACATTGTACTATCTATAAGGCTATAAGAATTAAAATAATCTTGCAGTATAGTCCATGATGAATAACAACACATTGCTTAAAATAGTATATACTTTTGATCATTATTTCAAACTTTATTTTTTTACATGCTGTAGCTGCTAGGTATGACTCAGAGGCATGAATGTATAGAAAAAAATAGCAGAAGAGTCAACCATGTAACCTCCTGTTTCAACCACGAAGGATTAACAACACTGTTTAAACAAGTTCCTCTTTTCAGTGGTGAAAGATGGTCCTTTCTGCTCAGTGAGTCATACCTAACACAGGACATGCTGGAATGATGCAGTGAATGTGTGGGAATAATACAAGCTTTGTTTTACTTCTCAGTGAAAGAAAAGGCAACTGTGTTTATTAGTTAAATAAGTTTGGGGTTAGGTGAAACATTTAATTGCCAAGTGAATACAAAGTTCTTCAAAATATATTTAGTACTTTATCTTCTAACTATATATACAGTTTTATTTGGGTGAATCCAATTTGATAGAATGTGAAATTTAGAAAGAATCACAAGTTTATTATTCTTATAAAATGTCAGATTATAATTAAAGTTGTCTTGCAAATCAGGGGAAATACATCTTTCTAAAGAATTAAGCCTACTTGTTTCCAAAGAGATTCAATTTTTAAAACTTTATATAATTATTTAATAATTACTTAAGAATTGGCAAGAAGATCAATAAGGAAGTTGTTGAATGAATGTAATCAAATTAATACTTAAAGCTCATAGACTTTATGCATAGAATATTCCTTTGGATCCTCCACCAGAAACTGTTTACTTATACTTTGCACACTTTTAAATAAGCTTTATTAATTTTATTTTAAATCTAATAATAGTTAGAAACAGCCAAATAGGAGACCTTAGTGCATGTAAATAAAACAATGAGTGTTCATAGTATTGAACTGAATTATTAACACAATGAGAAATAAGGTTAAGAAGAGAAAAGTGCAATGTACTTTTTTTAGATTTTCATGTAATACTCTTAATTTGAATTTCTTATTTCTATATAAAAATGAAACCTGACTAAAACCTGTTCTTTTATATACTATATCCTCATATGTTAAGTAATTCTCTTGAAAATAATTATTTGTCAAAATTACACAAATAAAAAGCAAAACTTACAATGCTTTTCTACTATATTTATGTGATGAATTAAAAACTGAAACCTGGAATGTTAGCTTATAGACCTAAGATTATGCAATTAAGCCATATAAAGAGTGAACCAAAAAAAAAAAAAATGGAATTGTCTTCTGGAAGGAGGGCCCCTTGTAGTATAGGCTTCTCCCACTAGGTGAGTGTTCTAGGAACCCATCTGTACCAGTGTACCAGCTGGCATTATTGTGAGAGGTTGTGTTCAGCTTCAGTGAATTTTATTAAAGACTCTCAATACGTTTGCCCATTTCATGTTGGGTGATTTACCAGCTCACCTGCCCACACTGTGCTGAGTGTTCAGCAGTTTTTGACCCCCATGCCCCACCCTTCCTATTCACTCCAAGCAACTTTCATTTTTTGTTTTTTATTTTTTTATTTTTTGTTTCTCTGGATGAAAAAGTCCTCAAAGGGAAATATTTTGCTGATGTGGAAGAGGTGAAACAAAAAAAAAAGCAGAAATACTAAAAGGCATCAAAATGGATGAGTTCAAAAACTGTTTTGAGCAGTGGAAGAAACATCTCCATAGTTGTACTGCATCAAATGGAGAGTACTTTGAAGGTGACTGAAGTTTAAACAGAGAGTGTTGGGGCTGACAATGTCACATTCAGTAGGAAGTTGGAAACACTCAGTAGAAAGATGGAAACACAAGAATAGCAGCAAGATAATAGAACATGACAGGGACGTCTTTGTGAACTTTGGCACAGAAGTGACAGTTGACACCACAAGCTTGAGAGACAGCCCCAGCAGAAGTGAAGGGAGAGTGGAGCAGAAAGGCCAAGACAGGCCACAGCTATTGCTCATCCATGTGGCACATCTCATTAGGCTTTATTTTTCATTTGCTTTTCTTTTCCACGTGGACTTTTCAGTGAATAGATTTGGCCAAAGTGATACAGTGCAATTTGTAAATATAGACTTGTTGTAGACTGAAAGAAAACTTGGTCTAGGAGTAGCATTTTCTTCTTTTTTTTTTTCCAGTCTTTTCATCTTATTATGCATTAACAAATATTATTCAGTGGTCTTGAAAAACTTTTAAAGAAAACTTCGGACAAAAGCTTAGACATTCAATTTCTTAACTAATACAATCTGTAGATTATTCTCTGAAATGAAAATCTGTTTCTCTAGATTTTATCTAGTAATCACAGTGTTGCAGTTTTGATTAGTGAAACTTACAAAGATTATACTTAGTGTTTTGATTATTTCCAACTCTTCCTTGAATACAGTACCTTATGATGGCAAATTCGTGTCTATTTCAACCCTCACTAATAACTAACAGATAAATATTCTCCAGTTAACAAAACAGACACTTAAGAAAAACCATAAACTTTTGTAAAAAAAAAAAAAAAGCAGTATGTTAAAATCTTATTTTTATTTGGGGAAAATGTTGAATTTATATTTGGAAAATAACTGTTTCACTTACACAAATGCAACGTGATAAGTACTTTAAATATTGAATATCATCTGGTTTATAAAAATATTTGCAAAAAGATTGGGTTATTTTCTGTCTTTACTGAGCTTTTGTTGTTGTTGTTGTTGTTTTAAAATGTCCAAAATGACAATTTCTGTCTAAATATACTTTCAAATAAGGATTATTAAGGAGAAAGACTTTTACAACAACAATACAGGAACAATATGAATGTGTGCTAAAATCTCTCTACTGCTCCAGGCTCTATCCCTCTGGTGCCAGAGTCGCCATTAGCTTCCAGCAGCTCTCACCCTGTCCCAGGGTCTGGGGCGAGCTGCCAGATCACTCCAGATGGTCATGCAGGGGAAGCTCCATTCATGAGAAACTTTCCAGCTCGTGCCTCCCTGTGCTGCTCTCAGTCTATGTGTGCTGCTCTTAAGGCAAGAGAGTGGAGGCAGTCCAGGACCCATGTGCTGGGCTGCACTGGGTTGTGGCATCCCAAGGCCTGGCACCCGGCAAAGCATACACCCCAATGTGGGACCCTGCCTCCAGGGAGCTGGCTTCCAGCCATTGAGGGGCCTAAGCCCCAACTGGTCCCAGTGTCTGTCACTCCCTCCCGGGCAGGGCAAAGCAAGAGCCCAAGAAACTAAAAGGCCAAGTGGCCAAGAGGCCAAGAGAGCAAGCGACCAAGAGAGCAAGCTTCCACATGCCTTCACTTTAAAAGTCCTCTCCCAGAATCTCATACACACCAGAAGCCAGAGGGAATGTCCAGTTTTTCAACCAGTGAGGGCCAGTGTTGGCCACATTTGCCTTTTCCTCTCTTCTGGGTGCCCTGTTTAGCAAGGAGGCAGTCTTGAACCACAGATGCTCTCTACAAGCTCCCTTCTGCTGAGTCACAAGCTGCTCCGTTGCTTCAGGCAAACTCCCTTCTCCCGCAGCCCCTCCCTTTGCAGGGAGAGCAAGCCGCTTTTAATCTTCAGTTCTGCTGTGGTGTTTTCTCCCCACGCCCTTGCCTTCTCCTAGTGATCAGGCCTGATCCCTCTGTTACAACATCTCAGGCAGGACAATGCTGGATGGCACTTGATTTCTTTGTTCTACTCAGAATGGCTCGCAATTTAAAATGTATGTGTCGTTTATTTCTGGCATTTTCCACATAGTATTTTCAGTGTGCAATTGACCGTAGGCAACTACAACCTTGGAAAGAAAAGCTATGGTTGGGGGTGGGGACTACTATATACCTTGAGTTAACTATATTATGACTTGTTCTGCAGAAACAGAATGACAGACACTTAGAACTGCTTCTTCCCTAGATATGCGTAAAAGAAATCCCAACATTATATTATGCACCACGGGCTTAGTGAATGAGGGGGGATCCTGCCTTTCTCATGTCCAAAACCCAAGTTACTAGAATCCAAGTGGGGTGCTTGGCCTCCTGCAGAGAAGATTCTGTCCCAAATCTGACATTTTTTTCTACTTATATTCTTCTTCATCATTCACTTCCTCATGTAAGCCTTATCTAAAGAAAGACAGATGAAATCAATCTTAGAGAAGCTAAGCTAACCTATATAAATTAGAAATAATTTTTCAGATAAGGATGCATTCAGCCTCATTTCACTATTTAATGTTATATTGTTCCATTTTCCATGATCAAAACCAAATATGTCAACATTTTAAGAGTATCTTTACCATGCTGTTTCCTTTCTTTCCCACAAGGTGCCCTCAGGAGAAGTACAATTACATTAAGCACCTTAAAACCTCTTGTTCTGTTTACAAAGCATCATCAAAGTACCCCAGGTTTCTACTTTTATTCCTTCTTTAAATTGTCCACCCCTCTTCCTTTTCCTCACACCTCCCCTTTCTCAGGAAGACTGAAATGTTATAGTCAGCAGGAAATAAATCAGAGTAAATTGACTCATACTAAAATGTGAATAAAATAATCTGTACTGAGATATAAATGACTAAAAAATGGTAATAGATACGTGTAGAGGGCACTGTATGCAGAGTCAGATAGATCCAAGTTCAGGGCCTGCCTTTTTCCCCGTGTTGTGGCTATAAAGTTTCTCTGAACCTCAACTTCTTCATCTCTGTAAAAATAGGCAGAGTAGCACCTAAAAGGCTTGTTGTGACGATTAAATGTGATGACATTGAAGCAAAGTGCCTGGAAATATTGTACTACAAATAAATGTTATTTATCTTCCTACTTCAGCTTATGACAATATTTAAGCAAGTTAAAGAAACTTGTCCACACACCTGAATCACAAATTAGTAGTGTTTTAATATGAAGTTTAAACTTTTTGTTAGATTGCTCAAATCATTCCACTTCTCACTCTACCATAGGTTTTACAGTTGTATTCAGCAGGATATCTATAAAACACATTATAATAGAGACACACAGAGATACTCATGCACTAAATCCAACTCAAGATGTACTTCATTAAAATAGAAGCCAGCCTTAGATGTAGTTAACAATTCATTCAACAACCCATGTGTGGGGCATTCCTGGTTCAGGCACCATGCTGGGCTCTTGATGCAGATTTTAAAAAGACCCCCAAGAGGTGTGGACAGATATAGAGAAACCTTGGGGCTTTCTTTGGGCTAAGCCAAGGCTCTTTAAATCATGTTAAACTGTTAACTTAGTTGTATTTTTTAAATGATAGCTCTCTTCCTTTAAGATTTGGGGCACAGAATTTCTGCCAAATCAAAGTTCCCAAAGAAACTTTGTGAAATGGTTGCTGTTGAAGGGTTTCCTTCTTTTCTTTTTTTGCCTAAGCAAATTTCATTCAAAAGAGAATCAGTTAAGGAACACAGCATGCAAATTCTCTGGCTTTTACAATGTAAGAAAGGCTGGTTTTGGTATGTATATGCATATGCACGTAGAGCCTCTAAACTAACTTTCATTGAGTAATATTTCATCATGATTTTCCCACATTAATAGGCATATTTCTAACTTACTTCCATTCATTCATAACTTAAAAATACTACATATAAAAAACTTTAAATGCACCTTTTGAATGGGATATTTGACGAACAGTTATGCCATTCTCTTCAGTTCATTTTTAAATACAGTTTTCAAGAATGGAAATTAAAGAAGCCCCATTTATTTTGTCATAGTTACATGTATAATTTTATGTAAAACAAAATACTCTTTTCAAATGTGGCAATGTCTCTTTAAAAACTCTCCACCCAACAGCCAGCAAACCAGTTTAGCAACTTTCCTGGGTGGAGTCTCATATGAGTGATTAGCCCTGAGCCATGAAACTGTCCAACAACACCTCCTCTTGTAATCTCAGATCTGTTTGGGACTGCTGGACTCGCAGCAGAGGTGGTTGTTTCATGGCACTTCTGAAAGCTGACCAGAAAGAGGAAATTCCTCCTTTGTTGTTGGTGGACCCAACTTGGGCACTCTGGTGGTGGTCTGGGTGCTTAAGGCGGGGTGGTAGTGAGGATGCTCTGTTCACATCCACCAGGCCACTGCCATCTCCTCCCTGCTAGTCAGGAAAGTCTACTTTCTGGTTTCTCAAGCCCCACCTTCAAAAGCTGAAATTTCATGACTCATTTATTTTGATACCATCAAAGTTTTGCTGACAACATAATATTTTTGCCCACCCTATATGTTCACAATTATAACCCTCAACTCATTAGACAAATCCAGCTTTTGGTTAAGGGCTTAGAAATGAAAATAAAACTCATTATTCATTCTAGCCCACCTGTCACCATTTCCTCATGGTGGTTGTTAGAGGACCAGCATCATGTGACAGAAGATGGCACAGTGTCAGGACCTCGAAGAAGTCACATCCAGTAATTCCATCCAAAGAGCTATGGACTCTAACCACATGTCTGTGGTGACTGAAACAGCTTCTTAGATAACAGACACACAAATAGATAAATTTGGTAATGAACAGACATATATACTGTGGAATATACTTGACTTTTTGTCAAACTGTGTTGTGTCATTGACAAATATGCCAAAGATTCACTGGTTTTATTCATATCAGAGGAGCAAACGTTTGGGGGAATAGTTTCAGTAGATACATTTTATGGTTCTCACTAGATAATAAATTCCTTGAGGCAAGAGCAGTGTTACCACACTTCTGTATTCATCACAACACCTGAGGGGTGCCTGACACACGGGCAATCAATAAATACTATTTGGATGAATGTGCTTGATGAGTCGGCGACCACTCAGAGGTAACCAGCACAGAGAACAGCAGCTGCAGGGAGGGCTGAGTTCTCATTCAGATTCATTTATTGCTATTTTTGAAAAAAATTAAATCATTTAAATGTACTCGTTCTCAAAATTTTACCATATCAAGAACAAGGTGGATAAAAGTGCTCTCTGAAGTTGTTTCCAATCACTCAACAACCTTTATTTAATGCAAAGTAAAAGAGGGGATGTTCCTGCTCTCGTGGAATATGGACAATAGGTAAATAACTGGAAATACACAAGTAAAAAATGGGTGATTTCCAATAGTAATAACTGCTCTGCAGACAGCACAACAGGAGAAAGGAATAAAGAGTTAACCACCCAGGATGTCTTTTTTCTTCTTCGATTTCTTTTTCTCCAAATAGAATTAACAGACTTTTTTGAAAGGAGGCCTTGATTATCAGAATCAACAATAGGCTGTATTTTTCAGAAACAGGTTTCACACGATCCGCAGGAGGTTGTGATGAACACCATGGATGTAGAACCAGAGCCCTAACATCTTAGTAACTTCGTACCAGTTCCTGTGGAGATACCGGTGCCTGCTGGGGTCGGTGGACAATAATTATAAGTATATAATTATGTATTTATAGTTATATTTATAAATACAGGTAATTTATATTTTAGTTGCCTCTAAGTGTGAGACTGTAAGCAATGCATTTCAAAAACCACTCAAAGATTTCCTGATTTTCTTACTGCTCTGAGAACCAATAAGCCTATGGACTGATTTGATTTCTAAAATACCTGATTACATTAACTTGAATTCATTTGATAAGCTCCAAGTATTAAAACTCATTGATTCTGATAACTAACTTGCAATAGAACCTAGCAAACTGGAAACTAGATCCCGGAGGGGTGTGAATTCCACATGCCGGTCACTGTGGTTACCCAGGTGGCACATAAAGCGGGAGCGTGAACGGTAGATGGGATCATTTGTTATCTTTAACACTGTATGCCTGCCGAAGTAAGGCAGGACAGGGGAAATCCCACAGAAGAGAGCTGGCTCTCAGGCCTAAGAGCAGCGCGGCAGTCACCCTGCCACAGGGCGGAAATAGATGAGATCACCGCTGAGCGGTGAGCTACATCAGCCCCCTGGCACCCTCCTTGGGCATACCCTTCCCACATGGAGGAGCCTAGCCATGCAAAGTAGGTGTTGTCAGGGTACAAGGAAGCCCCCCAAGACTCCAACTAAAAGGTATGACGAATGTATTTTCACATCAAATGTATTTTCTTACCTTCAGTGCTTTAAATTTGTCATTTATCAGAAAAGCCTTTTTCCTCTCTTCCCGCCGCTTTTTTTTTCTTCTCCTAAGAGGAATGTGACACAGTAAAGTTCCACTGGAGGACAAAAAAGAAAGAAAACCTGAACCAAATTCATATGCACTAGAATGAGGCATGAAGAGAAGGGTCTGAGATGGCCACTTGTGCATCCTGACTCGGGCTTCTCTGTCACACAGGGATGATATCCAACTCAAGAGACATCGTGTAACGGTTAAACAAGGAATAATTTACACATAAAAATGCTCCCTATAATTCAAAGAAGTGTATGATTAGTGGTCTTGAACAGCTAGCTACTGGCATTGCCTTGCATATTGCACAGAGGACACTTATCAGAGTCAGAACATAGGACTAAACTAATAATAGTCTATTGGAAGTCAGCCACCTGGTTTTTGAGATATGAGCTTTAGAAAAGAACTGGGCATGCAGTAATCAGACTAACTTCCCCAAAAAGTCCGTTCCAGTCAAGAAGACAGTGATATCCTGAGTGTCATGGTTTTAGTGAGAACAACGAGAAGTAAAATAACACCTTAGGAACCACAAAGTTTCATTGTGGCCAACACCATAAGCAATTTGCCCAGCAGAAGTACTCATATATCTGAAAGGGCTGGGATGCAGTAATAGCTGAAGAGAAACAAAAACAGGCAAGTGGAGCATTCTGAGGAATGGTCTGATCGCACAGCAGAGTTTTTAAGAAAAGACAAAAATGGAGTCTCTCGCTCAGTGTCTCTAATGTATATTTAGTTTCTTATACAAATCTCTCATCTTTTTTACACTCATGCTTTATCTTGTCTTTTGCAATGCAGCTTTTTACACCGGAAAGGAAACTGCTGAATCTCAAATTAATTTGTCAAACTGTGACAGTCTTCCCTGCCAACATCTAGAACATTCCTGTCCCAATCTGTTCTGCCTGATCGAGCATAGCATTTTCTCCAGCCCGGAGTTGTCAAGAGAATGTTGCAACTGCAAAAACAAAACGTTTTGGCTGAAATGAACAATGGGCTAATTGGTAAGGCACTGGAAAAAGGCCAAACTAGGAACTCACCTAACACAAGTTTTTAAAAAGAAGTCTATGCTCAGAGAGAACAAAACCAAAACAAAACGATGGGCTTTAGTCTTTTTATCTCTATTGGTAAAAGTCCTAAAAGGTTGTAAGAAAGCATTTGAAAAACAAATACTATTTTATTTTACATTAAATAAAAATATACACACTGTGACCGAAATTTGGAACGGTATAGGGAAGAAAAATAAATGAGATAATCTGTAGCTGCCCCACATTCAGATGTGAAGCATGGCATATATTTTGTTCTCTGTACAGGAAGGATTTTGATAGTTGTAATGAACTATCCCTCTCTCAGCAGTCTGGTGAATGTATTATTTGCATAGGGTAAAAGGACATTCCTTAAATAATTGAAAGTAAACATTAAGTAAACAACCTATAAAGTAATAATTATAGCTTAAGATTTTTAAATCAAATACACAAACTTTTTCTCCTCAATGAACTCTGGTTTTATAGGACTCATCTAAAATTGCAGTGTATAGTGCCCTGGTGCAGGCCTGCAAGCCAAAGCATCGCTAGTTTGATTCCCATTCAGGGCACAGGCCTGGGTTGCAGGCCATATCCCCAGTATGGGGTGTGCTAGAGGAAACCGTACATTGATGTTTCACTCCCTTTCTCTCTCCCTTCCCCATCTCTCTAAAAATAAATAAATAAAACCTTTTAAAAAAGTGAGATACATTTGAAAAATGAAAATGAAAAATAAAATTGCAATGTATTATTTTTTTAAAATAATGTTAAAAAATATTCAACCTAGTAAATTTTAAAGATCTAATTGGCTCTATTGAACAATTCATGAATGGGGCAGTACTATCCTCACTGTTTATCTGCTAAATAGAGAGGTCCTCAGAGCAGTTGCATAAAATAGAAGGTTTTTATATGCAGAAACTGGGCGGGACAAGAGAGTTATCAGCAAAAGAAAAGAGAGAGTTGTTTCAGGCAGAGTCATCTTTGTTTGGGGGAGTCAGGCAGGAGTCTTATCTGGTGGATTACTTGACCAGACTGATTGGTAGTAAATCTTGGTGAGGATTAATAAAAGTGACTCCATTTGGGGCCTGCTGTGTCTTTTTTAGGGATTATGTAAATGTAATCCTTTTTAAGGATTAAGGAGGATGTGGGAAATCAAAATTTGAGGTTTGTGGGCCTCACTCTCTTTGAGGAAACAGTGAGAAGCTCTTTCTGGGTGAAGGCTTCTGGTGCCCACACAGCCTGTGTGACCGATATTTTCATTTTCTTCTTTTGTATTTTGACTTTGTGACAACAGTAGATTCTAAACAAAAACAAAACAAAAGGGAGTGAGTGTCCTTGGGCCTTGGTGAACACTTATGATTATTTGATTTATATGGCTACCTAACTTTTCTCCTTTTGGTTTAAACTCTGCTTTTTATTTCAAATTTTTTATTTTTTTTTTATTTAAGAGTAATTCCATAACGCCTTCTGTTTTAAGAGCCTATGCCTGCACAGCAGGAACTAACGCCTCTTGTTAGTTCCTACTTCTTAATACTTTTAGCTTCAGGTTAATTTCTCCTTTAGGTACATGTTCTAATATTAAGGTATTTGAAGTATTTTCTTGGAATCCAAAACTTTCATTCCAAAATAAGACTTGACATTGCTTGCTAATACAAAGAACATTTCACCACCAAACATTGAGGCTTCTCTCAACATTGTGGGATATTTTAGAAACCAATTCACTGATCCTGTTCACTGATTATCTCAAAATAAGTAGGTGCTATTGATTCGTTAGCTACAATGGCATATCCTAAATTAAACTCAGGCAGCGATACACAGGGTCCGGGTGAAATGTTCAGAAGAATGCAGATTAGAGGACTGGGTGAATAGAAAGAAGGCCAGAAGACCCATTAGATTTTAGTCTAACTAGGACAGAGAAAATTGGAAGAGTCCAGAGAAGAGATAACTCAGATAGAGTAAATTTTGCTGATAGCTATGCCTCAGGAAAACACCACTTTAGTCTGTCAGCTGCTGCACCTTTGACTAAAAAGCAGGAAGTAAATACATCTTGACCAGAGTTGCCAGAGGCAAAGGCAGCAAGAATTAGGAGAAAGCTGCTGATTAGCCTAAGTGTTTTGCTGAGAGTATTTTTCTCCCAGGCTCAACACACACAGAAAAGCTGAGACTCCTCACAGGAAGTCTATTCCCTGAAAGTCCCAGAAAGAAATAAAGAGCCAAAAGGATTATGTGAGAGAAATACACTATGTAGGCTAAATTCTGTATAAATTATGAATTTTTGCAGTCATACGTAAAATTTGCAGTTCATTAAGATTGTAAATGTAACTTTGTGGAGCTGTTGCTTGCCCTATATGTCTTAAAGAGTGGTGAAAAATTAGACTCCAGCCTCTTGGAAATACTCCATGAAATGACTTCCCTCAGAAAATTCATAGAATGTCTACAGAGGGGATGCTGTAACATCATCCCTTTCTTGGGAGAGAGAGAGAGAGAGAGCTGTATTTTAAATTAGTGATTAACTTCACCACATTTGAAAAGAGTCAACTAAGTGATAGGGGACTCAAAACTTGGAAAATTGTAGTTTAAGGTAAAAAGCTGTAAGTCTAGCAAGTAATGTGTATGTTAAGCTTTTGTTTCAGAAACTACAGATAAGGCCCATCCTGGCTCCTGAGAAAAACAGCCGACCTCCTGGGGCATTGGCTAGAGATTACCGCCTGGGGACACATTGGAGGCATCTGGGCCTTTTGTGTGACCACCCCCACCCCTCGGGAACAGCTAACTACAGAGAGCAGGAAGGCTGCAGCTTCGCTCACCTAATCCTCCCTGAATCTCAAAGCTCTCACCGCACCTTGATTGTCCTCCCCCACCCCCTTTATAAAAGATCTGGCCAGGAAAGAGAAGGCAAGATGGTTTGTTAGGGTATGAACCTGCCATCTTGTCAGATAGCCGGATAGCCGGCCATCTGAATAAAGCGCCCATAAAAGATTCAATCGCTGTCATTGCTTATTGGATTTGGTAGTGACAGGCAACCCGAATGCCAGTGTTTTTTCTGGTTACCTAAGGAACATTCTTAGTTTTTTTCCTCTTGCTTATGATAGATAAAGGCTCTAAAAAATTAGCCTGTGTTCCAAATTAGTCAAGTTTTTTGAAGAGCCCAGACATTGGTAAATCTCAAGTCACAAATCAGAGTTGGTAACTACCACTTAAACCACCACCCTCTGGGAAGTGTTAATGGAGTCCATCCAGCTCTTAGCTGACGTTTGTTTTTATCACACAAAACAAATTTAAACTGGCAGTGTCAGCAGAGAAAATGAGATTTCATAGGTGTGGAGACAAAGCAACCCTTCAGGTGAGAAGTGACCTCACACTGCTAGATAGTCTCCTCGGAGTGAAGTCTGGGAAGCCAAACATTTTAAACACCTTTCTCACTGTTTCCTGTGCCACAAAGAGCTGCCACAACAAATAATGCCCTCAGACCTCCTATAACAACAAACACATCAAATTCTATGAGCATTTATAGCTGTCGTGTGATAGTGGTGATGTACATTGCTAAGCTTACTTCCACTTCTATTTTAAGTTAAACACTCATATGTGACATGGGGGGAGCGGATGATGTAGGTGCCAACTACTGTTGTCATTTTCTCAGTTTTCAAATAGAGATATTTGATACTCCTGCTGAAAACATGCAAAATAAAAATGTAAATCTTATTAGCACTTTGAAGTACTCTAAGCAGTCTCTAGCGTTCTGACCAATGCATTACAAAATGAGCAGCTGCTCCTTCAAAATGTTAACGGAAACCTCCAACAGTAGCACTGTAGCCAACACTTATAGTGATCAGTATTATATAATTATAGTATATATGTATAATTATATTTGAAACCTTATCAATATTTATAAATAAGGTTTTGAATATAAACAATAAATACCAGTGCATCTTTCATACATTATCTCATTTCAGCTTTCTCTCAGACATCATCAGTGGTAGAGGTTATGCAAATTATCATGATGAACACTAACTCATTCACTTCTTGAGCAAAATGAATGGATCATGTACTTGTTCACCTGGTGTGTATTTGGAGTGTGTAGGGGTGCATGTGTGTGTATGCAGGAGGATGCTATGGTGTTAGAAATGTATGCCTGTTTACCAGAAATGTACACCTGAAACCAGCCACTATAGTATCAATATCATTAGTATGATAGCACTTCATCAGTGATAAGCACAAGAATGTGTTAAGATATATATCAATAGTACTTCAGAGATTGTCATTTATCACACTGAATAATCTATTGATAAAGTAAAAATTATTTCCATTTTCATTGGTTGTACTACAGATGGTATTTATATAGTACAAGGAGGGATTCGGATGATGGTAAGCATTTCCATCACAGGTATTGTTTAAGTGATGCATGTAGTCGCATTGTGGTGCTGGGCTTTCAAGTGAAATGTGCAGGGTGGGGTCAGAGAGGTGGTTCCAGGAAGACAGAAAGCAGAATGATACCAGACAGGTTGCTTTATCCTGGGAACAAGGCAGAAGCTTAATTTTCCTACTTGAGCATGTGATAAACAGGCAAAAAGCAAAAATTACTTAAAAGCAATTCCTTCAAACTCTCTCAACTGAAGTCAGATTTAGTTCTCATGATTGAAATAGAAGTAATCATAGACAAGGGTCTGGATATAAAATTCAGGAAATTAAAATATGATAGAATCAAGACAGTGCCTTACAAATTTTTTCAAAAGTTTAGGAGCTCAGTTTGCTATTGGAAAGAGGGCCAGGCTCTGAGTGGGCCTGCCTAGAGCTGGCGGGTAGTGTGTGGGCTCTTGACTTTGTGTGGGAAAGATTTCACAATGGGAGTCCAGGTGATTTTTGGAGGATGTTTATCAAAGCTGGGGACAGTGAAACCATGAAGGGCCTAGGATAGAAGAAGCAACAGGAGAGGAACTGTAACCAAAACACAGATCCTACTTCCTGCCACTAGGAACACCAATATTCCGTAGGCAGGTGCTGATATAAAGGAAAGTAGTTTCTTTTCAGTTGCTGGCCACCTGGAAGATGGGGACTCAAGTCACAAAGCCCATCTCCACCACTCAGTGGAAGCAGAGGTTTTTATAAGGAAGGAGAGGGGAATGAAACCAGGAGATCAAGGGAAGGGGTTGCAAAGTTCTGCGTGCAGACTAGCACAGACCTTTCCATTAAGGCAAGTGATGGTTTGGTGTGCGTCATAATGGTTTGTCATCTGGTTTCATATCATCTTGACTCCACAGTTGAAGGTCAGCAAATCTCCCAGAGCTGGGATGTCTGAAGGCTGGGTCTGTATCTTTTGAAGTTAGTTCCTAGGATTCTTATACAAACATGCTGTTTATCTACAAGCTGCATATTAGAGTCAGCACTTATAGAAACAACGTTAAAAGAAAGGTGGGGTGGGTTACAATTTCAGTCCATTACAATTTTTCACTGTTACTGAACTAGGTAACATGAGCCTAGACTGGGGTGCTTTGGCTCACTAAGTCAAGGAAAATGGGGCCTGGAGGACAAGTTCAAGGGTTAGCACAGGATGAGGTGCTGTTGCTCATTGCTCCCTGGTTGCAAGACTCATGGGGGATGCATGCCTTTGGAGGAAGAAGAATAAGAAGGGAAAGGCACGGACATGTTCCTGGGAGGGGGAGTGCTGGGGGTCCTCCATCCTAAAAGCTTTTAAAGGAGTGGGTGGGAGGAAGGTGGAGGGATTAGGAGAGGTTTTAGGGGAGAATCTCAATAGAATATTCATCAGCTTTATGCTGATGTGCCAGAATGAGACTTATTCCCTTAACTGCATCTGTTCTTGGGTGTGGTTGGCACAAATGGCATTAATTGGGTTTCTGCTACTTATCTCCCTGAGCAGGATGATTTAAGCTATTTACTCTGTGGTCGGGGAGGAGATATGCAAACAGTTTACTCTGAAGTGTCCTTGGTTCAGGGAAGACAGGATTTACCAAATGGTTGCAAACTGCTTTTTTAACCATCTCTCTCAGTTTCCCTGCTCTGCTTGTCCTGGCTTACTAGCCTGTCTCATATTGATCAAAATTACAATTCTGTACTGACAGATAATTCTACAACCTACAAATCTCAACTAAAATGATTTCCTTGCTATTGTTAATGGGAACTTCATCAGTGATGAGCCCAAGCATATGTTAAGATGTATATCTAAGAATTGTTTAAATAAATATAACTAGGATATTAAAAAAGATGAAAGAAGAAATTCCTGGTAGAGTAAAAAATCACAAACTCAAATATGGCAGAAGCAGAATAAGAAATATATGAAAAAAAATCAGAGATTCTAAAAATCAAAGTATACTCAATGATGAAATTAAAGAAACTTAACAGAAGAGACACTCTCTAGACTAGAAAAAGAGAGAGGTTAGCAATTTAAAAGATAGGATTATATGCTTCCAACTGAAGGCAACACAGGTAAGAGTTCTAAGACATATGACAGAACAGTTAAGAATCAAGAATAGCTTGAGAGGCTACAACATTTAATAATAGGAATATTTGGTGAAAAAATAGCTAAATTTTTCAGAACTAGAAAAAAAAGTAAATTCTCAGACTGCTAGTGATTAACTGAATAAATGGAAATAAACCTACTTATTCATTCTTGATATTTAATTTGTTTTTAGGAAATGATTTTGAAGTATGTGAAAATACTATGTGAAATGTCAGTTAAATTTGAGGCTATATTTAGACTAGAGTTTGGGTATGTATAGATGTCAAATGTAATGTTTTACATTATAGTAGTCATACATCTTATTAAGTATCACCTAAGATTGATGGCTTTTGGGACAAAGAAATCTTAATACCTAAAATTATTACCTAAGCCAAAGAATTAAAGAATTTTTTTAAAATAAAGGCTACCTTAATAAAGTCAAGTAAAGATTTAAGAGTCCAAATACAAATAAAAGTAACAGTACAGTAAATTGAGAATGTCTTGAAAAATCTTTATCAATTTGACTGCAGCAGTCCTATTGAATCATTGAAAGTAAGTTTATTTTTCTTGTCGTTTATTTTTAAAAAAATCTAACCATAACTTATCCCTCCCCCTAAAAAAAGAAATTGATTATTTCAATTGAGTATATGGTGCCTCCATTTTTACACTATAGTTAGAATTTGTAGAATTGTAGCAACGAATTATTCCTTTTCAAATATTTAAATTGTTATTAAACAAAATCCAATTCAAGTTTTACATAGGATAACATGCACTATGTTATGGATATAAATAGTTGCTTCAAGTAAAATAATTATTATTGAAAATGTAAGCATTAATATTTGTAAATGAATAGTGTTGATTCCTGACAGTCTCAGGTATTATTTTACATAATAAATGCTGTGTAATTTGACTGTGCTCTTGTCATAGACAATTGTATAAATCATATTTTTTTCTATTTTTGAAGTAGATAATTTTATAACAAAAATGTAGATTAATTAAGAGCACAGACTTTGGAGACTATTTAAATTTCAGGTCTGAATTTTGTATTTGAAATTTGAATTCATCAGGATGAAGCCAGGAAACAGAAACCACTTCAAGTCTCTCAAATAAAGGAAATTAAATAAGAAAGTTGATTACTCAAATGTGGAAAAGCTGAGATGTAAACCTACCAGGCTATTTAGAGATTAGCGAAACAGGGTCTCTCTCCTGTGGCTGGTAGGGCTGGGGAGGTGTTGGTGTTTCCCAGAAGCCCAATGGGAACTATGACTGTGACAGGACCGCCTGGCAGAGCTGAGACCTTGAACAGACAACCATCTAGTAGGGGCTGGAGCCATGGAGAAGCAGCGGTTGCCCCAGGAAACAGAAAGTAAAGAGAAACATCCTAACTTCTTCCCTTTTCCTGTCCTCAGATATTCCACAAACGCCTCCCTTGGGCCACTTCTCCCACCAGTACAAATCTGAGAGAAAACAAGCTATTTGATGTCTTTGAATTGTTTTCCACTTGTAAAATAAGCATTGTAATCCAGTGTTGTTGTAAACATTAAATTATGCATCTACAGCACTGAGCAGAGTGCCTGCCATATTATAAAGTTCTCAATAAATGTTAAGTATTTTATGATAGATTTTAAATCATTGTATTATTTCAAATCTCAATCTAATCTTCATTGGATTTCGTTTCTGTTTATCCCCTTCTAAGCTATGACCTCATACTCCAGAAGTCGTCCTCATCCTTCCTCTTTATAGAAAATATGACTTCTTTTTCTTGGATTGCAAAATCCATATCAAAGGAGTGTTAAAAATTTCACGGGCCCCTGGTATTTAGAATTTCTATCTGGATTTGAGAAATAATTTAAAACAAATAGGTAGGTAGAACATCTTATAGCTACAGCTTCTTGTATGACTATGATATACCATGTTTGAGACTTTAAATATGTATCTTATTTAATCTTTACCATGACCTATTTCATATATGATATAAGGATTATCATTATCATTTAAGAGATGAGAAGGCAATAGAGCAGAGGTAAAATTACTTGATGGGGGTCATAATCTCACAGAAGCTGTTGTTGAAATCCAGGTTTGCTCAAATCCAAGGCCCATGTTTTGATCACCACGGTACATACTGTCTCCTACTACATTGACCCATTACTGCATTTTCAATTTTCATATACTAAATTATCCTAGGAATTTAGTTTTCATTGAAAATTGTTTTATAATCCAATTATTGTCCCTGATGCCTTCAACAAATACCTATTAAACACTCAGGAAGTGACAGGTACTCTTCTGAACACTGGGGTTTATAACCTAGCTGGGGAGAGAGACAGTAAACTGGTGGGGTATTCATTTTCTCCTGCTGAGTAATAAATTGGCACTAAATTAGCAACTCGAACTACACTCATTTATTATCTCATAGTTTCTCTGGATCAGAAGTTCAAACACAGCTTAAATGGGTCCTCTGATTAAGAAGGGTCTCATAAGGCTACAGTCAAGATATGGACCAGGCCTTGCTTCTCATATGAGGCACATGGCTCTTCCAAGCTCATGTGGTTGTTAGTTTCATTTCTATGTCTTTATATATATCTAGATTTATATATCTTTATATTCCTGTATCTTGCAAATACAGAACTGTATGCCTGCTAAAAGTCACCTGCAGTTCCTTGCCACATGGCCCTCTCATGGGGTCCTCTCAAAACATGAAGACAACTCGCTTCTTCAAAGCCAGCAAAAGAGAAAGTTGTTAGAGCAAGCCTGCTACCAAAAAGGAGTCTTTTATAATATCGACATCCCATCACCTCTGCCATATAACAGAAGCTAATTCTGGAAGTGACAGCCATCATTTTTGCCACACTCAATTGGTTAGAAGCAAGTCAGAGGCCCTGGCCATACTCAAGGGGAGGAAATTATAGAAGAATGTAAATACTAGACAAAGAGGATGATAGGAGCCATGTTAAAGTCTATCTGCTACATCTACAGATAAGCACTTAAGGGTAATACCAAATAAAAATGAGTACTCAACAGAGAATCCATATAGCATGCTATAACTCAGTGTGACTTAGTGTCTCTTGATGGAATGGTCACAGAAGGCTTCTTTGAGGAAATGACACCTACACTGAGATCTCAATAACAAAAGGAAGCCAGATCATCTGGTTGTGTTCACAGTGAGAGTGGCTGGAGAGCAGTGAGTAACAGGGACAAGTGATATGAAATGAAGTCAGACTGGCGAGCAAAGGCCGGGTCACATAAGGATTAACAAATGAGCATATTTTTCTCCATGCTATTATTAGAAGGTTTTAAATAGTGTGTGCTTGTGATTTGGAGATATATATATGTGTGTCATTTCAATTGTCATAATAAAAATAGATTATAGGGATTCAATAATAGGATCAAAGAGACCTGTAGAAGGCTACTGTAGTTGAGGCTTAAGCAATTGCAGCTTGGACTGGGATGATAACAGTGGAGATAAAGCTAGGTAGACAGGCCTGAGGAATGGTTAACATCAGTAAGACCTGTGATATATTAGTTAAAGGATATGAGGAATAGAGAAATCCAAGGAAAACTCCTTGCTTTTTGTGGTTATTACCTTGATAAAGACAATCTTGTACAATCATGCTTTTCTTCAAGAATAAATTTCAGTTTATTACCAAATAATCACTTTCTCCTGTTAGTGGTTGTGGCACACAGTTCTTTCATCCCATGTCTCAGAATGTTGCTTTATCAAGGAGCATCCTCAGATTCCACTGACCAACAGCCAGCTTGGCTGTGTTAGGCAACTCTCACACAAGAACAGGTGTTACATCTAGTGACGTCTAGGAAACTTTCTTATACACTTTGCTTTTCAATTGAGAAAATGTGTAAAATAAAACTTTCAGTCAATACTGTTCAGGGTGGGAGACTAAATAACTTTTCTTAATGATGATTTCTTATTTCTTATTTCTGTTTATCACCTTAAAGTGAGTCAAAGGACCATGTACAGGAAGATGAAGAAACAGTTTAATTAATTTGTTTTGGGGCTTAATAAAAATACAGCTTTAATTTTTGGCCTCCCACCATCATTTAAAAATGTATGCACTAGCTATAATCTTGCCCTGTCTCTACTTGAAATGGGGGCAGTTCCCATGAGCTTTATGCTTATTCTTAGATGAATAGAATTTTAAGTCACAAAGTCACAAAATGCAGTTCCAATTTAGAAAATAAAATGTCAAGAAAAAAAGAGTACATATAAAATAAATAAGAGAGTCAACTCTTCAATATTGCCTCAAAGGTGAGTCCTCTTTCCTTTTCCAGCTGAGGCTCCTCTAGTGGGTGACTTGTGGACACAGGTGGTGCTGCTCTCACATCCTTCATCCATTTCTCTATAGGAAGGTTTATGCACCCCCGGGCAGAAGAAAGGAGAGACAAGAACTTGGACTTGGTTGAGTGGCTTCAACCTTCTGCCCTGGCGGTGCTTCTCTTATAAGTGCTTTCAAGGGCTGTCCTGGGGTCCCCGCCTTTCCCTCTCCACGTGGGCATGTGTTGTACACAGGAAACACGTGGGCATCCTCTAGCAGGACAAATGTCAACTGTTTCAACAGTCACCCTGGCTATCCCAGGAAGCAGTTAGCTTTTCCCTGGCTTCGTTGTGTCCCAGGCTAAAGTCAGACCCCAGGAGTGGCATTAAAATAGCAAAACAAAAACTTAAATTAAGAAGTATAAATCACCTTTATTATTAATTTGTCCAGGTACTTTGTCACTGCTATTAGTACAGAATAGCAAGAAAAGTAAATATTTTGATGTAAATAAGGCTATAAGCACCTAAATTAAATTAGTTTGGAATTATAAATATATAATATATCTAGAATTATAGATATATAGATATACAATATAGTATAGATACTTTATATATCATGTACAATATATTATATGTTATCAATATATAAGATTTATTTATGTACACATACATATATATGATATATGTATATACACATCTTAAGTACATCCAGACTGAGAATCTGGGCATCCTTTTTATTTCTGAGCACAGTCTCACTCAACCACAGTTTATTTGTATCAGAGAGCGGGACTCTACATAATTAAAGCTTAGAGATAACAGGTAGGATCTTGTCTTCAGCCTGAGGGCAACTACGTCCCTTGTTTGGCCAGCACTGCCTTTTGGAAGCAGAACTCCCAGATTAAAGGCAGAACACGCCCCTGGCTCTTCAAACATCAAAATGAGCCATGAAGTGCTTTTTCAGTCAGTATTTCCTTAAATTTGATGCATTTGGATTTGCTTTTTCTCTTGTGATTTCTAAAAATACATATTACATAAATAGTTTCATCCAGAAAGCCAATGGAAATATGTTTAGCCAATAGAATATAAACCTCACTAACTATGGGACATTTTAAAACACAGAAGTGAGAATGCTAACCACCCCGTGTTTACCATTTCACAACTGTCTGTGTTTTCCAGAGCTTGTCTGCACTTGCTGGTTATGCTTTGAGGGGATGATCCTTTTCTTAGAGTGTTCAGTTCTTTTCATACTGCTTTAACAAAACAAAAAAAGTACAATTCTAGTTGTATTATTCATAGATAATGCACAAAATCATTTGCTTCCTTTTCCTAAATTTGTGTAAATCATAAATATCCCCAAATATGGAAGAGCCCGTGTCATGAATAGTCTTTATTTTCTAGCTTTCAGGGTTGCTGAGAAGTTTTATGCCATTCATATTTAAGAACAAGGCAATGAAAAGCTGAATAAAAGTTTAGTGTGCATGGATAGAACTTAATAGTCTTTGTTATAGGGTTGAGTATTCCTAAGTCTCAGTGTCTCAATGTCTGTAAGTCTTTGGTGGGGTGGATGAGGCCAGTAAGCTTTTATACAGGAGAAATCTTCTTCCATTTTCCTACCTTGGATAAATAATCTTGGCAGGCACCATCACTGAGCTAACGGAGGAAAGGAGTTAGGGTTTTACTATTCAGAATGTAGACATTATTTAACCCACATTTCAGCATGGGGGTGACTGCAAGTCCAGAGTCTCTCAAGGTGAACCTCTCCAGAGAGTAACTTCTAATCTTCTTGGGTAAAGAGGGCCATCTAACAGCTGTGCAGAATTTGGAAGAAGGAGTTTAACTACTTCCCAATATTGACTTTTACCCTTGTTTTCCTCTCCATCTGAATCTGTCTCTAATTCTTAACACCTCTGGCTCCAACTTTCAAAGGTCTACTGATTCAAATACCCCTTATATATCTGATGTCTACATCCAAAAATAGTTGCAATTGTCTGTCTATTCTCTGCTTTTATCCTTGTACACTCGCAGTTGTTTTAATTCCATTACGTTGATTAAAACAGATGCCGTAATTATTTGGATTTGATTTGGGGTATATTTAACCTGCAGTCTCCAACCAGAAACTCTTTGCACCACAATAGAAATAAGAAACATAAGAAATAAGTAGGTACTCAAGTGGAAATGTTACGAAGTATTTTAGTAACTCCAGAGTTCTGTGATATTTTCTGGAACTCTTGAACTACTTACTTTTTTTTCAATTACACTATAATTCCTCTCTATCAAAACTTGTTTTTATTTTCAAAAAATTATTATTCATGTTATACCTCACTGGATGTACAAATCAATATTTTATCTCTTGCCCTTTGAAAGTAAATAAACATGCTTGAGCAGACAGAATTTATTTGAGGGGACAAGAAACCAATGTGATATAATAAAGAAGATTAAATATTAAAGATTAAACACAAATACGTGTTCTCCTTGCCAAAATCCCACTAAATAACAAAATTTCAAACAGCATTCTTGGAAGTTAGAAGGTAATGGTGTAATATATTTAAATTTCTAACAGAAATTAATTTCTAATTTCTAATTCTATATCTAGTAGTGATATTAAGTGTGAAAGTAAAAAAAATCACATATGTCAAGTCTCAAAATAAGTACTCGTAATGCACTCTTTCTCAGAAATTGCTCTCTCAAAACAGAGGGATAAACAAAGAAGGCAGAAATCATGGTCCTGGGAAACAAGAGATTCAACAAAGGAGAAAGGAGCAGAAAATTCTAAGAGCAAGAGGGAAGGGGTGTCCTGAAAGTAATCTGATAAGGAGAATAGCCAGATTGAATTGGAACTCAGAGAGAACAAAAGACAGTGTCAAATAAACGAACAAATACACAAATTAAAAAAAAACCCCTGAGTGAATGATTACCTACGTTTTCAGAGTTCTGTGAAAGTATCAGAAAAGTACATAGAAATCTGAGCAAAAAGACAATTGTTAGCTGACTCCAAGGGAAGTGAAAAATTACATTAAAAAAGATGTGAGCACAGTATGCACTGTTGGCTTAGTGTGAACATGAGAATTATGTAAGCACTGAATTGTCATCTTACCAAAAATCATGGGATAATGAATTGGGAGGATGAATTGAAAGATAAATGTCTGTGTGAAACAGGGATTTTATGTTTACTGGTTTAAAAACAGCTCTATAATAGTCTTCTCTTCCATAGAAGAAATTCAGTTGATATATCTAAATTTTAAATTGAAGAGTATATTTCAAATGCATCAAAAGTGGGTTGCTTCTGGTAAACTAGAATCGGGGTTTAAAATATTGGATATAATTTTTCTCATAAACACTGTTATATATTTGAAATTGTGAAGCATATTGATGATTAATTTTTAAATGGGTAAGCATGAGAAGTTGAGACCCCTAGATTTAAATCTTTGCTCTGGTCTGGTTACCAAGCATCCTGAAAATTTCAGGGCAGTTTTTAGGGTTAAATTGAGAAATCTCCAAATATTTCCTCCAGTATACACCCTGGCACTCAGACAAGCTTTGAGCATATTTCCTGAGCTTTAGAAGTCCCAAATTCTTGACAAGACCCAGCATGACCATATATCCTCCCCATACCCAAAGTTCTAAAGATTGGTGCCCTACCAGACTCTTACCCCGCCCCATGCCCACCCCCCAGCCCTCCCTGCTGGCTCTGTTAAATGTACTCTGGCGGGGTTGAGGCACAGTAAGGCCCTAAGTGGCCCATTATCTTTAAGAGATTTCCCAGACAAGAAGGAGATTTCCAAAGGCATCCATGGATTTCCTAGCATTTTAGAGTCTTTTGAGTTTCAATGTTAGCCCTAGAGACAATTGTTAATGACCAAGAGAAGGGATGGCTGAATATGCCTAAAGCCAGGACGGTGGGAGGTTATACCCCCTTATGGCATGGTGTGCCTATTGGGATAAGCAAATAAGAGTATGATTTCATCTTAATTTGTCTCTATGCATCTAATAAATGCTTTTCCAGGAATTTAAAAACTTTTTATTCACACTTTAAAAGACAGAATCTAATTTTCTAATTATTCTTAAACTAGTACTTTTGGAAATTTGTACATAAATAAAACAGAAATAGAAGATTAAAGCAGATGGTATTGAGCATTGTGTTTTAGCACAGGTCTCTGCTTTTCTGTGTCTCAGCACAGTTGCTGTTTACAAAACAAACTGCATCTCAACTTTTCTCTGAAAAACAAATCCACATTCTTCTCTTATCAGGGGCTGGTCCCTTGCATTCAAGCTAATATTCAACTAAAGTAATTCCCACTCCTTTTACCTATTTTACATGCTCCACGTTGAGAAAAGAATGTACACATTTTGTTCACCTGCATATAGATGTTTTCTATTTATAAATGCATGTAATTACAGGCATTTTCCAGCTGATTTAAGTTACTAACAGGTGGATATTGCAACTGCCTGCATGCCACCTTACAATTTCAAAGTCAGTAAACTCCTATCAAGATAAGTTAACAAAAATAAGTAACATATATAAATATCAATGTATTGTATATCTAAATATGAGTTCTAAAATTAAAAGTATTCATTGAATCGTTATCCTCATTAGCACAAGATTGGACAAGATTTCAAATTAAAAGTATTCAATCCCCACTATTCCAGTGGAGGTGATCATCTCTCCTTCTTCAGCTGGCTACTGGGTTTGTAATGACCTAAAATCTTGATGTGAATCTTTGACTGTAACAGTCCTCAGAGAGTTTTGAGGTTTCAATTTCAGATTGCTATTCCCAGTCTGTCAAGGATAGTCTTTAGCCAAAATACCACTGTGTGGAGAGCTCAGACATATCTTTTAATACTCCATTACCAGAAAATAAATGTGATTTTGTATTGAAGCACAATTTAAACAGGGGAAAATGCACCAATTTTAGTTGCACAGATCAATGAATTTTCAAATATGTATACAAGGTCTGTCTGGAAAAAGTCCAACCATCGTTAATATAATGAGAATCATTTGAATGACATTGATGTACCCTGGCAGCCAAAGAGAGTGGGCTGGAATGTACATGTGTGAACAATGATGACTTCACTGTACTAGTCAGTGGGGGCAGTAGATACTATTGAGTGAGCATGTGTACCGTGTGGCGGTCACATTCAAAATGACTAAGCAAGTGGAGCAACAAATCTGGATCAAATTTTGCCTTGAGCTTGAATATTTATCTGAGGAAACTGTCTGGATGATTCAGAAGTCTGTAGCTATGGGCAACTTATGATTGGCAGCCTCATCACGACAATGTGCCCACTCTGCATCAAATCTTGTGCAGAGATTTTTGGTGAAACATCACATCACCCAGGTGACTCAGCCCCACTATAGCCCAGATTTGGCCCTGCTACTTCCGACTTTTCCCAAAACTAAAATCACCTTTGAACAGGAAGAAATTTCAGACCACCACCAAGATTCAGGAAAATACAATGGGGCAGCTGATGGCGACTGAAAGAATTGTGTGAGGTCTCAAGGTGCCCAATTTGTAGGGGACTGAAACTTCATTGTCCTATGTACAATGTTTCCTTTATCTTGCATCTTCTTCAATAAATGCCTATTTTTATTTTATGGCTAGATACTTTCTGGCCAGGCCCCATGTACCCAGGCAAACAATATCCAGCTCGAGATTTACAACATATCTATTAACTCTAGAAAATTTCTCCATGCCACTTTCCAATCAGTAATCTTCCCTTGCCACAGAAGTAACTTTTTCTGATTTCTATAACCATAAATTAGTTTTGTATAGTCCTTACAAGAATGCAACAAATGAAATTATAAAGGCTATGCTCTTTGGCATCTGGCTTCTTTTGATCAATATGTTTTTGAGATTAGGCCTGGAGTTTGGAAAAAGGGAAGTAAAAATGGCCTTTCTTCACAGGTGGCATAATTGTGTGTGTAAAACTCTAAAAGCATCAGGAAAAACATCTCTAAATACTAAGAAATTTAATAAGGTCAAGGGCTATAGAGTCCTTATATAGAGTATATAAAAGTCATTGTATCGTTCACTAAATCTTCTACATAACTTTATCATTGATTGAGAAGGAAATTATTTGCTGGAATGAACAAATATAGACCCAAGGACATGCACAAAGATAACCCCTAAACAAACATGACAAATTCCTCAAACCTAGTAAACAATCAAAATATTTTTGAGAAATTACAAGGCAATGCATAGAAGACTAAGCTCTTATGCCCAACATTTTACTATATATGTATGACCTTATTTATATGTGAATAAAATTTTTAAAAATCAAGTCGCAAAGTATTTTATAGAGTATGATCGAGAAACAGAACTTTGTCTTTCCATTCTCTGCTTATAGAAGATTCTCTTGTGAGTAAAGAATTAAATAAAAACATTTAAGTTGTCTAAACAAAGCAACTACCTCTGCGTTTTGGGGGTGTGTGCATGCATCCATGTGTGCATGCATGCACTGCTCTGTCTTTAGTAAGTATTAACACTCACAAAGGATAACTGGTCAAATAAAATAAAGGCAAGCCTTAAACAGATGTAATCAGTTAAGTAAAGCTTAAAGGGTGATTGTATTCTATGTACAACACAAGGTTGCCAGACAACTGTCTTTTCTACAACCAACTGAATGAATGTAGAAAATATTTACAGAAACATTTGTTTTGAGAGTTCCTTGTGCTGGACACTGTACTAAGGACCTTACATGCCTTATCTCATTTAATCTCCACAAAATGTGAAACAGGTATTCTTTTCTTCAGTTTATAGATGTGAAATCAAGGGTCAAAGTGTAACTGGAAAAGACACCGGCGTTCCGGTTGCCTGTCACTGCCAAATCCAATAAGCAATGATAGCAATTGAATCTTTTATGGGCGCTTTATTCATATGGCCCTCGATCTGAGAAGATGGCAGGTTCATACCCTAACAAACCATCTTCCCTTCTTTTTCCTGGCCAGATTTTTTATAAGGGGGTGGGGGAGGACAAACAAGGTGGGGTGAGGGCTTTGAGATTCAAGAGCTGCAACATTCCAGTCCTGGGCAGTTAGCTGTTTCCAAGGGGGAGGGGTGGTCGTCTGCTCTTCCTGGAACAGGCAGATGTCCCCAGGAGGTAATCTTCTATCAGTGCCCCAGGAGGTCGGCCGCTTTTCCCAGGAACCAGGATGAGCCTTATCTATAGTTTCTGAAACAAAAGCTTAACATACACATTACTTGCTAGACTTGCAGCTTTTTACCTTAAGCTAAAATTTTCCAAGTCTTGAGTCCCCTATCAAAAGCATTCAGATAACTGCCCCAAGGTTACACAGTAAGCAAGTAAAGAAACCAAGATTCACATTAACAGTTCACTTCCAATATCTGACACTCTTTTGCTATTTTCCTATATTTAAGTCAGTATTCTCCATCCCCCAGTTGGAGTAAATTGCTATGTTTAAGCAATTTTCTTGTGTCTGAATTGCGTGGAAATAAATACTCAAACCATGTAAGAACAATGTGACATGGAGACTAAATTCTAATATAAAAAGGCATAATAATTGAAATAAAAAGTTAGTATAGTACAAAAAAATAATTTGCTTTTACATGTTAGTAAATATTAAGTTCCCATGACAGTAACTTCTATATGGGATTTTCATGATTACATCACAGCAACCTTGCTGTGCAACCTTGTGCAAAAACCCTTTCTACAATTTTACAAAGGAGCACACTTGGGCTCAGAGGTGAAATGATTCTCACTCTAAACTTGCCTCTAACTGGACAGTTACAGAACTCCTACAAATTGAATGAATGGAGTTCACAGAAAGGAAAATGCAAAGGACCAATTAAAGTATTGAACTTCAGTTTCATTAAAATCAAAGAGATTAACATTTAAATCACAAATACAACTTTTCACACATCAAGTTGGCAAATATAAGGAATTCAAGCTTTTTCTTTTCTTTTTTTTCTTCATGGATGTTGAAACATTTATTGTTGTCTACAAGGTCACCATGCATATGAAAGCATTCTACTTCCCTTCTACCCATCCAGATGTGACCATTTCTTTAAAAGAATTGTTTTTTGTTTTATTTTTCCATTGACTTTTTCAATGATGAGAAGAAAGTACAGGTAAAAACATTCTCTCTCAGTCTTGGTAAGAATGTGAATTATTGAAATAGAACTACTCTGGGTTCTGTTGCCTGTCTCCAAAAAAACCATGACTCCCAATGCCAGTCTTATGAAAAGGAAAGGAACTATTTACTCAACAGTTATACAGGTTTAGAGTAATGGTGGAATTATGCCTTTAAATCCCATGCCCTTTAGAAACAAAAAACACCCACAAACACTTGGTCCTGCCTCCCCTTGCCAAACCAGCCCAGTCAGGGGTATTGTCTCTCAGGAAAAGAAGTAGAAGTCTACAGCTTAACTTGGTGGACTCCCCATCTGTATTCCACCTTCTTCCAGTTATCCATGCTCAGCCAGGCTCCTGCTCTTAATGCAAAACCGCATTGTTCCTCTTCTTGGTGAGCTGGGGGTGCACCTTTTGCCTTCTCTCGAACTGCATGGCCAAGACCTCCTCTGCTCCCAAGCTGCACGGTGAAGAGAGTGAGAAAGAGAGAGTGAGCCTCTCCTGGCTCTCCTACCTTCCTTCCAAGCTACATGGTACAGAGCTCCAGCCTGGCCTCTGTGCACTGGGGTTTAAATCCCAGGGCACATATTCCTCCATAACCCCATTTCCAACCCCTCCCGCATTGGGTTATATCTGCCCTTCCCCTTATCTCCTGCCCTTACTGGCTACCATTGTTAGTCCCTACCATTGTTAGTCTGGGCTGGCAGGCCCCTTCCTTTGATGGTAGGAGTTGTCTCCAAGCCTCTCTTGCGGGCACAGCAAGCCCTTCCAGAGACATCAAGAGTTAGAGTCACTCTCATCTCTGGCTCAGAGGCAGCAAGCACAGCCATCAGCATCACAAAAACACTGGCCAAGTTCTGTAGATATGCAAAGCAACTCTCTAAGGCCCTGCTCCACTTCCCCTTCCCCCAAGCCAGGTTAGTGGGGGATTTCCCTGTTTTGGGGGACCTCTATATTCTGTTACATTACTACAACTTTTTGGAAACTAAAAGTTTCCAAATTCTTCTAATTAATTCTTCTAATTAATATCTAGTAAAATTTAATAATTCCTTTACATTTCGATTGGGAATTCTTGCTTAAGAGCCAATTCATCATAAATACAAACTCTATATATGAACCAGGATTTTTTTTGCAGCATGTGGTGCAAAAACATATACCTACATATATACATACTTAAACACATAGATCCCACAACAGTGCAAAAGTGGCTCATTGGAGAAAAGTTATACTTTTCAAAATGTAGTGCTGGAATAATGGACAGCTACAGGTAAGAAAATGCATGTCAAGTTACCCCTCAGAAATTACTCCAAAATTAAGAGATATTGGATCATACGCCTAGATTAAAATCATGAAATCATAAAACATTTAGAAAAAAAATTTTTAATTTGTGATCTGTGGTTAGGTATTCTTACGGGTGACATAAAAAACACAATCCATTCAAGAATAAATTGATAAATTGAACTACCAAATGAAAAACATTTGCTCTATGCAAGACATTGTAAAGACAACCGAAGCTGGGAAAAAATAATGGGAAAAAATAATGCCAATCATATATTCAAAAAATCACTAAAATCAATAAATCTATAAAACTATCATAATGACTAAAATAAAAAATATTGACCTCAAATGCGGGTGAGGATGGGCAGCAATTGGAATGCTTACACAGTACTTCTGCAGCTACAAATGGTACAGTCACATGGGAAAAGTTTAGCAGTTTTTTCAAAATTAATCATACCATTTGACCCAGCAGTTCCACCCCTAGTTATTAACTATACAGGAATAAAAATTATCTTCACTTACACTAAAAACTGTACCTGAATGTTTATAGCATCTTTATTCAAAACAACCTAAAACTCTGTCAACCTCTGAATGGATAAATAAACTTTGGTACATCCATACCGAAGGAGCAAATTATTGATGAAATGACAAACTATTAATACATTCTATGATTTGGATGGAGATCAGAGGCATTGTCCTGAGTGAAGGAAACCAGCTTCAAACGCTACATATTGTGTGATTCCATGTATATGACATTCTCAAAAAAGGAAAAAAGTAAGCTGTAAGTGTGGAGAACAGCTCAGCGGTCTCGGGGAGTTAGGGAAGCAGGAAGCAGGTGACTACAAAAGGATAACATGAGGGAGGTTTTGAGGGTGATGGAATTGTTCTGTAACCTCAAAATCCGTAAACTGTACATACCCAAAATCATCTTACTCTTTATTTTTAAAAATTAAAAAGCAAACATGAATTATCAAATAAAGAAGAGTTTTATCTATGAAATATTGTATAGTTATTAATAAGAGTGTCATTGGTATGTTGTCAAGTGACAAAATCAAACTTGAAGTATTACATTTATAGAATATGATCAGTATTACATATATAGAGTATAATTTTTGTAAAATTAAAACCAAAATAAAATTTATATATGCCCGTGTTTGTGTATGTGTTTATATGCATGTATGCCTGAGTGCCTGTTTATGTGTGTGTGACTGTGTGTGTATCATGTTTCCAAGTACCATTGTGCAGGAGATACTTTAGTATCTCTATGAGAGGTAGAGAGGGGTAGAGGTGGAGTGGAAAGAAATTTTAACATTCTCAAGTTATTGTGTGAATTTTTTTTTTAGTGGTTAAAAGAACATTTATTCCTGTACTAAAATAATCTAATAAACTAATAACCTCTTAATGGGAGTGAGTGTTTTAGAAGAATGTCACTTGCACAGAAACATAATATAAATGTTATGATAAATAAAAACATGTTTAAATGAATGCTTTTAATTCTTATTTATCTGTGACTTTAGTCTTCAGGTTATGTTGAGAATTGAGGAAATTTAAGGAGTTTATTGTCAATAAAACTTACAAATTATAAGAAATTATAAGTAAATTGTTTTATCATTTATTCCTTTTGAGCACAGATATTATTAGTTATTTAGTTATTATATTTAGTTATATATCACTTGTAGTGATGTATGCATTTTGCTAAGTCAGGGATAATATTAAAAGTATGTGAAACTCACATCATATGTTTTACAACAAATATCCTTTTTCTTAATGGAGTAACATAGCCCACCACAAATGCTTCCCAAAACATAATTTTTCAATATCAACAGCACTATTCAACTCTCTGTTTTCAAATAAAATCATCATTTAAGTACAGAGAATTTTTAACGCCTCTTAAACAAAAACATATTCCCAAGTATTGTATGTACAAAACATCATAAAGTAAAATTCCTGAAGGTGGCAGCATCCTAAGCAATTCTGTCCTCAACCTTTGCAGTAAGCTGTTCTTTTTTTATGAATTAGTACTACATTTGCTGGTTAAAATGGCCAGGAACATTACAAACCATGATTCATTGCAAAGCAGTGTAACTGTAGTCATAATGCTGTGATTTCTAAAAGATTACTATTTAAAATATAGGCTATGATTACAAATACAAGCTATTCTCAATACAAATATTTTTGTCAAAACTTCTTACATCTGTGAAGATTTCCGTTCCCTTGTTCATTACATTAGTTTCTCTACTAGTAAGTGATAGCAAAGTGACAAGGTGTCAGAGATGCTTTTGAATATTCCAACTTCCAACTTAGAGCTGTTATTTTTATAAGAGAAAAATAATTTTAATGTCAATTCTTTCTTTACATTTTATATGAAATCCCATAGTTTTCTTGCCTGCCAATAAGATTTTATTTGATGATGTACTTGAAGCTATTATGCTCTATTCAGATGGCTGTGGCTGTTACCATGGTTATTGAAAGATCTATTCTTTGTGAGTAGGGACTCATAGGAAAAAAGAGTTTATTAGCATGGTTAGGATGATCACTGCTGTCCCTGATTAAATACTCTGTCAGAAATAAAAGTCCCCTTCAGGGAAATGTTAGTCTGGAGGAATAATAGAAATATATCATTCATTAGTAAGAATCACATTGTTTCCAGAACTTTCCATCCATTCCCAGTTAGGTTATACCTAAATTCGTCCACACTCATACAAGCCCTGAAGAGGGAACCAGCCTGTTCTCAGTAATAGCAGCCACGAACCTTTCTCCATGCTATTCAATCAACAAGGGTCCCTCTGGATATACATATTTTTCCTTTAGTTTGAGATGTATTTCTCCATTCATAATAATTTACTGGTTGATTTCCAGTCTCATGTCTGTTATTTCATGTCTAAAGTCTACAGTGTTTGTCAGTAACGTTCTAAGTTTTAACAACCATTCATCATGCATACTACATTAGATTGCTATACAAACACATATTTCATAGAAAAATAATAAAGCCTTTTGTGTTATAGGTAAAGAAACATGATGGCTGGGAGGCTTGGTTGGAGTGTCAGCCCGTACACCAAAAGGCTGCAGGTTGGATTCCTGGTCTGGGGATATACCTGGGTTGTGGATTTGATCCCCAGTTGGGGTGTATATGGGAGGCAATCAATCAATATTTTTTTCTCTCACATCAAGTTTCTCTTTCTCTTCTCTTTCTCTCTGACTCTCTCTCTCTCTCAAATAAATAAAAATATATCCTCAGGTGAGGAAAAAAGAAAAAGAAATATGGTGCTGCTTTTGCATATGGTAACATACAAGCCAGCTAAGCCACATATAACCACGAAGTTTGGAGAAAGTCTCTGGAAGGCATAAGAGCAATCTCAGCAGTATTTTTTTAGACCTTTCCCCAACCAGAACTTTTCTTTCTGTTCCTATTGTGTTTTCATATTGTCCTTCTGTCCATTACTATTCTTTCTTCCCTCTATTTTATTTTTTTCAACTCTTGTCCCTTCCCTCTTCAGTTTCTGAGTCTGTGAGCCTAGTGAATATTAGGGTTTTTCCAGGAATATTTCCAAATGTTTGAGTAAAGCACCAGGACTGGGACTTGAAGTCACACAAACAACAAAAGCACACACCCTGAGTGCTGAAGGTGAATGGTTGGAGTGATGATTTATCCAGATGTTATTTAGTACAGGAAAAATAGAAAATGGCCATAAGGAAAGTTTTGTGTAGTTTACTTATACAATGAAAACAAAAAAAAACTCAACATACTTACTGAACAATGAAAGCATTCATATAGTAATTAACAATAGCCTGGTGGAAAATTAAAGAAATGGGTCAGAAAAAAAAGGTACAATGTTTGTGAATGAGAGAGAGACAGACAGACAAGATGTGGACATCTGAGACAGAGGAAATATCAGTGACTGTTGTGCAGGAAGTCACTTTTGCCATAAACCAAGTAGTGTGGAAACACTGGTTCTCACCAGCATGTTCATTTTCACATCAAGCATCAAGGACTACATAAATTAAATGTATAATTTAATTATCATTGAAAGCAATGATGACACTAATTGTAATTTCACCTCTTCAGAATCTCATGGGATGTGGTAGTAAGTGAATTGCACAGAGCATCAAGCTCATTTCTGGTGCTCAGTTAACATCACACAATAAAAAACCAAGTTCACAGCAGGAATTTGCTATTATTTCGTGTTAGCTAAATGGAAAATGGTAGGTACTTTGCTTTGGGGACATGTTTACTTGTTTCTTGATCCCTCCTGCAGTTTTTTGCCAAAGTGAACAAAGAAAGGAGAGGCAGGGAAGAGTCACACTAATTGTGCCTCCCTCCCCTCCTTTGCCCATGGGTAGACAGGCTAGTCACACCACAGGTGTGGCATCCATAGTCTCCACTCAGTTTCAGATTTTCCATTAGAGCAGCGATTTTCAAACTTTTCATCCCATGGCACACATAAACTAATAACTAAAATTCTGCAGCATACCAAAAAATATATTTTTTTGCCAATCTAACAAAAAATAGATACAATTTTTATTAATTTGCACTGACAGCTATTGTTGTATTGGCTGTCATTTTCTTAATTTGACAATCTAAAGAAAAAGAGGTCAGAGACCTTGACTAATTAGTCAGGTATTGTGGGATTTAAAAATTCTTGCAGCACACCAATTGAAAATTGCTACATTGGAATACTAACTCTCTATGGACTTCCAGTACAAGGAAATGGCAACACAAGAATGCAATGTAAGCTCTTAGTTTCTACAATTAGTAGATAATAGCTGATGCTAATTATTTGTTATGCAGCCCAGGATGCTTGACCTCTTTGGATACCTCTGCTGTGTTGTAGAAATTCCGTTTACATAGAAGTCCCAAATGTTTAGATGGGATGGGTAAACATTGAAGCTTATTGCCAGGTTCTCCTCTGACTGGAGTAGAACACTAAAGATTAGGAAAAGGGCTTTTTACCTCTTCAACTCTGGAAAGGTAACCTTCGAGTTACCCTTCCAGACAGAGAAGAATAACTGGAGAGATCTCTGGACACCTCAAAGCAAAGCCTCTTGGGCTTAAGAAAGGGGCATAGCAGTGTATTTTGCTGGCCTGCTTCTCTTAGGCAGCTCTGCAATAATTCAAGAAGTTCTCTCTAAAATCAAATTTATACGAAGCTCTGTCCAGACTCACAGGGAAGGCTTAATTACTTTTTAAATTAACATATAATAGAAATTATAGTGTATCTATGGTGCCTATGAAAAGTGCACCTATCATAGGTTTATGGCTCAGAGAATCTTTATCAGGTAACTACATCCCATGTAACTAGCTCCCTGATCATGATCTCAAACATTATTGGAAGACCCTCCATCACTCACTTCCAATGTAACTGTTAGTCTGAATTCAAACTGCATAGTTTCGCCTATATTTTGCCTTTAAATTTATTTACTTTAAATAGATGAAATAATGCAGTATGTTCTCTTCTCTAGCTGGTTTCTTTGATCCAATATTATGTTTGAAAGACTCATTCATATATTTGGGGGTGGTTATGGATTGGTTATTCTTATTGATGTGTAGTATTCCATTATATGAATATACCTTAATAATTATTATTCTACTATTAATGGATATCTGAGCAGTTTTTAGTGTGGGGATATTATGAACAGTACTGTAATAAACATTCTCATATGTGCCTTCAGTGCATATAATCATTCATATATGATAAGTATATATCAAGAGTTTGAAATTGCAAAACCATATAGGTCCATATTCTTATGTTTTAGTATTTAGTGCCAAACAATTTTCCAAAGTGTTTCCACCAACTAATTATACATTCTAACCACACTGTATGAGAGTTCCAATTGCTTTACATTTTTGACAGCTCTCAATATTTTCCATCTTTCAATTTTATCTTTTATGGTGGGTGACCATAGGAGTTTAGAGCTGCACTCTAACACTGGTTGAGTAGTCTGGGACTCAGATCTTGAATCCCCACACTCAAATGTACAAATTTTGGAAATTTACAAACTCCAGTTGTAAATAATATATTGGAGTCTCCTATATCACTTTGGTATACAGCAACTTTTTGGTAATTGGGAAAAAAAGGATTTTTAAAGAAATCTACCCAGCAAGATAACTTTAGCCATCAAAAAAGGCTTTGGAAAACAGTTGAGGGGAAGATACAAGATACAAGAAACATTGTGCATAGGACAGTGACACCTTAGTCACTTCAAAGTAGGCACCTTGGGACTTCACACAGTTCTCCCAATCTCCGTAAGTTGCCCCACTATATTTTCCTGAATCTTATTGACAGTCTGAAATCTCTTCCATTTCAAAGGTGATTTTAGTTTTGAGAAAAGCCAGAAGTTGCAGGGCACCAAATCTGGGCTACAGGGGAGCTGAGTCTTCTGGGTGATTTGATGTTTTGCCAAAAAACTCTGCATGAAATGAGACATGATGCATGAGCAGGAACGTTGTTGTGATGAAGCTGCCAATGACAAGTTGCCCATAGCTGCAGAACATCTATATCATCTGAATAATTTCTGCAAAAGAATGTTCCAGCTTAACGCAAGATTTGATGCAGATTTGTTGCTCAACTCACTCAGTCATTTTAAATGTGATGGCCACTCAGCACACATGTTCAATCGACAGTGTCTACCACCCTCACCGACTAGTACAGTGAAGTGGTCATTGTTCACCCATGCACATTCCAGACCACTCTCCTTGGTTGCCAGGTTACATCAATGTCACACAAAACATTCTGATTATATTAACAATGGTTGGACTTTCTCCAGACAAGCTTCATACTTGTACTTCAATTAGGCTAATTATCTGCTCTCTTACAGTTTTATCCTGAATGCCTTGGTGTTTTCCAAAACCAAAAACAGGATACATTAGAAAACTTGTTCTAGATTAAAATGTTATTAAGTTATTAGTAACTGATATTTACTATTATAACTGCCAGAGAGAGAAAAATTAGTAGAGTCCTTTTTTTTCAGCAACTTACAAACTAAGGAGAAAAGTAATGATAGCAAACATCCTTTGAGTGTTTCCTCTATGCAATTTACACTCATTATCTCATTTAGTCTTTACAAGAAACATAAGAACAGGTTTTATTATTGCCCCCATTACAGATGAGAAAACTGAAGCACAAGAATGTGAAGAAAACTGCCCAGGGTCATAGTATGTAGAAATAAGATTCAAACCCAGGAAATCAGATTCCAGAGTAAACTTTTAACCATTACAGCATCTTATGACTATAACAAAAGAAATAATAAATATGTGCTTAAAAATAGGACTAAAAACAAAGTTATCTGAGAGATACAAGTGGGAGAGATATTTCTGATGTAGAATTTTATAGAAATGACATAGACTTGGCTAGATTTTTAACATTAGGAATACTTACAAAGGCAAAAATTAGAAGAAATAAAATTTCATCTAGAGGGAACAACATAGAATCTAAATTCCTTGTGGGAAGGAAGCGTGCTTTGTTACTATAACCTGAGAGATTAGAGAAAGGTCTGTAAATCAACTGATATGAATGAATGTAGATATTTAGGGCATGTCAGGTATTCATGCATCCTGTAGTCCTGTACTGCAGTTCAAGTGGTTATTGGATGAGAGAGTAAGTGAAAGTATAAATGGGTGAAGAGTACATTCAGAAAAGCAATACTTTTGAGTAAGCATAACAAAGTATAATCTCAGCCTAAGGTTTAATATCTTTTTCCCTGCAACTTATTTTATACTATAATGTTGGGATCTTTGATTGAAATAAGTTTTTAAAAAATTCAGGGGCTGGAGTTGCTAAATGTTCATTAACTTTAAGTGTAAATCAACTAAGCTAAATATTAAATCACTTTCAATAGTGATAGTGTTATCTTTACATGATCATTTAAAAAATTATTTTCTTAAAAGTGATTAATCACTGACCCACAATATTACTTTAGGATTAAAGAGAAAAAATAGATAAAAAATATGCCTCAAGTAATAAATGTTGAATAGATGCTAAATAAGATGAATAAACAAATAATGGAAGCTTGTGCCACTGGATCCTACAGTATACCTACTACATAAGGCCACTCTCCCAAGCTCAGGAGATATAACGGCTCTAATATGTAGAAACAAACACAGGGAGGCTGCCAAAATGAAGAGACAGAGAAACATCCCAAGTGAAAAAAAACAGAACAAAAGTAAAAAAAAAAAAAAAAGAACTAAACAAAATGGAGACAAGCAATCTACCAGATTCAGAGTTTAAAACAATGATTATAAGGAAGCTCAATGAAGTTAGTGAGAACCTTAACATAAAAAAGGCCGTGGAAATCATAGAAAAGAACCAGTCAGAAATGAAGGATGCACTAACTGAAATGAATAATTTATAGGGAATCAACAACAGAGTAGATAAAGCTGAGAATCAAATTAGCAATTTGGAATATAAGGACGTAAAAACAGCCCAATTGGAACAGCAAAAAGAAAAAGAAAATTTTGAATGAGGCTAGTGTAAGAAACTTCTGGGACAACTTCAAGCCTACCAACATTTGCATCACGAGGGTGCTGGGAGAAAAGAAAACAAAAAATTGAAAAACTATTAAAAAAATAATGACAGAAAACTTTCCTAACCTGTTGAAGGACATATACATACAAGTCCAGGAAGCACAGAGTCCCAAACAAGATGAACTCAAACAGGCCCATACCAAGACACATCATAATTAAAACACAAAAGGTTAAAGACAAAGAGAGAATCTTAAAGAAACAAAAGAAAAACAGGGAGCTCCTATAAGACTGACAGCTGAACAGAAACTATGCAAACCAGAAGGGATTAGCAAGAAATATTCAAAGTGATAAAAAGCAAGAACCTACAACCAAGATTACTCTGCCCAGCCAAGCTCTCATTTAGGATCCAAGGACATATAAAGAGCTTCCCGGGGGCGGGGGGGGGGAACTAAAGAAGTTCATCACTATCAAACCGGTATTATACAAAGTGTTAAAGGGTTTCCTTTAAGAAAAAGACAAAAAAAAAACATAAAAAATAGGATCAATATAATGGCAGTAAGTACATATCTATCAACACTTGAATAAAAAAATAAACAGAACAGAAACAGACTCATAGATAAAGAGAATATTTGATGGTTGTTAGATGGGAAGGGGTTTGGGGGGTGGGTGAAAAGGTGAAGATACTAAGTACAAATTGGTAGGTACAGAATAGTTACAGGGATGTAAAGTATAGCATAGGAAACATCGTCAATGATATTCTGATAACCATGTATGGTGTTAGATGGGTACGAGGTTTATTGGGATAATCACTTAGTGAGTTATATAATGTCTAATCCTCTGGGGTGTACACCTGAAACTAATAAAATATGATATGTCAGCTGTAACTGAAACATAAAAAAATGATTTTAATTTAAAAAAAAGAAAAATACAATTTCCTCCCCACCCACTTTTCCTCAAGTAGAGATAACTTTTTTATGTCTATATATAATTTACATATATGTAAACAAATGTATATTTTAAATGTGCCTTTAAAAAAAAAAACAGGTTCGTTTTTTTAAATGACTGTAATATTTCACTCAATGTAGACATCACTAAATATTGAATAAATACTCTACTGATATGTTTTTATTACTATTTTTAGATTGTGTGATTACAATGCAGATTAAATATTTATTTTTAAAATCATCACTACACATATGCATGGATATCTATAAAATAAATTTGTCACAGTACAATTGTTGAGACTAAGGGTTTATGCATTTGGAAATGTTACTGCTAAATTGTTTTCTATCTGTGTAAGACTCACAAACATAATAGGTAAAAGAAGCAAGCCCAAAAGAACAACATATTCTTCCATGTTATTTATCTAATACTCAAAAGCAGAAAAACTTCTTACATTGTTGGAAGCTGATTAGTTGGGAAAGTGTGAAGGGGCTCGTGAGGGAGAAGGCGCAGTGGTACTGCTCTGTCTTTTGATTTGAGTGGTAGTTAAATGCGGTTGCTTCTTTGATGATGCATCAAAGTCACACTTAAAATTCTTTTCTTTCACTTTACATAGGCTATACTTACAATATGTTAACAATGGAAGTATAAAATGAGTTACATTAAGTTATGAGACAAAATACTTTTTACATGCTTCAGTGCCAGTGTGTTTGTTTTATTGAGAATTGTGTGTCAATCTCCTTGGCTGATGTTTCTGTTCTTTCTAACTTCTTGTCTGCCGATTTGTGGTATTTTTATTTTTAAAGTTCATTGAAGCATAGTTTATATAATCTGTACATACTTTAAGTGTAAAGTGTGATAAGCCCTAAGAGATATATACTTGTACAACTATAAAAATTAGTTCTATGCTTTAAACAGTGGCATTTAATATTATGTTTTCTTTTCAATAGAAGGTAAACTTTAGTCATTTGGTAGTTTCTGGAAAATTGAAAGGAAAAACTACTCAGATTATAAAATTATAGAGATTATACTGAAGTGTTAATATTAAGGTAAAAACTCAGATATGTTAAATTACAAGAATGTTAGGACAACTTAAAAGTTTTTCCATTTACATCATATCTCCCAAGTTCAAAATTCTTCTGAATTATTATCATTGGAAACAAAATATCTGTTAAACAAGTGGGTGGGGTTGGTGACTATCTTCATATATTTCAGGTTGAGAAAAATGATACTGAGATTGATTCAGCGGTGTGTCATTCATTCAATAACAAGAACAGAGATCTCTTTATCTTGAGTCAATAATGTCTTCCAATGGGCTCATTAGCCTCTAATCAGAACTTTTAAAAGTATGTTTTCTTATCTGTCCAACTTTGAATATGGAACACTGAGTTTTACCACCGGAGATCATTTTACAGCACTATAAACTTAGTTTGGAAGTCTAGTTATGACTCCACTTTGTGTGAAGTGGAGACATACCCAATTTTGAACATAAAATTTGAGTCAGCAAACTTTTCTCACAAAGACAAAATCCCATGAGATTTTGTTTTCAGTATATGTAAATAGAACATATTTTCATGATCAAAACAAGCAAACATTATTACAAGAAAAATAGCTCTTTGAAATATACAATAATTGGATCAACTTTTCAGCATTGACTTCTGCTATTATTAGTTAGAATAATACTCTAAGACTTTAAAGAATTATGACTTGGAAACACAACTAACTGCACTAGTGAATTAACAAGTGATGCTTTTTTAATCCCCAAAGCTATATGTAGTTGTACCAATGAGCTAGATGGGTAAAATCTGACCTATTACTAATAATGTTGGGAACAAGTGCCCCCTGCATGTTTCAGGCAATGATTTTTGTTGGTCCCAGCTTTTCAACAAATATTGTATGATGAAAAGTTATTACATATTCTGTTCCCATTTCAAAATCTTTAACTCTGTAAAAGTTGGAAAAGAAAGTTCTATTTTCAAATAAAAGTGATTTTTTATCTCAGAAAGAAAACATCATGTGGCTATTAACTTGACTTTTCCTGGACTAAAGAGAAAACTGAAACAAGTCTCTTTACTTGAAAAAGAGAATTACAAAGTTTAAGTGTTGAGAATATCTAATTTTTGAGAATTATATCCATCCATACTTTCACAAATCCAAATTTGCTACATAGAAATTAAAATGCTAATAATTTCTCATTCTTTTAAAATAATGATTGGTGAAAAAAGTTATGCAAACCTATTACATTTCTTATTGATGTTCATTTTTGTCTACCTATCCTCAAAGTCTCAGGACACTTAGATGTTTAGTTGTTCCTGATTTAGTCTTTTTCCTTGTTCACTTGCTTACCCACTGTTAAATCTATATTTTAAGTAATTTCAATCAGGGCAAATTAAAAAATCCCAGATTGCTCATGAGAGCCAACTGATTCAGAAGGAATCTTCCCTAATTGTTTTGTGTTCACATGGGTGTTCACTTTGGCTGCTCTCTAAGCTTCCAGCCAAAGGGGAAAATTACCTTTCCACACCCAACTAAAAAGAGTCAAAGATTAATTCCTTTGGTGAGCAGCGTGACTGAATAAGCAGTTTTAGCTTGGTGTGTGTGTGTGTGTGTGTGTGTGTGTGTGTGTGTGTGTGTGTGTAATGAAGATCTGGGTGCAGATTAAGTCAACAAAGTAGTTTGCACATAGAATGATACAGGATCCTGATGTTGCTTTTTGTTAGAAATTGCATACTGAAATTTACAATCTTTACTACCAAGTTTTAAAAATCCCAAATGACATGTTTTATTTTCTGTATGAAAGTTTTCTTTAAAAAAGCATATTGTCAATTTTTTCTAAGCCTAATTTTATATCTTCCTTCTCTACCCATCCACAATAACATTTTCTTTTGATAATATCATGTTTTATGCTGTTGAAATTAGCACATCTTTGAGTCATCTCTTCCTTGTCAGAATATAAATAATAGTGCCCTATTTTTTTAAAAAAGGTCTAACAGTATGTGGCACTGTGCTTCTTGCACAGTTTCTCACCCATCTAAATAAAAAGTCTAAGATTAGTGATTGTCTGGCTTGAACTGGGCAAAGTGCCTGAGCTCTCCAGAGAAGCCTGATCCAAGGTTTCTTTATGAGGGATCACTTTGCTTTAAGAGAGCAACATAGATTGGTTGCTTATAAAAAAGAGAAAAATTCCCATAAGCTGAACTGATAATTTAGTAGAAAATAAAGAGGTTTCACAGAATAATTAGAACACAGGTGAGGTTTTAGAGCCTCTTTTTCCTCCCCAAACCTACCTCCAGAAAGTATCACCACCACCCCTTCCCAAGGTGGTGAATCAGACAATCCACTCATCTCAGGGTGTGGTTTCTGCGGGTGCAACTGGCAAAGGGCTCCACTGGAAGGTTAATAAACACTTCTTGAAAATAGCGATGACAGACTAGATTGGCTTTTGCCATAAAGGTTATGACAGTAGGATTTTAGGTGAATGCCACTCTAAGTGAGAAATTCTAAATGAAATTGATTATATGGGTGGGTATAAGAATACAAACAGAGATTGGAAAAGAGTTCTCCACAAGGTGGTTAGAATTGACTTTTGATGCAGAAAATGAACGATTGCCTTTCAGGTTAAGGTGATACTGATGTAAGATACAACATGTGAACACCAAAGAGCTATGTAATTTGTATTCTTTCAGAGTTTGGAAGAGATGCATAATCTTGCAACACAACATAGTAATGAATTTGCTAACCCAACTAATTTTGGACAAATAAAAGAACTTCTCTCCCCCTTATTTTCTGGAAAGTCCCCACATCTTGTAACTTTGGCTAGCTAAGAAAACTAGGTCTCTTTAACCTTCTTTAGGCTGCACCAAGATCCCAATCAAACTAGGTAGGTTTCTGTTTTATTTTTCACAGAATACAGTAAGTGCAAGCTTGAACACTGCCAGGTCCCCCAGCTCACACCCTGTTCATAAATGAACTTTAGGGAGCATTTTAAAATCAGCAGAGCAACTCTTTCCATTTTTCTTAACCACATTTTCTTTATGTTTATTATGTAATGTCCTTTTATAGTAAATTTTTTATTTTAAACAGACACATAAATACTCTGTTTTAATACTCCCAGTTCAAGACTATATAAATGGCGCTACCTAACTGCATTTTGCAATACATAGTAAACTAAGTGCCCAAATATTTATGTATGTATGCATGTATGTATGTATATATGTATTAATTTATTTCCTTCTTTCTTTCTCCTTTTCTCTCTTTCTCTTTCTACCTTCCTTTCTTTCTTTCTCTTCCTTCCTTCCTTCCTCTCTCCTTTTCTTTCTTTCTTTCTCTTCCTTCCTTCCTTTTCCTTCCTTCCTTCCTGCCTTCCTTCCTTCCTTCCTTCCTTCCTCTCTCTCTTTCTTCCTTCTTCTCTTCTCTTTCTCTTCCTTCCTTTCCTTCCTTCCTTCCTTCCTTCCTTTCTTTCTTTCTTTCTTTCTTTCTCTTCCTTTCCTTTCCCTCTTCCTTCCTTCCTTCCTTCCTTCCTTCCTTCCTTCCTTCCTTCTCTATCTCTTTCTTCCTTCCTCTCTTTTCTCTCCCTTCCTTCCTTCCTTCCTTCCTTCCTTCCTTCCTTCCTTCCTTCCTTCCTTCCTTTCTTTCCTGCTGTCCTCAATTCAGAAACCAATCTGCAAGCATTTTCCACATGTGGGTTTCTCCAGTCATCCCAATCTTCCACAACCTAAAATGGCATAAAGCAAAAAAAGCAACTACCATTAATTTATATGGAAAATTTCTGAGTGTTCCCTGACTCCAAATTCAACATATGCGCCATGCCTTTATTTTATTCACCATGATCCAAACACTTAATTACATCCAGCTTTACATTAAGCATAATACTCTTCTGAGCTCTTTTAGATTTTTCTGATATCTTAGGATGCATCTTGCTAAGAAATGCACAAAATAAATGGAGATAAAGCACAGAGTTCAACACCAGGGTGCTTGATGCTGAGGTGCTGACTGTAGTGCCCAGGAAGGAGTTTGGCGGGGCCACTCTTGCTGCTCCAGGTGCACACCACCTCTATGACAGCGCACTGCCAAACACACACTGGAAGTTTATTTTCACCTCTTTTTTCTGTAAAAGCAAAAATCTTCTTCGAATTTCTTTGGGGTAGCAAATACAGGTACTAGTATAGGTCTTACATAAAAGCAAGGTGGCGCCATGTGAACTTTTGAAAAGTGGGGAGGGACATCTGTGTTAACTCGCCAGTATGAGTATCTTCCATCTCTTAACTTGTATTAAGTTACAATATAAAAGACCCAAACCTTCCTCTTCTAGGAGCTTACGTTTGATTGTAAGTGTGTGTGTGTGTAAAAAGAGGGGTGAGCACATGGGGGCATGTACATGATCAACTGCAATTCAAGTCAGAATGGAAACAGCAGTAGAGGTACTTTACATGTGTTTCTTATGATTGTAAGACATATTCAAAAGGTCAAGGGAGGGAGGGAGCCTCTCTGCTTGGAGGTAGAATCAGGTGGTAAAGTGATGGGCAGAGAATGAGGCAGAGGCATTCTCTGCTGAAGCAACAGCATGAAGGAAGACAGGGGTGGCAGAGTGGGGTGGGTGGTAAGTACCCTGCAGGAGGGAGCTGAGCTACCTCTGCAGTGCATCTCCATCTATCTTCATTTCTAGGGCATTGAACATCTGTTTCCAAGAGATGACTCTGATGACCACACATAATGTCAAGGTAATCCATCCACACACCCATCCTGAATGATCTGGATTTCATCTCTACCAGAAAGTAGCCACTAATTCAAGCACTGTCTTCTTTTGTATAATATTTGAAAGTTTCCCATTGCATTTAGACCTTGAAAAGATAATGTTTTGGACCTGGTTTGAGACTTTAATTTCATATGCTTCTAAATTCTCATTTTTTAAAAAATAAACTTACTCAAGGCTAAAAATATACAACAATATTTCTAGATATAAAAATATCCAGAAAATGTAAGTTATTTCCCAGGATTATGTTTTTATTGGTGGTGGGGGGATGGATGCTGAAAGAGATTTTCTTGTGCCACTTTGTAAATTAACATTACTTTTTTTTCTTAAACAATTAGAAATCATTTATTATTTCACTGACTTACTCATTTACTCAGCATTTATGATTCATATTGCATTCCAGGAGCTGTGTGAGAACTCGAGGAGTTTAAAATACTTATTGTTGTTTCCTTATGTAAAACTAAAAACTAAATGAAGCGGAATAAAGACTCTGTCAGGGGAAGTCCATGCGCTCCAGGAGCCTGTAGGAAAACTATTTGTTGACTCTAGAGTCAGGAAGGATGCCAGAGCTCAGCGCAAGCTGACTCTGAAGACAGGTGGTCAGAGGCAGCAGAAGGGAAAAGCACACAAAGGAGAGAGTGTTAAAAATTGTGAGAAACTGAGGAGGATGGAAGAGTGTAAAGAAGGACAGCAAAAAATGGAATTGGAGTGACTGTCCTGCCACTGAAATAGGGGAAGAAAGACCAGTTTAGAGTTAAACATGCTTAAGTCATAATGTCTGGGGCCTTCCCTGTTTGGCTTTGTTCTTCCCCCTGGAGTAACTAACCCTCTCTGAAAACTCTGTGCGAGCCTCCTTTAGATAGGGCCAAGTCTGCACTGCAGAAGGTGTGCAAGGCCCTGCGCCCCTGCCTCCAAGTGGTAACTTTCCAGCCAAATCTCACAACATCCTGATGTCCCTCTTCCCAAGCACACAAATAAACTGTCAGATTTTGAGCCATTGCTTAACAAGTTTCCTCTCAGCTCTACCTGGTAAAGCATGACTCTTTCTGCCAAATGCATTTAAACATGCCTGCTCTGTAAAGCATTCCAGGACCATTTCTGTCCCCTAAGTCAAAATGAGTAACTGTCTCTTCTGTGCTGCTATGGTACTCTCATCTTACCTCCATTAAGTGAGCACAAAACATTTGACTAATAATAGCCAATGAATAGCTATACATATCACTTGCAATGCATAAGGCATTTATAATCATATTAACTTATTTCATTCTCATAATTGGTATATAAGGTACATACAATTATATGTCCATTTCATTAATGTGCAAATTTAGGCAATGGGAGTTTAAGTAACCTGTCTGAGACCACACAGCCAATAAATGGTAGAACCAGGATTCAACCCAGCCAGCCTGGATCCAAGTGCCATATTCTTAGTCTCTGTATACAATGAATTCCTGAAAAACAATGACCAAGTTTCACTCATCCTTGTATCCCCAGTATCCCTAATGCTGGGAGTGTTCCATGACCATTTGTTACATGATATTAATATCATTAAATATCAAAGAATAACATTTAATAACTTCTTATAATAATCTCTTCTGGTCTAACTGCCTTTATAGTCAGGAAGTTCTCACTATTATTCACCTCCATTTGTCGTTGTTGTTGTTGTTGTTTTAAATCCTTACCCAAAGGTATGTTTATTGATTTTAGAGAGAGAGAAAGACACATCCCTATGAGAGAGAAATATGGATCAGATGCCTCCAGTATGCATCCCAACTAGGGGTCGAACCTACAACCTAAGTATGTGCCCTGACCCAGATCCAACCCTCAACTTCTTGGTGTACAGGACAATGCTCCAACCAACTGAGCCACCTGGTGAGGGCCTATTATTCACCTTTGGTTTAGTCCTCAGTCGACACAAAAAAAGCCCTCTGGCCTTCAATTTTTCCCTGTCTACTAGATTATTCAAACATGATAGACATGTATTTTTATTACTCCCATCTAAAAAAACTTAAACACACACACAAAAGAACACTTAGACCTACTCTTTTCTCAACTACTTCCCCAGTTTTCATTTTTTAATCCTCACCCAATGAGATTATATATGTCATATATATATATATTATATATATAGATATATATATAATATATATATTATATATATCTATATATATAATATATATATAATATAAATCATATATATAAATGATTTAGAGAGATAGAGAAACACTGATGTGAGAGGGAAACATCAGTCAGGAGCCATATGTGACCCAATGGGGCTTGAACCCACAACCTAGGTATGTGTCCTGATTGAACCTGCAACCTTCTGGTATACAAGATGATGCCCCAACCAACTGAGCCACCTTGCCAGGGCCTTCCTGTCTCTCTTTTACTCTTTGTAGCAAAACTCTTGGTAAGAGGTCCATGCACAATTTCACCATTTCATCTCCTTCTATTCTCTCTTAAATTCATTTCAATCAGGCTTTTACCATCATTATTTTTCAAAATTTGGGTCCACCAATAGTCAGTTTCTCATCATTTATATAATGTGACCTATCAACATCATTCAATACAGTTGATCATCTTTTCTTCGATAGACTTTCCTCTTCTGAGTTCCCATATATCACATTCTCCTTTTTATCTTCTCTTACCACTTACCACTTAATAGATTTTTTTCTTGCTGGTTCTGCCCCTTGTCCTTAAGTTCTCATTGTTGGAATTCCATCAGACTAAGTCCTTGATGCTCTTCTCCTTTCTTGCTATGCTTCATCTTATCTCATGTCCTTAAAAATCATGTAGATGCCTATGATGACCAAATTTTGACCACATGACTACATGACCAAAAGAACTATACTCTTCTAGATTGTAAATAATCTTCCCTTTTTCACTAGTTTGCAGAAATGGAACCTCATAAAAGCATGCATATGGGGCCTGTACAGGCAGCTCACTGGTTACTATACTAATGATTAAAATCCATAGTTGTCACTTTTAATTCATTTTGCTGAGGATAGGACAGCGGGACAACTTGGAAAGGGCTTTCACACAGCTTCCATCTCTCACTCTGTTACATAGGGACTCTGTGCTTGTTTGCATAAAGAGAACTGTCTTTCTCAGCCATCCCACATACTCTTTATTTTAGCAGATGTATGTGCAATATTTATTGGCCTACAGAACACATTTGAATCCCATTCAACTAATTCACTCCTTTAAATGAGTGATCTAATAGCATAAATGGCCTGAGCATCCCTGCATGTGAACCTTTGGCACTCTTATTTTGTTGGTTCTTGTTTCCCGGCTGTTATGAGAAGACCACCCATCCCTACACATGCTATCCCGCACCTGAGCTTGTCTAGAATAACCAGCATCCCCAGGATGTCTCGTGCATACTCAAGAACATGCCAACTTGAACATTCCATTACCTCTGCTCTTTTCTTCCTCTCCTCACTAACCCCATCTGGTGCTGTTTCTCCAGAGGGCTAGTGTTCAGAGACGAGTTACTTTTACATGGTTATCATCATCTTCTGCATTATACTGCTCTCTCCTCCTAGAATCCTCAAAATGGGGACACTACAATGGGTTCTGGAAAGAAAAGTTATTAGATCTTTTTTCCCTCCCCCAGCTGGAGTATTGCCACTAATCAGTATTTCTAGGTTTTAGTGAAAATGTCATTTTAGTTTTACTTGAGCCCCTCCTTTTTCAGTGGAATCAGGCAGGCATTGAGGTCAAGAGACAAACTATTATGATTAACAACATGCCGTATTCATGATTGTTTTTCCCCCCTGACACCCAGTCTTTTATTTCCTGGACCAAACGCATTTTCCTGACTCTCTTCTCAGGTGACATTCTCTCATAGGTAGCTCACTAATACCTCAGGCATACCTCAATGTTTGATGAGCCCATACCTACATATGTACATACACGATGAACCCAGTCGAGCAGAAGAAAGTGAGCCTTCCTTATCATTCAATTCCTGCTTTCTGTGGCTGGCAGCCCTTGCCTTTTAGGAGAAGAGTCACTGCAGGTACCAAAAGCTAAAAGACCTCTTTTAGAAAAAAAAAAAAACCTTAGAAGCTCTAAAATAAAAAAAAAGTATGTATTTTATTCCCTTTGCGTCCTGTGAAACTTTTCTGAAATCATTTTTATTTACTAAATGTTACACTATTATGAATCTAGGATGATGTGGCGGGGAGGCAGAGACTTCATGTACCAGGGAGAGACAAGCACAGTTTGGTCCAGGGGCAAAGCCTTGGTTCTAGGAGAGCAAAGCCCACTTGAGAACAGGACGGTGTGTGTCACTCAAGAGTGTTTCCTGGCCCACCCATGCCTGAGATTTAGGGGGACAGTGATGCAAAAATCTTCACCTTTGAAAGATATTATAATGCATCCTTCATTTGACAGTCCTCTGAAATAAAAGAGGACAGCAATCTCTTCCTTTCCCTCCAGGCCACTGCACCACGGGGTCCAGCTATCCCCAGTGGGAGACGGGGCATCATCTGGGCCGGGCAGCAGTACACCCGAGCAGACATCACCAGGTCTCCTCATGAGCACTTCGGTGAAATTTTCCCAGAAATCTCAGAAATGCTTGGGGATTAAGCAGGTGGCCTTTTTTTTTGCATCTAGAGGTGTAATTAGCAGTGGGGAGCTCTGTCTGGTAAAGGATCAATTACAATTAAAAACAAAACAAAACACCAGAGCTACTTATCCACCCCTTTTTCCCATGACTGCCCTTCATTGCCTCTCTACAGTTTGTTTATCGGTGTTATTGTGTAATTATAACCTTTGGCTTGTTTATTGGGTGATTCACTGTCTCTTTACAAAAGTCCCTAAGCAGAAAACCACACCATTACCCTTGTGCTTCTTCAACTCATTCTGAACTCTACAGTTAGACAACAGCTCCTCATCAGCTGCAGAAACCCAATTTTGAACTTTAGTACCATAGCAACAGTGTTTTATCCTCATACACTGTGCCCAGTGTAAATGGTGAAAAGCAGTATCACTTTGATTTGCCACTGTTTGATTTAGCTCTTAATTGCCTTGAGTACTGGCTAACTCATCATCATGAGTCATAAGGAGTCTGGCGTGTCACAATTTGTATTCACCTGACTGCTAGCTTTTCTTATCTCTTCCCCTCAACTTCCTTCATCACCTCACCCCTGTCCCCTCTATCCCTCTTTTCCATACCAAGTTTTCCACAGTGCTGGCTTCCTCAGAACTGTATCTCACGCCGGGCAAGTGTTAAGTGTACTTAAACACGTTCTGGGCCTTCTCTCAGCCTGCACCCCTTCAAGGACCGACACACCTAATCTCAGCTGCGCCTCTCCACCCCCTACACAGCCCAGCCCAGAGGCTGAGTGCAAGTTGCTGCAAGCTCTAGGGCTTCTCCTCCTCCACCCAGTCGAACCTCCCCACCCACCACCTCTGCTCTTCTCTCAGTCTAGACCCAGAGGCGTTACCTGTACTCCCAAGCTACTTAAACCATTATCTTCACTCCCCATCTGCAGAGCCAGTTTTACTGCTTACTAGAGGAGAAAAAAATCCGGAGGCAGCACTCAAGTCACTTTCAGCAGGCAGCAGAGGAGGAATTCAGGGGCTCTAAGACAGTCGCTTTGGATCTTCCCCCTCCCACCCCTGTAACCTGTCATAATAAATACATTTTACTCTCTGACCCAGTGCATATATGTCTATGCTGCAGAGGATACAAATTGATCTAATACACCAGAAGGAAGAACAAACTATACCAATTACATTCTGCACAGAATGAACTCATGTGCATTCAACCATAAATTTAAGAAAAACTGAAAACATATATTGTATATGTGTACTCTTTCTTATTCTATGTACATTTCTGTGTTATAATAATCGTAATAGCTAGCACATATTCAGCACTTGCTCTGTGCTGGCACAAATATTAAATCAGGTAATTTTCTTAACACTATGAGGTAGGTGCTAGTATTAGTCCTATTTTACCAGTTAGGAAACTGAGGCACAGAGAAGTAGACAAATTTTGCCAGGGCCACATGGACAGGAAATGACTGAAGCGGGATGTGAACCCAGGCAGACACACTCTGGAACTACTGCCCTACACCCCCTGCTCCCTCTCCCCACTAGATACATATAACTTGAGATTGCTACATAGGATTGTGTTCACAAAACAAAGTATATTTTTATTTATGTCCAATTTAAGGGTTTTCATAGGTTATTATCACCAATGTGATTCTTGTTTCATCCACCTATTTTATAATCTTATTCCTTCAATATATAATTTATAATAAGTAAATTTGACAGACACATTTTTCCCAATTTTGAAATGGTCATATAAATACAATTTGTATAATATTTCTAGTTAAGTGTAAACATTTTAAATAAAATGCATGCAAGTATCTAGATCTCAGGACAGATTGATAAGAATAGAATACAAAGTAATTTAATAGTGCATCATTTTATTATTAGTAAATCGCTAGTGTATCATTCTATCAGTCTTTAGAGAAAAGAGGAAAGTGTGTATGTTAATGCCATCACTATTAATTGAATAACAACCACCCCACCTGTACAAAACCAATAGCTATGTGCTAGTACGCAGGTGACCTTAAAATCCTAAGCGTTAGAAATCTGAACAAAGACTGACTTCTTTCATTTAGGAAAAAAAATAACAGTATTTGGGTCCCATATTTCAATTACTAGATGAAGTTTACACTCTTTTTGTAATAGTGAAGATAACATATCTCTCTCTGGTTCCTTTCGAGGACCTCATGGGCAGTATGTTTATCTACCATCCTGGTTATCTTGATAGGTCAATGACTTCCAACTGGTGCACTCACTGCAAGAATTTGTAAAACATGCAGTACCTGATTCACAATAGCTATTAGTTGTGAATGAGTCAAAATTATACCTATTTTTTGTCAAATCAGCAAAAAATATCTATTTTTGGTGTGCTGCAGAATTTTAGTAATTAGTTTATATGTGACATGAAATGGAAAAGTTGAAAATCACTGTATTAGGTTGTAAAAATTTCAGTCTTATATCTGAATGATATCTTTTTTCTGCCTTAATAAAAATGGCTAAATTTATGAACTCTCTGATTGACATACTAAGCCAATGTGGAAGAAATCACTAGAAGAATCTGAAGGTCTCAGCTGACCTTGGGTAAGTCCGTCTGGCCACCTCAGACCCTGTGTTTTTTGCATAGTGGTAGCACTAGGCAATCACCGTGATTGTTCCCCAACCTGACATTGGATTATTCTGAAGAGTTATTGACTACATACTGTATGGTGGGCACTGGGGTAAGCACGATAGAATTTGCTAGAGCGCATACATTTTCTCTTTGAAAAAGAGGCCTGTTAAGAAATATGAAAAAAAAATACCTCGAAATTTGCACAGCCGTCATTCAGGAGTTTCAGTAAGTTACAGGATACTGTACTAATGTCTTAGGGAACTTAATATATTTTTAGGCAATATTTTATAGTTGTAGGCCTTAAGCACAAGAAATGGAAATAAGCTGCTTCCTAAACACATAGTGTGGCAAAAAAAGTGCCGCTGTGGCTCTGCAGGAGAAGAGGATCCACCCAAAAAGAATTCAATTGTTAAGGTACCTTGTAAAGAGGAACAGAAAATATATGCATATTATTGTAATTTGCAATGATATAGGATAGAAAAGTCATCACACACAAAAATCATCAGGGAATTAGACATTATAAGAAGTAATCATGCAGCTTTACTTAATTCCAAAGTTCCCTTTCTCTCAAATGTATAATAAAATGTACTTACCACAAAAATATTTATTCTTAGAATCAATAACTGTTGAAAGTAAACGGGGCCTCATATCATCAACCAGAACAGTCCCTCTTTGTGGAAAACAACTCCGAGACCCAGATACATGGCAACCTTGCTCAAGATAGGGTTTCTCTTCCAATGAATGGTAGGAAGGCTTTCAAAAAATTGACCACAACTATGAACATAGGGGCACATAAATTCATTTGATTCTTACGGTATATTCCCAGCAGTGGAATCACTGGGTCATAAGGAAGTTCCATTTTTAATTTTTTGAGAAAACTCTATACTGTTTTCCACAGTGGCTGCACCAGGCTGCATTCCCACCAATGGTACATCCTTGACAGTACTTTTTTTAGTTGATTTATTAATAATAGTCATTTTGGCAAATGTGAAGTGGTATCTCAATGTGGTTTTAATTTGTATCTCTCTGATGACTGTTGATATTGAACATTTTTTCATGTGTCTGTGTGCCCTCCTCATGTGCTTCTTAGAGAAGTGTCTGTTCAGGTTCATTGTCCATTTTTAAATTGGATTGTTTGTCTTCTTGGTGCTGAGTAACATAAGTTCTTTTTATATTTTAGAGATTAAACCCTTATAATGTTAGAAAATATATTTTGCCATATAGTCAGTTACTTTTTTATTTTGATGATGGTTTGTTTAGTTGTATAGAAGCTTTTAAGTTTGATGTAGTAGTGCTATTTATTATAACCAAGATTTGGAAACAGCCTAAATGCCTATCAGTAGATGAGTGGATAGAAAGTGTGGTACATCCCTGGCTGATGTGGCTCAGTGAGTCGAGTGCCAGCCTGCAGACTAAAAGTTTGCTGGTTCGATTCCCACTGAGGGCACAGGCCTGGGTTGTGGGCCAGATCCCCAGTCAGGGGCATGAGAAAGGCAACCAACCACTGTTTCTCTCCCTCTCTTTCACTCTCCTTTCCACTCTCTCTAAAAATAAGAAAATGAGATTTTATTTTTAAAGTGTGGTACATTTACCCAATGGAATACTATGCAGCAGTAAAAAAGAAGGAATTCTTACATTTTGTAACAGCATGGATGAAACTGGAGACTATTATGCTAAGTCAATTAAGCTAATAGGTGAAAGACGAATACCATAGAATCTCACTTGTAAGTGAAATCTAATGAACAAAATAAACTAATGAGCAAAATAAAGCCATAGGCATAGAAGCATGTAATAGACAGCTGTGAGAAGGGAGGGAAAAGGTGGGAACTGACTGAAAGCAGGTAAAAGGATTAGTCAAACATATATGAATGACCCATGGACATGGACAATGGTGTAAGGATTGACTGTGGGAGTGGGTGTGTAGGTTAGGTGAAGGGGGACAAAAAGGGAAATATTGGTACAATTATAATAGCATAAACAATATTTTTTATTTTTTAAAAGAAAAAAGAATGATAAAAAATTAACTGTAAGTTTCCTTGAATATTGCCAAGAACTCATTTTTAGTGTCACAAATTCCTAAACAACACTTTCAGAAAATGTTATCTTCTTAATGTTTCCCTGTCTTTGAAGTATATGAAATGCTTTATCTTCAAAACTGAGTTCTATTGAGTAATTTAAGTTGGTACAGAGAAATAACAAGTATGTTGTGAAGTTACATTAATGAGTCACGTGTACTCAGGAAAAAAAACAAGTTTAATAAGTTCTTGCTAAGAACATACATTTACTAGACCTATTAATTTACCAAAATAATAATAATATTGATATAAAGCAACTGAGGCAGGTAGTAAGATAATAATAAGGTAGCAGAGGACTCGGAACAGTGGAGAAGCCCTTTCTAAGTTTCCTAAATTTGATTCCAGCTCCACATGTGCATGCGCAGCGGGCTGAGTGTGAGGTGACATTTATGGTCAGGGTTAAATCTAGGAGGGATTTTGAAAGAAACAAATGTGTAGTTAGGCAGTAGAAGAAAGTCCATTCAGCTTCTGGTATTGCCTCTAATTTCAAAATCATTTTGAAAATCAAGGGCTTACCATTTAAATCAAATATGGATCCCAAATGAATGAATTTGGAGATCATTTATCACCACTTTCCCCCCATACTGCTTTCAGGTGGGTGTCTGGGAAAGCATAGCATCAACTTCACAATTTATCAACCTTTAAAGCTCAGGAAGGGTATCACATGGCTAATTTCTGCAAATGCCATCATGATGTGTTACTAGCCCCTAGTACATAACAGGCCCTCAGCTAAGTGTCTGCACAGTTAAGTTGAGAAGACGGCTGGTACTGTCACAACCACTCATTTGTTCATGGCTGTCAAGTATAGTGGGTCCTAGGCACAGCCCACACCGCTGCAGCACATGCTTATCACCCAGCCAGTTTTGATAATCTTTAGTTTTAAGTGCCACAACTTCTTGAAATTCAGAGACAATTAAATTATGTATATTTTATTATAGGCATAAAATTAAATCATATATAGTATGCAAATCAATACTATTAATAATATATTAATAATTATTGTGTTTTAATTATTATCACATGACATACTAATATTTATATAACATAATATGATTATATCATAGTATATTATCAGTGTACTATATTAATAATATATCAATGTTATATATTAATATATATAATATAAATTAACATAGCAATATATGTTGGTATAATTGTGTAATGTATTATTATATAATTAAGTTATATTTATTATTTATTATATATTTTTAAGGATATATATATTCTTAAAATAAGGATGTTTAAAAAAGACAAATAATTTCATAACGTGTGCAAGAAAACTGGCATGTTTCATTTAAAATATACTTTAAATTTAGAAATTAAGACAGCCTTCAAGAACTGTGATTTTAAAAGCTATGGTACATTTACACAATGGAATGCTATGTAGCAATCAAAAAGAAGGAATTCTTACCTTTTGCAACATCATACACAGAACTGGAAACTATTATGCTAAATGAAATAAGCCAGTCTGTGAAAGACAAGTACCACATGATGTCACTTATAAGTGGAATCTAATGGACAAAATAAACTAATAAACAAAATAGAGTCAAAAACATAGAAACAGGGAACAGACTGATAGCTGTAAGAGGGGAGGAGGGAAGGGGGAACTGGCTGAAAGAAGGTGAAGGGAATAGTCAAAGAACACGAGGTCTGTCCAGAAGGTATCCAGCCATATAATATGAAAAATAGAGACAATTATTTTAGAAGATACAAGATACAAGAAACATTATATGTAGGACAGTGATACCTCAGTCCCCTTCAAAGTAGACACCTTGGGACTTCACACAGTTCTCTCAGTTGCTGTCAACTGCCCCATTGTATTTTCCTAAATCTCATCAACAGTCTGAAATTTTATGCCTTTCAAGAAAAAGTGATTTTAGTTTTGGGACAAGTCAGAAGTCAAGGGGCACCAAATCTGGGCTATAGGAGGGCTGAGTCACCTGGGTGATTTGATGTTTCACAAAAAAACTCTGCACAAGACTCCATATGCAGACAGGGCACATTGTTGAGAGGAAGCTGCCAAACACCAGTTGCCCAAAACTGCAGTCTTCTGAATCATCCAGATAGTTTTTGTAGAGGAATATTCAAGCTCAATGCAAAATTTAATGCAGATTCGTTGCTCTACTCACTCAGTCATTTTGAATGCAACAGCCACACAGTACACATGTTCACTCAACAGCACCTACCACCCCACTGACTAGTACAGTAAAGTTGTCATTGTTCACACGTGTACATTCCAGTCCACCCTCCTTGGCTGCCAGTGTACATCAATGTCATGCAAACCATTCTCAGTTTATCAACAGTGGTTGGACTCTTCCTGTACAGACCTCTTATATGGCTCTGACCAGCATAGCACAACTGGTTGAGCACCATCCTGCAAAGTGAAGGGTTACTGGTTAAATCCCAATCAGAGCATAAGTCTGGGTTGTAGCCCTGCTCCTACTTGGGGTCGTGAGAGAGGCAATCAGTTGATGTTCCACTCATACATCAATGTTTCTCTCCCACTCTCTCTTTCTTCCTCCCTTCCCCTCTCTCTAAAAATAAATATGTAAATTCTTAAAAAAAATTAAGAACATATATACATAACCCATGAACACAGACAATGGCGTGGAGATTGCCTGCAGGAGTGGGGAGGTGGGTGGGTGGAGGGCAAAGGGGGAAATCTGAGGCAATTGTAATAGCATAAACAATAAAATATTTTTAAAAAGAACTTTGGCCCTGGCCGGTGTGGCTCAGTAGATATAGTGATGTCCTGAGAATGAAAGGATCACTGGATCGACTCCCAGTCAGAGCACATGCCTGGGCTGCAGGCCACGTCCTGAGTAGGCACCACACAATGATGTTTCTCTTCCCTCTTTCTCCCTCCCTTCCCCTCTCTCTGAAAATAAATAAATAAAATCTTTAAAAATAGGAAAAGAAGAACTATGATTAAATTTAAAAATCTCTTGTTCTGCTACCTGTGTCATAGTAAAATGCTTATGGCAGACGATCACACTACCAGAATTTCTGATCTTATTTTTTGTTTTTATTTTTAGTACTTATATTCTGTTGTTAATTGTAAATATAAAATAATACACAGAGATTACTTTAATACATTAATTTTTGAAGTCTGCAAAGTTTAAAATTTTTTAAGTTTTACATCACACATATGGTATAAGAGGGTAATTCATGCATTAGGTCAAAGAGCAAATTATAAGAAATCTAAGTTTCTCTCCAAGTTTTGTAATTATAAGGTTTTGCTTAATCCCATTTTTTCTTGTGTTCATACTTGAAGATCCTATTATTTATCAGGATCTGTTATCAGGATCTGTATTCAATATATTCACAACTTTATGTAAAAAATAATGGGAAATGTAAGGCTATTACAGAGAAATTAATTTATCTACTTATTTTGTTAAATAGTTAATTTTACCAATATTTGTCAGGTTTTATGCAATATTCTATGCTAGGCACAGCATTTAGTTTTAATCCCTAAATAAATACTAGTGGAATAAATGAAAGAATAATATTAAATTCTCAAAAACTCTTTAAAAATTCCCTGTGCATGAAAAGAAACAATATTAATGAATTGCTAATTGTTTGTTTTAAAATAAATATTTTAAGCTCATTCATTTTAACAGTTCAAATGGTTCTTAGGTGTTATTTATTCTTAAAATATGAGATTTGCCTTTTAAATATTTATATACTTTGCATTTATATAGAAGCTCTTTATTGAATTGTAATGCTTCTGTCAAGAAAATTCTTGTTGGGATGGGAGTAAAAGATAGAAAATTGTACTGCAACAACAATTTAAATAAAATAAAAAAGAAAATTCTCAATAACTAAAGCTATAATTAATTAATCTGATATTTTATTAATTTTATTATATTTTATAAATATTATAATTTTATAAATACTTGAAATATTGTATAAACATTTGAAAATTTGAATAAATTTGGGTAAGTACTACTAATTGTTTAAATAATAAATGAAGAATAGGTAAATTTGGTCTCTCAATTATTTAGTCTGCAGACAGGATGAGTAAATGTAAGGTATGACAGGCTCCTTTCAATACATGTTACCTTCCAAGTCCCTGGCTCACAGATGCAGCTGCACTGACCTTAAGAAAAAATTAATATAAATATAAACATAAGATAATACTGTCATTTTCTCTGCAAAAGCATCACGCTTTCTGAAGTCCAACCTCCTTATGGATGTATTAGATCTCTGACACCTAACATAACATCTGACACATAAGAAAAACAATCCATGTTATTGCATGAATGAATAAACTATTGAATTTTAGTAATTGTCATGTTTATATACCATTACCATCCATCACTTCCTCAAATTATTCCACTGATGGAAACTTTTCTGTTGTTTTAATAATTGGGTATTTTTATACCAAGTGGGTGTTTCTTGGGATTTGAGTGTGGATGGAGAACCAGGAGAATTTCCTGCTGGTACCTGGGTCAGATGAGGCCCTATTTGTACCACCTGACTCACAGCAAAGAAGGACTCTGGGAAATGCTCTCTTTAAAGAGCAAGTCACTGCTGAAGGTCCACTGTTTTTTATAAAGAACCCTGGCATAGAGGAACATTGGCCCAAGAAAGTTTACGGGTAAAATTTTATTCATTGCCCCAAAGCCCATATTTTTAGAATAAGGGGAGAGACATGGTGTAGATTTCACCATGAAATATCTAGCCCCACGGGGCTTTTCCCAAATCCAAAATTTATGAGGACAGACAAAAGACAATGCTAGAAGTACTATAGTTAATATATTGTGAGGAATTTACAGGAAAGATATACACACCAAACACACACACAGGCAGCAATACATGCACACACACACTCCGGCTGAGCTCATCCTCTGGAAAGAAGATAATAGATAACTGACAATAACAAATGGTCAAAAAATATTTGGAGAGGAGTACCCAGTATTTAAGAGAGTTGATTTGGATTCTGGTTGTGTACATAAAAAAGACATAAAACTTTCCCATCAGGAGTTTCAGTCTCAACTTGCACTGAGGAGAAGCAGCTTTATCATGAGCATCCTCAGATGTTTTGCAGGTGAGTAACATAAACCAGCTGTTGAACAAACACCAGGAAAGCAGCACTAGGCCTTGCAAAAAAGTAATTCTGATAAGGGCTGATGTGAGCAAACAAGTGATGACTGCAAGGACACCTGCAGCTACATCCTAATGAAGAAATGGGAGCAGGAAGGGACAATGATAACCACATGGCATGCCATCCCTGTGAGGCCCTGTACAACCCCACTCTAGAGCAAGAAAAGAAAGTTCACCTGCATCTCTTCTTGGAGTAAAATAAGGTAAGGCCAGTTACATCAGCACTAACCCTAAGGAAGATGACTTGTCGAGCCCTGTCCCTTTCAACTCTGCAGGCTTTGCCGCAATGATACACTTCCCTCCCCCACATCCTTCTCCATCTGCAGACATCCTCCATATCCGATTATGATCCATCACAAATGGTAACTTTCTGGTGAAGACTCTTCTTACATTTTAGAGCAGATTAGTATTTTTTCCTATATAATTTTGTATAAATTTCCCTTACAGAAGTTTGTAACTTCTGTGACATTTAATACATGTAATATTTTAATTCATTTTACCTGCATATTAAAAAAAACAGTGTTAGTTATTAGCACACATACCTCACTTATATTCATATCTCAGATCCTAGTGCAGTGTATGCTGTGTGATACTTATGGATGCTTCCCAGTGCCAGTGAGTGCACCGCTCTCCCTAACTCCCTGGCAGCCTCCACTGAGAGGACGCAAGTTGTTACTGATGACCCTTCGGCTGGCCAGCAGATTAGCACAATTCATGTCCCTCCCATGTTCTCAAAACTTCTCAGAGCAATGTCCCTATCATCTTCTTCAGGATTCTTACAGAGTGAGGCTTGAATTCAATGGAGCTGTTTGTTTGTTGAAGGGGAGAAGAGAGGAACTGCTTTGGTAACACTAATAACATAAAAACCATGAGACAACAGTGTTTTGGATTTGGAAAACCATTATCATCAGGCTCATATGACTCCTTACAGCTATGAGGTCATTTACAACCTGGCTCCTGCTGATCCCTCTGGTTTTCTCACATTTCTCTTCACAGGCTTCATTTAATCTCTGCTGAACTGCCCAAAGATCCACAAATTCACCATGATTTCTCATGCCCCACACTGAGTTCCCATAAACCTTGCTACTAAACAGATATCCCCGTCTCTCAAATGAGAAAATTGAAACTCATGGACAGTGATTGGTTGAGCCAAGGCCATGCAGTAGAAGACCCAGAATTTGATCTGTTTCTTTGAAATTTGGAAGAAGAGATGTCAAGTAGACATTTGGATGTGGAGGTCTGGAGTTCAGAATAAAAAGGGCCTGGACTGGATGGACCTACTTGCAGGCTGTTCTTGCATGAGACCAAGGAGAGACTACAGACAGGAAGAAGGGTGGACATGTAGGGCCTTGCTCCTTTCCCTCTTTACCAAGAAATTTCTCCAAATTAATAGAAATATTCAGGTTGCTCGCCATTGCTGGAAATGTCAGAAACTGGCAGAAACAGCTTATAAGTAATACAATACTCCCAGGATTACTGTGTCTCTACACATTTTGTAATAGTTGTTGTATAGTCACCAAGACAATTTAGGAATAAAATCTGGTTAACTAAGTTTCTATGTCAAAGATCACAAACTTTATTACATCCAATGCATTTGAGGCATTTACTAACAATGTAGTTTTCTGGGACACATACTCTAAAAGTGTGGCTTTACTAAGTGTAAATAAGGCCTAGAAATTGACATTTGAAGAATTGTGAAAAATAGGTTTTCATTATTTTTTTATTGTGCAAAGCATTGATTACCACCAAAGTTAACATTTCTGAATGTAAGTATTTCTGATAGTAAAATCTTTTTTAAAAAGATTTTATTTATTTATTTTTAGAGAGGGAAGGGAGGGAGATAGAGAGAGAGAGAAACATCAATGTGCGGTTGCTGGGGGTCATGGCCTGCAACCCAGGCATTTACCCTGACTGGGAATCGAATCTGCTACACTTTGGTTCACAGCCCGTGCTCAATCCACTGAGCTACGCCAGCCAGGGCTGATAGTAAAATCTTTTATTTAGTTCTTGTTGTTAGTACTTTACATGATTAGACTGAAATAAAAGGTGATGATATTATATTAACAGGATTCCTCTTAGAACTGGGCATTTTTCTTATGTTTACTTCTAATCAATGTCCCTGAATATATGCAGATTTTTTACTGGGTGCTCTTCTCACTGATTCCAAGTCCAAAATTCTATGACGCATAACATATAAACGCGACTGCTTGCATGTGCAGTTCCAGAAGTTAGTCATCAGCTTTTCATAGTACCAGGTTGATTATATCGCGGAATTTTGATGATGTTTGCAGTTACTTGTGCTAGAAAACCCTCCCAAGAAACAGAAACATGTCTTAAAAACCTGTTGCCAGGTTTCTCGTTGTAACCATGTCATAATTGCCAAAAGATATGTACTGCTCACTGATGACAACCACAAATTTGTTCTTGAAATCCTCAATAATAAAAAAATAAGAAATAAATCACTGTTTGAGATCAAGTGATGAGGAACTGAATGCAACTAATACTAATTATTTCTCAAAAGTTGGAAAGAGAGTTTCCATGGACATGTTATGAGAGCTAAGGTGGCAGAATTTCTGGAAACTGGGCCTTTAATTTAATTTAACTTAAAATATTTGTTGGGCATTTATGGGGTCCCAAGTGATGCCAGGGAAGCACAGGGAAGAAGACATATTTCCCAGCTTTAAGGAGCTTTTAACTTTTCGGGAAGCTTGTTCATAATATCTACAGTACAAATCATACTGTCATAAATGACAGTTCCTGTGGCCACAGCCTAAGCCTCAAGAAACTGTTCCACTTCTAACATTTCAATTCTAATATACAAGTTAAAGACCACAACTTTGGCTCCCTGCAGAAATCTTACTCTTTTGCTTCTAATACACATGTCTTTGACCCCATTCAGCCCTCTAGACCCTTATCCCCTACATTTCTTCAGAATTAATTATTTACAGTATCTGCTGCTCACTTTTCTCCTGTCTAGAACATATTCCACAGTCTATGTCTTTGGATACTCTTGTCAATACCCATTTTCATGTTATTCTAGGTGTCTCTGGAATTCACTAATTGTTATCTATTTTCAAAATTTGGGCTTTATGCTCTTAGAACTTTCAGTAAAGTTTGAAACAAACATCTTTCCTTCTTGAAACTCCATATTGCTTTCACTTTTTGATTAATTAAAAATATTTATATGACACTACACTGTGCTAGGATTTGGGAACATAATCTTTTGATTTTAAAAATATGGTTCCTATTTTCAAGAACAAAACAGTCTAATGGTGAGGACAGAGAGTGATAGCAACACAGTATACACATGAACTTGCAACTGTGATAATTGCAAAAAAGAAGATGTACAAGGGCCCTGACTTTTTTACCGCATTTTCCTAAAAGCCATTTAAAATTTCTTAAGGGAGATACTATGTTTAGGTTTGCTCTTGGAAACACTTTTTCTAGCAGTAATATAGTAAACAGATTAGAGACTGGCCAGACAGATACAGGACCTTTAGGAAATTACAGCAACAATCCAGGTGAGGCACAATTATCACTTGGCTAAGATAGTGACCATCCAATGGAGAAAAGAAAATGAAATTGAGAGAGATTTTTCAGATGTGAAATTTATAGAACTTGTGGTGGGTTGGAAACAGAAGAGTAAGAAGAAAAATGTAAAAATTATATCTCTTGTAGTTGTGTCTTGCATACCTCGATAGATGGGCAGTCTTATTATTTGGTCAAAGTGAAAGAACTCTTTCTGAAAGGGAGAGCATGAATTTTCAGCATGTTGAATTGGAGGTGTATTTGAAATTTTGAAGAAGAGATGTCAAGTAGACACTTGTATGTGGAGGTCTGGAGTTCAGAATAAAAAGGGCCTGGACTGGTTAGATCCACTTACAGGCTGCTCTTGCATGAGACCAGTGAGAGACTGCAGACAGGAAGAAAGGTGTACATGTAGGGCCATGCCTACAAGGAAACAGCACATCAAATGAGTGCTACAGAAGAATATGTTCACAAAGAAACAAAATAGTAAGAACCACATTATTAGGATAAAAATCGGGAGAATGTTCCACTCTTCTTATTTTCCTCATGTCTTCAGTATACTTTTGAAAGCTTTTCATCTCAGCATTCTTCCTTTGATTTAAATTATATTGGTCCAAACTGGTTCTACCACTTCTTTGAAGGAGTTTTTTTCTGTCTGTTTGCTGATGTTCCTTCCCCTTTACCAAAAAAATGTATGCATATATATGCATACTTAAAAACCTATGCATATATAAAAATCTATGTAGACAAAATATATTTTTACACAAAGTATATACACAGTTTTACATTGTGGTATTAAATTTACTGTAACTTGTACTGCTTTCCATACAGGTATATAGGGATTTTTCTCACTTTTTGATTCCACTACACGAATGTTCCCTAATTCATTTAACAAATTCTGCTCTGACAGACACTTAGGTTATTATCATTTTTCACTAGTATAACAATAATGCAAAATCTGCCTTTTATGATCATATTTAATTAGTTGTATCCAATGCATCTAAGGCTAAATTGAGAGAACAGAAATTGTTACATCAGAGTGTGTGCATACTTACATTTTTGTTAGCTATTGTGAAATTGCCTTCCCAAAACATTGTACCAACTTTCACATCCATGTTTAAGCAAAATGATGATTTCCTAGTTTCCTACTTCCTCCACAGCAATGGGTCTTATCTATGGGTGTTTTTATTATCAAATGCTAATCTAATGTGTGAAATATTTTTACCTGTATTTGTTGTATTTATTTATATATCTAATTTTGACTAAGGTTGGGCATCTTTTCTCCTGTTTATTAACCATTCTATGTCTTTTCAAGGAAAAGGTCTGTTTATTATGTCCTTTGGCTATTTATATCTTTGGGTTGCTGACTTTTTTTTACAGATGCAAGAGTTCATTACATATTATGGGAACAGAACTTTCATTGTTACACATGTAAAAAAATCTTTTTTCTAACTTACCACCTTTTCCCCCCACTTTGGTTATGCTTGTTTGCTATGTACATATTTTGATTCTTATACTTCTAAAATTCATTAATTCTTTATTGGTTCTGGATTTAGGTAGACATTCTCAACCTTAAAGTACTTAAATTTTTACTCAGTTCTTTTCTTCTGTGATAAGCTTCCTTTACATTTAAATCTTTTCTCCATCTAAATTTGTTTTCTAACATTAGGAGTATGTTAATTTTGTTCTAAATATCTAGCCACATGCTCAACACCATCTTTTGAATTATTTACAGTTTTCTCACTGATCTGAAAATCCATCTGTATTTCAGACTAGCATTCTTTTCTTAACCATGCATTAAATCTGTTCCTGGGTACTTTAACCTATTTCATTGATCTTTTGATTCATTTTCCATTTCCAAAGTGTGTTCATTACTGTAGCATTAAGTTTAAACCTTGTCAGGCTTGACTTCACTTATTACTGTGTTTTTCATGTATTAGGATTTTAGTTTCTATTTTTGATTACTTGTTATTTCATGTGAATATAAAATTATTTTATCAAATTCCATAAAAAGGAATGTGAAGAGTGTCTGTACCATATTGGATCTTTCTGTATAAAAACAAAGCATAACTCCCTATTTATTTATGTCTTCTTTATGTCCCTCAGCAAAGCTTAAATGTTTTAGGATGTAGGTTCTCCATATTTCTTCTCTGCTTCATTATGCAGTAGCTTACATTTATAGTTGCTACTGTAAACTGTTTTATTATAAATCTTTTATTATATTCCCTAAGTAATAAGGCTATAGATTATTGAATTGTGTTTGTAAATTAGGTATTCAGCCACCTTAATGAAATTTTATGTCATTTTCAATAGTTAGTTAATTCTCTTAGAATTCTTATGTAGAAAAATTTATGATCTCTGGATAGTCATCATTTTAAATATTTCCAACATTTATATTTGGTTATATTTACATAAAACATTAAGCAATATAATGGTGAAATTATATTTTTTATTTTAGTAAAAATGTGTTTACCATTTCACAGTAAGCATAATGGTAGATTTTTATATGATCCATAATTTTTATCAAGTTAGTAACCATTCTGCTTCTTTTATTTTATTCTTTAAATTAAAAGTAGATGATAAACTATATAAAAGCTTTATAAAAAAACCTAAGCCCTGGCTGGCGTAGCTCAGTGGATTGAGCTCGGACTGCAAACCAAAGCATCGCAGGTTCAATTCCCAGTTAGGGCACATGCCTGGGTTACAGGCCATGACCCCCAGCAACTGCACATTGATGTTTCTCTATCTCTCTCTCTTTCTCCCTCTGTTCCCTCTCTAAAAATAAATAAATAAAATCTTTTTAAAAAAACCTATAGCAGCTATTTTTAAATTTTAGTTGTTATAAGGGTTAACTACTTTAATTAAACTTTCTAACATTGAATCGTTTTACATTCCTAGAGACAATTTCAATTGGTCCCCAAATTCATCTTTCTCTCCTTAGTGTCTCTTCATCACAAAGTATCCATCACAAATTATTTAAACACAACTTTGACTAGGTCAATAGCTTGCTCTGAAGCCCACTGTGGTTATCTGTCTGCCATAGAATACCATCGAAATTCCTCAGGAGGGCATTCAAAGTCCTCCATATTGTGTTAACTCATCAGCACTGATACTTCCCACAAACCATATATTTAGGTCCAATCAGACTCTCTTTTGGTCTGAAAAAAAAACAAACATATTCTGTCCTGCCTTCTTTTTCATCTATATCTTCATTTGTTGTGAATGTAGTCATCCTGAAAATTTCAAAATCTACTTATTCCATGACGTGTTATCCAATGTCTTAATGTGGAAATTATTTCCCTTTCACAGGGCTCCTGAAACACAATAGGCCTTTCCTATAGCATACACATCAATGTGCCTTGTATTAGAGAAGTTATTCCTCCTTTGAGATGCAATCAAGAATATAACATTTGTAAAGAGAGAAACTTCTATCACATATTTTAAACTCTCTTGTCAACTACCAGAATCTCTAGTAGGGCTCAAAAAATATTGGTGGAATTTAATTTTTCAAAACACAGTCAACAGCAGTTTCTGAAAATGGTGAAGTAAACATTTTATTTCTCTTTTAAAGATTTTGTTTATTTATTTTTAGAGAAAAGGGAAGGGAAACGGAAAGAGAGGAAGAGAAACACCGTGTGTGGTTTCGTCTCTCATGACCCCTACTGGGGACCTGGCCCACAATCCATGTGCCCTGAGTGGGAATCAAACCAGTGACCCTTTGGTTCACAGGCCCACACTCAATCCACTGAGCTACACCAACCAGGGTTAAACTATAGTCTTTATAGACTACATACACACCCTTAAAGGAAAAATATTCTAAACAGATATTTATTAATATCTAGAACTTATTGGGGTTAACACCATCAAAAGCAGACCCTTAAAAAATGAAAGTCAAAGGCAAAAAGCTTTAGACTGTTGAGGTGATTGCATTTTGTTGCCCCCAGATGTAGTAAATAACCTGAGGATATAGAAGCTGAAATATAAAGATATTTTGGCCTGGGAAAAAATATGGAGTTATTAAGGTTTCTTGAGAAGAGGCACAATATAAGGAAAGCAATGTTTCAGAAACACTACTTTGGACAATGAACACAAAATGCATTTGAAGGGAACAGTGAGAGATGCAATTAGAAGTGTGGCACAGCAACAGCAGGTGGAGGGAAGCACAAGCAAATCTATAGCCGCAGAAACAGAGACAGAAAGGCAAAGTTGAGATAAAACAAAATATACATTTGAAAGTATAATGTGGGTTGATTTAGGTAAGCAACAAAGAAAAGAAGAAATCGAGTATTTCAGAAATCAATTTTATCATGCCATAAAGGTCTAACTTTCAACAGTAGAGTAAGTCCTCACTTACCATCATTGATAGCTTCTGCAACCTTAAGGGAGATGATGTATAACAAAATCAATTTCACCATGGGCTACTTGTAAAACAAGAGTTAAGTTTCTATAGCATCTCACCACCACTAATGAAATGATGTTGAAATGACCTTATTGTCTTGACCTTATTCAAGGACTTGCTCTATAAGATTTATTTAATATCACCTCCAACAACACTGGACTGAGGGTTCCCAAAACACACCATGCATGCTTCCAGTTAGCAAGTTGGGAAAAAATCTGTTGTCTTTCTTATTCAGCTAACCTGCAGCCACTTGAGGGTGAGAACTAGGACATATCCATGTTTATAACTCTGTCCCTAGCACAGTACAAGGCATAAAGTAAGCCAACAAAAATAATATTGTAGAACTGAACTGATGTTAATTTATTTCAAGTAAATAATATTGTAGAACTGAACTGATGTTAATTTATTTCTCGTACTTACAATCTAAAGAGTTCACTGACAGTTAGCAGATACACATAGATGTGTGAGTAGGGAAGTCTTCCAGAGGGAGTAGCAATACTTCTATCTCAGCATGTTTGTGCTACAGTGTTACTTCTTTAAGGGCAGAGTTCAAATTTCTTTTGAATGTTCCTTTTGAATGCAGTATCCCCTGCATTCATCACAGTAATGCAGGGGATACTGAATTAGAAATATTTTTTATTTTTAAGAGAATGCAGAATAAGTTAGTCTTTTTCATTACTCTTATTTTATCATAAAATATTTAAGTGTTAAGAGACTCCAATGTTCTTTATTCATGAGTGAGGTTTTCCTCACTCATGAATATTCTTTGTATGTAGAGAAAATGGCCTCAACATGTGCTGCCGTTAAACTCTTATTCTAGAAATGATTAGAGAAAAATAAAATTAAGATTTTCCTTAAATCTAGTTTAAAAGGAAGAGGTAAACCTTCCTTTGAGTTGAAGGTTATTCTACTCAATTATACAAAGTCTCTCTGAAAATATAAAACTAAAACTATGGTAAATTTTATTATGAAAATCTACCTTTTCCTCAATGATTAATCGCTTTAATTTTAGTGGTTACTTTCAGTCATCATGATTTCTATTCACATTCTTTAAATCAATCATGTAGGTTCTCCTAAAACAAATTAACTTACTAACAAGTCATATTTTGTGTGACAAATTATAATCTATTCATGTAGTCCAGAGTCAGCCCACTTTTTCTGTACAGGTCTGATAATTATTTTAGGCTTTGCAGACCACATGCTTTCTGTCATTACTACTTAGTTCTGCTGCTATTGTGGGAAATCATCCATTATAATTCAGTAGCAAGTAAGTGTGGTTGTGTTGAAGGAGATAAAAAAAAGAAGAAAAAGAAAGAAGGAAGAAAGAGAGAGAAAGAAAGAAAGAGAGAAAGAAAGAAAGAGAGAGAAAGAAAGAAGAAAAAGGAAGGAAGGAAGGAAGGAAGGAAGATGGGGAAGGAAGAGAAAGGGAAGGGAAGGGAGGGGAAGGGGGGAGGGGAGGGGAGGGAAAGAAAGGAAGAAGGGACTATGGGCCAGACTTGGCCCATGGTTATAATTTGCCAACCAGTACCTTAGTATAATATCCTTATTTAAATGAAAATTTCAAAAAGAAAAACAGAGAAAACCATATGTTATCACCTAGTTTAAAATTGTTAATATATGCTGTATTATTGCTGAATTACCATAAACAAAATTTCTGTGCTCATAAGATTTTGCCTGTGCATAATTAAGCAAGTATTTTTAAAACTGAAGACATATAACTATGTAACTTACTTAATAAAACTGTGAGTAACTCCTTAATAGACCATATTTAAATTTCTTCAAATATTCCCAAAAGTGTTTCTGGGAGTGTTTTGTTCAGAACAGAAATTCAACTAAGGATCAGATGTTGCATTCGATTATTATATACTGAAAAGAAATGTCTCTTGTTATATCAAACAGCAGTCTTCATCCCACAGAGATTTTGATGGGATTCATTGAGTAATAGTCTAATTAAAAAAAAATAATATGTTAATTGATTTTAGAGAGAGAGAAAGGGAGAGGGGACAGAGAGAGAGACTGATGTGAGAAACATCAATCAGTTGCCTCCCTTATATCCCATGGCTGGTGATGGAGCCCACAGCTATGCATTGCGTGGGAAACTTCAAACAAACTTAGCCACAGGGCCAGGGTGAGGAATAGTCTAATTTTAAACAATGTGAACAAGATCTAGAATCAATACATGCCCTAAAACATTAATATAGAGGCAAATACCAAAATTTCTATTTATATTTTCCTTAACATATGTCTCTCAAATCTTTTCTATTTTTAGGATTTATGTTTATGTTTCACTTATGTTTAAACAATTTGTATAACTATGTTAGATTAAACAAGTACATCAATCCAGAGGTTCATGTACAACATAAAAACATATCCATAGAAATATATGATCCATGCTATGGGTGCTGTATAAATAAAGGGGGATGGAATTGCCAGTTACTTTTATTTGCCTCAAAAAAAAGTAAGAACCCATCACCTTCGGTGAAAGACACTGATTATTTTGTCTTTCAAGAAGACATGACAGTACCCCAACCTGCGAGCAAATGTAGAAATGCAGACATTTGTGATGACATTCAAGAGTTTGCAGCGCCTTTTGATGCCCGTGAGAAAATCTGTTAGTTTACCAAAGAAATTCAAAAGAGAAAATCACTCCAAATTTCACAAAATGTCCAAGAAATGAGCAATATTGGTATGTACATGGGAGGCACACTTAAAAAACAAAATTCAAATAGAAACAGGGCGCCATGAGACCATATGGAAGAAGCAAACTTGAGTAGACCAGGTATGTGGCAGTGTAGTGTGAGCTCATGTTACAGGGTGCAGCCAAGAGGGGGGACCCCAAATAGGCATTTGAAATGGGGTCCAGAACTCAAGGTGTCCAGGAGATTTTAAGGTGTCTTCACCCCTTCCCCCACAGGTGTGAGTTGGGGGAAGGGGCACACAGAGCAAGAACATGCAGGGCAGCTTTGCAGCTAATCCATGGCATGGTCATTTAGCATACCTATAGCCTTTGGCTGGTCACTTAGATATGCTAAATAGCTATGGCCATGCTCAAGGCCAGGGGGATGGAAAGGGATCTCCCCCCCCCCCAAGATGTGACTGGGGGGGGCAGGTCCCCTGAGTTACAGCACCTGCGTGGGAGCTGGGAGAAGATTGGCTCCATGACATGGGGTGACACCTGCCCAGACCCACGATGGCGACCAGAAAAGCTGGAGAAGACAGCAGATTGAGGGCAAGTGTGCCCAAGTGTAGGAGGGGTCGGAAATGGGGCTGCAGAAGAAGATTGGCGCGGGGGATTTGAACCCAGACACGGCAGCCATTGGGGGAGAACCACGCAGCCTTGACAGAGTGGAGACTCCTGCAGCCCTGAGAGAGTAGAGAACCACATGCAGCAGCCCTGAAGGAGAGAACCATGCAGTCTTGGCAGACTGGGGACTCTCCTTTCCCGCAGCCCTGAGAGAGGGGGAACCACGCGGCCTTGACAGAGTGGGGACTCTCCCTTCCCGCAGCCCTGAGGAGGGGGAACCACGCGGCTTTGGACAGAGTGGAGACTCCCGTGGCCCTGGGAGAGAGGACCACATGCCTGTGCCAGAGTGGGGACCCTCACAGCTTTAGAAGGGGAAACCACCACCTGGTTTTAGCAGAGATCCTGGCGACTCAGCGAGGGTGCCAGGAACCCAGGGAGGTCTCCCAGTCGAGATGGAGGACTAACTAAGAACCAGAGGACTGCCTGAGCCATGGACTTCTATTTCCTTTCCTGAGATACGGTACTCTGGACTGGGCAAAGGGGGAAGGAAGGAAAGACTGTGTGTTTATGGGTGTTTTTAGGGACTTTAGGATTTTTGATAAAGATATTAGGTCACTACTTTAAGTTAGTATAGCATTAAATAAACATTTCCTTTCCTTTTCATGAATCTCTGGCATTAAGAGATGTCTTTCCTAGGGCTGCGGACATAACGGACCGGGGCCTTCTTTCAATAATAGTATATCGTCCCAGGCCCCCCTTGTTGTGTTCTGTAACCCTCATAGATAACGTGGCTGGGAGTGAATGTGAATGTGGAAAAGAGAGGGATTTGTGTTATCTCTGTTTTAAAGTATCTTATCTCATTAGCATTAGAGAATAGGATCAACAAAGAGTCAGGAAAGAGGACTGGACCAACTGAGACAGTAGGACTGCACAAAGAAAAAGGAACCAAGAGGTGCTGATTGAAAACTGGAGCAAAGCTAGGGTGCTTTCAGTAGAGAAAAGGAGTTGAATGTATGAAGAACAGACAGAGTTGGAGCAAAAATGTTAGAAGATAAAAGCGTTCTGCAATATAATAACTGTAGGCCACATGTGGTTATTTAGATGTAAATTAACTAAAATGAAATAAAGTTAAAAATTCAGTTCCTCAGTCATAGCAGCCACTTTGAAATGCTCCACAGGGTTTGTGGCTAACCTGTATATTGCACAGCACAGGGAGAGAACATTTCCACATCGCACAGAGCACTATTGATAGCACAGTACTGAGGACATTAAAATGAGTAGGAAAGAGAAAACAGCAGAGGAAGAGGTGAAGGAGGAGAGATGGTGATTCAGAATCTCCCTTTCCCATTCATGCCTGATTTCTCACGTGACCAGTCAAGACAGAGGCTGCTCTGCAACAGTGGGGTCTGCCACACCCCCTCTCACAAAGGTGCTGAGAGGTTGCTGCTTTACCAACACTCTAGCTGTTGGGATCTTTGGAGCAGGGCATTGAGTTAGGGGTGGAGCCAAGGTTGGTTCTGGATGAAGGGGGCCTGTGCAGACCCTCGTGCCATGCCCAGAATTCAAGGTCAGTAAAAGCACTCACTTGGCACTCAAAAGCTGCAAGAGTAGGTTCCTTCATCTCTGGTGTCCAGTGAGTCTTCAGTCATTCGTGGGCATGAAATCCTCCTGCTCATATATTGCTCAGCCTAAGTCAGAGGGCAACATCACATTGTATTTTGCTCCACTAATAAGAAATTTGTTCTGACCATCACCTTTTATTTTACTTATTCATGTCAACCAACTCTAATTATAAGCATTATTATTTAGGGAAAGTAAATATAGGCAGCCTGTCTCTTCCCTCTGAACTCCATGAGGAATAGCATGAATATTCAAACCTCTGCTGAGTAACCTTCTTTGTCTCACATCTGCAGTAAATTGACAGCATTCTGCAAAAGCTCTAGCCCTCAGATTATCCCTCCTTTCTAGGATTTTTTTAGCATCCTTTTGGTCAAAATCAACTTCTTATACAATCCAATAGGTTTTTTGTTCCAGACCACTATTTCAAACCCCATAGACTTCCTGCTACACACAATATTTATACCTGACATTAGCAGGTGAAGAGAACATATCCCAAGAACACTGTCAAATGCTGCCTGCCTTGTGGGAGTCACTTTATTTCACATACTCAGGGCTGCTCTGTTTCCCATTTGCATGTGTGGGCAGCCATCTCTCCAATGCTACCCCGTGTTCTAATTGGCTCACTATACTGATCCTTGGCTCTGTGCTTGGGAATCGTCACTGACTTAACCCACCTCTCCTGAAGAGCAGCTTCTTTGTGTCCATTAGTATTCCAGGCACAGATCTGCATCTTAAAAATTATCAACAGGATTTTAATTGGAGGTTTGATTGTTTACTTTTAATGTGATTTAGCGATATTTTAGTATATTTTACCTTACTTGAAAAAGGCAACTTGAAAGAGAGAAAAATTGTTGGGGACAGAAGATAATCATTTAGAACTAAAAACAGAGACTTCCCTGGACTTAGGCTGGTCTCTTAAAAGCAGAGGACCTTATGATTGTAAGTATCAGAATTTTGCTTTCATGAACAGATGTTTAAAAAAAATTCTCACTGTTAACAGTAGCAGATTTTCTGTCTCATAAAGAACAACTTTGAAAATGACTGGGTATTTCCTAACATCAACTGAAATGGAAAGTTTATAGTCTTCTACTATATCCTGAGTGTCTGGCTATGAGCATGAGCCAGATAATCCTCTTGAAATACTATAAGCTCACATCCAGACTCCCCTTGGCTTTTTAATATGGGAAGAACCTAAACAACCTGTGAGCAGAGCTTAGTATGAAAAGCCCCTATCAACTGCTGCATTCTCTATGCTCTTGACCATTTTAAATGCCTGCCACTGAAAACCTTCAGTAAAGGAGTGAATACGCCATCTCTTACAGAGAGCTGCCTTCGGCCTGAAGAAGGGTGTGTCCTAAGCTTTTACCTGGGAGCTAGGATGATCTTGTTAAGCATCTTCATGAGACCAACCCAAGTTTTTAGGGTGGGGATCTAGACTGGTTATACCTACCTTCAGTCCTTCTCCCAGCAAAGGCAGAAACACCTCAAAGCCTGCATGTAGAACATCTACTGACAAGTTATTTTAATCAGACATCAGCTGATCAGGGGGGAAGAAAAAGAACAGAGAACAGACAGCACTCCCCTGGTCTTGGATGTAAGAGCACCCAGCAGTGATGGACTGGCATTTCAGAACAGCTGCAGTGTTGTTCGTTTTTCTGGTAAGTAGATTCTGTTAAAAATCCTTCATGATCACTCTTGTTGTCAACAAGTGAGAACTTTTTAGAAAATGTTATTTAGTATTACTTCTAATATAAACCCATTAAAATTTATGTTAATGACAATTTGATTTTATGAACCAGATTTTTAAATAGTGTTTCTCTCTTTAATTGAAGACTTGAGATCATATTAATGCATCAGTGTCAGCTCATCAGATGACGTCTGTGACAGACAATATCAAAGTCTTTGCTATGTCATTCTGAGAAAATATGAAATTTGGGGGAGTCATCTCACTCGTTAATAGCACTTTGTTGTTCAAATTCTCTTTTGCAGCTGGGCTTTTAATGTAATAAAACAGGTGTGTCCTAATTTTTAACTTAGACATTTTTATACTCTTTTGTTATCTTTGCTGGTAGATCTACTACAGTTTTTAAAAACATAAGAATAGGACCCATGTAAACTAAAATCAGCAATTTGTGACTGGTCTCACTATCAAGATAACCTCATTGGTTCTATATGTGCCTGGGATCCCCATGACTAATATGGAAAGTCCCACATTGCTAAACTCTGAATTTATTCAAAACAATATTTTTATTTCAAAAGAGTGGTGGTATGGTAGATTTATAAATGACATAGTAAGTGAAGGAATGGCTATAATTAAGAAGTATAATTATTATACTACTTGTTTTTACTAATAGAAAATCAGTTATGACTATGATATACAAGTTGCACAGTAATTATCAGACATATGTAATAAAAAGTCATACCATTGTCCCCCTTTCACATTATTAGTTTTCTCTTTTTAAAGTCAATACTAAGTACAGTACCTGTGTGTTGCATCAGTTTCACTCATACCACAAATTTCTGAACCGCAGACTCCCTAACAGTGAAATTAACATAATCCAAAGAGGCAAGTGCCAGTTAAATCATGACCCAGTCTGACAGGATGCATGTAGTGCTGTGGTTCATATTTGTTTCTACTTGCTTAAGTTTTAACTGGATTGTTGGGTTTCTATAATAACAAGTTAGGTCTTTGATTCAAGATTAGTTTTAATTCAGTTTATTAATTAAGACACACCATAACCAGTGAATTTAGTTACAAATAAATATCAATCAGCTGGCAGCTTTAGTTCTATGTTGCCCTTTAAACACAAGCTCTATTCTGTGGACTTTCTAAGGGATCTTTAGGATCAGTTGATATCATAACTTGGGATGTGGCAGGGATTAATGAGCATTATGCAGTTTGTCATTTGAATACGGGAGCATTTGTACATTGTGAAATGAAAGAATACTTTCATTTTTAATTTCATATCGATTCGATCTATTAAGGCCTATTAGAATTGCAGTTGATTATTTATTCAGATGCTTATGTACATTCATAAGTCTATAAGATACTTACTTGATTATACTTATGATCATTTTTAATTACATCCTATAAAATTTCTTTAAACAGCCATTTTCCAATTAGTCATTCTTCAGTAAAATGTATCATTTTATCAAAATCATGTATCCTTAGTGAACTTTCTCTCTTTGTACAGAGGTTACTGGGCATTTTTACTATATTTTCAGAGTCTGGATCGGTTTCTTTTGTGTGAATTGTTTGTTTATTTGTTTCTTTTTGCCACATTTTACTTTAGAATCAATCACAAGTTTCCCATGTGCCTTATGAATATTATTTCTCAAAGAACTCATTCTATGATGAATTCAAATATTTCATTTTTAAATTATTATAACACTTTTGTAAAGCATTTTACTTTCTAAGGTTTGGAAAATCATAATTTATTTTCACTAATGATTTAACCATTTGATTTGGATAAATGTCTTTTGGAGTTATGTAGTCTATTTTTGCTTTAAAATACTTTCTTTTTTCTGAAAGCTAACCACCACTATAGAAGACTCTTTCACTTACCTTTCTGCTACTCTCACTGTGAATGTTTGCTTTTACAAAAAAAGAGAGAAAGAGAGAATTTTATGTAAAGCCTTTATATTCTTCTCTTCTCAAAGTTGATAAGTGAAAACCTACAGTAGGGAGCATAGTTGGACAATTTTGAATACCTTTTTGATGTTTAAATTGGTAGTACCTTTAATGCCAATCCATTTGAGAGCTGGCAGCCATCTATTGCAAATATGTTGTGTAGTCTGCTCAATATCCTGAAGGTACAGACCTTGTTCAAAATAGTCCATTAAAGCTGGGAGAATAAAAGTGAGGAAACACTTTTATAGTGGTCTATATTGCCACAAGATTATTCCATTTAGACAAGTCTTTGGAAAGAAAATAGCTTATATCTGTTATAACACAGCAAGTCAAATAAATGCTATTTGATCTGCATTAATTTTTTGCACTTTTTTGTTTCCATGAAATTAGTGTATGGGGGGTGCTATTCTAAGCTAGGGAATAATGTTATTTATGCACCAAGTACAAGAACTCTCTGTGAATGTTTGTGACAATGGTATGAGGTGTGTCATGGTCACTGTGGGAAAGTGAAAGTGGAACTAGTAGAGTTTTTGTAGTTCTAATGATTTTTAAAACTCACAAATTTCTTAGGTCCAATGAGTACAATGAATATACTTTCAAGGTGCTTTTTTCTAGAAAGCACACTTCTGCAGCAAAGAACTCAACTAAATTTATCTTGATCTAGCACCAAAAGTGATCCAATTTCTTCAATACATCATATCAGCCTAGCTTCTTCTATTTTCATGGTTAATATTTCCTCTCTCAAAAAGCCCTGTGACCACCTGATAAACTAAGTCCACACTTTGAACTTAGCTGAAATTATTTATTATTTAAGCAGGAGTTTATCTGAGTATTTCCCAGCACTTGGACAAAAATACACAAAAATAATACAAGTGTAGGCAAAAGTAGATTTACAGTAGTGAATAAGCTAAGCACAGAGTTTATTCTTGTATTATTATTTATTAATTCTTGTATTATTTATTTGTATTAAAATGGTAAAAATACTTGTTCCCACCCTGTATACACTTTATTACATACTTCATCAACTTGCTTGAAAGGGACATTTTAAATTTTTGTATTTATGTTCTCTGATGATGAGAAGGAAGAGTTAACAAACTACTAATAATTTCTGGAACACATACTATAATGATATATACATAAATATTAGTATTTCAGTAAATATTTCATAAAAAATGGAAACAGTATTTTGGTTCACCTGTTTAGTAAACTTTATAAATTGTGGTTAAGCAAAATCATTTCCATTTACATGGGGCTCTTAACTGCAGATTTCATGGCATAGTTAAGACCAGCATCTTCTAGAAACTTCCTGAAAATGGACAGTACACATTAATCATCATTTAATTGGTTTCTATTGCCACAGAGTAAAACACTGTCATGCCTGAACTAGGCTTTAGAAAAACCCAAAGCACTAAAAATTGCTGCCTTGATAAATTTAAAATGCTGCCCCTTGATTAATCTGAAGACTTGGCCCCAAAGGGACAAGACACACCTATTTAACAGGGCTCATGGATCCAGAAAAACAACACTCTTGTTTATACCCAGAGCACGGAACTTCTCATAACTCTTCACCATGCATTCTTCAAGGAAATTGTTGCTAAACGCTCCCATGTTCTAACAGTTATCACCTAACATGCAAGCAGGAGACGTGCTTGGCAGTGCAATTAGACTCACTTTGTTCCCTCCAGTGAGGGAGCACCCATACGGAATGCTGGGTCATCCACTCTTGCTGACACTGCTTGGCATGCAATTTCCTTTAATATACTTGGGTGGGTCAAAGTCATTTAAATGCTGTTGGCTGCTGATCGTGCCCTTCACTGGTCTATGAGAATAGAGCTAAGTCCTTTACAATTGTCTAATGAAAAACCACAGCCCCACAAATTAATGGCTGCCTGTTGCTCATAAAACTGCTTGACTATAAGTTATTTGAGGGCAGGTTCTGTCTGATTCACATTTGTACCTTTCATAGCACATTGCGCCAATGCAAGATTGCTCAGTAGGTACATAATCACACAACATAGAGGCATCAGAAGGGAGTTTTTGTAGAGTTTATATTTTCCTTCCCCTACACACTCCAAAAATTGTCAAGGTCCTAAACAGGGAAATAATCACGTTGAGTTTCCCTAACACTTATTTTTATGATATAGTATTACACTAACTTTACATTTCATCTAAGGCTTACCACAATATTTTTAGCACTTAAACCATTAAAGGTTTTATTACAGCCTTGGACCCACATATATACATCAATATATATTTGTCAAATAAATAAACCAATGAACAAATAAGAGAAATCAGCCTATCAAGAAATCAACTGCAGACCGCTAGCTTTTGTGCAAGTAATAAAGAGGAAATACAAAACGGGTTCTATAAAAGAAGTAATCTTTTATATTTAGCTTTGTCTCAAGTTCATTCTTGTGATGTCTATCAATAATACTTAAATATGTTAGAAAGTGATACTTAACAAAAAAATGACAAGTAACTGGAAGACCACCTCACAATTATTAAACACAAGAGGTTTTCCTTATAAAAATTATAAATTACTACTTTCAAGACCATTATTGTTACAGTAAAGAAATGTAAAACTCTATATTAAAAGAACTAAAAATGATATAATTATTGATTCATTGAAATTAGCATGCAATCTTAAATCCTGTGGTTGTTAGGTTTTGCTTTTAAAAAATACATATGGATTGGCTTCTAAAATATAGATGATGGTAATTGTCATTGTTGATTCACTTCAAGTGATTATTCTGTGCTATTGGAATTTTAGCACTAAAAGGGGTTTTAGTCTCATATACAGAAGAGGACAGAGTACTTAACCCAATGCCCATATCCAGGGGGCAAGAGACTGAGAAGTACTCAATGCACTTGACTACCCTTGTATTTATCTCTAAGTAAATCTCCTAGACAGCCTCCACAGAGTATATTCCCAAATTATTTTGGAAGCAATATTGCTCCCCTAATTGCCAGAAAACAATTTTATCCTTACTGTAGTTCTGAATGATGCAGTGTGATGTCCTTCAACTTCTGTGTCCTAATCGATTGATTTTAATCTCCATCATTTCACTCTTCCTTACCCTGTGTCCTCAAAACCCTTTCTGCAGCTTCCCTCCTGCTCATCACATACCTCCAGCAAGTACTTTCTCACCCCTCCTGTTTCAAATCAAAATCTCCTTTTCTCCTCTTTCTTTGCCTTCAAAATCAACATCTCCTTCTCCCCCAAAATTTCCTTGTACACTTCATTTTATCTACTATCTCTTCTGTTTCCTTATATCACCACATTTCTCAAAAAAGTGGCATCTGAACATCCTCTTCTCCTTCATCATGTCCCCCACTCCTTGTCAGTCAGGAAGAGCCCGTTCCATCCAGCTGAAAGCATACTTTTCAAAGTTACAGAAAAGCTCAGAGGACCTCAGGATTCACCCTGTTCAACTTTTGTATATCATCTGACACTTGTTCACAGTCTGTCTGCCTTTCAGTTCTCATTCTTTAGACACCCATGACATTGCATTATATTTTCCTCCTACTTCTTTAGCCACTTCTTTTCCCTCTTTTGTTGTTTCTTGTTTATTGTCATGGTTCCCAGTTACATAAATGTGGAAATTCCCCTGCTATCATCCTCAGCCATGGGCTATTTCTCTCCTGTGTTCTCTACTTCAGGGATTTAAAATTCTCCCATGATTCCAACCATTCTATCTGAGCTGGTATCCCTCATCTGTGTATCAGGCCTAAAGTTTTGTTCATGGTGCTGACACATATTTCAAATTCCTAAACATCTTCACCAGGCATTGCTCTGGCATCCCAAATAGTATGTGTTCTAACTTGCTAAATTGTGCTTCTGTCTTGCTCCTGATCTAGTTTATAACTGCAATGGTCTCAGATCCTCCCTGTTGTCACACCCACACACCACTTGTTCTCAAACCTGTCAGTTTCAACCCAGCTGTATCTCCCCGAGGATCTTTCCCAGTCTCATCTCTGGACTGACTTAATGTGGAAATTCAACTGCTGGTTGCCTGTAATCATAGCCTCTTCCCACCACTTCCATCATGTTATCAGAGGCTTCATTAAAATCCACAACTTTATCATGTCTTTCTCATCATCAAGAAACTTCAGTATTTTTCTACTGCACAGAGATTTGATGTTAGAATTCAAAAAAGGAACTGTGTGAAATCTAGTCAATGCCCATCATTTGTTGAATGAGAAAAGTAAAGCTCAGAGAATGCAGGTAGTACATTGGACATTTTCTGAGTCTATCTAATGCTCCTTGAATCTCATCATTTTGCCTTAAAGGTCAAAGAAAGATTTTGTTTCAGAGTTTATTTTACACTCTGAGCAAAAGGCAATATGGATATGTCAGCATAACATATTTTTTAAGAAGACCTGGCAGTTTTTTAATTGCTATTCCAATTGAGAGCTTGACTATATATTGAAACCTACTTGGTCTTCTGCCTAAGTTGCCTCTCATGGCAAAAAGAATGACCCAGTTTCATAAAGTGAGAAGGTTAGTGGCCTCTGGCATGGTTCTGCAAAACAAGCAGTGGTGCTGACACTTCAGTGTGGTGAGGGAAGTGCAAGAGAGAAAAGAGATGAATACGCAATCCTGTAGCGATGAAGAATAGGCTTCCAAAGACATAAATCCCATCTGCAACACCCACAAATGAGAGGAGTAAGTCTTCATGAGTTCAAGGTAGCAAGAAGCACACAGGTGACTTAACATCATTTCAACTCTGCACTCAAGCAGTACTCTACAATAACATTTCATTTACCTGTCCAAACCATTTGATCCATTTGCTTTTCTTCCTCTCCCTCCCCCAGTATGACTGTTGCTGTTTTTATTGTGTGTGAGCATTCTTAATCACAAGGATAATATGAGATTAGATTAAAGTTGGAATTTAGTTTTGAATTCTCAAAATTGTAATGTCACTCCTCTGTAGTATATTTCATTTAGCAATATACATAAATAGGCTATTTTGTATTTAATTATAAAATCTACACCTCAAGCACAAATTTAGGCTGAATTGTATTGGATTGTATGTAATCATTAATATTGAAACCTCAATTTCCTCATCTGTAAAATTAAGATGATTATAGTATTAACCATGTGTACTTGTGAAAATTAAATGAATGGATTTCTCTAAACATTTTGTCTAGTACTTAGTTATCATTTACTGAGTGTAATGGTGATAATGATTAACATTAAATATATACCATGAGTATATAACTCCTATAATAAAATATTATCTTTTTAAATTACTCACATTGACCATAATACAAATTTTATTGATTTCTCAACTAAGGCAATTTTTAAAAAACTATGTACTTAGACATTAAAGTTTATTTTAATTTAATGTTATAATTAAAACTCACTGTAAAAGTTATTTAGTATATTTGACATTATTAGTAGCATTTTTAAAAAGATTTTATTTATTTATTTTTAGAGAGAGGGGAAGGGAGGGAGAAAGAGTGGGAGAGAAACATCAGTGTGTGGTTGCCTCTTGAACACCCCCAACTGGGGACCTAGCGCACAACCTAGGTATCAGCCCCAACTGGGAATCAAACCACTGACACTTCAGTTCACAGGTCAGCACTCAATCTACTGAGCCACACAAGCTGGGGCAACGTTTAGCCTTTTTAAAACGCAAATCTTAATTTTTTTGAATCCTTACCCGGGAATACTGTTACAGATGTTAGAGAAAGGGGAAAGGAGGGAGAAAGAGGAAGAGAAACATCAGTACAAGAGAGAATAATCAATTGGTTGCCTTTTGTATGCACCCTGAGTAGGGACCCAACCTGAAACCTAGGCATGTGCCCTGATAATTGAACCTGTGACCTTTAGTTTGGCAGGTGATGCCAAACCATCTGAGCCACACTGGCCAGAGTGCAGTCCATAATTTTATTTTTTTAGTAAAACAGGTAAAGCCTGTTTATAATAATAGTTTTTATACTTTGCAATTCTAAAAATAATTCAGGTAGATGTTAAAAATGTCTTATTCAGGGAGAAATGAAAACTAACGATTCACACTGTATTAATTCTAAGTGTATTTTAAACTTAATAAATGCAAACTAGCCTTCAAATCCACACCTAATGTTTTGTATAGATGTTTTACAATGTCTTCAGTGTGCTGACATATTAACCTTAGTACACAAGTGCTTGTGTTTTTGAAAAATGACTTTGGTTTTTAGAGAAAAATAAGTTAAATTACTCTGATATAACACTATGAATAATACATAAAAGTCAAGACCAGAGCTGAGCTGAAAGTAGGCAGAGCTGTGCTTGACCAGCTCACTTATTTAATGCAAAAGAAAAAACTAACAGAAGTTGCTTACCCAGCAATTAGTCCTTGCACTCTGAAATGTCTTCTCCTTGCTTTGGAAGGAAGCATTTACATAATCGACTTTCTTTAGTGTGAACACTAAAATATCAAATGTGCGATCATTTATACACAGAGAAAATTCTTTGTTTTTATTTTAGAACTTTATATTCTCATATTTAAAGGCAAGTAAAAAATTATCTTACGATTTTCAAGAATGTTAGAAAATAATTCATTTAAAATTAGAATGTGAAGAAGCAAATATTTTGAAACTTTCTGGATATTCTCTGCTTCGTATTCTTTCTTCATCCCAAAATGTATTTTTCTATTTCCATCTGAGTCTATGCAGAGGCTAAAACTATAGTCAAAAGTTTGAATATTATAACTTATTGTTGAACATCGCTAAAAAACTCCAGCTCTTGAGGCACAGGATTTACTAAGAGAACCTGATTTTCCAACCTTCATTCCCACTGAGTTCTATCTTATATTATTACCCTCGCTCACATGATTACAAGTATCTTCATATACTAAGGATGAAAAAAGTTTAAAAAATATAGTGAGAAAAAAAAGAAGAGCAAAATTGAAAAGTAAAAACTAAAAGAAAAAGAATTAGCATAGTTATCAGACCTGAGAGACAAACCAGGTCCACATGCTATCTAGACTGAGAAAATAATTTTAATGACTCAGATTGTTTGATTTCTTTAATGATTTGTTAACATAAATTATAAAGCACTTATTTAAAAATTAAATATTGTGTTTATCATATTTTTATAGGTGGTGGTGGAAGTTAACAGTGAATTTCGAATCCAGGTAATACATAAATTGAATTTTTCAATTTAAAAACAGAAAAAATGGTTTGGGAGTAACAACATATCCCTGCCCCCCGCCCCAAATAAAATTCATCCTTATAAGTAAAGTTAATGTTATGCTGAAATTAATAGAGTTTTGAAATTACCAATCTTCCCAAGTAAGCATCCTTTCTGGCATTTCAATTACTCCTCCTACCAATTCTTTAATGGAATGTGAATTATGAATAGAAGCTAATAGATACCATTATTTAACCTGCCCATTCAAGGTAAGGGATTATAACACTAAAAATGGCACCATCAAGTGGCATACAATCAGAAGGCAAAAACGTGAATGGATCAAGTTTGCTGCAGCCTGTCGTGAAGGAGAAGACAACTCAAAGAGGAACCCAATAGCCAAAGTAAGTCTCAACCCCAAAACACAAAATCAAACATCAAATGGATGAAGTTATAGTTTCAAAGAACCTGTCTTTTAAATATTTTAGGAATGTATCTCACTGAGAAGTTATGATATAAAACAGAACAATACTCATTCAGGTTATGAAAACTGAAGCCATGAGAAGGATAAATTAAAATTTTTAGGCACTTATGTAGACAGTTAAACACTGACTCACCTTACTGGTGAAATTAATACACATGATTGTGTTACCCTAAACTTTAGATTTTGAAATTATAGTGATTTAAGTAATGAGCTTACTACCTAGCACATTTAGAGGAACTATTTCAGTGCATATTCTTTCTGCCTCATAATCTATTAGAATTAAATTCCTACTTTTGGTTTGTTTATGAAGATTCGCAATGTACTATCTTTTGTAATCTTTTTCCTTTCACTTTCCTTTACATCTTTGTAAAGAACATACACATGCGCACACTCAGAAACACATCCCCATGCACTGATTCACTCATAATACAAAAAATATACATACATATATATACACACAGTGACACACATTCAATCATAGCACTATAACATGATATATATAAGAGACACTCCCCATACAATAATTTATTTCAAATACAACTGTCCTGGTTCCTATAACCATTTATTTCAAGTTGTCTCCTTATTTTCCTGCTAAAACATCCTCCCCATTTCCAGATTTCAGAGCTGTCTGGAAATATACACAGTCTTTTCTTACCTACATGAATCCACCCCAATCTTCTTCCTAACCACATTTAAAAAGTATTTTTTGAATTGAAAGATCAAAGTTAGGTAGTAACGACACTGGTCAACTCCTTAGGATGGCATGGACAGCCCTGCTCCAGCCCTAGTGCTAGCAGAACCTGAGAATAATATGATCAAATTGTAAATGTTGAATGAATGATGAATGAATACATACATGATGACTGCATAGAATTAGATGTATTAGGGTGATATTTTACTTTTATTATTTGGTAGAAATACAAATTGAATTTCATCCCTTACAATTATCATTGAAAATCTTGAACTGTAACTATTCCACTTATCTAGTAAAATAATTCTCTACCTTCAGAATTTCCCCCAAAATAACAGGGACAGAACACTCAGCACTTGTCAAAAAAGACACCAATTATATATCAAATATAACAGACTTATTTTGCATCCTGTAATATTTTCAAATGTGCTCTTTCTGCAGATCCATTCAGACTGTGCGGCCAACCAGCAAGTTACATACCACATCTCTGGAGTAGGAATTGATCAACCACCTTTTGGAGTCTTTGTCATTAATCAAAAAACTGGTGAAATTAACATAACGTCCATAGTTGATCGAGAAGTCACTCCATTTTTCATTGTAAGTGGATGCAGTATCAATATACAAGTATATGTTCAGGCCTAAATTACGTTGGGATTATCTCAAGCTCAGCTCATGCTTCACTTCATTTCAAGAGTGTCAGTATAGGTGTTTTTGGTTGTCTCTTAATTCATGTGCAGCTGTGACCCAGGCACACACAGAGAGCACTGAGTGGCAGGTGAGTGTTTTGCTTCAGTGCCTTAGCAAAAATGCTAACCTGTGGTCTGGCCCCAGTGGCAGGCTAGAGCATTTGTGTGGAAGGGCAAGCACTCAACCTTTACTTCGTTTTCTTTAATCCAGTTGAGAATGTTGGTCTCTGATAACCCCAATGCCAAGTGATGATTCTATAGCTACTACAGGAGCCTTCTCTGAGTAAACACACTTTAGTACAGACGCACATTGCTCAAGCTCACCTGAGCACAGGATGTTCCTTGGAAAGATTTAGTTCCTCTTTAACAGAATCTTCCTCTATCCCTTACAGCAGCTGTGACAAAGCTTAAGTGCTTACTCTTTGAACCCTTAACTTCATTCCTATTTTAAGCAGCTGACCTCATGTCAAACTCATTAAAAAATCTGAGTCCTCCTACAATTAACTCCTACAAACCAACAAACTCCAACAATTAATTCTCTCTGCCTTCTCAGAAATGTTCTGTGTTAAACCCAAAAGCAAGATGAATTTTCTGGGTTTTTTAAGGGTATCCTTAGAGTTTCTATTCTCCCATAATTACTTGGTATTCAAGAACCTTATTCTATCAACTTTGCCTTTTCATGCTTTTTTATGCCTGCTCTGGAGGTTTCTTCCAGTATGGTCCACACTTGTTAATACTTAAAATTAAAAATAAAGAAATAAAAAAACCTTTTTTCACTTTATAATCTCTTCTAGTAAAACCTTGTCAATCCATCTCCAAAAATACTTCCAAAAATAGCCTTGCTGCTTTCACTCATACTGCTTGTCTATATTCTTAAGACAGAATTCTATATTCATTCTTTAGTCTTCTGTTCCAAATTAATATTCCTGCCTCACTTTCCATGATGTTGTGCTGCAAACTCTCTTCATCTGCATCCAGCCTATTAGATCTTGTTAAAGCACCATGCATTTTGTATGAAATATACCAAATAGGTAAAATAATATGCATTATATTGTACTCATGTACACACCTAATAATAATAATACAAACATCCATGTAGCCCTGACCTGCTGATGAATGCTGTTTCTTTGAAGCCCCCATGTGACTCTTCTTCACCACAGCCTTGACCCCAATAGTCCCTATCCCTGATTTCAAACACTGAGTTTTCATTACTTTTTTGTTCCTCACATGAATCCCTTTGCCTGGAACACCCAGCTAGTTCCCAGCTCCACCTGTTGAAATTCTCTTTCAAGATCTACCTCAATCATTACATCCTCCTACGATATCATAATGTTTTTGTTTTCCTTTTGTAACTGATCTTGTTACCTTTTCTCAATGGTATTTTTTTCACTTTTACCTGTACTTATTGATTTTAAGTACTGTTTGTGCTTACACTCCAGTAGGAAGTAAGGTCCTATTTTTCTTTTAGTTACACAGTTACTAAACAAAGTAAAAATGTAATATTTTTGAAGTATATAATTATTATTCTTTTATTTTTCAGATCTACTGCCGGGCTGTAAATGCTCAGGGTCAAGATTTGGAGAGGGTTCTTGAGCTCAGAGTTAGGGTCTTGGATATAAATGACAATCCTCCCGTGTTTTCTATGTCTACTTTTCTAGGACAAATAGAAGAAAACTCTAATGCAAGTAAGTAATCGACTTTATTAAGTAAATAAGCACATATTGGCTTCCAGATCATTGTTCATCAAAACAGCCTATAGAATTAATGCTAAAGATAAGGGATAGGACAGAGTATGTAGTTAAACAAGCTTCTCTTTAAACCTTCTAGTTACCTAGCACTAAACTAGGGACCATAAAAAACAGAACAATAATATGTATTTACTGAGTATGCATTATTCAGTAGGAAGTATATATGATTTTCCCTCATTAAGCTGTTTAATTCTCTCATAAACTCAAAGAGAATAGCACTATTGTCATCCCCCTTACAGATGTGGAAACTGAGGCCAAGGTCATATATCAAGAAAGTGCTATAAAGTTGACACACAGTTGGTCTGGCCTTACTATTATTTTGTTTCACCATAGCTACCTAAAAAGAAAAGCATTATATTAGAATAAGAAATGGAAAGGCAAAATAAAACATTTCTCTGTTTTCTAACTGTCAGCAATATCTAGGTTCTTAGTAAAACGTAATGTTTTGTCAATGCAAAGATATGGAGAGGAACTGATATATGACTATGTTAGAAAAGGAAAATGAAAAAATGGTAGAGTGCTCATCGTATGAACCAACTAACCCTAACACCTTGTTGAAAACGTCATATACTGTATTATAACACAAATGCAAACTGTCCAACCACAGTCAACTTTCCTAATATTCTAGATACACTGGTGATGAAACTCAACGCTACTGATGCGGATGAACCCAATAATCTGAACTCAAAAATAGCCTTCAAGATCATAAGCCAGGAACCTTCTGACTCACCCATGTTTATTATCAACAGAAACACTGGAGAAATTCGAACAATGAATAGTTTTCTAGACAGAGAGGTAATTTCTCTTTCTTTGAATGAGATATTAGTTCATAGGAACTGATTCTAAAAGTAAGGGTACCTAAGAAACAAAAAAAGGAACTATGTTTCAAAATTTTAATTACCTAATCTTTTCCCATAATGGCAATGAGACAAAAATCTCTTTATAATGAAAATATGGGGATTCCTCACATACACTTACACTGTCATTTTTTTAACTTAATCTTACTTAGGATTTGCCTCAAATTAAGAAAATTGTATTCTGAGAGTATATGAAATATGCTTTCAGTATTTTGCTATTGTATCTCCCACCTTGGAGAGTCACAATGCATGAACATGACTGATGCTCCAAGAATTTTTACAGGCTAAGCAACTTTGTCTTTCTCTAACAGAGTGTATTTTAAGTTCCCTTGACAACAAGAAAATCTCCTTTTACCTCCTGTGTTATACCTACTGACAGCCCATTGACTCCTTTGGGAAATGAATTACAAAAACAGAATGATGGTTAAAAATTAAGCAACAAGCCCTGGCTAGCGTAGCTCAGTGGACTGAGCGTGGGCTGCAAACCAAAGCAACACAGGTTTGATTCCCAGTCAGGGTACATGCCTGGTTTGTAGGCCACAGCCCCCAGCAACTGCACATTGATGTTTCTCTCTCTCTTTCTCCCTCCCTTCCCTCTCTAAAAAACTAACTAACTAAATTAATTAATTAATTATAAAATAACTCTTTAAAAAAATTATGCAACATCCAGATCACTGTTTTCATTTACAGATAAGAAACAATTAGTGAACAATTAGAAACTTAATATTCTATTAAGTTAATTTTAATCAATATAGTTATTTATTTTTTAAAAGACTTTATTTATTTACTTTTAGAGAGAGGGAAGGGGGGGAGAAAGAGAGAGAGAGAAAAAGCAATGTGCCAGAGATACATTGATCATTTGCCTCTCACGTGCCCCCTACCCACGACCTGGCCTGCAACCCAGGCACATGCCCTGACTGGGAATCAAACTGGTGACTCTTCAGCTTGTAAGCTTTCACTCAGTCCACTGTGCCACAGCCACCAGGGCTCAATATAGCTATTTAAAAATGACACTCCCCTGTTAATGATCTAGAAGTTTAGGATAAATCAGATTATATTTACAGTTCTTAATTATCCAAATGCCATCAGTTTCTAGGTTACCTATATCTCTTTTTGTACTTGTTTGAACATTACAATCAGAAGAAATTGCCTAATTAGCTCTTTCTCAAACTTTCTTAAAGAACCCAATGAAAGTTCTTTAATGTCAAAAGAGTTTTAGTGATGAAGACTAGAAAGAGAGAAGGAACTCTGCATTCTCTGGGATGTCACCAGAGCAGATATTCTTACCCTGGGGTCCAGGGAGAGACCTGAAAATGTCTCTAACTATGAATCCTCTAAAATTACATCACAGTTTCAAATAAGAATGCAGTTGTGCATGCTTCTTAAAGAGCAGTCATAACCCTTACTAGCTTCTAAAAATTAGTAGAATCAACAAGACAGATCAATTATTCCACTACCACAACCTGCTGCCACCGCCCTCCAAAATGCAAACCAATTTTATCTCTTTATTTTTTCCACACTCAGGGACTGATTGTCAAAGATATGGAATTTTCAAGCCAAAAATCTTGGTAAATTTAATCTGTCTCCTCTTAATCATTTTGACCCACTTTACTCTTTATAAACATTTTCAAATATGAGCATAGAATAAAGAATGAGAAATTTAAGAAATTTTGCTATTTAAAAATGAGGCTGGATAAATATTTTGGGGACTAGCAGTGGCAACTATCCAGTTGCTTCATCTGAGGTTTGGGAAGTTTGAATAATCTGGGTTACCCTTATCACCACCATAGATTTATGTAACTGTTGAGCCAACATTTTAAAACAACTCTGCATGAGACAGAATAAAGACTGTCTGTGTCAGCTGTGGTTTGTGATGTGTGTTTCAGCAATATGGCCAATATTCTCTCTCTGTAAGAGGCTCGGACCGAGATGGCGGGGCAGGTGGTATGTCGGCAGAGTGTGACTGCAGCATTAAAATCCTCGATGTCAACGACAACATCCCATACATGGAAATGCCTTCAGTAAGTATTTGTCTTTGAAATTAATAATTTAAAAAAATTTTTTAAAGATTTTATTTATTTATATTTATATATTTTTTTAGAGAGGGAAGGGAAGGAGAGAGAGAGAGAGAGAGAGAGAGAGAGAGAGAGAGAGAGAAACATCAATATGTGGTTGCTGGGGGTTATGGTCTGCAACCCAGGAATGTACCCTGGCTGGGAATTGAACCTGCGACACTTTGGTTCGCAGCATGCACTCAATCCACTGAGCTATGCCAGCCAGGGCTCGAAATTAATAATTTTTCATTCACCACACTCTAACATTTGTTTGGATGATCTTATTTGCAGATGTCTATGTTATCTTTAGTCACATACAACCCAGATGTAGACCTGTACTCTGTCCAGGATGTTTATATAAGGCCAAGGGAGAAAACATTTGAACAATGAAAAGTCTGACTGTAAATACAGATCTTTTTTCTAAATAATGATTACCCATAAACATTTAATATAAGTTTAGCATAGTTCTGTGATTCACATAGTTTGTATTAAGGTTTTTTCTTTTTCCTTCTTGTTTCAGTATTCCATAAGTATCGATGAAAATGCTCTGTATTCAGACTTGCTCCAAATTAGAGTCATCGATTTGGATGAGGAGTTCTCAGCTAACTGGATGGCAGTAATTTTCTTTATTTCTGGAAATGAGGGAAATTGGTTTGACATAGAAATGAACGAAAGAACAAATGTGGGAATTTTAAAGGTTATTAAGGTATACTATCATTATCCTAAATATTTTGTTCTCCTTGTCTTTTTGCAAATGTTAATCTTAAAATAAAATGGTAAGATTTTACAAACTTGAATGTGTGAAAGAAAAAAATTCTGTTTTAAAATGTATATGTAATAGAGCCTTTACATAGAAAGTATTTTTGCTTACATAATTTTATGAACATAGGCACTGGATTCCAACTCGTCAAACTTCTATCTATACAGTAATCCACCACTGATCATATGAATTTTAAGAATTTTTAAACATGAGAGGTATTTAATGCTTACAACAAAGTATGATCAATCCTTAAGGTTTTGTTTTAGAATATTTAGAAAAGTATTTTGAATCAGATTTAATATTAGTCTTTAAAAAATGTGTCCATGTCAACATTATATGACAACTATTATGCACTAAGAATATTCATCACAGAAATAAAAGTTCTTTGTTCCTCCAGTGTCTTTTTATGAAATTCATATTCAATAGCTGTAACTGCAGAATCACATTCCCATCTCATTGTGGCTGCTGACCAAAGTTTCCTATGACATAAATGCACTAGAGATTTGGTCCAAGTCCCTAGAGCTCTCCTGTGTCCCTCTCACACTAGTGATGCACCACATCGCCCTGCAGTAGAATTTCCTCTGAGAGATGAGGGGCAATGTCGGACTCCTAGGGAGCTGGTAGTGAAAGCTTCACGACCTACCCAGTCTGTGTGAAAATTCATGAAAGCTATACATGGACTGTATGTGGTGTGTGCACTATGGATCTTCATAGTAAAATGTAATTCCTTTTCCACTATTTCATTCCTTCAGAATAGTCCTCAGAAACAGACTCCTAAGGAATTCTGTCCTCCTAGCAGTGTGTGATCACTTGTTTCATGTCTTCGTAAAGCATCACCATGTCTATAGCTTCCATTTAGTGAGGCCATGAGCAGAGGCTTTAGGCTGTTCCTCACAGCATCCCTGTGATAGGTGATATGCCCACATTACAGACAAATGCATTGAGGTTCCATGAGAGTTCGTAACCTACTTGAGTTCTCATCACTAGTGAGTGGTAGTAGGGCTGACACTCAAACCCACATCTCTCTGGCTATTGAATGCATATTCTTTCCACTACACTACCTGGGATTCCACCCTGGGGAAACTGAGTCCCCAACTATTTTACACCAAACTACTATAACACTTTAGAAAGTTACTCTCCTCTCAATATGTGTAAAATGGGAATGATTTTGAATTTTCTCCCAGACATGATATCATATATTATTTCCTTTTCTGTGAATATATACTACACATAATATATATTTATGTTTTTGTATAATATATATGTTATACATGATTTTATAGCCATTCTTGGAATTGCAAATACAGCCAACATTAGAGCAAAGACTAAACATTTTTGCTAAGTGAAGAGTTCAGTTTGTGAATAAACAGCCATCTAAGTTACTTTATTCTGAAAATTTAGAAAAACATATTTGGCATAATGCATAGAGGATTTTGAGTAATACATATTGATACCCTTTTTTATAATGAAAATGACTACTTGATTATTTTATAAAATAAAATAATTTTTCCAGAATATGTTGAAAAAATAAGAATTTATTTTTATTATTTATATACTGCATTCTAATAATACCTGACTTATTGAAATAAGTCACATATATATTAAAAGTAAATTTCTTCTAACTTGTTCTTTATAGATAAAACCAGTCAAATGGCGGAAACTACAATGTGTCCTCCCATAATCTGTGTATAGAGAACTACTTTCTGAATGACACAAAGGGATACACGCTGACATAAACTGTCTTTGCACTACAAAATGCAAGGATTGACCATCTACATTAAGTTTTTAATTTGGTCAACACTAGAGACTCATATCATACATTGCCAATTTTTGCAACGAAGAAATTAACAAAATTGGATTTTTTCTTACTATGTATATTTTATGTGTTTCTACTGAATTAAAGATAAAAAAGAATACATTGTATGTTTATACTATACTTAATTAAAGAAAGAAGCATAAGGATTTCTTTGCCTATTACCAAAGAATTTCCTTCACTTCTAGAATGTTTTTCTTCTAATAGTAAAACTATTTCACTCTGTATTTTCTAGCCCCTAGATTATGAAGCTGTGAAGAATCTTCAACTTAGTATGGGTGTTAGAAATAAAGCTGAATTTCATCATTCCATTATGTCCCAATACAAGCTCACAGCGACTGCAATCTCGGTGAAGGTGAGGAATGTAATTGAAGGCCCAGTGTTCCGTCCAGGTTCAAAAACATATGCAGTAAACAGTAAGATGGGACAAAATTACAAAGTGGGAGATTTTGTAGCTACTGATCTGGACACTGGTGGACCATCAACAACTGTTAGGTAAGACTGACATTTTCAACTAATTTTCATCACATACTAAATTAAATACATATGTTCTTTTAAGAAATGTTAAGTATGAATTAAAATATTTTTCATTATTTTGAAACCATCATCTACTACTAAAAAGTACTAACTACTCAACTATTACTTATCTTAATGCTCAACTTAAGAACATATAAAATTTGTGCAAAGTGCAAGATGTAAAGTGTGAAGCTACAAATTGTGGAAATATATCTTTAGAGTTTGACACTCCTGTGTTTATACGTTTTATTGACCAATTAGCTGACTACCACATATCAAGGTTATTTACCCTGGAAGATTGCATGGACTGATGTTCCCATCGCCTATTTGCCCAGATTGAAATCCATTAGATCTAGTTACTCTCTTTGCTTTAATCAGCACTTAGTTGGTATTGGCCTTTGGTCACTTTGGTATGAAAAGTGAGGTAGATTAAGGAAAAGTCATGTGATGTAATATTTTAACTTTGCATGTCAAAATACTTCTACTTGATCATACAAATCTGTGTGACTACGTGCACACATGTTTTACGCAAGTGCTTGTGATCAAGAATCACAATGGGGAAAGGCCTCACTAATGAGTTCTGCAAGGTCATCTCTGTGCTCTTTCCACACCTGCGAGCACTTCTGTTAGCGCTCTCAGCACACGGTGCCCCCACTGCTGGTAAGGTCCTCACACCCTGTGAGTTCACTGAGGGCAGATCACCCCCAAGCCCCACCCCTGGGTCCTCTTACAGCCCTATTCCCTGAGTTTGGCACAACACCTGAGACAGAGAGTTACTAACCAGTATTTCATTTAACAAATGTAAATGAGGGGGGAAAGACATGGAAGTGGAAGATGAGGAGGAGAGAAAAGAGAATAAAGAATAGGACAGAAGCACAAGGAAAGGACATTCCTTGTAGTTTGGAATTCAAAAGAAGTCCCATGAAGTCATTGTGTGTATGGAGAGGGGGAGTGGAAATAGGGAGACCAAGCTAATGATGAAGTAACCTCTGTGGTAAGAGAACACTTAGGAATTATTAATGAGCTGGGGAAGTCCTAGGATCTGGGTCTTCCAGGCTAGTTCTGATGGTACCAAAGTCAAATGAAATGAGATTGCAAGTATCAAAGGAAAATTCTGACATCCAAGTGGGCATAAGAGACATTCCACCGGAAATGGCTGCTCAGAAACTCTTTTCTTAAGTTTACATCTTGGTCTGTTTCTGAGTGTCCTCAAACACCTGGAACTGCCTGAAAAAAAAAAAAAACAACACATTGTCTCTAATAACTGAAAAGTACATGTGGGGACCGTAACTACTGACCCACTGACTAAAAACATGTTTTATAAATAAAATATCTCTCTCTCTCTCTCTCTATCTGCTGTTAGAGAGCTGACATTAATTTGTACTGTTAAATTTTAAATACAGATATGTAATGGGAAATAATCCAGCCAATCTGCTTGCTGTTGACTCAAAGACAGGAATAATTACTTTGAGAAATAAAATTACCTGGGATCAATATAAGATGCTTAATGGAAAATATGAAGGAACAATTCTGTCCATAGATGGTAAGAGATCAATTTATATATTTCTTTCTAAGAAGTTTATATGTATATGTATGTATATGTATATATGTATGTATATGTATACATGTATATTCTCAGAAATTAAAATTTTGATCACTGTATTTTGAAGTAATGCTTTTTCCAACAAAACTCATTATATTGGGTATTATAAAATCAATCAATTTTTATTGATATGAAAAGCAGTATAATTTAATGGATAAAACCATGAGCTCTGGAGTGAGACTGGTTTGGTATCTTGTACTATCACTTACTAGATATGGGATTTTAGAGAATTTATTTAACCCCCTTTATCCCTCAGTCTTTAATACAGATGTAAAGAGTTACTATACATAAAGCACTTAGACTTTCACAAATGTTAGTTCTCATTAATGTAATTAATTGAGTTTTAAAATTGCAAATTTATTGTAAAATTATTTTCAAATAGACCAGAAGCCAAGCTAACTTAACTTTATATAATCTTTAGAAAGTTGATGTAAAACTTTGTATAAAAAATTTTTGGAAGAAGCATCTTATATTACTCTTCAAAATCAATAAAATGAAATCGGGCTGCTCACTGAAGGAGAGAAGCTCCTCGGGTAACTGGGGTTTTTCCTCTTCCAATCATCCTAAAAAGGGGTTGACAATTTCCACTTGCTGTATGGATTAACAAAAATAAAGTAACATTCCTTTTAAGTCACTCAAAAATTCAGAATTTGTACCAAGTTGTAATGATTTTTCCACAATCAGTCAAAATAATGTAATTTTAAAACTATATATTACAAATAGAAACGTGACTCCATCTATCAATAAACCTTATTTTGATTCAGTGCTGAAATTGGCTTCAGTAATTGCTAGTTACTCCTTTTCTTACATCCAACATCAACATTATTAGATATATGAAGGGAAAATTGGAACTTAGCTTACAAAATTGTTAGGTCCTGGCAAGGAGAAAGAATGCCTTTTCTCATCAAAAAATTATAACCTTCTGGGGATAAAAATAACAACAAAACAATAACATTAGAATCAGCAGAGCTGAGATGAAAGGCATGGGATTTGCTGTCATGGACTGGATTTATGCTTGTCTCTGTGATGTACTTCCAGGGGTATCTTTATTCATTAACTCCCAAACTATATCTTGAATCCCAACCAAACGTCAGCCATTGTGCCAGGCTCTAGGGTTACACCATGGACAAAGGCCGACCACTGAACTCACACGTGTATTAATACGATAGAGATAAAAACAACCATGTCAAACAAAATCATTCCCTTATTTTACCAAATTTCAATAATCTTAGGAAAATCTCTAAATATAAAAGACTACACACACACAAATATTACTTATAGCATTATCTTTAATAATTAAATCTTGAGAGCAATGTGAATAATAAGTAACTGGATAGATAAACCATTCATTTTATATGAAATTATATAGACATCAGAAACTATGTTAATGAAATGCTTTTTATTTTTTAAAAGATTTTATTTATTTTTAGAGAAAGGGGAAGGGAGGGAGAAAGAGAAGGAGAGAAACATCAATGTGTGGTCGCCTCTCGTGTTCCCCCAATGGGGACCTGGCCTGCAACCCAGGCATGTGCCCTGACTGGGAATCAAACCAGCAACCCTTTGGTTCACAGACCAGTGCTCAAACCATTGAGCCACACCAGTCAGGGCTAAAATGCTTTTTAAACATGGAAGAATTCTTACAATTCAAAGTAAAAAATATAAAACAGAATGAGCCACATGATCTATAAGTAAAACTTAAATAATTTGTAAGTTTTAGGCATTATAAATAAGGCCAAAAGATAATACAACAGAATATCAACACAAGTTTTTCTTGGGTGGTGCTACTATGGGTCTGTTTTTGTCTTTGTTTCTATTTGCTTCTTTATATAATTTCATGCTTTTCAATTTATATACAGTATCCCACTGTATTCAAATACTTATAATGTAAAGAAATATTCCAATAGTGTTACTAGTAATAACCAGTAATGAGGGTGACTGTAATATTTCAAAAAGTTGTTGAGAGTATATGCTATGCACATGTAAATTGTCATGTAGGCACATAAATATTACCGCTTCTTTTCCCTTGCACCTGGATGAACGATACTTAGCTTTCCATGACCTGAGTTCATAGACAGGAGTAGTGCAGTGTGTATATAATTTGAATAATATATCACATTTTCTTTCATAAAAGATATGCTACAATGACTTTTGCAGCAAGCTTAGCTTCATAAACATGGGTTGCATAATATTTAAAAGTTTTAAGGGTTTAAATAATTAAAAACAATCCACATGGTTCAAAACCATAAACACGGGAAAAGTGGAGATGTTGGTCAAAACCTATGAGCTTCCAGTTACTAAGTAAATATGTTCTGCCAAACTAATGCACAGCATTGTGATTATAAATAACAAAATTGTACCATATATTTGAAAGAGATAATCTCAAGTTTTCTCACCACAAAAAAAGAAACGATAACCTCATGACATGATGGAAATGTTAGCTGACACTGTCATGGTGACGATCATATTGTAATATATAAGTGTATCAAATCATCACATTGTATACCTCAAAATACACGATGTTACATGTCTATTACAACATCTCAATAATATAAGGCGAATAGTTAGCAAAAAAAAGGTTATTATGGAATTTATAAAAATGCTTCCATGACAACCACATGTAAATAATTGCAAGTGGGTCAGAGAAAAGGCTAATGTTCCATCAACATCATCCCTACACTGCAGCAAGAATAACCAGGACCACGGAAGTCTGGGCTATTAGCACCTGTTGATGAGGAAACTTTCTGACATGGTAGATGCTGCCTTTGGAAATCTTATGTCTAAAGGAGAAAACAGTCACACCTGGAACTTTCAGTAATGTGTTTTTTCTGTAGTGAGCAACTGCTAATCACAAATTTTCAGCTTCGAGTCCTACAGAAAACAAATAGTGCAAATGTGATGAATAAATCTCTTTTAAGGTAACTGAGGAAAGAATAGTTAGAGCAACTATATAAAAATACAAATGCAAGTAGCTTCCTTTCATTAATAATTGTAAAATATATAGGTGTAAATAGGTATAAATAGGTGTAGAATATGACTGATTTTGTAAATCAAAGGTAAATGATTACAGCAATGTGTTTTTAATTTCAGTCTGAGCACTTTTCTCATTTAAAATTATCTTTTTTATCACCTCTCACATGTACTATTTTTTTGGTTAAATACTATAGAATGAATATATGGTTATCTTGATAACATTTAATGACCCAATCTTGTTACAAGAAAAGGACACAAATATACATTCAAATGTATTTCTTTTTCAAGTTTATTGAGCTATAATTTACATTTAATGAATACACTCTTATTAAGTGTAGAGCCTGATGAGTGTTGGCAGATGTACACATGCACATAGATTGTACATTGCCACAAACAAGATCTAGAGCATATTCATCACCACAAAGAGTTTCCTTGCACCCTTCTGCAGTCATTACTACTCTCTGCTTCAGCCCATGTGCCTGCTGATTCTAACGTAGATGCATTTTGATGTAGTGCCCTTTGTACCACATGCACTCAAAATCAGTCCACTGTTTTGAAATACTGGTTGCCTGGTTGGTTAGTTTGTTGGTTGGTCTGATGAACTAAACAGCAAGTGTGGAACAATTAAGTTGAAACAAATAATAAATGTCCTGACCTCTATGTTTGGTCAAGGAACTAAATGTATAAAATATTTCTTCCACTTTTAAACCTTGTTTCAGATGTTCTTCAAAGAACTTGCACTGGTACAATTATTTTGTCTTAACTGAAACTTCTAAGGACAAGAAGCAAATGAGGAATATCCGTTTGTAAAACAAAGGTGTTTCACCTTCTAATTGAAATGAAAATTTGCCCCCACCTCCAATAGTGTCACCTTCCTCTTGCATAAGTAGTTGGTTGTGAGTTTGGGAATATGCTGCTTTATCACTAAGAAATTTTTGTAGAAATGATATACCAGCCTGCTTAAATCATGTTCATTTTGTCAGCCCATAAACAGAGAAACACAAATATAATTGAAGAAGAAAGACACTAAAACAACCAACAAAAAATCCTAGCTCTAATATAAGAAATGTGCAAGAACACAGTCTAGAATGCCTCCACCGTGACTTATAACACAGCACTGGCCAATACTTACTTTCTGTGGCGTTTGCTGTTTATGCTTCTCAACACATGAGATAGTTTTTCAGGAGGACTAGTCATCATTTTGGTTTGATTTAAAGCAGAGTCAGGAACAAGGGACAACTTAGGAAGTTACTGATGGATGGGAACAAAGACATTGAAATAAATATTGATGCAAAAAGAAAAGTTTTGTACTGTCCAATAATTATTACACTAAATGTATAAAATATATCTTCCATTTTCAAACCTTGTTTCAGATGGTCTTCAAAGAACTTGTACTGGTACAGTTATTATGAACCTAGAAGGCGATGGCTGGGAAGTTCCTGGATCTACTATAGTAGTTACCCCTGCTAGGGGTGAAACTACCCCAAATGGAGGTGAAAATACCATTTGGGGACAGACTGATGAGTCGTTTGTCAATGGTGGAACAGGTCAAAGAGAACCTATCGAAGTTGTGCCCCTTTACCAAGATAATGTGCATTTTGGTCCTGCTGGCATTGGGCTACTCATCATGGGATTCTTGGTCCTAGGATGTAAGTACTCTAATAGTCCAATTTTTATGTATCTCCACCCCCAAAAGAACTATGAGAAGTTTTTGATTTTTTGGTAAAATGTATTTTACAAATTTTTATTTTGTTAATTATCAAGATATTTCTACATTGGGTGCTGGACTGATAAGATTAAAATATCGAACTGCTTGGCAGTGGAAGATAAAAACTTATTAGCCTTCAATCTCAGTGTTAATGGGAAGACCCACAATAGGCAGGTCAAACTGCTATTTGAGTGAGGAAGACAATGAGAAAGAATTGATTGAAACAATCGAAAAAGCTTACATAGAGAAAGTAAATTCTCAGTTGGGTTTTAACAGAATGAGCCTGATGAACATGAAAAAGGAAACATAATACAAGGAGGAAAAAATCTATGAGCAAATCCCCCACAGAACGAAGTGCTGGTTACCAACGTAAAGGACTCCAATAGGAAGAACCAGAGGATGTTCAGGACTGCGTGGTGACACTTGAGACTAGAAAGATAGGCAGGCGTCAGACCCTGAAGGGATTTCATGCTATGCTAAGACTTAATGGAAGAGAGTCAGATAGATGCAGGGTTAAACTTCAGCTCCTAAATGTAATTGTCTGAGTGTTTCACAGATTACCTAACTTGCTGAATCTCTCTTTTGTCATCTGTTACCACACAACATTGCTTTGATGATGAAATAGAAATACCACATATAGACATATTTACGGGCACTAGAGAGACCTAGGCAAATATCTAACCATGAGGGTGTAGGATCCAATGGATTCTCTAAATGGTCTTCAAGATTGCCTCAGATGATGGTAGACATTAGAGTGGAGATGAGCTGGCCCTACAGTCTCTGGGGAATGAGAAGGGCAGCTCTGAAGTAAGTAGGTTGGTATCTGCACATTACTACTAAAGTAATGTAAACTTTGCCATTTTTCTAATATAGAACCATAAAACATTGGTGTCAGAGGACACCTCAGGCATTATTTAATTAAAACATACACATAAAATATGAAATCTAACAAGTCCATAAATGACATATCTTTTCTATCTTCATTTCTTTTAAACATAAACAGCTATACAATAGATCAGACTAAATTTACGTATTAGTAAACTGGATTTGCTCCTATTTTAAATAACATTCATCTTTTTAAATTTTTGATCAAAATTGAATTTATCTAAATGAAAAATACTATGGACATGCTGATAGCAGAAGTTAAAGTTGAAAGTATTTTTCCACAAGTGAAATTAATTTTAAGAAACAAGATATTCATATGTGAGGTAATGAGATTTCATTCTTATTCCTTCATGAGAAACCAAAATGACCATGGAAAGCTCTTCTAAAGGAGAAAAAAAAACAAAAAAAAAAAACATTCTTATCAAAATAAACCAAGGCAGGAAAATCCTAGCAAATTTGCAGAATGTAACATAAAACATACGTGAAAAGCCCTTGCTGGTGTGGCTCAGTGGATTGAGTGCCAGTCTGTGAATTGTAAGGTTGCTGGTTCGATTTCCAGTCAGCACATGCCTGGGTTGCTGGCCAGGTTCCCAGTGGGGGTGTGCGAGAGGCAACCAATCCATGTTTCTCTCACATGTTTCTCTCCTCCTCCTTCCCTTCCCCTCTCTCTAAAAATACATAAATAAAATCATAGAATATATATGTATATATTTATATGAGAAGACATAATTCTCTAATTTGTTCCCATTTGCGAACAAATTATCCATCAAAACTTTAAAACTTTGAAATTAAATAATTTTCAAATTAAATTTTTACCAGATGCTGATTCTTTCCACTGCAAAAATATATAATGTTAACTTTGAGTTTACTTTTTATATTGGTGACAACATCTAAGTAATGTAGATAACGAAAGATTTATAAATTATATACGTGCTTTAGAGTCAAATAGCTCTAGATTCAAGCTATCTCTAAGCCTGGCATATTTTCAAGGAAGCAAAACACCAGGAATTATTTGTCCCCTTTTTTTCTCTTTCTCTTTCTCTCTCAATAAAATGTGTATATTATATTACACTATTACACTAAAAAAAATGACCACTAATGGACCACTAAATGACCTTCAGACTTAACTCCACTGAGTTAAATACATTAACAATAATTTACATACAACAAATATATTTTCCTAAACACCATAGATGATAAATCATTTTACATGCACATTTTAAACATATTATGTGTTTAGGATTCAGAAGTAACCTTGACATTTAAAACAGCAAAAATATACAAAATAGTTACAAATGAAAACAAGGCTAGCAAAGTACCCCTGTTTTTATCCAGAGACATACCATAGAAATCCCAGGTTAAGAAAACAGTAAAAACTGTTTGGTATATAAGAATATTTTGGGAGAGGGGAGTGGAGAGAACAACAGCTTTCCCTTTGGCTTAAGAGAGTCAACAGCGTGAAGTCATTAAACCTGAATCAGAACCCCCTAAAGGAGTCAGAATTCAGGGGCAGGAAACTCAGAGTGGCAGGGAGCTGTGTGAGTTTTTCACTCCCTTCACCAGGCCCAGCCCAGGTTCCCACCTAGAAAGAGCTGCTGAGGCTACTTCTGTTTCAGAAGGATAATCATGTGATGGTGTGAGTGGCGCTTTCATCTTACTGTCTGAAATGAACGATGATTTGAGAGATGCTTTTCCATTTTAAAACACAAATGTCTGTACCCCAGCAGATGAATGTGCAGCCCCTGCTGGGAGTCTCAGGGCCACCTCTGCTCCCACCATCAGTGGCCCTGTGAGCAGGGAGCCTGGAGGGGCCCAGCAGCCAGGAGCTCAGCTGTCAGTGTGCAGGCAGCCCAGAGTTGACTGTAGTCACCTTTCTACCATCACTTTTAATCAGAGCTGCCCTCTTGTCTGGGCATTACAATCTCACTGAAGGCTTTTCCCTATGAATACATTTGGGGCACAGCACAGTGTCCTCTGGGTGTGGAGGGTAATGACAGGCAGGGAACAAGAAGGGTGTAGACACTTTCTCTTCTTCTCAGGAACCCAGGCTTGCCCAGCATTTCCCTCCATCTTATTACTCTCCTTACTGTGTTCCTCCCTGCCTACCTTGCTTTCTTCTTTTTCTTTTACTCTTTATGCATCTCTAATAAAATTTGCACATCCTTTCCTTCATATACCTATTCATTCCAAATCATTATTTTAGATCATATTATGTAAAACGCCCTGGGATAGAAACTTATGTAGATAAGACAAATCCAGTTGGTTAATAGAAAGAGACATAGCTAAGCAGTGTAATGTCCTTTGTCTTTGCACGAGTAAGTTCAAGAAAAGATATCTGGCTAGGGGCAAATAATAGCCTCAGAGAGGATAATGGCTGAAAGCCTAAAGAAGGGGTTACTTTTGAAATAAAAGGTCAAGCATGTGTGAAAGGACAAAACTAAAGACAGGGAAGAGGGAACACAAAAAATCAAACCTCTGGACTGGCCTTCCCAGCTTTCTTTTTCTCTGTTTACTATTTTCCTGAGTAATGATGGGGGAAGGCGCATCTGTTTCAATAGTATCATACTATTTGCAATCTGAATCCCAAATAACAAATGAAACTTGATTGTAATATAGTATACTGAAGTTCACATTGATTTTGACATCTCACCATTACTCAGCTTATTTTCTGACACCTTCATAATAATTTTAGGACCAAATGGGGTTATACGAGGGATTCAAATTTAATCACAAAAAGCAAGTTGTTTTATTTTAATATGGCCCCACAGCCAATTTCAATATTCCCACCCTCTCACCACCAGTGGTCCCATTTTTGCTGATCTGCTGTGATTGTGGAGGTGCCCCCAGTGCGGGAGCTGGATTTGAGCCCATTCCTCCTGAATGTGTGGATGGAGCCATTCATTCATGGGCAGTAGAAGGACCAGAGCCCCAGCTGATGGTGAGTGCAGATCTGTAAGAAACAGACTAGGGTCGACTCCTAAACTCAGCCTTGTGTTCATGAAACCAGATATGGGTGGTCACCCCATTCTATGCTGTTCTCTGCTCTAGGCTAGCCAATGGGGAAAATGGAGAGGGATCACAGGTGCATCATAATTCAGTGGAAGTAATCAGGGGAGGCTTTCTGAAAGAGGTTCCTGTTTTAAATGGGTTTCAAAAGGTTTCTAAGTAGTATTCATTCAGGAAATCTGAGTTAATTTGACAACTAACCCAAGGTATAACTAGAGATAGAAAAATCATTACAAATGAGAAAATGTTGTTTCTTGTCTTTTAGAATTTGACCACTATCCCTGTACCACTGGATAATGCAAATATGATCGAATGTGTGGACACTTCAGGTAATAATTTATTTTTTTATTTCAATAACTAAATGATTCAGCAGTAATTATGTTTTCTCTTAGCATACTTCACTATTTTTCAATTATTTTATTTATATTTCTTTTTAAATGAATGATTTGCAAATTAGATGATGATGGAAATTCTACAGTATTATTCGTACTTGCTGAATTTTATAAATCATTCCCAATCATTAAAGAGTACTTAGTGACCTGATTAAGATGTCTATAAATAGGAAGGAATAACTAAATTGTAAGCACAAGGTCAATATTGTTTCTTTTTGTTCAAAAGAGTAAATCTTATGTACTGCAAACATATGAATTAAAGTACATCCCAATTAACATAAATCTGTGCTTATTTATTGACATTAAATCTACTCCCCAAAATTATTGATTAGAATTAATGTGCAGCACCATTTAATAGATCTGCACTCATTTATTGAGCCTGGCATCTACCTCCACAATTCATGAATGGTTCAAAATCACTCTGACCTCAGCTACTATTATGTCAGAATTAAATACTGCATACATTCTCAGCATCACCAAAATGTTGACCTAAAGAGCTTTGTCCCTCTTATCAAAATGAAAGTAAGTGGATGAAACACTATCAAAATCTTTTAAAGCTCTCCTCTGAGGTTGTGGGCAGGTGGTAGAGTCTCTCCCTGGGCATGGGTAAAACTTTCAGTGTAGCCTGCTTTACAACAGTGGTCTGGACCAATTGACAGGCCAACACCAGGGGACAATTAGATATTCACAGTAAATGGATAACTACCACTCTCATAAAAAGAACAATTAACTTTTAAAAACTTCCTATACCTTTGAAAAGAGTTGTATCATCTTTCCTTTTTCAAGGTAAATATTACTGATTCTCTGTTGTTGTTCAATAGAGCAAATCTTATTTACCCCCAAAATATGAATTAGAATTAAAGTTCAACCCAATTCAAATAAATCTGTGCTTATTTACTGAGACTAAAATCTACACCCACAAACACTGATTAGAAATAATGTGTAACACCATTAAAATAGATCTGTGCTCATTTATTGAGACGAGCATCTACCTCTACAGTTCATGAATGGCTCAAAATCACTCTGACTTCAGCTGCTATCATGATAGAATTAAATACTGCATCCATTCTCAGCATCACCATAAATCTTCACCTAAAGAGCTTTGTCCCTGTTATGAAATGAAAATAAGTGGGTGAAACAATTTCAAAATCTTTTAATGCTCTCATCTGATGTTGTGGGCATGTGGTCAAGTCTCTCCCACGCGTGGGTAAAACTATCAGTGCAGCCTACTTTGCAACAGGGGTCTGGACCAGTTGACAGGCCAACACCAGAGGACAGTTAGATTTTCACAATAAATGAATAAATACCAATCTCATAAAAAAAACCATTAAATTTTAAAAACTTCTTATACTTTTGAAAAGAGTTGTACCATATTTCCTTGTTTCAAGGTAAATATTATTGATTCTCTTATTCTCCTCTCAGTTTTCAACAAGCTTGTGATCATGACTTTTCTTCTTTGAACTCTAAAGTGCAAGAAGCACAGCATGTTTGTAACTTGTAGAATTGGACCTTACTCAAAAACTGGACGTGCCTGTCCTTACATCTATTTCTCCTAAAGAACCTACACATGTACTTACTCACACTCACCCCCTCTGAGCTCCAGTACTGGAGTAGCAGCTTGAAAAATACCAGTGGCATACAGGAAGGAACTAAAGTGTCTGGCATCAAGGTGAGAGCTGGTGTACAGCTTTCTCCCAGAGAAAAAGGCAAGCAGAGGTTATTGTCCCTTTCCTGAACACTACCCCAATAAAGCCAGCAGGGAGGTGCCATATCTGATACTCTATTACCTGGCCAATACTGTTTGCCCCACCCTGGAAGTCCCCTGAGGCTTTGTCCCCCCATTCAACTTATAGTTATTAATAGTGGCTTTTCTGTATGAATGGCTCTTGTTGGTTCATGCTTCACAACTTCCTAAATCCTTTCAAACAAGCAACAGCCAGCATGCCCTGCCCTGAGCTCCCATACCTCTTGCTAAGTGGCCCCAGGTATGGCCCTAGCAGCAGTCAACTTAGATTTATAGCTTGGCTTTGCATGGGAATCTCCAAGCCCAGCAAAAGTAGCAACCATCTCGGATTGCTTTATAGATCAAGAGGACAGCCCCAGGCAAAACACAGGTGGGGGCTGACATTGGTCTATACCACCCAGGAAAACCTAGGGCCTGCACACCCAGTGGATGGCTACCACATCAGAACATCACCACCCTAACCCTGCACAGCTAATCCTCCATGGAGGGTGGAGGTTGGTGGTCAGTGGTCACAGCCAGTCCTTGCAGCTGACTGGCCTAGTTAAATCCCTGCCATTGATCTGCCAATGGCAACCAAAGCTCAACTATAAGAGGAGGGTGTACTCAGCCCACAGAAAGGACACACCTTGAGTACCCTCCTTGGGTGATAGGGGAGGTTGTGCTACTGTACCCTACAGGACACCTACTGCATTAGGTCATGCTACAAATGGAGGAAGTCATAGCAACTCCATTTAACACATAGAAACAGATATAAGGAGGCTGCCAAAACAAGGAGACAAAGAAACATGGCCCAAATGGAAGGACAGACCAAAACTCCAGAAAAACAGCTAAATGGAATGGAAATAAGCAATCTCTCAGATGCACAGTTCAAAACACTGTTTATAAGGATACTCAATGAACTTAGTGAGGACCTCAGAACCATAAAAAAGATCTAGTCAGAAATGAAGGATACACTAATTGAAATACAGAATAATTTACAGGAAAACAACAGTAGAATAGATGAAGCTGAGAATTAACTCAATGACTTAGAACATAAGGAAGCAAAAAACAACCATATGGAACAACAAGGATAAAGAACCCCCCAAAATGAGAGTAATATAAACAGCCTCTGGAACAACTGGAAAAGTTCCAACATTCATCTCATGGGGGTAACAGAAGGTGAAAAGAAAGAGCAATAAATTAGAAATCTATCTGAAAAGCAGTGAAGGAAAACTTCCTTAATTTGGTGAAGGAAATAGACATGCAGGTCCAGGAAGTGCAGAGAGTTGCAATTATGATGGATGCAAAGAGGCCCACTCCAAGACACATCATTATTAAAAGGTCTAAGATTGAAGATGAAGAGACTCTTAAAAGCAAGAGAAAAGAAGTTACCAGAAGGTTTCCAGATGGGATAGGGTAGGGGGAGAATGGGTGAAGAGGTGAGGGGATTAAGAAGTACAAATAGGTAATTACAGAATAGCCATGGGGATGTTCAGTATAGGAAATGGAGTAGCCAAAGAACTTATATGCAAGACCCATGGACATGAACAATGGTGTGGGGATTGCCTGAAGGAGTGAGGTTACTGGGTGGAGCAGAGTAAAGAAGGAAAAATTGGAACAACTGTAATAGCATAATTAGTAAAATATCATTAAAGGACAGTTAAAAATAAATAAATAAAATAATCTCTAAAGCCTAGGTTTTTGTTACCTCTATGTAGCCCCTCTCTTCTAGTCAACATATAGTTACCAACAAATAATGAATGATAATAATTAACAAGTTAATTGATAACATTATTTTGAACTCAATATCGTATTTATTATTCCCATATTTAAATTTCACCTTCAATTTTTCCTTCCTCACAAAAGCATACTTAAATGAAGGAACCATCCATTAAAGTAAGTTACTGATGTTCAGTCTATAATACCCTATATGAAGTAAATTTAATTTGATTTATACTTTCAGGGGTTTACACAAATGAATACTGTGGCAAAGAAATGCAAGATATGGGAGGAGAAGAAAGAACAACAGGATTTGAACTAACTGATGCAGTTAAAACACCAGGAGCACGTGAGACATGTCAAGAATATTCTGGAACATTAAAAAGAAATTCTATGAGGGAATGTAGAGAAGGAGGTCTGAATATGGACTTCATGGAAAGTTACTTCTGTCAGGTAAGGGCTCTGGCCCCCATGCCTTCCTGTCCATCCCAGACCCACTGCTGTGCCCCAGGCTCCCACTATTTCCCTATGGGGCTTTGGCAGGCATTTTCTAGCTGGGCTTCCAGCCTTGAGTCGTTATGCCTGGAGATGCATAGTGCTGCTAAATAATAAAGCTAAAACTCTGAGGCCTGTTAACCTCCCCCCCACCCCAACTTAAAAACAGCCAATGACCCCCAGCTGTGTTTTCTCTATGGCATGAAGTCCAACATGGCAAATAAGCTTATTCACAAACTGACCCCTGTCCTCTCATCCCCAAATACCCCTTATTATTAATTGCACTTGCCAAGTGCCTTGCCTTAGTTACACCAGTCTATTGCCCTCCATGTCTTTGCTTGTGCTGTACATATACTAGAATGCTTTCATCTGGTCCTCACTCTCATAAATTCCTACCCATCTTTCAAGATACTGTTTCAAACATCATTGCCTGTGAAGTTTTATTATTAACCATATCATCCAAAATAGGATTGGTGTTTCCTTATCTGTACTTCTGTAGTACACATTCTCCTCAGCTTAGAATTGGGTCATGTCCCATTAATCCCATCATTAGATGAAAAGATGTGAATTGAAAATGCATTTAATACGCCTAACCTACCAAACATCCAAGCTTAGCCTAGCCCATATCTACTGAATGCACATCACTTTTACACCATCATAAATCAAATAATTGTTAAATCAATACATTGTACATCAGGGACCCTCTATTCTTTGTTTATACATTTTGTAAAACACACCATTTCTAAAACCTGTTGGTACCATATGTTTTGGTGCCTCAAATACTTGTTCTCCATATTATGTTGCCATAACCTAGTTCAATTCAAGGCACAAAATAAACATTCCATAAGAGTGTGTTCAAGAGCTGTAGTACAATTCCAGAACATTCTAAGGACCTGTAAGAATCAATTTTGCCATCCTCAGGGACAGAATAGCCCGTTGTTACGTGCCATGTGATACTTAAGCTTTAAGGAATTTACTCTCTCTGATACACATATGTCCTTCTACAGCCTGACCTAAAATTCCTAGATGGTGGCTGATATTTTGAAATAAGAGACTAGTAAAAGCCTTTCAAATCCCAGTGGATAATAATAAGAGGTCTGTTGCTGAAATCCATAGGAATGCTACCTATTCGGGTCCCAACAAATTAATATATTTTCATGAAAAGTACAATTCTGCCTCCCAGCTTCTACACTTACAGCTCCTTCTGCCCAGATCATTCTATCTGCTTTACTCACCATCCTGTGATTCTAATCTCCGATCAAACATCACTTCTGGAGATGCCATCCCTGACCATTCTACCTGAAAGAGCAGCCCCCATCACTTTCTGTCCCTGTACCCTGCTCTCACCACCTCCTGACAAACGTGTTTCTGTGTTGTCTGCCTCATCCTACTCAGACGTGAGCCCTGCCAGGAAAGGACTTTATCTACTTGTGTTCATTACCTCATTGCTAAGATCCTAATGGAATTTATTGCAAATGGTGAGGGCTCAAAAACTATTTGTGAATGAAATGGCTCAATGAGTTGTTTTTCTAATAAATGCATTTCTGATACTTAACCTGAAAGTTTGCAGTCCATTAGCACGAACACCAAAGATGGACTAAAAGTACACATGTCTGTGGGCTTGCATGTTGAATTGAAGGAGACTCTAGTTGTAAAAGTTGTCATTGGCCACCTTCAGTTTTGAATCCAAAAATTGCATAGATCCAGAGTTAAATTTTTCTGCTGTTTTGCTGAAAGAACCACACTGAAAAAAATTTCCCAGATTCATCATAACTGCCCAGTGAGGAAAGGAAAGCACAATCCTGAATGAATTAAAATCACCTACTTTTTATAAATAAACCAAAACAACACACAATTTGGTGAACTTCAAATTCAGCATTTTTAAGTACCTCCTTCTAACTTGGTTACAAAATAATTCATGTGATTTTTTTGTGTGTACCTTTGTGGCCAAAGTACACTATTATAAAGTCTATCTAAAAATTTTTCTAATTTAAAATATATTGTTAGAATGACAGTTAAATAATTTCTAAGCAATGTTTTTGCACAGTTACATGATTTTTAGAATATCTCTAGGAGATGTTAGAATTTTTTCTTTTTTCCTTTGATACTGCCCTATAAAAAATTAATGATAAGGACTTCCATTACTGTTAATTATGTATTCATGATTTTCTTTTCTCTTTCTTCTACCAACTTAGAAAGCATATGCTTATGCAGATGAAGAAGAAGGACGCCCATCCAATGACTGTTTGCTCATATATGATAATGAAGGTGTAGGTTCCCCCGCTGGCTCTGTGGGTTGCTGTAGCTTCATTGGAGAAGAGCTGGATGATAATTTCTTGGATACGCTGGGGCCTAAATTTAAGAAGCTGGCAGATATCACCCTGGGAAAAAGTGTGGAACCATATCCAGACCTTGATCCCTCATGGCCACCTGAGAGCACTGGACCCATTTACTCTCCACAAGAAACAGAGCCCCTTGCTAGCGGGCCTCCTCCCACCTCCCCACGCTACGGCACTACCACAGTCATTTCTGAAAGCACCTACCCCTCGGGACCTGGTGTACAGCATCCTATGCCTATTCCTGATCCTCTGGGCTATGGTAATGTCACTGTGACAGAGTCTTATGCCACCTCTGGCACTCTGAAGCCCTCTGTCCACATTCATGATAACCGACATGCCTCAAACGTGGTGGTGACAGAGAGGGTGGTCGGCCCGATCTCTGGTGCTGATTTCCATGGAATGTTAGAGATGCCTGACTTGAGAGATGGCTCCAACATTATAGTGACAGAAAGGGTAATAGCACCAAGTTCAAGTCTACCCACCACTTTGACCATCCCTGACCCTAGAGAGTCTTCAAATGTGGTAGTGACAGAAAGAGTAATCCGACCCACTTCTGGCATGGTGGGCACTTTGGGTATGCATCCCTGACTTATCAAATGCCCACAACGTGATTGTGACAGAGAGGGTTGTTTCTGGCTCTGGTGTAACTGGAATTAGTGGCCCAGCCGGGATAGTTGGAGGCAGTGGCACAGTCAGCAGTGGCTTTGTTGGCAGTGAAGCTGGAATAAGTGGTGGTGGCATCATGCTGAGTAGGCTGGAAGGAGGTGGGGGCCTGAGTAGCAGCATGGGGAGGACAGCCACCATTGGCCACATGAGGAGCTCCTCTGACCATCAATTTGGCCAGACCCTTGGATCTGCCTCCCCTAGCACAGCCCGAAGTCGAATCACAAAGTACAGTACAGTACAATATGCTAAGTAGCCAGGATCCCGGCACACTTTTTCTCAGCAGTTGTGATTTAGGTTCAGTTCCCACCACCAGAGACCTAACAATGTCATTTAAGATGCTACGGAGTTGTGGAGCAAGGTGCGAAACCACAGTGAGAAAAATAGGTGAAAAATAGGTGAAAACAGTAAGAAAAATAGGTGCTGCTGGGCAAGAGCTCTCCATAGCATTTGTAAACTTTTTTGTTATGTTAATACTAATGGAGCCATGACAGGGAAGTAGAACTTGATTCGGGGTTTTCTTCACTTCTGTGTGGCCTGCAGTGCATCTCTAGCACATGGAAGAAATAAAACCCAGTCATGTGCACAGGCCTTATAATGGAAACTTACATAAATAATTCTCTTGCTCTTTTTTGATTTGTCATGTAGTTCAGGCAACAATTGAAAAGAACTAAACACGCCATATGTATTCATGTATGTGTGATGAATTTGAAATTTGGGCTAAATGCCCTGTCAATTTCACAGGTAATATAAATAAAAATCCAACCACATATCCAGACCAGAGTTAACCACTAAAGAAGAAAGAATTTGGTTACATAGCCAAATCTACAAGCCACGGAGCACTGCTACCTTAGCAATCACACTAGGTAAAATAAACCGCAAATTAGAAAAAGTTTTGGGGAGGGATGTTGCATAGGAGTGTGGCAAAAGTATGAGGTCCTTTGGGGTACACTGGCAATGTCTGAGCCTGAAACTTGAGATAGGGCTGCAGCTAAAATTTTTCTGGAGTCAAGACTTGCCTGCTTCTAGTTTGTGTTCAGTGGAGAGGCTATATCAATTGCATTGCCTACTGGCAAGGTTGCAGGATATCACACTCATTTTCCCTTTTCACTGTGGCTCTGACTTGGTAAAGGGAAAACCTGCCAAGTGTACTTTTCACATTGAAGCAAGTAACAACTGACATGGTCGTCCTCACCAGTGGTAGATGACCTTCCAAGGAAGCAGATGGGAACAGCATTGTACTTTCAGGCTGTGTTTTTAGTGTTACTCACATATATTCAGCTTCATTATTTCATATCTTCTAAGTTCAAATGACTTGCTTAAGCTGAGCTATATGGTTAAGCTTTGGGGAAATTTTAAGTGGAATGAAATACAACTTTTACCACATGTATAATGTTTAATGGGGAAACCTAAAATTGTTCAGTAAATAATACAGTACTATTAGTTTCAATTGAGTTTAGCACTTTTTAAAAACAACCCTCTGCTGCTATTTTAAAGAGATTAACTAGGAACTTTTAACAGAGTTGATGAAATTGTGTTATGAAATTACACTGGACAACGACATTTCCTTATTTTCTCCCTTCCCAACTGAATTTTCTCACTCGCATAAATTCTGCATTCCTGATTTGATTTGTCAATGCTCTCTTGGCTTATACCTGCTCCATTTACAGATTCCAAATTTGTATCCTATGATATATTTTTCTAGCTTCAAAATTTAGTAATGTACTGTTTATAAGATGTCATTTCTATGAGTTTTCTCTGTAGTATTGCTTGATTAAATGCCTGTAAATAGAAGCAAAGCATTCTTAGTGAGAGGTACATTTACTGTTGCATGGTAGAGGAATTATCTTTCTCTTTTCTAAACTCAGTGTTATTATGAGTTTCGCTAAAATAAAACTGTATATGATAAAATCTTCTAAGGGTTATTACTCCCAATTACTCAAATTTCCCAGAGTCCTAAAGATCAAAGAATATTCAACTTCCAACACTTGTCAAAGGGGGCTGGGGGATGAATTATTTTACCCTCAACTGCTTTGCTCTATGTTATAGCAGAAGATGTCAATATTTTCAAAGCCACAATATATACATCTTATTTTTAACTCTGTAGCCTACATAAAATTATAATATTCTGTAATATACCAAAATACAGAGGTGTAAATAAAGTCATTCACAGGAAGTCTTTCTTTTACTTCTTTCTTCCATTTGGGGCTTCCATTAGTGATGAGTACTTTTTCCAGAAATAAAGTCAGAGTATTTATTGAGATATATTTTAGTATTATCATGTCCAAGAGTTCAACAAAATAACATCATTATTAATTAAATACTATTGAATTAGGTAAAGGTAGTGATATCTGACCACAAGGATCTTATCACTTTTATATGACATTGCATCAAAAGTTTTCTTGAGACTCCTGGTATCTTCTAGATATGCTTTTTAGGTTGTCAATCCATTGCCAGAGCGACCTCCTTTAATAACTGTTGATATTAAGATCCATAAGTTACATAAAACTATGGAACATACAAGAAGAAATAGCAGAATTATTATCAATTTTTCTGAGTAAATATTTTCAATTCAAATTGTTTTTTGTTTTGAGTTTTTTTTCTTTAGGATTACACATTGATATTCTAAGTTTTTATTCCTATTTTTTGGTATTACCTTTAAGACATCAGCCATTTTAACAGTCATTTGAAGGCATATTATTTTTCAATGAACAACTTTTTGAGAAAATTTAATTCTTCCCTTTTGATGTTTTACTCTAATTCATAGACCTAAGATTTTTTCATACACCTAATAAAAGAAATACAAGCTATTTAATATGTGAATAGTTACCATTCAAATCCACATTGCAAACTGAATCCCTGATCACTTTTCTCAATAAAAGAAAAGAATAATAGCTTAAATGTTATATATACAAAGTTTGAAACAGTGTTTAGAGTTTACAAAGCACCTAACTTCTAAAGCAGAAGTTGGGGGCAAAAATTAATGCATTATTAATACTTATTTTATTATGTAATATCAACCAAACCAGCAACTTAAGCTAATTTTATACTGAATTTTAGATATATATATATATGCTACATGTTTTTAATTTCTATGTTGCCTGATCAAACTAAATTTGCACTGAAAAACTAACAAAATAAATGTATATAGTTAGGGTTACATGTAGGCCTTCATCAGAACATCTGTCTTCTCTTCATGTATAAAGATTTTAGCCTCATAATCTTCATTCAATGTAATGTTCTGAGAAAATTTTAATTATATATTTTCAAAAGTTACATATTCTCTTTCACTGGACATTTTAAATTGTGTACAAAATTTATTTCCAGATTTGTATCAACACACGAGTGTCAGCTGGGCTGTGACATATATGACACACTCGGACTTCAGTAAGAGTTTAAAGTAGGAAATGTTATTATCATTGGCTAAAATGGCCACAGCTACCTGGGAAAGGCATTAGAAGCCCAAAACAAAGTTTAAAAGTATTGCCATATTTTCCCATGCTTATTTAATAAATTCCAACCTTTTTTGAGATTTTAAGTATTGTTAAGACCTGCTTAACATTGCTCTGGAATCCACTAGTCCACACAGAATATTAGTAGCCATGCAATAGAATCTGTCTTCCAGCTCCAGATTATTCAATCTGTTAGGACAAAAATATGAATAAATCAACCTATTATCCATCAAATAATTTTAAAACAGTAATCTGGGGTTTTTTTGCCTACAGTCTCACCATTTACTTATGTTAGAATTACTAAATTCCTTGTCACCAAGCTGTACTTAGCCTAACTTACCTTTCTTTTGCTATTTTACAAGCACTTTTAAATTCTAACAGTCATGTTTGGTAATGCTTCAAACAATGGGCTTTACTTCAAGTTTCAAAATAAACGTTCATGGATTATTTGAGTGCTGTTTCTTGATTGGTCATCTGTTGGATGTTTTAAGTTGGTTTGTAATTTCCACAGAGTTATATTTACAGCAATAAAATGACTAATATTGCTTTTATTATCTTTTTTGAATTACAAGGTGTGCTGGATAATAGAGTATAATGAAAAATTAGAGCTCTTTCCGCCATCTTTCTGTGCCGCCATAATGGTGTGCATGAATGTCCTGGCTGATGCTCTCAAGAGTATCAACAATGCTGAAAAGAGAGGCAAACGCCAGGTTCTTATCAGGCCGTGCTCCAAAGTCATCGTCCGGTTTCTAACTGTGATGATGAAGCATGGCTACATTGGCGAATTTGAAATTATTGATGACCACAGAGCTGGGAAAATTGTTGTAAACTTTACCAGCAAGTTGAACCAGTGTGGAGTAATCAGCCCCAGATTTGATGTGCATCTCAAAGATCTAGAAAAATGGCAGAACAACCTGCTTCCATCCTGTCAGTTTGGTTTCATTGTACAGACAACCTCAGCGGGCATCATGGACCATGAAGAAGCAAGACGAAAACACATAGGAGGGAAAATCCTGGGATTCTTTTTCTAGGGATGTAATACATATGTGCAAATAAAATGCGTCAATGGACAAAAAAAAAGAGATTATCAAATCTAGTTATTATCTGCAGACCATATAAGGGAAGAAGTTTTTTAAATATCCACACTGTTAAAATTTATTTTCACCTTCTATTTCTGCTGTTTGTTCATGTTCACTGAGGAGTCTTCTTTCTGGAGTGAAGCTTCGTAATGTCAGCGCAGAGTTGTGAGTAGCCCCACACAGATAATTTAATGATAGGTGTCAATAATTTGCATTTTTAATTTTTATTTGATAGCTTTAACATCTTTATGTTTTTAACTTTCCCTCTTTGCTAATCTATTTTTTATTTCTGCTTACACTAGCAAATTATTTCTTTTAAAACAGGTTTTCTTTTTATTTGCTTTTAAAATGATACCCTTTCATCTTTATTAGGTGCACCTCTTCTTTGCTCTCCAATGCCACTTTTTGGACTATTATCATCTTCAACTTGCACAAGACCTTACCCTTTCCAGACAGATGTGATCTGCTTATAATCCCCTCTCTCTATTCTCTGAGAGCCATTAACTGATCTCTTTCTTACCAATGTCCCCAATCTTACTGAAGACTCGTATTCTGGCCCAAAGTCTTCTGTGACTTCTCCAATTCCTGAGGGCATTCACAGTGACTTAAATGACCACATGGGTGAGGCGCTTGAAACCCCAGATTCTTGGATCCCAGATGCCCATTTTCCCTACTGCACCTCTCCATGGTCATAAACTAGCATGGCAGTACCTTGAATACCTCTGTTTCACTTCCTCCTCATCCTTTTTTAAGTGTTCCAGTTGTTGCAATTCCTCCTCTTCATCAAAACTTCCATTTGTTTTGGACTCCCACCACTTTCTCACTGTTAGTTTCACTTCCCTCCTTGTCTAATCAAGCTTTATGAATCTGACTCTAGTCACCTCTTCGTGAATACTTTCAACCTCCTTGCCTTGCTATCCTACTTACATATCCCAAATTTTTCACCCTCCATCTCTGTCTACACACAAACAGCTGATTCAAGTGAGTTGACTTCTTCATTTTAAATATCCAAACTCAAATCATAGAGTAACATCTACTGCTTTTCCTGATAGACTTCTCTGATAGATTCTTTGATAGACTTCCCATCTCAATCTAACAGACTAAATACTATCCCACACCTTGTTGGTCCTCCAACCTCCCACAGCTCCTCTTTCCTCTCCATTCCTAGTTGGTGATCTAATCCTATTGTTTTCTGGGAAAACAAGTCATCAGTCTCAAATCAACTCATCTTCGTCGGCCAAACCTACACATCCACCTGCATGTGTAACCATTTCCTCCCCTGTCCTATTACAATAGAGTTACTGTCCTACTCATACAAAAAGACTATCCCTATTTGTGCTCAAGGACTTTGTTCTTCCCCTAGTAGTTTCTTTGCTATATCTGCTCTTTCTCTTTCCCTTACCTTTTCTCTTTCTCTCTCTCCCCCCACCCTGAAGCATTTCCATTAACACACCTTCTTGTACTTACTATATCTCACTTTTAATTTATTTGTTTCACCAAAGTTCTTAACATTCATGTACACATGCTTCTTTCCTTTCTCATGTCCCATCAGACTTCAACCCTCACCCATTAGTCCGTCAGCATGGCCCTTGTCAAGTTCATCTAAGACCTATACATTGCCAAATACAAAGCTCACTTTTCTGTCTTTGTCTTTTGTAACTTCTGGGAAGAATCCGGAAAAAAGTAACTATTCTCTCTTCTTTGAAAACCTTCTTTCTTGGCTTTTATAACACCATCCTCTCAAGACATTACTTACATCACATTGGTCACTCTCTTATTCTTTTTTATTTGTTCTCTACCTACTTGACTTTTAAATAGGGATGTTCTCCTAAAATTTGGTCCCAACACCTTTCTTCTTAATGCTCTACACTGTCTCTATGAGACCTCATCCAAGCCCTTTCTCAAGTGTTCAAAATTTAACTTACAATTTTACCACACAAATATCCCTCATACCAGTAAATGTGACCCCATTGACCCATTGTTCAAGCCAGAAACCAAGTACTTCTCCTGGACTTCATCCTTTCCCTCATTTCTTAACTTGATCTATGAAGTCCTGTTGATCCTACAAACAAAATATATCTAAGTCCATCTAAGAGTTTCCAACCCCATTTGCCAACACCCTGCCACAACTGCCTCAAAAATAGTCTCTCGACTTCCATACATGTTGGGAACCGCCCTGACTGGTATTAGAAGCTGAGACCCCCGCCTAGGCTAAAGCTAAGGGAACGCCCTTGGAACCGTGAGCCGGCAAGGAGAAAAAAGCTTATCTCCCTGGCAGTAATGCTGTTTCTGCTGCTGAACCCCCAAAAAAGCTTGGTCGGTTAGCCAAAGACGGGTAAGATTCCCCACGGGGGAACAACCCAAGCCAGGCACGATCACTTTTGGGAGGCCCCCCAAAAGAAGGACTTGTGGGGGGCTGCAGCAAAAGGGGGTGATGGACCCTCACTCCTCGGCTTTGACAAAGTCTGAGTTCTCAGCGTCCGGAAGAAAATCTCCTTATCTCTCGGTGGCTTTAGTTCCCGCGCTCCACCTAAGCCTGCAACAATGACAGGGAAGTGCAGCTCGGTACTGGGAAGTGCGGATTTCCCGGGGTGATCGGGCCTAAGAAAGAACATGTAAATTACTGTGAAACCTTCTTTGTCCAAGAATGCTCTTAGTTGAATGAGGAGGGTCTTAGGAGGAAGCTAGTTTGTTCCTCAGCCTTACAGCTCTTTGACCCCCCAACTCAATAGACCGGCAGAGTTCTTTGTTTTATATGTTCCTTACTTCCCCTAATGAGTATTGTACGTTACCTGAGTTATTATGCAAAATGAGCCTAATAAAAGCAGGTATGGACGGTGGATCAGCGCGCTCCTCACTAGAAGGGGTGGCCATTTCGTCCCTACTTCTCCACAGAAACTAGTTTGTCTCTGTGCATGTTTTTTCTCGCGTGTTTATCGTCGAGCCATCCACAGTGTGCCATGGTCACTGCTAGCCGGTGACCCACGCGCAACACATACAGATCATCTTCAAATAATTTTCTACATATGAGCTGGGCGATCTTCTAAAATATAAATTAGGTTAAGTTAATTCTCACTCTTTTGAGCAGATTAGCGGTTTCTTGTACAGAATTCTGTACAAATTTCTCATTTTATTCATGTAACATCTTAATTCATTTTTATTTGCATATTTAAAAAAAGTGTTAGTTATTAACATGAATGTAACAGGGTACAGCCAGGGCCCACCCCTCAAAAGAAGAATTTATAATGGGTTCAGAACTCAGGGTGTCCAGGAATTATAAAATATACGATATCCTCACCCCTACAAGTCTGAACTGGGGGATGAGACACACGGAACAGGATCATTGAGAGATATTTTGCATATCAGCAGTTAGCCAGCTTCATAGCAGATATGCAAAAACAGTTATTTTACATATCTATAACTGTTGGCTGGCTTCACAGATATGTTAAGTAGCTGTGGCCATACTTTCAGCCAGGGAGATGGGAATAACTTTAATCCATGTCATAACTGGGAGGCAGCTCTTCCTGGTTACAATGTCTGCATGAAAGCTTGGAGAAGGTTAGCACCATGCCATGGGGCCATGCCTGCCTGGACTTACCATATGGCAGTCCAGAAAAGCTAGGAAAATATGGAAATGCTGACAGGTGTAGCCGATTATAGGAGGAGTGGAAATAGGGATGTAGAGGAAGATTTGTGACAGAATTTAAGACCCAAGTTTGGTAACAACACAGAGGGGGCAGAACCATGCAGTTTTGGGGACTAACCACTTGTTTGAGGGGCTCCCTTAACCATTCGACATAGGAAGCAGGAAAGCAAGATGTAGCAACCATGCAGAGCTTTCTCTTAGCAGTTTGGGAGAATGCAGGACAGACATTGCAAGAAGGAGAGTGGTGAAAGGACTCTTGCTGGTGGGCCATGAAAGGTACCCTGTAGGTTTGGATTAAGAACTGGAGATCCCAGTGACACAGCTGATGGTGCTGGGACTGAGGGAGGCCTGCCAGCCAAGCACAGATTACTGGGAAGAACTGAGGACTACCTGAGCTATGGACTTCTTTTTTCCCCTGAGATATGGTACCCCTGACTGGCAAGGGGAGAGGAAGGAATGTGTGTGTCTGTGGGTATTTTAAGGGACTTTGGGATTTTAACAAAGACATTAAGTCATTACTCTAAGTCCCTATAACTTTTTAAAAAATAGTTCCTTTCCTTTTCACCAAACTCTGGCATTGACAGCCATAATTCCTAAAGGCTGCAGGCAAGGCGAACCTAGTACAGAGGGACCCCAGGTGGGAGGGGGCATGTTTCTGTAACACTATTTTGGCCCCACCCCAGGTCAGGCCTATTCTGTAACATAAATGTCTCACTTGTATTCAGGTCACAGATCCTCTGTAATACTTATTGATGCTTCCCAGTGCCAGTGAGTGCACCGCTCCCTGACTTCCTGGCAGCCTCCACTGAGAGGACGCAAGTTGTTACTGATGACTCCACTGGCCAGCAGATTAGCACAATTTGTGTCCCTTCCACGTTCTCAAGACTTCTCAGAGCAATGTCCCTATCATCTTCTTCAGGATTCTTACAGAGTGAGGCTTGAGTTCAATGGAGCTGTTTGTTTGTTGAAGGGGAGAAGAGAGGAACTGCTTTGGTAACACTAATAACATAAAAACCATGAGACAACAGTGTTTTGGATTTGGAAAACCATTATCATCAGGCTCAAATGACTCCTTACGGCTATGAGGTCATTTACAACCTGGCTCTTCCTGATCCCTCTGGTTTTCTCACATTTCTCTTCACAGGCTTCATTTAATCTCTGCTGAACTGCCCAAAGATCCACAAATTCACCGTGATTTCTCATGCCCCACACTGAGTTCCCATAAACCTTGCTACTAAACAGATATCCCTGTCTCTCAAATGAGAAAATTGAAACTCATGGACAGTGATTGGTTGAGCCAAGGCCATGCAGTAGAAGACCCAGAATTTGATCTGTTTCTCTGTTTCTTTGAAATTTGGAAGGAGAGATGTCAAGTAGACATTTAGATGTAGAGGTCTGGAGTTCAGAATATAAAGGACTGGACTGGATAGATCTACTTGCAGGCTGTTCTTGCATGAGACCAAGGAGAGACTACAGACAGGAAGAGGGATGTACATGTAGGGCCTTGCTCCTTTCCCTCTTTACCAAGAAATTTCTCCAAATTAATAGAAATATTCAGGTTGCTCGCCATTGCTGGAAATGTCAGAAACTGGCAGAAACAGCTTATAAGTAATACAATACTCCCAGGATTACTGTGTCTCTACTCATTTTGTAATAGTTGTTATATAGTCACCAAGACAATTTAGGAATAAAATCTGGTTAACTAAGTTTCTATGTCAAGGATCACAAACTTTATTACATCCAATGCATTTGAGGCATTTACTAACAATGTAGTTTTCTGGGACACACACTCTAAAAGTGTGACTTTACCAAGTGTAAATAAGGCCTAGAAATTGACATTTGAAGAATTGTGAAAAATAGGTTTTCATTATTTTTTTATTGTGCAAAGCACTGATTACCACCAAAGTTAACATTTCTGAATATAAGTATTTCTGATAGTAAAATCTTTTATTCAGTTCTTGTTGTTAGTACTTTACATGATTAAACCGAAATAAAAGATGATGATATTAACAGGATTCCTCATAGAACTGGGCATATCTCTTATGTTTACTTCTAATCAATGTCCCTGAATATATCAGATTTTTTACTGGGTGCTCTTCTCATTGATTCCAAGTCCAAAATTCTATGACACATAACATATAAACGTGACTGCTTGCATGTGCAGTTCCAGAAGTTAGTCATCAGCTTTTCATAGTACCAGGTTGATAATATCACAGAACTTTGATGATGTTTGCAGTTACTTGTGCTAGAAAACCCTCCCAAGAAACAGAAACATGTTTTAAAAACCTGTTGCCAGGTTTCTCGTTGTAACCATGTCATAATTGCCAAAAGATATGTACTGCTCACTGATGACAACCACAAATATGTTCTTGAAATCCTCAATAATAAAAAAATAAGAAATAAATCACTGAGATCAAGTGATGAGGAACTGAATGCAACTAATACTAATTATTTCTCAAAAGTTAAAATGAAAGAGTTTCCATGGACATGTTATGAGAGCTAAGGTGGCAGAATTTCTGGAAACTGGGCCTTTAATTTAATTTAACTTAAAATATTTGTTGGGCATTTATGGGGTCCCAAGCAATGCCAGGGAAGCACAGGAGAGAAGACATTTCCCAACTTTAAGGAGCTTTTAATTACTCAGGAAGCCTGTTCATAATATCTACACTACAAATCATACTGTCATAAATGACAGTTCCTATGGCCACACCCTAAGCCTTGAGAAATTGTTCTGCTTCTACCATTTAAATTACAACACAAAAGTTTTAGGACAGCAACCAGCTCTGCTTCCAGAAATCCCATTCTTTTGCTTTTAACACACATATCTTTGACCTCATTCAGACTTCTAATCATTTATGCTCTGCATTTCTTCAGAATCAGTCACTTAGGGGAGATAGTCCTTTTTTTTCTCCTTTCTAGAGCAAACTCCATAGTTTTCTCTTTGGATATTCTCATCAATACCCACTTTCACATTATTCTAGGTGTCTCTGGAATTCACTAACCATTATCTACTTTCAGAATTTGAGGCTTCATCATCTTAGATGTCACAACAAATTTTGAAACACACATCTTTCCTTCTTGAAACTCCACATTGCTTGGGCTTATTTATTAATTCAAAAATATTTATTGAGCATACTATTGTGTGCCAGGTGTCAGGAATACTGTTTTAGTTTTCAAAAAATATGATTCTTATTTCATGGATATAACATCCTAGTGGTGAGGACAGAGTAACTGTAACACAAATACACATGAACTTGCAACTATGATAATTGCAAAAAAGAAGATGTACAAGGACCCAGAGTTTTGTTCCCATTTTTCTAAAACCATTGAAAGTTTCTTTAAGGAGATGCTATACTTAAGTTTGCTCTTGGAAATACTTTTTCTAGCACTAGTATAGTAAACAGGTAAGAAACAGGCCAGAGCAGATGCTGGTCTGTTTGGAAGTTAATAACAACAGTCAAAGTGAGATACTATAATTACTTGGTAAAGACAGTGGTTGTCAGATGGAGGAATAGAAATGAAGCTGAAAGAGATGTATTAGATTTAATATTAATAGAATGTGGTGGTGGATAGGAAACAGAAGGGTAAGGAAAAATGTATTGATAATATCACTTGGGCGTCTGTCTTGCACAACTGGATAGATGGGCAGTCTTATTGCCTGGTCAAAGGGAAAGAACCTTTTCTGAGAGGAAGAACATAAATTTTCAGCATGTTGAATTTGAACTATAATTGAAACTTTCAAGAGGAGATTTCAGGCAGGCTTTGGATTTGGATGTGGAGGTCCAGAGTTCAGAATAAAAAGAGCATGGACTAGACAGATCCACTTGCAGGTTGTTCTTGCATGAGACCAATGAGAGACTGCAGACAGGGAAGAGGGGAGTAGATGCAGGGCATGCCTACAATGAAACAGTGCATTGAATGAGTGCTAGAGAAGAATATGGCTGCAAAGAAAGAGAGAGGAAGAGCCAGATTGTGGGGGAAGAAATCAGGAGAATGTTGCACTTTTTTTGTTTTCCTCCTGTCTTCAGTACTGTTTTGGAGCCTGTTCATCTCAACATTCTTCCTTTGATGTAAATTACGTTGGTCCAAACTGGTTCTACCACTTCTTTGAAGGACTTTTTTTCTGGCTGTTTTGCTGACTTTTCTCTTCCTTTCCCAAACAAATGTAAGTATGCAAATTGTCTGTTCAGATAATTTCATGTCTTTATCTTCATGCTCCCCTAAGTGATTTCCTCCACTTTGCAATTTCAATGTCACCCGCAAACTGACAACTTTCACATACATATCTCTAATCCTCTCTCTCTACCTGTCTTCAGCTGGACACTTAACATTAATTCATTTCTCAATTGTCAATTATAAAGCGTCAAATATTTTTACATTTTATTACATAATGAAGTCCTACTAATAATAAAATATAGAAATGGAGAAGCAGAATGCAAAATCAAATATACAATTTGTTTCCCAATACACAGATTTTTGTAAATAATTCCATAAAATATGTATGCATATATAAAATGTGTTATACACACATTTATACACAAAATATTTATACATACATACACAAAATATATGTTTACACACAAGTGTGTTCATACTCTTCTACATCTTGGTTTTAAACTTACTGTAACCCATACTACTTTCCATATAGGTATATAAGGATCTGTCTCACTTTTTTATTCCACTATAAAAATGTGCCCTAATTCATTTAACAAATTCTACTCTGATAGACATTTCAGTTATTGCCTTTTTTCACTAGTACAACAATAATGCAAAATCTTCCTTTTATGTGAGTTTTTAGTCAGTTGTACCCAATGTACGTGGGGTTAAATGAGACAATAGAAATTGTTACATCAAAGTGTGTGCATACTTAAATTTGTGTTAGCTATTATGAAATTGCCTTCCCAAAACATTAAACTGTTACAGAACAAACAAGGGGGGTCTTGGGACGATATACTATTACTGAAAGAAGCCCCCAAGTTCGTTATGTCCACCGCCAGAGGAAAGACATCTCTCAATGCCAGAGATTTGTGAAACAGAAAGGAAATGTTTATTTAATTCTATACAAATTTAAAGTAGTGACCTAATGTCTTCATCAAAAATCCTAAAGTCTCTTAAAAACACCCACAAACAGACACAGTCCTTCTTTCCCCCTTTGCCCAGTCCTGAGTACCATATCTCAGGAAAGGAAATAGAAGTCCATGGCTCCGGCAGTCCTCTGGTTATTCCCAGTCAGTACTCCGTCTTGACTGGGAGACCTCCCTGGGTTCCTGGCACCCTCAGCTGTGTTGCCTGGATCTCTGCTAAAACCTAGTGGTGGTTCCCCCTTCTAAAGCTGCGGGGGTCCCCATTCTGGCAAAGGCATGTGGTCCTCTCTCCCAGGGCCATGGGGGTCCCCACTCAGCCAAAACCACGTGCTTCTCTCCTCAATGGCTGCCGTGTCTGGGTTTAAATCCCCGCACCAATCTTCCTCTGTAGCCCCATTTCCGACTCCTCCTACAATCGGCCTCACATGCCAGAACTTTGCTGTCCTTTCCAGCTTTTCTGGTCGCCATCGTGGGTCTGGGCATGTCATGGAGCCAATCTTCTCCGAGCTACCATGCAGGTGCTGTAACTTGGGGGACCTGCCACCCAGTCACATCTTGGGGGGGAGTCCCTTTCCATCCCCCTGGCCTAGAGCATGGCCATAGCTATTAGCATATCTAAGTGACCAGCCAAAGGCTATAGGTATGCTAAATGACCATGCCATGGATTAGCTGCAAAGCTGCCCTGCATGTTCTTGCTCTGTGTGCCCCTTCCCCCAACTCACACCTGTGGGGGAAGAGGTGAAGACATCTTAAAATCTCCTGGACACCTTGAGTTCTGGACCCCATTTCAAATGCTCATTTGGGGCCCCCCCTCTTGGCTGCACCCTGTAACAATACCAACTTTCACATCCACGTTCAGGCAAGACGATGATTTCTTATTTTCCTACTTCCTCCACAGCAGTGGGTGTTATCTACAGCTTTTGTTCTCAAATGCTAATCTGATGTGTGAAATATTTTAACTGTATTTGTTGTACTTATTTGTATATCTAATTCTGACTAAGGTTGGACATCTTTTCTTCTGTTTATTAGCCGTTCTATGTCTTTTCAAGTAAAAGGTCTGTTCATGTCCTTTGCCTATTTAAATGTTTTTGGTTGTTAACCTTGTTATAGATTTGCAATAGCTCATTATGTATTATGGGAACTGAACTTTCATTGTTACACATGTAAAAAGTCTTTATTCTACCTTATCACCTTCCCCACCCCTTTTGGTTATGCTTGTTTGCTATGTACGTGTCTTGATTCTTATACTTCTAAAGTTCATCAGTTCTTTACTTTCTGGGTTCTGGAAGTAGGTAGACATTCCTAACTTCAAAGTATTTAAACTTTTACTCAGTTGTTTTCTTCTATGATGAGCTTCCTTTACAAAACAAAAATCTTTTCTCCATCTCAATTTTTTCCATTACAAGGAGGATATTAATTTTGCTCTAAATATCTAGTTACATGCTCAATACCATATTTTGAATTGTGTACAGTTTCCTCACTGATTTGAAAACCCATCTGTATTTAAGACTAGAGATCTTTTCTTATCCATACATTAAATCTATTCCTGGATCCCTTAACCTATTTCATTGATCTTTTCATCTATTTTCCAATTCCAAAGTGTGTTTTTACTGTTGCATTAACTTTAAACCTTGTCAGGTTTGACTTTACTCATTACTGTATTTTTCACATATTAGAATTTTAATTTGTATTCTTGATTATTTGTTACTTTATATGAAATTATATTGTCAAGTTCCAAAAAATAGAGTGTGGGGAATTTCTTAATCATATTTGATCTTTCTATAAAATAAACAAAGTATAGCTTGCTATTTATTTATGTCTACTTTTTGTCCCTCAGCAAACCTTAAAGGTTTTCAGGATGCAAGTTCTATGTATTTCTTCTCTGCTTCATTATGAAGTAGTTTACATTTATAGTTGTGACTATAAACTATTTTATTATATTTCTTTCATGATATCTCCTAACTAATAACTCTGTAGGTTACTAAACATTGTTTATTAATTTGGCACTCAGTCACCTTAATACATTTTTGTCATTTGTAATATTTTTAATTGATTCTCTTAAAATTCTTATACAGAAAAATTTCTGGGAATAATCATCATGATAATATCTTCTAATATTTATATTTGGTTATGCCACAGAAATATTAAGTAATGTAATAGTGGGATTTTTAAAAATTGTAATAAAAATATGTTTACCATTTTACACTATGCATAATGGTAGACTTTTGTAAGATACACCATTTTATCAAGTTAGTAACCATTTTTTTATATTTTTAAAAAACCTATGAAAACTATTTTTTAAGTTTTAGTTGTTATAATGGTTAAATGTTGTAATTAAGTTTTCTAAAATTGAACCACCCTCTTCTCTCCCCTCTGGTCACTGTCATCCTGTCCTCTATTTCAGTGTGTTTGGTTATATTTTGGTTATATTCCTAGACCAGTCTCTAGGAATGGTCAACTGGTCTCCAAATTCATCTTTCTCTCTACTATCTCTTCTCTCTCCATTCATCACAAAATATCCATCACAAATTCTTTAAACACAGCTATGACTAGGCCAATACCTTGTTCTGAAGTCCACTGTGGTTATCTGTCTGCCATAGAATACCATCCAAATTCCTCAGGAAGGTATTCAAAGTCCTCCACATTGTGTTAACTCATCAGCACTGCTACCTCTCACAGATCTTATACTTAGGTCAGATAGGACTTCCTTTTGTCCTGAGAAAAACTACATATTCCCTTCTGTCTTCTTTTTCATCTATATCTTCATTTATTGAGAATATAGTCATCCTGAAAATTTCAAAGCTATCTTTTCCATGAAGCCATCTCCAATGTCTTTGATCTGGAAACTATTTCCCTTTTGCTGGGCTCATAAAACACTATAGGACTTTTCTATAACATATATATTTTTTTAATTTATTTTTTATTTTAATCATTGTTCAAGTACAGTTTTCTCCCTTTTACTCCCAATCCAGCCCACCCACCCAACCCTCCCCACTTCCCTCCCATTACCACCCTCCCCCTAGTTTTTGTCCATGTGTCCTTTAAATTTGTTCCTGTAAACCCTACCCATTCTCCCCTGAAATTCCTTCTTCCCTCCCCTCTGGTCACTGTCATCCTGTCCTCTATTTCAGTGTCTTTGGTTATATTTTGCTTGTTTCTTTGTTTTGTTGATTATGTTCCTGTTAAAGGTGAGATCATATGGTATTTGTCTTTCACCGCCTGGCTTATTTCGCTTAGCATAATGCTTTCCAGCTCCATCCAAGCTGTTGCAAAAGGTAGGAGCTCCTTCTTTCTTTCTGCTGCATAGAATTCCATTGTGTAAATGTACCATAGTTTTTTGATCCATTCATTTACTGATGGGCATCTAGGTTGCTTCCAGCACCTAGCTATTGTAAATTGTGCTGCTATGAACATCGGGGTGCAAAGGTTCTTTTGTATTGGTGTTTTAGTGTTCTTAGGATATAGTCCCAGCAGTGGAATTGCTGGGTTGAAAAGCAGATCCATTTTTAGTTTTCTGAGGAAGTTCCATACTGATTTCCATAGTGGTTGTACCAGTCTGCGGTCCTACCAACAGTGCACTAAGGTCCCCTTTTCTCCACAACCTCTCCAACACTTGTTGTTTGTTGCTTTGTTTATGATGGCCATTCTGTCTGGTGTGAAGTGATATCTCATTGTGGTTTTAATTTGCATCTTTCTGATAGCTAGCAATATTGAACATTGTTTCATGTGACTTTGAATTTTCTGAATGTCCTCCTTGGAAAAGTGTCTGTTCAAGTCATTTGCCCATTTTTTAATTGAGTTGGTTGTTTGTCTTCTTAGAGTGTAATCATGTAAGTTCTTTATATATTTTGGAGATTAAACCCCTGTCTGAGGTATCATTGGCAAATGTTTTCCCATACAGTTGGTTCTCTTTCAATTTTGATACTGTTTTCTTTAGCTGTGCAAAAGCTTTTTATTTTGATGAGGTCCCATTTGTTTATTCTTTCCTTTATGTCCCTTGCTCTAGGGAACATGTCAGTAAAAAAGTTTCTGCATGAAATATCTAGATTTTCCTACCTACATTCTCCTCTAGAACTTTAATGGTGTCACGGTTTATATTTAAGTCTTTTATCCACCTTGAATTTATTTTTGTATAAGGTATTATAACATATATATTAATGAGCCTCATAGTAGAGACTTCATCACCCCGTTGAGATGCAATCAAGAATATAACATTTGTAAAGAAAGAAACTTCTCTTATATAATTTTATCTCTCCTGTCAACTATCACCATCTCTACAGGGACTCTGAAAAATGAAAGTGGAATTCAATTTTTAAACCTTCAGCCAACAACATAGGGAAGTGTAATTTTTACTTGTTCATAGACTATAAACACACACTCAAATAATAAATACTCTAGGCAAGTATCAATTAATATTTTACTCTAAAGCATGTTGGTATTATCATTATTGAAAGCAGGTTCTTCAAAAATGAAAGTCAAACACTAAAAATCTTAAGACTGTAGAGGTGATTGCATTTTGTTTCCACCAGATATAGTAAGTAACCTGAGGATATAGAAGTTGAAATATTAAGATACTTTGACCTGGGAGGAAATATGGAGTTACTGTTGTTTCTTGAGAAGAGGCTTGATACATGGAAAGTGATGTTTCAGAAACACTACTCTGGACAATAAACACAAAACGGATTTGGAGGGAAGAGTGAGAAGTGCAATTAGAAGTGTGGCACAGCAACACCAGGTGGAGGGGGAGCATGAGCAGATCTCTAACAGAAGGAAAAAAGGCCGAAAGCCAAAGTTGAGATAAAACAAGATATAAATTTGAAAGTATAATGTGGGTCGATTTAGGTAAGTAACAAAGAAAAGAAGAAATCAAGTATTTCAGAAATCAATTTTATCATGCCGAAGGTATAACCTTCAATAGTAGAGTAAGTCCTCACTTACCATCATTGATAGATTCTGTAACCTTAAGGAAGATGAGATATAACAAAATCAATTTCACCATGGGCTACTTGTAAAACAAGAGTTAAGTTTCTATAGCATCATCACCATTAACAAAATGATGTTGAAATGACCTCCTTATTGAAGGACCTGCATGCTTCCAGTTAGCAAGTTGGGAAAAAGTCTGTTGTCTTTCTCATTCAGCTAACCTGGAGACACTTGAGAGTGAGGACCAGGAAGTATCTATGCTTATAACTCTAGTATTCAGCATAGTGCAAGCCATATAGTAGAACAAAGAAAAAAATACTGTAGAACTTAACTAATGATAATTTATTATAAGTAATAAGAAGAACTTAACTTGTATCCTTAACATAGTTCCCTCAATTTGGGATTTATGTTTATGTTTCACTTATTTTTAAATAATTTGTAGAACTATGATATATTAGACAAATACATGAATCTAGAGGTTCATGTACAACATAAAAGCATATCCATGGAAATATATGATCCATGTTATGGGTGCTGTGTAAATAAAAGGGGATGGGACAGTCAGTTACTTTTATTTGGCTCAAAAAATTCAAGATCAGTAGAATCCATCGCCTTTAGTGAAAGATGCTTGTTATTTTGTCTTTTAGGAAGACATCACAGTATCCCAGGCTGTGAGCAAATGTAGAAATGCAGACACTTGAGATGACATTCGAGAGTTTGTCATCTCAAGTGTCTGCACTTATAAGCAGTGACTTATAAAGGAGAGGAAACCCCTTTCCCGGGAACAGCTTGATGCTTGTAAGAAAAATCTGTTAGTTTACTAGGGAGATTCCGAAGAGAAAATCACTCCAAATTTCATAGAATTCCATAAAATGAGGACTGCTGATACGTATGTGGAGGCACAGTTAAAAACCTATGTTCAGAGTAGAAACAGGGCACCATGAGACCACATGGAAGAAGCAAACTTGAGTAGCACAGGTATGTGACAGTGTAGTGTGAGCCCACAGAGAAGTTGGCTCTTCTGGAAAATGTGAACATGGAAAAGTGAGAGATTTGTGTTGTCTGTGTTTTAAAGTACCTTATCTCATTAGCATTAGAGAATAGGATCAACAAAGAGTCAGTAAAGAGGACTGGACCAACCGAGACAATAGGACTGCACAAAGAAAAGGAACCAAGAGGTGCTGACTGAAAAGTGGAGCAAAGCTTAAATGACCTTAGTTGAGAAAAGCAGTTGAATGTATGAAGAACAGACAGAGTTGGAGCAAAAATGTTAGAAGATAAAAGCGTTCTGCAATATAATAACTGCAGGCCACATGTGGTTATTTAGATGTAAATTAACTAAAATGAAATAAAGTTAAAAATTCAGTTCCTCAGTCATAGCAGCCACTTTGAAATGCTCCACAGGGTTTGTGGCTAACCTGTATATTGCACAGCACAGGGAGAGAACATTTCCACATCTCACAGAGCACTTTGCAATAGCACAGTCCTGAGGACATTAAAATGAGTAGGAAGGAGAAAAAAGCAGAGGAAGAGGTGAAGGAGGAGGGATGGTGATTCAGAATCTCCCTTTCCCATTTCTGCCTGATTTCTCACGTGACCAGTCAAGACAGAGGCTGCTCTGCAACAGTGGGGTCTGCCACACCCCCTCTCACAAAGGTGCTGAGAGGTTGCTGCTTTACCAACACTCTAGCTGTTGGGATCTTTGGAGCAGGGCTTTGAGTTAGGGGTGGAGCCAAGGTTGGTTCTGGATGAAGGGGGCCTGTGCAGACCCTCGTGCCATGCCCAGAATTCAAGGTCAGTAAAGCACTCACTTGGCACTCAAAAGCTGCAAGAGTAGGTTCCTTCATCTCTGGTGTCCAGTGAGTCTTCAGTCATTCGTGGGCATGAAATCCTCCTGCTCATATATTGCTCAGCCTAAGTCAGAGGGCAACATCACATTGTATTTTGCTCCACTAATAAGAAATTTGTTCTGACCATCACCTTTTATTTTACTTATTCCTGTCAACCAACTCCAATTATAAGCATTATTATTTAGGGAAAGTAAATATAGGCAGCCTATCTCTTCCCTCTGAACTCCATGAGGAATAGCATGAATATTCAAACCTCTGCTGAGTAACCTTCTTTGTCTCACATCTGCAGTAAATTGACAGCATTCTGCAAAAGCTCTAGCCTCGGATTATCCTTCCTTTCTAGGACATTTTTACCATCCTTTTGGTCAAAATGAACTTCTTATACAATCCAATGGGTCTTTTGTTCCAGACTGCTATTTCAAATCCCATAGACTTCCTGCCACACACAATATTTATACCTGACATTAACAGGTGAAGAGAACATATCCCAAGAACACTGTCAATGCTGCCTGCCTTGAGGGAGTCACTATTTATTTCACAAACTCAAGGTTGCTCAGTTTCCCACTTGCATGTGTGGGCAGCTCTCTCTTCAATGTATTCCTTGTGTTGTAATTGGCTCACTATACAGGTTCTTGGCTCTGTGCTTGGGAATCATCACTGACTTTTAACCCACCTCTCCTGAAGAGGTTTCTGTGTGTCCATTAGTATCTCAGGCACAGATCCTAATCTTAGAAATTATCAACAGAATTTTAATTGGAGGTTTTGATTGTTTCTTTTTAATCTGACTTAGTGATATTTTCTTTAGTGATATTTTATGGCAGCTGAAAAAGGCAAAACTTGAAAGAGAGAAAAAATGTTGGGAGAGAATGTATTCATTTAGAGCCAAAAATGGAGACTTCCCTGGACTTAGGCTGATCACTTAAAGCAGACAACCTCATAATTGTAAGTATCAGAGTTTTGCTTATATGAACTAATGTTTTAAAAATATCCTCCCTCTTAACATTAGCAAATTTTCTGTCTCATAAAGAACAACTTTCAAAATGGCTGGATATTTCCTAACATTGACTGAAATGGAAAGTTTCTAGTTTTCTACTGTGTCCTGAGTATCTGGCTATGAGCATGGGCCAGATAATCCTCTGAATACTATAAGGTCACATCCAGACTCCACTTGGCTTTTTAATATGGGAAGAACCTAAACAACCTGTGAACAGAGCTTAGTATGAAAAGTCCCTATCAACTACAGCATTCTCTATACTCCTGATCATTTTAAATGCCTTCCCTGAAAACCCTCTATAACAGAGTGAATATGCCATCTCCTACAGAGAGCTGCCTTTCAGCTGGAAGAAGGGTGTGTCCCTATCTTTTAGCTGGAAGCAAGGATGATCTCGTCAAGCATCTTCAGGAGACCAGCCCAAGTTTTTAGGGTGGAGATCTAGACTAGTTATACCTACCGTCATTCCTTCTCCCAGCAAAGGCAGAAACACCTCAAAGCCTGCATGTAGAACATCTACTGAGAAGTTGTTTTAATCAGACATCAGCTGATCAAGGGGGAAAGAAAAAGAACAGAGAAGAGCAGACACGGTCTTGGATGTAAGAGCAGCCAGCAGCGATGGACTGGCGTTTCGGAACAGCTGCAGTGCTGTTCATTTCTCTGGTAAGTGGATTCTGTTAAAAATCCTTCATGATCACTCTTTTTGCAGCAAGCAAGAACTTTTTTAATAGTGTATATTTATTTTTAAAGCAAGGGGAAGGGAGGGAGAAAGAGAGTGAGAGCAATATCAATATGAGAGAGAAACATCCATCCATTTCCTCTTATATGTGCCCTGACTGGAGACCAAACCGGACACCCAGGCATGTCCCCTGACTGGGAATTGAACTGGTGACCTTTTGCTTTGTTTGATGATGCCCAATATAGAGCCACACTGGTCAGGGCGACAAGTCAGAACTTTTAGACAATGTTGTTTAGTATTGTTTCTAACCTAAACCTACTAAAAACTTATGTTAATGACAATGTGATTTTATGAACAAGATTTTTAAATAGTTTTTCTGTCTTTAATTGAAGACTCAAGATCATATTAATACATCAGTGTCAACTCATCAGTTAAAATCTCTGACATCAAAGTCATTGCTATGTCACTTAGGGAAAATATTGAATGTGGGGTAGTTATCTCACTCTTTAATAGCACTTTGTCATTCAAATTCTCTTTTGCAGCTGGGCTTTTAAAGTAATATCATGGACAAGTTCTGACTTTCAACCCAAACATTTTTCATTCTTTTGCTGTCTTTGCAGGATGCATGTAGTGCTGTGCTTCATATTTGTTTTTACTTGCTTAAGTTTTAGCTGGATTGTTGGGTTTCTGTAATAACAAGCTAGATATTTGACTCAATGTATGCTGGTTAGTTTTAGTTCAATTCATTAATTAAGATGCGTCTTGACCAGTGGATTTAGTTATAAATGTGCATCAATCAGCTGGCAGCTTTAGAGCCAAGTTGCCCTTTAAACACGAGCTCTAGTCCATGGACTTTCTAAGGAACATTTGGGGTCAATGGATGTCATAACTTGGGATGTGGCAGGGCTAATGAGCATCATGCAGTATGTGTGTGAACAGGGGGGAATTTATTTGTCCATTGTGAAATAATAAAATACTTTCATTTTTAATTTTATATAAGTTTGATCTATTAAGGCCTATTAGAGCTGCAGTTGATTAAAGATTGTTCAGATGCTTATGTACATTCACAAGTCTATAAGATACTTATTTGATTATATTTATTATTATTTTTAATTAATTACACCCTATAAAATGTCTTTAAACAGCCATCTTTCAATTAGTCATTCTTTTTTAAAAAGATTTTATTTATTTATTTTTAGAGAGGGAAGGGAGGGAGATAGAGAGAGAGAGAGAAACATCAATGTGCAGTTGCTGGGGGTCATGGCCTGCAACCCAGGCATGTACCCTGACTGGGAATCGAACCTGCGACACTTTGGTTCGCAGCATGCGCTCAATCCACTGAGCTATGCCAGCCAGGCCTCAATTAGTCATTCTTCAGTAAAATGTATCATTTTATCAAAATCATGTATCCTTAGTGAACTTTCTCTCTTCATACACAGGTTTCTGGGCATTTGTATTCTATTTTATGAGTCTGGATGAGTATCTTCTGTGTGAATAATTTGTTTGTTTTTTGCTGTATTTTTCTTTAGAATCAATCACAAGTTTCTCACATGCCTTATGAATATTATTTCTCAAAGAACTTATTCTATGATGAATTCAAATGTTTCACTTTTACACATTATTGTAACATTTTTGTAAAACATTTCAGTGTCTAAGATTTGGAAAATCATAATTTATTTTCACTACTGATTTTACCAGATGATTTAGATAAATATGCTTTGGAGTTATGCTATTTTTGCTTTAAAATACGTTTTTACTCTGAAAATTAACCACCACTATAGAAGACATTTCCACTAATCTTTTTGCTAGCCTGTGAATGTCTACTTTTACAGAAAAGAAAAAGAAAGGAAAAGGAAAACATTTATGTAAAGCATTTACATTCTCTGCTCAAAGTAAAAAGTGAGGGAGCATAGTGGACAATTTTGAATATCTTTAAGACATTTAAACTGATCACACCTTTAATGCAAATCCCTTTGAGAAGTGGACAGCCATCTACTTGCATATATTTTGTGTAGTCTGCTCAATATCCTGAAGCTATAGGCCTCATTCAAATTAATGGGTTAGAACTGGGAGAATAAAAATGAAAAATCTGCTCTTACAGAATTCAGCATTGTCAGGTGATTCTTCTACTATTTAGACAAATCTCTTGGGAAAAAATAGCTTGCACTTATTATAACACAGCAAGCTAAGTAAATGTTTTTGATTTACATTTATTTTTTGTTCTTTTTTATTGCCATGAAATTTTTGTATGGGGGTGGGGAGGGAGTATTCTAGGCCAGAGAACAAAGTTACCTAAGCACCAAGTACAAGAAGTCTCTGAGAATGTTTGTGACAATTGTATGAGGTGTGTCGTGGTCATTATGAGAAAGCAAAATGGAACCAGTAGAATTTTTATAGTTCTAATGATTTCTAAAACTTATTTGTAACTTTGTCAGTTCCAATTAGTACAATCAACATGCTTTCAAGATGTCTTTTTCTAGAAAGCAAACTTCTGCAGCAAAGAACTCAAAAAAACTGTTTTTATCTAGTACTAGAATGGTCCAATTTCTTCAGCATATAATATCAGCCTAGCTTTGCCTCCTTCCATGGTTAATATTTCCTTCCCAAAAAAGCCCTGTGACTATGTGACTACCTGATAAACTAAGCCCACACTTTGAACTTAGCTGAAATCACTTAGTCTTTAAGCAGAAATTTATCTGATTATTTCTCAGCACTTGGGCAAATGTTCACAAAAAATAACATAGGCGGGAAAAGGTGGGTTTACAGTCATGAATAACCTAAGCACAGAGTTTATTCTTGCATTATTATTTATTAATTATTATTGTATTACTTATTAAAATTAAAATAGTAAACCTACTTTCATCCATGCCTGTATATGCATTATTACATAGTTCATCAACTTATTTGAACTGGACATCTTAAATACCCATAACTGTGTTCACTGGGGCATAAAGCAAAAGAAAGATTAACAAACTCCTAGAGACTGACAGAAGATAAACAAAAAAAGGATTCTTTATGATTTCTTGAGTATATGTTATAATAACATATGTTATAGATATAAGTACTTCAATAAAATATTTTATAGAAAATGAAAGCGATATTTCTGTTCACATGTTTAGTAAAATTTATGAATTATATTTAAGCAAAATCCTTTCCACTCACATGGGGAACTGCAGATTTTATGGCACATTTAAGACCAGCATTTTCTTCCACCTTTAAGAAAATGAAGAGTTCAAATGTATCATCATTTAATTGGTTTTTATTTCTGCAGAGTAAATACATTTTTCTATGTCTGATTTAGACAATAGAAAAACTTAAAATGCTGCCCCTTGATTAATCTGAGGGCTTGGTCCCAAAGGGACAAGATACACATATTTAACAGGGCTCATGAATCTAGAAAAACAACACTCTTGCCTATACCCAGAGCACTGAACTTCTGATAACTCTTTCTTCACCATGCCTTCTTCAAGGACATTATTGCTGAATATCCCCATGTCCTAACGGGAATTGCCTAACATATGAGCAGGAAGCATGCTTGATGATGCAGTTAGACTCACTGTGCTCCCATCAGTGAGGGAACACCCTTACAGAATGCTGGGTCATCCACCCTTGCTGATGATGCTTGGCATACAAATTTTTTTAATGGACTTGGGTGGGTCCAAGTCATTTAAATGCCATTGGCTGTTGATCTTGCCCTCAACTGGTCTATAAGAATAAAGCTCAGTGCTTCACACATGTCTAATGAAAAACCACATGCCCACAAATTAATGGTTGCCTGTTGCTCATAAAATTACTTGACCGTAAGTTATCTGAGGGCAGGTTCTGTCTGATTCACTTTTGTACCTTTCATAGCACATTGCGCCAATGCAAGATTGCTCAGTAGGTACCTAATCACACAGCATGGAGTCATCAGAAGGGAATTTTTGGTTAGTTTATATTTTCCTTTGCCTACACACTCCAAAAAATTGTCAAGGTATTAAACCTGGATATCATCACGTTAAGTTTCCCTAACACTTACTTTGATAATGTGGTATTACAGTTCCTTTACATTTTATCTAAGGCTTACAATAATATTTTTAGTGCTTCAGGTCTTTAAATGTCTTAATCTGGCCTTGGATTCACATAATATATATTCCATAATTATTTGTCAAATAAATACATAAACCAACTAACAAATAAGAAAAATCGACCCATCAAGAAGTCAACTATTGACTGATAGCTTCTGCCCAGTACTACAATGGAAACACAAAACAGAAGTTTCTTAAAATAAGCAAACTATATTTTCACCTTGTCTCAGGTTCATTCCTGTGATGTCTAGAACAGTTAAATACCTTAGAATTTGATGTGTAACAAGAACTGTTAAGTAACTGGAAAACCTCCTCATAATTATTAAATGCAAGATGTTTTCCTTATAAAATTATAAATTACTACATTAAGACCATTTTTGTTAAATGCAAAGAAATGTGAAACTGAGTTTAAAGGAAAAGAACTAAAAATGAGTATAATTAGAAAATCATTGAAATTGGCATGCAATGTTGTGTCCTATAGTAGTCAGGTTTTGCTTTTGTTTGTTTATTGTTGTTTTCGGGGGGGGGTAATACATCAGTCAGCTTCTAAAATAGAGATGAAGGGAAGAGATATTGGGGATTCACTTGAAGTGAATTATTCACTGTTCTCATTTTTTGGATAAAATGGGCTTCAGTCTCATTTAGAGAAGAAGATTGAGTGACTTACCCCAATGCCCATATCCAGGGGGCAAGACCTGAGAGGTGCTCAGTGCACTTGACTACACTTGTATTTATCTCTAGGTAAATCTTTTTACAGCTGCCACAGAACATATTCACAACTTATTTTTGAATCCAAAACACTCCCCTAATCACCAGAGAACAACCTTACCCTTACCCTAGGGACAAGGTCTGGATCATCCAGTGTGATGTCCTTCAATTTCCCTGTCCTAATCGATTGATTTTAATCTCCATCATTTCACTCTTCCTTACCCTGTGTCTTCAAAACCCTTTCTGCAGCTTCCCTCCTGCTCATCATATACCTCCAGCAAGTACTTTCTCAACCCCTCCTGTTTCAAATCAAATCTCCTTTTCTCCTCCTTCTCTGCCTTCAAAATCCATATCTCCTCCTCAAAAATTTCCTTGTACACTTCATTTTATCTACTATCACTGTTTCCTTATACCACCACATTTCTCAAGAAAGTGGCATCCTTACGTCCTCTTCTCCTTTATCTTGTCCCCCGCTCCTTGTCAGTCAGGAAGAGCCCGTTCCATCCAACTGAAAGCACACTTTTCAAAGTTACAGAAAAGCTCAGAGGTCCTCAGGATTCACCCTTGTTCAACTTTTGTATATCATCTGACACTTGTTCACAGTCTGTCTGTCTTTCAATTCTCCTTCTTTTGACACCCATGACATTGCATTATATTTTCCTCCTATTTCTTTAGCCACTTCTTTTCCCTCTCTTGTTGTTTCTTGTTTATTGTCATGGTTCCCAGTTACATAAATGGGGGAATTCCCCTGGTGTCATCCTCAGCCATGGGCTATTTCTCTCCTGTGTTCTCTACTTCAGGGATTTAAAATTCTCCCATGATTCCAACCATTCTATCTGAGCTGGTATCCCTCATCTGTGTATCAGGCCTAAAGTTTTGTTCATGGTGCTGACACATAGTTCAAATTCCTAAACATCTTCACCAGGCATTGCTCTGGCATCCCAAACTGGATATGTTCTAACCTGCTAAATGGTGCTTCTGCCTTGTTCCTGATCTCCTAGTTTATAACTGCAATGGTCTCAGATCCTCCCTGTTGTCACACCCACACACCACTTGTTCTCAAACCTGTCAGTTTCAACCCAGCTGTATCTCCCCGAGGATCTTTCCCAGTCTCATCTCTGGACTGACTTAATGTGGAAATTCAACTGCTGGTTGCCTGTGATCACAGCCTCTTCCCACCACTTCCATCATGTTATCAGAGGCTTCATTAAAATCCACAACTTTATCATGTCTTTTTCATCATCAAGAAACTTCAATATTTTTCTACTGCACAGAGATTTGATGTTAGAATTCAAAAAAGGAACTGTGTGAAATCTAGTCAATGCCCATCATTTGTTGAATGAGAAAACTAAAGCTCAGAGAATGCAGGTAGTACATTGGACATTTTCTGAGTCTATCTAATGCTCCTTGAATCTCATCATTTTGCCTTAAAGGTCAAAGAAAGATTTTGTTTCAGAGTTTATTTTACACTCTGAGCAAAAGGCAATATGGATATGTCAGCATAACATATTTTTAAGAAGACCTGGCAGTTTTTTAATTGCTATTCCAATTGAGAGCTTGACTATATATTGAAACCTACTTGGTCTTCTGCCTAAGTTGCCTCTCATGGCAAAAAGAATGACCCAGTTTCATAAAGTGAGAAGGTTAGTGGCCTCTGGCATGGTTCTGCAAAACAAACAGTGGCGCTGACACTTCAGTGTGGTGAGGGAAGTGCAAGAGAGAAAAGAGATGAATACACAACCCTATAGTGATGAAGCATAGGCTTCCAAACACACAAATGAGGTCTCCTCCTCACACCCACAAATGAGAGGAATAAGTCTTCCTAAGTTCAAGGTAACAAGAAGCACACAGGTGACTTAACATCATTTCAACTCTGCACCCAAGCAGGGCCGTAACATTTTGGTTATCTGTCTAAAGCATTGGGCTATTCACTTTTCTTCCTCCTCTTCCTAGTATGACTATTATTGTTGTGGTGGTTATTGTACATAAGCATTCCTAATCACAAGGATAATATGAGATTATATTAAAATTCAACATTTTTTTGAATTCCTAAAGTTGTAATGTCACTTCTCTGCAGTATATTCTATTTAGTGTTTTACATAAAATTGGCTATCATACTTAATTATAAAGCACACACCTCAAGCACATATTTAGGCTGAATAGTATTGGGTTGTATTAAGTCATTGAATTCCAAACTTCAATTTCTCATCTTTAAAATGAGATAATTATGGTATTGACCACATGTTCTTGTTAAGATTAAATGTGTGCATTTCTCTAAACATGTTGTCTAGTTATCATTTAGTGAATTGTAAGGATGATAATGATAACGGTTAACATTAACTATGTACCATGAATATATAACTCCTATAATAAAAATATTATATTTTTTAAGATTTTATTTATTTATTTTTAGAGAGAGGAGAAGGGAGGGAGAAAGAGAGGGAGAGCGGTATCAGTGTGTGGTTGCCTCTCACTCACCCCCTACTCGGAACTTGGCCACCAACCCAGGCATGTTCCCTGACTGGGAATTGAGCTGGCAACCCTGCCAGTTCACAGGTCAGCACTCAGTCCACTGAGCCACACCAGCTGGGCAAAACATTATCTTTTTAAACTACACATATTAACCATAATACAAATTTTCTTAAATTATCAATAATGTGATTTAAAAATATACTTAGACATTAAAATTTATTTTAATTTAATGGTGAAATTAAAGCACAATTATTTAAAGTCATTATTGTATTTTGAATATACTATTATTAGCATTTTTTAAATATAAACAATAATTTTATTTTTGAGTAGTACAGATAGTGTGTATTTATAAGAACAGTTTTCATACTTTGCAATTCTAAAATTTATTCAAGTTGAAGTTAAAAATGTCTTATTTAGGCAGAAATAAGAACTAAAGATTCACACTGTACTTATTAATTCTGAGTGCAATTTTTTATTGTTATTCAGCTGCAATTGTGCCCATTTTCCTCCACAATTCTCCCCTGCCCTATGCACCCCCACCTCCCACACTCAGTCCTACCACTCCCCCGTGTATCCATGTATCCATGTATCCTGTATACATGGTCCTTGACAACACTTCCCTCTCTTTCCCAGTTCTCCTCCTCCTCCATCCCCTCTGGTTACTGTCAGTTTGTTCTTTATTTCAATGTCTCTGGTTATATTTTGCTTGTTTGTTTTGTTAATTAGATTCCAACTATAGAAGAAATCATATGGTACTTGTCTTTCTCTGCCTGGCTTATTTCACTTAGCATAATGCTCTCCAGTTCCATCCATGCTGTTGCAAAGGGTAGGAGCTCCTTCTTTCTTTGTTGCATAGTATTCCATTACGTAAATGTACCACAGTTTTTTGACCACCCATTTACTGATGGGCACTTAGGCTGTTTGCAGCACTTGGCTATTGTAAATAACACTGCTATGAGCATTGGGGTGCCTAGGTTCTTTTGAACTGGTGTTTCAGGATTCTTAAGGTATAATGCCAGCAGTGGAATTGAAAGCCATAAATAATCCTAGAAGAAAACATAGGCAGTAAAATCTCGGCAATTGCTCTTAGAAATTTTTATCAGATATATCTCCCCAGGCAAGGCAAACAAAACAAAAAATAAGTACATGTGACTTCATCAAACTAAAAAGCTTTGGCCCAGCAAGGGAAATCATCAACAAATATAAAAGGCAACCCACAGAAAGGGAGAACATACTCACCATTACATCTGATAAGAGGTTAATATCCAAAATTTATAATGTACCTACAAAACTCATTACCAAAAAACCAAACAACCCAATTTAAAAATGGACAAAGGACCTGAATAGACACTTCTCCAAAGAGGACATACAGATGGTCAATAGACATATGAAAAGATGCTCAGTGTCACTAATCATCAGAGGTGTGCAAATAAAAACCTTAATGAGGTACTATCTCACACCTGTCAGAATGCCTATCATCAATGAATCAACAAACAACAAGTGCTGGCAAGGATGTGAAGAAAGGGAAACCCTTTTGCCCTGTTGGTGTGAATGCAGACTCATGCAGCCATTATAGAAAGCAGTATGGAGATACCTCAAAAAATTAAAAGTGACCCTGCCTGGTGTAGCTCAGTGGATTGAGTGCAGGCCTGTGAAGCAAAGGGTCAGGGGTTCAATTCCCAGTCAGGGCACATGCCTGGATTGCAGGCCAGCTTCCTCAGTGAGGGACGTGCAAGAAGCAACCACACATTGATGTTTCTCTCCCTCTCTTTCTCCCTCCCTTCTTGTCTGTCTAAAAATAAATAAATAAATAAAATCCTTTAAAAAAAGGTGGATCTGCCTTTTGACCCAGCCATCCCACTTCTGGGAATATATCCAAAGAAACCCAAAACACCAGTTTGAAAGAACACAAGCACCCCTATGTTCAGTGCAGCATTATTTACAACCACCAAGATATGGAAGCAGCCCAAGTGTCCATCAACAGATGAGTAGATAAAACAACTATGAGATAGTTACACAATGGAATTCTACTCAGCCATAGAAAAAGAAGAAAATTTTACTCTTTGCAACAGTAGGGATGGATCTGGAGAACATTATGCTAAGTGAAATAAGCTAGTCAGAGAAAGACAAATACCATATGATTTCACTCATATGTGGAGTCTAACAAACAAACTGAGCTAACAGGCAAAACAGAGACAGACTCATAGATGAGAACAGATGACAGCTAGTGGTGGTGAGGAAGGTGAGAGAGAGGGATTAAACAAAAAAGGGAAAAAGACTCATGGACATGGACAACGGTGAGATGATGGCTGAGGGGAGGGGATATAAAGGGATAAAATGGTAATGGAAAAAGTACAATAAAGATATATTTAAAAACTTATAAATGCAAAATAGCCTTCAAATCCACACCTAATTTTTTAGGAAGACATTTTACAATGCCTTAGGCATGCTCATACATTATTAAACTTAATACATAAGTGTTGTGTTTTTAGAAATGCTTTTGGTTTTTAGAGAAAAATAAGTTTAAAAAACTCTGACTTAACACTACAAATCATATGTAAAAGTCAAGGCCATAGCTGAGCTGAAAGTAGGCAGAGCTGTGCTTGATGAGATCATTTATTTAATGCAAGAGAAAAAAAACTAATGGTGGTTGCTTACCTAGCAGTTAGTCCCCACACTCTGAAATGTCTTCTCCTTGCTATGGAAGGAAGCATGTATATCATCGACTTTGATTAGCGTGAACCCTAAAACATCAAATATGAGCTCATTTATACATAGAGAAAATTATTTGTTTTTATTTTAGAAATTTATATCTCATATTTCAAAGCAAATACTAAATGTATCATCTTAAGATTTATCACTTAAGATTTTCAAGAATAATGAAAATTCATTCAGTTAGAATTAGAAAATGAAGAAGCAAACATTTTGAAGCTTTCCAGATATGTTACTCTTCATTATACTTTCTTCACCCCAAACATTTTTTTTGTATATTCATATGAGTCTACTCAGGGGCTAAAACTATAGTCAAAAGTTTGAGTATCATAACTTATTGTTGAACATCACTAAGTATCTCCAGCTCTTCAGGCACAGGATTTACTGACAGGAGCCTGTTTTCCAACCCAAGGGATATGACATCCACTGGGTTCTAGCTTCAAATGTCCTCACTCATGTGAACATCTGTATCTTCATAGACTAAGAATGGGGGGGGGGGGCAGGTTAGAAAGTAAAAGTAATAAAAAGAAGAAGAGCAAAATTGAAAAGTAAAAACTAAAATAAAAAAGAATCATTAGCATCTTTATCAGACCTGAGAGATTAAACCAGTTCCACCTGCTATAAAGACTGAGAAAATAATTTTAATGTCTCACATTTGTTTGATTTTTAATGATTTCATAACTCAAATTGTAAAGCATTTATCAAAAGCTAAAATTGTGTTTATCATATTTTTTATAGGTGGTGGTGGAAGTTAACAGTGAATTTCAAATCCAGGTAACATACAGCAAATTTATTTTTTCAATTTAAAAAGATTGAGCAAAAAGGAAAAAGGGACTCCTGGACATGGATAACAATGTGGTGATTGCTGAGGGGAGGACAGCATCAGGGCACTAAAGGGTAATGGAATAATACAACAGGAAAAACATAAAATATTTAAGGAAAAAAATTATTAAACAACCCCCCCAAACCCCAAGAAAATGGTTTGGGAGTAACTATATATACATGATGCCCCACACTCATCCCAGAATTCATCCTTATAAGAAAAGTTCATTTTAAGTATAAATTAAAAGAGTATCATAATTACCAATTTTCGCCAAAATACATCCTTTCTGGCATTCTATTACTCCTCCTACCAATTCTTTAATGGAATGTGAATTATGAATAGAAGCTAATAGATACCACTATTTAACCTGCCCATTCAAGGTAAGGGATTATAACACTAAAAATGGCACCATCAAGTGGCATACAATCAGAAGGCAAAAACGTGAATGGATCAAGTTTGCTGCAGCCTGTCGTGAAGGAGAAGACAACTCAAAGAGGAACCCAATAGCCAAGGTAAGTCTCAACCCCAAAACACAAAATCAAACATCAAGTGGATGAAGTTAAAGTTTCAAAGAACCTGTCTTTCAAATATTTTATGAATGTATCTCAATGAGAAGTTATGATATAAAACAGAACAATACTCATTCAGGTTATGGAAACTGAAGCCACTGAAACCATGAGAAGGATAAATTAAAATTTTTAGGCACTCATGTAGACAGTTAAACACTGACTCCCCTTACTGGTGAAATTAATACATATGATCACATGTTATCCTAAACTCTAGATTTTAAAATTATAGTGATTTAGTAATGAATTTACTACTCAGCACATTTAGAGGAACTCTTTCAGTGCATGCTCTTTCTGCCTCCTAATCTATTAGAATTAAATTCCTACTTTTGATTTATTTATGAAGATTCACAATGTACTGTCATTTGTAATCTTTTTCCTTTCACTTTCCTTTGTCTTTGTAAAGAACATACACATGTGCACACTCAGAAACACATCCTCATGCACTGTTTCCCTCATAATACAAAAATATATACATATATACACACGCACACTGACACACATTCAAACATATCACACAATATACATAAGAGACACTCCCCATACAATAATTTATTTCAGATACAACTGTCCTGGTTTCTATAACCATATATTTAAAGTTGTCTCCTTATTTTCCTGCTAAAACATCCTCCCCATTTCCAGAATTCAGAGCTGTCTGGAAATATACACAGTCGTTTTCTTACCTACATGAAATCCACCCCCAGTCTTCTTCCTAACCACATTTAAAAAGTATTTTTTGAATTGGAAGATCAAAGTTAGGTAGTAACGACACTGGTCAACTCCTTAGGATGGCATGGACAGCCCTGCTCCAGACCTAGTGCTAGCAGAACCTGAGAATAATATGATCAAATTGTAAATGTTGAATGAATGATGAATGAATACATATATGATGACTGCATAGAATTAGATGTATTAGGGTGATATTTTACTTTTTTATTATTTGGTAGAAATATAAATTGAATTTTCTCTTACATTTACAGTTATCATTGAAAATCTCAAACTGTAACTATTCCACTTATCTAGTAAAATAATTCTCTACCTTCAGAATTTCCCCCAAAATAACAGGGACAGAACACTCAGCACTTGTCAAAAAAGACACCAATTATATATCAAATATAACAGACTTATTTTGCATCCTGTAGTATTTTCAAATGTGCTCTTTCTGCAGATCCATTCAGACTGTGCGGCCAACCAGCAAGTTACATACCACATCTCTGGAGTAGGAATTGATCAACCACCTTATGGAATCTTTGTTGTTAATCAAAAAACTGGTGAAATTAACATAACGTCCATAGTTGATCGAGAAGTCACTCCATTTTTCATTGTAAGTGGATGCAGTGTCAATATACAAGTATATGTTCAGGCCTAAATTACGTTGGGATTATCTCAAGCTCAGCTCATGCTTCACTTCATTTCAAGAGTGTCAGTATAGGTGTTTTTGGTTGTCTCTTAATTCATGTGCAGCTGTGACCCAGGCACACACAGAGAGCACTGAGTGGCAGGTGAGTGTTTTGCTTCAGTGCCTTAGCAAAAAATGCTAACCTGTGGTCTGGCCCCAGTGGCAGGCTAGAGCATTTGTGTGGAAGGGCAAGCACTCAACCTTTACTTCGTTTTCTTTAATCCAGTTGAGAATGTTGGTCTCTGATAACCCCAATGCCAAGTGATGATTCTATAGCTACTACAGGAGCCTTCTCTGAGTAAACGCACTTGAGTACAGACACACATTGCTCAAGCTCACCTGAGCACAGGATGTTCCTTGGAAAGACTTAGTTCCTCTTTAACAGAATCTTCCTCTATCCCTTACAGCAGCTGTGACAAAGCTTAAGTGCTTACTCTTTGAACCCTTAACTTCATTCCTATTTTAAGCAGCTGACCTCATGTCAAACTCATTAAAAAATCTGAGTCCTCCTACAATTAACTCTTACAAACCAACAAACTCCAACAATTAATTCTCTCCACCTGCTCAGAAGTGTTCTACATTAAGTACAAAAGCAAGATGAATTTTCTATGTTTTTAAAATATATCTCGAGATCTTCTATTGTCTCATAATCATCTGGTATTGAAGAATCTTATTCTATTAACTTTGACTTTTCGTGCTTCTTCTGTCTACTCTGTAGGTTGCTTCCATCATGGTTCACACTTATTAATACTTAAAATTAAAAATTAAAAATAAAACCTTCCTCAGTCTAATAACCTCTTCTATTAAAACCTCATCAATCCATCTCCAAAAATGCTTTCAGATAGTAATCTATGCTTGTTGCTTTCACTCATACCACTTGTCTGTATTCCTAAGACTACTTTAATTCTTTAAGTCCTCTATTCTAAATTAATATTCCTTCCTTGTTTTCCACAATGTTTTCCCAAACACTCAAAATCTGCATGCCAGCCTATTAGCTTTTGTTAAAGTACAATGTTTCTATATGAAACATACCAAATAGGTTAAATCATAAACATTATACTTTTGTACACACCTAATATATCAATAATAATGATCATATAAGCACCCATATAGCCACCACCTAGCTATGAGTGCTGTTTCTTTGAAGCCCCCATGTGACTCTCTTTTACCACACCCTGAACCCCATTCCTCCCTATTCCTAAATTCAAACACTGCATTTGCATCACTTTGTTTATTTCCTTGCATGAATCCCTTGGCTTGGAACAACCTGCCAATTCCCAGCTCCACCTGGGGAAGTTCTCTTTTAAGATCTATCTCAGTCATTGCATCCTCCCATGATATCATAGTGTTTTTGTTCTTCTTTTTATGGGTGATCATGTTACCTTTCCTCAAATGGTCTTTTGAGTTCATGTTTGCCTCCCCTTATTGGTTATAAGTACTGCCTGTGCTTACACTTCAGTAGGAAACAAAGTCTTATTTTTCTTTTAGCTCTACATAGCCCAGCATAGTGTTCAAACAAAGTAAAAACTTAATATTTGTTGAATCACATAATTCTTCTTCTTCTTTTTTCCACTAGATTTACTGCCGGGCTGTAAATGCTCAGGGCCAAGATTTGGAGAGAATTCTTGAGCTCCGAGTTAGGATTTTGGATATAAATGACAACCCTCCTGTGTTTTCTATGTCTACTTTCCTAGGACAAATAGAAGAAAACTCTAATGCAAGTAAGTAATCAACTTTATTATATACACAAGAGTATATTGGCTTCCAGATGATTCTAAACAGCCAGTCAACTTGAGGCTAAATGATGTCAATGTGCACAGCACAGATGTAACAGGTAATTGTAGAAAACCGTGCAGAAGACAGAGGCATGAGGAAATCTCCATAAAGGCTTTCCCTTCAAGGGCAGAAGCAGCTCCAATCTGTCATACACCAGGAGGGACTCCAAAGTAATGAAAACTGTTTTCTCGCATAATTCACATATAAGCTGTGCCCTAGATTCCTAAGGAAAAATTCTGAAAGGACTTTGCACAGTGTTGGCAGGGCCCCAGGAGGAGAATTCAGCCTCCCAGCCTGACTGTTTTGAAGGGCAGTATCATCCACTTTTATTCATGCTGCCTTTTTTTTTATCTTGCTTTATAAAAATCGAACAGCTTTAAATAACCCATAGAAATCACTTCCGGGCAGTTTATTTTGTGGCCACAGTCTTCAAGAGCTTTGTTGACAACAAAGAAATACAAAAGAAGTATTCTGGATAGATAAAAGATAGATGATGATAGATAGATAGATAGATAGATAGATAGATAGATAGATAGATAGATAGATGATATATAGATGATAGATGATAGACTGGCACAAATAACACCCCTTTTGCTTACACAAAAATTTTTATTACAAAACCACAAGCATGTAATTCTGCAACATAATTATATCACACTCACGCACGGCATATGACATTTTAGGTGAAATGTTCAACATGCTGTCCATCTCCTGCAAGACAGTCACGTACCCTACCAACCACACTCAATGGTGTTACTTCTTTGTGGTGTTACTAAATATGTTTATATTTGTTGTTGTTGTTGTTCTTGTTGTAGTTTTGGCTTTTTATTCAAGCTACTCATTTTATTATGCATTTAAAATGTGTTATAAACCGAATCCTGTTTGGCCCACCATGCACATTTAAAGCCAAATGTCTCAAGTGGTGCAAGTTGAGGGGCACCAGAAAAGCTGTACCTACACAGAACGTCCACCTGCAAGAGCTGCGACCGTCCAAAGGTGGGGTGGTCACTGTAAATGGCCACTCCTTGTAGATCACTGTAAATGGCAACATTTTAACTGCCAAATATTCAGACCCTTGGAAGGGACAGTATATCAACTGCTTAGCACACTACTGAAGATTGTGCTACATATATGAAAAAGAGCGGAGATCATTTTTATCTGAATTTTTATCAGAATGTAACTGATCATAGTTACTTTTAATATTTAAGTGGTATAACTTCTTATAAATTCAAAAATCCTTATATTTTACTTTATGCATTAAAATATAATCTCTATAGTATAAACTGTTAAAATATCATTTTAAAAATGTGTTTTAAAAATATTCACGCAACATGGATAGTAAAAACAGAATAGAAATTTGGCTTGTTTTTCTTCACTAGCAAGCATTGTCATTAGTTATTTAAGTACATATGTTCTATAATTATATAGACTTATATATGCATATTTGGGGGAACTTTTATACATATTAATATACAATGTGGACATTGATTCAAACATATTTTGAACGATTTTCTATATTAAGTAATATAGGTTTTTTCAGTCCTTTTGACAATTGCACCAGATTCTTTGTATGGATGTACCACAAGTAATCAGTTGCATTTTGAAAACATTTTTTAAATGATGTTAAAATGAATACAGACAGAGATAGAAAGAGAGAGAGAGAGTTGGGAGATTGTCTAGTCATTTTTGTCTATAAGACAGATTGTATTTAAAACAGTTTGAGTGTAGAAAAGAGTTCTAGTTTATGAACACTGGCAACTTTTCACACTCTCTAGTGTCCTTTGTCAAAACTGCTTATAGGATTCAAGGTAAAGATAAGGGATAGGACCAAGTAAGTAGTTAAACAAGCTTCTCTTCAAAACTGCTAGTTACCTAGCACTAAGCTAGGGACTATCCAAAACAGAACAATAATATACATTTATTGAGCATGCATTATTCAGTAGGAAATGTATATAATTTTCTCTCATTAAGCTGCTTAATTCTCTCATGAACTGAGAGAGGATTGTCCTATTATCATCCACTTTTATAGATGTGGAAAGTGAGGCCAAGGCTGTATATCAAGAAAGTGCTAGAAAGTTGACAAACTATTGGTCTGGCCTTAGTATCATTTTGTTTCACCACAGTGACCTTAAAACAATACCATTATACTAGAATAGAAAATGGAATGGAAGAATAAAACTTTTGTTTGTTTTCTAACTGTCAGCAATATCTAGGTTCTTGGAAAACTGTGTTGTTTTGTCAATGCAAAGGTATGGAGAGGAGTTGATATATGACTACGTTAGAGAAAGAAAAAGAAAAAATGGTAGAGGGCTCCTTGTATGAACCAACTAACCCTAACACCTTGTTGAAAAAGTCATATACTGTCTTATAACACAAGTGCAAACTGTCCAACCACAATGAACTTTCCTCATATTCTAGATACACTGGTGATGAAACTCAATGCTACTGATGCAGATGAACCCAATAATCTGAACTCAAAAATAGCCTTCAAGATCATAAGCCAGGAACCTTCTGACTCACCCATGTTTATTATCAACAGAAACACTGGAGAAATTCGAACAATGAATAGTTTTCTAGACAGAGAGGTAATTTCTTTTTTTTTAATGAGTTGTTAATTCATGTGAATTGATTCTAAAAGTAAGAGTACCTAAAAAAGAAAAAAGGAAACTATGCTTTTAATTTTTATATGCATAATCTTTTCCCATAGTGGCAATGACATAAAAATATCTTTAAAATGAAGATATGGGGATTCCTCACATACACTTTATACTGTCATGTTTTTTTTTCATTTAATTTTACTTAGGATTTGCCTCAAATAAAGAAAACTGTTTTCTGAGAGTACATAAAATATGCTTTCAGTATTTTGCTGTTACATCCCCCACGTTTGAGAGTCAATGCGTGAACATGGTCGAGGCTCCAATTTTACAGGCTGAACGACTTGGTTATCTCTTTAATCCAGCACAATCTAAGCTCCTTTGACAATAATCTTTTGCCTGCTGTGTCACACTTACTGACAGACCATTGGTTCCTTTGGGAAATGAATCAACAGAATGATTGATAAAAATTAAGCAATATCCAGATCAATATTTCATTTAGAAATAAGGAAACAAATCAGTGATTTATACTTGTTAGAAAATTACAATCAGAAGAAATGACTATTTAGCTCTTTCTCAAAAGAGTTTTAGCAGTGAAGACTAGAAAGAGGGAAGGAATTCTGCATTTGCTGGATGCTACAGATCAGATATTCTTACCCTGGGGTCCAGGGAGAGATGTCAAGATGTATCTAACTATCAATCCTCTAAGATCACATCAGTTTCAAATGAGAATGCAGTTGTGCATGTTTCTTGAAGAGCAGTCATAATCCTTACTAGCTTCTAAAAATTTGAGCATCGTTTAGTAGAATCAAGAACACAGATCATCAATTATTCCACTACTACAACCTGCCGCCACTGCCCCCCAAAATGCAAACCATTTTCATCTCTATTTTTTCCACAATAACTGCCTGGTTATCAAAGGTATGGGATTCTTAAGCCAAAAATCTTGATAAACCATAATCTCTCTCCTCCTGATCATCTTGACCCACTCTATCCTTTACAAACATTTTCAAATATGAGCATAAAATAAAAAATGAGGCCTTTAAGAAATGTTGCTTTTCTAAAATGAGGCTGGGTAAATATTTGGGGGACTAGAAGTGGTGATTCTTTCAAGTTGATTCATGTGAGGTTTGTGAAGTTTCAATATTCTTAACACCACCATAGATTTATGTAACTGTTGAGACAACAGTTTAAAAGAACTCTGCATGAGACAGAATAAGGACTGTGTCAACTGCGCTGTGGTTTGTGATGTGTGTTTCAGCAATATGGCCAATATTCTCTTGCTGTAAGAGGCTCAGACCGAGATGGTGGGGCAGATGGCATGTCGGCAGAGTGTGAATGCAGCATTAAAATCCTCGATGTCAACGACAACATCCCATACATGGAAATGCCTTCAGTAAGTATTTGTCTTTGAAATTAATAATTTTTCACTCACCACATTCTAACATTTGTTTGAATACTCCTACTTACAGATGTATATGTTATCCTTAGTCAGATACAACCCAGATGTATATGTATACTTTGTCAGTGCTTGTTTATAAAATGCACAGAGGGAAAACGTTTGAAAAATGAAAAGTCTGACTATAAACACAGATCCCTTTTCTAAATAATGATTAACGATAAACATTTAATACAAGTCCAGCATAGTTCTCTGATTCACATAGTTGGTATTAAGGTTTTTTCTTCTTGTTTCAGAATACCATAGAAATTGACGAAAATGCTCTGTATTCAGACTTGCTCCAAATTAGAGTCATTGATTTGGATGAGGAGTTCTCAGCTAACTGGATGGCAGTAATTTTTTTTATCTCTGGAAATGAGGGAAATTGGTTTGACATAGAAATGAACGAGAGAACAAATGTGGGAATTTTAAAGGTTATTAAGGTATACTATCATTATCCTAAATATTTTGTTTTCCTTGTCTTTTTGCAAATGTTAATCTTATAATAAAATGGTAAAATTTTACAAACTTGAGTGTGTGAAAGAAAAAAAATTCTTTTAAAATGGTATATGCAATAAAGCTTTTACATAGAAAGTATTTTTGCTTATATAATTTTATGAAAACAGGCCTTGAATTTTGACTTGAAACACATTATCAATAGAGTAATCCACCACTGATCATATGAATTGAACAAATTTTCAAACAAAAAAATTATTTTATACTTACAAAAAGGCATGGTTAATCCTTAAGGTTTTGTTTTAGAATATTTAGAAGAATACTTTTAAAATCAGATTTAACATTACTCTTTAAAAAATGTGTCATTGTCAACATTATATGACAACTATTATGCACTAAGAATATTCATCACAGAAATGAAAGTTCTTAATTCCTCCAGTGTCTTTTTATTAAATTAAACAGCTGTAACTGTAGAATCACATTCCCATCTCATTGTGGCTGCTGACCAAAGTTTCCTATGACATAAATGCACTAGAGATTTGGTCCAAGACCCTAGAGCTCTCCTGTCTCCCTCTCACACTAGTGATGCACCACATCCCCCTGCAGTAGAATTTCCCCTGAGAGATGAGGGGCAATGTCGGACTCCCAGGGAGCTGGTAGTGAAAGCTGAACCCTGTGCTGCAAGACCTACCCAGTCTGTGTGAAAATTCGTGAAAGCTATACATGGACTGTATGTGGTGCGTGCACTATGGATCTTCATAGTAAAATGTAATTCCTTTTCCACTATTTCCTTCCTTCAGAATAGTCCTCAGAAACAGACTCCTAAGGAATTCTGTCCTGTCCTCCTAGCAGTATGTGATCACTTGTTTCATGTCTTCATAAAGCATCACCATGTCTATAGCTTCCATTTAGTGAGGCCATGAGCAGAGGCTTTAGGCTGTTCCTTACAGCATCCCTGTGATAGATGATATGCCCACATCACAGATAAACGCATTGAGGTTCAGCGAGAGTAGGCAACCTGCTTGAGTTCTCATCACTAGTGAGTGATAGGGCTGACCCTTAAACCTACATCTCTCTGGCTATTGAGTGCATTCTTTCCACTACACTACCTGGGATTCCACACTGGGGAAACTGAGTCCTCAACAGTTTCAGAGAAAACTTCTACATTACTTTAGAAAATTATTCTTTCCTCACTACCCCTATCTGTGAAACAGGAATGACTTTGATTTTTCTCCCATATAGGGCATCACATATTTTTCCTTTTTATGATTATATACTATATATAATATGTACTTGTGTTTCTGTGTAATGTATATGTATACATAATTTTATAGCCATTCTTGGAAAAACAATACAGCCAATATTAGAGCAAAGACTAAACATTTTCACTAAGTGAAGAGTTCAGTTTGTGAGTAAATCATCATCTAAGTGACTCTCTTCTGAAAATTTAGAAAACCATATGTGGCATAATGCATAGTTAGGGGATTTTATTAGGAGCTGATATTGAAATCACCTTTTATAATAAAAATGACTACTTGATTATTTCATAAAATGAAAATATAATGCTTGAAAATATAAGCATTTCTTCATACATATATATATATGTTACATTCTTATACCAGACATATTGCAAGAAGTCACAATTGCAGAAATAAAATTTTTCTAAATTTTTCTCCATGGATAAAGCAGTCAAATGGTGGAAACTACAATGTCTCCTCCCATAATTTGTGTATATAGAAATACTTTCTGAATGACATGATGTGATACAAGCTGACATAAACTCTTTGCACTACAAAATTTGAGGATTGACCATCTATATTAACTTTTTATTTGGTGGACAATTAGGACTCATGTCATAGATTGTCAATTTTTGCAACAAATGGTCTAAGTCAATTGGATTTTTTCTTACTATGTATATTTTATGTGTTTGTACTGAATTAAAGATAAAGAAAGAATACATTATATGTTTCTATGTATCTATATTTAATTTAAAAAGAAGCCTAAATTTTCCTTGCCTATTATCAAATGATTTCTTTGCCTTCTAGAATTTTTTTCTTCTTATAGTAAAACTATTTCACTCTGTATTTTCCAGCCCCTAGATTATGAAGCTGTGATGAATCTTCAACTTAGTATCGGTGTTAGAAATAAAGCTGAATTTCATCATTCCATTATGTCCCAATACAAGCTCACAGCGACTGCAATCTCGGTGACGGTGAACAATGTAATTGAAGGCCCAGTGTTCCGTCCAGGTTCAAAAACATTTGCAGTAAACAGTAATATGGGACAAAATTATGAAGTGGGAAAATTTGTAGCTACTGATCTGGACACTCTTAGACAATCAACGACTGTTAGGTAAGAGTGATATTTTCAACTAATATTCATCATGTATTGAATTAAGTACATATGTTCTTTTAAGAAATGTTAAGTATGAATTAAAATACTTTTCATTATTTTGAAACTATCATCTACTAATAAAAAGTACTAACTACTCAACTATTACTTATTTTAATGCTTAACTTAAGAACATATAAAATTTGTGCAAAGTGCAAGATGTAAAGTGTGAAGCTACAAAATGTGGATATATTATATCTTTAGAGTTTGACACTCCTGTGTTTATACGTTTTATTGACCAATTAGCTGACACATATCAAGGTTATTTACCCTGGAAGATTGCATGGACTGATGTTCCCATCGCCTATTTGCCCAGATTGAAATCCATTAGATCTAGTTACTCTCTTTGCTTTAATCAGCACTTAGTTGGTATTGGCCTTTGGTCACTTTGGTATGAAAAGTGAGGTAGATTAAGGAAAAGTCATGTGATGTAATATTTTAACTTTGCATGTCAAAATACTTCTACTTGATCATACAAATCTGTGTGACTACGTGCACACATGTTTTACGCAAGTGCTTGTGATCAAGAATCACAATGGGGAAAGGCCTCACTAATGAGTTCTGCAAGGTCATCTCTGTGCTCTTCCCACACCTGCGAGCACTTCTGTTAGCGCTCTCAGCACAAGGTGCCCCCACTGGTGGTAAGGTCCTCACACCCTGTGAGTTCACTGAGGGCAGATCACCCCCAAGCCCCACCCCTGGGTCCTCTTACAGCCCTATTTCCTGAGTTTGGCACAACACCTGAGACAGAGAGTTACTAACCAGTATTTCTTTAACAAATGTAAATGAGGGGGAAAGACATGGAAGTGGAAGATGAGGAGGAGAGAAAAGAGAATAGAGAATAGGACAGAAGCACAAGGAAAGGACATTCCTTGTAGTGTGGAATTCAAAAGAAGTCCTGTGAAGTCATTGTGTGTATGGAGAGGGGGAGTGGAAATAGGGAGGCCAAGCTAATGATGAAGTAACTTCTGTGGTAAGAGAACACTTAGGAATTATTAATAAGCTCAGGGAGTCCTAGGATCTGGGTCTTCCAGGCTAGTTCTGATGGTACCAAAATCAAATGAAATAAGATTGCAAGTATCAGAGGAAAATTCTGACATCCAAGTGGGCATAAGAGACATTCCACTGGAAATGGCTGCTCAGAAACTCTTTTCTTAAGTTTACATCTTGGTCTGTTTCTGAGTGTCCTCAAACACCTGGAACTGCCTGCAAAAACATTGTCTCTCATAACTGAAAAGTACATGCAGAGATCGTAACTACTGGCCCACTGACTAAAAACATATGTTTTACAAATAACATCTCTCTCTCTCTCTCTCTCTCTCTCTCTCTCTCTCTCTCTCTCTCTCTGCTGTTAGAGAGGTGACATTAATTTGTACTGTTAAATTTTAAATACAGATATGTAATGGGAAATAATCCAGCCAATCTGCTTGCTGTTGACTCGAAGACAGGAATAATTACTTTGAGAAATAAAATTACCTGGGGTCAATATAATATGCTTAATGGAAAATACGAAGGAACAATTCTATCTATAGATGGTAAGAGATCAATTTATATATTTCTTTCTAAGAAGTTTATATGTATATGTATGTATATGTATATATGTATGTATATGTATACATGTATATTCTCAGAAATTAAAATTTTGATCACTGTATTTTGAAGTAATGCTTTTTCCAACAAAACTCATTATATTGGGTATTATAAAATCAATCAATTTTTATTGATATGAAAAGCAGTATAATTTAATGGATAAAACCATGAGCTCTGGAGTGAGACTGGTTTGGTATCTTGTACTATCACTTACTAGATATGGGATTTTAGAGAATTTATTTAACCCCTTTATCCCTCAGTCTTTAATACAGATGTAAAGAGTTACTATACATAAAGCACTTAGACTTTCACAAATGTTAGTTCTCATTAATGTAATTAATTGAGTTTTAAAATTGCAAATTTATTGTAAAATTATTTTCAAATAGACCAGAAGCCAAGCTAACTTAACTTTATATAATCTTTAGAAAGTTGATGTAAAACTTTGTATAAAAATTTTGGAAGAAGCATCTTATATTACTCTTCAAAATCAATAAAATGAAATCGGGCTGCTCACTGAAGGAGAGAAGCTCCTCGGGTAACTCGGGTTTTTCCTCTTCCAATCATCCTAAAAAGGGGTTGACAATTTCCACTTGCTGTATGGATTAACAAAAATAAAGTAACATTCCTTTTAAGTCACTCAAAAATTCAGAATTTGTACCAAGTTGTAATGATTTTTCCACAATCAGTCAAAATAATGTAATTTTAAAACTATATATTACAAATAGAAACGTGACTCCATCTATCAATAAACCTTATTTTGATTCAGTGCTGAAATTGGCTTCAGTAATCGCTAGTTACTCCTTTTCTTACATCCAACATCAACATTATTAGATATATGAAGGGAAAATTGGAACTTAGCTTACAAAATTGTTAGGTCCTGGCAAGGAGAAAGAATGCCTTTTCTCATCAAAAATTATAACCTTCTGGGGATAAAAATAACAACAAAACAATAACATTAGAATCAGCAGAGCTGAGATGAAAGGCATGGGATTTGCTGTCATGGACTGGATTTATGCTTGTCTCTGTGATGTACTTCCAGGGGTATCTTTATTCATTAACTCCCAAACTATATCTTGAATCCCAACCAAACGTCAGCCATTGTGCCAGGCTCTAGGGTTACACCATGGACAAAGGCCGACCACTGAACTCACACGTGTATTAATAAGATAGAGATAAAAAACAACCATGTCAAACAAAATCATTCCCTTATTTTACCAAATTTCAATAATCTTAGGAAAATCTCTAAATATAAAAGACTACACACACACAAATATTACTTACAGCATTATCTTTAATAATTAAATCTTGAGAGCAATGTCAATAATAAGTAAGTGGATAGATAAACCATTCATTTTATATGAAATTATATAGACATCAGAAACTATGTTAATGAAATGCTTTTTTATTTTTTTAAAGATTGTATTTATTTTTAGAGAGAGGGGAAGGGAGGGAGAAAGAGAAGGAGAGAAACATCAATGTGTGGTCGCCTCTCGTGTTCCCCCAATGGGGACCTGGCCTGCAACCCAGGCATGTGCCCTGACTGGGAATCAAACCAGCAACCCTTTGGTTCACGACCAGTGCTCAAACCACTGAGCCACACCATTCAGGGCTAAAATGCTTTTTTAAACATGGAAGAATTCTTACAATTCAAAGTAAAAAATATAAAATAGAATGAGCCACATGATCTATAAGTAAGACTTAAATAATTTGTAATTTGAAGCATTATAAATAAGGCCAAAAGATAATACAACAGAATATCAACACAAGTTTTTCTTGGGTGGTGCTACTATGGGTCTGTTTTTGTCTTTGTTTCTATTTGCTTCTTTATACAATTTCATGCTTTTCAAATTTATATACAGTATCCCACTATATTCAAATACTTATAATGTAAAGAAATATTCCAATAGTGTTACTAGTAATAACCAGTAATGAGGGTGACTGTAATATTTCAAAAAGTTGTTGAGAGTATATGCTATGCACATGTAAATTGTCATGTAGGCACATAAATATTACCGCTTCTTTTCCCTTGCACCTGGATGAACGATACTTAGCTTTCCATGACCTGAGTTCATAGACAGGAGTAGTGCAGTGTGTATATAATTTGAATAATATATCACATTTTCTTTCATAAAAGATATGCTACAATGACTTTTGCAGCAAGCTTAGCTTCATAAACATGGGTTGCATAATATTTAAAAGTTTTAAGGGTTTAAATAATTAAAAACAATCCACATGGTTCAAAACCATAAACACGGGAAAAGGGGAAATGTTGGTCAAAACCTATGAGCTTCCAGTTACTAAGTAAAAATGTTCTGCCAAGCTAATGCACAGCACTGTGATTATAAATAACAAAATTGTACCATATATTTGAAAGAGATAATCTCAAGTTTTCTCACCACAAAAAAAGAAACGATAACCTCATGACATGATGGAAATATTAGCTGACACTGTCATGGTGACGATCATATTGTAATACATAAGTGTATCAAATCATCACATTGTATACCTCAAAATACATGATGTTACATGTCTATTACAACATCTCAATAATATAAGGCAAATAGTTAGCAAAAAAAAGGTCATTATGGAATTTATAAAAATGCTTCCATGACAACCACATGTAAATAATTGCAAGTGGGTCAGAGAAAAGGCTAATGTTCCATCAACATCATCCCTACACTGCAGCAAGAATAACCAGGACCACGGAAGTCTGGGCTATTAGCACCTGTTGATGAGGAAACTTTCTGACATGGTAGATGCTGCCTTTGGAAATCTTATGTCTAAAGGAGAAAACAGTCACACCTGGAACTTTCAGTAATGTGTTTTTTTCTGTAGTGAGCAACTGCTAATCACAAATTTTCAGCTTCGAGTCCTACAGAAAACAAATAGTGCAAATGTGATGAATAAATCTCTTTTAAGGTAACTGAGGAAAGAATAGTTAGAGCAACTATATAAAAATACAAATGCAAGTAGCTTCCTTTCATTAATAATTATAAAATATATAGGTGTAAATAGGTATAAATAGGTGTAGAATATGACTGATTTTGTAAATCAAAGGTAAATGATTACAGCAATGTGTTTTTAATTTCAGTCTGAGCACTTTTCTCATTTAAAATTATCTTTTTTATCACCTCTCACATGTACTATTTTTTGGTTAAATACTATAGAATGAATATATGGTTATCTTGATAACATTTAATGACCCAATCTTGTTACAAGAAAAGGACACAAATATACATTCAAATGTATTTCTTTTTCAAGTTTATTGAGCTATAATTTACATTTAATGAATACACTCTTATTAAGTGTAGAGCCTGATGAGTGTTGGCAGATGTACGCATGCACATAGATTGTACATTGCCACAAACAAGATCTAGAACATATTCATCACCACGAAGACTTTCCTTGCACCCTTCTGCAGTCATTACTACTCTCTGCTTCAGCCCATGTGCCTGCTGATTCTAACGTAGATGCATTTTGATGTAGTGCCCTTTGTACCACATGCACTCAAAATCAGTCCACTGTTTTGAAATACTGGTTGCCTGGTTGGTTAGTTTGTTGGTTGGTCTGATGAACTAAACAGCAAGTGTGGAACAATTAAGTTGAAACAAATAATAAATGTCCTGACCTCTATGTTTGGTCAAGGAACTAAATGTATAAAATATTTCTTCCACTTTTAAACCTTGTTTCAGATGTTCTTCAAAGATCTTGCACTGGTACAATTATTTTGTCTTACTGAAACTTCGAAGGACAAGAAGCAAATGAGGAATATCTGTTTGTAAAACAAAGGTGTTTCACCTTCTAATTGAAATGAAAATTTGCCCCCACCTCCAATAGTGTTAGTTCCTTCTCCTATGAGTTACTGGTTGTGAGTTTGGGAATATGCTGCTTTATCACTAAGAAATTTTTGTAGAATTGATTTACCAACCTGCTGAAAGTCTGTTCATTTTGTCAGGTCATAAAAGGAAAAGAACAAATATAATTGAAGAAGAAAGGCAATAAAGCAACAAAAAATACTTAGCTCTAATATAAGAAATGTGCAAGAACACAGTCTACAAATGCCTCCACCGTGGCTTATAACACACCACTGGCCAATACTTACTTTCTATGGCGTTTGCCGTTTACACTTCTCAACACATGAGACAGTTTTTCAGGAGCACTAGTCGTCATCATGGTTTGATTTAAAACAGAGTCAGGAACAAGGAACAATCTGGGAAGTTACTGATGGATGGGAACAAAGACATTGAAATAAGTATTAATGCAAAAAGAAAATAGTTTTGTATTTCCAATAATTATTACACTAAATGTATAAAATATATCTTCATTTTCAAACCTTGTTTCAGATACTCTTCAAAGAACTTGTACTGGTACAGTTATTATTAACCTAGAAGATGGTGGCTGGGATCCTGAATCTACTACAGCACTTCCCACTGTATATATACCTGGACCTACCACTTCGAAACCGACTATCTTCCCATCTGTCCCTAGTCCAACAGGTTCAATAATACCTCCCATCCTTGTGCCCCTTTACAAAGATAATGTGCATTTTGGTCCTGCTGGCATTGGGCTACTCATCATGGGATTCTTGGTCCTAGGATGTAAGTACTCTAATAGTCTAATTTTTATGTATCTCCACCCCCAAAAGAACTATGAGAAGTTTTTGATTTTTTGGTAAAATGTATTTTACAAATTCTTATTTTGTTAATTATCAAGATATTTCTACATTGGGTGCTGGATTGATAAGATTAAAATATTGAACTGCTTGGCAGTGGAAGACAAAAACTTATTAGCCTTCAATCTCAGTGTTAATGGGAAGACCCACAATAGGCAGGTCAAACTGCTATTTGAGTGAGGAAGACAATGAGAAAGAATTGATTGAAACAATCGAAAAAGCTTACATAGAGAAAGTAAATTCTCAGTTGGGTTTTAACAGAATGAGCCTGATGAACATGAAAAAGGAAACATAATACAAGGAGGAAAAAATCTATGAGCAAATCCCCCACAGAACGAAGTGCTGGTCACTGACATCAAGGACTCCAATAGGAAGAACCAGAGGATGTTCAGGACTGCGTGGTGACAGTTGAGACTAGAAAGATAGGCAGGCGTCAGACCCTGAAGGGATTTCATGCTATGCTAAGACTTAATGGAAGAGAGTCAGACAGATGCAGGGTTAAACTTCAGCTCCTAAATGTAATTGTCTGAGTGTTTCACAGATTACCTAACTTGCTGAACCTCTCTTTTGTCATCTGTTACCACACAACATTGCTTTGATGATGAAATAGAAATACCACATATAGACATATTTACGGGCACTAGAGAGACTTAGGCAAATATCTAACCATGAGGGTGTAGGATCCAATGGATTCTCTAAATGGTCTTCAAGATTGCCTCGGATGATGGTAGACATTAGAGTGGAGATGAGCTGGCCCTACAGTCTTGGGGAATGAGAAGGGCAGCTCTGAAAGTAAGTAGGTTGGTATCTGCACATTACTACTAAAGTAATGTAAACTTTGCCATTTTTCTAATATAGAACCATAAAACATTGGTGTCAGAGGACACCTCAGGCATTATTTAATTAAAACATGCACATAAAATATGAAATCTAACAAGTCCATAAATGACATATCTTTTCTATCTTCATTTCTTTTAAATATAAACAGCTATACAATAGATCAGACTAAATTTACGTATTAGTAAACTGGATTTGCTCCTATTTTAAATAACATTCATCTTTTCAAATTTTTGATCAAAATTGCATTTATCTAAACGAAAAATACTATGGACATGCTGATAGCAGAAGTTAAAGTTTAAAGTATTTTTCCACAAGTGAAATTAATTTTAAGAAACAAGATATTCATAAGTGAGGTAATGAGATTTCATTCTTATTCCTTCATGAGAAACCAAAATGACCATGGAAAGCTCTTCTAAAGGAGAAAAAAGGTTTAAAAAAAATTCTTATCAAAATAAACCAAGGCAAGAAAATGCTAGCGAATTTGCAGAATGTAACATAAAACATATGTGAAAAGCCCTTGCTGCTGTGGCTCAGTGGATTGAGTGCCAGTCTGTGAATTGTAAGGTTGCTGGTTCGATTTCCAGTCAGCACATGCCTGGGTTGCTGGCCAGGTTCCCAGCTGGGGGTGTACGAGAGGCAACCAATCCATGTTTCTCTCACACGTTTCTCTCCTCCTTCTCCTTCCCTTCCCCTCTCTCTAAAAATACATAAATAAAATCATAGAAGCTACATGTGTGTATATATATATGAGAAGGCATAATTCTCTAATTTGTTCCCATTTGCAAACAAATTATCAATCAATACTTTAAAATTAAATAATTTTAAAATTAAATTTTTACCAGATGCTGATTCTTTCTACTGCAAAAATATATAATGTTAACTTTGAGTTTACTTTTTATATTGGTGACATTTAGGTAATGTATATAATAAAAGATTTATAAATTATGTATGTGCTTTAGAGTCAAATACCTCTAGATTCAAGCTATCTCTAAGCCTGGCATATTTTCAAGGAAGCAAAACACCAGGAATTATTTGTCCCCTTTTTTTATCTTTCTCTTTCTCTCTCAATAAAATGTGTATATTATATTACACTATTACACTAAAAAAAATGACCACTAATGGACCACTAAATGACCTTCAGACTTAACTCCACTGAGTTAAATACATTAACAATAATTTACATACAACAAATATATTTTCCTAAACACCATAGATGATAAATCATTTTACATGCACATTTTAAACATATTATGTGTTTAGGATTCAGAAGTAACCTTGACATTTAAAACAGCAAAAATATACAAAATAGTTACAAATGAAAACAATGCTGGCAAAGTGCCCCGTTGTTTTTATCCAGAGACACACCATAGAAATCCCAGGTTAAGAAAACAGTAAAAACTGTTTGGTATATAAGAATATTTTGGGAGAGGGGAGTGGAGAGAACAACAGCTTTCCCTTTGGCTTAAGAGAGTCAACAGCGTGAAGTCATTAAACCTGAATCAGAAACCCCTAAAGGAGTCAGAATTCAGGGGCGGGAAACTCAGAGTGGCAGGGAGCTGTGTGGGTTCTTCACTCCCTTCACCAGGCCCAGCCCAGGTTCCCACCTAGAAAGAGCTGCTGAGGCTACTTCTGTTTCAGAAGGATAATCATGTGATGGTGTGAGTGGCGCTTTCATCTTACTGTCTGCAATGAACGATGATTTGAGAGATGCTTTTCCATTTTAAAACACAAATGTCTGTACCCCAGCAGATGAATGTGCAGCCCCTGCTGGGAGTCTCAGGGCCACCTCTGCTCCCACCATCAGTGGCCCTGTGAACAGGGAGCCTGGAGGGGCCCAGCAGCCAGGACCTCAGCTGTCAGTGTGCAGGCAGCCCAGAGTTGACTGTAGTTACCTTTCTACCATCACTTTTAATCAGAGCTGTCCTCTTGTCTGGGCATTACAACCTCACTGAAGACTTTTCCCTATGAATACATTTGGGGCACAGCACAGTGTCCTCTGGGTGTGGAGGGTAATGACAGGCAGGGAACAAGAAGGGTGCAGACACTTTCTCTTCTTCTCAGGAACCCAGGCTTGCCCAGCATTTCCCTCCATCTTATTACTCTCCTTACTGTGTTCCTCCCTGCCTACCTTGCTTTCTTCTTTTTCTTTTACTCCTTATGCACCTTTAATAAAATTTACACATCCTTTCCCTCATATACCTATTCATTCCAAATCATTATTTTAGATCATATTATGTAAAATGCCCTGGGATAGAAACTTATATAGATAAGACAAATCCAGTTGGTTAATAGAAAGAGACATAGCTAAGCAGTGTAATGTCCTTTGTCTTTGCACGAGTAAGTTCAAGAAAAGATATCTGGCTAGGGGCAAATAATAGCCTCAGAGAGGATAATGGCTGAAAGCTTAAAGAAGGGGTTACTTTTGAAATAAAAGGTCAGGCATGTGTGAAAGGACAAAACTAAAGACAGGGAAGAGGGAACACAAAAAAATGAAACCTCTGGACTGGCCTTCCCAGCTTTCTTTTTCTCTCTTTACTATTTTCCTGAGTGATGACAAGGGGAAGACCCATCTGTTTCTATTGAATCAGATCTATTGAAACAGATCACACTGTTTGCAGTCTGAATCCCACATAACAAATGAAAATTGATTGTAATATAGTATACTGAAGTTCACATTGATTTTGACATCTCACCATTACTCAGTTTATTTTATGACACCTTCATAATAATTTTAGGACCAAATGGGGTTATACTAGGGATTCAAATTTAATCACAAAAAGCAAGTCATTTTGTTTTAATATGGCCCCATGGCTAATTTCAATATTCCCATCTTCTCACCACCAGTGGTCCCATTTTTGCTGATCTGCTGTGATTGTGGAGGTGCCCCCAGTGGGGGAGCTGGATTTGAGCCTGTTCCTGAATGTTCAGATGGAGCCATTCATTCATGGGCAGTAGAAGGACCACAGCCCCAGCTGATGGTGAGTGCAGATCTGTAAGAAACAGACTATGTTCAACACCTAAACTCAGCCTTGTGCACATGAAACCAGATGTGGGTGGTCACCTGCAGTCTATGACGTTCTCTGCTATGGGCTAGCCAATGGGGAAAATGGAGAGGGATCACAGGTGCATCAAAATTCGGTGGAAGTAATCAGGGGAGGCTTTCTGAATGAGATTCCTGTTTTAAATGATTTCAAAAGGTTTCTAAGTAGTATTCATTCAGGAAATCTGAAGTAATTTGACAACTAACCCAATGTATAACTATAAACAGACAAGTCATTACAAATGAGAAAATGTTGTTTCTTGTCTTTTAGGATTTGACACAAATACCACTGGATAATGCAAATGTGATTGAATGTATTGACACTTCAGGTAGAATTTTATTTTTTTTAATTTTAATAACTCAAATGACACAGAAGGAATTTTGTTCTCTTTTAGCATACTTTGCTGCTGTTCAATTATTTTATTTGCCTTAAAATTGTTCTTATTATTCCTTTTTATTTTATTTTTAATTAGTGTTCAAGTACAGTTGTCTTCATTTCTCCCCAACCTCTCTCCCCCACCTAACCCATCCCCACCTCCCACCCTGGATCCTACCCCTCTTTGGCTTTGTCCATGTGTCCTTTAAACAGGAACATGTCTATTATTCTTCTTTTTTAAATGACTGATTGCAAAATAAATGACAAGAAAAACCCTATAGTGAGTATTATTCTTATAGGTTAAATTTTTTAAATCATTCTCAATCATCAGAGAATATTTAGGAGATGACCTGATTAGGATGTTAATAAATAAGAAGGAATAATGAAATTGTAACCACAAGTCATATCAGTTGTGGTTTCTGTTGTTGTTGTTGTTCAATAGAGCAAATCTTATTTACCACCAAAAATATGAATTAGAATTAAAGTTCAACCCAATTGAAATAAATCTGTGCTTATTTATTGAGACTAAAATCTACACTCACAAACACTGATTAGAATTAATGTGCAACACCATTAAAATAGATCTGTGCTCATTTATTGAGATGAACATCTACCTCCACAATTCATGAATGGCTCAAAATCACTCTGACTTCAGCTGCTATCATGACAGAATTAAATACTGCATCCATTCTCAGTGTCACCATAAATCTTCACCTAAAGAGCTTTGTCCCTGTTATGAAATGAAAATAAGTGGGTGAACAATTTCACAATTTCAAAATCTTTTAAAGCTCTGTGGGCATGTGGTCAAGTCTCTCCCACGCATGGGTAAAACTATCAGTGTAGCCTACTTTGCAACAGGGGTCTGGACCAGTTGACAGGCAGACCCCAGAGGACAGTTAGATTTTCACAATAAATGAATAAATACCAATCTCATAAAAAACATTATATTTTAAAAACTTCTTATACTTTTGAAAAGAGTTGTACCATATTTCCTTGTTTCAAAGTAAATATTATTGATTCTCTTATTCTCCTCTCAGTTTTCAACAAGCTTGTGATCATGACTTTTCTTCTTTGAACTCTAAAGTGCAGGACACAGCATGTTTGTAACTTGCAAAACTGGACCTTACTCAAAAACTGGACATGCCTGTCCTTACATCTATTTCTCCTCCTGATGTATTGATTTTTGTTAATGAGACCAACATCTCCCCTCCTCAGAAGCAGAAACTCATCCTGTTATATCTTCTTATTTATTGACATCCAATCAGTTCTCAAAATTTGTCAAAACTACCAGCATATATTTATACCTTTATTCTCTCATTAAGTCTCAAACTTTTACCTAAACTTGATGAAAACACAGTGAGAGGCACCAAAGTAATAAAAGTATGTAAAACACATTGACCCTTAAATCAAGATTTTTAATATATTAAACCATAGGATACCTTTCCCGTGTCAACATGTCCCTGCCCAAATCACTTCTGTAGTCCAGGCCATCATTTTATCTCATGTACCTAGAATACTGACCCCTCACATTCAAGTGTAGAGTCAAGATCCCATGCAAACCTTTCCCCTGACCATGGCCATGGCTGATTCTCTGAAAGCCATCGTTCAGGGCCTTTGCTGGAGGCTCTGTGTTTCTAGTACATTGGGGTGTTCTCATATTGTTTCACTTTTAGAATTTAGGATAATTCCCCCAAGCTGTTACTTTAAAGTTAAAACATTCTAATAACTGTGTGTGGTGCCTGCTAGATACTGGAAATATCAGAGGAAACCCTAAAGTATATGATGTAGTAAGTCTGTAGCTAACAAAAAATAACATTGAAGGTAAACAGTACTTGAAAAAAATTTACTTAAAAATAAATAAAATAAAAATAAATAAATAAATAACGTAATCTCTAAAGCATAGGTTTTCGTTACCTCTATGCTTTTTGCAAGCCCTCTCTTCTACTACAACTTATAACTATCAAAAAATAATCAACAAGATAATTAACAGATTAGTTAATAATATTATTTTGAACTCAATATCACATTTATTATTCTTGTATTTAAATTTCACCTTCATTTTTTCCTTTCTCATAAATGCATACTTAAATGAAGGAACCATCCATTAAAGTAAGGTACTGATGTTCAGTCTATAATACCTTACATGAAGTAAATTTTATTTGATTCATACTTTCAGGGGTTTACACAAATGAGTATTGTGGAAGAGAAATGCAAGATATGGGAGAAGAAGAAAGAATGAGAGGATTTGAACTAATCGATGGAATTAAAACACCACAAGCACATGAGACATGTCAAGAATATTCTGGAACATTAAGAAGAAATTCTATGAGGGAATGTAGAGAAAGAGGTCTGAATATGGACTTCATGGAAAGTTACTTCTGTCAGGTAAGGGCTCCAACCCCCATGCCTTCCTGTCCATCCCAGACCCACTGCTGTGCCCCAGGCTCCCACCATTTCCTTATGGGGCTTTGGTAGGCATCTCCACCTGGGCTTCCAGCCTCAAGTCATTATGCCTGGAGATGCATAGTGCTGCTAAATAGTACAGCTAAAACTCTGATTGAGACCTGGTACTCCCCCACCTAAATACAGCCAATGTCCCCTAGCTGTGTTTTCTCTATGGCATGAAGTCCAACATGGCAAATAAGTTTATTCACATATTGGTCCCTGTCCTCTCATCTCCAATTATTCATTACTACCAATGGCACTTGCCAAGTGCCTTTGCTTTCTTTACACCAGTCTATTGTCCTCCATGTCTTTGCTTATGCTATGCCTGTACTAGAATGCTTTTATTTGCTCATCACTCTCATAAACTCATACTCATCTCTAAACCCCATTCAAATATCACTGCCTCTGAAGTTTTATTGTTAACTGCTTCATTGAAAATAGGGTTGGTGTTTCCTTATCAGTATTTCTGTAATACATATTCTTCTCACCTTACAATAGGGTCTATCCCCTTAAGCCCATCATTAGTAGGAAAAAAATTTAAAATTGAAAATGCATTTAATACACCTAACCTACCAAATATCCTACATTAGCCTAGCCCTAATCTACTGAATGCACATCACTTTTACACCATCATAAAATAAAAAATTGTTAAGTTGAATCATCATATGCCAGGGACCATCTATACTTGGTTTATACTTTTCATAGAAAATAACATTGCTAAAATATGTAGGTTTATGTGTTACCACACTTTTTGGTGCCTCAAATAAACGTTCTCCATATTATATTGCTATTACGTAGCTCAGTTCAAGGCACAAAATAAACATTCCATAACAGTGTTTTCAAGAGCTGTAGCACAATTCTAGAACATTCTAAAAACCAGTAAGAATTAATTTTGCCATCCTCAGGTAGAGACAGAATTCCTATGGTAACACGCCATGTGGTACTTAAGCTTTAAGGAATTTACTCTCTCTGATACACACATGTCCTTGTACATTCTAGCCTAAAATGCCTTCATGAACTCTCCTAAGCATTTAGATGATGGCTGATATTTTGAAATAATATACTAAGTAAAAGCCTTTCAAATCCCAGTGGATAATAGTAAGAGGTCTGTTGCTGAAATCCATAAGAATGCTACCTATTTGGGTCCCAACAAATTAATATATTTTCATGAAAAGTACAGTTCTGCCTCCCAGCTTCTGCACTTACAGCTCCTTCTGCCCAGATCATTCTATCTGCTTTACTCACCATCCTGTGATTCAAATTCTGATCAAACATCACTTCTGGAGATGCCATCCCTGACCATTCTACCTGAAAGAGCAGCCCCCATCACTTTCTGTCCCTGTACCCTGCTCTCACCACCTCCTGACAAACATGTTTCTGTGCTGTCTGCCTCATCCTACTCAGACGTGAGCCCTGCCAGGAAAGGACTTTATCTAGTTGTGTTCATTACCTCATTGCTAAGTTCCTAATAGAATGTATTGCAAATGGTGAGGGCTCAAAAACTATTTGTAAATGAAATGGCTCAATGAGTTTTTTTCTAATAAATGCATTTCTGATACTTAACCTGAAAATTTGCAGTCCATTATCACGAACACCAAAGATGGACTATAAATACACATGTCTGTGGGCTTGCACGTTGAATTGAAGGAGACTCTATTTGTAAAAGTTGTCATTGGCCACCTTCAGTTTTAAATCCAAAAATTGCATAGATCCAGCGTTAAATTTTTCTGCTGTTTTGCTGAAAGAGCCACACTGAAATAAATTTCCCAGATTCGTCATAACTGCCCAGTGAGGAAAGGAAAGCACAATCATGAATGAATTCAAATCACCTACTTTTTATAAATAAACCAAAGCAATACACAATTTGTTGAACTTCAAATTCAGCATTTTTAATTACCTCCTTCTAACTTGTTACAAAATAATTCATGCTATTTCTTATGTGCTATTGTGTCCATAGTACACTAATACAAAGTCTATTTAAATGAATTTTAAAAGTCAAAATGTTATTGGAATGACAGTTAAAATAATTTCTAAGCATATTATTTCATGCTATTATATGATTTTTAGAGCATCTCTAGTAGATGTTAGAATTTTGTGGGTTTTCCCCCCTTTGGTAATGTCATGTAAAAAAAATAATGATAAGGACTTCCATTACTCTTAAATATGTATTCATAATTTCATTTTCTCTTTCCTCTACCAACTTAGAAAGCACATGCTTATGCAAATGAAGAAGAAGGACGCCCATCCAATGACTGTTTGCTCATATATGATATTGAAGGTGTAGGTTCCCCCGCTGGCTCTGTGGGTTGCTGTAGCTTCTTTGGAGAAGACTTGGATGACAACTTCTTGGATACTCTGGGGCCTAAATTTAAGAAGTTGGCAGATATCACCCTGGGAAAAAATGTTGAACCATATCCAGACTCTGATCCCTCATGGCCACCTGAGAGCACTGGACCCATTTACCCTCCACAAGAAACAGAGCCCCCTTACTAGCGTGCCTCCACCCATCTCCCCACATTACGGCACTACCACAGTCATTTCTGAAAGCACCTACCCCTCGGGACCTGGTGTACAGCATCCTATGCCTATTCCTGATCCTCTGGGCTATGGTAATGTCACTGTGACAGAGTCTTATGCCACCTCTGGCACTCTGAAGCCCTCTGTCCACATTCATGATAACCGACATGCCTCAAACGTGGTGGTGACAGAGAGGGTGGTCGGCCCGATCTCTGGTGCTGATTTCCATGGAATGTTAGAGATGCCTGACTTGAGAGATGGCTCCAACATTATAGTGACAGAAAGGGTAATAGCACCAAGTTCAAGTCTACCCACCACTTTGACCATCCCTGACCCTAGAGAGTCTTCAAATGTGGTAGTGACAGAAAGAGTAATCCGACCCACTTCTGGCATGGTGGGCACTTTAGGTATGCATCCCGACTTATCAAATGCCCACAACATGATTGTGACAGAGAGGGTTGTCTCTGGCTCTGGTGTAACTGGAATTAGTGGCCCAGCCGGGATAGTTGGAGGCAGTGGCACATTCAGCAGTGGCTTTGTTGGCAGTGAAGCTGGAATAAGTGGTGGTGGCATCATGCTGAGTAGTCTGGAAGGAGGTGGGGGCCTGAGTAGCAGCATGGGGAGGACAGCCACCATTGGCCACATGAGGAGCTCCTCTGACCATCACTTTGGCCAGACCCTTGGATCTGCCTCCACTAGCACAGCCCAAAGTCAAATCACAAAGTACAGTACAGTACAATATGCTAATCAGCCAGGATCCCAGTACACTTTTTCTCAGCAGTTGTGATTTAGGTTCAATTCCCACCACCAGAGAGCTCACAACGTCATTTAAGATGCACAACTCAGTGCTACAGTGCTACGGTAGTTATAGAGCAAGATTCGAAATCACAGTGAGAAAAACAGGTGAAAACAGTGCTGCTGGGCAAGAGCTCTCCATAGCATTTGTAAACTTTTTTGTTGTGTTAATACTAATGGAGCCATGACAGGGAAGTAAAACTTGATTCGGGGTTTTCTGCACTTCTGTGTGGCCTGCAGTGCATCTCTACCATGTGGAAGAAATAAAACTCAGTCATGTAAAAACATGGGTCCTCTGATGGCAATTGACATGATTCACTCTTTTTTAATATGCCGTGTAGTTCAAGCAACATTTAAAAAGAACTAAACATGTCATATGTATTCTCGAGATGGTATGTACCATCTTGAGCTAATTTTTACACTGAATTCCAGATATATCTGCTACATGTTATTAACCTCTCTTTATGTTTCCTTATCTAACTGAATCAGCACTGAAAAACTACAAAACATAGAAGTATACATTTAGAGTTACTTAAAACCTTTATCAGAACATGTTTTATTTTCATGTATAAAGTTTATAGCCTCATAATCTTCATTCAATTTAATATTCTCACAGAATGTTAGTTTTATATAACTTCAAAACTTACATATCCACTCTCACTGGATATTTTTGATTATGTACACAAATCATTTCTGAATTTATATCAACACTTGAGTGTCATCCAGGCTATGACATATATGACATACTTGGACTTCAGTAGGAGTTTAAAGGTGTTGTCATCATTGGGTAAAATGACCACAGCTACCTGGGAAAGATATTTGAAGCCCAAAAGAAACTTAAGAGTATTGCCATATTATCTCATGCCTATTAATAAATTCTAACTTTTTATAAGATTATTAGTATTACTAAGACCTACTTCACATTGCTCTAGAATACACAAGTCCACATAGATTACTAGTAGCCATGTGATAGAAACTTGTCTTCCAGTTCTAGATTATTCAGTTTGTGTTAGGACAAAAGTATGAATGAATCAACCCATCAGCCATCGAATAACTTTAAAACAATAATCTATTTTTGCCCACAGTCCATCAATTTAGTTATATTAGGATTACTAAACACTTTATCACCACAGGCTAAATTTAATCTCTGTTGAACTTTACCTGAAGATCCACAAACTCAACCATGATTTCCAAGCCTCTAACTGAATTCCCATAAATCCTTGATACTAAACAGATATCATTATCTCCATTTTTCAAATGAAAAAACTGAAACACAGGGACAGTGATTGGTTGAGTCAAGGCCATGCAGTAGAAGATCCAGAATTTAAACTGTTTCTCTGACTTCAAAGTTTGTTCCTTTCCCTCTATGCCAAGCAATGTCTCCAGATTAACGGAAATACTCAGGTTGTTCACCATTGCTGAAAATGTCAGAAACTGGCATAAATCACTTAAATAAATAATACGATACCTCCAGGATCACTGTGTCCTTGCTTGTTCTATAATAGTTGTGATATAGTCATCAAGACAATTTAGGAATAAAATCTTATTAACTTAGCCTATATATCAGAGATTCTCAACCTTTATTATATCTAATCCACTTTTGGCACTTACTAATAATATAGCTTTCTGGAAGACATACTCTAAAAATGTGGCTTTGGTAAGTGTAAATAAGGCCTAAAAATTGACATTTTAAAAACACTGTGAAAAAGTTTTCCATTATGTTTTATTATGCAAAGCATTGATTATCATCAAATTTAATATTTCTGAATGTAAGTATTTTTGATGGTGAAACTTTTATTAAGTTCCTGTTGTTACTCTTTGATGCAATTAGTCTGAAATAAAAGTTGATGATATAATATTGATACAAGATTCCTAATAGAATTGGGCATTTCTCTTATACTTCTCAATTAATATCCCTGAATATATGCAGATTTTACTGAGTGTTCTTTTCCTTGAGTCTAAGTCCATCTGATTCTACGACATATAATATACACCCTTGACTACTTGCATGTGCAGTTCCAGAAGTTAGTCATCAGCTTTTCATAGTACCAGGTTGATTATATCATGGAATTTTGATGATGTTTGTAGTTGCTTGTGCTAGAAAACCCTCCCAAGAAATTGAAACATGTTTTAAAAACCTGTTGCCAGGTTTCTCATTGTAACTGTGTCATAATTGCCGAAAGATATATACTACTCACTGATAACAACCACAAATTTATTCTTGAAATACTCAATAATAAAAAATAAATCACTGTTTGAGATCAAGTGATGAAGAACTGAATGCAACTAATACTAATTGTTTTTCAAAAGTTGGGATGAAAGAGAGTTTCTACAGACATGGAGACTAGAAACATGCTATAAAAACTAAGGTGGCAGAATTTCTGGAAAATGGGCCTTTGATTCAATAGGACTTAAAATATTTATTGTGTGTATAAAGGGTCCCAAGCAATGCCAGGGAAGTACAGGGAAGAAGACATATTTCCCAACTTCAAGAAGTTTTAACTTCTCAGGAAGCCTGTTCATATCTACAATATGAATCACACTGTTATAAACGACAATTCCTATGGCCACACGCTAAGCCTTGAGAAACTGTTCCACTTCTAACATTTAAATCGTAACACAAATTTTTTAGGACAACAACCAGCTCTGCTTCCAGAAATCTTATTCTTTTACTTCTAATAAACGTCTCTGACCTCATTCAGACCTCTAGACATTTATATCCCGCATTTCTTCAGAATTAATCACTTAGGGGACCTAGTCCTCATTTTTCTCTTTTCTAGAGCAAACTCCATAGTCTTTCTCTTTGGATACTCTTGTCAATACCCACTTAACAGTAGCCTAGGTATCTCTGGAATTCATTAATCATCATCCATTTTCAAAATTTGTGGCTTTATTCTCTTAGATGACACCTTTCCTTCCTGACACTCCATGTTGCTTTCATTTCTTTGTTTACTAATTCAAAAATATTTATTGACACTATCATGTGTTAGGTGTCAGGAATACAATTTGGATTTTTTAAAAGATTTTATTTATTTATTTTTAGAGAGGGAAGTGGGAGAGAGAGAGAGAGAAACATCAATGTGCAGTTGCTGGGGGTCATGGCCTGCAACCCAGGCATGTACCCTGACTGGGAATTGAACCTGCGACACTTTGGTTTGCAGCCCGTGCTCAATCCACTGAGCTACGCCAGCCAGGGCCAATTTGGATTTTTAAAAGATATGGTTCTTATTCTCATGGGCATCACATTCTAGCAGTAAGGACAGAGAGTGATAGCAACATAATATACACGTAAACTTGCAACTATGATAATTGCAAAAAAAGAAGATGTACAAGGACCCTGATTTTTGTTCCTGTTTTTGTCTAAAAGACAATGAGAGTATATTTAAGGAGATGATATGCTTTGGTTTGCTCTTGGGAATACTTTTTCTATCACTAGTATAGTAGACAGATTGGAGACTGGCCAGAACAGATGCAGGTCTTTCAGGAAGTTAACAGTAGCAATCCAGGTGAGGCACAAAAAGCACTTGGCAAAGACAATGATTGTCAGATGGAGAAAAGGAAATTATTTGAGAGAGATGTTTCAGATGTAAAATTAATAAAACTTGGTGCTGGATTGGAAATGTAAGGGTAAGGGTAAAATGTATAGACAATATCCCTTGAGTTTCTGACTTACACAACTAGATAAATGGGCAGTCTTACTGCCTGATCAAAGGGAAAGAACCCTTTCTAAGAACATAAATTGTCAGCATGTTGAATTTGAACTATAATTGAAACTTTCAAGAGGAGATTTCAGGCAGGCTTTGGATTTGGATGTGGAGGTCCAGAGTTCAGAATCAAATGAGCCTGGACGAGACAGATCCACTTGCAGGTTGTTCTTGCATGAGACCAATGAGAGACTGCAGACAGGGAAGAGGAGTGTGGATGCAGGGCATGCATACAATGAAACGGTGCATCAAATGAGTGCTAGAGAAGAATATGTCTGCAAAAGGACAGAGAGTAAGAGCCAGATTGTGGGGGAAGAAATCAGGAGAATGTTGCACTTTTTTTTGTTTTCCTCCTGTCTTCAGGACTGTTTTGGAACCTGTTCACCTCAACATTCTTCCTTTGATGTAAATTACATTGGTCCAAACTGGTTCTACCACTTCTTTGAAGGACCTTTTTTCTGGCTGTTTTGCTGACTTTTCTCTTCCTTTCCCAAACAAAGGTAAGTATGCAAATTGTCTCTTCAGTTAATTTCATGTCTTTTCTTCCTGCTCTCCTAAGTGATTTCCTCCACTTTGCAATTTTTTTAGTGTATTTTATTCATCATGCTATTACAGTTGTCCCATTTTCTCTCCCATTTATTGTCTTCTGCCTGATACTCCTCTTCCCTCCAGGATTCTTGCCCGCCCCGCCCCCGCCCCCCCTCCCCGCCCCCGCAGTTCATGTCCATGGGCCGTACATATAAGTTTTTTGGCTTCTCCATTTCCTATACTATTCTTAACTTCCCCCTGTCTGTTTTGTCCCTACCAATTATGCTTCTTCTTCCCTGTACCTTTTTCCCCATTCTTCCTTCTCCACCTCCCCACTGATAACCCTCCATGTGATCTCCATTTCTGTGATTCTGTTCCTGTTCTGCTCCTGTTTGCTTAGTTTGTTTTTGTTTTGGGTTTCTTTTTTAGGTTCAGTTGTTGATAGTTGTGTTTGTTGTCATTTTACTGTTCATATTTTTGATCTTCCATTTTTTAGGTAAGTCCCTTTAACATTTCATAAATAAGAGCTTGGCAATGTTGAACTTTTTAAAATTTATCTTATCTGGGAAGTACTTTATCAGCCCTTTCATTCTAAATGATAGCTTTGCTGGATCGAGTTATCTTGGATGTAAGTCCTTGCCTTTCATGACTTCAAATACTTTTTTCCAGCCCCTTCGTGCCTGCAAGATTTCTTTTGAGAAATCAGCTGATAGTCCTATGGGAACTCCTCTATAGGTAACTGTCTCCTTTCCTCTTGCTGCTTTTAAGAATTCTCTTTATCTTCAGTCTATGGTAATGTAATTATGATGTGCTTTGGTATGTTCCTCCTTGGGTCCAATCTCTTTTGGACTCTCTGGGCTTCCTGGACTTTCTGGAAGTCTATTTCCTTCACCAGGTTGGGGAAGTTCTACTTTCTTATTTTTTCAAATAAGTTTTTAATTTCTTGCTCTTCCTCTTCTCCTTCTGGCACCCTTATGATTCAGATGTTGGAATGTTTAAAATTGTCCTGGAGGTTCCTAAGCCTGTCCTCATTTTTTTGAATTCTTATTTCTTCATTCTGTTCTGATTGAATGTTTATTTCTTCCTTCTGCTCCAAATCGTTGATTTGAATCCCAGTTTCCTTCCCTTCACTGTTGGTTCCCTGTACATTTTCCTTTATTTCACTTTTCATAGCCTTCACTTTTTCCTTTATTTTGCGACCATACTCAACCAATTCTGTGAGCACCATAATTACCAGTATTTTGAACTGTGTATCTGATAGGTTGGCTATCTGTTGTTTAGTTATATTTTTTTCTGGAGCTTTTATCTGTTCTTTCATTTTAACTATTTTTTTTTTGTCTCAGGAGGCTATCGCTTAGTAAGGGGTGGAGCCTTAGGTGTTCACCAGTGTGGGACAACCCATATCACTCTGTTGTGACACTGTATGGGGAGGGTAGTACTTGTTGTTTGTTGATTTATTGATGATAGCCATTTGGACAGGTATAAGGTAATATCTCATTGTGGTTTTAATTTGCATCTCTCTGATGGCCAGTGATATTGAGCATTTTTTATATGTCTATGGGCCATTTATATGTCCTCCTTAGAAAAGTATTTATTCAGGTCCTTTGCCTATTTTTTAATTGGATTGTTTGTCATCCTGGTGTTGAGTCATCTGAGTTCTTTTTATATTTTGGAGATTAAACCCTTGTCCGTTGTATCATTGGCAAATAGGTTCTCCCATACAGTTGGTTTCTTTTTCATTTTGATCATGGTTTCTTAGCTGTGCAGAAGTTTTTTTAATTTCATGTAGTCCCATTTTTTTTCCCGTATTTCCCTTGCCCTACATTCACTGAATGTATCAGTGAAAATATTGTTGCTTGGAATATCTGCATATCTGCATTTTATTGCATTTGTTTTTCTCAAGGAAATTTATGGTGTTACAGTTAAGTTTTTTTTATCCATTTTGAGCTTATTCAGGTATATGGTGTAAGTTGGTGTTCTAGTTTCATTTTTTTTTTACATGTACCAGTCCAGATCTCCCAACACCATTTGTTGAAGAGGTCATTCTTACCCCATTGTACGCTCATGCCCCCTTTGTCAAATAGTAATTTACCACAGAGACATGGGTTTATTTCTGGGGTTTCTATCCTGTTCCACTGATCTATGTGTCTGTTCTTATGCCAGTACCAGACTGTTTTGATTATAGTGGCCTTGTAATATAGTTTGATATCAGGTATTGTGATCTCTTACTTTGTTCTTCTTTCTCAAGTTGCTGAGGCTATTTGGGGTCTTTTTTGGTTCCATATAAATTTTTGAAGTATTTGTTTTAGATCTGTGAAATATACAGTTGGTATTTTAATAGGAATTGCATCAAATCTATAGATTTCTTCAAGTAGTATGGACATTTTAATTATGTTAATTCTTCCAACCCATGAATGGCATATGCTTTCATTTATCTGAATCTGCTTCAATTTCTTTCTTCAGTGTTCCATACTTTCTCAGTACAGTCTCTTACTTCCTGGGTTAAATTTATTCCTAGGTACTTTTTTTTTCTTGTTGCTATAGTAAATGGGATTTTTTTTCTTAGTTTCTCTTTCTGATATTTCATTGTTGATGTACAAAAATGTCATTGACTTCTGAATATTGACTTTGTATCCCACTATTTTGTCAATTTCACTTATTAAGTCAAGTAGTTTTTGATGGAGCCTATAGGGTCTTCTAAGTATGCTATCATGCTTTAAAAAAAACTATGGAAGCCATGTTTTAAATTGTAGTTGTTATAAGGGTTAAATATTGTAATTAAACTTTCTAACATTGGACCACTTTACATTCCTAGAGACAATTTCAATTGGTCTCCAAATTCATCTTTCTCTCCCTAGTGTCTCTTCTCTCTCAATTTATCAAAAAGTTTCCAGGAAAAATTCTTCAAACACAACTTTAACTAGGTTGTACCTTGCTATGAAGCCTACAGTGGTTATTTGTCTAATATAGGATACCATCCAAATTCCTCAGGAGGGCATTCAAAGTCCTCCACATTGTATTAACTCATCAGCACTGCTACCTCTTACAAATCTTACACTTAGATCCAATCTGACTCCCTTTAGACCTGAAGAAAGAACATATTTCTTTCTGCCTTCTTTTTCATGTATATCTTCATTTATTGAGAATGCAGTCATCCTTAAAATTTCAAAGCTACCTTTTCCATGGAATGGTCTCTAATGTACATAATGTGGAAATTATTTCCCTTTTTTATGGGCTCATAAAACAATATAGGCTTTTCCTACAGCACATACATCAATGTGCATGTAGGAGATTCATCACCCCTTTAGGATCCAATCAAGATTATAGCCTTTGTAAAGAGAGAAACTTCTGTTACATATTGTTATCTCTGCTGTCAACTAGAACAATCCCTGTTAGGGCTCAAAAAAGAAATGAAGGTGGAATTTATTTTTTAAAACTGCACTCAACAACATGGTAAAGTAAAAATTTTACTTGTTCATAGACTATAAATACACTTAAATAATAAATATTCTAGACAAATACCAACCAATATCTTACCCTAAATCATGTTGGTATCATCATCATGAAAGCAAACTCTTTAAAGATGAGAACCAATGGCAGAAAATCTTAAGACTGTGGAGGTGATTTCATTCCCCGCCCCCACCAGATATAGTAAATAACTTGAGGATATAGACACTGAAATATAAAGATATTTTGACCTGGGAGGAAATATGGAGTTACTGTGGTTTCTTGAGAAGAGGCATGATACATGGAAAGCGATATTTCAGAAACACTACTCTGGACAATAAACACAAAAAGGATTTGGAGGGAAGAGTGAGAAGTGCAATTAGAAGTGTGGCACAGCAACACCAGGTGGAGGGGAGCACGAGCAGATCTATAGCAGCAGAAACAGAGACAGAAAGCCAAAGTTGAGACAAAATAAGACATAAATTTGAAAGTATAACATTGGTTGATTTAGGTAAGCAGCAAAGAAAAGAAGAAATCGAGCATTTCAGAAATCAATTTTATCATGTCATAAAGGTGTAACCTTCCACAGTAGAATAAGTCCTCACTTAATGTCAATAGATTCTGCAACCTTAAGGGAGATGATGTATAACAAATGAATTTTACCATAAGTTCATTGTATAAACAAGAGTAAAGTTTCTATAGCATTTCCTCATCATTAATGAAATGATGGTGAAATGACTTTATTTTTACTTTATTTGAAGATCTGCTGTATAAAATTTATTTAATGTGACCTCCAACAACACTGGACTGAGGGTTCCCAAAGCACACCATGCGTGCTTCCAGTTAGCAAGTTGGGGGAAAAAATCTGTTGTCTTTCTTATTCAGTTAACCTGGAGCCACTTGAGGGCAAGGGCCAGGATACATAAATGTTTATAACTCTAGTCCCTAGCATAGTACAAGGCATAAAGTCAGCCAAAGAAAATAATATTGTAGAACTGAACTGATGCTGATTTATTTTAAGTAAAAGGAAGAACTTAACTCGCACTTACAATCACTGGCAGGTTAGCAGATACACGTAGATGTGTGAGTAGGGAAGTCTTACAGAGGGAGTAGCAATACTTCTATCTCAGTATGTTTGTGCTACAGTGTTACTTCTTTAAGGGCAGAGTTCAAATTTCCTTTGAATGTTCCACTGCACCCATCACAGTAATGAACTTGCAAAGGATGCTCAATTAAAATTATTTTTTCATTTTTTAAAGAAACAGACAATAGTAAGTTAGTCTCTTTCATTTCTCTTACTTTATTATAAAATATTTAAGTATTTAAAGAGACTCCAATGTTCTCAAAATCATTTGAGGCATTCCTCACTTAAGAATATTCTTTTTGTAGAGATTTCAAGATGTGACATGGTTTAACACGTTCTAGAAATGATTAGAGAAAAATAAATTTAAGATTTTCCTTAAAGCTGGTGTGAAAGAAGGAAGAGTTAGACTGCAGATTATTCTAATCTATTGAACAAAGTCTCTGAAAATATAAAACTATAAGATTTCTATGAACACTCTTTAGATCAATATTGTAGACTTTTCCCATTTGTCATTTTTCATATGATATATTGTAATCAACTCATCTGGTCCAGGAGTCAGCCTGCTTTTTCTATACAGGTCAGATGAGTAATTGTTTTAAGCTTGGCAAACCACATGCTCCCTGTCATAATTACTTAGCTCTGCTTTTATCATGGGAAAGCAGCCATGATAATACAGTAGCATGTGAGTGCGGTTTTGTTAAGGAAGGAAAGAAAGGAAGGGAAAGGAAAGCGAAGAAAAGGAATGGAGGGAAGAGGAGAGGATGGGGACTGGGAAGGGGAGATAGAAAGAAAGAAAGAGGCTTTGGGCTACATTTAGCCCATGGGTATAATTTGCCAACTGGTACTTTAGTGCAATATTCCTACATTTATTATGAAAATTATCAAATAAAAAAGAGAAATCCATATACTATCTCTTACATTTAACAATTGTTAATATTTTGCCATATTATTACCATGAAGAAACTTTCATCATCATGAGATTTTGCCTCTACATAATTAAGCATGTATCTTTAAAAATGAAGACATATTACTACATAAACTAATAAAATTGATAGTAACCCCTTAACAGCCCATATTTAAATGTCTTTAAATATCCCCAAAATTATTTCTATAGCTGCTTTGTTTTGATCAGAAATCTAGTTAAAGATCAGACATTGCATTTGATTATTAAATATTAAAAGTCTCTTATAATCTCAAACAGCAGCCCCCAACACACAGACACTTTTATATGACTCATTGAGGAATAATCTATTTTTTAAATTACATTTTAATGATTATGCTATTACAGTTTTCCTGATTTTCCCCCCTAGCCACCTTCCACCCAGCCTCCCCCACTCCCTCAGGCAATCCCACACCCTTGTGCATGTCCATGGGTCCTATGTGAAAGTTCTTTGCATACTTCCTTTCCTATGCTGTATTTTACTTCTCCATGGCTATTCTGTAGCTACCTATTTATACTTCTGAATCCCTTCATCTCTTCACCCATTCCTCCCCTCCCATCTGGCTATCATCAAAACACTCCATATCCATGATTCTGTCTCTGTTCTTCTTATTTGCTTAGTTTGTTTTTAGATTCAATTGTTGGTAGATACGTATTCATTGCCATTTTACTGTTCATAGTTTTGATCTTCTTTTTCTTAAATTAAGTCCCTTTAACATTTCATATAATAATGGTTTGGTGATGATGAAATCCTTTAGTTTTTTCTTGTCTGGGAAGCTCTTCACCGGCCCTTCGATTCTAAATGATAGCTTTAATAGGTAGAGCAATCTTGGCTGTTAGGTCCCTGCTTGTCATCACTTTGAGTATTTCTTGCTGATCCCTTACCCTGCAAAGTTTCTTTTGAGAAATCAGCTGACAGTCTTATGGGAACTTCCCTGTAGCTAACTGACTGCTTTTCTCTTTCTGCTTTCAAGCTTCTCTCTTTATCTTTAACCTTTGGCATTTTACTTATGATGTGTCTTGGAGTGGGCCTCTTTGCATCCATCTTATTTAGGACTCTCTCTGCTTCCCGTACTTGCATGTCTATTTCCTTCACAAAATTAAGGAACTTTTCTTTCATTATTTTTTTAAATAAATTTCTGATTTCTTCCTTTTTCTCTTCTCCTTCTGGCATCCCTATGATGTGAAGGCTACACTGCTAGAAGTTGTCCCAGATTCTGCTTATATTATCCTCATTTTTTGGACTCTTTTTTCTTCTTGTTGTTCTGATTGGTTGTTTTCGCTTCCTTATGTTCCAAATCATTGATTTGATTCTCAGCTTCATCCACACTATATTGTTACCCTATAAGTTGTTCTTTATTTCAATTAGCATCCTTCATTTCTGACTGGATCTTTTTTATGCTGTTGAACAATGTGCATAAGTACTAGAAACAATCCATGTCCTAGGAACAAATACCAAAATTTCTCTTTATATTGTTCTTAACATATTTACCTCAATTTCTTCTTTATTTTTATGTGAGATTAGAAAAAATGTGTATACAAATATAGAGATTCACATATGATACAAAAGCATATGCATGGAAATACACGTGTATGATCCATGCTATGGGTGCTGTGTAAATAAAAGGGAATGGGACAATCAGTTACTTTTATTTGGCTCAAAAAATTCTAGATCACTGGAATTCATCACCTTCTGTGAAAGATGCTGATTATTTTGTCTTTCAGGAAGACATCACAGTATCCCAGGCTGTGAGCAAATGTAGAAATGCAGACACTTGAGATGACATTTGAGAGTTTGCAGTGCCTTATGAAGGAGAGGAAAATCCTTTCCCAGGAAAAGGTTGATGCCTGTGAGAAAATATGTTAGTTTACCAGGGAAATTCCAAACAGAAAAATCACTACAAATTTTATAAAATTTCCATGAAATGAGTGAGAACTATTGGGACATATGTGGAGGCACACCTAATAAACAATGTTTAGCCCTGGTTAGTGAGGTTCAGTGGACCAAGTGCCGGCCTGGGAACCAAAGGGTCACTGGTTCAATTCCCAGTCTAGGGCACATGCCTGGGTTGCAGGCCAGGTCGCCAGTGGAAGGGCGCATGAGAGGCAACTACACATCAGTGTTTCTCTCCCTCTTTCTTGCTCCATTCCTCTCTCTAAAGAAAATTAAATAAAATCTTTTTAAAAAGAAATGAGAGAGGTTTATATTGCCTTAAAGCATCTTAAGTCATTAACATTAGAGAATAGGATCAACAAAAGTCAGGAAAGAGGACTGGACCAACCGAGACAATAGGACTGCACAAAGAAAAGGGGACCAAGAGGTGCTGATTGAAAACTGGAGCAAAGATAGGGTGCTTTCAGTAGAGAAAAGGAGTTGAATGTGTGAAGAACAGACAGAGTTGGCACAAAGACTAAGTCAGCAGATAAAAGCATTCTGCAATATAGTAACTGCAGGCCACATGTGGTTATTTAGATGTAAATTAACTAAAATGAAATTAAGTTAAAAATTCAGTTCCTCAGTCATAGCAGCCACTTTGAAATGCTCCACAGGGTTTGTGGCTAACCTGTATATTGCACAGCACAGGGAGAGAACATTTCCACATCTCACAGAGCACTTTGCAATAGCACAGTCCTGAGGACATTAAAATGAGTAGGAAGGAGAAAAAAGCAGAGGAAGAGGTGAAGGAGGAGGGATGGTGATTCAGAATCTCCCTTTCCCATTTCTGCTTGATTTCTCACGTGACAAGTCAAGACAGAGGCTGCTCTGCAACAGTGGGGTCTGCCACACCCCCTCTCACAAAGGTGCTGAAAGGTTGCTGCTTTACCAACACTCTAGGTGTTGGGATCTTTAGAGCAGGGCTTTGAGTTAGGGGTGGAGCCAAGGTTGGTTCTGGATGAAGGGGGCCTGTGCAGACCCTCGTGCCATGCCCAGAATTCAAGGTCAGTAAAACACTCACTTGGCACTCAAAAGCTGCAAGAGTAGGTTCCTTCATCTCTGGTGTCCAGTGAGTCTTCAGTCATTCGTGGTCATGAAATCCTCCTGCTCATATATTGCTCAGCCTAAGTCAGAGGGCAACATCACATTGTATATTGCTCCACTAATAAGACATTTGTTCTGACCATCACCTTTTATTTTACTTATTCATGTCAACCAACTCTAATTATAAGCATTATTATTTAGGGAAAGTAAATATAGGCAGCTTGTCTCTTCCCTCTGAACTCCATGAGGAATAGCATAAATATTCAAACCTCTGCTGAGTAACCTTATTTGTCACATATCTGCAGTGAATTGATAGCATTCTGTAGAAACTCTGATCCTCAGATTATCCTTCCTTTCTAGGACATTTTTACCATCCTTTTGGTCAAAATGAACTTATACAATCCAATGGGTCTTTTGTTCCAGACTGCTATTTCAAATCCCATAGACTTCCTGCCACACACAATATTTATACCTGACATTAACAGGTGAAGAGAACATATCCCAAAAACAATGTCAGCGCTGACTGCCTTGTGGGAGTCACTATTTATTTCATGAACAGGGTTGCTCGGTTTCCCATTTGCATGTGTGGGCAGCCGTCCCCATGTTCTAATTGGCTCACTATACAGGTTCTTGGCTCTGTGCTTGGGAATCGTCACTGACTTTTAACCTGTCTCACCTGAAGAGCAGCTTCTGTGTGTCCATTAGTATTTCAGACAAAGATCCTAATCTTAAAAATTATCAACAGGATTTTAATTGAAGGTTTTGGTTGTTTACTTTTAATCTGACTTAGTGATATTTTCTTTCTTTCTTTTTTTACTGCCCTTGAAAAAGGCATAACTTGAAAGAGAGGAGAAATGTTGAGGACAAAGATAATCATTTAGAACCAAAAATAGGGACTTCCCTGGACTTAGGCTGGTCCCTTAAATGCAGGTGACCTTATGATTGTAAGTATCAGAGTTTTGTTTATATGAACTAATGTTTTTTAAAAATCCTCTCTCTTAACATTAGCAAGTTTTCTGTCTTATAAAGAGCAACTTTGAAGATGTTTAGATATTTCCTATCATGGCCTGAAATGGAAAGTTTATAGTTTTCTACTGTGTCCTGAGTGTCTGGCTATGAGCATGGGCCAGATAATCCTCTTGGAATACTATAAGGTCACATCCAGACTCCACTTGGCTTTTAATATGGGTAGAAGTTAAACAACCTATAAATGGAGCAGAGGGAGAAAAACCCCTATCAATTGCATTATTCTCTATACTCCTGATCATTTTAAATGCCTGCCTGAAAACCCTCTATAAAGGAGTGAATATGACATCTCCTACAGAGAGCTGCCTTTCAGCTGGAAGAAGGGTGTGTCCCTATCTTTTACCTGGGAGCAAGGATGATCTTGTCAAGCATCTTCAAAAGACCAGCCCGAGTTTTTAGGGTGGGGATCTAGACTAGTTATATGTACCATCAGTCCTCCCACAAAGTCAGAAACACCTCAAAGCCTGAATGTAGAACACCTGCTGAGAAGTTGTTTTAATCAGACATCAGCTGATCGGGAGAAAAGAAAAAACAGAAAACAGGCAGCACTCCCCTGGTCCTGGATGTAAGAGCACCCAGCAGCGATGGACTGGCGCTTCGGAATAGCTGCAGTGCTGTTCATTTTTCTGGTAAGTGTGGATTCTGTTAAAAACCCTGCATGATCACTTTTGTTGTCAACAACTGAGAACTTTTTTAAAAACATATATTTTTTAAAATTTTTAAAGTGAGGGGAAGGGAAGGAGAAAGAAGCAGAGAAACATCTGTCCATTGCCTCTCAAAGGTGCTCTGACCCAGGACCAAACACACCACCCAGGCACGTGCTCTGACTGGGAATCCAACCATCAACCTTTTGTGGTCCTGGATGGTACCCAACCACTGATCCACACTGCCCAGGATGACAAAAAATAACTTTTTAGACAATGCCATTTAGTGTTATTTCTAACCTAAACCTATTAAAAACTTATGTTAATGACGATGTGATTTTATGAACAAGATTTTTAAATAGTTTTTCTCTCTTTAATTGAAGACTCAAGATCATATTAATACATCAGTGTCAACTCATCAGATAAAATCTCTGACATCAAAGTCATTGCTATGTCACTTAGGGAAAATATTGAATGTGGGGTAGTTATCTCACTCTTTAATAGCACTTTGTCATTCAAATTCTCTTTTGCAGCTGGGCTTTTAAGGTAATATCACAGACAAGTCCTGACTTTCAACCCAAACATTTTTCATTCTTTTGCTGTCTTTGCAGGATGCATGTAGTGCTGTGCTTCATATTTGTTTCTACTTGCTTAAGTTTTAGCTGGATTGTTGGGTTTCTGTAATAACAAGCTAGATCTTTGACTCAATGTATGCTGGTTAGTTTTAGTTCAATTCATTAATTAAGATGCATCATGACCAGTGGATTTAGTTATAAATGTGCATCAATCAGCTGGCAGCTTTAGAGCCAAGTTGCCCTTTAAACACGAGCTCTATTCCATGGACTTTCTAAGGCACCTTTGGGGCCAATGGATGTCATAACTTGGGATGTGGCAGGGCTAATGAGCATCATGCAGTATGTGTGTGAACAGGGGGGAATTTATTTGTCCATTGTGAAATAATAAAATACTTTCATTTTTAATTTTACATAAGTTTGATCTATTAAGGCCTATTAGAGCTGCAGTTGATTAAAGATTGTTCAGATGCTTATGTACATTCACAAGTCTATAAGATACTTATTTGATTGTTTATGATTGTTTTTAATTAGTTACACCCTATAAAACGTCTTTAAACAGCCACCTTTCAATTAGTCATTCTTCAGTAAGATGTATCATTTTATCAAAATCATGTATCCTTAGCGAACTTTCTTTCTTTGCACAGAAGTTTCTTGGCATTTGTACTTATTTTCTGAGCGGATGGGTATTTTTGTGTGGATAATTTGTTTGTTTGTCTGCCTGTTTGTTTGTTTTGCCATATTTTTCTTTGGAATCAATCACAAGTTTCCCATGTGCCTTATGAATATTATTTCTCAAAGAACTTATTGTATGATGAATTCAAATGTTTCACTTTTATAATATTGTAACATATTTTTATACATTTCAATTTCTAAGATTTGAAAAATCATAATTTATTTTCACTACTGATTTTACCAGATGATTTGTATAAATGTACTTAGGAATTATACTGTCCACTTTTGCTTTAAAATACTTTTTATTCTCAAAATTAACTACCACTATAGAAGACTCTTCCAGTTACCCTTCTATTCGTCTCCCTGAGAATGTTTGCTTTTATAAAAAATGAAAAAAGAAAAGTAAAGAAAGAGAAAGGAAAAACATTTATGCAAAGCCTTTATAGTCTGCTCAAAGTAATAAGTGAAAACCAACAGTAGGGAGCATAGTTGGACAATTTTGAATGTACGTAAGACATTTAAACTGATAGCACCTTTAATACAAATCCATTTGAGAGCTGTCAGCCATCTCTTTGCAAATATGTTGTGTAGTCTGCTCAATATCCTGAAGGTATAGGCCTTGTTCAAATTAGTGGGTTAGAGCTGGGAGAATAAAAATGAAAAATCTACTCCTACAGAGACCAATATCACCACATGATTATTCCATTTCTTAGACAAATCTTTTGGACAGAAAATAGCTTACACCTGTTATAGCACAACAAGCCAAGTAAATGTTATTGATTCTGCATTTATTTTTTGTTTCCATGAAATTATTATATGGGCAAAGTACTGGTATTCTAGGCCAGAGAACAAAATTACCTACACACCAAGCACAAGAAGTCTCTGAGAATGTTTATGACAATGGTATGAGCTGTGTCATGGTTGCTGTGGGAAAGCCAAATGGAACCAATAGAAGTTTTACAGTTCTAATGATTTTTAAAACTTATTTGTAATTTTGTCAGTTCCAATGAGTACAATTAACATACTTTGAAGGTGCTTTTTTTTCTAAAAAGCAAACTTCTGCAGCAAAGAACTCAAATAAATTTATCTTCATCTAATACCAAGAATGATCCAATTTCTTCAGTACATCATACCACCCTAGCTTCTCTTTCCATGGGTAATATTACCTTTCAAAATAAGCCCTGTGACCAACTGATAAACTAAGTCCACATTTTGACTTAGCTAAAATTATTTAGTCTTTAAGCAGGAGTTTACCTGATTATTTCTCAATGCTCAAGCAAAAAGACACAAAAAAATAATACAGTTGTGTGCAAAAACATGTTTACAGTTGTGAATAAGCTAAACACAAAATTTATTCCTGTAGTATTATTTATTATTCTATTATTTATTTGAATTAAGACAATAAACTACGTTGTTCCACTCCTGCATATACTCTATTACATAGTTTATAAACTTATTTTAACTGGACATCTTAAATACCCATAACTGTGTTCACTCCTAGAGACTGACCAGAAGACAGGCAAAAAAGAGGATTCTTTATGATTTCTTGAGCACATAGTATAATGCTATATGTTATAGATATTAGTATTTCAGTAAAATATTTTATATAAAATGAAAGCAATATTTCTGTTCACCTGTGCAGTAAAATTTATAAATTTTATTTAAGCAAAATCATTTCCATTTACATGGGGCTCTTAACTGCATATGTCATGGCACATTTATGACCAGCAACTTCTTTTACCTTTATGAAAATGGACAGTACACAGGTATCATCATTTAATTGGTTTTTGTTTCTGCAGAGCAAGAATACTTTGTCATGCCTGATCTATACTTTAGAAAAACCTAAACCACTAAAAAGTGCTGCCTTGATAAACCTGAATGCTTGGTCCCAAAAAGACAAGACACACTTATTTAACAGGGCTCATGAATCTAGAAAAACAACACTCTTGTCTATACCCAGAGCACTGAATTTCTGATAGCTCTTTCTTCATCATGAATTCTTTAAGGACATCATTGCTGAATACCCCTGTGTCCTAACAGACATTGCCTAACGTGCAAGCAGTAGGCATGCTTGATGATGCAGTTAGGCTCACTCTTCTCCCATCAGTGAGGGAACACCCTTACAGAATTTTGGGTCATCATCTACCCTTGCTGATGATGCTCGGTATGCACGTTCCTTGAATGGATTTAGCAGGTCAAAGTAGTTTAAATGCCATTGGTTGCTGATCCTGCCCTCAACAGGTGTGTGAGAATAGAGCTCAGTCCTTTACACTTGTCTAAGGAAAAGCCACATCCCCACGAATTAATGGCTGTCTGTTGCTCATAAAACTACTTGACTGTAAGTTATTTGATGGCAGGTTGTGTCTGATTCACTTTTGTACATTTCATAGTGTATCACACCAATGCAAGATTGCTCAATATGTGTGTAATCACAGAGTGTAGGCTCAGCAAAAGGCAATTTTTGGAGAGTTTAGATTTCCCTTCCTCTACACACTTCAAAAATTGTCAAGGTATTAAACATGGAAATCATCATGTTGAGTTTCCCTAAGACTTACTTTTATGAGGTACTATTACACTTACCTTACATTTTATCTAAGGCTTACTGTAATATTTTTAGCACTTAAGCCTCTTAAATGTCTTAATCCAGCCTTGGACCCACACAATACACATTCAGTGTATATTTGTCAAATAAATAAATAAAACAATGAACAAATAAGAGAAATCAACCTATCGAGAAATCAACTCCAGATTGATAGCTTTTGTGCAAGTAACAGAAAGAAAACATAAAAGAGAAGTTTTTTTAAATAAGCAAATTATTACATTTTAGCTTTGTCTCAAGTGAATTCTTGTAATATTTATAACAAGTAAATATCTTAGAATTTGATACTAAACAAAAACTGCCAAAGAACTGGAAAACCACCTCAAACTTATTAAATGCAAGAGGTTTTCCTTATAGAAATTATAAATTACTATTTTCAAAACCAATGAAATGCACAGAAATGTAAAACTCAGCATTAAAGGAAAAGAACTAAAAACGAGTATAATTAGAGAATCATTAAAATTGGCATGCAATTTTGTATCCTATGGTTGTTATGTTTTGCTTTTTTAAAAAAAATGTGGAATAGCTTCTAAAATAGAGATGGAGGGAAGAGATATTGAGGACTCACATGAAACATATTATTCATATCGGTCATTTTGGATAAAATAGGCTATTTAGTCTCATATACATATGGGGAAACAGTGGCACAGAATGGCTAAGTGACTTACCCCAATGCCCATATCCAGGGGGCAAGAGCCTGAGAGGTTCGCAGTGCACTTGACTATACTTGTATTTATCTCTAGGTAAATCTTTTTACAGCCTCCACAGAACATATTCCCAACTTATTTTGGAATCCAAACACTCCCCTAATTACCAGAAAACAACCTGACCCTAGAGACAAGGTCTGGGTCATCCAGTGTGAAGTCCTTCAATTTCCCTGTCCTAATCAACTTAATCTCCATCATTTCACTCTTCCTTACCCTGTGTCTTTAAAGCCCTTTCTCTCTGCTGCTTCCCTCCTGCTCATCATATACCTCCAGCAAGTACTTTCTCAACCCCTCCTGTTTCAAATCAAAATCTCCTTTTCTCCTGCCTTCAAAATCCACATCCCCTTTCCCCCAAATATCTCCTTGTACACTTCATCTTATGTACTATCACTTCTGTTTCCTTGTATCACCACATTTCTCAAGAAAGTGGCACCTTACATCCTCTTCTCCTTCATCTTGTCCCCCACTCCTTGTCAGTCAGGAAGAGCCCATTCCATCCAACTGAAAGCATACTTTTCAAAGTTACAGAAAAGCTCAGAGGTCCTCAGGATTCACCCTGTTCAACTTTTGTATATCATCTGACACTTGTTCAAAGCCTGTCTGTCTTTCAGTTCTTCTTCTTTAGACACCCATGACATTGCATTTTATTTCCCTCCTATTTCTTTGGCCACTTCTTTTCCCTCTTTTGTTGTTTCTTGTTTATTGTCATGGTTTCCAGTTACATAAATGCGGGAATTCCCCTGGTGTCATCCTCAGCCATGGGCTATTTCTTTCCTGTGTTCTCTATTTCAGGGATTTCAAATTCTCCCATGATTCCAACCATTCTGCCTGAGCTGGTGTCCCTCAAATCAGGCCTAAATTAAATATTTCTTCATGGTGCTGACACACATTTCAAATTCCCAGACATCTTTACCAAGCATTGTTCTGGCATCCCAAACTGGTTATGTTCTAACCTACTAAATTGTGCTTCTGCCTTGCTCCTGATCTCCTAGTTTATAAGTGCAATGGTCTCAGATTCTCCCTCTCATTACACCCACACACCACTTGTTCTCAAACCTGTCAATTTCAACCCAGTTGTATCTTCCCGTGGATCTTTCCCAGTCTCATCTCTGGGCTGAGTTGATGGAGAAATTCAACTGCTGGTTGCCTGTAATTGCTGCCTCTTCCCACAACCTCCATCAATTATTGTCAGAGTCTTCTTTTAAGTCAACAATTTGTCATGTCTTAACCATGATCAAGAAACTCCAATACACTATTTCTCTATTGCACACAAGGATTTGATGTTAGAATTTGAAAAGTAACTGTATGTAATCTAGTCAACATCTGTCATTTTTTGAATGAGAAAAATAAAACTCAGAGAATTTAGCAAGTACATTATAAGTTTTCTGACTCTACTTAATGTTCTTTTTACCTCATTATTTTACCTTTAATAGTCAAAGAGTAACTTTGTTTCAGAGTTTATTTTACACTCTGAGCAAAAGGCAATATGGATATGTCAGCATAACATATTTTTAAGAAGACCTGGCAGTTTTTTAATTGCTATTCCAATTGAGAGCCTGACTATACAGTGAAACCTACTTGGTCGTCTGCCTATGTTGCCTCTCATGGCAAAAAGAATGACCCAGTTTCATAAAGTGAGAAGGTTAGTGGCCTCTGGCATGGTTCTGCAAAACAAACAGTGGCGCTGACACTTCAGTGTGGTGAGGGAAGTGCAAGAGAGAGAAGAGATGAATACACAACCTTGTAGCAGTGAAGAATAGGCTTCCAAACACACAAATGAGGTCTCCCCACACCCACCTCCAACACCCACAAATGAGAGGAGTAAGTCTCCATGAGTTCAAGGTAGCAAGAAGCACACAGGTGAACTAACATCATTTCAACTCTACACCCAAGTGGGATTCAGGACTCTACAATAACATTTTGGTTACTTATCCCAACTGTTTGGGTCATTTGTATGTCTTCCTCCCCCTTTCCCCCAGTATGACTATTATTGTTGTTGTTGTTATTATATGTAAGCATTCTGAATCACAAGGACAATATGAGATTAAATTAAAATCCAAATTTATTTTTTGAATTCTCAAAATGGTAATGTCAGTTTCCTGCACTGTATTTTATTTAGTAATTTATATAAAATAGGCTAGTTGTACTTGATTGTTAAACTCATGTCTCAAGCTCATTTAGGCTGAATTATATTGGATTGTATTTAGTGATTAATATCTAAAATTCAATTTCCTCATCTGTAAAATTATTATAACTATAGTGTTGACCAAATGTATTTGTGAAGATTAAATGCATGGATTTCTCTAAACACGTTTTATACTACCTAGTTATCATTTAGTGAATTGTAATGGTGATACTGATTAACATCAAATATATACCATGAGTATATGACTCCCATATAAAAATATTATCTATTTAAAATACTCGTACTAATCATAAATATAAATTTTCTTGAATTATCAATTATGGTGATTTAAAAAATGTGCTTACACTTTAAAATTTATTTTAATGGCAAAATTAAAACTCACTATAAAAGATATTTACTATATTTGGATATTACTGTTATTAGTACTTTATTAAATGCAAACCATAATTTTATTTTCTCACTAATATAGATAAAGCTTATGTATAATAACAGTTTTCATACTTTGTAATTCTAAAAAACTCAAGTGTCAATGTTAAAAATGTCTTATTTAGGGAGAAATAAGAATTAAAAAGTTACATTATACCTATTAATTCTAAGTGCAATTTAAAACAATATACACAACCTAACTTTCAAATCCACACCTGTTTTAGATAGATATTTTACAATGTCTTAAGTATGCTGATCTATTAAACTTCATACGTAAGTGTTTGTGTTTTTAGAATTATCTTTGGTTTTTAGAGGAAAATAAGTCAAATTAACCAGATTTAACACTACAAATCATATGTAAAGTCAAAGCCAGAGCTGAGCTGAAAGTAGGCAGAGCTATGCTTGATGAGCTCACTTATTTAATGCAAGAGAAAAAACTAACGGAAGTTGCTTACCCAGCATTCAGTCCCCGCACTCTGAAATGTCTTCTCCTTGCTTTGGAAGGAAGAATTCATATCATCAACTTTGTTTAGTATGAACAATGAAACATCAAATATAAACTCATTTTAACATAGCAAAAAATGTTTTTTAATCATATTGTATTTTTCCATTGCAATGAAAAAATATTTGTATTCATCTTAGAACTTTATATTCTCATATTTCAAAGCAAGTGAAAAATTTATCATCTTAAGATATTTAAGAGTAATATAAAATCATCCATTTAGAATTAGAATGTGAAGAAGCAAATATTTTGATGCTTTCTGGACAGTCTTTGCTTTGTATTCTTTCTTCATCCCAAAACATATTTTTCTATATTTCCATCTGAGTCTACTCAAGGGCTAAAACTACAGTCAAAAGTTTTAGTGTTATAACTTATTGCTGAATTTCACTAAAGATCTCCAGCTCTTCAGACACAGGATTTATTAAGAGAACCTGATTTTCCAACTCTCATCCCCACTGGGTTCAACCTTCAAATGTCTTAGCTCATAAGATTACCAGTATCTTAAACAAGTTAAAGTAATAAAAAGAAGAGCAAAATTGAGAAGTATAAACTAAAAGAAAAGGAATCATTGACATCATTATCAGACCTGAGAGACAAACCAGGTCTGCCTGCTATCTAGGCTGAGAAAATAATTTTAATGATTCAGATTGTTTGATTTTTTAATAATTTGTTAAAATAAATTATAAAGCACTTATTTAAAAATTAAATATTGTGTTTATCATATTTTTATAGGTGGTGGTGGAAGTTAACAGTGAATTTCGAATCCAGGTAATACATAAATTGAATTTTTCAATTTAAAAACAGAAAAAATGGTTTGGGAGTAACAACATATCCCTGCCCCCTGCCCCAAATAAAATTCATCCTTATAAGTAAAGTTAATGTTATGCTGAAATTAATAAAGTTTTGAAATTCCCAATCTTCCCAAGTAAGCATCCTTTCTGGCATTTCAATTACTCCTCCTACCAATTCTTTAATGGAATGTGAATTATGAATAGAAGCTAATAGATACCACTATTTAACCTGCCCATTCAAGGTAAGGGATTATAACACTAAAAATGGCACCATCAAGTGGCATACAATCAGAAGGCAAAAACGTGAATGGATCAAGTTTGCTGCAGCCTGTCGTGAAGGAGAAGACAACTCAAAGAGGAACCCAATAGCCAAGGTAAGTCTCAACCCCAAAACACAAAATCAAACATCAAGTGGATGAAGTTAAAGTTTCAAAGAACCTGTCTTTCAAATATTTTATGAATGTATCTCAATGAGAAGTTATGATATAAAACAGAACAATACTCATTCAGGTTATGGAAACTGAAGCCACTGAAACCATGAGAAGGATAAATTAAAATTTTTAGGCACTCATGTAGACAGTTAAACACTGACTCCCCTTACTGGTGAAATTAATACATATGATCACATGTTATCCTAAACTCTAGATTTTAAAATTATAGTGATTTAGTAATGAATTTACTACTCAGCACATTTAGAGGAACTCTTTCAGTGCATGCTCTTTCTGCCTCCTAATCTATTAGAATTAAATTCCTACTTTTGATTTATTTATGAGGATTCACAATGTACTGTCATTTGTAATCTTTTTCCTTTCACTTTCCTTTGTCTTTGTAAAGAACATACACATGTGCACACTCAGAAACACATCCTCATGCACTGTTTCCCTCATAATACAAAAATATATACATATATATACACGCACACTGACACACATTCAAACATATCACACAATATACATAAGAGACACTCCCCATACAATAATTTATTTCAGATACAACTGTCCTGGTTTCTATAACCATATATTTAAAGTTGTCTCCTTATTTTCCTGCTAAAACATCCTCCCCATTTCCAGAATTCAGAGCTGTCTGGAAATATACACAGTCTTTTCTTACCTACATAAATCCACCCCAATCTTCTTCCTAACCACATTTAAAAAGTATTTTTTGAATTGGAAGATCAAAGTTAGGTAGTAACGACACTGGTCAACTCCTTAGGATGGCATGGACAGCCCTGCTCCAGACCTAGTGCTAGCAGAACCTGAGAATAATATGATCAAATTGTAAATGTTGAATGAATGATGAATGAATACATATATGATGACTGCATAGAATTAGATGTATTAGGGTGATATTTTACTTTTTTATTATTTGGTAGAAATATAAATTGAATTTTCTCTTACATTTACAGTTATCATTGAAAATCTCAAACTGTAACTATTCCACTTATCTAGTAAAATAATTCTCTACCTTCAGAATTTCCCCCCAAAATAACAGGGACAGAACACTCAGCACTTGTCAAAAAAGACACCAATTATATATCAAATATAACAGACTTATTTTGCATCCTGTAGTATTTTCAAATGTGCTCTTTCTGCAGATCCATTCAGACTGTGCGGCCAACCAGCAAGTTACATACCACATCTCTGGAGTAGGAATTGATCAACCACCTTATGGAATCTTTCGTTGTTAATCAAAAAACTGGTGAAATTAACATAACGTCCATAGTTGATCGAGAAGTCACTCCATTTTTCATTGTAAGTGGATGCAGTGTCAATATACAAGTATATGTTCAGGCCTAAATTACGTTGGGATTATCTCAAGCTCAGCTCATGCTTCACTTCATTTCAAGAGTGTCAGTATAGGTGTTTTTGGTTGTCTCTTAATTCATGCACAGCTGTGACCCAGGCACACACAGAGAGCACTGAGTGGCAGGTGAGTGTTTTGCTTCAGTGCCTTAGCAAAAATGCTAACCTGTGGTCTGGCCCCAGTGGCAGGCTAGAGCATTTGTGTGGAAGGGCAAGCACTCAACCTTTACTTCGTTTTCTTTAATCCAGTTGAGAATGTTGGTCTCTGATAACCCCAATGTCAAGTGATGATTCTATAGCTACTACAGGAGCCTTCTCTGAGTAAACGCACTTGAGTACAGACACACATTGCTCAAGCTCACCTGAGCATAGGATGTTCCTTGGAAAGACTTAGTTCCTCTTTAACAGAATCTTCCTCTATCCCTTACAGCAGCTGTGACAAAGCTTAAGTGCTTACTCTTTGAACCCTTAACTTCATTCCTATTTTAAGCAGCTGACCTCATGTCAAACTCATTAAAAAATCTGAGTCCTCCTACAATTAACTCTTACAAACCAACAAACTCCAACAATTAATTCTCTCCACCTGCTCAGAAGTGTTCTACATTAAGTACAAAAGCAAGATGAATTTTCTGTTTTTAAAATATATCTCGAGATCTTCTATTGTCTCATAATCATCTGGTATTGAAGAATCTTATTCTATTAACTTTGACTTTTCGTGCTTCTTCTGTCTACTCTGTAGGTTGCTTCCATCATGGTTCACACTTATTAATACTTAAAATTGAAAATTTAAAATTAAACCTTCCTCAGTCTAGTAACCTCTTCTATTAAAACCTCGTCAATCCATCTCCAAAAATGCCTTCAGATAGTAATCTATGCTTGTTGCTTTCACTCATACCACTTGTCTGTATTCCTAAGACTACTTTAATTCTTTAAGTCTTCTATTCTAAATTAATATTCCTCCCTTGTTTTCCACAATGTTTTCCCAAACACTCAAAATCTGCATGCCAGCCTATTAGCTGTTGTTAAAGTACAGTGTTTCTATATGAAACATACCAAATAGGTTAAATCATATACATTATACTTTTGTACATACCTAATGTATCAATAATAATGATAATATAAGCACCCATATAGCCACCACCTAGCTATGAGTGCTGTTTCTTTGAAGCCCCCATGTGACTCTCTTTTACCACACCCTGAACCCCATTCCTCCCTATTCCTAAATTCAAACACTGCATTTGCATCACTTTGTTTATTTCCTTGCATGAATCCCTTGGCTTGGAACAACCTGCCAATTCCCAGCTCCACCTGCGGAAGTTCTCTTTTAAGATCTATCTCAGTCATTGCATCCTCCCACGATATCATAGTGTTTTTGTTCTTCTTTTTATGGGTGATCATGTTACCTTTCCTCAAATGGTCTTTTGAGTTCATGTTTGCCTCCCCTTATTGGTTATAAGTACTGCCTGTGCTTACACTTCAGTAGGAAACAAAGTCTTATTTTTCTTTTAGCTCTACATAGCCCAGCATAGTGTTCAAACAAAGTAAAAACTTAATATTTGTTGAATCACATAATTCTTCTTCTTCTTTTTTTCCACTAGATTTACTGCCGGGCTGTAAATGCTCAGGGCCAAGATTTGGAGAGAATTCTTGAGCTCCGAGTTAGGATTTTGGATATAAATGACAACCCTCCCGTGTTTTCTATGTCTACTTTCCTAGGACAAATAGAAGAAAACTCTAATGCAAGTAAGTAATCAACTTTATTAAATACACAAGAGTATATTGGCTTCCAGATGATTCTAAACAGCCAGTCAACTTGAGGCTAAATGATGTCAATGTGCACAGCACAGATGTAACAGGTAATTGTAGAAAACCGTGCAGAAGACAGAGGCATGAGGAAATCTCCATAAAGGCTGTCCCTTCAAGGGCAGAAGGAGCTCCAATCTGTCATACACCAGGAGGGACTCCAAAGTAATGAAAACTGTTTTCTCACGTAATTCACATATAAGCTGTGCCCTAGATTCCTAAGGAAAAATTCTTAAAGGGCTTTGCACAGTGTTGGCAGGGCCCCTGGAAAGAGAATTCAGCCTCCCAGCCTGACTGTTTTGAAGGGCAATATCATCCACTTTTATTCATACTGTTTATTTTTTAATCTTTGTTTTAAAAAAATAACTTTTAAAATCACCCATAGAAATCACTTCCAGGCAATCTCTTGTGTGGCTGTAATCTTCTAGAGCATTTTTGACAGCCAATAAATGCAAAATAAGTATTGTTTTTTCTTCTTCTATGTGATTATAAGTGTGTGTGTCTCCGTGTTTTGATGGCTTTTTACTCAAGTTACTGTTTTTATGCATTTAAAATGTATTATAAACTGAATCCTGTTTGGCCCACCTTGCACATTTAAAGCCAAATGTCTCAAGTGGTGCAAGTTGAGGGGCACCAGAAAAGCTGTACCTACACAGAGCGTCCACCTGCAAGAGCTGTGACCATCCAAAGGTGGGGTGGTCACTGTAAATGGCCACTCCTTGTAGATCACTGTAAATGGCAACATTTTAACTGCCAAATATTCAGACCCTTGGAAGGAACAGTATATCAACTGCTTAGCACACTACTGAAAATTGGGCTACACATATGGAAAAGAGCAGAGATCATTTTCATTTGAATTCAAAACTTAACATACCATAGTTACTTTTAAACTTTATGTGGTATAACTGCTTATGAATTTTAAAAATCCTTATATTTTACTTTATGCATTAAAATATCTCTATAGTGTAAACTATTAAAAATACCATTTTAAAATGTTTTTTGAACACATTCACACAACATGGAAAGTAAAAATGGAATGGAAATTTGACTTTTTTCTCTTTTCTAGTAAGTGCTACCATTAGTTGCTTAGGTATGTATGTTCTATAATTATGTAAATATATAGAGACATGTTTTTGGAAACTTTTTTACCTATTAATACACAGTACAAACTTTTTAATACATATTTTGAACATATTTCCATGTTAAGAAATATAGATTTCTTCAATCTTTTTGACAAGTTGCCTCAGATTCATTGTATAAATGTAGCACAATTAATTGCCTTTTGATATATTTTTTAAATGATGCCGAAACAAATACACACAGAGATTGAGAGAGGGAGATGGGAGATACGTTAGTCATTTTTGTCTGTAAGACACTGATTGTGTATCAAACAGCTGGAGTGTAGAAAAGAATTCTGGTTTATGAACACTGGCAACTTTTCACACTCTCTGGTGTCCTTCATCAAAACTGCTTGTAGGATTAAAGGTCAAGATAAGGGATAGGACAAAGTGTGTAGTTAAACAAGCTTCTCTTTAAAACTGCTAGTTACCTAGCACTAAACTAGGGACCATCCAAAAGAAAACAATAATATACATTTACTGAATATGCATTATTCAGTAGGAACGTTATATGATTTTCTCTCATTAAACTACCTAATCCTTTCATGATTTCAGTGAGGATTGTCCTGTTATCATATCCACATTTGCAGATAAGGAGACTGAGGCCAAGACCCTATAGCTAGAAAGAGCTATATAGTTGACAAACTTTGGTCTGGCCATAATATCATTTTGTTTCACTATAACAATAAAAAAAAAGGCATCATACTAGAATAAGAAATGGAAAGGCAGAATAAAACATTTCTTTGTTTTCTATCAGCAATACCTAGGTTCTTGGTAAAATGGGCTTTTTTGTTAATGCAAAGGTATAAAAAGGAGCTAATATATGAATATATTGAAGTAAAAAGGAAAAGAGGTAGCTATAACAAAAATGCAAACTGTTCATTTACAATTAATTTTTCTTGATCTTTAGATACACTGGTGATGAAACTCAATGCTACTGATGCAGATGAACCCAATAATTTGAACTCAAAAATAGCTTTCAAGATCATAAGCCAGGAACCTTCTGATTCACCCATGTTTATTATCAACAGATACACTGGAGAAATTCGAACAATGAATAATTTTCTAGACAGAGAGGTAATTTCTCCTTTTCTATTTTTTTTTATTTTTTGAAGATTTTATTTATTTATTTTTAGAGAGAGGGGAAAGGAGGGAGAAAGAAAGGGAGAAAAACATCAATGTGTGGTTGCCTCTCACATGTCCCCTGCTGGGGACTTGGCCCACAACCCAGGCATGTGCCCTGACTGGGAATCGAACTGGCAACCCTTTGGTTCACAGGCTGGCACTCAGCCCATTGAGGCACACCAGCCAGGACATAATTTCTTTTTTTTTAAATATGAATTGTTCATTGATTGAAACCAATTCTAAAAGAAAAAGTACCTAAGAAAGAAAAAAATTATATTTAAAATTTTTAATTACCTAATCCTTTTACATAATGGTAAGGACATTAAAAACTCTTTAAGATGAAAATATAGGGATCTCTCACATACATTTTATACTGTCATTTTTTCATATAACCTTACTTAGGATTGGCCTCAAATTGAGAAAACTCTATTTTGAGAGTGTATAAAATATGTTAACTAGAATCAAAAGCTTGGCTTATTCATGCATGTGAATGTGATCAAGGCTGCAGAATTTTTACAGGCTAAGAAACTGGTTTATGTTCCTTTAACACCACAGGGTATTGTAAGCTCATTTGACAACAGAATTTTTTTTCTCTTCTTATGTCACACCTACTGACAGCCTATTGATTACTCTGGGAAATGAATCACAGGAACAGAATAATGAATAGAAATTAAGCAACATCCAGATCAATGTTTCATTTACAAATAAGAAAAAAAAATAGTGATTGTTTTCAAATTAGAATCAGCATTACGTGGTTTCTATTATGCCATGTTGTCCTATCACTTAAAGTAAAAATATCAACTTTCATTATTTTTCAATATTATAATACAGCTGACCTGTATATACTATAGGGATATAAATAAGGAGTTTTATTTTCTAATTAATACTCAATATATGTTGTTTAAATCATTATAGTTATTTAAAAATGACAATCTCTTGTTAATGACCTAGAAGTCTAGCATAAATTTTTACACTCTTTAATTATCCAAATGCCATCAGTTTCTCGGTTACCTATATCTCTGTTTATAATTGTTTGAAATTACAGTCAGAAGAAATGGACTCTTTAGGTGTTTCTCAAACTTTCCTAACCCAATGAAAGTCCTTCAATGTCGAAAGAATTTTAGCAGCGAAGTGCTCTAAACAGTGAAGGAACTTTGAGGTCACTGTGCACCACCATAGCCGATATTCTTAACCTGGGGTCCAGGGAGACACTTCAAAATGTCTCTAACTATGAATCTTCTACAGTTATATGACAATTTTGAATGAGAATGCAGTTACAAATGTGTCTAGAAAAGGAGTCAAAACTTGTGCAGCTTCTAATAATTTAAGTACCATTGAGCAGAATCAAGACAGATCATCAGTAATTTCACTGCCAGAACCTGCCTCCCCCACCATCCAAGAAAAGCAAACCATTTGTTATCTCTTTATTCCTCCACACTCGGGGGCTGGTTATCAAAGGTATGGAATTCTTAAGCCCAAAATCTTGATAAAACTCAATCTCTCTTCTCCTGATACTTTTGACCCACTTTACCCTTTATAAACATTTTCAAATTCTGAGCATAGAATAAGGAATGAGGTCTTTAAGAAATGTTGCTTTTATAAAATGAGGCTGGATAAATATTTGGGGAACTAGACGTGGCAACTTTCAAGTTGATTCATGTGAGGTTTGTGAATTGTCAATAATCTGTGTTACCCTCATCACCACCATAGATTTATGTAACTGTTGAGCCAACAGTTTAAAAGAACTCTGCATGAGACAGAATAAGGACTGTCTGTGTCAACTGCTCTGTGGTTTGTGTTTCAGCAATATGGCCAATATTCTCTCTCTGTAAGAGGCTCGGACCGAGATGGTGGGGCAGATGGCATGTCAGCAGAGTGTGAATGCAGCATTAAAATCCTCGATGTCAACGACAACATCCCATACATGGAATTGCCTTCAGTAAGTATTTGTCTTTGAAATTAATAATTTTTCACTCACCACACTTTAACATTTGTTGGAACAATCTTATTTGCAGATGTATATTCATCCTTAGTCACACACAACCCAGATGTAGACCTGTACTTTGTCCAGGATGTTTATATAAGGCCAAGGGAGAACACATTTGAACAATGAAAAGTCTGACTATAAATGCAGATCTTTTTTCTAAATAATGATTAATGATAAACATTTAATACAAGTCTAGCATAGTTCTCTGATTCACATAGTTCATATTAAGTTTTTTTCTTCTTGTTTCAGTATTCTATAAGTATTGAAGAAAATGCTCTGTATTCAGAATTGCTCCACATTAGAGTCATTGATTTGGATGAGCAGTACTCAGCTAACTGGATGGCAGTAATTTTCTTTATCTCTGGAAATGAGGGAAATTGGTTTGACATAGAAATGAATGAACTAACAAATGTGGGAATTTTAAAGGTTATTAAGGTATGGTATCATTATCTAAATATTTTGTTCTCCTTGTCTTATTGCAAATGTTAATCTTAAAATTAAATTTTAAGATTTACAAACTTGAGTGTGTGAAAGAATAAAAATTCCTGTTTTAGAATAGTATATGAAATAGAGCTATTACATAGAAATTTTTCTGTTTATATAATCATGAAAACCAGTATTGAATTTTTAACTCGAAACACTTCTTTTTATTTTGGCATTTCTTTTTTTAAATTATTGTTCAGTTACAGTTGCCTGCCTTTTTCCCCATTGCTCTACCCTGCCCCATCCCTTCCACTCCCACAGTTGATGCCCCCTATTAGTCCTCTATTTATGTCCACTTCTATCAATACAGTACTCCATCACAAGTCATATCAATTGAAAGAATTTTCAAACATGAAACTTATTTAGTGCTTACAACAAAGTATGATCAATCATGAAGGTGTTGTTTTAGAATATTTAGGAAAGTATTTTTAAGTATATTTTATTGATTATGCTATTACAGTTGTCCCATTATTTCACTTCCCCTTGATGCCCTTTGCCCTGGTCCATGGGTTGTACATATAAGTTCTTTGGCTTCTCCACTTCCCATACTATTCTTAACCTCCCTGTGTCTATTTTATACCTACTATTTATGCTTCTTATTCCCCATACCTTTCCCCCCATTCTCCCTCCTCCCCCTACCCACTGATAATCCTCCATGTGATCTCCATTTCTGTGATTCTATTCCTATTCTAGTTGTTTACTTAGTTCATTTTTGTTTTGGTTTTGATTTTTTTTTGGTTCAGTTGTTTATAGTTGTGAGTTTGTTGTCATTTTACTGTTTGAATTTTTGATATTCTTTTTTTTCTTAGATAAGTCCCTGCAGTATTTCATGTAATAAGGGCTTGGTGATGATGAACTCCTTTAACATGACCTTATCTGGGGAGCACTTTATCTGCCCTCCCATTCTAAATGATAGCTTTGCTGAATGATCTATGTTGTATAGGTCCTTGCTTTTCATCACTTTGGATATTTCTTTCCAGCCCCTTCTTGCTTGCAAGGTTTCTTTGGAGAAATCAGCTGATGGTTTTGTGGAAATACCTTTGTAGGTAACTGTCTCCTTTTCTCTTGCTGCTTTTAAGATTCTCTCCTTATCTTTAGCCTTGGGTAATATAATTATGATATGCCTTGGTGTCTTCCTCCTTGGGTCCAATTTCTTTGGGACTTTGAGCTTCTGGGACCTCCTGGAAATCTATTTTCTTTGCCAGATTGGGGAAGTTTTCCTTCCTTATGTTTTCAATTTCTTGCTCTTCCTCTTCTCCTTCTGGAACCCCTATCATTCAGACATTGGAACATCTAACGTTGTCCCGGAAGTTCCTAATCCTCTTCTAATTTTTTTGAATTCTTGTTTCTTCATTCTGTTCCAGTTGAATATTTCTTTCTTCCTTCTCTTCCAAATCTTTGATGTAAGTCCTGGTTTCCTTCCCTTCACTGTTTGTTCCCTGTATATTATTCTTTATTTCACCTCACATACCCTTTACTTTTGCCTCTATTTTGCCACCATATTCAATCATTTTTGTGAGCATCCTGATTACCAGTGTTTTGAACTCTGCATTTGATATGTTGTCTATCTTCTTGTCACTGAGTTATTTTCTGGAGTTTTTATCTGTTCTTTCATTTGGGCCATATTTCTTTGTTTTGGAGCAACAGATACCTTGCAAGGGGTGGATCCTTGGGTAATTATTAGAGCTGGGCAAACCACTTCTCTGCATTGTGGTGCTGTGCATGGAGGAGGGGACAGAGAGGAAACAATGCCACTTGCTTTGCTCTCTCCCTCCCTTCAGTCACTTCCCTCACTTCCCACAAGTAGATTGTGTACTTTCAGGTGCTGATTCCTGGGTGGGTGGGCTTGTTCATTTTAGGATCTTGTGGGCCCCTATAATGGACTCTCCTGTGAGACTGAGAGTTTCTCCAGCTGCTGCAATCCCCACAGATTTTTACAGCCAGATGTTTTGAGGCTTTGGTTTCTAACATTGGAAACTTGAGTTGCTCGATCTGTCTCACTCTCCAGTTTTCCTCCTGGCTTATCTGCACTCGAATGTGGGAATCCTGGTCTGCCAGCCACCTTGCCCCGTGTTCTCACCATACTAGCTTCCCATTTCTGCCTCCTACCACTCTGTATGAATGTTTCTTTAACTCCTTGGTTGTTGAACTTCCATACAGTTTGATTTTCTAGCAGTTCTTGTTTTTTGTTTTTAAATAGTTTCTTATCTTTCTTTTAGTTGTGTGATGGAGCAAAGTGTGTCTACCTATGCCTCCATCTTGGCTGGGAGTCCTCAGAAAAATATTTTTAAATCAGATTTAACATAGCCTTTAAAAATAATTGTCCATGTCAACATTATGTGACAATTATTACACTCTAAGGATGTTCATCACATAAATTAAGAGTTCTTAATTCCTCCAGTGTCTCTTTATGAAATTAATATTCAATAGCTGTAACTGCAGAATCACATTCCCATCTCATTGTGGCTGCTGACCAAAGTTTCCTATGACATAAATGCACTAGAGATTTGGTCCAAGTCCCTAGAGCTCTCCTGTGTCCCTCTCACACTAGTGATGCACCACATCCCCCTGCAGTAGAATTTCCTCTGAGAGATGAGGGGCAATGTCGGACTCCTAGGGAGCTGGTAGTGAAAGCTTCACCGTGTGCTGCAAGACCTACCCAGTCTGTGTGAAAATTCGTGAAAGCTGTACTTGGACTGTATGTGGTGCATGCACTGTGGATCTTCATAGTAAAATGTAATTCCTTTTCCACTATTTCCTTCCTTCAGAATAGTCCTCAGAAACAGACTGCTAAGGAATTCGGTCCTCCTAGCAGTATGTGATCACTTGTTTCATGTCTTCATAAAGTGTCACCATGTCTATAGCTTCCATTTAGTGAGGCCATGAGCAGAGGCTTTAGGCTGTTCCTCACAGCATCCCTGTGATAGATGATATGCCCACATCACAGATAAACGCATTGAGGTTCAGCAAGAGCAGGCAACCTGCTCGAGTTCTCATCACTAGTGAGTGATAGGGCTGACCCTTAAACCTACATCTCTCTGGCTATTGAGTACATTCTTTCCACTACACTACCTGGGATTCCATGCTGGGAAAACTGAGTCCCAAACTGTTTTATATGAAACTACTATAACACTTTAGAAAGTTAATCTCTTCTCAGTACCTCTATGTGTAAAATGGGAATGATTTTGAATTTTCTCCCAGACATGATATCATATATTTTCTTTTTAATGACTAAATACTATATATAATATATATTTGTTTCTGTGTAATGTACATGTATACATAATTTTATAGCCATTCTTGGAACAGCAATATAGCCAATATTAGAGCAAAGACTAAATATTTTCACTAAGTGAAGAGTTCAGTTTGTGAATAAATGGTCATCTAAGTTACTCTCTTCTGAAAATTTAGAAAAATATATTTGGCATAATGTATAGTCAGAGCATTTTATGAGAAGCTGATATTGAAATCACCTTTTATAATAAAAATGACTACTTGATTATTTCATAAGATGAAATAATTTTTCCAGAATATCTTGAAAATATAAGCATTTCTTCATATATATATGATATATATATATATGTGCTACATTCTAACACCAGACTTATAGCAAGAAGTCACACTTATAGAACTAAAATTCCTCTAAATTGTTCTTCATGGATAAAGCAGTCAAATGATGGAAACTACAATGTGTCCTTCCATAATTTGTGTATATAGAACTACTTTCTGAATGATATGAAGTGATACAAGCTGACATAAACTGTCTTTGCACTACAAAATGCAAGGATTGACCATCTATATTAACTTTTTAATTTGGTGGACAATTAGGACTCATGTCATAGATTGTCAATTTTTGCAACAAAGGATCTAAGACAACTGGATTTTTTCTTACTATGTATATTTTATGTGTTTGTACTGAATTAAAGATAAAGAAAGAATACATTGTATGTTTCTATGTATCTATATTTAACTTAAAAAGAAGCCCAAAGTTTTCTTTGCTTATTATCAAAGGCTTTCTTTCCCTTATAGAATTTTTTCCTTCTTATAGTAAAACTATTTCACTCTGTATTTTCCAGCCCTTAGATTATGAAGCTGTGAAGAATCTTCAACTTAGTATGGGTGTTAGAAATAAAGCTGAATTTCATCATTCCATTATGTCCCAATATAAGCTCACAGCGACTGCAATCTCGGTGACTGTGTTCAATGTAATTGAAGGCCCAGTGTTCCATCCAGGTTCAAAGACATATGTAGTAACTAGTAACATGGGACAAAATTATAAAGTGGGAGACTTTGTAGCTACTGATCTGGACACTGGTGGACCATCAACAACTGTTAGGTAAGACTAACATTTTCGACTAATTTTCATCACATACTGAATTAAATACATATGTTCTTTTAAGAAATGTTAAGTATGAATTAAAATATTTTTCATTATTTAGAAACCATCATCTAATAATAAAAAGCACTAGCCACTGAATTATCACTTAATTTAGAATGTTTAAGAACATATAAAAATTGGTGCAAAGTGCAAGATGTAAAGTGTGAAGCTATAAATTGTGGAGATATTATATCTTTAGAGTTTGACGCTCCTGTGTTTATACATTTTATTGACCAATTAGCTGACTACCACATATCAAGGTTATTTACCCTGGAAGATTGCATGGACTGATGTTCCCATCGCCTATTTGCCCAAATTGAAATCCATTAGATCTAGTTACTCTCTTTGCTTTAATCAGCACTTAGTTGGTATTGGCCTTTGGTAACTTTGGTATGAAAAATGAGGTAGGTTAAGGAAAAGTCATTTGATATAATTTTTTTAATTTTGTAAATCAAAATATTTCTACTTGATCATACAAATCTGTGTGACTACGTGCACACATGTTTTACACAAGTGCTTGTGATCAAGAATCACAGTGGGGGAAAGGCCTCACTAATGAGTTTTGCAAGGTCTTTCTCTGTGCGCTTCCCACACCTGCGAGCACCTCTGTTAGCGCTCTCAGCACAAGGTGCCCCCACTGCTGGTAAGGTCCTCACACCCTGTGAGTTCACTGAGGGCAGATCACCACCAAGCCCCACCCCTGGGTCCTCTTACAGCCCTATTCCCTGAGTTTGGCACAACACCTGAGACAGAGAGTTACTAACCAGTATTTCTTTAACAAATGTAAATGAGGGGGAAAGACATGGAAGTGGAAGATGAGGAAGAGAGAAAAGAGAATAGAGAATAGGACAGAAGCACAAGGAAAGGACATTCCTTGTAGTTTGGAATTCAAAAGAAGTCCCATGAAGTCATTGTGTGTATGGAGAGGGGGAGTGGAAATAGGGAGGCCAAGGTAATGATGAAGTAATTTCTTTGTTAAGAGAACACTTAGGAATTATTAATGAGCTGGGGAAGTCCTAGGATCCGGGTCTTCCAGGCTAGTTCTGATGGTACCAAAATCAAATGAAATGAGATTGCAAGTATCAAAGGAAAATTCTGACATACAAGTGGGCATAAGAGACATTCCACTAGAAATGGCTGCTCAGAAACTCTTAAGTTTACATCTTGGTCTGTTTCTGAGTGTCCTCAAACACTTGGAACTGCCTGAAAAAAAAAAAAACACATTGTCTCTAACAACTGAAAAGTACATGCAGGGATCGTAACTACTGACGCACTGATTGGAAACATTTTATAACCAAACATTTTATAAACAACATCTCTTTCTCTCTCTCTCTCCTCTCTCTCTCTCCTGTTAGAGAGCTGACATTAATTTGTACTGTTATCTTTCAAATACAGATATGTAATGGGAAATAATCCCGCTGAGCTGCTTGCTGTTGACTCAAAGACGGGCATAATTACTTTGAGAAATAAAGTTACCTGGGATCAATATAATATGCTTAATGGAAAATATGAAGGAACAGTTCTGTCTATAGATGGTAAGAGATTAATTTGTTTTTTTTCCTTCTTCATGAACTTATATACATACACTGAACTCAAATTTTAATCATTATAATCATTACCTCAAATCATTGTACTTTGAGGTAATTTAATGTTTTTTCCAACAAAACTTATTATATTGGGTAGTATAGAATCAAATCTTTAATGATATGAAAAGCAGTACAATTTAGTGGATAAGACCATGAGCTCTGCAGTGAGACTAGATTGGCATCTTTGTGCCATCACTTACCAGATACATGATTTTAGAGAAGTTACTTTCTCATCACTCTTCAATATGGAATTAAGGAGTTACTACATGTGAATCACTTAGATATTCAATAAATGTTATTTCTTATTCATGTAAATAATTGAATGTATTAAATTATTTTCAAATAGTTAGGCCAGAAGCCAGACTAACTGAACTTTATATAATCTTTAAAAAGTTGATGTAAAACTTTGTGTAAGCAATTCAGAAGCAACACGCTTGTATTACTCTTAAAACCCAATCAAATTAAATTAGGCTGGTCACTGAAAGAGGGACGTTCCTCAGGGTAACTCTAGTAAGCAGTACTTGCTACTTCAGTTGTTCCTCCCTTCTTTCTCCCTCTCTTTTTCCTCTTCCAATCATCCTAATAATGGTAGACAATTTCCACATGCTTTACAGATGAGAAAACAATAATAATAAAATAACACTTTATAAAGTCATTCAACATTTTTACCAAATATAATGTTTTTTCTGCAGTCAAAATAAATGTAGTTTCAAAGCCAATATTACAAATAGAAATGTGACTCCATCTATTGATAAACCTTATTTTGATTCAGTGCTGAAATTGGCTTCAGTAATTGCTAGCTACCCCTTTTCTTATATCCAACATCAATATTAATTAGATATACGAAGGGAAAATTGGAACTTAGCTTAAAAAAATTGTTAGGCTCCTGGCAAGAAGAATGCCTTTTCTCATCAAAAATTATAACCTTCTGGGGATAAAAATAACAACAAAACAATAGCATTAGAATCAGCAGAGCTGAGATGAAAGGCATGGGATTTGCTGTCATGGACTGGATTTATGCTTGTCTCTGTGATGTACTTCCAGGGATATCTTTATTCATTAACTCCCAAACTATATATTGAATCCCAACCAAACGTCAGCCATTGTGCCAGGCTCTAGGGTTACACCATGGACAAAGGCCAACCACTGAACTCACATGTGTATTAATACGATAGAGATAAAAACAACCATGTCAAACAAAATCATTCCTTTGTTTTACCAAATTTCAATAATCTTAGGAAAATCTCTAAATATAAAAGACTAAATACACACAAATATTAGTTATAGCATTATCTTTAATAATTACATCTTGAGAACAACATCAATAATAGGTAACTGGTAGATAAACCATTGTCCACTTTATATGAAATTATATAGACATCAGAAATTATTTTAATGAAACAATTTTTTTAACTATGAAAGAATTCTTACAATAGAAAGTAAAAAATGTAAAGTGTAACACGCCATATGATATATCAATGTAAGTTAAATAATTTGTAAATTTTAGGCATTGTAATTAAGGCCAAAGGGTAATGCAAGAGAATATCAACAGAGGTTGTTCTTGGGTAGTACAACTATCAGTTTGTTTTGTCTTTGTTTTGTTTTGCTTCTTTATATAACTCTATACTTTGCAAATAATATAGAGTATCCAACTACTTATAATGTAAAGAATATTCCAATAGTGTTACTAGTAATAATTCATAATAAGAGTGATTTTAATATTTCAAACAGTAGTTGAGCGTATATGCTATGCACATGTGAAATGCCATAGCAGGCACATAAATATTTCTACTTCTCTGCCCTTGCAGCTGGACGAAATTAGCTTTGCATGACCTGAGTTCCTAGACAGTAGTGCAGTGTGTATATAATTTGAATAATAAATCATGTTTTATTTCTTAAAAAGATATGCTGTAATAACTTCTGCAACAAACTGTTTCATAAATATGGGTTGCATAATATTTAAAAGATTGTGTTCAAAATATTTAAAGCAATCTATATGGTTCAAAAGCATGTAAGTGAGCAGAAAAAGGGGCTAGTGAGTGGGAAAAATTGGGAGATGTTAGTCAAAAACTACAAACTTCCAGTTACTGAAGAATTATTCCATTTACTAAATAATTAGGCCTGGGAATCTAATGCACAGCATTGTGATTATAGATAACAATTCTGTACTATAGACATACACTTGAAAGAGTAGATCTTAAATTTTCTCACCACAAAAAAAGAAATGGTAACCTTGTGATATGATGGAAATGTTAGCTAGTGCTGTTGTGGTAATAATCATATTGTAATACATAAGTGTATCAAGTCAGCACATTGTACACCTTCAATTACAAGATGTTACATGTCAAGTATAGTATCTCAGTAAAGTTGGGGGAATAGATACTAAAAGGAAAAAGGTTACCTAGGAATTTTTTTAATGCTTCATTAATAATAACCACATGTAAATAATTGCAAATGGGTTGGAGAAAAGCCTAATGTTCCATCAACATCATCCCTACACTGCAGCAAGAATTACTAGGACCACAGAAGTCTGGCCTACTAGCACCTGTTGAAGAAGAAACTTCCCTACATGATAAATGCTGCCTTCAGATAGATGGAGAAAACGGTCACACCTGGAACTTTCAATAATGTGTTTTTTCTGTAGTGACTGATTGCTACTCAGGAATTTTCAACTTCAAATCCCACAGAAAATAAATAGTGCAAATATGATGAATAAATCTTTTTAATGTAATTTTGGAGAAAATAATCAGAGTAGCTGCATACAAAATTCAAATACAAGTAGCTTCCATTCATTTATATAGATGTGAAATAAAACTGACTTTGTAAATCAAAGGTAAATGATCACAATAATGTGTTTCATCTCCTCTCACATATACTATTTTTTGTTAAATTGTTATAAAATGAATATATGATTATTTTGAAAACTTCTTGAAGTATATTTTATTGATTATGCTATTACAGTTGTCCCAATTTTTCCCCTTTTCCCCCCTCCACCTGGTACTCCCCTTCACTCCAGCAGTCCACACCCCTTAGTTCATGTCCATTGGTCATGCATGTAAGTTCTTTGGCTATATTATTCTTAACATCTCCCTTTTTATTTTGCATCTACTAACTATGCTTCCTAATCTCTGTGCCTTTTCCCCCATTCTAACCCTTCCTTCTCCCAGCTGATATCCCTACAAATGATCTCCATATCTGTAATACTGTTCCTGTTCTGGTTGTTGCCTACTTTTTTAAACGTGTTTTTTAATTTAAGATTTGTATTTATTTATTTTTAGAAGGGAAGGGAAGGAGAAAGAAAGGGAGAGAAACATTAATGTGTGGTTGCCTTTCCTGTGGCCCTCACTGGAGACCTGGCCTACAACTGAGGCACATGCCCTGGCTGGGAATCAACCCAGTGACCCTTTGGTTTGCAGGCACATGCTCAATCCACTGAGCCACACCAGCCAGGGCTTTTTTTTTTTCTGATTCATTTGTTGATGTGAATTTGTTGGCATTTTAATGTTCATAGATTTAATCTTCTTTTTTTAAAAATAAATCCCTGTAATATTTCATGTAATAACAGCTTAGTGATGATGAACTTCTTTATTTACCTTGTCTGGGAAGCACTTTATCTGCCCTTCCATTCTAAATGGAAGCTTTGCTGGATAGAATAATCTTAGTTGTAGGTCCTTGCTTTTTATCACTTTGAATGCTTCTTTCCAGTCCCTTCTAGCCTGCAAGCTTTCTTTGGAGATATGAGCTGATAGTCTTATGGGAACTCCTTTGTAGGTAACTCTCTCCTTTCTTCTTGCTGCTTCTAAGATTGTCTCCTTGTCTTTAACCTTTGGCATTTTAATTATGATTTGTCTTGGTGTGGTCCTCTTTGGGTCTAAGTTGTTTGGGACTCTCTATGCCTTCTGGACATGTATGTCTATTTCTTTCACCAAATTGGGGACGTTTTTTTCAAATTATTTTTCAAATAATTTTCCATTTCTGGTTCTTCCTCTTCTCCTTTTGGAGATCCTGGCACTTTTGGAAATGTCCCCGAGTCTTCTTATACTCTCCTCATTTTTTTGAATTCTTGTTTCTTCCCTCTGTTCTGGTTGAATATTTAATTCTTCATTATATTACAAATTGTTGATCTGAACATCAGCTTCCTTCCCTTCATTGGGTGTTACCTGTGGATTTTTCTTTACTTCACTTAGGGTAGCCTTCATTTCTTCCCTTATGTTTTTGCTGTATTCAGTGATTTCTCTGAGCATCCCGATCTCCAGTGTTTTGAACTCTGCATCTGATAGGTTGGCTATCTCCTTTTAATTTATTTCTTTTTCTGGGGTTTTGTTCTGTTCTTTCATTTGGGCCATATTTCTTTGTCTTCTCAATTTGCAGCCTCCTTTGTTTCTTTCTGTGTATTAGGTAGAGCTTCTCTGACTCTCTGTCTTAGCACACCTGTTAAGTTGTATGGGGTGGAGCCTTAGGTATTCACTGGGCAGGCCAACTGACTTCACCCTTTTGTGGTACTGTGGGGTGGGGAAGGGTTGGAGAGGTGACAGTGTTGCTGCCTGGCTTCTGGAGGCTAGACTAGCACTCACCCCATTTCCAGTCACTTCCCCCACTTCCCATATGTGACTAGCACCCTTCTAGCTGATGCCCTGGTGGTGATTCCCAGAATGGGTGCATTTGTGTATGTTCTAGGTCTATGAGGGCCCTTTAAATAGCCTCTCCTGAGTAACCAGCAGTTTCTTCCATTTCTCCAACCCCCACTGGTTTTTACAGTCATAATTTATGAGGCTTTATGTTCCTGGCACTGGAACCCTGGGCTGTGTGATGTGGCCTGAAGCTGGGATCATTTGCTCCCAAAGTAACACTCCCAACTTTTATCCACCACACAAGAATATGGGCCACCCATTTTGCCACCACCACTGCCACCTCTCCACAACACACGATTGCTCTCTGTCCTGGCTCCCCATCTCCACCCACCCTACCTAGATGTCTGCATGAATATGGCTTCTTTAAATCCTTGGTTGTCAGACATACATACAGTTCAGTTTTCTGGCAGTTATAGATGTTTTTTGTTTTGAGGTTAGTTGTGATTCTTCTTGTGGTTGCACAAGGAGGCAAAGCATGTCTACCCATGCCTCCATCTTGACCAGAACTCTTATTTTGATAGCTTTTAATGGACCAGTTTTGTTACAACATAAAGACATAAATATAGACTCAAATGTATTTCTTATTCAACTGTATTGAGGTATAATTCATATTCAACAAATACTCTTTTTAAATGTAGAGCCCGATGAGTACTGGCAGATGTATGCATGCACATATACTATACATTGCTACAAAAAGATCTAGAGCATATTCATCACCACAAAGAGTTCCCTTGCATCCTTTTGCAGTCATTACTTCAGCTCTGCTTCAGCCCATGTGCCTGCTGATCCAATTGTAGATGTATTTTGATGTACTGCCCTTTATACCACAAGTGCTCAAAATCAGTCTACTGTTTTGAAATACTGGTTGGTTAGATGGTTGGTTGGTTTAAATAAACAGCAAGTGTAGAGCAATTCAGTTGAAACAAATAACAAATGTACCTACTCCTATGTTTAATCAAGGAACACAGTGACTTACTATAACTTTGAAGAACAAGAAAAGAGCAAGTTTTGAATATCTCATTTTGAATCAAAAGTGTTTCACCTTCTAATTGAAATGAAAATTTGTCTGCACCTCCAATATTGTCAGTTTCCTCTCCTATAAGTTATTGGTTGAGAGTTTGGGGATATGCTGCTTTATCACTAGGAAATATTTGTAGAAATGTTATACCAGCCTGTTCAAAATCTGTTCATTTTGTCAGCTCATAAAAGGAAAAGAACAAACATAGTTGAAGAAAAAAGAGAGTAAAACAACAAGACAATCTAGCTTTAATTTAGGAAATATGCAAAACCATAGTCTAGAAATACCTCCACCGTGGCTTATAACACACCACTAGCAAACACTTACTTTCTGTGGCATTTACTGTTTATGCTTTCCAGTACATGAGACAGTTTTTCAGAAGCACTTATAGTCATAATGGTTTGATTTAAAAATGAATCATGAATAAGGGATGATTTAGGAAGTTATTGATGGATGGAACTAAAGACATTGAAGTAAGTATTGATACAAAAAGAAAATAGTTTTGTATTGCCCAACAATTACTACACTCAATGTATAAAATATTTCATTTTTGAACCTTGTTTCAGATGCTCTTCAAAGAACTTGTACTGGTACAATTACTATTAACCTTGAAGGTTCCGAATGGGAACAGTCTGGACCTACTACAACAAGTGGCCCTGGATATGAAGTTACACCTACTACTTCTGAACTTGAAAATGATCACAGTGTTGGCAGTGGTGAAGGTGGTGGTGGAGGAGTAAGTGAGCAAGGAGAAACAGGGGTTGGAATAGGTGTGCCCCTTATTGCAGATAATGTGCATTTTGGTCCTGCTGGCATTGGACTACTCATCATGGGATTCTTGGTCCTAGGATGTAAGTACTTTAACAGTCCATTTTATATGTGCCCCCTCAAAAGGAATTGTGAGAAGTTTTCTGATGTTTTGATAAAATATATTTTATAAATTCTTATTTTTTCAATTATCAAGATATTTCTATATTTAGTGCTGGATTTGTAAGATAAAATAGTCCAACTTCTTGACAGTGAAGGATAAAAAGTTTTTCATTAAATCTCAGTGTAGTGGGAAGTCTCATAAGATGCAGTTCAAATTCCTATGTGAGTGAAGTACTCAATGAGAAGCAATCGATTAGGAGTCAGGAAAGCCTACATAGAGAAAATAAATTCTCATTTGGGTATTAACAGAACAAGCCTAATGAAGAAGAAATGGGGAACACATAACAAGGAGAGAAAATAATCTATGTACAAACCCCCTAAAGAATGAAGGGCTGGTTACCAACATAAAAGACTCCAATAGGAAGAACCAGAGGATGTGCAGGACTGCGTGGTGACAGTTGAGACTAGAAAGATAGGCAGGCGCCAGACCCTGAAGGGATTTCATGCTATGCTAAGACTTAATGAAAGAGATCCAGATAGACATAGTGTTAAACTTCAGCTTCTAAATGTAATTGTCTGAGTCTTTCACAGATTATGTAACTTGCTGATCCACAGAAACATTTACGATCACTAGAAGAGACCTAGTCAAGATTCTAGCCATGAGGGTATAGTATGCACTGTATTCTCTAAATGGTCTTCAACGTTGCCTAGAATGATGATAGATATTAGAGTAGAGATGAGCTAGATCTTACTGTCTCTGAGGAATGAGAAGGGGAGCTCTGAAGTAAGTAAGTTGATACCTGCACATTACTATTAAACTAAATATTGCCATTTTTCAAATATAGAATCATAAAATCTCAGTGACAGGATACCTCAGGCATTAATCAAAACATATGCACATAAAATATCAAATCACAACACTCTGCATATAAAATATTTTTTCTACCTTCATTTTTTAATATATAAACAGCTGTACAATAGATGTTTTACACTGAATTTATTAGTAGACAGGATTTTCTCCAATTTTAAATAACTTTCACTCTTTTGAAATTTATGATCAAAAGCAAATTCATCTGAACCACAAAGGCTTTGGACATGCTGATAGCCCAACTTAAAGTGGAGGATCTTTTTCCACAATTGAAAATGAATTTCAAAAAACAAGAAATTTATATGTGAAGTAATAAGACTTCATTCTTATTCATTCATAAGAAATTGAAATGACCATGAAAAGTTCTATTAAAGGAGAAAAAAGGTTGAAAAAACATTCTTGTCAAAATAAACCAAGGCAACAAAAATGCTAGCAAATTTGCAGAATGCAATATAAAATATATATGAGAAGACACAATCCTCTAATTTCCCCTGTTTGGATATATTAATTATTAAACAACATTTTAAACAATTGACCCAGGTACTGACTGCTTCTACTGCAAAACCTGTATAACTTTAACTTTGAGTTTGCTTTTTATATTGGTGACTGACTACCTTTAGTTAGTATGGTTATAAAATATTTTAAAATTGTATTATGGGCTTTATATTCAAACACCTCTAGATTCAAAGCTATCTCTAAGCTTGACATATTTTCAAGAAAGCAAAACACCAGGAATTATTTTTCTCCTATTTTTCCTTCTTTCTTCTCCTCGCTCTCTCTCTCTTTTAGAAATAAAATGTGTGTATTATTTATTACACTGAAAGAATGACCATTAATAATCACTCCTTCAGGCTTAACTCCACTGAGTTAAATATATTAACAATAATTTGCATATAACAAATATATTTCCTAAACACCATAGATAAATCATTCTATGTGTACATTTTAAACATATTCTGTGTTTAGGACTCAAAAGTAGCCTTGAACATTTAAAACAGCAAAAATATACAAAAGAATGACAAGTGGAAGTAGTGCTGGCACAGTGCCCTGTGTTTGTATCCAGAGACACACCATAGAAATCCCAGGTTAAGAAAACATTAAAAACTGTTTGGTATATAAGAATATTTTGGGAGAGGGGAGTGGAGAGAACAACAGTTTCCCTTTGGCTTAGGAGAGTCAACAGCGTGAAGTCATTAAACCTGAATCAGAACCCACTAAAGGAGTCAGAATTCAGGGGTGGGAAACTCAGAGTGGCAGGGAGCTGTGTGAGTTCTTCACTCCCTTCACCAGGCCCAGCCCAGGTTCCCGCCTAGAAAGAGCTGCTGAGGCTACTTCTGTTTCAGAAGGATAATCATGTGATGGTGTGAGTGGCGCTTTCATCTTACTGTCTGCAATGAACGATGATTTGAGAGATGCTTTTCCATTTTAAAACACAAATGTCTGTACCCCAGCAGATGAATGTGCAGCCCCTGCTGGGAGTCTCAGGGCCACCTCCGCTCCCACCATCAGTGGCCCTGTGAGCAGGGAGCCTGGAGGGGCCCAGCAGCCAGGAGCTCAGCTGTCAGTGTGTAGGCAGCCCAGAGTTGACTGTAGTCACCTTTCTACCATCACTTTTAATCAGAGCTGCCCTCTTGTCTGGGCATTACAATCTCACTGAAGGCTTTTCCCTATGAGTACATTTGGGGCACTGCACAGTGTCCTCTGGGTGTGGAGGGTAATGACAGGCAGGGAACAAGAAGGGTGCAGACACTTTCTCTTCTTCTCAGGAACCCAGGCTTGCCCAGCATTTCCCTCCATCTTATTACTCTCCTTACTGTGTTCCTCCCTGCCTACGTTGCTTTCTTCTTTTCCTTTTACTCCTTATGCACTTTTTAAAAAATTTACACATTCTCCTGGCTGGCATAGCTCAGTCGATTGAGCGCGGGCTAGGAACCAAAGTGTCCCAGGTTCGATTCCCAGCCAGGGTACATGCCTGGGTTGAAGGCCATAACCCCCAGCAACCGCACACTTATGTTTCTCTCTCTCTCTCCCCCCCTTCCTTCCATCTCTAAAAATTAAAAAAAAAAAAAATTACACATTCTACCTGGCTTGCATAGCTCAGTGGATTGAGCGCGGGCTGCGAACCAAAGCGTCACAGGTTCAATTCCCAGTCAGGACACATGCCTGGGTTGCAGGCCACGGCCCCCAGCAACCGCACATTGATGTTTCTCTCTCTCTCTCTCTTTCTCCCTCCTTTCCCTCTCTAAAAATAAGTAAATAAAATCTTTTAAAAATTTTTACACATTCTATTCATACACCTATTCATTCCAAAGCATTATTTAAGATCATATTATGTAAAACGCCCTGGGATAGAAACTTATGTAGATAAGACAAATCCAGTTGGTTAATAGAAAGAGACATAGCTAAGCAGTGTAATGTCCTTTGTCTCTGCACAAGTAAGTTCAAGAAAAGATATCTGGCTAGGGGCAAATAATAGCCTCAGAGAGGATAATGGCTGAAAGCATAAAGAAGGGGTTCCTGTTGAAATAAAAAGTCAGGCATGTGTGAAAGGAAAAAATATAAAGACAAGAAAGAGGAAATGTGAAAAATCAAACCTCTGGACTGGCCTTCCCAGCTTTCTTTTTCTCTCTTTACTATTTTCCTGAGTGATGACAAGGGGAAGACCCATCTGTTTCAATAGTATCACACTATTTACAGTCTGCATCCGATATAACAAATGAAAATTGATTGTAATCTAGTATACTAAAGCTCACCTTGATATTGACATCTCACCTTACTCAGTTTATTTTCTGACACGTTGATAATAATTTCAGGACCAAATGGGTTATCATATATATACACATAATATATTAGGAATTCAAATTTAATCACAAAAAGCAAGTTGTTCTGTTTTAATATGGCCCCACAGCCAATTTCAATATTCCCATCCTCTCACCACCAGTGGTCCCATTTTTGCTGATATGCTGTGATTGTGGAGGTACTTCTTGTGGGGGAGCCGGATTTGAGCCTGTTCCTGAATGTTCAGATGGAGCCATTCATTCATGGGCAGTAGAAGGACCACAGCCCCAGCTGATGGTGAGTGCAGATCTGTAAGAAACAGACTATGGTCATCACCTAAACTCAGCCTTGTGCTCATGAAACCAGACGTGCGTGGTCACCCCCATCCTATGCTGTTCTCTGTTCTGGGATAGCCAATGGGGAAAATGGAGAGGGGTCAGAGGTGCATCAAAATTAGGTGGAAGTAATCAGGGGAGGCTTTCTGAATGAGGTTCCTGTTTTAAATGAGTTTCAAAGGTTTCTAAGTAGTATTCATTCAGGAAATCTTAGTTAATTGACAACTAACCCAAGGTATAACTAGAGATGGAAAAGTCATTACAAATTGCAAAATACTGTTTCTTGCCTTTTAGGATTTGACCACACTCCCTATACTACAAATACCATCGGATAATGCAAATGTGATTGAATGTATTGACACTTCAGGTACAATGTTATTTTTTTTTTATTTTAACAACTCAAGTGATGCAGAATGAATTTTGTTCTCTCTTTGCATACCTCACTCTTTCCCAATTATTTCATGTGTCTTTAAAAGTGTTTCAATTATTCCTTTTTAAATAACTGATTTGCTAATTAAATGATGAGGAAAACTACAGTATTATTCTTATATGTTAAATTTTTAAAATCACTCTCAATCATCGGAGAATATTTAGGAGATAACCTGATTAAGATGTCTATAAATAGGAAAGAATAACTAAATTGTAATCATGAGTCGATATTGGTTTGGGATTTTTGTTTGTTTTGTTTTTGTTCAATAGAGCAACCCTTATTTACCTCAGAAATACTAGTTAGAGTTAAAATTCAACCCAATTAAAATAAATCTGTGCTTATTTATTGAGAATAAAATCTCCCAAAAATGCTAATTAGAACTAAAGTGCAACCCAATTAAAATAGATCTATGCTCATTTATTGAGTCTGGCATCTACCTCCACAGTTCATGAATGGTTCAAAGTCACTCTGACTTCAGCTACTGTCATGACAGAATTAAATACTACATCCATTCTCAGCATCACCATAAATGTTAACCTAAAGAGCTTCGTCCCTCTTATCAAAATGAAAGTAAGTGGATAAAACACCATCAAAATCTTTCAAAGCTCTCATCTGACGTTGTGGGCATGTGGTAGAGTCTCTCCTTGCACATGGGTAAAACTATCAGTGTAGTCTACTTCACAACAGGGGTCTAGACCAATTGACAGGCCAACACCAGGGGACAATTAGATTTTCATGGAAAGTAAATAACTACCACTCTTATTTTTAAAAAATTAATTTTTAAGAACTCATACATTTGAAAAGAGTTGTACCATCTTTCCTTGTTTCCAGGTAAGTAAATGTTATTGATTCTCTTATTTTTCTATCTTCTTCAAACTTGTATTCATGACTCTTATACTTTGAACTCTTTAAAATTCAAGAGGTACAGACATGTTTGTGACTTCTAGAACTGGACTTTATTCAAAGGACTGGACAAGCTATTCTTTAAAACTATTTCTCTTCCTGATATATCCATTTTTGAGGGTGGGGGTACCATTACCCCCCAATTCAGAAGCAGAAACTCATCCTCTTATATTTTCCTATTTATTGAGATCCAATCAGTTCTCAAGACGTCAATCCACCAGCATATATTTATACCTTTATTCTCTCATTAAGTCTCAAATCGTTACCCAAATCTTGAAGAAAGCACAACGAGAGGCACCAAAGTAATAGCAGTATAGAGAGCACGCTGACCCTAAAATCAAGATCTTTAAAATATTAAAGCATGGGACACCTTTCCCACGTCAAGACTTCCCTTTCCGTGGCTGTCCAATAGTCCAGGCCATTGTTTTATCTCATGTACCTTGAATACTGTAACAGACTCCTACTTGTCCCTCACATGCAAGTGCAGATAAGAGATCCCATGGAAACCTTTCCCCTGGCTGTGGCCATGGCTGCTTCGAAAGCCATCATTCAAGGTGTTTGCCAGAGGCTTTGTGTTTCTAGTACATGGAGTATTCTCATACCATTTAACTTATAGAATTTAGGATATTTTCCCCCAATTTTTGCTAACTTACAGTCAAAATCTCATAATAACTATATGTGGTGCAAGTTGGATACTGTAAATATCAGGGAAACACTGTAAAGTATATGATTGTCTTATCAATATGTTGTACACATGAAACAAATACAAAATAATATTGAATATAAACTGTAATTTAAAAAGACTTTCATTAAAAATAAATAAAATAAAGCCCTGGCTGGTGTAGCTCAGTGGATTGAGCTCAGGCTGCGAACCAAAGCATCGCAGGTTCGATTCCCAGTCAGGGCACATGCCTGGGTTGCAGGCCACGGCCCCCAGCAACCGCACATTGATGTTTCTCTCTCTCTCTCTCTCTTTCCCCCTCCCTTCCCTCTCTAAAAATAAATAAATAAAATCTTTTTAAAAATAAATAAAAATAAATAACTAAATAAATAAAATAATTTCAAAAGCATGGGTTTTTCTAATCTCTATGTAGCCCCTCTCTTCTAGTCAACATATAGTTACCAAAAAGTAATTAGAAACAATAATTAACAAACTAATTGATAATATTATTTTGAACTCAACATCATATTTATTATTCCTCTATTTAAATTTCACCTTCCGTTTTTTCTTTGCTCACAAATATATACTTAAATGATGAAACCATCCATTAAAGTAAGGTACTGATGTTCAGTCTCTAATACCCTACACAAAGTAACTTTAATTTGATTTACACTTTCAGGTATTTACACAAATGAGTATTGTGGAAGAGAAATGCAAGATATGGGAGAAGAAGAAAGAATGAGAAGATTTGAACTAACCGATGCAGTTAAAACACCACGAGCACGTGAGGCATGTCAAGAATATTCTGGAATATTAAGAAGAAATTCTATGAGGGAATGTAGAGAAGGAGGTCTGAATATGAGCTTCATGGAAAGTTACTTCTGTCAGGTAAGGGCTCCAACCCCCATGCCTTCCTGCCCATCCCAGACCCACTGCTGTGCCCCAGGCTCCCATTATTTCCCTAAGGGGCTTTGGCAGGCATTTCCTAGCTGGGCTTCCAGCCTTGAGTTGTTATGCCTGGAGATGCATAGTGCTGCTAAATAGTACAGCTAAAACTCTGATTGAGGCTTGTTACCTTCCACTTAAAAACAGCCAATTGTTTCTGTATGGCATGAAGTCCTACTTAGCAAATAAGTTTATCCACAAATTGGCTCTGCCCTCTCATCCCCAATTACTACTAAATGCACTTGCCAAGTGCCTTTGCTTTCTTTACACCAGTCTGTTGTCTTCCACACCGTGCCTGTACTGGAATGCTTTCATCTGGTCATCACTCTCATAAACCCCTACCCACCTCCAAACCTCATTCAAATATCACTGCCTCTGAAGTTTTATTGTTAACTGCTTCATTGAAAATAGGGTTGGTGTTTCCTTATCAGTATTTCTGTAATACACATTCTCCTCAACTTACAATAGAGTCTGTGCCCTTAAGCCAATCATTAGTTGAAAAAATTTAAATTGAAAATGCATTTAATACACCTAACCTACCAAATATCCTACATTAGCCTAGCCGTAATCTACTGAATGCACATCACTTTTACACCATCATAAAATAAAAAATTGTTAAATTGAATCATCGTATGTCAGGGATCATCTGTACTTTGTCTATACATTTTAGAAATACACCATTTCTAAATCTGTTAGTTTATATCACTACCACACTTTTTGGTGCATGAAGTGCATGTTCTCCACATTATGTTGCTAGTATCTAGCCCAGTTCCAGGCACACAATAAAAATTCCGTAAGAGTGGGTTCAAGAGACATAGTATAATTCCAGAAAATTCTAAAAACCAGTAAGAATTAATTTTGCCATCCTCAGGCAGAGACAGAACTGCCCATGGTGACATGCCATGTGGTACTTAAGCTTTAAGGAATTTACTCTCTCTGATACACATATGTCCTTCTATATCCTGGCCTAAAATGCCTTCATGAACTCTCCTAAGCATTTAGATGGTGGCTGGTATTTTGAAATAATATACTAATAAAAGCCTTTCGAATCCCAGTGGATAATAATAAGAGGTCTGTTGCTGAAATCCATAGGAATGTTACCTATTCAGGTCCCAACAAATTAATATATTTTCATGAAAAGTACAATTCTGCCTCCCAGCTTCTACACTTACAGGTCCTTCTGCCCAGATCATTCTATCTGCTTTACTCACCTGTGATTCAAATTCTGATCCAACATCACTTCTGGAGATGCCATCCCTGGCCATTCTACCTGAAAGAGCAGCCCCCATCACTTTCTGTCCCTGTACCCTGCTCTCAACACCTCCTGACAAACATGTTTCTGTGTTGTCTGCCTCATCCTACTCAGATGTGAGCCCTGCCAGGAAAGGACTTTATCTAGTTGTGTTCATTACCTCATTGCTAAGATCCTAATGGAATTTATTGCAAATGGTGAGAGCTCAAAAACTATTTGTGAATGAAATGGCTCAATGAGTTGTTTTTCTAATAAATGCATTTCTGATACTTAACCTGAAAGTTTGCAGTCCATTAGCATGAACACTAAAGATGGACTATAAATACACATGTCTGTGGGCTTGCACTTTGAATTGAAGGAGTCTATTTTTAATAACTTTCTTTGATCACCTACAATTTTGACTCCCAATGTGGCACAGACCCACAGTTAAATTTTTTCTGTCATTTTTTGGAAAGAGCAACATTGAAATAAATTTCACAAATTCAACATAATCACTCAATCTGAAGGAAGGAAAGCACAATTCTGAATGAACTCAAATTAGCTCCAACAACATTTCTAATTAAACCAAAAAAAGTACACAGTGGGGTATACTTCCAATTCAGCATTTTTAAGTATCTCCTTCTAACTTGGTTACAAAATAATTCATGTGATATTTTGTGTTTTTTGTTCAGTGTACACTCTTATAAAATCCATCTAAATAAATCTTTAAAATCATAATATATTTTAGAATGACAGTTAAAATAATTTCTAAGCAAATTCTTTCATGCTGTTATATGTTTTATAGAGCACCTCTAGTAGATGTTAGAATTTTGTTTTTTATTTTTCCTTTAATGATGTCCTGTAAAAAAATTAATGATAAGGACTTCCATTACTGTTAATTATGTATTTATGATTTCCTTTTCTCTTTCCTCCACCAACTTAGAAAGCATATGCTTACGCAGATGAAGATGAAGGACGGCCATCCAATGACTGTTTGCTCATATATGATATTGAAGGTGTAGGTTCCCCCGCTGGCTCTGTGGGTTGCTGTAGCTTCTTTGGAGAAGACTTGGATGACAACTTCTTGGATACTCTGGGGCCTAAATTTAAGAAGTTGGCAGATATCACCCTGGGAAAAAATGTTGAACCATATCCAGACTCTGATCCCTCATGGCCACCTGAGAGCACTGGACCCATTTACCCTCCACAAGAAACAGAGCCCCTTACTAGCGTGCCTCCACCCACCTCCCCACATTACGGCACTACCACAGTCATTTCTGAAAGCACCTACCCCTCGGGACCTGGTGTACAGCATCCTATGCCTATTCCTGATCCTCTGGGCTATGGTAATGTCACTGTGACAGAGTCTTATGCCACCTCTGGCACTCTGAAGCCCTCTGTCCACATTCATGATAACCGACATGCCTCAAACGTGGTGGTGACAGAGAGGGTGGTCGGCCCGATCTCTGGTGCTGATTTCCATGGAATGTTAGAGATGCCTGACTTGAGAGATGGCTCCAACATTATAGTGACAGAAAGGGTAATAGCACCAAGTTCAAGTCTACCCACCACTTTGACCATCCCTGACCCTAGAGAGTCTTCAAATGTGGTAGTGACAGAAAGAGTAATCCGACCCACTTCTGGCATGGTGGGCACTTTGGGTATGCACCCTGACTTATCAAATGCCCACAACATGATTGTGACAGAGAGGGTTGTCTCTGGCTCTGGTGTAACTGGAATTAGTGGCCCAGCCGGGATAGTTGGAGGCAGTGGCACATTCAGCAGTGGCTTTGTTGGCAGTGAAAGCTGGAATAAGTGGTGGTGGCATCATGCTGAGTAGTCTGGAAGGAGGTGGGGGCCTGAGTAGCAGCATGGGGAGGACAGCCACCATTGGCCACATGAGGAGCTCCTCTGACCATCACTTTGGCCAGACCCTTGGATCTGCCTCCACTAGCACAGCCCAAAGTCAAATCACAAAGTACAGTACAGTACAATATGCTAATCAGCCAGGATCCCAGTACACTTTTTCTCAGCAGTTGTGATTTAGGTTCAGTTCCCACCACCAGAGAGCTCACAACGTCATTTAAGATGCACAACTCAGTGCTACAGTGCTACGGTAGTTATAGAGCAAGATTCGAAATCACAGTGAGAAAAACAGGTGAAAACAGTGCTGCTGGGCAAGAGCTCTCCATAGCATTTGTAAACTTTTTTGTTGTGTTAATACTAATGGAGCCATGACAGGGAAGTAAAACCTGATTCAGGGTTTTCTTCACTTCTGTGTGGCCTGCAGTGCATCTCTAGCACATGGAAGAAATAAAACTCAGTCATGTAAAAGCACAGGCCTTATGATGGAAATTTACATAAATAATTCTCTTGCTCTTTTTTGATTTGTCATGTTGTTCAGGCAAGATTTAAAAAGAACTAAAGATGCCATATGTATTAATGTATGTGCGACGAATTTGAAGTTTGGGCCAAATACCCTGTCAACTTCACAGATAATATAAATAAAAATTCAACCACATATCCAGACCAGAGTTAACCACTAAAGAAGAAAGAATTTGGTTACATAGTTAAATCTACAAGCCACGGAGCACTGCTACCTTAGTAATCACACTAGGTAAAATAAACCTCAAATTAGAAAATGTTTTGGGAGGGATATTATTGCATAGGAGTGTGGCAAAAGTATGAGGTCCTTTGGGGTACACTGGCAATGTCTGAGCCTGAAACTTGACATACAACTGCAGCTAAAATTTTTCTGGAGTCAAGACTTGTCTGCTTCTAGTTTGTGTTCAATGGAAAGGCAATATCAATTGCATTGCCTACTGGCGAGGTTGCAGGATATCACACTCATTTTCCCTTTTCACAGTTGCTTTGACTTGGTAAAGGGAAAACCTGCCAATTGTACTTTTCACATTGAAGCAAGTAACAACTGACATGGTCGTCCTCACCAGTGGTAGATGACCTTCCAAGGAAGCAGATGGGAATGGCATTGTACTTTCAGGCTGTGTTTTTAGCAAGTGTTATTCATTTACATTCAGCCTCTTTATTTTACATCTCCTAAATTAAAATAATTAAATTAAACTGGGCTGTATGATTAAGCTTTTGGGGAAAATTTTAAACAGGATCTGAAAAATGTTTCTAGAACATGTATAATGTTAATGGGGAAGCATAGAATTGTTCAGTAAAGTAACACTGTACTATTAGTTTGAATTGAGCTTAGAACTTTTTTAAACAACCCTCTGCTGCTATTTTGAAGTTAACAACTAGAAACTTTTAACAGAGTTGATGATACTGTGTTAACACAAATGAAATTATACTAGGCAACTCCATTTCCTTATTCTCTCCCTTCCAATTGAATTTTCTCATTAGCATAAATTCTACATTCTTGATTTGATTTGTCAATGCACTCTTGGCTTATACATGCTCCAATTTACAGATTCTAAATTGCATCCTATATTTTTCCACCTTCAAAATTTAGTAATGTAGTGTTTATATAATATGTCATTTCTGTGTTTTGCTATAAAGTGTTGCCTGATTAAATGTCTGTAAATAGAATCAAAGCATTCTTAGCCAGAGATAAATTTACCATTGTATAGTAGAGAAATATTTTTCTCTTTTTAAACTCAATGTTAATATGAGCTCACTAAAGTAAAACTGGATATGACAAAATATTCTAAGTATTATTACCCTCAATTACTCAAATTTCCCAGAGTCCTACAAGATCAAAGAATATTCAACTTCTAACAGTTGTCAAAGGGGACTGTGTAATGAATTATTTTAATGAGGTATTTTGCTCTATGTTAAAACAGATGATGTCAATATTTCCAAGCCACAATATACATCTTATTTTAACTCTGTAGACTACGTAAAATTATAATGTTCTGTAGCATGCTCAAATGCAGAGGTCTCAATAAAGTCATTCACAGGGAGTCTTTCTTTTACTTCTTTCTCCCATTTGGGGCTTCCATTAGTGATGGTTACTTTTTGCTGGAATAAAGTCAGAGTATTTATTTAGTATGATTATATCCAAGAGTTTAAGTAAAATCACTATTAATTTTAGTTAGTTAAAGGGAGTGATATCTCACCATAAGTATCTTATTTGTCACTTTGATATGACATATCAAAAGTTTTCTTGAGACTTCTGATATTTTTGAAATATGTTTTCAGGTTGTCTATCCATTGCCAGAGTGGCCATCTCTCTGCTTTGTAATTTCCAAAAGTTATGTTTATAGCAATAAAATGACTAATATTACTTTCATTATCTTTTCTGAATTGGACGGAAGCTGGGTAACAGATGGTAAGGAATAACTAGAGGTTAACAAATCTAGTTATCTTCCATCTATATAGGGAAGAATTTTTAAAATTTTCACACTACTAAAATTTATTTTCACCTTCTCTTTCCATTTTTTGTTAATGTTCACTGAGGAGCCTACTTTCTGGAGTGAAGCTTAGTAATGTCAGCACACAGTTCGTGAGCAGCCCCACACAGATAACTCAATGATACATAACTAATGTTCTTAACTTTCACTTGATACCTTTAATGTCTTTATGCTTTTAGCTTTCTCTCTTTGCTACTCTAATGCTTTTATTTTTTGTTTACACTAACATTTTATTTCTTTTAAAATGATACTCTTTCATCTTTTTTGGTGCATATCCTCTTTGCTCTCCGATGCCATTTTTCAGACAATTATCATATTCATTTACCTAAAACCTTGCCCTTTCCATTCCCGTATGATCTGATTATATCCCCCTCCCTCTATTCTCTGAGAACCATTAACTGACCTCTTTCTTACTAATGTCCCTGCTCTTACTGAAGACTCATATTCTGGCCCAAAGTCTTCTGCGACTTCTCCAATTCCTGAGGGCGTTCACAGTGACTTAAATGACCACTTGAGTGAAGCACTTGAAATCCCAGAATCTCAGTTTCCAGACACCCATTTTCCTACTCCACCTCTTCCTGGTCATAACCAGCATGGCAGCACCTTGGATGCCTCTGTTTCACTTCCTCCTCATCCTTTTTTAAGTGTTCCAGTTGTTGCAATTCCTCCTCTTCATCAAAACTTCCATTTGTTTTGGACTCCCAGCATTTTCTCACTATCTGTTAGTTTCACTTCCCTCCTTGTCTAATCAAGCTTTATGAATCCGACTGTAGTCACCTCTTCGTGAATACCTTCAACCTCCTTGCCTTGCTATCCCACTTACATATTCCAAATCTTTTACCCTACATCTCTGTCTACACATGAACAGCTGATTCAAGAGAGCTGACTTCTTCATTTTAAATATCCAAACTCAAATCATGGAGTAACATCTACTGCTTTTCCTGATAGACTTCTTTGATAGATTCTTTGATAGACTTCCCATCTCAATCTAACAGACTAAATACTACCCCACAACTTGTTGGTCCTCCAACCTCCCACACCTCCTCTTTCCTCTCCATTCCTAGTTGATGATCTAATCCTACTGTTTTCTGAGAAAACAAGTCATCGGTCTCGAATCCACTCATCTTCCTCGGCCAAACCTACATATCCACCTGCATGTGCAACCATTTCCTCCCCCGCCTACTACAATAGAGTTACTGTCCTACTCATACAAAAAGACAATCCCCATTTGTGCTCAAGGATTTGCTCCTTCCCTAATAGTTTTTTGCTGTTTTCTCTCTCTCTCTCTCTCCCGCTCCCAGCATTTCCATCAGCACCCCTCCTTGTACCTACTACATCACTTATTATTTATTTGTTGCACAAAACTTCACTTTTAATTTAAAATTTTTAACAATGACATAAAACATTTTAATAGTACCTTTTCATCCTGATATAATTCAAAGTATTATTTTTTAATTTAATTTATTGTTGTTCTATTACAGTTGTCCCAATTTCCCCTTGCCCTCCCTTGCCCCACCCAGTCAATTTCCACCCTATTGTCCATGTCCATGGGTTATTTATACATGCTCCTTGACTAGACCCTTCAAACCTTTTAAGACTCATGTATATAAACTTTTTTTTCTTTCTCATGTCCCATCAAACTTCAACCCTCACCCATCAGTCCATCAGCATGGCCCTTGTCACCCTGGCAGGTGTGGCTCAGATGGTTGGAGCATCATTCTGTACACAGAAAGGTTATGGGTTTGATGTCTAGTTGAAGAACATACCTAGGTTTTGGGTATCCCCAGTGAGAGTGCGCACAAGAAGCAATCGATGTTTTCCTCTCATGTTGATGTTTCTCTTTCTCTCTCCACTTCTCCTCTCTCAAAAAAAAGAAAAGAAAATCAATGAGTATATCCTCAAATTAGAATAAAATATAAAGTTCTTTTTTTATAAAAAGGACTAGGCCTTGTCAAGTTTGTCTAAGACCTATACATTGCCAAACACCAGGCACACTTTTCTGTCTTTGTCTTTCGCAACTTCTGGGAAGAATCTGAAAAAAAGAAACTATTCTATCTTCCTTGAAACACTTCTTTCTTGGCTTTTAGAACACCATCTTCTCAGGATATGACTTACATTATATTGGTCACTCTCTTATTCTTCTTTGTTTGTTCCCCCACCTACTCAACTTTTAAATGGCAATCTTCCCCTAAAGTTTGGTCCCAAGACCTTTCTTCTTAATGCTCTACACTGTCTCTATGAGACCTCATCCAAGTCCTTTCTTAAGTGTTCAAAATTTAACTTATTTTGCTACCCAAATATCCCTCATTGCAGTAAATATGACCTCAGTAACCCATTACTCAAACCAGAAACTAAGTACTTGTACAGGATTAATCCTTTCCCTCATTTCTTAAATTGGATCCACTAAGTCCCACTGATTCTACAACCAGAATACATCTTATTCCATCTAGTAGTCTGCACCCCCATCTGCCATACCACCTTAACCACAATTGCCTCTTACATAGTCTCTCTACTTCCGTACAGATCTTCTTCAAACAATTTTCTACATATAAGCCAAGTACTCTTCTAAAATATAAATTAGATTAAGTAAATGCTCTTTTTAAGAATTTCAATGGATTTTCATTGCATGTCTTAGAATAGCCTGAAGGCACCTGCCTGGTCTGGTGTGAAAGTTGAGGGTGGAAATATGGTGGCAGTTGGACTGGGACGGATGTAACAAAAGTGAGAAGAAATAGACTGAGGAACTGCTTTGAACTCTGCAACTAGTATTTACCCTACATGGAATATTTTCCTCCACATTTTCACATGGTTGCCTCCTTTCATCTTTTAGGTAGCAATTTAAGTATCATTCCTCAGAAATTCTGTCCTTAATCAACTTGTTCACTCCTTTATCATTTATTTATTGGCTCTGCAGATGAATGCCTTATAGTTGTACCAAGCAGTGATGATATGACATTGAACGAAACAGTCCTTCTTGTCATGGAGTTTATGTTCAGGACAAGGAAGAGCTGGAAGAAGTCTAAAAATAAACAAGTAAATATATAGTGAGTTACATGGCAGTAAATGGTCAAGAGAAAATGAAGCAGAGCAACTAGGATAGGAAGTGCTGGATGGGAGGGATGTTCTTTTATATAAAGCAGATCCGGCAGAGTTCTGTTATAAAGTAATATTTGAGTGGACTCCTGAAGGTCATTAAGGGAACATGCCATGTGGCTATCTGGGTCCAGGGCACTGCAGGCAAAGGAGACTGCAAAATTGCAAAAATTCTGGGCCTGGCACATGCTTGGGATATTCAAAGAAGAAGAAGGAGACCCAAGTGACTGGAGAGAGTGAAAGAAGGCAAGCAGCGAGATGAAGTCAGAAAAGTAACAAGGGATGAGATTGTGTTGGAACTTGCAGGCCATCATGAGAACCTGACGTACTCTGAGTGAAAGAGAGAGCCACTGGAAAGCTTAGGCAGAGAAGTGGTCTGCTCCTTTTATATTTTTAAAAGATAAATACTGCCATTCTGCCTACAGTGCTGAAACTCTTGGAGGGAAATTGCTGAATCAGGATTAGTTAGGAAGTGACTGCAATAATCTAGGTGAGTGAGTGGTTGTTGATAACCTATAGTTAGCTTTATTAATGAGGGACTCCTGCTACCTTTTTTGACCATGACAAATTGGTAGCAAAACAAGTGACAAAAATAAAACAAAAACCCTAGGCAGTTTAAGAAAGCAACATATTTAAAAAAGAAATTGGAAAAAGGGCCCCAAGCAATAGATTAAATTCAAATCTCATTATAAAATGTCTTGAAAAAACTCAAATATAATAAATGCAAACAGGATATTAGATTAGTCAAAAGGTTTGAAAAGCATACCAGTTTCTGAGCATGTGTTTGGTGTTTGAGTTCAAATAGGACAAATTTCTGCTGACCCTAGGACTATATTTTCCTTATCTTACAAACAAAGCTTAAGTATGACAAACTTGGTATATCCCAGTCTGTGCTATGTGGTGTCCCAGCCATCGTTCCTCTTACAAAACCTAGGACAGGTCCTGACTCAAGAACGTTCCCAGAACTGCTCAAAATGTCAAACTTCGATTCTTACCAAAGTTCATATGTTGCTGGACCCAGAATGTAACGTGTCACATTTTTCAAAGGAAAATATTTCACTGCATTCAAATGAGTAGATATCATTTTCAAAATACAGTGGTACCTCAGTATTTTTCAGTTCCTTCCAGAACCCATGACCAGTGCCAGAATCGAGGAGCACCAAATGATAAAAGTGTTTTCTCTTGTGGGGCAGACTCATACAAGTCCTAGCAAGTGCAGCAAATCCCAAGCAGGCACTGAGTGCTGCAACATTTTTTTCTCGTCAAAATGCAACAAGTACAGGTTTTGATAAATTCTGAAATCAACAAGTACCAAGGTATGACTATAAATGCCAGTTTCTGCTTGATAAGTTATAGACCTGAGTTTCTCAGCTCCTTTTGATCATGTCTTCAGTTGGGTTCATCCAGAGGTAGACCCTGAGACAGAATTTGAGGGCCATCTAGAAGGGGAGGGTAGGTGAAGGAACTACTGGTAGGGACTGGGGAAAAGGAACGGGGAAGGGAAAGTTGCCACCATGGGCAACTGAAGCTCAGCCCCGCTGGGGGAAACCGTGGGAACCAGTGTAATTTTACCCATGCACTGCAGAGTTAAACCACCCCAGAAACGAGGAAATTGTGTATTTAGACAACAGCTAATAGCTAAGGGCTGTCTCCGGGGACAGAATTCCCTGTGCCTGCTGTGCAGGTGGGCAAAGTGGCTATAGCACCAGTGAAGTAAAGAAGCTCAAGTACTGACAGTTAGAACTGGGATGTGTGGGCACAGAAATGATAAAAGTGAAATATGGAGATGGCACCAACAGGATCTGTTATAACCATTGGTATACTCTGCAGCACTCTTCAGTAAAATGTGCTACAAGAAACCTCAGAATTTTCTGATTTGACAGGTTTTTCTTGAATATTCTACTGTAATAAGAATGGACATAAGCTAAAATACTAATGGGTTAGATTTAAAAAAAACATGGTATGAAATAGGAAAGTCTTTAGGTCCCCCTTGTAATTAATGATGTACCTTTATGATTTTGTGACATTTATGTTAATTAGATGCTTATATCCATAGAGCATTTAGACATATAATCATTCCCCTATAATACATGACTTAGCTTTACTGTTACACATTTAGGAGTGACCTTAATAGATAATTGGTTTTGATGTCTATTTACTTCCAGAAGAAGGACTGTGAGTCAATTAAAGACATTATGTTTTGTAGACATAACCCGAACACTTTAATCACTCACCTCTAACCATCATGCCAGTTCCCTCAGTCTCTGAGACATGTTCTTGCACCTGGCTTATTTATACAGGTACACCAAAAATTTTCTTATCATTAGTTGCATATGCAAGTAATTAAATAAAGAATTTTGAATTAATGTGTGCTGCACAGAGATCAGCACAGTGACAAGCAAAAACTTAATAATCATTCCTTAAATATATTAACAAATGCCCTCCATTCACTACTTAATTTTTCTAAAACCCATCCTTGCATGGACAGCCTTTGTGAACACTGAACCCCCCCAGATCACATCATATTGCTTGTCAAATCCCCACCATTCCCAATACAACTTCCTTTTCTGAATTGTTCTCTGGCATAACGATGCTTCTTTTCAGTGTGTAGAACAGGTTTAGAACAATGATAGAATATGTTCATGAAAAATATTCTTAGTAAATTTTCAGTGGATTTTTAAAAGATTTTATTTATTTATTTTTAGAGAGGGGAAGGTAAGGAGAAAGAGAGGGAGGGAAACATCAATGTGTGGTTGCCTCTCATGCACCTGCTACTGGGGACGTGGCCAGAAATCCAGGAACGTGCCCTGACTGGGAATCATACCAGCTTCCCTTTGGTTCAGAGGCTGGTGCTCAATCCACTGAGCCATACCAGCCAGGGCTTAAGTAGATTTTCTTAACTTTGTACAAACTATTTATAAAAGCCAAAAAGGAAATATCATACTTTGTGGTACGATATTATAAGCTTTCTCTATGAGATAGAGAAATAAAATAACGATGCTCACTAACAAAGTTGTGTTTAACACTTTACCAATGGTACAAAAGTACATGGGAAAGGCTATAGGGATTTCAAAGAAAAAATGAAACTACTACTATTATTGTCAAATCAAATAATTGTGCAGTTAAAATCCAAAATAATCTTCAGAAATATCATTCAAATTAAAAATAGGTGTTTAGCCGAACAAATAAATGAGACAAACAAACAAACAGAAACTCAAAGTCACACATAACAGTATGGTGGTTACCAGAGGGAAAGAGGGGCGGGGCAGAGGGAGAAATGGGTACGAGGGGTAAAATACATGGCGACAAAAGGAAGCTTGACCTGGAGTGATGGACACACAGTGCAATACACAGATGATGTGTTATAGAAGTATACGCTCGAAACCTATACAATTTTATTAACCAGTGTCACCCTAATAAATTTAATAAAATTTGAAAAAAATATGAGTTTAACAAAATTGCTGAATACAAAAATCAAAAATAAAAATCAACTGTATTTCTATGTAAAGAAAATAAATGTTAGAAACTACAATTAAAGAAAATATAGCATTTAGAATAGTACTGTTATAAGCCTACAGATAGTCTGTGTAAGATTTTAACAGTAAAAAAATAATAAAACTTTATTAAATAAAACCTAAATTCTAAAATGATATTCCTTGTTTGTATGTTCCAATACATAACTGAAAATTGAAATATTAACAATTCTTTCTAGTTTATTTTAAAATATGGTACAATCCTGAACAAATTCCCAGTTTGCCGTGAGATCAGTGATTCTAAAATGTGCAGGAAATGCTATTGGTCAAGAAAAGCCAAAGTGCTTTAGAATTGAACAAAGTGAGAGAACTTGTTCTATCAGATATCAAGACTTACTATAAAATTATGCAGTTAAAACAGCATAGGACTGATTAAGAATCGACAAATAGACAAAAGGGAAAAGAGAGACTAAAACCAGATACTCACTTTTATGCACACTTTATCTTTATTTTTAATGATATATTTATTTATATTTTATTTGTATGTTACTTATTTGATGCATACATTCCAATTTATTATAATCAGCAGTGCAGAAACATACTCTTTTCAATAAATGTGCCAGGACATTAAGATCCACATATGAAAAATACAGGTGAAATTGATCCCATGCTATTTATAAAAACTATCTCTAGATGACTTAGAAACTTAACTATGAAGGGTAGTATTTCATGTGTGTGTAAAGCTTCCTTATATAAGACACAAGAGCACTAACCATAAAAGAAAAAAATAGTAAACTTGACTATTTCAAACATAAGAATTTCTATTCATTATATCATTTTAAAACACAATGGAATACTACACAGCAGAAAGAAAAAAGGAGCTCCTACCCTTTGCAACAGCATGGATGGAACTGGAAAGCATTATGCTAAGTGAAGTAAGCCAGGCGGTGAAAGACAAATACCACATGATCTCACCTATAAGTGGAACCTAATCAACAAAACAAACAAGCAAGCAAAATATAACCAAAGACACTGAAATAGAGAATAGGCTGACAATAACCAGAGGGGATAATGGTGGAGGAGAGCGGGGAAAGGTTTACAAGAACATCTATAAAGGACACATGGACAAAACCAAAGGTAGGTAGGATCAAGGGTGGGATGTGGGGATGGCTGGGGTGGGGGGAATGTGGGGGGAAAATGGAGACAACTGTACTTGAACAACAATAAATAATAAGATAAAATAGAAAGAAAAAGAAGACAAGCCATAGAATGAGTAAAAATATTTGCAATGCCTGTATCCAGCAACACTCAGATAGGTATAACATAAAGAACTTCTATTTTTAAAGAGAACAGTGTAATTAAAAATGAAAAAAACTTCCATATGCATTTAACAAAAGAAAAATCCAAATGTTCAATAACTATATGTAAAGATATTCAACCCAAAATAATCAGGGAAATCAATATGAGATACAATTGCCTAGCCTGCAAATTGGCTAAAATTTAAAGTCTGACAATATTTGGGGGATCAGTGTTGGTGAGCAAGAATTCAGGCTTGCCTCACCTTAAACTTCAAAACCTCAGGACTATAAGATAATGAATTTGTGTTGTTTTCAGTCACTAAGTTTGTAACGATTTGTTACCATAGCAATAAGGAACTAATAGATAGCAGGACAGTTTATAATAGCCTACTGTATGTGAAAATATAATTGTTCTCAATTGCAAAAAATAAAGTTTAAGTAGAAAATAGCTGACACACCTATGGCAGAAGTCAATTTCTCTTACATACAAACTATGTTTATAAATCAATAATAAAGACATCAATGACACAGTGGAGAAGAGAAAGTGTTTCTCATAAAAAGAAGCACAAATGGCCAAAACCCTTCTTCCATTAAGGGATGATAATCTTATCATATATTTTTAAAAAGTCCATATTTACCTGTTGCCATTTCTCCCTGAGCAACTCCATAGGCCCAGATTAATTTCCCTGGTTCAATAGTTCCTTAACTTTAGCCTGCAATCTCAGAATTACCCAGAAAGTATGTTAAAAATTAATTCATTCTAGGTTTCATCACTATAGATTCTGACTCAGCAAATCTGGGGTCAAGAACCTGCATTTTCTGCATACTGGACCATATGTTTTTGGTTCAAGTAGTCCAAGAAATATATTTTAAAGAGTACTGTCCAGACATGGCCGGGTTGCTCAGTTAGCTGGAGCATCATCTCATACACCAAAAAGGTTGTGGGTTCAGTCCCCAGTCAGGGCACATACCTAGATTTCGAGTTCATCCCTGGTCCAGGCAGGCAGGGGAGGCAACTGATTGAAGTTTCTCTCTCCTTCTCTATCTCCTTCTCTCCCTTAAATCAATAAAAACGTATCCTCAAGTAAGGATTTAATTTTTTTAAAAAAAGCACTACTTTTGACTTTCTTATTCATGGATTTTTTTCCCAAACAACTTCAGCCAGCCCAATCAGAGTCTGCTGAATGCATAACAGCATCAAAGGTAAACTATTTGCACATTACAGCTTTGCCAAAGAGGGGAACAGCCGCTGCCATCGAAGCAGCCATCTAAGTAATGACATCTAAGTAATTATCGAGTTGGGAAACTGCTGCCACTGGGGTCATGGTCAGGAGTCATGGACACAATAAGATGACATTTGAGGGGATAAGTATGCAGCTAGTATGTAATAAGTGTGGAAGTAATACACTTTAATTAAAACAGAGCTAGGAGCCATGTGATTTTTTGTGCACTTATTTGGAAAACATCACCCACCTAGGACATGAAGTCACAGAGAGAGTCCACAAGACACCTTTGTCAGGGTATATGATTTTTTTTAAGATTTTATTTATTTATTTTTTAGAGAGGGAAGGGAGGCGGGTGGGGGGGGGGAAAGAGAGAGAGAGAGAGAGAGAGAGAGAGAGAGAGAGAGAGAGAGAGAGAGAGAGACATCAATGTGTGGTTGCTGGGTCTGTGGCCTGCAACCCAGAACTGACATTTAATCTCTATGATTTCTAACACCTACTAAATAAGCTGGTTTGCTGGCACCCTGGTTGCTACACATAAATGGACATTAATGAGGAGACAGGTTGTTTATCTTCAGCGCCATTATCTTAAGGGGAATGTCAGGCAGTATTCACAGCAACAGCTCTAGGTAAACAAGGTTTGTTTACTTTTTGTCCATCCCCAGAGGCCCGTGCCAATGAAAATCCTTTTGCTTGAGTCAACTCTAAACCTAATTGCCTACTGCATTTGACAAACATAATTTAGGACCATAAATATTTTAAAAATTTCCTTTTCTCTAAAACTTGCTTTCAAGAAATAGCTGCCCTTGCGTTCTTAAGTAATATCTGCCATCAACCCTAAACCATCATAATTTGATGGAAAACTTTTCACTAAGCTCATTTTTATACTATTTGGTCTGTATAGATTACATGTCTTTTTTTCAAAAAGAATGTGCACTGCAATGTGTTGAATTAACTGCCTTCTATAACATTTTTTAAAAAATATAAGCGTTAGGGCACTTACTATGTTTTAGATCAGTAATTTTCAACCATTTTCATCTTTTATTGAACATATAGACTTATTACTAAAATTCTGTGGCATACTAAAAATATATATTTTTTGCCAATCTAACAAAAACAGGTAGAATTTTGATACATTCACAGCAGACAACTATTGTTGTATTGGCTTTCATCACTGTTTTTATTTAACAGTCTAAGGGAATAGAGGTCAGTGCCCTGACTAAATGGGCAGGTGTTGTGTGTTTTAAAAATTCTTGCCTCACACTGGTTGAAAATCACTGTATTTGATGCATACAATGCAGAGAATGAAAATGTCCCATGACGTTGGGAACAGGATGATAAAATATTACAGAAGCACAGGAACAATAATTAAATATCAAGAGCATCCCCAAAGTTCAATGCACACTTTCACATAAGCTAATGAAATACTACTGGTTTGAAATCAAACATAAATAAGACAAATATAAATAAAAGGACAAATTCTGCTTGCAAAGCCAACTATTAAGCTCAATAATTTGGTATACTGTAAAGTATGTAAAGTTATTTTTTAAAAAGATAACATTCAGCCATCTTTTCTATTTTGCCTTCACATATTTAGCGAATATTAGAAAGTGGTCTGGTATTTATATAAATTGACTATAAATCAGGACATAGAATTCTTTCTCTATTTTCAGCACTAGTAAATTGTACCTATACCTATAACATGCATAGGAGAGAAGTTACAGAGAAGAGATTGGATTATATCTTCTCTAGGGTATCTTTAAGCATTAATATTTCATGCTCTGTTTCTATGATGGCTGGTAACCCACAGGAGAAATGGAAGTAGCTGCTATTCATGTGTCTAAGCTCAGAACCATGATCAAGCTCTTCCTTGAAGAGGGTTTAAATTGAAATCCTTTGAGGATTCTACTTTGAGATTCTTTCCCAAGGAATAGGTACAAATGAGGTACCAGGGTATCAAGGGGCTACTTCTCAGGTATTGCAGATCCTTTACATCTGCTCACGATAATAATCTGCAGATGATAGTTCTAGGGACCATTGAAATCAGGAGTTACAAATGGAGAAATCTGGAGGAATGACCTAAATAATCTAGTGCCTATTTCTATTGCTTACTTACGTTTTCTTTGAAACTCATCTTACAAATAGCAACTCAGGTGGAATAAAATTTATACATTTCAGAAGAAACCAACAATCATAGTATAAATATAAAGGGTGAAAACCGTTGTAAAATATCCCCATCAGATGCAGCAAATGAAGAATATAATTTTCCCCTTGTAAAAAACAATGGCACATAAGAATTTAGACTTGTTTCATGAGTTCTCATAGGCAAAGTAAATTATTTTAATTCAACATTAACTGAAATAAAACAAAAATAACTTAATTTAGCTGAGTAAACAATGGTCAACTTTCTATACAATGTATCTTGGTATAGTACACTATTATAGGTTGCCTCAGAGCCTGCTTGGAAGTAGCTCTGGAAATAAAAAAATCATGAGAGCCATGGACTTCTCCCAGATCCCTCAGTTCCTTCTTAAGTTCTGAATGACCCATTGTTTAAAGTCATAAATCCACTAAAGAATATCTGTTGGATTCTCCCATTCTCTACTGTTCTGCAGTGACTGCCACTGCAAAGGTCTCCCACCTTCATTTCTTCCTGATGGCCTAGAGCATAGTCCTGGGAGCAATGAAGCTTCTATATATTCTCTACCATTCTCTCATATGCCCCTTTAGATGCAGACACTAAAAAGAATGTTATGTACATGGGCCATGATAAACTGAATGGCACATAGCAAGAGGCCATCAGCCGTAAATTTTTTAAACCTTTCATTTGAGATACTTTGTATTCTTCTCCTGTGTTTCTGTGATTCAAATCTTAGCACATTAAATTTCCACAAGATATAAACCATCTATAAAGCTGTTGGTGGTATGTTTCTAGTGATAGAAACACACACAGTTAGCCAAGGAATATTTCCATTCACTGGTCCAGTGCAAATTCTTATAGACCTTCTTTATTCCAAAATAAGCCAAAGGCTTTGTAGAAAAATTAAAAAAAAAAGGCCACAATGCAGTTATAGCCAATAAAAGGGTCTTTGGCAGGTTGGATGAGAGGGAACCACTTCACACCACCCTATCTCTTGGAACTCATCTCAAACAGCAGCTCCACTTGTACTTCTCACACTCAGAAAAACAACAGGAAAATGCTGCTCTACCCCAAAAGGCCAAAACTCACTGGCTCTATTAATAGAGGATATATCTCAAGAATAAAAATAATTTTATGTTGTTCTGACCTAGGTATAAATGAAAATTTTTCTGTGGGAGATATAATTGCCACATGTCAAACCTCTGGGCAAAACTTCAGGAAAATGAAAAATGATAAAAGCTCAGCTGGATATGAAACAGTTCCAGAAAATTTACAATGCTTTATTTACTCAAGTGTAGCTCTCCATAATTCTTGGTTTAAAGACCCATCAAATGAAATAGTGGGTTAATAAACCATTTGGTGAACATAGATCTATTAGCATTCTAGACAATCTAGAGAAAAACCTAGAGATATATTTTAAAACATAATACCATACACATGCTTTTTCTGGTCAGCTTAGATCTTTTTAAATTAGGCAGATATATATGTCCACATATATAAGATTTGGCTTGGGCAGATATATCCAAATACTACCCTTTTGTAAAAATTCATAGTTTCCCATTGCTTATATATAATTTTCAGCTCTCTCATAAATATCTCAACATATAATTCATTTCTCTTTATTTTTAAGATACTATGCCAAACCTCTAATTGCCTTGACTCTCTCTTATGCTCCCAAAAATGCTAAACTGAGGTTCTCAAGACACTAAGTGCTACTTGGAATACATTCTATTACTAGAAATAGAACCCACCTTGTTTCTGAATTGTACTGATGGGGTAGTGAAGACAAAGTACAGTCTCCCTTTAAAATACTCCGACCAACCCATATTAGCAATTAGAGAACATTTAACTATATTTTCTTTTTATGTTAGTTGAGGTTGCTGCCAGCCTGTAATTTTGTTTTTTCATGAGGAAACTATATCCTATTCCAAACCCATACTAACAAAGGCGAAGTGAGAAATAAAAAGGGAAATGATTTTCAGGTGGTGCTCTGGTCTTTTTTCCCTTAAATTCTCACATTTCTAATTTCAGTTTCTTCTTAATCAATATTTATAAAGGGTTAAGAAGTGTTCCCACGGTGTGTGCTCTTTATCAGTGAAACACCATGAGGAGTGAGCAAACTGTGTGTGGTTGGACCTTGAAACAAGTTAGTTAATGTTATATCACAAGGTTCCACTGTGTATTCAGAAAAAAATGTGCCAAAAAAAACATGCTAGTGAAATCAGTGTTCCTTTGTCTTAACTTCTTTTTTTTTCCAGAACATTTTTAAAATTAAAGAATGTTTCTCTATGAAAAGACTTCTTAAGGAGGAAAGCAGGAATCACCTGTATTTGGAGATGAGAGTTTCATATTTCGCCTACATCATATTTCACCTTTTCACAGTGCCCTCTGCTCAAAGAGTCATTCCTTGAAGTTGGTTTGGTGGTGGATGTGGATATGTGTTTTCAGTATATGTAATTTAGCTTTTACAATGTTGGCAGTAGAAGAAGCCTACTAATTTTATTCAGCATGATGATAGGCCCTAACATTTTAATTATTTTTCATGTTGTGAGTAATTTATTATTCATTGGGTATCTTCCCTGTGAATCTCGTCTTCACTCTGTGAGATTTTTCTTTGGTGCCCAACAAAGGGTTTCATTGCAATAAGAATCAAGGTGTGTCTATGTTCTTACCCAGAGCCCAAACAATGCCAGCCTTCCAGACCAGCCCAGGAGTTTGGGGTGGGGAAACAGAGTCATTATAGAACATCTTCAGTCCTCTACCCAGAGAGAAACAGAGTTAGCACCCATGCCTTCCTAAAAGGGCATCTTGAAGCACATCTTGCTGCAGAGCTGAGTTCAGGACCCAGAAGACTAGGACTAAAATCAAACCTCACTAGAGTTTGTGTAGAAGAGAAACCTGAAGGAATGGATTGGCTCCTTTTCAGAAACATTTACCTTGTGATCATTTTAATGGTAAGTAGAACTGAAAGGCCTGGGGAGAAAAGGCAGTCTGAAGCTCTATCTCCGTCACTTGATGAATTTCTAGGTGGGATTTAATCCATTTGTAAACCCCATCCTGCACAGGCAGTTTTCTGAGTTCATCTTCGGGTGATTAAGGACTCTCTGTGCTCAAGGGACTAAATGCTATAGAGAAGCAGGGTGAGATTCTGTCTGAATTAGACTTGAACAGCCTCAGAGACCTAATCTAATTCAGATTAAATGCTAGAACAATTCTAAAATTTATCATCAGAAATAATTGTTCTATTTTATTAACTACATTTCTTATACTTAAATCAGACTGATAGCTATCAAAATCCCTGGTGCAAATGGGTTCTAAATTTGTAGGGAAGTAAAGTTGATCAAGCCTATTTTTTAAAAAATAGTTATATCCCTGTGAGTTTCTTTCCGGGTGGAGGAATGTTAGCTTAGTCAAAATTACATTTCAACAAATTATGAAATATTGAAGTCACATGAAAAAAATTTCTGGTCAGAAATGGCAAAAGAAAAATGATGAAAACCACACCATCTCTACAGTCCAGGAAGGAAATATTTAGATGGAATTATTAAACCATTCTACAGTCCAGAAGAAAACATTTAGATTATTTATTTCTTTAAAGTAAACATGACGTTTCGCGTATTATATTATTTTCCTCCAACCCCTGGGTGCCCAAGGCATGAAATGCTTTCTAGTTAGGCATTTTGCATATCAGGTACCCTATCCTTAGAAGAGGCAGCTCCTAATGCCAGGTCTTTCAAGGAACAAAGATCAGCTTAATCAATTCACCAAACGATTGCCAATTCAATTAGAAAAGTCTATTTAAATAATCAATTAAATGAGGTTCATTTGATTAAAGTCCATTGATGGCCAAATGACAGCATAATTCAATCAAAACAGTTAGGAAAAATAAGTGGAAAGATAAGAGAAATGAATTATTAGAAAATTGTACATATTACTTCAAAGCAAATAAGGGCAAATAACCTATAGTCAGCTGCAACTTAGCCTTCCAGAGATGTCTGCAGTGTTGCTATGACATAAGTTTGGAAAATGATTTCTACTCTATTGTTAGGGTGGCATTATAGGTCTAAAAGGCAGAGGACAGCTGAAGCTGGACAGGCGTGGGAATACACTGTGTCCAGTTGGTCCAGCAGGTACCATTCTTCTAGAGTTCACGTCTATGAACTTCAAAAACAGTGCAGGAGTATAACCCTGCCAAAGGGCACACAGCCCAAGCTTGGAAGGAACAGTGGTAGAACATTCCATTCTCTGAACTTGGGAGGCATCATTAAACAAGACCATTATTGAGAAATATTTGTAAACCGAAACAACCCAAATAGAAGTGCAATGCCTTGTTATAGTGATCATTATTTATTTACATTACTAATGAAAGAGGGAAGAATTTGATTCAATCTTCTATAGAAATCAAGAAATATTAGTATAGAGCACTTACTCGACTTCTGCAGGGTGTCTCCATGCTGTGACTCAGGTAAACCTTTAGTTTTCTGTAAGGAAAGATGACTTATGCATCAAGATTTTTGAGGCAACTTCTGGGCACTAGATTTTGCCTCCTATTCTTCTCTGTACAGGTATAGTTATGACAATGTTATTTATTCAAAGAGTGAATTTTCTTCTCTTTGATCTTGAAAGAGAATTATATTTCAGATTCTTAGAATCTCGTCTTGGTAGTATTGATTTATTATCCTTCATAATTTTAATGTTGTGATACTTAATTTCTCCCCAGAGATACTAAAGTATTTCTGTTTTACATCTCATGATAATTATGATAGACCTAAGTTCTTTCTGTATTTCTAATAGATCTCTTAAGATAACTAATAATTTTGGCAATTAGGAAGTAGAGACTTCTAGCATGTCTCAAGATCAGGATAAATGCAAGAATGTTAAAGGGGAATCAATATACTATTATGAGCCTTGGCTGGTGTAGCTCAGTGGATTGAACATGGGCTCTGAACCAAAGGGTCGCTGGTTCAATTCCCAGTAAGGGCACATGCCTTGGTTGCAGGCCAGGTCTTCAGTGGGGGTCACATGAGAGTCAACCACACATTGATATTTCTCTCCCTCTCTCTCTCCCTCCCTTCGCCTCTCTCTAAAAATAAATAAATAAAATTTCATTTAAAAATATATATACTATTATGGATGTTGTAGAAAATGGGCATTCCTGCTTGTCTTTCATTTCCTGAACTTCAACTCTGGCCCTTTTTCATTAACTAAATCAAAGGCTCTTTGGGGCATCATTGCAGCTTACGCCAATAAGGGTGTGGCAGCTTCTCAGAGACTTATGGGTATTCTGTGTCATCTATTTTAACCACAAAGAGTGCTTTAAATAAGGTTTTGACTGACTTAATTTATAAAAGCTATCCAAACTCTAAGTTGCAATAGGCATTTCATCTTATTATGTGAGTCCTTCAGCATTTTCTTCCTAAAGACGTTCTTCACGTTCTTCTGCTGTAAAACACAGCACTGGGGTGGTGAGGTATATTCCACACTAAACCAAGAGTTAGAAGCCCCAGAATTAAGCCACAGATTCCCTTAGAAGGGTTGCATAACTTCGGCTAAGTTTCACAACTCCTCAGGGCATCACTGTGCCCCTGGCAGAATGTGGGGGCAGACATAATGTCACTAAGCATCTTCCAGTGCAGAAACTCAGATTCTATAATTGTCTCCATTGAATAGTTAGTTAGTGTAGAAGCTCATGTCTGACTCCCAAATATTATTTTCATAACTTTGGTTGGAGAATCTGAAGATTTAGGTAATGCTATGGAGTATATAAGTTTTGCTAGGAAGGAATCATTTAAGGCAAAACAGTTATTAGCTGTGAGAGGCCTATATTTTATTGAGTTGATAATAAAAACAGTCATGTAGCATTTATCAGATAAGATTTTTGTGCACATATGGTGATCATTCATGCCACATTTAAAATGTTAACTTTCCAATTAAATATTCTGACTCTTGGACTGTAAAGAAGATCGGTGGCTAAACATACAGATATTATCTCACTGTAAGTTGAAAACAGGCATCAAAACTGATCACCACATTTAGGCCTAACCTAGCCACTTATCAGTTTAGTTCTCACATAAAACAATGTGATTCTGACATGTGAAACAGAAATTTCTTTTACTCTCAGGCAAATTTCTAGAAGTAGAGACTGATAAAAAAATCTGGTTTTTTGTTTGTTGGGGTTTTTTTTGTTTTGTTTTGTTTTTTAGAGAGAGGGGAAGGGAGGGAGAAAGGGAGAAAAACATTGACGTGAGAGAGAAACATCAGTTGGTTGCCTCTAGTACACGCCCTGACTAGGGACCAAACCTGCAACCTAGCATGTACCCTGACAGGGAATCGAACCAGTGACCTTTTGCTTTGTAAGATAATGCCCAACCAAATGAGGCATGTCAACCAAGGCATGAAAAACAATCTTACCTGATTTTGTTTATTTTTACTAAACAGAATACCTAAAGTAGTATTAAATGTTCAGTTCCAGTACTGCTTGTTACAGACATTTTTTATGTCCTCATCACGCTGAAGACTATGTAGAAGTAAATCTCACCTCTTTGCCAGTATAAGCGACTAAGGAATTACAAAACATATTTTAAAACCAGTGAATAAATGTATAATGTTGTCTTCAAATTCCTACAGAGACCACAATGGACTAAAATAAGTTTTATATGCCAAGAGATAGTATTACTATTATATCATGACCTATGACTTTAATACAGTCTTGCCAATAAGATCTGTTTATAGAATCATAGGATAAAAATCCTGCTTTAAAACAAATGGCTCTTGAGATCAATGCTTTCCTTTCTTCTTTTTAAGGTATTTCTTTTTTAGAGAATTTCTTGATCCTCATTACATAGTTGTATGACTCTTTTCTAGTCCTTAAGTATGCAAGGAGGAGTTCCTTATAAAGCAATGACTCTGTTGTTTGAGCTGCAGCTGTGTTTCCTTCCCCTCCACAGCCAGGCTGGCAGTTGGAATTCCTTACTCACAAGAGCAGCTCTGACGGCAGGGTGTGTGAAAGGAGTGACCGGTGAAACTTTCCGATACTACCTGCATGAGAAGTGTTCGCCCTTCCTTTCTACACAGAAAATTACACAGCTTACAAACTAAAAGGCCACTGCTTGATATACCTTCAATTATAAACAAAAGTGGTATAATTAGGCTTGAACTTGGCATCTCTACCATAGCTCTACAAGGATGGCAATTGCTTTACTCAATTATTTTTATAAGTATTCAAGAGAGGAAGGCTTATTAGTAAGGTCCTGGATGTGCAAATGACTGTGAAAACTGACTTCAAAAAGGGAAGTCATGGAGATGAAAATTAGGTTTGTTCAGTAGCGACTACTTTAAATATACTCAATTTGGAAGAGAGTAATATGTATTCTAACATTGCAATAAGCACATGTCATGACTTAGACTCCACACATCTCATATAAAATCATCATATTCTCCCTAAGAGAAAGTATTAAGAAAAAGAAAACTAAGTCCAGAAAAACTTCACCAATTTGCCCAACAAGTTGGATGGCTATGAAATACTGGCTATCCTATTATTCTCCCTAGAATGTATATCTATCATAACAGGTCAGAACTCATCTTACACACAGAGAACAGTGCCTGTCACATAATATTTCATCAATGAAATTTTTCAAATGAATGAATGGGTTTTGTTTCCAGTTCACCTTTCTTCCCAAGTCACTTCACCATATTTCCCGTCTATATGCTAATAGGCAACTTCATTGTGGGTAGTGAATTTAGGCTTAAAATTGAGACAACAAAGGAGTTGGTTCTCCTTCTTTCCTACAGGATGTGGAAATAGCTCTGGTATTCGGTCTGTAATTGCTTTCCCATCTCACCACACCACACTAGCAAAACATTTTTATAGTTAACAAAGTTTTTTCACTCATGTAAGACTCCTGAAAGGGAAATAAAAGTATTCTGATTTTACAAATAAAGAATCTTTCAAGGCCTAAATGATGCACATAACCCATGAGTGGTACAGTCAGAATTTGGACATGGGTACTACATGTCCAAAACTCTATTGTTCCAGATTTGACTCCTTTCCCCTTAGGGCCAGTGCTGCATCCTGTACATGCCTCATTTGCAATGTCTATAACATTCCAATATCTTTTCTTGGTTATCTGCTTTCCTCCCTCTTTTAACATGTGATCCCTTTCAGGGCAGGTACGAGCTTTTCATCTTTCATCATATTCTCGGACATTAGCACAGACACATATGTTTCAGCTTTGTAGGTACTTTTATTTTGCCAGAAAAAGTCCTATTTGGGTTGTTTTAGTTAATGCAATTCATTGTAAGGATATTCAAAGGAAAAAAAGAAGGCAGGAAACTCTCATCAACTAGGCCACAGAGACTATAACATACTCAGGACACCAAAACATTTCTCAGGGTTATTTTTGCTCCCTCGACTGCAGATGCCTCTAGCTCTCTCTGGCACTCCACCATTGTGGTAACTGGTTTCAGCCATCTCCGTTTTGTGTGCTATGTTTCAGCCAGGCTCTCAGGCCAAACCCCCTCTCAGATGATACGTGACCTACACAAGCTCTGAAAGGTGACTTTTATAGGCAAGGAATTTCTGTATTATCCCAAGACCCATACCTATTCTTCACATGATGTGTCATGATGCTGTGTGCAATTTAGGAATATGATGTCACTTAATGTTTCTTCCAAAACGCCCATTCACAAGTGTTTCCTGGAAAATGAGGAGCCTCCTGACAGAGCTCATGATTTTAATGGGCCTGAAAATAAAATTTGCTGAGTTTCTTCAGTGAGAAAGGCACAGAAAGGGAGCAGGCATGTAGAGCTTGGCTGCTGTTATCCTCATCAGTAGAACCAACCAAACAGAACAAAGAATTACCAGAAGTGGACCACAGAGGCCTCCATCAGGCACAACATAAGTTCTGCTAGACAGAACCTGCGATCTAGCATTGCAATTGCCCCAACCTAAACAAATATCAGAGATAGCAAAAGCATGAAAAAGAGCTTAGACTCAAAGATTCTCTGTGTTATATACAATTAGTACTATCCTTCACTTGATTTGGGTTCTGTAGAGAGGACAAGAATAAAGTGAAATGAATTTAGAACATTCCTATTTTTTAAATATATTTTATTGATTATGCTATTACAGTTGTTCCAATTTTCCACCTCTGCCCCCCTCCACCCAGTACACCCATTCCTTCCAGCAATCCCTCCCTTAGTTCATGTCCTTGGGTTGTGCATGTAAGTTCTTTGGCTTCTCTATTCCCTATACTATTCTTAACATGCCCCTGTCTCTTTTTTATCTACCAATTATGCTTCTTAACCCCTGTACATTTTCTCCCATTCTCCTCCTTCCCCCTCACAGCTGATAGCCTTCCAAATGAAATCCATACCTATGATTCTGTTCCTGTTCTGGTTATTGACTAGTTTGTTTTTTTTAGATTCAGTTGTACAGAACTGTTAATTTGTTGCCATTTCACTTGTTCATAGTTTTGATCTTCTTCTTTTTCTTAAATATGTCTCTGTAATATTTCATGTAATGATGACTTGGTGATGATGAACTTTACTTTTACCCTGTCTGGGAAGCACTTTATCTGCTCCTCCATTCTAAATGATAGCTTTGCTGGATAGAGTAATCTTGGTTGCAGGTCCTTGCTTTTCATTACTTTGAATACTTCTTTTCAGTCCCTTCTAGTCTTCAAAGTTTCTTTTGAGAAATCAGCTGACGGTCTTATGGGAACTCCTTTGTAGGTAACTCTCTGCTTTTCTCTTGATGCTTCTAAAATTGTCTTTTTATCTTTAACCTTTGGCATTTGAATTATGATGTGTCTTGGTGTGGTCCTCTTTGAGTCCACTTGTTTAGGACTCTCTATGCTTCCTGAATTTGTATGTCCATTTCCTTCACCAAATTAGGGAAGCTTTCTTTTATTATTTTTTCACATAAGTTTTCAGTTTCTTCTTCTTCTCTTTCTGGCACCCCTATGATTCAGATGTTGGTACATTTGGAGATGTCCCAGAGGCTTCTTATACTATCCTCATTTTTTTAAGTCTTGTTTCTTCTTGCTGTTGTGGTTGAATGCTCATTTCTTTCTTATGTTCCAAATCATTGATTTGAATCCCAGTTTCCTCCTCTTCACTATTGGCTCCCTGTAGGTTTTTCTTTATTTCATGTAGTGTAACCTTCATTTCTTCCTTTATATTGTTGCCATTCTCCATGAGTTCCCTGAGTATCCTGATCACTAGTGTTTTAAATTCTGCATCTGATAGGTTGGCTGTCTCTATTTCATTGAGTTATTTTTCTGGGGGTTTGTTCTGTTCTTTCATTTGGGCCATATTTCTTTGTCTCTTCAATTTGGCAGCCTCCCTGTGCTTGCTTTTGTGTACTAGATAGAGATGCTTTGACTCCCTGTCTTAGTGTCATGGCCTATTGTAGAAAAGGCACCTGTAGATTGTTTGAGGAGGAGCCTTAGGTAATCTCCAGGGCAGAGCAACCCACTTCACTGCTTTGTGGTTCTTTGTGGGAGGACAGTTCAGAGAGGGAACAGTGCCTGGTTTGTGGAGGTTTGCCTGGCATTCACTCTATTTTAAGTCGCTTCACCCACTCCCCATATGTGACTGTCAGTCTTACAGATATTGCCCTGGTGCTGAATCCCAGCAAAGGTGGGTTTGCATACATTATAAGACTGTGCAAGTCCTTTAAGCAGAGTCTCCTGAGTAACCAGTAGTTTCTTCTGCCACCCCAAACCCCACTGGTTTTTACAGCCAGAAGTTATGAGAATTTATCTTCCTTGCACTGGAACCCTGGGCTGTACTGTCTGGCCTGGGGCTGGGATCACTGGTTCCCAAGGTGTCCCTCCTGATTTTTATCCACCATACATGAATGTGGGACTGTCTGTTCCTTCCCCACTGCCTTTCCAAGCCACACCATATGTCCTTTCCTCCCTGACCACCTCCGTGACTCCATCCCCTCAACCCACCTGGACGAATACAGCTTCTTTAAATCCTTGGTTGTTGGACTTCCATACAGTTCGATTTTCTGACAGCTCTGGTATTATTTGTTTTGAGGTTTAGTTGTAATTCTCTCTGTGGTTGCATAAGGAGGGGAAGCATGTCTACCTCTTTTTTCTTTTTTTTTTCTCTTTTTCTTTTTTTCTCTTCCAGACAGAAAACCTTAATTTTTATTAGTTTTCATTATTTTATTATTTTTTTGTATTGTTGCCATAGGATATTTTATTAGTTTCAGGTATGTAATATATCTACAATGTGCTCACTACACTAAGTCTATCCATCATCGAGCAGTTATCACAGTATTATTGACTATATTCCCCTATACTTTTTTCACCCATCCTTCCACCCTACCCTTTTCCCTCTGGAAGTCTCGTGACTAATTCCAAGTGTTTCAAAGTGACTGATTGGTACTTTTATGTGTTAGGAAGTTCTGTGAGCACACCCTCTGAAGCGCAGAGGAAAACTCCTCATTCACTGTTCTTCCCTCTTTATTAATGTACTGAGCCTACTACTTTCACATTTTTACTCTGCCTGAATCAGAGAGAGGTTGGGGTTTTATCCCAAGTCACATCTATCTGGTAAACAGAGTCAAGACTCATGCTCAGTTCTTCTGCTTCAAGTCTAAAGTATTTGTGTCTATACCATATTGCTTTTAATGAAGCTAATTTATAATTTAGGGATACATATCCACTTTAAGATATAAATTATTTGACTTAGAAATATACAACAATTTAAACAACTTGCTAGCTTAATTCCTACTATAACAATAGTCTTCAAATTGGAACACAGATATCCCCTCAATACAAAAGCACTTCAAAGGCTACACATGTACAGATAGTTTTAAAGGAACCATTTACTAGATCCTCAGCTTCCATAACTATATTCTTTCCTTAAGCCATTTGGCTGACCACGCAGCTGAACCTGAGACATCAAGCTGGTTCTCCTCTCCCAAATCCCCCTTTTAAAAAAGTCACACCTCTCACCCACTGCAAGTATTACTGTTACATTGTGATCAATCATAAAAGTATCTTGTGCACCATACTAAGAGACAATTCAAAATATCTATGTCAGTATTGAGAAAAAGAACTTTTCTTTAAAAAGAAACTTTGCAAGTCATGTGGTTTTTCAATCATGTATTTTCAACAAAATTATAAGAGGACATACTGCAGTTGTCAGCTAATAGGTCATTTAAAAATCGTTTTGCCAGAGAGGGATGGAGAGAAAATGCAGACAACTGTAACTGAACAACAATAAAATAATTTAAATTAAAAAATGAACAGAAAAAAATATTTTAATGACAGATTACTTTGTAGATATAAGTGATAAATTCAAAATAAGTTTTAAGAATTAATGACTCTGCCACTAAAAAAATTCCAATATCGTCCACCTATTTATGTGAACAAGTTTTTTCTCAGTACTTACAACTGAAAAGCAAAACCAAGCAAAATAGAATTGATGCTAAAATTTAATTCTACCAGTAATAGTTGCTCATGAACTATTTTTTAAAACCTTCATCCATGCCTTTGCAATAAACTTCTGATAAAATTTTATTTCCTAGATTAATGATATTGTAACAAAATTTCTATACTTGCTGGAAATCAACTGTGCTGCTAATAATTGTGAAGCTAATTTAATCTAGAAGAAATTGATTTTTAACACCTATACAGTTATAAAAGTAACAATGGAATAAAATTTCTAAGCATATACATATTTTTGTTGCAGAGAAGTACCATATTTTGCTGTGGATAATACACACTTTTTTGCTCAAATTTTTTAGGGAAAAATAAATGATGAGGATGCGCATTATTATATATGGGCAGTACTAACTCTGTATCTATATATGTTTTTAATTATTTTATTTATGCTTATGGATTAAAAGTATAATCTAGAAAGCAATAACAATATCTGTATGCAAAATAATGCCATTTATAATACAAATAACAAGTATTTAAATATAAATAAATAATTGAATTTTAAAAATTAAAACATAAGATTTTTTTCATGAAAGTTTGGGCTAAAAACATGGGTGCACATTATACATGGCAAAATATGGTAGGTTGCTCAATCAAATAAAAGATATTTAAATATATAAATATCTTTATATTTATATATTAAATATATTTATATAATATAATTTATATATTTATATAATATATAAATATATTATAATATATATTAAATATATAAAATATATTTAAAATATATTTAAAGCTTAAAATATATTCCGATCAGATGAACCTATGGAAGATATAGTTCACTACATGGGAATAAGATATAAGAATTCAAAAAGAAAAAGAAATGAAATAAAACTTCTAACTATTATGAAAGAACTTATTCACCTATTTTTCAATGGATGGAACAGTACATGAAATAACTACAACATTTAGATCCTGTGGACTACATTTTAAAAATAATGTAACTGTTTATTTAAAACAACATTTATAAATTTTAAATTCCATCCTTTGTAGCTATTTAAACTTATAATAAAAATTTTATATGTCACTATAGAAAATTTTGAAAAACATGTTTTTTTTAAAGTTAAGGCTGCATAACCTGGCTGGCGTAGCTCAGTGGATTGAGTGCGGGCTGCAAACCAAAGCATCGCAGGTTTGATTCCCAGTCAGGGCACATGCTTGGGTTGCAGGCCACAGCCCCCAGCAACCGCACATTGATGTTTCTCACTCTTTCTTTCTCCCTCCCTTCCATCTCTAAAAATAAATAAAATCTTTAAAAAAAGTTAAGGCTGCATAAACATAATCTTTTGAAGGCCTTTTCAAAACAATATTAATAGTGATTAACACAAACATCAATATTTTCCAAGAGCCAGAGGCCACAGTTATATAACAGTAAAGTTTCAGCAAAACCAGAGCAACTTAGTAAAATATCAGATGATTCAAGAGAAGATTTAGGTGTTATGTAAATGAATAGTTAGAAGATAAACTGAGACATATTATTTTTTTTAATTTATCTGAGCAAAAATCAAAACCAGAGTGCTTAGAAACATTCCACCAATAGAAGTTGGGGGAGAATTTTTTCTTTCTTTTTTAATTTTATTTTAATCATTGTTCAAATACAGTTTTCTCCCTTTTACTCCCAATCCAGCCCCCCTCCCTCTCAACCCTCCATTGGGGGAGAATTTTTATAAAGAAAAGATGGAATTCATCTTTTGAATGATGGAATACATCATTGATTGGCTTTAGCTTAAAGCTTAATTGAATGTTTGTGATTGTTTTTAGGTTTCAATTGCATAGCCTTGAGGCACTTACAAACTTAGATTTTGGTTGGCTTACCTATGCTCCATGGGAATCAGAGCCACCTTAGTCTAATGGCCTCCTGATTTAATTAACCTAACAACAACAATGACAAACCAATAGAATGGTGATTTGGGTCCATTCTTGAGCTGGTGTCTTAACACTGTGTAAATACAATATTAGCTTTACAAGTTTGTTGAAAGCTAACAGAAACCAGGGTAAGAATACAATGAAAATGACCTGCCACATCTCTGATCACATTATGAGGGTAAGCAGCCTAATGAGGCTACCCTGATTCTCTGACACACCTAAGAAAAGATCAAGAAGGGCAAGAGGAAGAGAGAAAGAAGAGAGAAAAAAGAAGTGGAGGAAAGGGTAAAAAGAGAAAATAGGAAGCTGAAAACAAGAGAGGAGGAGACCTTCTTGTTAACCATGGACTCATGTGCCGAGTTCACCAACCTTCTGGCATCCACCAAGGCAGCCTTCTACTTAACCTCCCCATAGAGGACAGTGCCTGAGAATCACAGCAGGGGTTAGTCTGCAGCGCTAAACTGCAAAATTTATTGGTTCTCTTACCTTAGTGTCCTATCATCACCTGAATGTAAGTTATACAAGGCAACTATCAAAATGTATGACATCTGCATGTATGTATGTATGTACTCATTGACATGAAGGTTTATCATGATACTTGTTGAGCAAAAAAGATTATTAAATGGTGTGTATATTACAACTTCTTTTGGTTTTTAAAAAAGTTACAATTTGTCTATGTTTTTGAAATAAAAGTCTGAAAAAATTCTCCAAATATTAACAATAATAAGTAATCTCCAAGTAGTTAGGTTCTGTGCGATTTTTACTTTTCCTTATATTTTCCAGAATCATCTACTTTTCTAAGAAAAGAATATCTAACCCCCAAAGGCAATATTCATTATGAAACAAAACATCTTATACAATCAAATAATAGAACCACCTTCTATTACATATTGAACTTCTTTTCCAGGTCTAGATATTTTACTAATTTCTAATAAAATGATACATCAGAGAGCAAGTCAGTTAAGCAGAAACACTATGCCTTACTGGTACAATTGTCTTCTCTGATTTTCCCTGCTCTGGACTCAGCTACCATTCCAAATTCCCACCTGCACCCTTCACTCCCCCTTACAACCCCTTCAAACCTGCAACACCTGCTTTGCACCCATGCCTCCAGGTCCAGTGTCTCCCTCATCTCAGTTCACTGAATTTACTCTGCTCCCTGACTCTCTGGAGTTCACAGTGGTGGCTTATCACTTCATCAGCCCCTGCTCTGCCTTGATAACAATCTCCAACAACTCTGGAACAGCCTTCACATTCCTGCTTCTCACACTCCCTGGTTGCCAAGTTCTACTAGAGAAGGCACAAAACAGACAGGCTGTGCATGTTCTTGCTTCCTAATGTCAACTAGTCCTCAGGCTCTTCATCCACTGTAGAATGATAGTTTATTTTCTCCATTTAATTAGCTCCTTGAACTGCATCATACCTCTCACATGTCTTTCATCTCCTAACCTGAAGATGTAATCTATGATTGTCATTTCCACTTTCTCAGAAATTCATTCCTTGACTCCAGCAATTTGACTTATACCACCCACAAAAGTTTGCAATGACTACCTGCTTAAGATACCAAGACCTTCTCAATTCCCACTCTCCTTGACCTTGCAATAAGACACGAACCCTTAAATAGTTCCTCTTTGTCTAACTTTTTACCACTGAATTCCACTCATTCTGCCTCTTTTCTGGCTGCTTCTTCTCTCCTTATCCAGTCTCTTCTTTCTGAACTCAACTTGCTTAATCACCTTCCACCACAACCACACCACTGCCACTTTTTACCATTTTCATGTTAATAGAACCTGCTCTGCACCCACAAACCTGGTTCCTCAGTCTCTCTGTTCTCCGTTTTTAGACTTCTTCCTTCTGTCCCCTACATAAATATAAGCATTTCCTGTAAGATTTTCTGCCTACTTCACTGATCTTCTTAAATTTGTTAATATCCTCATTTCCTGCAACTTTAAATAGTACTCCTGTTTAGATAAATTCCACTCCTCCAGATTTTATGTCTATCCCAAACTTTAGAGGCACACTGAAAATAAATAAAACAAACTTCAGCCATCATCTCCCTGCTGTGATATTCTTCTGTTGAATCTTCTGTTATCATTAAAAGTACCCGCATTGTCCCAGAAGGCCAACTTAAGGCACCAAAATCATCTGGCACACCCTCCCCTTGCACTCACAGTCTAAGAGCCCTACCAGTTCTTCAGAAATGTCTCCCTTCCCTCCCCTCTCCAGTTCCACATCAGCACCTATGTTCATGTTCTAACTATGTCTTACCTAAGCAATTGCTAATTCTTAAGTGTCTTGACTTCAAGTGTTTTTCCCTTGTAATCTTCCCTTCATATCATTGACATGTTTTGACAGGTTTTAAAAACAATGTTTTTGTTAATCCTAGCATCTTACACAATAAAGCCCAAACTCTTTATTTGGGTATATAAGGCACTTCATGCCCGGCCTCCAAACTGACATTCCTCATCTTGTCTCCCATGTCTCCTCACTATTTCCTCTGCCCTCCTGTTGCGCGTGGGTCACCGGCCAGCAGTGACCACGGAACGCTGTGGATGACTCGACGATAAACACGCGAGAAAAAACACCACAGGCACAGAGACAAACTAGTTTCTGTGGGGAAGTAGGGACGAAATGGCCACCCCCCTAGTGGGGGAGCGCGCTGATTTACCGTCCATACCTGCTTTTATTAGGCTCATTTTGCATAATAATTCAGGTAAAGTACAGTACTCATTAGGGGAAGTAAGGAACTATAGAAAACAAAGAACTCTGCCGGTCTATTGAGTTGGGGGTCAAAAAGCTGTAAGACTGAGGAACAAAATAACTTCCTCCTAAGACCCTTCTCATTCAACTGAGAGCATTCTAAACAAAGGAGGTTTCACAGTAATTTACATGTTCTTTCTTAGGCCTGATCACCCTGGGGAATCCGCACTTCTCAGTACCGAGCTGCAACATCCTGTCATTGTTTCAGGCTTAGGTGGAGCAAGGGAACTAGGTAACCAAGAGATAAGGAGATTTTCTTCCAGACGCTGAGAACTCAGGCTATGTCAGAGCCGAGGAGCGAGGGTCCATCACCCCCTTTTGCTGCAGCCCCCCAAGTCCTTCTTTTGGGGGGGCCTCCCAAAGTGATCGTGCCTGGCTTAGGTCGTTCCCCCCGTGGGGAATCTTACCCGTCTTTGGCTAACCAACCAAGCTTTTGGGGGTTCAGTTATGAATAAAGCAGCAGAAGCAGCATTCCTGCCAGGGAGATAAGCTTTTATCTCCTTGCCGGCTTACAGTTCCAAGGGCATTCCCTTAGCCTTAGCTAGGTGGGGGTTTCAGCCTCTGATACCAGTCAGGGTGGTTCCCAACACCCTCCAGCTAAAATATTGTTTTCCATTCCTGGAACATACTCTGAAACTTACTGCCTTTACACCTGTGTTTATGTTCTACTCTGACTGAAAAAATGTCTCCAGTCAACTTCTCTTATCGTAGTAGCCTCAGCCTACAGAGCCCTTTCAAGTCCTTGTTCTCATGTGAGGCCTTCCTGAAATCCACCTGATAACTTGAGTTGTCCACTTTTCCTTGCACTGAACCCATGGGTGCCTGTGTTGAAGGATGCATCCTAACTTTCCTAGCTATATTTATGTCTTTGCCTTCTTTAAAAGTTTAAAAGACTCTGAGGGCAAAAAGCCTATATTATTAATTTTGTATTACCCATGTTTATTCCATATTATTAGCACAATGCATATTTAAGAAATGAATTAATCAGAGAACATTGTTAATAGTTTTATGACACTGCTTTCTTTAAATTATGCAAATTTATACTAACGTTGTGCTTTCTATCACAGGTGGTGCTGGAAGTAAACAGTGAATTTATTGTTGAGGTAATGTATAATTATTAAAACTATTTCCTCAATGTAAAAATTGAAAGAAAAAATAAATTTTGTAATGCATCATATATCAAAAATCAGAATATTTGAGAATAGCTATAGTAAAGCCCATAATTTTATATTTCTATGTTTTTAAACATGATTTGTGACAGCTTAGTGTCACAGTAACTCCAACTCCTACCAAACTACACTAGTAGTTTATTTATGCCCCCTAACCTAAAAGAAAAGGAAAAGAACCATAGTAACACATTAGAGTTGGAGGAAGACTCTAGACAGTTACATCTATAAGAAAGACAATTGGATGGTCAATCGATGAGGGAAAAATGCCAAAAACAAAAAGAAATATGTAATCACAACTAAATAAAACAACAGAGAATCCCCTGTCATTTAGACTGGGACTCAGGAAACAAAGCTACTGTCTTCTCTGGCAGGACTTTATTTTATTATGGCAGTTAAATTTTCATTATGATAATACTAAACAATGAAGAAAATATAATTACTTTTGTAACTTCTGTTGACAAAATGGAGAATAAGTGGTACATTTTAGGAAGTTGCATACAAATGGGGAAATGTTAATGCTTTGGTTCTTGAAAGTAGAAGCTCCATTCACATGGAACATTTCCTTCCCCCAAAGTGGTAATTAAAGGAAGCCTTAGCTTAAACAAACATACAATTATCTATGTCTCAACAAGTACACTGAGTTACAAAAAATATATATGCAAATGTTTATGTGTGTGTACAGATATGTTTATACACGTAGTAACACTTCTAAAGTCTTTAATGGTATAAAATTATTAAACACCCTCCGACAATAGTGAATAAGACTGTAAAGAGAAAAACCTACAGCGAGCACAGACACAAAAGGACAGCATTGAGAACGCATATAGGTGTCCACAGGATTATGACAGCTACCATCATTTCAATTAACATATTCTTCTAATCATTTAAAAATGTATCTGGGTGTGTAGCCAGAGTGGTGTCCATCCTTCCCCTCTTTTATGTGAGTACACTCACCAGCACAACTTTCTTTTTGCAAGGGATACACTTACCTGTAATAGCAGCAATCTTTCAAACTTTGAAGACCAGAAAGCTTGGTCAGAGCTCAATGAAGAGTGAGGTGGGCAAGGTCTCTACTGAGTGAAACATTTAATCTTGTTTAAAATACCCACAAATACATCTGGTCCAAACCAAAATGTCCTTGATATTTGGTCCTGTCCAAAACATCCAAGTTTAGAAAATATTCCTGCGTTCAAATAGCCTGTAACACCCATTTATACTTTAGGTTTACAGGATTAATGCATAAAAACACTATCATGTTTTATTAGTCCAATGACTATGGTGTGACTGTATTGCCAATTATAACCCTTCTTGCCTTGGTAGCCTAGCTGGTCATGGCATGTGGGGTTAGATATATAGGTCAGCTTGCACATCTCCACAAATGTTTTTGGACAGGCCAAACATCAGGGACCTTTTGGCATGCACCAAATGTTTCTGCAGATGTTTTGGAGAGAACCAAATGTCTACTAACCTGTGAGGACAGTTTGAAAGAAAAAAAAACTACACACACCATATTATTCCGTATAACATATTATGAGCTGCACACACAGCTAATAAAATTTGTTTCACTGAAATCATATAGTTAGTAATGACATGATTCCAAAATAAGTAGCTAGTAAGGATGGCCAAGCTATATCTATCCAGAATTGCAAATTAGTAAAAACTTTTTTTGTTCCTCAAATTCAGTACCATTGCTTCTTCTGAGTGTACCTTACAGTGTTGAATAAATGTCCTTACTAAGTAAAATTGTTCTAACAAGGTATGAAATGTGAACTATTTTTGCTTAAGGTCAAAGAATTAGACATAGAAAATGGTGCTACAAAATGGCAAACTGTCAGAAGACAAAAGCGGGAGTGGATCAAGTTTGCCGCAGCGTGTCGAGAAGGAGAGGACAACTCCAAGAGGAACCCGATCGCCAGAGTAAGCAGTGAAATAACAGGAGCATCCTGTGCTGATAACAAAGGCTTTTTGAGGGGCAGGAAAACCCTCAAACACTTCAAGGTTTTGTAGTCTTTACTACTCCGTAGAGTTAGGAAGATGGGTGACATGCAGTCATCTGTTCGTGTTGCTGAGGCAGCATTTTGACTATCACATTCCGAGAGCGGCTACAAAGCAGAGGGTCCTTGGGTGATCCTAGAAGAGAAATTTGGATCTCCAGCACTGCTGGGCTTTGTGTCTCCATCTGTCTTCTGCTTATTATTGCCTGTGCGTTTTAGGAAATTTATGCATATACCAATATTTTTCTCACTAACCCTCCCCAAAATCAAAATTTTAAAGAATTGAGTTCTGGTAGATCAGTTGGTTAGAGCATCCTCCTGATATGCCAAGGTTGCAGATTCAATCCCCAGTCAGGGCACATTTAAGAAGCAACCAATGTATACATAAACAAGTGGAACAACAAATCCATGTTTCTCTCTATGTGTCTCTCTCTGTCTCTCTAGCTATCCCGCTCTTCTCTCTTTCTCTAAAAATCTATTTTTTAAAGATTTAAAGAATTAACCAATTCTCCCCAAGAAAGTAAGGAAGCAAGGACAGTGTCAAAAGTTCTCACTAGATTCCTAGATCAAGAGAATAGGAGAGCCTTAAAAGGTATTTCAAATAATGGCTCTCCATAAGGAAGAGCCATTATGGGAAGAACCATCACAAACTAACCCACGAAGGATAAGATCTACATTAGCCACTTCATTAGCTCTTTCTAGGCATCTTGGCCTTGGGCCATTGTTGAAATCAAAAGTAGAGATATATCAGAACTCCTTCTTTAAAGCTTTACATGAAAAATATAGTAAGCATCAGAAATGATATTATAGATTTACTCTCAGCTCAAGAAAAGAGATTTGTTCTTTCTCAAACATTTTTAATTTTTGGAAAACTTTTAAATTATTCTTTTCATTCAGCCACAGTTACAGCGTTATATTATCCCACTCACATTGTACATTTTTTTCTTTATATTTTTAGTTGAGGGATTTCCTGGATTTTTCATCTATATAAATAAGATCTTTGGACTAGAGTGAAGCTCATTCAAGTTGTATTTCTAGCTGCCTTTAATTAATTGTGGATATTGAGGTAACAAACATTAGTATTTTACCAAGTGTCCTCATCTTTAGTATATAGGTTAGATTACAAAATTTAAATTATTCTTTGTTTAAATGTATGAACTATAGATATAAAACTATGAAAACATAATCTAGATATCAGACTATTTGCCATAAAATCTAATTGGCAGATGAGTGATATGGTAGGTTTTGATTTATAAAATTATTTTCAATATCTCTAAGCACTGTATGTCTCATCTGATTTTCTTAATTTAAATTATCTACCATTTTGATTAAATCTCAAACTCAAATCTAGGCAGGTACATACTAATATGCCACAATCTTCTTACAAAATAGTAAAGATTCTGATTTCTTTTGTCTGCCAAACTCTTTATGTGCAAAAAACATCAGAGAAGTGAACAACGTAATGTTAATAATAACAAATCTAGCATCAGGAGTGGATGTGCCATAGGTCAGTCATTGGAGTGGGGTGTGAACAGGTTACCTCATGCAATCCCCACAACAAACCTAGCATATAAGTGGTATTATCCCATTATAAGCTGGTGCTTGGCAAATTTAAGTGAATTCTCCAAGGTCGTGCCAGTCTGTGTCACAGTACTGGGCTTCCATACAAGACTCATCGGGCTACAAAGCCATTTCCTTCTCATTCATCTACATTGTGAAGTTCATGATCTGCTCTAAATTCTGGGCATTTTCCTCATAGATTCGGTCAGACTGCGAAGCGAACCAGAAGATTACATACCGCATCTCTGGGGTAGGGATTGATCGACCACCTTATGGTGTGTTCACCATTAACCCTCAGACTGGCGAAATTAACATCACCTCAGTGGTGGACAGGGAGATAACTCCACTTTTCTTGGTAAGTCACAGCAGTGAGTTTTGATTTATGCATATTATTTTTCTTCCTTTTAAAAAAATTATCTCAGGACTAATGCCTACTTTTGATAAAACACAGCAGAGTGAAACCAAATAAAAGGCTTGAGGAGAAGGAGTGAGAAAAAAGTTTATTTTTCAGAATTCTATGGTGTGTTGTACATGCATGTGATCCAATGTCTTTACAATATTTAAATTACTAGACTATAAAAATAGTCTGAATTTACTGAGAAAATTGTTTCTTTGCACATTTCCTTATATATTCTCAAGCATGTTACTTAATTTCCTTTCATGGAGAAAGATATTTTTCCCCAACTTTCCACAGATCTATTGTCGGGCTCTGAATTCACGGGGTGAAGATTTAGAAAAGCCTCTTGAGCTTAGAGTCAAAGTTATGGACATAAATGATAACCCTCCGGTTTTCACACAAAATGTGTACACAGCCAGCATTGAAGAAAACAGTGATGCAAGTGAGTAGAATGATTCTCTGTCTCGGTGTTATACCATATCTATTTCTCTTGGTAAAAAGCTTTAGGAGATTAAAATACTGTACGAGTAACTTAAAGCTCAGAAAATGTCAAATTTGTATTTTGAAAAAAAAACCCCACAAATTCTAACTTAAAATTGAGCTAGAAAAAATCATTTCTAAAATACTAAACATCCTCTTGTTTGTGAAGGATTCTTATACATGTGGTTTAGCAGGGGCTTAGCACTTTCCACAGAGATCATTACTGGGCTCGTGATTCACTTAATCCAAACGAATAAACTGAGGTGAAACCATGAATGTGAAGGAGGGCCCTATTCTGTTCTGTTCCTCAAGTTCCAGGCTGAACCACACCAGATGGAGTGTGATGAAGAACGCATCAGCAGTTGTGCTGTTGGGTCCCAGAGTAAACTGCCCCAAGATATTCCACAATAGCACACTCATTATCTTGAATTAAAGTTACTTAAGAAACTGCCAATACAAGAAGAACATGCTGAAGTCTCCCACCCTCCTCCAACCCCTTAAAATCAGGAGATAAATGCTCCATGTCAAAGGTGCCTTCCCTGCATCTGAAGACACCCACAGAGCAGAGTTAAGGAACACAGAGCCAAAGAACCTATATAAACAAACCTTGTTACCTCTTTATGAATTTGCTGTCCAAGCCCAAACTTCATTTAGATTTTTCCAAATCTCGCTTCAATTCCTTTTTGATGAACACTAAATTTTCTGATGTCCCATCAATTCTCCAAAAATGTATTTTTATTTTGTCTAAAAAATATAAAATGCTGGCCGGTCCATCATTTGTCAGAGCATCATTTATGATTCTCCCATGAGCATATATAAAGTTGGATTTTCCTCCTGTTCATCTGGCCTTGAGTCAATTTTATTATTAGTCCAGTCATAAGAACTTAAGGGAGAATTCTCCCCTTTCCCAATAGTACCCTTCAGATCATTCACGAAGGATAAGCAAGAGTCTTCACAGTCTACACAACAAGTTACATTATGTTCTCTCTTTTTTTTCATTTTTTCCATCTTACTTAATTACATCTCTAACTGTAATAACTTCCTCTTTTTTCCCCCTTTCTATCACTTCTCCTGAATGTCCTTTCCATACTTAAGCTTTTCCTATATTGCTACTTCCTCCCTGCTCTCCCTCTTTGCCTTCTGCCTCATTCTTCCCTCAGTCCGCTAATATTCCTTTCCTTTCACATCTACATCTGTACTTATGCCTCTAAATAAAATTTGCAAAAAGAGAATAGAAAAAAGAAATTTCAAGAGTAAAGCAGATAAGAAAGGAAGCTAGAGGTAACAATGGAGCGCCAAAGAAAGGAAGATGGAGGAGTCTGGAGAAGAAGAGATCAGAAGTGATGGAGGAGAAAAGGAAAGAGCTAACAAAAGATAGGGATCAAAAGGTGTCAGGAGAACTTCAGGTGCCCTGAACAAAAGTGATGTTGAAAATCAAGTGGGAGAACATAGGCAAAGTGAGGACTTGGCCTAAGAAAGGCAAAACAGAGAGAGAGAGGGTCTCCAAAGTCCATCATTATTTCCTCACTAACGTACTTCAAGACAAGCTTGGTGAAGAAGAGAAGGTAAAACTACACGCACCTCCACTCGATTGCCAATCAGCAGCCTTGTTAATGCTTGCCAGTGTGAGGACAGTTAACCAAAGGTCAAAAGTGTACTTCCACAAACTATGACTTCCATGAAACCTGGTTCTATCTATTCAATCTTTCCCTGATTCTCTGTGCAAGGATGTTTCACTTTGAAATCAGGCAGGGAAGCACAAAAACATCAGGAAACTGCCCACTCCGGAACACCTGTCCTGTGGGCTGATATCCTTGAGGATTGACTTAGCATGTCTGTGCTTTGTTGCTATGAATAATTAAGAACTTCTTATGTAACTGTGAACAAATCTTCTTTTCAATGATTATATATTTGTGACTGTTCAGTAAAATACTATTATCTTCCAAAGCAATGAATAGTAATTATCTGCTTCCTGGATGAGCAGCAAAAAAGACTGTAGGTGCTCAATAAATAATTGCAATGTTGAATATAATATAATTTCAATGTTGAAAATGACTATCACTTTTCTTAATTAAGCATTTTAAAATAATTCCACAAGACAATGGCAAAAAAGGGACTGATGGAATCTATTTCTTCAGCTTTATGATAAAGTTTATTGAACTTCTTTTTATACATTAAAGATCACTGTATTTTGTTACTAATATGCCATTTAGTCATTGAAGGAGTATAAGTATTTCATAAACTAACTGTAAAGTGTTTTATGAAGCAAACCACTATTATTTTTGTAATCAATGGTGTAGCTAAAGTTATGGTAATACAGGGCGGGGCACAAGTAGGTTTACAGTTGTTCGTATGGAAAATAATATAATAATCAATAATAATACAAGAATAAACTCTTTCACGTACTCACAACTGTAAACCTACTTTTGCCCCACCCTGTATATTCTCATGGATAACTAGAAGAGAGAGAATGCAGGAGAAGGCCAACCACTCTCACTTCCTTTGCCTGATGATTTACTGAATTGATTTTAACAGAGTCCCAAACACTCCCCATATCCATCTTCATTTCTAGACACATTGGTAGTAAAGTTAAGTGCCACAGATGCAGATGAAGACAACAATCTGAATTCTAAAATTGCCTACAAGATAATCTCTCAGGAGCCAGCAGGTGCACCAATGTTCATCCTGAACCGGTACACTGGAGAGGTCCGCACGATGTCCAGCTTCCTGGACAGAGAGGTAAAGTCTTCTATAAATGAATGATAAGAAGCAAATACAATTTTGAAAATTCTTCTAATGCACAGCAGGGGAGGAAAAATAATCCAACCATTATGTTGAATGGAAATTATATAGAAGAAAATCATATTTAAAAACTGTGTAAAATTTTAAAAGTAGAATCATGATATCAAATGTGTTGTATTTTATTCAAAACAAGACCCAAACCTTACAACTCCTTTTCATCTTCATCAAGGAACACACTACGTATAACCTCCTCGTGAGGGGCTCGGATCGAGACGGAGCTGCAGATGGGCTGTCTTCCGAGTGTGCCTGCAGAATCAAGGTTTTGGATGTCAACGATAATTTCCCCATCTTGGAGAAAACTTTTGTAAGTTGTTACTTTTATCATCCTTTTTACATAAATGTCAATAATTAATTTCTTTTCCCACTAGTGTGTGAACCTGGCTTTTTTACTTGTATGATGTACTCAGCTTTGCTGTATAAACCTTGAAATTTCTCATATAATAATATATCTTATTATTGCATATTTGCCTTTGAGTCACTGTTCCATACAAGTTTCCTCTGTGAAAGCAACAGACCATCTCCTCCATACTCTCCACTCACAGAAGTGCAGAGATTTATTATTATTCTGGGAATCGTGTAACGACATTGATGTATCTTTATGAGTCTGATGATTTACTGAATTAATTCTAACAGAGTCCCAAACATTCTCAACCTTCCACTTTCATCTTTAGGCATAAATAAGCATAAAATTGAAATCAGCTGAGCTAAATCTGGCTTGCCACTTATTTTGGTAAAATACATATATTGGACCACAGCTGTGCTTATTCTTCTGCTCGTGATCTGTGGTTGCTTTGATGCTTCGGCGGCACAAATGAATAGCCGCAACACTAACTCTCAGGTCCACAAAGGCCAATGTATCTATCTACTGGAAGTTATAGAAAATTAAAAATAAACAAGAAAAATTAAAGAAAACACCAGTTTGACCTTGATTCTACAGATAGCACATGAAAATCAGTTTTATTAGTTTATAATCATTTTATTCTTAGATTTCTGATCAGACATAATGATGCAAAATCATTGACAGTTCATTGTTAGTACTTTAAATGCTGATTATTAGAAAATATCTTTCCTCTTGAAAAATTCATTGGCTATAACATTGATCTATGTCGTGCAGTATTCAGCAAACATTGAAGAGAATTGTTTAAATTCAGAGCTGATACGATTAAAGGCAACTGATCTTGATGAAGAAGGCACTGACAATTGGTTAGCAAAATATTTCATTCTCTCTGGAAATGATGGGAATTGGTTCGATATTCAAACAGACCCACGGACCAATGAAGGCATTTTGAAAGTCGTCAAGGTACAGTATGGGATCTGCAATTTTTCTTTTAAAGAAGTTTTAAAATACTGTTAGAGATAGAATCTTCCCCTCAAAAAGCAACCCATAACCTTGAGCACTGTTCATGTGAACAAATGCCCTAAATAAGTTTACTGTGCTGGTCTGAGACTTCTGGTCAAGCAGCACAATATTTATCACCAAGAAAATAAAAAGTCTCTTTTGTTCTCACAATGCCCAAAAAAACATGAATTAAAAACATAACAAACAGTAGTATAGATGTCATATTAAACACAATCAATTGCCAAATGGGTGAAATGTGAGATAATTACTAAGATAAGAGGCAGGATACTGTGAACTAGATTTGTCTAAAAAGATTTCACGCAGGGCATAAAGTTTAAGCAGGACCTTGTAACTGGGATTGCTAATGTGGGGAAGGTGTGAGCACACATGCAGAGGTGAGAAAATGTAAAGCACATTCAGGGCACAGCGAGCAAACTGTGGGGCTATAGCAGAGGACCCACGGAGAGAAGCCATGAGATTTGAGAAGGGAGATGTTGAGTTGGTGCTGGTCTGCTGAGAAACCCGAACACCAAACCACAGGGCTTTCCTTTTCCTATTGATTAATTTTTCTCAAACTCCTTTCCATTTTTACTTTGTGGATTGCAATATAATCTAAAAAATACTAATTAGAAACAAAACTACAAACTAATAAGATTGAAATCGACATTGATATAATAAAGGAAATTAATTTTTCTCAAACAAAATCACTACTAACAACATAAACAGAACTTATAGCTATGAAAATAAATACTGGTAGACACCCACACATGTATCATTTACATATTGAGTCTCTACTCTTTTTGAAATTATCTAGAGCAATAAGGTATTAGCACTACCATGAAATACAACCACTGGCACTGAACTTATATGGTGTAATAATTTGTGAGATGGTTATCAAAATTATGGAAAAAATCTATAGTTTTTACCTTGTCATTCTAATGAACACACAAAATTTCAGAATTGACAATTCAGGCAATCATGAGCTATGACTTCTATAGTATATCCTCTATGAGAGCCTCAGTGTTCTAAAGATATGCTTACTTAATTGCAAAACAAAATATTGGGAATCTGACTTTATGAATAATTGGTCAAGGTAGTGTTAGATATTATGTAGACAAAATATCTTGTTTCTTATTCCTGGATGATAACTTTCCAAATCTCTTAAAGAGAGCAGAAAATATGCTTAAAATCATCAAAATTTTAAAGAGCATCAAAATAATATGAAAAGTCTAATTAAAATGAAATGAAAAACTTAATACATGTGTTAGCCCATAGCAGAAGAATTCTGTGTTTAGGGAATATATGTGTGGTTTTTTTTAGGATTTAGCATTTGAAATGATGTTGCTAATGTTCTTTCATATACCCTCCTCATTTTCACTCATGCCACCCTCAGTTACGAGCTTTTGACTAAGCTTTCTATAACCTTTTTCTTAGTCTGAAGACATTATAAATGATTTAGTTTAACTACAATTTATTGAGAATTGTTATGTGCTAGGGATATGAAGGTGAATGAGACATGGTCCCTGTTCTCAAGAAACTTGTGTTTTAAAAAGATAAAATGTTTAAGAAAATTGAAAATCTCTCTGTCAATCACAACTTCCTTTTGCTATTTATTGATAAATCTGTTTTAAAATACTAACGTACATTATAAATACATGTGTGTATATATATATATATACACATTCACTTTGACATTAAAAAAATTGCTACTCAATTAGAATTTTAACAAAAATATTCATATCAGTTCTCTACTTTATAAAAACTCTAATGAGTGTTTATTAAGTAATTATTAAACATCAACTATAGGGTTCTATTGTGTGTATAGAGGTGTTGTGCATATCAGAACTCTGGGAAGAAAATACTGGAATTTCTTTTTTATAAAAAGTAAAATAAATTAAAGAGGAAAACTAACTTGGCAAAGGATAAAGACATGATCCAACCAGACCTTTGATCCCAAAGTCATACTTAACTGCCACTTCCACACCTCACCATGTCATCTGGGGCCAGTAAAACAAGTTCGGGGGTGGGGGAAGTGCCTTGAGAGTCCCCTTCCCCCCAAAGTCCGTTCACCTCTGAAAGCTCTGTCCTAACTGCGTGTGCCATTGCTGATTCCAGGCACATTTGTACCAGAAACACTTTAATTCTAGAAAAGCAAAACAAATACACCTGGCAGATATTTGATCATTTCCTCAGTCCCCTACCACAGAAAACTGCTTTTTTTAAATACAGAGACTTCCTCATTCACACTTAATTCTAAAATGAACCAAGGTTCCCTGAATTAGCAGTGTCATGTTAAATTAGACCCAAAAATAAATAAATAAACAAACAAACTCGATGTGATCATCTTATAGCTTAGCTTCTATATTAAAATGTACAGAAGCAAAGAACTCACCAGAAGCCCAATCTGTTTCTGGAGAGGTTCCCTTCACTCTGAGCCCTTCCCAAGCCTCACTTTGGAGCCCTGAAGGGTGACCCCCTCACTTTTCTAACACATACCTGCACATCCTTTATAAGTGATTGCTCAGTTACGCCTTAACCTGCAGGAACTGAATTTTTCAAGCCTATTCCACCTCCAAGCAGAGACTCAGCAGTAAACAGGTGTTTTTATTGCTCTTTCTACAAACCAGACCCCTGATAAAAGGCCCCAGTTGCAAAGAGTGAATGAGGACGTGCTGACTTTATCTGCGTTTTATCTTCCCTGTGCCTACATTCTGTGAATGTCTATAACTGACACAACTTCATATTAATATATTTCACCACACTCTATTTGGTAGAGAGGGAACTATTCTGACAAAAAAAAAATCCCATATATGTGTGTACACAAGAAAACTCCAAAAGATATCTCTAAGAATAAAAAAATCTCAGATTTTTCATTTATTTGAAGGTAGCACAAAATTGCAGAAAATGAAAGTGGGGCTGTAGAAGAGGAATCTCTTTCAGTTGAAAATCCATTTTTCAGTATGCAATTCATATCCAGCTCTGAGCTAGGTATTATGTGGACCAGAAAGCAGAACAGATGCCCAAAAGCAATCAAAATCCCAAACCTCAAGGGTTTTAGCTAATATTTAAGTGAGGCATGTTGAGCCAGGCCTTGTGAAGAATTTAACTTAAACCTAAGAAAGCATTCACGATGTCGCAGAACTTCCATGTAGAGCCAAGATTTATCTCAGGATCTTGCTGATGGCCCAGATAGCTTGACCTCTGTTGTTAGTATATGTGTTGCAAATGATGCTTACGTTAGCTTCCAGAAACTTCTAAACAGATGTTGCTCAGTACTCCCTTTCTTACAACTGCTTTTTCACTTGTAGCTTTTCATGGCACCACATCAATCATTCTGGATCAAAAGATCTTATTCATCCTTTATCCAGGGAACCCATTTCAAAGGGCACTTTTCTCTGGGTATGGTATTTATTTACTGAAATGTGCCCTATGAAGGAATCTTCTTGTCCATCACACCCAGCACAATTACATCATAGTTTAGTTTAGGGCTGACTACAATAATCATAAAGTCTCCTTTAGAAGTCATTTGCACCATAGTGTGTTATTTACATGTTCAATTATATCATATATATATATATATATATATATATATATATATATAGCCTCTTTTATTCTGCTGATTTACTTTCAGAAATTCTCAGATGTAATTCTACAAAGGAAACCAAGGCCTATATACTCATTTACTAGTTGTGGATATTTTTTTTATTTCTTTCTAAGTTTAATTTTTTTTTACTTTTCATAAATACCTCATTTGGAAAGAAAGATCACTTTGCATTCCAGGGTTTTTATATAAGTGCGAAACTCCAAAATTGAGTCCAACGTAAAATCACAAACCTATATACCTCATTATGCTAAAAGATAAAGTCATTAACATGTCTGAAATACCTCATGCTGTAATAAATAAAATTTTTATCAGTTTAAAATCTGAATTTCATAGCTGCTGAACTTTATTCTGGTATGTTATGTTCTTATCATGGCTTCTTATTCTGTCAAAAGAGAGTTCTTTTGCTGTTTCAGAGTTTTTCACTTTCTGTCATTTCAGATGCTGGATTATGAACAAATGCCTAATGTTCACCTTGGTATTGGAGTTAAAAACCAAGCTGATTTTCACCCTTCAGTTGCCTCTCAATTCCAAATGCATTCAACCCCTGTAAGAATTCAGGTTATTAATGTGAAAGAAGGGCCCAAATTTGATCCAAATTCTATGACTTTCCGTGTGCGAGAAGGAGTAAGAGGAGATTCCTTAATGCATTACATACTTGGCACATATACAGCTGTAGATTTGGACACAGGAAATCCTGCAACAAATGTCAGGTACTGCAAACCCGTTGCTCGCATCCGAGTGATAAAGCATGGCTCTGCCCAGTGCTAATTCACGCAGCACGTGCTTGTATGTGTGGGTTGAAATATTTGAGGGGATTTGCTTTTCCTGTTCATCTGTTACTGTTATAGAAGACTATGACGTCTTCTATTGACATTTTCTTAGGATATCAATAGTGTTTTAAAGGCTGTAAGGGCTCCAACTGGTTCTAAGAGTAATTGCATCCAGGGGGCAATGGGAAGATCAGAATCACCTTTGATTACTCTGTGAGATCTCTTGTGGTCAGTTGTACCACCCTGGACCTGGGCTGATAAAGCCGTATTGTAAAGTACACATCATCATAAGAGATGAGTCATTGCTTGTTTTTTAGAAACCTGTGTTATGTATAGCTTTGGGGCTACTTTCAACCTTCTACTTACCTGAAGAAAAAAAAAAAGGATAATGGAAGAAGCTAAAGAAAATGTAGAGAGTCAGAACTAGAAAAATAGAAAAGTAAAAATTAGGAGCCCTAGGTATATAGATTATACATGAATTAGACCTATATAAGACATTCTGGAAAATAATTATGTTGAAATATACAAGTATTCTGTATATTCTTTCCTTATCTCTCTTCTTTTCTTATGCCCAATATTTTTGGAGTGAAGGGTGTATTGATGTATAAATTGCTTTAATAGTAACAATTCTGATTACTTAATCAGCTAACAAGTTCACAGACAATAAAAATGATGAAGTCTGTCTGTCAACATGAAATGGAGGAAAAGGACATGTGAGATAAGTGCCTTGCCACTTAAAATCGTGCCTGGTACAGTCACGAGACCTTCATCCAACCACTTTTAATAAACCGTAAATGGTTTTTGAAACCATTTATGTCACAAAACCCATATACACAAATGGAATGAATGACACCACAGCCCCTGAAAGGCCAACAATGAGCTGCTCTAAAACTAATATACATAAAACTGAGGAACAACTGAGTACATCCATGTGAAATGAATAAAGTCTATTCCCTTGATATTGCTATGAATTAATAAACAGACCTGAAATAGACTTATCCATTTTATTAACATTTTATTATACAGTTTACTTTATAAAGAGCTAGAAGAGTAAATATTATGAAATTTTAAAACTCTTTGTGAACCTGTACATTAATATATTCAATATTAGAATTGTATTGATATATACACATTTTATAACCCAAAGCAATTATTACTGTAGAGCATGCAACAACATATATAACTTTAACACATTGTATGTGACTAAAATTATTAACTTTCACAGAAGCAAATGATGAATTTATTTATTTAAAAACAGGTATATCATAGGACATGATGCTGGCAACTGGTTAAAAGTTGACTCAAAGACTGGTGAGATACAATTTTCTAGGGAATTTGATAAGAAGTCAAAATATATTACCAATGGGATATACAAAGCAGAGGTCTTGGCTGTAGATGGTAAGAAAATTTATTTTCAATATTTTAGCAAAATTATTATTGTATCAAATATAAATATTCTAATATTGATACTAGATTAAGTCAAATAAAACATCATTCAGTGGTATCTGCAAGTCTAACAGAGTTATAAATACCTTAGACTAAGAACTGAATTCAGTTCCCTTACAACCATAATTTACATTTGTCATAATATATTTCACCTACTTCTAAAAAAGAACTGTATGTGACTCGTATTGTAAAGCATAAGCTTTAAAACATATAAGTAAAATTCATTTTCTGTTAATGGCCTTACCTCCTGACATGGTTAAGCCAACCTGCAGAGTATGTTAGGAATGTTTACCTAAAGTGCTACAAGATGAGCCCAGAGGTCATCTGGGAATGGCCTGCAGGAAAGGCAGTGTCCCAAAGAGTAGAAATATTTTAGAGACACTAAAATTGTGCTTCATCGAGAGGCCTGTGTGAATGCTGCTTAACTAGACATGTTGTCCAAAGGAAGATGTTATGAACTAAGAAGCATGATGCTATTCCAAACATCAGATCCAAATTAAAAGTCATAAGCACAGACGCACTGAATTAGCTTGTAACTAAGCTGCTTTTCACATGAGAAAACTGACTAGGCCTTCCTCTTGGTAAGTAGTAACAGAAATTTGTTTATCGATAGTTAATGATTCTCTGGAGCACTGCCCAGGAAACCAGCTACTACAGAACAAAAGAACAGAAAAAAGGTCAGCAACCGGGAAAGAATGAGGGAAATAAATGTCCCAGATACATACCTAGTAGAAGATAGGTAGTTTAGGTTTGCATTAAGTTTATACCTGAGCTTTAAAGTAGCAAACAGCAAGATGAATGGGTAGCATAAGATTATAGAAGAAATCACGACTCCCTTTTCTTCACGTCCTCACCAACACTTGTTTTTTTATGTATTGATGACAGGCATTCTGACAGGTGTGAGGTGGTATCTCCTTGTGGAGGATCAGGGAATGGCACAGAAAGCAATCTGTGGGATAATCTGATGTCTGTCTCATGAGAGCCGAAATCTAGAAAGTCCAATGCTTAATCGGGTAGTAAGAACACACTGTACAAATCCATGCAGGATATGTATGGATAGGCTTCCCGTTTATTGGCATTTGATTAACTAAATTTTGCATACCATTTAGGCATGCAAAAGTCATCTTTAAAGCAGTTTATTAATTTCTCCAAAAATGTCCTAGTAAAATACCAAAGACATGATAATGTTCTAGTTTACAAATGGTAAAATGAAGACCCTTTACAAGTTAAAAACAAAATAATTATTGATTCATTGTAACAGAACATAAAGTAGAAAAGTGGATTAAAACCCAGTCTACTATTTCTTGGTCCTTTGTCCTTTCCAATACACTATACTCACCCAAAATTTGCTGCAAAGAGGTTGGGGAAACAATCTAATATTTTGATATTTGTTTTCATAAGTGTCTTTTCAGAGAGAAATAGCATCTCATGGATGGAATTAAAACAGACAATCAAAGTAGAAAGGGTAAATACATACAATTATTCCATTTCAAGTGTGGCTATTTCAACAACACAGGAACCAATAAGCACCCTGAAATGGAAAACTCTGAGCTCGTCTAGGGGTCTCATTTATGGGGACAGGGTAGGAATGGGAAGCAGTAGACCTTCTGTGAGGAAAGACGTTTAATTTTGCATTTTTGGGATGTATAGGAGTTAGCAGAATGAAATGGGGATGAAAAACAATAGGATGGATGAATAGGTCGAGAAAGAGACTTGAGTTAGGAAGAAACTTACTCAAAAAGAAGCCAGTGTGGCTGGAAGGCTGTGGGAAAAGGCAAGGGTGGCTTCAGGTTGCTGAGCTAGGCAGGAACCTATTACACACCATGTCAGGAGCCGCTAGACCACTCCTACCTGTGGTGGCATCATCAGCAGATAAAGAAATTTCTCCCTGACATTTATCCCATCACCCCTAATGCTTTGCCATTTCAGATGGCTCTGGGAAAACGGCTACAGGAACCATATGTATCGAAGTTCCTCATGACAACGATTACTGCCCAGTCATTTTTGCTGAAAGTGACTCCATCTGCATAGCCTCTCCATCTATCCTTATATCTGCGAGAGACATTAACCATCATTCATATGGGTCTCCATTTACCTTCTGTGTCGTTGATCAGCCACCAGGGACAGCTGGCTTATGGGATATCAGGTCAATAAATGGTAAGTGGAATGCAAATGTGCTCATACTTTAAAGACCAAAAGTAAAAACAATCACCAAATAATTAGTCAAGTCATGTAATATTTTCTATCTCCATTTCCATGATTCTTGCCATATTCCTATTAAGTTAAAATAATTTTCCATATACATATTTAGGCTATTTGGAAAATTTTTGAACTGAAATAAAAGTAAAAATGTTTTGTCAATACTGTAGTTACACATAAATAGTAGTATATAAATATCAGTTTATCCATCATTTTATATAGGTGGGGTGCTACACAAATATTTGATCAGTTTAAAATAAACAAAACCCTTAACAGACTCACCAGATATCACAATTCCCTATCTTAAATTATTTCAGGCAAGTCACTTAACTGTCTCTGAAACTCAGGTATGCTATGGATTTACATGTACACATCTTCTAGTTACTTAGAAGAACATGAGATCAATGAAATTGTTTTTATAAAGAAATAGGAGCTCAGGCTTATTTTTAAGGGTAAAAATTGAAAGCCAAATTGTGCGATATTAGAAGAATGGTTAGGCAAACCGTGGTACATATTATTAAGATGCAGCACAATACCTCATTAAAATTAGAGTTATGTGAAGCATGTAGATACAAAGGAATGCATAAACTGAATCATGTAAAGTACAAAGATCCCAGAGCACATGTGTGTTTGTGCTATTGCTATATAAAATTGAAGGCGTTGATAAAAACTGGGAGTAAATTTCATATATTTCATATAATACACATTTCATATTAAATATTATGTGAATATTTAATATTACTGTATTTAATAATACAGGATTATGAAATACTATATGATACAGTATTTAATAAATACTGAGTAATAATTAATGTTAATATTGAATATTCACAGAATATTTAATATATTTCAAGTTCTCTTTCCTGAAATGTTAAATGTATATTAGATAGTAAAATGCTATGAAAAGACCTCATTTGGGCTGAGATAGCTCATAATCTCACATTCATTTGGGAAATAGGAAAGACTTTGGGGGTCTTGGAGGTGAAATGGGGGTCATACTGCACAGCCAGGGTGAGAGGAAATACTTCCCACCTTTCTGAGGCCACCAAACTTCTCCCTTCACAAGGAGAAACCATAAGATAATGCCTCCACTAAGGACTTAGTTGAAGAAAGAGATGATTGCACCATAAGACTCTTCAGCTCTTTTCCACAAAACCACTTTATTATTTTTTTAGGTGATTAAGTGGTACAAATAGGTAGTTACAGAATAGCCATGGGGATGTAAACTACAGTATAGGAAATGGAGTTGCCAAAGAATTTATGCGCATGACCCAAGGGCATGAACAATGGGGGGAGATTGCCTGAAGGAGTAGGAGGTGCTGGCTGGAGGGGGGCAAAGGGGAAAATCAGGACAACTGTAATAGCATAATCAATAGAATATAATTGTTAAAAAAACTAAGCACATTAATGCAATTCTATTAAAATCAAGACAAGACAACCGTGAATTCACTTTTTCCTATAAAATCCAATAGCCCATTCTTAAATAATAATTGCTAGCCACTTTTTCCTCATTCAGATCCTAAATATTTTAAGTAAAACATATAAGGAAAATGTTCAACATGGAGGTTGGTAAATATATTCAAATGATATTATACATTTAATAATAAGTATATAAAATATATGTATAATGACACTTGAGATAATATTCTTAGAGCCCTGTTTCAATGGTGGTGTTGAAGAACAGAATAAACTTTCACATAACATCTTGTGCTATTGCTTTATTTGATTCTTACTTTGTGCCCAGGTTACATTTTGATAGAACTGGCTGGTTTATCATATAACAACTAAAAGTAATAAATAATTATTATTATTACTGAGTGTTATGGATTAACCAATCACTATTCATGATTTAGGTGTTAAACTTAATCACCTTTAAACTTATTTAGGTTGATAAATAAATTTCAACCAATATTTAAGCAATAGTTTCTATAAAAAAATCAATGGGCAATAATAGCAAAAGAATCAGGAAAATAATAGTTATTGAAATAATTTTAAATGAAAGGGCAACAATTTTGAATTAAGAGATAGACAAAATCTTAGGGAGGATATTTGTAAATTGTAATCCTAAATAGAATATTTCCCATATTTCCTTTCAGCTCAATACTCTTCATTTATTGGACAAATATTTATTGAGTTCATATCATAGACCATGAATTGTTGCTCTAGAAATAAAGGTTCAGTCTTTGTAGAAATAACAATCCAGCAGAAAAAAGTCAAACAATTCATTATAAATGTTTCTTTTTTATATATAAATACAGAGAGCTCTATGAGTAAGGCCGTAAGTTAGACTGGAGTATTAGGAAGGGTTACCCCCAAGTGATTTTATTTTCTCTTTTTTCTCTTCCATTTCAGCTACCTCCGCAATCCTGACGGCTGAGCAGCCTTTACTAGCTGATACTTACCAAATCCCAATCCTGGTGAAGGACAGCTACAACAGGGAGTGTGAACTGCCACAGATAGTCAAGTTAGTTGCCTGTGATTGTGACAACAGCCACATGTGCTTGCACCCTAGTACCCCAGCCATCTCCACTACAGATGGCAGCTCAGTTATCAGTGACATATATGGGCCTGTCCCTGAAGACCGAATTAAGGTTTCAAATGTTGGTCTCGGACCAGCAGCAATTGGCATGATCATCCTGGGCCTCTTACTACTGCTCTGTAAGTACTGGGTTAAGTCCTTCTTTTCAACAGTTCTCCAAATAAGAGTGTAACCAGGCTTGTCAGGAGGTTAGGTTCATTTGGCCATTTCTTTTTGGTATCTCTGGCAATTTTTGTGGAAATATGAAAATAAACAATGGGAGTGGTAAGGGCACATACTTGTTCAATAATAACTTAAAGGGTCTAAAGTTTGGGAGATAAGATTGGAAATGCATGCAAATCCTAAGCATAATATAGCAGAGCATATTATGTATATATTACAATGAAAATTTCAGCAGAATGCTTTAAGAGTAGAGAGGCAGAAGTAATCCAAGTGGGAAGGCTGGAGAAGTCTTTCTGGCAAAAGTGGCTTTGAGCCAGGCCCTAAAAAGCAGAGGATTTTCTTAGAAGGAAGATGGTGTGTGTTGGGGATTGGGGGGCAGGATCTGAACTGAATCCAGGCCAAAGGAATAATACAATATAAACAAGGAGAGGTGGAAGGGCACAGCATACTCAGGAAGTCGAGAAGCTGAAAGGCAGGCTAGGAGCCATCCCGCAAGAGCATTCAGGATCTGCCCAGCCTTCTGGGCTTCTGTCTACAGGCAATGAGAGTCAGTGAGGACTTGTAAACTCAGGTGGCCTGATCACTCTGGTGTGGTAGGAATCAAGAAGAAGAGATGAGAGAAGAGAATTAGCCTCTGGGCTCTGGATGAGCATCTAAACTAGGACCACGTCACAGAAATGGCCAAGTCACTAAGCAAAAGTTTCCGAAAGAGTCCTCCTCTACCTATGCTATTTTTAAAATCATCTAGATCTTTAGAGGAGAAATTCTTCACATATTTTAAGTGGCCCTTGCAACACAGGTTTTGTGGAGATCAAAAATTGGATTCTAAAATTAAAGATGACTAAATTCTTCAAACTATGATATTAATATATTTTAATGGATGAACACAAGCTAAAGCATTATCATTTTTGATGTATTAAGAAATAACAACTGACTTTGGGGCAGGCTTTCTTCCTTAAAACAATCTGAGTTTTCAAGGCTATCCAAATATCATGAATGAGTCTCATAATGATGTTAGAGACATATTCCCAGGACCTGACTCTGCAGTAATTGAGCAGAGGTGTATGCTTACCTGCAAACCAGTAGTTCTTAACCCTAGCTGCACATTAGAATTACTTGGAAGTCTTTAAGAATCACTCATGCCTGAACAGTGATATTCAAGATGAGACCTAAGTTTCACCATGTTTAAGCCCTCTGGTGAAGCTGAAGGCCAATTTAGGGATTAAAATCCAAAATCAGCTGCCATTTCCAGCAGGTTAGCACTAAAATTTTCACAACTCTTCCTGAACCAGGCAAAGAAAGCACAAGAGTTGTTAAACTGATTGTCACATAGGAGGGGAAAGCATTTGAAGACAATTCACTTGTCCTCAATGGAGAGGGTCACATTATGGAGAGGGAGGGGCAAAGTGATGTGAGGGGCAGGGGTCCTAGCCCAAAAGGCCTCAGATGAAGACTTTTGATGTTAACTCCAAATGGAATTATGCATATAGTAACTGTGTTTGGTATGTGCTGTTTGTTTTCTCAATTAGAAAACACCTTTGTTGGACAGAGCTCATGCCCACAATGGCGCATGACCTGCACACGTCTAAATCCACAGACACTTAGTGCAGGAGGAGCAGCTGCTAGAGGCTCCCAAATCTAGTCCTTTTCAGAAGGCCTTCTGGAAATGTAGAATTTGATCTTTTGTTCACTCTTCATGGTGCAGATGATAAAATTGTAAAATTAACTGTTTTAATTTAGTGGCTTTGATATTTTTTCTGTATTTCTAATTAACCCATTTGCTGAAATGCATGTTATACTAGGAAATTAGAAAAGTATAAAAAGCAACTAAAGTGGACCCAAAGAACTAAACTGAGTGTATCCTAGAATCTCAGAAAATGTAAGTGTCTGTGTTTATGAACTAAAGTATAGAACTGAGGTGAATTGTTCCATTATATGTTATAGACAAAGTCTCAATATACAGAAACAGCTCTCTTGAGCTTATAGTGGATAATATTTGGTTGATTCCTTTTAAGTGTACATATAAGAAGGGTGGAAGAAAGGTTCTATCTCTAGGTTCAACCACCAAGTCCTGTACCCAATTCTCTATGTATTAATCATGTGTTTAACTTATATGTGTGTGTATGGTGTTTAGTAACATGCATTTGTGTATATAAGTTTTCTTGTGGGTATAGCAAATATACCAATGTCAACAGAGAAGGTCTATGTATGCCCATATACATATATCCAAGTACCTGCACATAGACACATGTCCGTGGAGGTAAATACATAGTTATGTATGCACACACATAAATATAGGCTTACAAATACATATACATATACAGATGATTATATGTGAATAAATACACATATATAAATGAGCATGCATTTATGAGGAACTAGGAATCATAAAATTTGATTCGAATCCTGGGTCTGCCACCAACCAGTTCAGAAATCTTGGACTAGAGGAAAGAGAGGACCTTACTTTCCTAACCTGTCGGTCAAGAACCCAGATTACATGACCTCAAACTCCATTCATTCCAGCTCTAAAGGTCTCTGTGATTTGGTGGTTTTGTATTTACAAACATGGATATGTATACTCAATCCTTTAGGGAAAAACTGATGCTTTCTTACATTTGTATTTATCCTTCTGGTTCTAAATATAATGCCACATTTCCCCCCAAAATAATGTGCTGTGTGACTTTCTAAATTGAGCATTATGTGTTAACCTTTCCTTTTCACTTTCTTGGGCAGTGGCACCACTGTTGCTACTCATATGTTGCTGCAAACGAAGACAGCCAGAAGGCCTGGGGACCAGGTTTGCTCCAGTGCCGGAGGGGGGAGAAGGAGTGATTCAGTCTTGGGGAATAGAAGGGGCCCATCCCGAGGATAGGGTGAGTGCACTTTCCAGAGAAGCATGGGGTTTCCATGGAAATCAAGCATGTCTTGGCAATTATACAGCACACAAAAATAAAAAAGATGTCAACTTTAAATGTTTACATAAAGCATTTACATTTAATATATTTTCTTTTCAGGATGTTTCAAATATATGTGTACCAGTGACAGCTTCTAATACCCAGGACCGTATGGATTCCTCAGGTCAGTGGATGCCAAAATCTGTTTTTCTTTTTAAAATTTGCAAAATTACTCAACCAGATAAACCTCATGTATAAGTACCTTTAGAAAAACAGCATGTCTGTTGATCTGCCTGTGTGATAGTATATGAGAATGTAAGTTACGTGTTAGAAGTAGGCACCTTAGTTTTGTATCTTCAGCTACAGACAGTGAAGTTATGGTATAGCAATGAACATGGTAAACTTTAGAACCAGAATGCATGGGTATGATTCCTAGCTCTGCCTCTTACTAGTAGGTCCCTGGGCAAAACACAACCTCTCTGGGCCTCGATTTTCTTATTGTTAAAATTAAGTTTATGATAGCACCTACTACAAGGTGTTGTTGTGAAGAGTAAAAAATATATATATACATATGTATATATCATGCCTATATTATGTATGGTATATATTATATATGTATGTTATATATGCGATATAGGTATATGTGAGTGTGTATCACAAAATATGCAATACAATAATGTCTGGTTCATACATTAATTTATTTGCCCTACCAGTCTTATACCCTCCTAACTTACCAGGCCCACGCACACCTAACACTACTGCAAAATACCCAGCTATCAGGCAAGGATTGAACAAAGTAGAGAAATTGCCCAGTTCTAGAGCCCAGTTCTAGAGGGATTTCTCCAAAATGGTTCCTTAGTATAAGCCGGACTCTTTGGAACCTAAGGAGACTTAACATTCCTGTGAAAACCAGCTCTCCATCCAGCACCAGGGTGAATGAGGACTGTGAGTTCCAGTTTCCACAAACCCATAACTGGGAGTTTCTGGAATGGGTGCAAACTTTCTCAGACAGACCCAGAGAGCTTGCCAGAGGCAGCATTGGAAGGAACTGGTGCAGGCACAGAGGTCCCACTCCTCCTGGCTAGTTCTACACCTTCACGTTTAGGAGCAAAGTCTGTGAAAATGGGAAAAGGCCAAGTCAGGTAGCCTCCGTACGTGCTTTTATCAGCAAGCCTGGAAATGGGGGCTGTGATTCAAGTCGCTCCTTGCCTAGCTGTCCACGACCTACTTGGGGCTGTGCGGTAGTGCACGGCAGACAGCAGCTGGCAGTGGTTTGCTGGGATAAACAATGCAGACAACTCAAACACTGGTGTGCACACCCTCTCTTCACAGAAATCTACACCAACACCTATGCGGGCGGAGGAACAGTCGAAGGGGGCGTATCAGGAGTGGAACTCAACACAGGTCTGGGGACAGCGGCTAGCCTGGCCGCTGGCGGAGCAGTGGGAACACTGAGGAGGAGGAGCTCGACGCTGGGAACCCAGAGGGAATATGCAGACACCGGTCTGAACATGGCCTTCCTGGACAGCTATTTCTCTGAGGTAATTCCCCTGCACCGTTACACACAGAATAGTCTTGAGACTGAACAATAATAATAATAGTAACAATGACAGTGGGCTCTTCTGAAAAGTTCAGTTCTTCTTAACATTATCCCAATCCAGAATAAAAAAAAATATGTCACTTCTCTTTGAAGTACAGAAGCTAATTTGGTGAAGCATTTCACATTTAATACTGTGAGAGAAGCTGGCATCTCTCATCATTCTCCCCTTGCCTTTCTCCACTTTCCTGTCTTCTGTTTCCTATGGGTTTCCCACTTTACTTCCCATAGCAATCAGAAAGCAGCAAGATCCAGATGAAGAACAAAAAAGTATTCCATAAACATATTAATATTCCATATTTAATATGTTTATTTCACTTACTTAGCAGCCCATTTTATCTCTTATTTCAATTAGCCTGCTTATTCCCCATGTAATAATAGATTAATTTCACCACTGTTCTTAACAAAAAAAAATGCTAAGAGTGTGGTTGTAATTGTCAGTTGTAACTTGAAATTGGTGGTTACAAATACTATTGCAGGTTGTGCATGAATAGTATCGATTATTTAAATGTGGAATCAATACTATGACGCACATTTCACAAGTGGGAACAAACTATATGTATCTTAGAAATGTCATAGAAATGCTATTTAACAAATAATTCATAAAAATCTCATGAATGTTCAAGGAACTTTGCCATTAATGTCAAATTGCACTGGGCATTTTTTTCCTATGATTACAACTAGCGCTTTATAGAACAAACAAAAGGACAATGCATTCTCCTTTCTCTATGGGCTCTGAGGTCATCCTTCCCCAGACCTGTCAGCTCTGCACTTTAAAAATGGCCCTAGATTTCAGTGGTCGTGAGACACAGCCTCTCCCTCGCCAGAAACCTCTGAGGAGCAAAGCCAAAGCTTCTTTCCTATCACTGTTTACACCAGCACTACCCACCCCAGCAGCTAACTCCTGCCCTGTACTAGAGGATTCTCCTCTCACCAAGCTGTCATTTAAGATATTAAGCAGCAAAGTTTTAAGGTAATCCCAGTCCCATAAATTATTGTCTTTAAGACCTAAAATCATTTCTAATGATAGAATTTAGACTCTGGTACAGACCCGAGGGAAAGCAGCATGATGCAGTATAAAAAGGATAGCTGGATGTGAGGTTGTATTCTGCAGTTACCTGGGTTTGGGGCACACCATTCTCCCTCTCTGGGCCTTTGGTTACCTTAAATTTATAAAATAAAGAGGGGGTCACATTGTATGATTCACATGGTGCTGGGAAGGCCCTATGGGACTTCGTGGGACCCAGCAAGGGCCATGGAAGGTAAGAGAAAGGGGATGAGAACGGCCGGTCTCTGCTCCCACCCAGCCCTCCAAACAGAGATGTGCCACTTTCATTGATTCTGCTTGTTGGATTCTTACCTAGGATTTCATTTAAAGGGTCTGTCATAAAAAATAATTTGAAAATCACAGTTGATAGCCTCTTAGCACCTGTTAACCAAACTTCAGAGACATCCCAGTTCTTTTCACTCAGGCCACATAAAACTTCATTGAACATTCTGATGTGTCTCTGAGGCCTAGAGATAGTAATATCTGTGCACTTGTTTTTATTCTAAATTGGCCAAATATCTCTCCTTAATATTTTAAACATAACTCAATATATTTTATTATTTCTAGACAACCTCAGAAACAAGACTACAAATCCAAAAGGTTAACATACTATCTTTGATTCATAATCTAAATAAAATGTAAAGATTATCCCTTACTAGCTTTCAAATAAGAGAAATACATATTCATTCAATTACTATGCACCATTAATACACAGTGAGCTCCTTAAAAAATTCCAGTTATTTAGAAAGACAGCAAAGAATCAGTGTTTTTCTTGGTTCATTCCATAAAATGTTCTTAAATCAGATGCCTCTAAGGCTCTGATTACTTTAAGGGAAAAGAAACTTCTAACTCCCCATTTTTCTTCCAATTTTAGAAAGCACATGCTTATGCAGATGAAGATGAAGGTCGGCCAGCAAACGACTGCTTGCTCATTTATGACCACGAGGGAATAGGGTCACCTGTGGGCTCGATTGGTTGTTGCAGCTGGATTGTGGATGATTTAGAGGAAAACTACATGGACAACTTAGACCCAAAATTTAGAACTCTTGCTGAAATCTGCTTAGACACAGAAATTGAACCATTTCCCTCACACCAAGCTTGTATACCTATCAGTACTCACCTCCCTTTGCTCGGGCCTAATTACTTCGTTAATGAATCTTCAGGAATGACTCTCTCGGAGGCTGAATTCCAGGCAGAAATGGCGATGCCGGAACCCATGGTCCATGGGGACATTGTGGTAACTGAGACTTACACTAGCACTGATCAATGTATGCAACCCACTACGATTGTTTTTGATCCACAGCTTGCACCTAGTGTTGTAGTGACGGAGACAGTGATGACGCCTGTCTATGACGTCCAAGGGAATATCTGTGTACCTGCGGAGTTAGCCAACACACAACATGTAATCTATGCTGAGAGAGTACTGCCTAGTCCCGGTGTGCCTGACATGAGGAGCAGCAGCATGACTGATGGTTGTATGGGCCCTGTGATGAGTGGCAGTAGTTTAGTAGGGCCAGAAATTCAAGTGACGCAAATGATGAGCCCAGATATTCACATAAGCCAAACCATTGGTTCCACATCCCCAATGACACCTCGACACAGAGTAACACGGTATAGTAACATACATTACTCCCAACAGTAAGCGCTGTATGGTCAGTATTCCTTGCACCTTGTAATCACCAACATAGCCACCAAAGATGTATAATGTACTATATTTAACATTTTAATAGTCAACAAAATTCAAATTTTTAAAATTTAATTGCATCCTTTGATTATATCTTTTTTGGAGGTAAATATGGCTGAACACTTATAAGCTTTTTGAAATTCTTTCTGATTTTAAGTAATAAGCCAAGAAACTTGAAGATTGTGTCACATCCTTTGAGACTGTCTGATAAATAACACATAACTCATAAGGAGAATCTTAAGAGGTCTTCAGGCCTGTAGAACTGGTCATATCAGCCAAGTTGCCCTTGCCCTTGGAGGTTGCAAAAGAAGCCTTGTGTGTGGTCACCAGTCATGTGTATCTTTAGAAAACTATCTCTATTAAATAGGTTTAATTGAAAAAGTGAATGAAATGTACACTTCTGAAAGGAAATTGAAAAGGAAGATGGAGCATTTATAAATAGAAAAATAAAGTAATTTGTCTCTTCAAAGAGTTTCTCAAGATATGAAACATTTAGGGAATGCTTAATATAACACAAGGAAAGAGTTTGCCAGCTAAATGTATCACTGAGAATGGCCTGTTGAAATGAATCATGTATGCATGTAGACGTGCATATATACATATATACATAAATCAATATGGATTCATTTTTGTTGCACTTTATTGATTTATATTGCTAAATGTAAATTAGTATAGCAAAAAATATAAATGACAACACTACAGTAGAAACAGTTCTTAGGGGAAGTAGTAGAGTTTTCCCCCCTTACAGAGAATTTTTTCCTTACTCTTGCTACTTCTACATATTCTTACTACAGAATATGGTTTAATAAGTATCATTGACCTGAGTCATAGAGTTTTTATTTGGTAACCCAATCATCTCCAAAAGCTTCTCTAGAAGTATGTATACATTCAACAATATGTACTTAGAAGCTGCTATATGTTAAGTGCTGGTCTTTGCTCTAAATTTGTAGGGAAAGAATCATGTCTAAATTTACAGACTTAATTCTTGTCTTAGTAGGAGTTCTAATTCATATCTAGACTTAAAACTCCGGAGATAGAGGTTTGAGTTCCTAGCAAAAATAATTAACTAAATATTTAAGTCCATTACCAAGTTTTGTTTTTTTCCTTTAACACTGCTACTTCTATTGAATGAGTGAAATGGAAACACACGCACAGGTTGCTTTTTTTAGTGTGTAAAAGCTGGCTTGAGAAAAAAATTCTAGTGAGATAGTTTTATTTAATTCTGTAAAATCTGTAAACGATATCGTAGTAATGATAATATGACTCATAAGATAATGAAATAAGCTTATTTTCAGGAGTTTTTCCTTTTGGAAAAAATTTTAGTGCTTGTTCCTTAATTTTGTTTCTTTTTAAATAAAACTATTGCAGAATTTGGGGCATCGTACATATACTCTTGTCCAATTCTCTCGTTTTACAGAAAAGGAATCTAGGTCTAGAGACAGTAAATGACCACAACCAGCCAGATGTGGCACAAAACTTAAGCTCATTGCTCAGATACTCTGGCCAGTGTGCCTTTTGGAACCATAGCTTCATCAGACATGGAAGGAATCTAATTTGGCCTGTTGCACGGTCTTTGCTATTTCCTATTTAGAGGAAAGCTTTTTTCTCAAAAAAATAAAATAGGTTTTGTGAAGTTTAAGTGTAGAATGAATAAAAGAGCATAATGCTAGATCATTTACATGTCCCTAATCTTTTCCAAATTGTATGTATTACCAGTCATTACAGTCATTCCTTATTTTAGTTATTCACAACCAAGATTCTGCTACATTTCATTACTCTGTAATTTGGTGAAACCCATAAGACAGCCCCCAGAGCACTGGCACCAGGGTCAAAAGCCAGCCACATAGTATATCTTGCATGCATTCAGTTCTGTAGCATATCCTGACGTTACTGCTTTTGAAGTTTCCATTCTATTAGGTCAGTAATCCTAAGAATTTTGAAACAATTTGTAAATAATTAAATGTAAGGTTCTAATGGGCTTACAACTGAAAATATTATATTTGAGAAATTATGAATAAAATAATAGTAAGCATTTAACTGACACATTAAAATTTTAAACTTAGGTGAACCCATATGCAAGAAGAATAAAAAAATTCTCTGTGAACCTCTTCTTCTATCTCTACCAATATGCAAGGATTTAAGGGTGCTTCCAGAATTGGCAGTCTACCTCTGATGGATGCCTTGCTCCATATGATTCGTAGAAAAGAGACCAGAAACATTTCATTTTTCCTCTCAACATTATCAGTGAGGAGGAACTTTTCTATCATTCCAACCTTGTCAGTATCATCCACATATGACTCAAGCCTCTGGAACTGGCATATTTTAAAACATCATCTCAAACAAAATATAAAGCGAGATTTTCACTTCACTGTTTAAGGGTTAAGGTATTGTTTTATCCAGTAGATAAAAGCGGTATAGCACTTACGTTAGGGTTTTGAGTCATATCCACTGTCCTGTGTGTTTACTTGAGGGGATAGCATTATTAAATGAATAAATGGGCTTATTTAGAAAAGTCTTATCAGCTGAAGGGAAAGAAAGACTTTAAAAAAGCAAAGAGTATTTATAACCTTGTTTCATAGGAAAAATATTTAAAAATTCATTTTTGGATTAGATGTTTCTGATTGCAATGCATTAGTCATGTAAAAATGTTTTATAAATTTCTTCAATATAAAAATATGTGATAAGAAAAAAATGTTTTGCCCTGACCAGCACGGCTTGGTTGGCTGAGCATTGTCATCCTGCAAAGCGAAGTCACCGAGTCGGTGTCCGGTCAGGGCACATGCCTGGCTTTCGGGCCAGTCCCCAGTTGGGGCATGTGCAAGAGGCACCTGATAGATGTTTCTTTCACACATTGTTATTTCCCTCCCTCTCTTTCTCTCTCCCTTCCCCACTCTCTAAAAACAAATAAATAAAATCTTTTTAAAAATAAAGGGAAAAAATGTTTTTTCTCTTTGATGTATGTAGTAGTCCATACACAGCCACACATTCAGAAAACTTTTCCCCATTGTGTTTCTAGGTGAATGCCGTCTTTATCATTATGTGTATAATACAGGATCATAGATTCATTTGTAAATTAAAACTCAGAATAATTCATTTATCTTGACAATCATAGAATTTCTCAATATAATCATTACTTTATTACTAAATGTTCACTATAAAGTAGCAAATCAATTGAATAATCCCCAGCTATTCTAGATGTCATATAAGTTATAGAATTAAATAAGATCTTTTCCCATCAGATTAAAATTCAACAAAATTATTACTGTTCTTGTATTTCTGTTAAAATGACAGAAGAATAACTAATTCCAATTAAGAGAATTGAGGATGGCTTTTGAACAAGGTGAGACCTAAGCTAGGCAAAGAAGAATTTTGTCTAACAGGGATTCTAATAGGTATAAAAACCAAAATCACAGTATATAGCCAGAGAATATCAAGTAGTCAAATTAAATATTTTTTAAAAATGCCTGAATCAAATTAGGGATTATAAAATTATTACATAGTCATTTTATATGATGCTTACTGCAGTAATTACTCAAGACATCCTATTGAATTCTCAAAAAACACTATGTGATACTGTGACAGGATAGTAAGAAACTAGGAAAATTCCTGGGCAAGTGGGATGGGGAAACTGGGACAAGAAAACTAAACAAGGTCGAACAGTTCGAGCCAGCTGGTGAAGTGCAAGACCTTATTTCCTATAACCAAGGACAAAGGACACTTGAGAGTGAGTGGTTTATACCTCTCCTCCCTGACCAGAGAACACATGGCTTAAATCTCCCTGGTGGGCAAACAGAGAACGGAGACCCAATTAACCCTTTAGTGACAGCTAAACCCAAAGACAGATGAAGTCAGTGGAACAAATAACAAAAACCCCATTAAAAGACAGACAGAGCCAAAATAAAAGTAAAACAATATAGCAGTCCAAAGAATATTCCCAAACCCCTCTATACACTCATTTTTGATGCATCAGCATATTAAAAATGCACCTGGAAAACTGATGAATATTCTTCTGAAATCCCCGCCTAAGATTCTCACCTGCAGAAGAAAGATACAAAGCCCTCGGGACAAAGATTCAGGGCAGCTCTCTCTAGAGCACGCCCTGCCCCTTCCCAGGCATGAACATTTTATTTCCCCTAAACTCTAAGGGTCCCCCGGAGACGTGCAACTGGAGGAGCAGTGAGAGGCAGCAGCTTGACCCAGAATTACAGCTTGTTCCTGTCTCCAGGGCCCCCTTTTTTCTCTGACTTCCCATTGAGCAAAAGCAGCCCCCCCTTGGCTCTCTCCTATAATGTTTCTAGGGAGCCAACGCAGAGTACCACCTAGGCTCTCTCCTGTTACCTTTTCTACCCTAAGTCCTGCTTTTATCTTACTGTCCGCGGCCTTAATAAGCATACTATCAAAATCATCTGAACTTGTCTTGTGAAATCTTTACTACACAGTCAAAAACCCACACACTAGAGGCCATTCTGAGACAGACCCGCTCAGGGTCACTTCCTGTCTGGTAACCATACAATCTACCAATGTCATAGATGAAGACACTAAAGCCAAGAGAAATTGATATTGTTATGTTAGAGCTTGCATAGCAGAGCTAAAATTCAAACCCAGGATAGCCTAATTTCAAAAATCTTATTCTTACTTACCAAATTTTTAAAAATGTAATTATGGAAGGATATGTGAGAAGAAGATGGTAGGGGACCTTGAATCCCATTAGGGGTGTGAATTTAACTTGGTAGAAAATGAAGACCCACTGAAAAGGTTTTTTCCTGGTGAACAGTTAGGTGCCATTTCACAAGACAACACTGGGGTGGCCCTCCGTAGTCCTCATGAAAGTCGATGGGCTGTTGACCAGCACGGCACAGAGTCACCGCCATGGCTGGATCACAAAGGCAGAGAACCCAGTGGGGTGGGCAGGGTCTCCTGCAAAGCCAACATTCCAAGGGGAGCTCACTGGCCCCGAAGTCTGGGAGCTCCTCTAAATCACCACTGAGGGGAGCAGGTCCCTGTCATGTTGTCTAAAGTGACTTTAATCAATCATTCTATATGCAAAGTATTTGCACACTGAGGGGTCTTGACCTTTTTTATTCCTTTAGGTGAGGTGTATGGACTATTTGCAGTTTCTAGAATAGGGCATGCTTTCTCATAACTGTTACCTTGCCCTGCCCTGGTTCCTTAATCTGAAACCCTCCTCACTCCCTTCACCTACTTAACTTTTTCCTACTCATCCTTCAGCACTCCCCTCAAGCTTTGCCGTTTCCTGAGAACATGTCTTGTTATGTCTTTCACTGTCCCAGCCGGCTTGCTCCGTTAGCTCTCCTTCTTCATTTCCCCTGTCAACACATTATTTCAACACTCCTGTGCCTGACAGTCCGTGAGCATATAAGATAACGACAATACTTCCCTCATGTCTCTACCTTCAGTGTAGTAGAACATCTAACACATAGCATGTACTCTTTAATTTTGGCTGAGAACAATACAGTCAAATTCTCTCAGGCACCTAGAAGGAAGCATCTGCAGTTCAACAGGCTGCCTCTAGGTAGCAGCCCTTAGACTAGTTACTGAGAAGCTCTTGTAAATGCCGCATTAGCAAGAAAATGCAAATATGTAACTCATGAAGACAACTGCGTTTCGGGAGAAATTTACCTTTTGCAAAAAGAATAATAAAATTATTGAAAACAGCTTCACATTCCTTTTGAAAGAAATTGTGGTATAGCTAAATCAAATAAATTCTAAATGTTACAGAAAAAGTGCTTTTATGCACAATAAATACTTTAGAAGAAAGTTAAAATTTCTGGAAATTTGAGAGACTGCTGATAATATTACCTTACTCTATAGCCATTGGTTGGTTGATAGTTTTATTTCCCCCTTTTTCAAAACCATTTCTTCTATTTCCTATGCATAAATTCATTAACAGTCATGTCATACAGCAGGGGGCAAAATAGAGTCCTTAAGATAAAACATTTTTACTTTTCATCATAATATATTCCTCGGAACAACCATAAAAATCAAATAAATGAACCCTAAACATTACATTCACATGATACATGAAAAAAATCACTCCCAGAAAGTCAAAACTTATTGCCACTAAACATGTTATAATGTTTTACTTTTTTCTTCAGTGTTCCAATGTATAAAATAATTGTTACAATATTTTGAACATGGACTAAATATTAAATAAAGATAATGAAAACTGATTTGCTAGGAAAAATTCTTTAAATTGTATTTCAGCTTATTTAAAATAACAGTAAAACTGAAGAAACTGAGTTCATACTTGGAAAGAATTATTGGAGGGGATTTGCCAGTGTTTTGTGGATTGCTGAGAAAGTTAATAAACAAAAACTTGTGAGATGTCTTATAATTTAAAAAAAACAAGGAAAAAGGCAATAAAACCATTCCAATAATTATACAAATAAGCTCTGTGTCACAGACAAAGACAGCGATTGTCTGGTACTGACCTGAGGCAGGCAAGCAGGCATCATGTGCTGCTACAGCACGAAGTGCCTGTTCATTAGCTCATCTGTAGGCTGAACTGTGCACAAGAAAGGCAATGCAAGGGCACCAGTACACAATGCAGACAGAGTGAGGTGGATGAAAGTGGAAAACTTAAAATTGAGGATTGCCTGTATTTATTGTTATTGACATAAAAGATCAACTCTAAGCATTGAAAATTGTTTTCTTAAAAAGAGGACCATACATTGTTAGAAATTCATAGTTTCTCTGTGATTAGTAAGATGACTGAGTTAAAGCTGAAAGAGACGCTGAGTGTACACTTACCAGGGTGGAGATGAATATGTGTGGTGAGTGATAGTGAGGTGTTAGTACAAAAGTCACAGTGGGCACCTGTGATCAGTGTTAAGTATTGGTTGACGGGGAAGTCTTCATTATGTATTTAACAGGGAGGCACTAACTGGGTAGGGACCTTGGTATCAGTGAGCCATAAGCAACCAGGTGTGGGGAACATAAAACTAGATAAGGGTTATAAAGATAGAAGAATTTTAAAAAAGTATGTAGTATTCTGTCCTAAACATTATGCTAATTACTTTTCAGACTTTTTCCTACTTAATCCACCTTTTGATCTTTCTTTACAGATGAAGTTAGAAAACATGTTACGGGAACTACAGCAACCTAGTTCCAAGCTCATTTGTGCATTAAATATATTTTCAGCATTTCACTAGTTCCGTGTGAACTAAGGACTAGAAGTAGAGGGGTGAGCTAGGGTCCTTGCCATCAAGGGTCTCACATCAGCTGCAGGAAGTGAAGACCTGAAATACAGGATGACAAGGGTTACACAAGGGGAATGAGTGGGAGGGCTAAGGGAGAAAAGAAGGGGCCCCAGCCACGTGGAGTTGGAAAAGGCCTCTCAGAAGAAATGACCTTTGGCTGAGTATGGAAGGGCCCGTAGGAAATAACGCAGCTGAAGAAATGGGAAGGGCATTCTAGACCAATAAAACAGAATGGGAGAGGAGAGAAACAGGGAACCTGGACAAACAGATTAGATCCTTGAAAGCTGTTAAGTATTGTACTTGGTAAAGCTGGAGAACCAAAGATGGTTGTTTAGATAAGAAGTCAGAGACCTAAATATAGATGACATCCTGAGGAATGTTTGTTTGAACCTGAAAGTTGAAGAGAACCGCTGAAACACTTACAGGAGAACAGGGCATTTGCCATCACCTGTGAAGTTTGCGCTGAGACATGTAGGAGGGGCATGAGGCTGCTGGTAAAAAGACCAGTGAAGAGGTTGATTCAATGAACCAAGACAGTGAGGGAACGATATGAGTTTCATCTACATGGCATAATCCTTGAGATAACTAATTAATGGCCCATGTCACAAGGTCATAACTGCACAAGGTCAATAACTGCATTTCACAATTGGCAGCAACAATCTCACCCATGATAAATGGCTTCAACCAGTTATGCCAAAGTTGTCACGATGACCTAAAAACACCAAGAACAGTAAATGCTCTTCCAACAGTAGGATTCTCCCTGGAGGACTATCTGCTGAAGAAGGAGAATATGCAGACCACCACCCAGGCTTTCACATCAAGAATAACAGACCGTCTACATTTATAAGAAATAGAAAATAAAATGTATAAGCAAGTCGGTGCTAAGATTTTAAGCTAATTTTTGTTGGTGGTGCAGCCAGCCTTATTTTCTAGTATAAAACTAATGTCCACTTACTGTAAAAATTTAGAAAATGTAAACATATTTTTTTAAAAATGAAAATCATGTACTACTACCCACGACGACTACCGCTAACATCATGATAGTTTTCCCTTAATGCTGTCACAGCTTACCCTTCAGCTGACACAAAGCACCTTAGCAACCCAAACTCATGACTGTCACTACACTCTTTCTCTATGTCCTTATTCATTACATCTTTTAAAGTTGAGATTATTACATATAAAAGTTTGTGCTTACTGTTTTAAGGAATATTATTTTTATTTATTTTTAGAAAGATGAGGAGAAAGAGGAAAAGAAAGGGAGAGAAACATCGATCAGTTGCCTTTCATATGTGCCCCCACCAGGGACCACAGCCTAGGTGTGTGCCCAGACCTGGAATCCAACCAGTGACCTTTGGCTTTGCGGGACAATACCCAACCGAGTCACACCAGCCAGGGCTGTGCCTACTTTTTACATCTAAAATTCTTTGTGAAAGTATTTTAAGGGATATTTCATCCCATGAATGAACATTTGGGTTTCTTCTACTCCTTTATATTGTAAATAATGGCATGGAGCTTTGCCCATGCCTTATATTATTTCCATTAAAAATGAAATTTCTGGGTCAAAGCCTATGCACATATTTAAGAATCTGTATATTACAGCAAATTATTAACAAGATAAGTCCTGGATATTAGTGAAAATACCTTATACGCCAAAATGCAATTATCAAAGCTATAATAAGCTTTTTACATTTTTGGAGTTTCAGGTTCCCTTCCAGCTCTGAAACTGACTCCATGAACCCAACAGATTTAAGATATCATTATGAATCCTACACTCATTTGTAAGGGTGCCAGTATTACAGAGAAATATTTAGATAGATATCCCCAGCTCTCAAGACTTAATTTGTCCCAGGATATTTTTGATGGCCATAGAAGTTACTCATTCTTTAGACTGAAGACAATACAGGCTCTGCTATCTGTAATGTGTTCAGCCCTGTTCTATGTATAGTATAATCCTAGAACCAAAATTATGAGCTATAATTTTCTAAGAAAGTACCAAATTGTCCTCTAACAATTTAACCCTGAAAAAATCTCTCCCCCAAAAAGCCATGAGAAAACCTGAACCTCCAGCCACACTGGCATTGCTCAACTGCCACCTGCAGGCTGGTTGACAGAAGCAGGTTAACCATCCATCATGAAAGATACTTAGATTTAAATGTGTGCTTCACAGGGAACAATATTCCCAGCAAAGGTGAGACATGATCTGACATGATAATGGCAGATCCTAACCTAAGATGGCACTTATTAGTTATCTTTGTTCTTGAGTTTTAATTTTTTTTAAAAAATTGAGATTTTCACATTGTCCAGCTACATTAAACTATGACTAATCTTTCACAATTTGTGGATTTCAAGTACCTGCCTGTTCCCTGTTATTTTCCATTTCCATCATTTCAAACCAATGTTTCTACTCCTCCCCCTGCCTTCCTTAACTTAGGGAATCCACAATCTCTCTTCCACTTGCACTGACATACTGGCAGCAGAGAAGCTACTGTGACAGACAAAGATGAAAAACTAAGATAAAATATTTTGTTTTAACTGTTGAACACAGAGGATGGAAGATCAAGACACATGAGGAAACATTTGGCTTATCCAGTAATCACTTTTTTTAAAGATTTTATTTAGATTTTAGAGAGAGATAAAGGGAGGGAGAAAGAGAGGGAGAGACATCAATGTGCGAGAGATACATTGCTCCCTGCCTCTCATGCCCCCCACTGGGGACCTGGCCTGCAACCCAGGCCTGTGCCTTGACTGGGAATCAAACTGGCAACTCCTTGGTTCGAAGGGCAGCACTTAATCCACTGAGCCACACCAGCCAGGACAGTCATCACTTTCATTACAATGACAAGCTGCAGTGCAAACTTCCCGAAACAAATATCACAAGCTAACAAGTCATTAATTCTTTCTTATGGGTGTTATGTGTTCATAATCCTCACAGCCTGGTTAGAGTCCAGCTGCTTCCACCGACAGCTGAAATCTAGTAGCACTTGAGAACAAAATCACACAGCAAGTGCTACAATAAGTTAACTGGAACCTTAACGTTTTTCATCCTCCCCAATTTCATAAAATGTATCAGTGAAAAATAATTATAAAAAAATGAAAAGAAGAAAATTTTAATCACATTCTAGTAATTAGCTAGTCTAAGTAGTTAGTGCCTTCCTTCTTCCTTCACTTTTCAGATTTTCTGCTGGGAGGCCAATGGGAGCCTTGCTTTCTACTGAGAGGAAGCAAGCTAAGAGCTGAAGGAGGGAGAAGCTGCTCTCTAGGGAAGAGGGAACAGGACACCTACCCTCCATTAACTCCAGCCTCTCCCCGTCTCTCCAAGTCAACAGAGTCTTTCTGCCCTGCACCACAGGCTACCTTAGAACTGAAAACGCAGCAGGTCAAAGAGGCAGCAGACTCCTCCCCCACACTGTTCTCTCCCCTAGAGAGCAAAAGGAAGGGAGGGGAGAAGAGACTACAGCAAATCCCAGGGGTTTAGGAATATGACTTCCATGGAACTGAAAAGCATATCCTTCCTCTGAGGATCAGGGTGTGTTCTGTTCATTGCATGTTTGGACAATGTACTTGTCAAGCACCCTCAGTGAAGGCAGCAAAGCATGTAGCTTAACAGGAAAAAGGCTGAAGCTGAAAGTACTAAGTTTCATGAAGGCTGATTAGCAGTGAATGCTTAAAAGAAAAAGCATCCACCACTTTGTCAACTGGAAAATCTGGCCAAAATAGAAAATGCTTTATAATGAGTTTTGTGATTTGGAGCAATTGGTGGTTCTTGGGTGATGTGCATAATGAATACCAAGCATATCTTCTGGATTTCTAGGACAGATTCATAATTATTGATGAATTACTATTACCACCCCTTTCACCCCTGAACTTACAATCATCTACCTATTGCCCTCTTACACACTCATCGTGAGAGACAAAGTTGAGTTTTAGAAAATACAGTCACCATTTTAGGCATTCATTAAATATTTGTCAATTTCACATGACAGTTAGTCATGTATTGTAAAGTCCTTTACAGCATGAATTAAATCTGTGCCTTTCCAAACTCATGCACACACCCTGATCCAAGATTCCACCACTATCTCATTCATCTTTGTATCTCTAGGCCCTAACTGTGGTTGGAATACGTTAGACACTTAATATATGCCCACAGAATGAGTACTTAAATTGACTGAATTAGCCTTCTCAATGACTTCTTAATATTGTTATCAAAAGTATCTCCCCTAGCTATCTGTAGACTACGGGGGACTCTATCTTTCTAAAGGAGAAATCATCACCCTGGGCAACTTTTGTTTTCCTTATTCAATTAAAAAAGTTCTCAAAGGGAAACATTTTCATGATGTGGAAGAGGTGAAACAAAAAATAGCAGAAGCCGTAAAAGGCATCAAAATCGATGAGTTCAAAAACTGTTTTGAGCAGTGGAAAAAAGTCTTGATAGGTGTATTGTACCAAATGGAGAGTACTTTGAAGGTGTCTGAAGTTTAAACATGTAAGGATAAATACATGATTTTTTAAAAATAAATTCCAGTTTTGGGGGGTATCCCCTCATATTCACATCACATGAAGATAAGCTAAGCATGAGGTAAGATGTTTTGTACAGAACACCTCTTCCTGGAAAGCACTGGAAAAATAAGGAAGTTATCAAATTCCTGGAGTACTGCAGAACAATATATGAACATGAATACTCAGTGATCCTCCTCTACCATAGGCCTATTATAATCATTACTAAAGAAACACAGTTCATCTACATGGAGAAAAGGCAGTGGGTTGGATCATAAGTGGGTTGGCAGTGGTGCATCATAACATCTTTCATTTAAATTGAACCTAGCAAGCCCCACTTTTGACTCTTGGCTTGGATAGTCACCTTCTGGAGTACGAAATAGATTGTGCTTTGTAGATGTTGAGACATGTGTCCATGCTTTCTGCTCTGGAGCAATTTGTCATCCTAACTTGGACACTGGGGTTGGGATTCTCGCCTAGGCTTCACCACTGAAGAGCTCTGCAGTGGTAGGGGAGTCGCTTACCTCTCTGGGCTTCGTGGTTATCACTTGTAAAATGTGACTTCTGGGCATGACATTGCCCAACTCTCACCTGTTCTCACTTAATCAGATAATCCCTGTTAAATGCTAAATCTTTCCTGAAAGGAGAGTGATCTGAGGCATTTCAGGCATTCCGGGTTCAAGAAGAAACCAGTTTTGGAACATCCTATTTGTGAGTAAAACTCCAGGTATGAAATCACCAACTGAGGAAGCTGGGGATAAAGCCTTTTAGAGAACACTGTCCCCTGAGAGAGAACTGTTGTAAAAGGTCCTCCAGAACTCCTCCAGGGTTTGAGTTACCCCACACCTTCCCCCATGCTGCCCTTCTGGATGCGCTGGGTGCGGTGGTATGGGGGGAGGTGTTGGAATCTGTGCATCCACTTCCCCACACACAGCAGCTTGCTTTCCTTCAAGCTCTAGCAGAGTGGGGTTTAGTTAAATCCAAATACGTATCGAGCAATCTGGGGTCTTCTTTTAAGAGTAAAAATAGATTGGGGGTGACACATTTCTAGTGAAAATACAGGACAGAAAATCTCCTGATAAAGAGATTAGTACAAACTTCAGGTGTACGTTTTGCTCAGAAGTAGTGTGAAAGAGAAAGGAAAAACAGAAAATTGGTAGGCAGGGAGAAGGAAAAATCCTGAAGCAGCAGGAAGGAGGAGGGCAGCATCCCGCAAGACAGACCAGAGGAGGGAAGCACGCTGAGGGTGCTTGGGAGTCTGGGCTCCCCAGCCCCTCTGGAGTCTGCCTCACTCCGGAACCAGCCACACCCGCCCCGCCTGCTCTGACCTCACCAGGAAGCCTGCATGACAAAGAGCAGACTTAGTCCCGTCCTAAAGTAGACATTCCTGTCCCGGGTTGGAGCAAGGCAACTGACTGGTTGCTTGTTGTGATTTCTGAAGGATTGTTCCTAGTTCATACTCTATTCCCATTTTTGTTGGTTTTTCTCCTGCTAGCTCTAAACACCTAACTCTTGATTTTGATTCTGACTGCTTCTCCCTCCTACCTGACTTGGACTTCTGATGCTAACATAACAAGACTTTTCAGACACTGATACTTACCCACTCTCTAAAGTCTGACCTAGTATCTCTGATGCTGATCTTAGATTTTCTCCCGGGCCTCCCAAACCTGCTCATTCAATGTAAGGCTCCAGAGGCACAATTCCTAGCCCACAATTTTCTCAGATTTTCAATCCATTGACTTCATTTCATTTCAACAAATATTTACTGAGTATCTGACATGAACAGGCTAGGCACTGGTGCTACAAAGGAATAAGACAAAGTCTCATCCGTGGGAAAGTGATACACTTGTAAGAGCGATCAACTTCTAAGCAAATATTTCAGTATAATCTTTGAGCAGGCTTCACCCAAGAGGCTGTCTATAGGCATGAGGCACTGCACAGGCTAGTCTGGAAGACCAGAGCTACAACCTGGAGAACGTGAATCCTGAGCTTAGTGGTAAGGAAGCAGCCAGCAAATAGGTGGGGAGAGGGGATCTAGGGGGTGGGGGAATCCCAGCAATCTGCAGTCTGGTGTGACACAGCCTAAAAAGCATCAAGTACATGCCAGGGAATGGGAGGCCATGAGTCTTAAGCGTCCATTGGACCACATCATAGAAAACATGCATCCATGTTAAAGAGCTGAAAGTTTATCGTACGGGAGCTGAGGAGATGCTGGAGGGATGTAACCAAGGAAAACACATGCTCGGATCTGCATTTCACATGAATCTCTTCAGTGCCTCTGTGCTGCTGAATTCCTGTGGAGTAACTTGCTGAAGGGAGGGAACTGGGCTGACCCAGCTCTCAGTTCTGAACTCCAAGGCTGCCTCCCTCTGTGACAGTCTGTGACCAATTGGGCACGACTCCTGCCAGCTTCACAAACTGCTTTGTCTTTTGACATTGAAGGATATTACCAAGGAGCCGGTTTAATATGTAATATATTTTTGCAGCAGTAGGCTTTAGCAGTTTAAATGTTGGGGGACTTCTAAAAACTTTTTTTCATTTTTATTAATTGATTTGAGAGAGAGACAGAGAAACATAGAGTTGTTGTTCCACTTATTTATTCATTCATTGATTGATTCTTGTATGTGCCCTGAGTGGGATTGAGACTGTAACCTTGGTGTATCAGGACGATGCTCTAACCAACTGAACTACCCAGCCATATTTTGGAACTTGTCTCACAGGCTAAAAAGACCAATACTTCAGATCACTTGAATCTTCCTTGAAGTCTGCATAACCTGAATATTAATCAGCAGTGTTAAAGCAAACAAATAAGAAACAAGTGGGTCACTCAGATTTATCCTGTCTTCTGGTGAGCTGCAAAATGAAGGACATAGGATGCATTCTGGACAAAAACGCTTGATTTTAACCTGAAAAACCTTTAACTGGGATAAGGAAAATGTCAGGATGGGCGGGGTAGGACAAAATGGTGGCTGAACTACAAACATGGCGGCTGAACTACAACCCGAAAAAGACGGCTGACGTCAAACCAGGGCGCGAGGAGACCCGCCAATAATATGTTGCCGCTTTGTTCAAAGGGGACCAATCCCCAGCCCCCATGAAGAGGGCCAACCAAAATAAAACCCCGCCACATTCCCTGTTTGCTCTCGGCTTTCTCAGCCCAACTGTGTGAACGGAAAAACCTCGCCTGGGGACTCAAACCCCAGTAAAGCTCTATACTGCCTAATTTTGTGGCTAATTAGCATTTATTCCTCAGCAGAGTCTGAGAAAACCTTTCAGAAAATACAAGGGCTTATAGCAGAGATAGAGGGAATAAGTTAACCACCACGAGACCAGTCCAGTAGTGGGACATTCTGTAAGATAACCAACCGGCTCAGTCTCTACCACAAGCTGGGGTCATTTTTTAAATAATAAAACAAAAATAAAACCGGATTAAAATAAATTTAAGATGGAATTGTGGTTCTGAATTAGATTCTAATTTGGACAGGATAAATGAGCTTTAAACGCTTTTTGTTATTATTTGAGGAAATTTGAATATGAACTAAGTATTTAAGAAGATACATATTTACTGCATTGGAAAGGTAAAGATCACTCTTATAAAAAAACAAGTGACAAGCACGTACAGTAGACTCTCATTTTGGCTAAAACAAAAAGTCACATTTGTGTGAATAGGAAAATAAGGGGAAGAATTTCAAGCAGGAAATGAAACAAATGTTTACCTTCCATGTATTTAAATGTTATGCTATGCATTTCTTTCACATCACTTATTGAATTATTTAATTCTCCCAAGCACCCTGCAAAAAAAAGGTAATTAGCCTCATCTTCCAAACAAGACCTGTACTACTTTAAAGGTTAAGAGAAGTGATCTCTGGATGGTCAGAATTTGGTGACCTTTTCTTTTTTGCCTGCTTGTATTTTCTAACTTTCTATGCTGCATGTTTACTGACTACATCATAACAAAAAGATGTTTTTATTGTTAACAAACTATATGCCTTAAGGAAGCCCCACTGCAAGTCATCGGGATCCCTATGGGTCTTTGGCTCCGCCTCTCACTCCTAGCTTTTATTTGACTTTTCTATTCAATCTGGAGCTCAGTGAAGAATTACAATTCAGTTCTCTTCATCCCTACCCCCTCATCCAATGATTCAGCCACCCACTTATTTACTCAGCAAGTAGCCTTGGAGAGCCAAGGAGTGGACAAGGTAAAAAGTGGTGAGGACTGGGAAGGGGCAGTGGGCTAAACGCAACATGTACAAGTCCTGCCCCCACACTCACCAGTCAGATGACTTGTCCTCCATCCAGGCACCAGAGCACAGGAGGGGTGGGAATGAAGTCTGCTTTACTGTAGCTGAATCCCCCTCATGCAGAAACAAGAGTCCAGAAGCAACAGTGATAGTGAACAGTTGCTTTTTGAATCATAACAGTATTGTAGTGAATTTGACTACTTGGTAAGGGAAGAACACTTCATCACTCTTCTTAATCCTGCATTTATTAGCTGTTGAGGACATTTTTTTTCTACCATATAGATTTTTAGATTTTTTTATCCTCCTCCACTTCCATCCCTCATATAGACTGTGGGTCAAGATTAAGAACTGCATTATTTTTTTTTCTTTGAGGAATTGACATTTTAAAGTAGAAATTCTTCTCACCCAAGAACATAATATCTTTGTTTTTTTAGATCTTGTCTTATGTCCTTCATTAATATTTTTCTATATATTCTTAAGTTACTTCCAAATATTTTACAGTTTTTAACTAAGGCTGAATAGAATATTTTTCTCATTTTACTCTCTTGATTTTCATTATTAGGATAAAGAAAAATTCTTGAATTATACTATAAAATCTACCTCAAAGTTTCTTTTAGAAAGTCTATGTGCAAATGTATGATGATACATTTGAAACCACTGGAAGATATAAATAATTTCCCCTCAAAATATAAATTATTAAAATAAGTTCCCCCCAAAATGGAAAACCTTCAGTGTAGTGAAATTTAGAGTAACTACAGATAAATTTCTTAAGATCAAAGCACTTTCTGTAAACGTAGGCTGGTCGACCCAAATTAGTATTAATTGCATCACCTCAAAGTGAAAAGGGTGTTCTGAGAATCTGTCAACCCTGACTTCACATGCAGAACTGCAGAGTAGCATTAAGTCACCGTGTTGCACAAGTTAGCAGCATGCACACGTCCATAAAATCAGCCTGTGTCTTACGCATCAGAAACTAAGTCCACACTGACTCATGAATGTGCTGTGCTAACAAGAAAGAATAGAGGCAGAGTTTTCTCTACCTGTCATTTGTCTTTAGATGTGTCCTTCCAGAAAGAGGTGGGATATTTTGCAGCCGAGCCAGCACTAGATCAGAAAACATACGTAAATTCACACTGCGAACATTGTGCTTTGAGAAATGTTTAGGTTTAATACACCCATAGGAATCTTCAGAAGTTTCAACAGAGGAAAGTAAATTGAAATGATGTTCAAAAAAGTGAAGTGAAACAACCTACAAAAAAATTCTATAGGCTAAACGACATTTTGCTGTACAACCTGGATTTTTTATCAGTTCAGGCAGATAATGGATTCTGATCCTCTTCTTAATGACAATGAATAAAACAATGGTGTTTGTTCAAAGGGAGGCCAATCAGACATGTCCCAACTACAAGGGAGGAAAAGAACATGTTCATGTGTTTGGACGCAAAGTTCGGTGCATTCCTAAGTAACTACGTGAGTACAAAACAGATCCACATGATATGGAGGGTATTCTGCCCCCTGAAAAGGGCAGAAACAAAACACACTTTAAATTTCTGTTCTCTCTGTCTTTTCAGGAGGTTTTGTAACTCCTAGTCAGGACATCAGTAATGAAATGCATAGTACAATAAGCTGTGCAAGTTTTACAGGTTTGCCAAACTTACGTGGAACTTACTAATCAAGAAAGCATTAGCATATGAATCCTCACCAGGTAAAAAGCCAGCAACACATGAGTCTTTGGTAGAGAAATGCACTGACCCTGAATAATAATGAATGATGGGCTACTCATTTACGAGAAGCATCCCCTTTCCTTACCACATTGCAGGTAGTAGTTTTCAACTGCAGTCATTCCTGAAATCTTCAGATCAGTTTTTAATGTGCCATGGTGTTTTCAGAGTTCATCTCTCTACAGACCAGTCTGCAGCCCAGCAGGGGGCATAGACACTGCTTCATGCATGTCCACTGGCAGCCACGCCCTGTGCCGAGTGGTTTGAGAAGCTGGTGAAGCATTCTACATATTTCTTCCCATGGGTGGAATAGTGGGTTGAGATTTAAATTAAAACAATTATCAAAAAATTTCCTTCCTCAGGAATGATTAACAATAACACTGGTACAATTTGAGTGCTAGAAAGACATAAGTATTGGCCCCCATGATACTTAAAAATACATGAGGACTGTTCTCTGGCTCAGCTGCAACATATACCGAAAACATTCTCTTTATCATCAAAACGAAGATTAAAAATGTATAAATACCCCCAGCCAGTGTGGCTCAGTTGGTTGGAGCATCATCCCATAAATCAAAGGATTACCAGTTCAATTCCAGGTCAGGGCACATGCCTTGGTTGTGGGTTTGGTCCCAGGTCAGGGAGCAAACAAGAGGCAACTAATCAATGTTTCATGTTTCTCTCTCTCTCTCTCTCTCTCTCTCGGCAATGAAAAAAAAATGTCTTGGGGTGAAGATAAAAAAAGTATAAATAAAAGGATCATAACAATAACTACAGGGCATAGAAAATTAATATTTGACTTTGCATATTTGATTATCATACCTTGTCACATCATATCACTTGAGATAGTGGAAAGGCCAGGATGATGCTGGATCCAAGAGGGATGTAGGTCCTTTGGAACTAATTGAGGTCCAGAACTTACTCTGTTCTGAGTCCAGTTTCTTAGACTGCTATACTCAGATCTTAATTTTATTTTTATAATAGAATAAACTATTAGCATTCAAATGAACAACACTCAAATCTTTCCATAGCACTAAAATATTGTTTTCTCACAACAGTACTGTTCTCAAGAAAAAGCAGAAAAGAATTGCCTATAACAAACTTTATGCCTGACAGGGAGGAGGAACGGGCATTTTCTTATACTATTGGGGGAATGTAAATTGGTATAAAGCGTTTTAGAAGAAAATCTATTAAGAACTAAAACTAATACTTGCCTGGCAGGGGAGATACCACGATCACGAAAAACCAAAACTATATGTTGCCCTTTGATCCAGCAGTTATACTTGCACAAAATGTTCAAAGACGTATTCATTTATTCACTCTGCAAAGCCCTGGAACTATACTACTAAATGAGACAGACATGATTCCTCACTGATAGAGCTCACAGTCAAGTAGTGGAGAAAGGCAATATAAGCAATCCTACCAGGAAATAACAACCTTACACATAACTTAGCCCCAGGAAGCAATTTGGAAGAACTGATAAAAAGAATAATAATGGAGCCCTGACTGGAATGGCTCAGTGGATTGAGTGCCAGCCTATGAACTAAAGGGTCGCCAGTTCAGTTCCCAGTCAGGGCACATGCCTGGTTTGCAGGCCAGGTCCCCCCTGGGGGGTGCAATGTGAGAGGCAACCACACATTGATGTTTCTCTCCCTCTCTTTCTCCTCACTCTAAAAATAAATAAATATTTTTAAAAGCAAAAAATAATAATAATGCTGATAAGGGTGTTCATGTGTGGGTAGCAAGAAGACCTCTCTGAGAAGGTCACATAAACTACCGTCTAATGAATGAGAAGCCAGCGAGGAGGGAGCGAGAGAAACTAAGTGAAGACTAGAGGCAGAAAAAGAGTTTAGGGGTTTTGAAGAACAAAAGAAGGTGCATGTGAGAGGGAGGGATTACGTGTTGTGGTTGGAAGAGAAAACAGGGAATGGATCAGGCTAGTTCCCAGTATGCCATGACTGGCAGTTTTGATTCTGTTCCAAGTACATTGGAAGCTACAACCTTTTAAAAATAGCACTCAGGTTGCTGAGTGAGGGGTGGATTGAACAAGGCAAGAAAAGAGTAAGAGTTCAGTCATAGACCCATTGCCTGAGCTACATGAGAGATGTCAAGAATGTGGATAGTGTGGAGGAAGCCCAGGGAAAAGAAACTGCATGGATTCTAAATACATTATGTCAGTAGATCCCACCTTGTCAATTTTATCTGCAACAAACCACAAGAACCAAAGAAAAGCTTTTCCTAAAGAAATACTTTGTTGAATGAAGTGCATTTCAAAAATTCCTTCTTTACTCTGTTTACTACCTTACACAAATATTCTCACAAATAAGCAACTGCTTAATTAAACCAAGTCAAAGCAAAAAGATATTGACCTGGGTCCACAGCTTAAGTAAAACAAAATATAATGTGCGTTCACCCATATGTACCTTTCTGAAGTTCAAGCTTGATTTAATATATGATAAAAAATACATAAATTTTTAAGTAAATAATTCCAGGAATCATAGGACGATGGTGAATCTTGCTACACACTATCATCTACTGGGAAATTGAATTACCAGCTCTACATTCACTAATTATAAAGTGCAGACTGTTCTCTTCAGGTGCACAGCCATTACATAATCTGACAACCAGAAAGGGTGTCTTCAGGATCCTAATAGAAGAGGTGTATGATTTCCATTATCTTAAATAACCGAAAGTGATGATCACAACTTCTGAGGCCATTTCAGGGTATATGAATAATTTTGTTAATAGATAATTTGTGGGACCAATATCTTTATTCATGAATGTGGAGGCATTCAAAAACACTTACATATCAAAAGTACTAATGTCTGACATACAAAACATATTAAATATATGCTTCCAGTCAAAACAAATGAAGACGAGTAAGGGCTTGCCAGTGAAAGCGAAGTCTTATTAACATTCTCTACCTGATGAATACTGGAACTGCCACAGATAATGAGCACTCGAAATGTCACAGAAACCTCTGAAGCCACCGTGCACTTGAATAAATGTTCCTTCTTACTGCTTCGCTCCATACGCCCTGCTTCAATTTCTAGCAAATTGAAGAGTGGTTTCTTTAGCTTTTTAAACGTGTGATGTGTTGTGGCTGCTGTCCACCTATTATACTTTCAATGTGGTCCATGAGGAGAAGCACAACATACACATACAATGAAGCTCCCTTTCAATGATTATGGTTATTATTATGATGATGATCCTCATTTTTATTGCAGCCTCTTGAGTAAGAGCCAGTTTCAGGTTGTGCTTAGATTTCCAAAGCCATTGTTATCCGGAGCACAATAAGATAACCATTCAACAGATAATTCTCCCTTCTTTTCTTTTCACAAAATAACAAGTGGAAGTACTGCAGTGCCTTCCAGATTACTTTCCTACAACCATGTGCATGTGGCCCCAGCACCAGGATGCTTTGTTACCCGACCAAGGTCCCCAGTCCTCCAAAGGAAAGGAAGTGTTTAGCTTAAAGCACTATCAAGAGCACGCAGGAGAGAGTCCCGTCTGTCTATGGAGTGCACAATGGGATTTGTCATCACTCTCTACAGGCCTCCTTGACTGGGGCAAGTAGATGAAGCCAGCCTGCATCAGACCAAGAACTGTGTCTGCTCTCCTACAGGGGCACCCCATCCTTGATACAGCACCCAACCAAGAATCCTCAGGTGGTATTTCAAAATACAATAGGGAAATACCAGTTAAATCCTTAACCTATGTTCAGGTAAGGAAAAAGTGGAATGACAATGAACATTTGTAGGCCCTAAATAATTAAAATTGTCAAAGAACTGGAGTTTTAGGAAAGACACATCAAAGGAAAGTAAGCCACATCTAGAATTTAGTCCATAAAGCGACATGTGGATATGCCTAGGAGTATCATAATTCACTGTTGTTGTTTTTTAAAATCTCTTTTGTCTTTAACACAATAACACTCTGAAGAGTTGCAAGATTTTAAATAATGGGAAAGGAAGGAATTAAAAATTCATTACATTTTTATCCTCTTCCCTGACCTAAAGTTTATGTTATTTATAAAGGCTTGCTATGCTCACATTATTTTTTAAATAACTTAATTATAAAACTAATACATTCTCATTACCAACAAAATTCAGAAAGTATATACAGGCATAATTTAAAAAATAAATTCAGTACAACTGTTGGAGGAAAACCCCAAAAGTCTAAATTCAGGATCAATTCTGAAGAACTAACACATGACCAAATTCAAACTCATGAACTTTCATAGGAGAAACTTACCCACACAGGCAAAGCAACTGCTTCCAGTGCTGGCGGGCCAGGAAGCATCCACACTGCACCCAGGAGAGAGGCTCTTTTTATAGGGGGCTAATAGTAAAATCACATGGTGGGTGGTCACGTAGACCACCAGAAAGAACAGTGCATTCCTAAGTTAACAGATAACATCAGGCAGTTGTTACACTGTGTACATTCACTAACCTCCTTCCTGGGGGCATGACATTTGTCTCTGGTTGGCATTCTGGTTCTCTGGGTAGTCAGCCGAGCCTGAGGTTACAGAGAGTCAAACGCTAACATAGTTAACAATCACAGAGAGTTCGACATTTCCCACATGCCTTTGCTGCTGGAGCCATATTGCATCTCAAAAGTGAGTTCCCCTACAGTATCTATAATCACCTCATTCAAAAAAACAAGTTCTATTATATTACGGTGGTACCTCCTAGCTTTTGCCTGTGCATATGCATTTCCTCTCATTATGTTATAAGCAAAAAGGCTAATATGTAAACATACAAATCCAAAATTCTCACCACTCTTAAACAAATTCAAATACTAAAGTCAGAAAGTAATCAACATTATGATCACTGAATTCTGCATTATATTAATCACTAATACATTTAATAATGTTCATCCAGCTTGTATTCCTCATATTTGTTAATTAGTCCAGTCACGAGAAACTATTTCCTAATTCAGAAAAGACTTTTCCCTACGCTTCCATCTTTCCCTGTGGGAAAGGATTCAGTAGTTGTTCACTTTCTGATTTTAATAAAAACCTGCATAAAATATGCACCTGGAAATTTAGAAGGACATCTAAAAAAAATAAACCTGATCTTCAGAAATTTTCTTTCCAAGTGAAAGCAGATTTAAAATATTTACTAATTATTTCTCTATTGGAGTCAATGCCCACCAGAATTGTCACAGATACTACTATTAAGGTGTATGGTGGCAACCGTGGGTCAGCAAATATTTTCCAAATGTAAATAAATAAAGCAAACATTTTCTGGAAGTTAGTAAATAATTTTGGCTTTGTGACCATACAGTCTCTGTCCAACTGCTCAGCTCTGCTCAGCTTCCCCTTGTACCACAAAAGCAACCATTCACAGTATCATACATAAACAAATGGGCACATCTGTGTTTCAATTAAACTTTATTTACAAAAACCATATTACAAAAACAAGATTTTTCTGGAGACAAATGATGGTGATGTTTGTACAACAATATGAATGCACTTAATGCCACTCAGCTGGACACTTCAAAGTACATGAAATAGTAAATTTTGTTATGTACATTTGACCACAATTAAAAACATGCCAACTGTTCCCCCTAGATTTTTGCCTACAGTGTTCTTTTCCAGCTCATAGACAACAAAATCTTTTCTGCCTAAAATATTCTGTGATTAAATGGTTTCCCTGAAACTAAAAAGCTTCCAAAACCCAGTGCATAAATACTTATAAAGATAAAATTGCTCTTCCATTAAACCTTTCTTTAAATATTCTGGAATATTTAAAAGTGCTTCTAATTCTAGTGTGATAAGCAAACTCAGTGTGAAAAGCAAACTGGAATGGATGGTGCTAGTAGTTTTTCCCTATCCCCTAACTCAGGCTGGAGCCCAAACGTTTAGAAGAACGCAGGTGTGGAGCAGTGGGCAGGTGGTCTTCTTTGGGGGAAATGTCTTAAGTAATTAAAAGTGCACAAAGATAACCTCCTTTACTAGGCGACCTACCTTTTTAAAAAACATAAATTAAATGAAATACAACAGAAAAGATGTCATGTGATTATTATCAGAGATTTGATTTTGCAATGCATTATTTATATAGTTCAAATACCAAAGGCACCAACAATGTAACTCTTTACTCCAATTGTATTTCTAATTGTTTTTGTTTAAAACCTACATTAATAGTTGCTTGATGTGGTGTTTTTTCTTCAAATTTGTAGTTATTTTCAATAAAATGTATTATGACTTAATACCTACCTCTTGCTTCACTTTAGATCTACCCACATACAGACAGGCCAGAAGTAATGCTCTTCCACCAGTTAGGTTTTGGGGGATTTTTGTGTTTTGTTCTGCTTTTCAGTTTTAATTGAAACCCTGAGAAGAAGCCAAGTGGATTCTTTTTCAGTGTAGTCAGGGCTAGCTTGTGCACAGCCACACCGTGATTAGTTTATTATTCATCTGGTACCTTCCCATTAAACATGGTCTTTAGCCTGTGAACTCCTTCAGCTTCCAACAAAGGATTTCATTGCTTTAGGAATTGAGGTGTGTCTAAATTTTTACCTGGAAGCAAAAGTGATTCAAGCGTTGCTGGTGAGACCAATCCTTGGGTTAGGGTGGGGAGGAACCGCATAACAGGCCATCTGTAGGCTCGTGAAGACGGCAGAGACTGTGCAGAGGGGTGGAAGGACTGAGGCAGCAGCTCCCAGGGATTTGCTCAGCGGGAGACAGAGACAATGACTTCGCTGCTTTTCAGAACCACAGGGGCTCTGGCCATTTTAATGGTAAGTCCTACTTTTTCTTCTAGTAATCACAAGCTTTCCCTGTTTCTTTCCTGAGAGAGAGCATCATATTTGATTGCTGAATCCTTCTTGTAAGTCTAAAAGAGTGCAGTGGAAATAAACATTTTAAAATGCAATTGTAAAGATTACCAATCTCTTCCTTTCGTTTTTTTTAATGTATTTTACATACAAAAATAAACCAGAGAAAAATTAATTTGAAAGTCGCTATTTAGCATTTCCTTAGTTACTGAATCAAATAGCCCTGACCTTAGATCTATTTTTCACAATACCTTCACGTTCTTCAAAGTAAGTTTTTATTCATCTTTTTAATATACAAGCCAAAACACATAAAAGAAAACCAGGTCTTTTTTCCAAGGTTACGTATCTGTTAAGCATATGGCTAAGAATTATACATGCCTCGTCTTGATACCTGGCATGTTTTTAAAATAGTCAAGTACTGTTGAATTAAAATCAAAGCAATGTTTGACTCTAGAGAAGTTGAGAGGGTTATTAAGAAAAGGGCTTATGTTTAGTCATTATGTGCAAAACATATCCAGCCTTTGGGGGGGAAATACATACAACATTTTATAAGGTATTTTTCTGAGGAAGTGATACCCATTGGGTAGAACTCTTTTTATCTAAAAGAGAAAGTGGAATCCAGAAAGCAAAGCACAGTCTGGATGTTACAAACTAGTTTGTTCTTTAATGGTGTCATTTCAGTGAAGGAAAAAGAGTCACAACATTACCAGTTACATGAAGATATCAAAGTACTGAAAAATACCATGAGTGAAAATTTTTTTAAATTTCTAATACTGACTCCCTACTTTAGCAATAATAAATTAGGTTAGCCGAGACATCAGTTTCCCTCACCTCTCAATTAAATTGAGATATTTGGACTTCAAAAAGTTACAGGCAGATAGATCTCAAGAAAGAACTTTCTAAAATTTAAATGTGTCTAAAATTAGAATCAGCTTCCTTGTGAGCCAGAGAAATTCCCAGACATCCCCCTCATGATGATATTCAAACAGAAAATTAGTGTTATATTTTCTGTTGGAGTCTGTTTCTATTCTGACAATATAACTATAGTTGACCCTCGAACAACATGGTAATAGGTTAGGGGGACATTGATCCCCACACAGTCAAAAACCCATGTATAGCTTTTTTTAAAAAATTTTATTTAGTTATTTTTAGAGAGTGGAACGGAAGGAGAAAGAGAGGGAGAAAAACATCCTTGTGTAGTTGCCTCTTGTGCACCCCCTGCTGGGGACCTGGCCCACAACCCAGGCATGTGCCCTGACTGGGAATCAAACCGGCGACCCTTTGGTTTTCAGGACAGTGCCCAATCCACTGAACCACACTAGCCAGAGTCCCATTTATAACTTTTGACTCCCCCCAAACTTAACTACTCATAGCCTTACTAATAACATAAACAGTCAATTAGCACATACTTTGTATGTAATATACTATCAACTGTATTTTTACAATAAAGTTAAAGAAAAGAAAATATTATTAAGAAATCATAAAGAAGAGAAAATACATTTACAGTGTTTACTGAAAAGAATTTCCATGTTGTTCAAGGGTCAACTGTAATTGTTTTGATTCTCTGATGTATTTATTTGACCCAAAAGAATTGTAACAGAAATGTGACAGTTGTATGACTTCCCATGTTTTCAGATGGTCATTCCCGGACCAAACCACAGGTCACTTAATAACCTACACATCCAAGCGAATGACCAATTTGGGAAGCTAGGAGATAAGAGGCAGTGGGTATCAGAATAGTATCATCATAACAACATAAAATTGGACCCCCACAAGCTTAGGGGAGCTTTTTCTCTGCTTTGAGGTATATCATTCTAATTATCCCTCTGGTTCTAGAGTGACTGTGAGATCCTCATACTGAAGGCTGTTTCATTCATGTTTGTACCCCCAGTGTCTACTATAATGTCTACCTTACAGTAACACTCAATCGTTGGCAGAATGGATAAATGAGTAATTGAATAATGCCTCTCTAAACGATAACTCCTTTCCCTCGAGAAAATTTTACATGCAAACATGTACATAAGCTATTTTAACACACAATATAACTTTACACAGAATTGTCAAACTGAGTGGTCTGGACCTGCTCTGTACAAAATGGCAGCCACTAGCTATGTGTGGTTATTAATCACTTGAAATGAGATTGGTTTGAATTGAGATGTGCTGTTAAATGTAAAATACGCATCATATTTTGAGGACTTTGTATGAAAAAAAAGAATGGAAAATATGTTATTAATAATTTTTACATTACTGACATTGAAATGACAGTATTTTGTGTCTATTAGATGAGATGTATGTTAAAATTAATTTTACCTTTTTAAATCTTTTTAATATAACTATTAGAAACTATATATGTGATTCTCATTATATTTCCATTAGACGATGCTGGTCTACTTTAACGCTGTTAGTGGAAGGTAGTATCAGTCAGGAATGATGTAAACAGACAAGGCTCCAGGGACTAAGTAAGATTTGATAAGTATAGATGGGCCAACAGGAGGCATCTTCCCTTGTCAAACCAACAGGAGCAAAGGTAGATGCGACTATGACATTTGCTAGGGGAAATGGACACACTGGTTTGGCTGCAATGAGAGTTAGCACTGAGGAATCTGGACATGAGTTAGAACAGCAGATGAAGGTCATACTGAAAGTGCATTCTGTGAAGGCTGATGGAATCCTTTCAGAAGTGGAGATCCACCCAGAGTTTCGAAATAGTGTGGTGATGGGAAAAAATCAATGTTTTTAAAAGCATTGTCTAGTGAGAATGCACATCTTTTGTTGTGGAAGGGTGGAGTCTGAAAGTTGGAAGACGTGTTCGGAGGGTTTGAACTAATCCCACCATCTTATGACCACACAAGGGTTGGCCAGAGAGGTGAGATATAATAACAAAGTCACAGGCTTCTGTCTACACCTGTACTGCTGACTCACTCCAGACCTTATTTCTGCAACTGTCAGATGAGAATAATCATAACCCCCTAGACAGGGGGTTGAAGTGGCAGCAGTGAGAATAAAACAGTGCACAAAAATGTGCTTTGAAAAATATAGTGCCTGCTAAGACTCTAATAGTTATCATTTGTAATATTTTAGTAATTAAGATGATTCTTGATAACATCTTAATATTTTGCCTTACTATTTTTATCAGTTTCTTGTGCTAGTTTGATCTATTTTGCGCAATATGAAATATACATTTGGGGGAAAGGATTTGTGATTGAAAAATGCTTATCTTCAGAGATTTAACCTTTTGAAAACAATGTTTGTCTTCAAAGGACACATTGTTCAGTGTTCATAGTCCACAAAATATGGAACACAATTTGTCACACAGCACTCCTGTTACCATCTGGACAATAAGCTTTTTCAGTTTATGTTTCTGTATTATATAAAATGTGCTCATTACGAAACTAATGGACATGTCTGGGATCCAAATATCTCCAAAGCACAATTTTTTAAAGTCAGTAGTAGGGCTGGGAAAAAAGGGGGAGAAGTAGTTTAAATATCAAATTTTCGCAGAATGTGCTCTAAATACAGCGAAACTATCTTCAACCACCATCTTCTATGGAAGACACAAAAAGAAAACTTTTAGGAAAAAAAATGTAGGCTAAATGGCCCAAATTTTTAACAGAAGGAAAATCTTTGCAGTGTCTTTCCTTTTCTTGATGGCTGAAACAATCTGGTCTCTAATGCCAGTAAATGTAAGAAGATCAATCTCCTCCTGATCCTCTCTCAAAGCTAAGTAAGAGCCAGAACCGGAATAACCTTGCCAAGCAATACTGGCCAATCCTGCCGAACTTGAGCAGAAGTCAGAAAAGATGTAATTACTTCTACCAGGAACCACCCCCCACTTACCTAAGATCTGAAACTGATTTTCATTTGTAACTGGAACACTCAGTACCCACTAGGCTTCTCATAAACCTCTAGCCTTTGGTTCATCTTTCCAGTTAAGAGTCAATCTGATTGCCCAAGGTGAGGGCTTGCTTTGGGAAGTTCATCACAAGAAAAGTACAGAGGCAATTTGTCAGTATCTATAAGAATACTCTGAATAATTGAGTCTGTCTAATGTGCACATTTTTCTTGCACTGCAACTATGCAGTTGGCCAGGCCATACACTGCCGGAGAGGCAGTCACATAAATGACAATGTGAACAGTTCTTCCTGGGGTTGTGCAAGGAACAAACCACACAATTGTAGAGAGGAGAACTGGTTCTTATCTCTTCCGGTGTTCCAGAAAGGGAAAGTTCTTTTGTGCCTTGATGCAAATGGTAATAAGAGATCACTTCACACCGAAGTGGCTCTTTTATATCTTTTTTTAAAGTTTGGTGACAGAGGTGATTAACATTTATTAAGCACATACTGTGGGCTAGGACTCATCTATGAGCTTCACACCTATTAATTCATGAATCCTCCCAAAAAACTGCAAAGTAAATAGAACTATTATCCCTATTTTAGAGATGAAGAACCTGAAAGATTAAGTAATGTTTCCAGGTTACACAGATGGTCCATCGTGAGACTGGGATGTAATTCAGGGATTCAGGCTCCAGTGTCCAATTGCGTATTACTATACTTCACTGAAACTTATACCGAATTTAAAATAAGCATTTGAGAATATCCACAAGTATCTGTTTTCACTAGCATCTTTATCAGAACACAAGGTTTAACTTTCTTTTTTTAAGATTTTATTTATTTATTTTTAGAGAGGGAAGGGAGGGGGAAAGAGAGAGAGAGAGAAACATCAATGTGTGGTTGCTGGGGGCTGTGGCCAGCAACCCAGGCATGTGCCCTGACTGGGAATCGAACCTGTGATGCTTTGGTTCACAGCCCGCACTCAGTCCACTGAGCTACGCCAGCCAGGCTCTAACTTTCTAAATTAATTGAGTGCACTCTGAAATTCAGTTAGTGAAATTGAATTTTTCTAAATTAAATAAGAATTTCCAAGGAAATAAACATATCATTTTTTCTTCCAGTAAAAAATTTGCTTTGATGAATACAAAGTTTATTAGGGTTTTGAGGAGGGGGTTAAATTTTCATTTTAAGAAGGATAGATGGATAATTAGATATTATCAAAGAAATCATTCATTTCTTCTGAACTGTACCTATGTAATTTATTAATCAAAGATGTATTGAATGACCTCTATGACCTGACACATGAATAATCACTCCATCTAACCAATTGCCAAAAAAATGCTATCACCAGCCTATACAGATTGCATAACTTATTTTCCAAAAAAAAATTAAATACAAAATCATGCTTAAAAATTGGAATGATTTCTTTGAATTACCTAATTCATTCTTCAAATCTCCCAGAGAGAAGTGGGTGAGGTCCTCTCTTATACCCATCTCAGTAATGAGAAGAGATGCTGTGCCCGAGGCCAGCAGGGACCAGCTCCGTGAATCCAATGCATAGTCCAACAGTCTACCCCTCCCCACACTGAAGCTTGAACTCCAAACAAAATTAAAGCCAAACTAAGTAGCTGTTGTTATTATAAGTGCATTTTAAAAATATAGTCACCCATATCCTTAGAAATTATTTATTGTGTATCTACCATATTCAGTACAAACCTTTATGGTATAACTATATACTTTTTAACTAGCAAATAGGGCATATGGATAGCAAATAAGTTTATTTGGTATTATTTCGTTAATGTAATAATCTGATTTGATTTTAATAAAATATTTCTGATTCTCAACTACACCAAGGAATTTATGCCATTCAATACTTTAAAAGCCATATAATCAAAAATATTAAAATAACCAGGAAACAAGAGGAAGAAAGAAACGTATAGGAATTCTCAAGATGAAAAGTGCTTTTGCCACATTGGTATTTCCAATCCAGGCCACCACGAGACAACGTAGTTGATGTATAGAGTCAGGGAACTACTGAAATAGTTATTAAATGTTGAAAATGCTTATATTAACAAACTAACTATAATAATTAAGTAGCCACAGATAAGTATTGACTGAAATAATTAAGTTTTAAAAAACACTATTCTAAACAATGTAAGCCTACAGTTATATTTCTTAATGTCTAAAGAACATCTCGCCCTGGCTGGCGTAGCTCAGTGGATTGAGCGTGGGCTGGGAACCAAAGTGTCCCAGGTTCGATTCCCAGCCAGGGTATATTCCTGGGTTGCAGGCCAGAACCCCCAGCAACCGCACATTGATGTTTCTCTCTCTCTCTCTCTATCTCCCTCCCTTCCCTCTCTAAAAATAAAAATAAATAAAATCTTTAAAAAAATAAAAAAATAAAGAGCATCTCAAAATTTAGAAGTTTTTTTAAAGATTTTATTTACTTAATTTTGGAAAAAGGGGAAAGGAGGGAAACATCAATGTGTGGCTGCCTCTCACGTGGCCCCCACCAGGGACCCAGCCTGAAACCCAAGCATGTGCCCTGACTGGAAACTGAACCAGCAGCCACTTTGGTTCACAGCCCACACTCAATCCACTCAGCTATACCAGCAAGAGCTAGAAGTGTTTCTTATTAACTACCCCATATTCCTAGAAGAGCAAAAATAACCACATTTTCACAATACTTTCTAAAATTAGGGAATATTCTTGATTTTAAAATAGAGAATGAGAAAAAGTTTCAGACTAAATAACTTCTCTAGGAACTCGCAGTCTCTGCAAAGGTTGAACAAACAAGAAACAACCGTCTGCAATGTTCATCCTCCATAATTTCAGGCTTGTCCTTCCTATGCCTCCCAGGGAAACAGACATTGTACCGCAGTGTCTGTGAGAAGAACCACTCTCTGTGGGGCTAGTACCAACATGATTCATATTTTCTGAATGACTCTTCCCAGTTTTCTGAAAAAGAAGCATGTCTGGTCAACGATCCCTTCCCTGAGAAAGGAGTAGTGCAATTACTACATTGCTCTGGTCTTCTCGCCCACAAAACTCATGATAGTGAATGTTTAATAAAGATCATCAAAGCTATAAAATCATTTTGAGACCTGTTATAACAATCTGTAATGGTTCTTATTCATGACAATTTGAATATGCATCTTTGGAAATAAAGTTTTCAATGAAATTTTTAGGATGGAAAAGTCCTGGTATCCTATGTCTGATATAATTACTCCTTTGGTTCAGACTGGGACTTACCTCTTTATTATAATTTTCCAAAATAAACAATGTAATTAATCTATATTGTTTTAGGAGTAACCCTAGCCTTTGCCAGGAAAAAAATCTTAATTGACTATTATAAAACTTTCTGTCTACCACAAGTATTTTATTTGTTCATTTATGCCCTCTTTGGTTAGAATCCAATGCAGTAGGGAGTCTGGTTGCCAAGGTTCAAATCCTGGCTCTACTAGGTTCGTCAGCTGGGGCAAAGGATTCATTCACTTTGTCCATAAAACAGGGATTATAACAAAAGACCCTCCTTCCAAAGGCCGCTCTAAGTATTGAATGAGATAAGAAATATAAAGCTCAGATGACACAGAACCATAATAAACACTAGCTACTGTTATTACTGTCATTTTTTTTCTGATTTATTTTTCACAGTCTTTTGCCTAGCAGATTTTCTTCAGATCAGGTGATCAGTGGATCAGCAAATAATTGTGACACATCTGCTGAGGGACAGATACAGAAAGGGTTGCAAAAAAAATAATAATATAGAAGCACTTATCTGGAAAGTTTACAGTTCTCTTGGTTTAGCAGCATAATGCACATAAAACAGTAAAAAACAGTAAATTATGGCAAGCCCTATGGGCCAAATTGCATGGTTCAGAGTATGTGTTGCACACACTTAGGAAAAGAGACATCAGTAAGGACAGTTTCATGGATGTTGTTGGAACCTAAAGAACTGACCTTAAAGGATGAGTGACATGGAAGTGGGGGAAGGGGGATGAGGAATGCATTCTAGGCAGAAAACAAGATGGAATGTGGCAAGGATGAAAATCCCGTGTGCTCTTGAGAAAGTAAAGACCCTAGCCTGCCTATCCTCACATTTTGTTCTCACTTAATTTTTTCAGATGAGTAAGCAAATTAAGCTCAATATTTAAACTAAACAGAGCAGTGATGAGCAGATCTGTGTCCCACTGCACAGTACTTGGGACTGAAATAGCATACTCTCACCTTTAATGTTCCATTCTCTAAACCACGCTAGTTCCACTCCATATGACCACTCTTGAACAACTAAAAAAAAAAAAAAAAGCTGTACCCTGCAGCTAAGTACTACAGGATTGCCTTTGTACAAGTCAGTTTGGTAGGTCATGGCTTTTAATAATCGTCTACAGAACTTGCTGGAGTTTATCACAGTGATGATTGCCATTGTTTGCCAAAGCAATAATTTCCATATCTCCTGGGAAGTATTTATAGAACAGCCAGGCTTGAAATGTCTGGTTTGCTGCAACAGGCTGTTAGGAATAGATTTTCAAAATCCAATATATTCTTCTGTATATCTTTAAAATTCTGTCATCAGACTAAAGAACTGGAAGAACCTTGTTTATATTGAGAGCATTTTCTTTTTACTCTGAGGATTTTTCCCTTTGAATATTGTTTTTCCAAATCTACTTTTTTCCCAAATAGAAACTATAATATGAACAGCAGAATGTGAATATCAGTATTATTACCTTATATAGTTAATGCTTATTACAAATATCCACATTAATTTGACTTTATTTAAATGTCTGCAGGTGGTTGTATTGGTTCATGGAGAATTGAGAATAAAGGTAAAGTATGAAAAGTTTTTTTGTAATTAAAATAATAGTTTTGTTTAAAAATTAAAACTGTGCTCAGGAAAATAAATATTAAATGTTTTAAATTAATAACTTAATTGTGGAAATAAATTAAAATTCTAACAACTAACCCAATAATATTTAAATACCAGCAGTGATAAATGTTATTAATGTAGTTTACCTCGTGCATTGTTTCTTCATATCTTAAGTCAACAAGCTTTAATTAAAAAGGCCCTATGTGCCCAGTATAATTAGATACTCTGAAATATATAAAGAAAATATGAAATATGATTAAATGCTATGTTAAAAATCAAATAGTTTTGTAATTGCTTTAGTTATTTAATGTTTCTTCTTTGACAAAGTATGAGGTAGATCAACTTAGACACCTAAAAGTCTTAGATGTCTTGGAACATAGGGGCTCCTTAACGTATGTGTCTATAATCAATTCGCAAAGCAAAAATGTCCAACAATGTACACAGTAAAATGGAATCCCTTTTTACATAAGACAAAAGGGCAACATGAAGAAAACGGAACAGCAATACAACAGGCCAAAAGGAGATATAAACGTGAATGGGTGAAATTTGCAAGACCCTGCAGAGAAGAAGAAGACAACTCAAAAAGAAACCCAATTGCCACAGTAAGTCTTATGAGCAGGGGCAGTGTGAGTTTTTAGAATAAATATATTAGACATAAATTAAAATAATATGGCAATTCCAATTAGCAAAATGCAGACTGGAGAATCTACAGAACAAATAACCTTATATCTACAACCAAAAAAAGCTCAATAATAATAATAAAGATAGAAAGATGAAGGAACTATAGTCCTAGAGTAATACAAAATAATTAAAAGACACATGGACCAATTTCAAATGACCAGATGACTGAAGACTATAGAGGTGGAGGAAAAGAGGGGAAGGAAAAGGCCTGGGTGATGATCACCTCAACATTTTGGGTATTTTTGGCTGCAGATTACTTCAGATTTCCAAGCACATCAAACCATATTCTATCGAATTTCTGGAAAAGGAATTGATCAGCCCCCTTTGGGAATCTTTGTTGTTAACCGAAATACTGGAGAAATTAACATAACATCCATAGTTGATCGTGAGAAAACCCCAAGCTTCAACGTAAGTAATGCTTTCAACACTGGCACCCTTTCCCCCCTCATGCACCATGGTTTTCAAAGATCATACTCTCGTAGTGGTTAATTTAGAGGAGAGATCAGTACATACATCAGTTTACCAACTAAAAACAAAAAGAGTCTCTTGACAAAGAGCCTCCACTTACGGTCATGCCCCTGAAGGAATACACCAGGAGGTATGTGAGTGAGCGCCAAACTCAAGCACACAGCGTGCCAAGAGCTTTGCCCTGCCTTGAGTCAGTATCAGCCTGGAGGAAGGGGCAACTAGCCCAGTGGATCTGCCCAGAGCGCGTACTTTTCCCTCCTCTGTCTACTCTTTGGGGAAATAGTTTTCTCTTTTGCATAAAGGTTCTATACATGCCATGAAAGGCCCAAAGTATAAAAATTAAGTTTGCTGAGTGGCAATTAACACTTTCCCTTTTTTTCTAGATCATATGTCATGCTCTAACTGCCCAAGGAAAAGAAGTAGAGAAACCACTTATATTAACAGTCAAAATTCTAGATATCAACGACAACCCTCCAGTGTTTTCACAAAGTATATTCATGGGTGAAATTGAAGAAAATAGCCCTGCAAGTAAGTCCTTTTACAGAACCTAGGACTACAGATTACTTTTGTTTTTCATATACAGGTATCACTACAGTACATCATTTTTATAAGCTAATGTGTTCTTAGTTTCATCAGCTTTCCAGAAAAACACATCAAGATAACCTGAATCTTCTTTCTAATGTTTGCAGTAAATTATTCACTGCCATTGCCTTTATAGGTGTGGTTCTGTTATGAGTTCAAAGTATTTTATTCTATACATACAAGTACCATGGGTATCCAGCAGTCACAAAGCTAAAGTCTTAGGTAGTCTGGATTCATCAGCAGGGCCTTTTCAGATTATAAGGGTCAGAGACACACTCCCATTATTTGAATAATTTGAGGAAAAGGGAGAATCACAAGGTCATCCAACAAGGGAAGAAACAAACACAGGAAATACTTTCAACACCAGCAAAGCCAAGGCTTAAGGAGAACTAGAGGATTTTAATGGAAGGTAATGCAGTTGTACCTGATGGAAACAGACAGTAAGCGAAATGTAATATTTGTCGAGCTTACATAAGATCTTAAAACACAAAGATTAATTTGAAACTGTGTTGGATATTTAATGGAAACATAATATTCTTTAATGAACTTCTGTATTCTTAGACTCACTGGTGATGATACTAAATGCCACAGATGCGGATGAGCCAAACAATTTGAACTCTATAATTGCCTTCAAAATCGTCTCTCAAGAACCTGCAGGCAATCCCATGTTCCTCCTCAGCAGACACTCTGGGGAAGTCCGAACTTTGACCAATTCTCTTGATCGAGAGGTAAAGCTAGGCTCTTGGGAGCATTTAACAGTAAAGGATGTTATTTAAGAAAGCCAAAAAAGGTGCCTCTGTTTTATTTGAGAATAAAAGGAGAAAGAAAGAGTTGTCCCCAGTATTCAAGTGGGCAATCTAGGGAGATTGTTTGCATTCTAAGGTGATTCCAGCGGGGTGGTTTGTGTACCGAGCACCTGCATAATCAATTGTACCCTCAATACACAAGCATCAGTATACCAGTGGGCGTTAAAGTGGGAGAGTAACAGAAGGTAATGGCATGCGTGGACAAAGACCAGCTGGGACTAATTCCTCATATGATGGGGAGGAAAGGAGATTTCATAACGGAAGGGAGACATTTCCATCTGGAAAAAAGACATCTCTGATGTCACAGTTGTTCTTCTGACTTCTTTTCATTTTACCCCCCACACCCAGAACACAAAGAATCTCCTTCCTCTCTCTTCCCTGTCATCCTACTGCCACATCTCCATCACCGTACTCTCCCCCCATCATACTCCATGTTACTTTTCATAAAAATGATTCTCTGAATAGACCAACAGGAAAACTCTGTAAGTGAACTTCTCTCAGACAAGCATTCCACCATCATCGTCACCCATTTTTGTTCTAAGTGTACTTTCTTTCCCTAAGAATCTCACAAGATAAAACCTGTTCTATCCCCTTAGAAACTTCTACCCAACCATCCAGAGCCCCACACACCTCCTCTATGGTGAAGAGTAAACAGTGCACGAAATCCAGTAAACCATGAACTTGAATATTTCCCTCTCCTTACTCATGGGAAACAAGTAGTTGTCATTCATACTCTTGGCACTGGAGATTAATTATTTTTCTTTCTTTATTCCAAATTTAGCAAGTTAGCAGCTATCGTCTAATTGTGAGTGGTGCAGACCGAGATGGAGAAGGACTGTCAAGTCAGTGTGAAAGTAGCATCAAAGTGAAAGATGTCAATGATAATTTCCCGATGTTCAGAGAATTTCAGGTACACCCTTTACTACTTCAGGAATAATTATATATTTTTATTATCTACTTTTCCACCCTAATTCAGCATGTGCCTGCTTGTTGGCTTCTATATAAATTTCCTCACTTTTCTTAAAAAAAAAGTCTTTGTGAAATAAAAATTTAGTAACTGGTAAGGAAGCAATACAAAATGTGAGAATGTTATAATTAATACCATTCAGAATAAATATAATTCTTTTTGATAAAACCTGATGTTTTATCAGGTTGGGGTATTTTTGACATGGCATCTTAAGTTCCGCTTCTCTCCTTTTCAGTATACAGCACGTATTGAGGAAAACACTTTAAGTTCTGAGTTGCTTCGATTTCAAGTAATAGATTTGGATGAAGAGTTCACAGATAATTGGCTTGCGGTGTATTTTTTCACCTCTGGAAATGAAGGGAATTGGTTTGAAATAGAAACTGATCCCAGAACAAACGAAGGCATCCTGAAGGTGGTTAAGGTAAAGTCTGATTTCCCTTCAGTGGCAAAAATATTCTCTATTAGCCAAAACTATTATTTCTATAAGTAAACCTTATGCACTTTTTAAAAATAGCATTTTTAAAGATCACATAAAAGTAGATCAAATTTTTAAAAACACACACATAGCTCCGTTATTTAAAGGCAGCTTTTTTAACAAGTTGATTCTTTTCCTTCTAAGCTCATTCTGTCTTCAGTTAACACAAACACACTAACATACATATATTTATAGGTATGCCTGATTTAAGCACAAGAAAGTAAAATAGGTTTATTGACCATCTCATTTCCTCTTTACATTTGAAGTTAGGAACTGATATAAATACTTAGAATTGTGACCTTTGAACATGTCAACATATTTTAAATGGATTAGCTACAGTCATCAAGAGAGCAAAGAGGCAAGTTTTTCTAGAAAATGGGAATGGATAACTAAACCTACAAGACAGAAAATGAGTCATTGAGTAAAGTTCCCATTTAACATGCTTGGCTACAGTAAACACCCCACATTCACACTCACACACATACACACACCACGAACTGGAATAGACAAGGATATTTCTGCCTGGATATTGTATAGGCTAGAAAAAATAACCACTACATGGGCAATTCGCTGGCACAGGATCTTGGACTATGTGGAAGCTTCTTTCTTTAATTTCTGGAGTCCAGCAGAGTAAGAGAACTGAAATATTCCCTTAACAAGGAGATTGCTGGAATACCGGATTCCCAGAAGTCATGGAAGAGTAGGCTACAGCCAACTTCAGTTGCAAGAATTTTGTCACAAATTCCTAGGAGTGCCTGCGAGTGAGATATTCCCTGTCTCCTACGTTCTTTGTCATCCAGTTTCCTAAACTACAAACCTGGGCTTTATCCTTACATTGTGGCATTTCCTCACAACTTACAGCCAGTCATCAAATTCTGCCCTAGAACCTGCCCACAAAATATGGCCCTGTCTCCCTTCTTCTGGCCTGTGCCATAGCGTGGCCTTGCCTTCTCCCCCCATGTGACTGCGATCCCCCCCATAGATGTCTCCACCTCCCTGTTGCTACCTCCCTTTGTTCTGCTACCAAACCAGTCCATTACCACGTTTTTCTTAAAACCAATTGGAACCAGTCACTCTCCCCTTTAAAGCTTTTTCTCCTTCTCCACTGGCTATAAAAATAGCCCTCAAGTCTCACTGCTCATTTGAACCACCCACTTTTCCTAGCCAGTGGGACCATAAGAACAGCTGGTTTCCTTGGTCTGTGGGAAGCCCCTGTGGAGATTCTTAAAGGCTCCTTAGGAGACTATAATATGCATCCAGGGTTAAAGACCACATGCTCACCTTTAAGATGAGGTTCACCTCCTCGTGTGAGGCTTCTCATCATTGGCAGCCAGCCCACGGACTCCCCACCACTTTCTGTACCTCTGGCGTTGGCAGGTGCTCTCACCTACCTCTGCCTGAATAACTTCTCCTCACCCCTCAACACTCAGCTCACATGAAAACCTCTCAGAAAACTTTCCTAACTCTCTCAAGGACAAATATTCACTTGCTTTCACACACAGACTCTATAAGCCCTGTTGTCACTTACCTCTTGTGTTATAACGATCTATTTACACACATTTCTCCTCCTCTCCACTAGGAAATGCTTGAGCCCATAGAGCCAGTTATTGCAAAGTTCTTTTCAGTAATACACAAATGTAACCAAATGATCATTTCCCTTAACTCATCAACCTCAGAAAATTTACTAGTGAATAGAAAAACCTATCCTCGGGTTCCTCAGGCCTTGGTTTGGGCCATCTCCATCAGAGGGTCGAACAAATAGTTTTCATGCAAGACCATCTGCAAACAGTTCTACAAAAAGCCAATGGACCACCCACTCACTGCTTTGCAGAAGCCTCTGTGTCAACAAAGTTTATGCAGATAGTTTGTGTTGGCCGTCTAGGAACTTTTAAGACATTATTATACATGAACCCAATGACTACTCTGTGAATGGCCAGAGCTGCTATTTATAGGAATGTATTATGGGCCTTAATGTGTTCAGTCTTACAATCATCTGATGAGGTAAGGGATTTTTTTTCAGACGTGGAAAGTTGAGGATCAAAAACATTAAGTATTTTGCCCTGAGTCACACAGATTGTAAGTAGAAGAACCAGGGTTCAAACCATGCAGCCATAACAAATCTGGGGTTCTTTCCACTGCACCACACAGCCTGCATAAACTATGATGATGTTTTGCTAGTCTAACAAGATGTACCCTGCTTTGTAGCATTAGCAAACTGAAGTTTCATGAGTTAAGAATTCTAAAGATTTCTCTATCCCAACATTACAATGATTTCTGAAACAATTTTGCTATTTCTGTGTCTACTTATAAAAGCATTCATTCATAGCACATAAGGTAGAGTTTTCTTGTCCTCTTCTGGGTTTGCCAGACCATATTTCTGTGACACTTCTTCTAATTTTATTCTTACCCTAGCCCCTAGATTATGAACAACTACAAAATGCACGATTTAGTATTGCTGTTAAAAACAAAGCTGAATTTCACCGATCGATAATCTCTCAATACCGAGTCAAGTCAACTGAAGTCACAGTTCAAGTGATAAATGTGCAAGAAGGGATTGCATTCCGTCCTGCTTCCAAGACGTTTATTGTCCCGAAAGGCATAAGTAGCAGAAGGTTGATCAATTATGTTCTGGGATCATACCAAGCCATTGATGAGGACACTGGCAAAGCTGCCTCGAATGTCAGGTAAAATTATTTTAATAACATTTTACTATTCCTTGATGAAGTTGTAATCTATAAATTATTACAAAATAACACCCAAAGTATTATATGGCAAGAATACAAAGATATACAAAGTGGCCAACTCAAGGAACTGGATGACTGGAGAAGAGATATATAGCTAAATCATTAGGTGATATTATACTATAAGCAAAGATTGCATTAAGTATAAACTAAAGTGTAAAGTGTAAACTAAAAGAAAAATGCTGTAAACTGTCTAGAGAGGTCAGGGGAAAGTTTTGCAAAACTTTCAATTGAGTCTTAAAGGTAGAGGTTCCTTAGAAGATTATGATACAATAAGATAGAATAGTCTACACAAAGACATGCGAAGGAGGACCCCCAGGAAACCAAAAAAATGGTATTTATAAAAAATCAGGTACTTATTCTTTCATGTTTAAACTTCAGTCACCTTCAAAGTACTCTCCATTTGCTGCAATATAACTATCAAGACGTTTTTTCCACTGCTCAAAACAGTTTTGAACTCGTTGATTTTGATGCCCTTTAGTGCTTCTGCCATTTTTGTTTCACCTCTTCCACATCAGTAAAACGTTTCCCTTTGAGGACTTTTTTCATCTGGGGAAACAAACAAAAAAAAGTCACTCAGGGCAAGATCAGGTGAATAGGGAGGGTAGAGTGTGGGGATCATGCTATTTTTGGTCAAAAACTTCTGAACACTCAGCGCAGTGTAGGCACGTGAGCTGGTAAATCACCCACCAAGAAATGGGCAATAGCATAGAAAGTCTTCAAAAGAAATTCACTGAAACAGAAGGCAGCCTCTCACAACAATGCCAGCTGGTACACTGCTACAAATGGGCTCCTAGAACACTCACCCAGAGGGGGAAGCCTGTATTATAAGGGGCCTGCCCTCCACAAGATAATTCTGGTTTTTCAGGGGTGCCCCGTTGTCTATGCCTGAAATCTAAGACCACCATGCAGAAGTAGTTACTGTAGTGTAAAGAGCAAGGACACAGTTGTTATACAGAGCATAAATTTGAAAAACCAGGCTAGTACACACTTAAGGATTATAAAATAATATTTGTGCATGCTAATATGTTAATTTTCTGCTACTCTTTATAAAAGCATATTTCAATGTCTTATATTCAATGGAATACATTAAATATAAAATGAGTCATTTTCATTAAATAGATGACATTCTATATTTGATAGAAAACTATTACTTTTTTATTATAAAACAGATATCTCATGGGACGTAATGATGGTGGTTTGCTAATTATTGATTCAAAAACAGCTCAAATCAAATTTGTCAAAAACCTTGATCGGGATTCTGCCTTCATTGTTAACAAAACAATCATAGCTGAGATTCTGGCCATCGATGGTAAGAAAAACTATTTTTCAATCATATTTAAAGAAATGTTACCCCAATTGCATTTATTTATGAATAGATGATTATGATTATTTAATAAATCACCTTTATCACTAGATAAAAGATGTTAGGGCTGTGGGTCTCAAGTCTGAGGCAGCCAAATCTAGAACACTGGGCACTCCACCATCTCAGTGGAGTTTGTGGTACCAGTGAATTCTGTGTCCTATCCATGGACGGTTTGTCACAAGTGGGACAGGAATCTACAGACCCGCCGGAATTTCTGGGTTTGGGAAGGAGGGGTAAATACTGGTACTGAAAGCCTATCAAGGAAGCTCCACCCAAACTGAGGTGCCTTTGTGAGTTACTTATAAAATGAGTTGTTTATAGAGACCTCATGTGCTCATATTATTAAACAATAAAATCTCCTGGGATGTTTTAAGAATACTATTCATTAAGTGTACGTGTTTCTCCACGTATAATATTAATTTGTGCTCAAGGCAATAAGCACACCTAAAAATAAAAGAATAAACACCAAAAGTCATATCATCTGGGAAAACAGCAAAAAAGTATAAAGGGAAAATACAGAAAATGATTCAATCCCACCACTGAGAGATTTACTTTTATTGTTTTTGATTGTCAATGTATTTAAATTTTTCTTCAATAAGCTTTTATATCTTGGACAACAAAAATAAATCATTTCTTATTCCAAACACCTTGACTCAAAGTTTAGAAGAAAAATCTTTCACACAGTGCTGGGATCATGAAGTGGGACACATTGAAGAAAACCATTATTTTTATGTCGATTTCATTTGTAGTCAGTGCATTCATCACTTTACAGGCCTTCGTCCCAAGCACATTAAATTAATAGCCAAGGCTATGAATTAGAGATGCCAGCCAAGATGAAGAATTTAAATTTACTTTTTACAAGACATGGAAATTGTAGGACACTTTCACTTGTGAGAATAACAAATATAATCTCTCCTGAGAAGACACACTAACTTGGCTATGTGAAAGAGAAATTTAAACGATTAACTTTTTGGACAACTTGTTTCGTCTAACTTTTTAACCATAAAATGTCATTCATGCAGAAAACACAGGTAAAACATCGACAGGCACCGTCCATGTGAAAGTACCTGGTTTTAATGAAAATTGTCCAACAATTGTCCTCGAAAGGGAAACAATTTGCAGCTCATCACCTTCCGTGACTGTCTCAACTCGAGTACAGGACAGGAGTAAATATTCTGGCCCCTACACATTTTCACTGGCGGATCAGTCTCTGAAATTGCCAGTTGTGTGGAGCATCACAACTCTTAATGGTGAGTAATAAAGTCACATCCATAAATGAAAGTTGCTGCTTCTTTGTAGTTTCAGAAGGATAAGGGCTCATGTGGGAGCAAGTTCTTTCCAAGAGCAATTGAAAAAATTCTCTGCAATGAAGATGTGCTCAGAGCCTCATGAATTCCTTCTCTTTTCACAAGAGGAAAGAAATGATATGATATAATGTTAGCATGATTTAATATGTTCTGGTTTTCACATGGACTCCAAATTGTTTTTATTTTTTATGTGTTATTTCTATCTCCAGAGCACACCAAAATAACGTTAAAGTCAGGCATCTATTTTTATTGTAGAGCTCTTTAGATTTCTAAATACATAAACTTTTCTTACTGGGCAGGCTGTGAACAGACAGAAAACACGTGAAGTGTCGGCCTGTTCAAAGCTCACAGGAAATGCTCCTTAGCGTGTCCCTAGTCAGGAATCTTTAGCACAAATGGGGAGCAGAACTCTGTCAACCCATCAGGCAGTGGGGAAGAGCTAATCCATCCTCCCTTTTCTCTTAGCCTTTATCATGCTAATTTCACATTTCCCGTCTTTTCCAGGAGTCTCACAGAAACAGCCATTAGACTTAATAAGACTCTCCTCCCTTTCTAAATTTTATGGTGACCATCAGGCCACCTCAAATCCCTTGTAAATGAACTCATTTTTTTCTAACTCTTCTCTGAACCAGTCTTGCTCGCTTTTATAAATGTGCTCTGTGGTATCCTAGCCACAGGTATCAGTCACTGCTAGTGCCACCAAAGGGATCTTGTTCTCCATGGCCTTCTTTCCTGGGGCCTTACCGATCCTGGTGTAAGGTTTTAGCTCCAAATTATGCGTGTAACATTTAGCTCCAGGTTTTACTAGACACATAGCCAATGAAAAGGCTGCAAAAGAAATATCAGAGAGAGACAGGACCCTGCACTAGACACACCTGCTCAGGCGAGGCTGAGCCAGGCAACTGTGGTGGGACCAGCTGGATCAGGCGTAATGGCAAAGGGCTTGGTGGAGTCCAGACTGATTCAACACTAGGCTGTACACCCGAAACTAATACAAATTAATATGAAATGTAAGCTAACTATCCAAATAAAACTAATTCAAGCAACACAGCCCTGCAGCCACCAAGAGCTGTTGCTCCAGCCCACTCAGAAAGCAATGGAGAACAGAGAGCAATCAATGCTCGTGAGTCAGAGAGACCACAGGCCTGCACCTCTGGGAATCCAGTATGACCAGCGTCAGGCTCATGGGATCAGGACTGACAGGAGCAGTAGAGGTAGCATCAGCCAAAGAAGAAATTCAGTTTTACTAAGCCAGGCACAAAAATATGGAGTTAGACACAGGGGATACTTTCAGAGGGCCACACAAGAGCCAAGGGTTTGGTACAGACGTACAGAAGAGTAGATAAGTCCCGGGAAAGAAACGTCTAGGATTTAAATGATGTCTAACCCCCTCCACCCCCCACCTCCCCGCTTTGTGGGGAAATTCAAGGTAGGACTGAGTCTTCACGGGAGAGAGTAATGGGCCCATCTGGGACAAGGAAGAAATACAGCCCGATTTACCCAACTAAATCCCTTAAAGCCCTCACAGCTGCTCAAATCTCACTCTACTATTAGCTTCACTGTTTGTGACAGTGATGTCTATGGCAACTCTGGTTCTGTTAACAAAAATAAGTAGTTTTAAGAGCAAAAGGCACCTTATCCTACTGTTGATTTGTACAATTGTTTCTCTACAGCTACCTCTGCACTCCTAAGGGCCCAGCAGCAGGTACCCCCTGGAGTGCACAGAGTCTCCCTCATCATTTCAGACAGAGAAGACAGGCAGTGTGAGACTCCAGAGAGTCTGACTCTGGAGGTCTGTCAGTGCAACAACAGAGACGTCTGTACAGCCCCAGTGCCTGGGCCCAGGTATGAAGATGAGGAGTCGTCTTGGAAGCTGGGGCCTGCTGCCATTGGCCTGATATTCCTTGGTCTTTTAATGTTGCTGTGTGAGTATTCCAAAGCTTCATTCTTTTTTTTCACGGGGTGTCAGCATCTGCAGAGGCCTTCACAGTACATGGGTGATGTACTCTGCAAGCAGAAGGAAGGTCCCCTGGTTGTTTTATAGGCAAAGCTAGGGAGAAATGGGATTTTCAGGAAGGACCTTCAATGTTAAAAGTTAACGTGTCACTTGCCAACAATCTATATTCATGCACAGCGAAGCAGGTCATATATGATAGTCATAACCTATAGTCATAAGTGTTAGGCATTAGTATAAGAAATAAGCAAGTCATAAATGTTAGACATTTAGAAAACAGCACAAGAGAATCAATCAAGAGGGAAAAAAGAAAGCATGAACACTCTCTACACACTCCAGTAACATTCATGGTCAAAATAATGACTTTATCCATAAGCGAGACACCTTCTAAAATGTCTTCGCCATATTCAAGTTTCATGAGTTTCTAAAGTAAAAAGAGAATTTTGGACAAATAAATTTAGGAAAAATATATGGGTTATCATAGGCTTTGAACTTCATGATATATATTAATTTATCATAGGCTCTAAGACATTATTGTTTAATTCAACATTTCCTCAAAATAGCTTACCACCTGAATACATACCTCCTTTAAAGTTTCTATACATAATATGATTTATTTTATTGGACACATTTGGGAAAACTACACACATATATTATTTTTTTAAAGATTTTATTTTTATTTTTAGAGAGGGAAGGGAGGGAGATAGAGAGAGAGAAACATCAATGTGCGGTTGCTGGGGGTTATGGCCTGCAACCCAGGCATGTACCCTGGCTGGGAATCGAACCTGTGACACTTTGGTTCACAGCCTGCGCTCAATCCACTGAGCTACGCCAGCCAGGGCTTATATTATTTTTGATAAAAGTAAAATATATTGATTCAGTAGAGGGTTTCTAAATAGTTGCATTTAAATCAAAATCTTGTGAATCAAATCATATTTTTAATTTAAGAACTTTTGGTAAATTCTTGTATAAACAAGAGAAATCCTTGATAAATTCACAATCACTTCCCTAATTTATTATAAAACCATAGACTTTTAGAGTTAAAATGATTTTTCATAATGATCAAATCCACTTTAACCCATTAACTTAAATTTTAATTTATATAATATTTTTAAACCACATAGAAGTACAGAAAATTAAGACAGGCACAAATATAATCATAACAAATTATATAATCATAATAATTATTAATATCATTAACAGATATTAATATTTGCACATATATAACCTTGTAAGTAGAATCACTACCTAGACTTAATAGATACTAATATTTTTGTATTTCCTCAAGTTTCCTTTTTAAAAAAAGAAATTGTTATACATACATCTAGTGGCCTACTATACATGCCATATATTCTTCTTCTTTCCCCAAAAGTGTTTACTATTCTGAAATTATTGTGCAGCATTTAGTTTACTAGCTGATATTGACAATCAGAGTTTCAGTTTTTCAATATCATATTACTTTCAACAAAGATTTTTCAAGTGCCTATATGTGAGTCTTTATTCTAGCTCCCAAACGAAACAGGAACTTGATTCTGGTTTTCATGCTGTTCACAGATTTATGCATGTCTAACTATATGGGAAAAACTTATGCCATGATAAGAGCTATAATGGAAGGGAATAGCAAAAATACTGAATAAGCTTTGCAAAACCTTGAGCCTTGGAAAATGTGTAAGACATAGTAAGTAAGTATGAGGAGAAGGAAAGGTGTTTCCAGAGAGTAACAGCGTGAGCCAAAGCCAGAAGACACTTAGCATGTTTTAGGATCGAACAGCCTTGGGAAACCAACGCATGGGAAAACTATGGAGTGAAGAGGAAACTGGAGAATGTTTTGGGGCTAATTTGAAAGGGCTTCCGAACACATGGTATTTGCACTTTGAGATCTGAGAAAGGGGAGTTGCTAAACACAGTTGAATAAAAGACAAGCATGATCGTATTTATATGTAAGAAAGATAACACAGGCAGCCATGCATACTGCAAATTAGAAAGAAAGGAACAGTTAGGAGGTTTTTGTAATATAGTTCAGAAGAGAGAGAGGCCAACTTTAGAGCCTTGATGTCAGACCCGAAAGAGGCATAACAGGGGTACGTGGAGAGGAGCTGGAGAGTAACAGACAGAAAAAGGGGAAGCATGTCCAAGCGAGCCATTTAATTTAGTTGTTGCTGAAACCATTAAATGGAATTTAGAATGTCAGAAAAGGTGCAGATGTGTGCGGTGGCCAGAATGAGTGTGATTTCAAAATGTTAAATCCTGAGGTGTGGCTATGTCCTGCAGGCCATTGAACCTTTGGATTGTGACTCAGGTGGAAGTCAGAGAAAAATATTGTGTTATTCCCACCATCATACTTGTTTCATGTGATCCTGGAATTTGCAAAGTGCCATGTTTTTAATTTTGTATAGAATAGAACATACATTTTTCAGTATGTAGAAATACACTCAACACTTTGAAAAATTTTCTGTGGATACACATAAAAACCATACATCGCATATATAGTGATAAATAAATAAGTTTCCTAAGATTATAATTATAGTGCCCACTTAATAATACTGACCATACAGATGGACATGACCTTTCAAAACTAATTCATCAACTCACCATATTCAACCCTTCCCAAACATTTATTGAGTTATGTAATAGAAAATGTCAATAAACAAAGCTTTTAGAATTATCATTTATATAAATGTAACATTAAATTTTGAGAAAATATAGTAATTACATCCAACCTACTTTATTTTATACACTCAGTCTAATTTTACATATATATGACTGAATAATTTACACAATTAATGTGGCCCATCCAAACAATACCAGCAAATCCTTATAGAGCTCTCTACCAAATCCTTTACCCATACTAACTCATGTAATCTTTAAAACAATCTATAATTCATTTGTCCAAGGTCTTCTTTTTATTTTAGAATCTCATGAGAATTGAATATGGCAAAGACATTTTAAAAAGTGTCTCACTCATGGATAAAGTCATTATTCCGACCATAATTAATGCTGGAGTGTTCATTATTCTCCCATTCTTTGGATGAGTTAATGGAGGCAAGAGAAGATGACACAGCTTCCAGCTGGTGACTGGTGGAGACAAAAATTGAAACCCTAGAAGTCTGACTCCCACAGCTGTGCTCTTAGAGAAACACCTCACTAAGCTGCCTCTCTTAGAGAGGGAGCTGAGGGAACTGAGGGAACTGAGTTCAAACGTTAGACTCAAGAGGCCTTCACAGGCCAGAGGCAGGAGTGTGGTCCCTGAAGCACTTCCTTCACTAGCATGAGAATGGCGTTCACCTTTATTGCCAAGAGGTGACCAGAGGCACTGAAAGAAGGATAATTACCTTGGCAGGAAGGCCTCTCCAATCTAGGGGCTGTTAAATCAGAATGAAGAGTGTACTGATATTAGATCCTCACTCCTGCTTACAGAGGGAGTTTGCTGGTTTGATTGCTGTTTACTAAGGGATCATTAAAGACCAGATTATTAAAACATCATGCCCACCAAAAATCTTGACCATCCAGATGTGTATTCCCTTGACACCATGTACACACAGCCTCAGCATGTACAAATAAATGCAATAATAAAAATAGATTATAAAAATGGATGGAGGAACTAAACCATCTTTATCAGTCATCAAACAGTGCCTATTTTAAGACAATATACATATCACAAGAATAATCTGACCTGTCTCCTTCCTTTCATAATCATGAAATACTAGTATGCCTAATATACCAAATTTTATTTTATAGAAACTAACTGTGCTTTCTATTAGATTTGCCATATGTATTATATTAAAAAATATTGCATTTTCTTTGTGACATTTCTGACAAGTGTCACGTCAGATCATTTCCAAGTGATTCAAATGTTTTGATACTATGCTATGTTTTCCTTTATGCTAGTGGCCCCCCTTCTGCTGCTGACCTGTGACTGTGGGACAGGTCCCCTAGGGGGAGCAACGGCTGGATTCATCCCAGTTCCTGATGGTTCAGAAGGAACAATTCATCAATGGGGAATCGAAGGAGCCCAACCTAAAGACAAGGTGAGGATCCAGTTTGTAAGACATTTAGTTCAATTATCTAGAGCAAAATTCTATTTATATTCAGGCACGAAAAGGGGTAATGGGGTACAAAAAAAGAGACTCCTTGACCTTCAAGGCCCCTTTTGAGTAAGGGCTGAAATGAACAGAGCCTTTTAAGGTCTTAGTTCTTTAAATGTCAAGTCATAAAAATGGTTATTCCTGCAAGAATTTGGGTTTCTTATAATGTTGCCATTTGTAAAGGGCCACAAAATCTAGTTCATTTTTTAATGTATTTTTTTAATATGGTTTGCAGGAAATCACAAATATTTGTGTGCCATTTGTAAACTCCAATGGAACTGATTTCATGGAAAATTCTGGTAAGTGGACATCAAATTGAAAGTAATAGTGAGTTAAATAAGAAATATTGAAAAACAATAAGTATTCTAAATTTTTTTCTGAACAAATTGCACATATGTGTACATGCTGAGAGATGGTATCATTGAAATGGGGTTTCCATGAAATGGTTTATTATTAGTTTTTTAGTCAAGTCCATGACCTAGCTCTGGCTTCAATAAGCTCATTTGCCCACTGATGCCACCATTTTTAGTCTCTAAAAATTTGTTATTCTTTTTTCAAACTTTAGTAAACTCAGCGCTCAGGCAGTCAATTATGAATTTTTTAATTAGAAAAGATATCACACATCTAGAAAAATGTAAAGGAAAACCAAACAAACACTACATACCCAACCACCCAACTTTGACTACTGGTAACATTGGTATTATTTGCAGTCAAGGCCTCTTGTGTACGCATCCTCAATCCTGTTGCGTCTTCATCCCCCAGAACTAACAGTATCCTGATTCAGGCTGAATGACCAATTTTTATTTCAATCATAATGGGACTAGATCGCTTATGTTGTCATATAGGTGAAACTATTTCTTTGGTTTACTAAAGACTATTTTGCTCATAGCATCTCCATGCCACAACTAAGGCATACACTAGAGAAACACATAAGACCTGCCTAATATTAAAATTTTTCTTAATTCCATACTTAGCAATAGATTGTTTTTAAATATGCAGCCTGCAAATCTGCATGAGATGTCCCCCAAAATGCAACTCTGTTTTCATCTGTGACCCCAATCCTTACCTGCTGTCCCACTATAATTACATAGCAAAAACTATATTCAGAATTCACTAGGAAAAAAGAACTTTCCATGAAAGTGTAATGTAAAGGTAACAGGCAGAAGAGTCACAACTCAGTAAATTGTCCTTAAGCACCAAGGCATCAAATTAGCATCTGCTAATTTGCATGTCTCCTCTTTGGTTTTCCTATTGAGCCAACACCACAAACTTAATTACAATTTTTTTCCCTGAAAACAGACAAGCACTGCATTAGAAGCTTTCCATAACTGTATGTTGAATATCTTGTTTTTACTTTTCCATTTCAGGATATTGTCACTGAAAATCCACTACCTTTCGATATTTTTCAATTAGTATGTTTTCAGAGCTACTTCATCTGCTAATATCCCCTGTTACACTCTCACCTCCTCTGTTACTCACATAACAGACTGTGGGGTGTTCTTATCACCTCTAGTCACATAATTGTGTTTTCTCCCACTGATTTGCTTTACTTGATATCATGCATATCAAAGATCAGTAACAAGAAAAATCACAGCATGAGATGTTACAGAATTTTCTCCCTCCTTTTTAGAAGTTTGTACAAACACATGCACCAGAAGAAGGGTGGTGGAAGAAAATTTGGGAATGGAGCATACCACCAAGCTCGAAACGGCTGCAGGATCTGGAGCAGATATGGTAGCTGCTGCGGGATTCAGAAACACCACGGGGCTCGGCTTCTGTTCTGCAGAACAGTCAGGAACAATGCGGACAAGGCATTCCACTGGGGGGGCCCAGAGGGAATGTGGTGAAGGAGAAATAAACATGAATTTCTTGGAGTCCTACTTTTCTCAGGTAATTTGGTGAAAAACTTTGTGGCTCTGATACCTTATTTACATTACAGATCTTTTCACTTGACTATATTTCAGTTTTACGGCTCATTATTTTCGCAGCTTGTGAAAATGTAAGAAAAAATAAGGGCTCTTTGCAGATAATCTAGGATGGCTGCCCAAATTGGGCTACTGGTCAAAAGGAATAATAGGTAGATAGACACAAAGTAAGAGAACATAGCAAGTGGCACCGTATTCTTCCAACTGGAATAGCAACGGACAGCAAAATCTTTTGCATTTCAGGATCAGCAGCATCCTCCTTAGAAATACAAAGCAGCTTATTTTGCATTTCCTGTACCATAAAGGATGTCAGAACACATGTGAATATATTTGTATGAGAAAGGGTTATGGTATTTTCCACATTTTCAAAGGAGTCCATGTCCAAAAAAAGTTGGAGAACCACTGAATCAATGACCCAAAAATAAAAGGGGGAGGGAGGAGTGTGATCGAAGATCAGATGAGCATGGAACCAAAGAGGGACAAGGGTGCAAAAATGGAGAGGACTGTGGGAGGCAGGTTGCTTGCCTCCTGGTTGGGGGGCTGTCATTAGGATAGACTTCACATATAGATTCGGTATCAGAACTGGTGGTAGGTGCCAGGATCTTGTCCTCGTATGAGCAGATGAAGGCTAACACTGTGTTTGAGGGTAGACTGGCAGGGAGTGCTTGATTGGGATGAGGGTCCTTGGGAAATTCTGAGGTGGTGTGGGTTCTAGTTATGGGACAGGCTCCTGCAAGACCTGCAGGGTCTCGGCAAAGTCTCCAGTCTGGGTGAGAGCTACATCAGATGGTACACAGTGGGATGCCTCCTTCCTACACCCAAAGACACACGTTAACGCAAGTATACATAGGACCCTTACACTTGACACAGGGAGTAACCTGCAGGCTTCATACACAATTGGTTGGAAGGCCTAAATCTATGTAAGTGCCTTCAGAATCAAGAATTAAACTATGACCCTAGGCCAAACTCAATTTTGAGGGAATGTCAAGTACACTAGTCTCCAAATGATTTCTATAAGAATATTGTTGGTATGAAGAGTATGTCTTTCTATCTATGGAGTACCTAAACTACACAATCATGAGCAAACCTTGAGTCCTATGAATGGTATTATATTGTTCAGCTGAATTTCTTATAAAATTCATTTTTCTACTTTTTTGCACCTTTAGAAAGCATTTGACTGTGCAGAGGAAGAGGATGGTCAGGAAGCAAATGACTGCTTGCTGATCTATGACAACGAAGGATTGGGTGCCCCTGGTTCTCCTGTGGGGTCCCTGGGTTGCTGCAGCTTTATTGTGGATGACCTGGATGAAAGCTTTTTGGATTCACTGGGCCCGAAATTTAAACAACTTGCAGAGATAAGCCTCGGGTTTGATGACAAAGCCAAACAATCTCAGACACACAACAAAAACAGTGGTTCTGGGATTGGATCCTGTGACCACTCTGTAGAAATCCAGCAATCAGGATGTTCTAGGTGCCAGATTTCACTAGACAGTCAAGGAGCTTCTGCTTTATCTACCTCTTGCTCTGTCTTCCAACCCGCCATTCCCATCCCTGACCCTCTGCAGCAGCATAGCTGTTTGGTGACGGAGACTTACTCAGCTTCTGGCTCCCTCATGCAGCCTTCTACTGCAGCCTTTGATCCACTTCTCACGCAAAATGTTATAGTGACAGAGCGAGTGATATGTCCCATTTCTAGTAGTCCTGGCAACCTATGTGGTCCAATTGAGATACAAGGGTCGAGTAATATGATTTGTACAGAAGATCCTTGTTCCCGTCTGATATGACCAGAATGAACAGGAACCACAGACTGGCTGCATAAGGATATCTGGACCAAATCATCCAGAATAGCATAGCAAGTCTCACAGCATCGGTCTAATTTGGCACTTACTTGCTACTCTGATAAAGTGATCATAATTACAGGTTTCTAGTTCATATCCCCAAAGTGAATATGTTGCCATTCTTAATTCTCAAATACTATTCAAGTGGTATTAAATTTTAATGTTTTTTTTTAAATCTTAACATATTCAGTACAAAAATATCCCAACAATTTTTAAACATCTACTTTTGCAGTGTCAAAGAACGGTGCTCATCCCTTTAAAATGCAATGAACTTTTAGTAGATTAAGCACTTGGAGTCAAGAATCCCAGTTCTTGTCTCTCTCACCTTCTCTTATATCACTAATAATGATGTAAGAGTCTTGGGTGTTTGCTAAAGCATTTTGAGTTGCTCCAGAAAGAAAAAAAAGGGTAAGTCACAGTTGAACTTTTTCCATCTTCTTGGTGCTGGGAGACCCTACCTGAATCTTTTGCTCAAGCTAAGGCTATTGGCTTATGCATTAAACTTGCTACATCTATATGCCTCATATTCTAACAATAAGACAATTTTATCATAGAACATTTAAGAAAGTTTAGTATAGTGTAAATAGTATTTTGGGTTTCTGTAATCATCTTGAAATGATCTAGCCAAAGAAAATGTACTCCTTCCGACATACTTCTCAGTAACAAATCCTATGTTAATAGTTAAAAGTGTTCCTTATTTTTTAAATGTCAGCGGGCCAATGTAACTTTCATATGACAAGCATGATGTTTATTATGTTAACAATGTTTACAGACTTGTGGAAATTCAAACCATGGCTTTTCTCATAAGCAGAAGGGGCTGCTGACTAGAATAACACAAGATAAAATTTGTAAATATGTATTTATAAACAGAATTTCAGGTCAAATAGGATATGAAAAAGGATTAGCAGGAACCTCTTTTTTTTTAAGCCTCCGTCCTTTTACATTAAACAGCTACAGCAATTTAATTCTTGAGCATAACATTGTTAGGTTAGTGAAGGTTTAGGACGTGTTATTTCATGCATGTTACCATGATGAAAATGCAGTTCTTCAGATCATTTGTGGTCCTTCACGATCTTCAGCCTTTAACCCGTAAAAAGCACCCTAACTTCTTAACGACATTATTGTTTTAGCTGAGTCTTTAAAAGGTCACTGGCCAGCCCTATTTTCTTTAATTGCATGTAAAACTTTCCTTCCATTTTTTGGCCTTATTCAAAACTGATACTTGTTTTTCCAGATGGAATGCAAACTAATAAAGTACTTGTGTTTTAACCGAGAAGGGTAGAGTCTGGAGGATACCTTGTCGGAAAGAGACCCCCTAAAATTTCTTACATCTAAGATTCTTCCCTGGCCCAGATGCCTTGACTACCAGGAAGGCCTATGCTAGCATAGCCTGAGACATGGGCAGCCTGTTCTTCCAAGACAAGGCTGTTGCTGCAATAAGGCTTGCAGTGCACTTGTCTTGAGGTGAAGGAGACTTGACCCTATGGAGCAGTCTGCTGGGTCCTGAGGAAGTTTCCTTGCTAGTATCACTGGGCACCTCTTGTCTGTCTTTTCAAAAGATGCTTTCTGTAGGATCTAGCATACACACAGTTGATCTGTGCCTCTGTTTGTACACAAAAGTAAAGTCAATAGTCATAATAACTCTTATACCAAGGTCAAAAGTGTACTCAAGATCCTCAAAGCATTTTAACTTTGCCTCTTAAAAACTCAGCTTATCAAAAATGGGAATTTTGCTGCATTGTCAGATGGCAGAGGAAACTATGCCATTGTAACAAAGGTTATATAATGAAATAATTGAAATGAAATGTGTTTTGAAACAAAAATAGATCAATCTTGTCTAGGGGGACCTAAAATTGATTTGTCATGTAAAATTGAATTCAAAGCAAAAAAAAAATGTATGTGTATATTTTCAAAAATAAAAACTGAAGCAAATTAAAAAATTTAACTGTCTGTTTACTTGATGTATCATCAATTTTAAACAGTATATAGTAAAACTTTAACCATGTAACATTGTTTTTAAAAAACTGATGACAAATTTAAGAGTACTTCCTTAACTATTCACTAAAAGGTGAACTACTCTTTGTAATTACTTCAAAAATTTGATATAAGAAGGTGCCTTACCTATATGCTTTTATCAGTTATTGCATTTTTTTTCCTAGCTGATATCTACTCTGCATCCTTCCAGGCAGGATGGAAATGCCTGAAGACTCCAGATCTCTTCTTCAGGTAGATCTAGATGGTGCTGGATGAGGTCAGGGCAAACTTTTACTAACTGGGTGCTTTAACTCGTTTATTTGTTTGGTAATTTAGAATCATCTTTCAGGCAGAAGTTTCATCATTCTATGATGACTCAGAGAGAAAAGTTGGAATAAAGAAAGGTAAGGTTTCTAGCCTACCGTGATGAAAAAAATGGACCATGGCTCTGGTGACAGCCAGTAGCCACAGCGGTGGGTTTGCCCCCCAGGAAATGCCTGTTATTATGTCTTTTTTAAAGAGATGCCACGAACTCAGTCCCTTCAGAACTTCAGATCTCGCTTTTGACTGACCTTCCTCATTTTTCAATGCAGACTTGGACCTGGGGTATGGGAAGCAGAAGCTGGATTAGAGTGGATGTTGAGTGAAGAAAAGTGGATGGCTTACCTTGGATGTTGCAACTCAATTTCAGGAAAATGAAAGCCATGTAGGTAATTCCAAAAATGTCACCAGTTTCTCCTATTCATAGAAAATTCAAGGAATAAAAATCTCGACTTTTAGAAATCAAGAGTGTAAAAGGAATACACTCAACTGACTAGCTTCAATGCAACTCACTGATTTAAAAAGTAAAAGTTCAGGATCTTTCCTTCTTGTTCTTGGCAATTCAGCATGTTCTCAACTCCTTTACTGGGTGTACAAAGAGTAATTCTGAACCACAGATTATATGGTCTCACACTTGTTCAACAGAGTGTCAGACTGTTTCATGTAGGGGGAACAAGTGGTCAGAAAACAAGACAAACTATCATTTAAATTCCAGGTAACAGAAAGGACACATTTTCCATGATGAATACTGAGACTCCCTCTCTTCTTCCTGACCCAGACTGCACAGGATTCTCTCCATGACAAGACATCAAGACATTGGCCATTCTAGGTTGGTGTCTTTACTTTCTTTTTTGTTTATACAGTGACTTTTTTTTCCAATATAAACCAAACTATCTAAACACAGCACAGATGTAGTTAAAACTCAGAAGAAAGATGATCTAAGAGAGCAAATGTAAATGAATGCAGTTACCAGAGTAGGAATGAGAAATGGGTGAGGGCTACCTACCAGGTGGCCAGATATACATATTCTAATTTAATTCTTAAAGGAACTGTTAAATTAGAGTCATGAAAACAGAACACAGGAAAAGCAAAGTAACTTCCTCAAGGTTGTACAGTAATTTGACACAAGTGTAAAGGTTTAATCTATAATTATTCAGCACTGCTAAAAATGATTACTCTCAGAATAATCTGTTTATTTTCAGCTCTAAAACTGAATAGAACATGAAAATTTAAAAAGAACACAAAGAGAACAATGAAAATTATTTTTTAAAAAAATTAAAAAGATTGGAAATCTAGATACAATTCTAACGATTAAAGAATCACTATAATGTAGACACACACACACACACACACTGGGGTGGTCAAAAGTAGGCTTATTCTTGCATTATTATTTACTAATTATTGTATTATTTCCATATGAACAATTGTAAACCTACTTTTGCCAATTCTTATACACACACACATATATACACATACAGAACAAAGAGTTCTACATATCTTTCTATGCATCTAACACTGAGAGATAGAAATAGAGAGGTAAAGAGGTAGAGAGATTGATTAACAGAATGCAAATAGATGATTTGCTATTTTGAAGTATATGTGAAGTTATTTTTCAGAGCACAAAGACCAGTCCTCTTCCACATTTAATAACAAAAACAAGCTATATAGAAGTCATAGAATCTCTTTTTCAATAAACTCCTTAAGAATTACTCTGACAGTGTACTTTTTAGAGGAGGTTTTGTGATAGGTGTCTAGCTATAAAAATAACTTTTAAAAAAATGTGTTATTTGCATGTGTTGTGAAACAATCACCACAATAAGTGCCATTAGCATCCGTCACCTTTCATGGTTATAAGAAAATATTTTTTCCTATGATGAGAACTTTTAAGATCTATTCTCTTAGCAACTTTGAAATATGCAACTCAGTATCATTAGCTATAGTGACCATGCTGTACATTGCATCCCCAGAGCTGATCTATTTGATAAGCAGAAGTTTGTACCTTTTGACCCCCTTCACCCATTTTCCTACCCCCAGCCCCTCACCCCTGGCCTCTGGCAACCATCAATTTGTTCTCTGTATCTATGAGTTTAGTTTTTGTTTTGTTTTATAAAGAAAATAGCATTAAATGGGTTCATTCATCTTAGTGTCTCCATGATTATTTGTGAAAAACAACACATTTTTACAACTACAAGAACTATTTTACTATTTTAAAGGCATCTCCATTCCTCCTTTATATACCTGAAGTACATGGGGACGTTGTATTTTTAATTTTATGTCTCAGAACATCTCTGATGTTTTCTGTGTGCTGAATTTTCATTATTAAATTAGGAAGCAGTAAATTTCATGTGAAAACACAGAACATCAAATTATCATAATATAAGCAAAACATTAATATTGAGAGAATATTTATGTCCTCATTTTCTCAGAAGGCACAGGAAGTATTTATATTGTTTCATAATCAAGAGAGGATTCCAAAAGGCTTTCTTAATTATAAAGCAGTACAGAATCAGATAATCCTGTGTTTATTTAAATGGCATAATGACATGGTTTTCACTCTTGCAAGGAGGCATTTTCACTAAGCCAAAAATGAGTATCCAAACACAAAATGTGTTTGGATTAACTTCAGTCATGTCTCCCCATGTCCAACTGACTAGCACTGATAATAAGATTTATACGCTCCTAACTAGGAGGTGAAGCACACACAAACACACATGCACACTCTCTGCCTTGGGTAACCATGTAGCTGATGTGGCTGAAGCAGTGTCTTTCCATCTTCAACTCCGTGGACCAGACACTAATAGTGTGTGTGTGTTTTAGATACAAAGTTTTTACATGCAAGAAGTTCTTTCTTATCTAAAGAAAGGGGGAAGGGAGAATCCCCTCTTTGTGTAAAACAATATGAAGAGGTCTTGTTTGACCAATCTTTTACTTAATCTCATCCAGGGCTGACATCCACAACTTTTGATTAGTGAAAAAAAGTGTACCAGGAAATGGAGGTATTAGTCAAAAGGTACAAAGTTTCAGTCATACAAGAAGAGTAAGACCTAAAGATCTACTGAACAGCACAAGGCCTCAGTTAACAACGTTGTGTTATACACTTAAAATTTTGCTCAGAGTGTAAAATTTAGGGTAAGTGTTCTTGCCACAAAAAACGAATAATAATAGCAATCAATAAGATGCAATAAGGAAACTTTTAGAGGTGATAGATAGGTTTATGGCTTCAACTGTGGTGAAGATTTCAGGGGTATATATTTGTCTTCTAACTCACCAACTTGTATACATTAACTATGTACAATTTTTGTATGTCCAAAAATTAATGTGTAATAAACCCTTAGTCTAATAAGTTCTCATAATATTTATTTTCCTGCATCTTCCCTCTGCCTCTCAACTCTTATAAATCACTATGGCTGCTAATAGTTGTACTCTAAGTTGATTTTCTACCTAGACGCTCTTTCTATATACATTTTTTTGGACCATGGAACTGTCATTTTTTTGTGCTAGCCTTTAAATATTCTTTTAAAGATGCAAACTAACAACAAAGGCATATGCTGTCAAGATGACAGAGGACCTTCTCCTCAGCAAAACAAAGACTCTGTCAGGGCCTCCCGGACAAGCCAATGCATGCTACTGCTAACTTAGCCAACCAAATCTGGGTAGAGTAGACTGTCTCCATGAAAGAACAAGCCAGGAGATGCTGTTGAATATTTTGATAGGAAACACAGTTGTCAGGCAAAGAAAACATGCTAATGTTTGCAGAAAATCAAAACTACTACAGGAGAGCCTAAGAGGAAATTTTAAAATTTCATTCCAACTATTAGTCAATCAAAAATAATGGTGTTAATTCTTCCTATTCATGAACACGGTATGTGCTTCTCCTTATTTGTATCTTCTTCAATTTCTTTCTTCAGTGTCTCATAATTTTCCAAGTATAGATCTTTTATATCCTTGGTTAGGTGTATTCCTAAGTATTTTATTCTTTTTAGCAATTGTTAAGGGGATTGTTTTCTTAATTTCCCTTTCCGTTGGTTCATTATAGGCATATAAAAATGCAACTGGTTTCTAGAAATTAATTTTGTATCCTGCTACCTTGCTGAATTCACTTATCAGTTCTAGTAGTTTCTTAGTGGAATCTATAGGGTTCTCTATATAGAGTATCATGTCATCTGCAGATAATGAGTTTTGCTTCTTCCCTTCCAATTTGGACACCTTTTATTTCTTCTTCTTGTCTAATTGCCATGGCTAGGACTTCCAGTACTATGTTGAATTACAGAGGTAAAAGTGGGCATCCTTGTCTTGTTCCCAATCTTAAGGGGAACACTTGTAGATTTTGCCCATTGAGTATGATGCTGGCATTGGGTTTGTCATATATGGCCTTTATGATGTTTAGATATGTTTCCTCTCATCCCACTTTGCTGAGATTTTTATCACAAATGTGTGCTGGATTTTATCAAATGCTTCCTCTGCATCTATTGAAATGATCACATGGTTTTTATCCTTCATCTTGTTCATATGGTGAATCACATTTATTGATTTGTAAATGTCATACCAACCTTGCATTTCTGGAAGAAATCACATTTGATCATGGTGTATGATCTTTTTGATGCATTGCTGGGTTGCTAATATTTTGCTGAGGATTTTAGTGTCTATGTTCATTACGGATGTTGGCATATAATTTTCTTTCTTTGTAGTGTCTTTATCTGGTTTGGAAATTAGGATAATGCTGGTCTTGTAAAATGAGTTTGGGAGACTTCCCTACTATTGAATTTTATGAAATAGTTTGAGAAGAAGAGGTGCTACTTCTTCTTTGAATGTTTGGTAAAATTCACCTATGAAGCCTTCTGGTCCAGGGCTTTTGTTTGTTGGGAGTTTTTTGTATTTTTTTTTTACTGCTTCAATTCCACTAGGTGTAATCTGTCTACTCAGATTCTCTGGTTCTTCCTGATTTAGTTTTGGAAGATTGTATTTTTCTAGGAATACATCCATTTCATCCAGGTTGTTCAGTTTGTTGGCATATAGTTGTTCAAAATATATTCTTACAATTCTTTATATTTCTTTGGTGCCCATTGTTATTTCTCCTCTTTCATTTCTGATTTTATTTATTTGGGTCCTCTCTCTTTTTTTCTTAATGAGTCTGGTTAGTTTGTCAATCTTGTTTAGCCTTTCAAAGAACCAGCTCTTAAATTCATTGATCTTTTGTATCATTTTTTAGACTCTGTTTCATTTATTTCTGCTCTGATCTTTATTATTTCCTTCCTTCTACTCACTTTGGGCCTTGTTTGTTGTTCTTTTTCAAGTTCTTTAAATGTACAGTTAGATTCTTTATTTGATCTTTTTCTTGTTTTTTGAGATAGGCCTGTAATGCTATGAATTTCCCTCATCTGATTGCTTTCCCAGTGTCCCATAGATTTTGCATTGTTGCATCCTCATTTTCATTTTTTAAGGTATCTTTTCATTCTTTCTTGATCTCTTTGTTTAATAACATTTTATTTAGCTTCCATGTCTTTGTGTGTTTTTCAGTTCTTCTTGTGATTGATTTCTAGTTTGATAGCACTATGATCAGAGAAGATGCTTGACATGATTTCAATCTTCTTAAATTTATTGAGACTTGTTTTGTGTCCTAACACATGATCTATCCCAGAAAATGTTTCATGTGCACTAGAAAGGTACATATACACTGCTGTTTTGGGGTGAAATTCTGTGAAGCTATCAATCAAATCCGTTTGATCTACTGTTTCATTTAAGGCCACTATCTCCTTGTTGATTTTCTGTCTGGAAGATCTATCCATTAAAGTCAATGGGGTGTTAAAATCCCCAACTATAACTGTATTTCTGTTGATCCCTCTCTTTATGTCCACCAAGATTTGCTTCACATATTTAGATGCTCCTATATTGGGTGCATGCATGCTTACTAGGGTTATGTCCTGTTGTTGGGTTGTTCCCTTTCTCATTATGTAGTGTCTTTCTTTGTCTCTTACTATATAGCCTTGGTTTTAAAGTCTATTGTGTTACATATAAGTACTGCTACCCAAACTTTATTTTCCTTTCCATTTACATGAAATATCTTTTTCCAACCCTTTATTTTTAGTCTGTGTGTATCTTTCAATCTCATATGTGTCTCTTGGAGGCAGTATATATACATGGGTCTTATATTCTTATCCATTCAGCTACCCTATGTCTTTTGGTTGGAGCATTTAAGTCATTTACATTTAAGGTGATTATTGATAGATACGTATTTAGTGCTATTTTATTGTTAGACTACTTTCCTCTGTCTTTTTTCTTTCTCTTTTTCTTCTTCTTCTTAAAGCAAGACCTTTAATATTTGTCGCAATATTGGTTTGGTGTTAACAAACTTCCTTAGCCTTTTCTTATCTGGGAACCTCCCTATTTCTCCTTCCATTTTAAATGATAGCCTTGTTGGGTATAGTAGCCTTGATTGTAGGTCCTGTTTTTCATCACCTTGAATATTTCTCACCACAAACTTCTGAACTGAAATGCTTCTATTGAGAAATCATATGATGGTCCAATTTGTGCTCCCTTGTAGGTAACTGCCTACTTTTCTCTTGTGGATTTTTAATTATGATGTGTCTCAGTGTAGGCTTGTTTGGGTCCAACTTGTTTGGGACTCTCTGAGTTTCCTAGACTTGTGTGACTTTTTCTTCACCAGATTAGGAAAGTTTTTGGTAAATATTTCTTCAGATAGGTTCTCAATTCCTTGCTTGCTCTCTTCTCCTTCTGGTATTCCCATAATGCAGATATTATAATGTTTCATGTTGTCTAAAATGTTTCTTAAGCTCTCCTCACTTTTTAGCTCTTCTTTCCTTTAGCTGCTCTTCCTGGGTGTTTTTTTTTCCTACCCTGTCTTCCAAATCACTGATTCAGTCCTCTGCTTCATCTAAACTATTATTTATCCCTTCCAGTGTACTAAAATGTCCATACTACACAAAGCAATCTATAGATTCAATGTAATTTTTCTACAGATTTCAATGCTGTATTTCACAGAACTAGAACAAATATTTCAAATATTTATATGGAACCACAAAAGGCCCCACATAGCAATAGCAATCCTGAGAAAGAAGAACAAAGGTGGAGAAATCATACTACCTAGTATCGAACTATACTATAAGGCCATAGTAATCAAAACAGCATGGTACTGGCATAAAAACAGACATATAGATCAATGGAACAAAATAGCCCAGAAATAAATCCGCACCTTTATAGTTAATTAATATTAGACAGGAAGCAAACACAAACAATGGGATGAAGACAGTTTATCAATAAATGGTTTGAGAAAGCTGGACAGATACCTGCAGAAAAATGAAACTAGACCAACTTTTTACACTACACACAAGAACAAATTCAAAATAGATCAAAGCCTTAAGTGTTAAACCCAAAACCATAAAATCCTAAAAGAAAACATAAGCAGCCAAATCTCAGACACTGCTCACAGCAAAATTTTGGGGGCATATCTCCCCAGGCAAGGCAAACAAAAGGACAAATAAACAAATGGGACTTCATCAAACTTAAAAGTTTTTGCGCAGCAAAGGAAATCATCAACAACAAAAAAAGACAACCCATGGAATAGGAGAACATATTCATCAATAAATCTAATAAGGGGTTAATATCCAAAATTTATAAAGAACTTACAAAACTTGACACCAAGAAAAATGAACAACCTAATTAAATAATGGGCAAAGGTCCTGAATAGACACTTCTCCAAAGAGGACATACAATGGCCAATAGACATATGAAAAGATGCTCAATATCACTAATCATCAGAAAAATGCAAGCTAAAACCACAAGATATCATCTCACACTTGTCAGAATGGCCATTATCAATAAGTCAACAAACAAGTGATGGAGAGCATGTGGAGAAAGGGAAACATGTTTGCACTGTTGGTAGAAATACAGATTGATGCATATACTGTGGAAAGCAGTATTGAGATACCTCAAAAAATTTAAAATGGATCTGCCTTTTAACCCAGCTACCCCACTTCTGGGAATATATCCAAAGGAACCCAAAACATTAATGCAAAAGAACATAAGCGACCCTATGTTAGTTGTAGGGTTATTTAGAATTGCCAAGATATGGAAGCAGCCCAAGTGTCCATCAGTAGATGAGTGGATAAAACAACTACTACCTGGCCATAAAAGAGAAGAAAATTTTACCTTTTGCAACAGTATGGAAGGACCTGGAGAACATTTAGCCAGTCAGAGAAAGGCAAATACCATATGATTTCACTCACTGTGGAATCTAATGAACAAACTGAACTAACAAGGAAAAATGTGGCAATCTCATAGATGGAGAGCAGATAACAGCTAGGGGGTGGGGAGATTAGGGAGTAGAGTGATTGAACAAAAAGGAAAAAGGACTCAGGGACATGAACAATGGTATAGTGATTTCTGGGTTATAAGGGAACTAAATGGTAATGAAAAAATACAATAAAGATTAAATAAAAAATAATGAAAAGTGACAAAAGAATGGTATGATAAACACATTTTAATGATTAACAAAAGATAAACTTTAAATGTCTTTTGTTTGGTTTATTTTTTTAATTCTGTGTTTTAAGTTAATGGTTAAGAGTTCAGTCTTTGGAGACAAAGTACTTGAGTTCAAATCTCACCTCCACCTCTCACTAGCTGTGTGTCTTTGGGCAAGTTACTTAACCTCTTTGTACCTCTTCATAATTTATAATTTAAATTTGCAAAATGAACTCAACTCAAAGTTAAGAGTACTGACCTCCAAACAACTGAAATCACACAAACTCAAAACACCTATATTACCTGATCCAAAGACTTGTTTTACAGAAGCTGAGAAAACAGGCTAAAAAGTGACTTGATCAAAGGCAGAGTTAGCAACTGACTAGGCTAATTCTCTTTCTGCAACTCCAGACTGCAACTGTGATTTTTCTTTTTCACTAATCTTCTGCTTTAGCCACAGACTTGTTCTGTCTAGTCTATTCTGCACTGAAAATTCCTCAGAATTCACACGCAAATAGAGATAAACAGCCACACTGATGAGAATCTGCAATTTTCAGCTGAGCTTCCTTGGAAAAGGGCAGAGTGGGAGGCTTTTTCCCCCCATGAGTTCTGATCATGTTATTTCCACCAAGTAGACTAGAGCAGTGGGGTGGCTTTGGGGGGAGGGGAAATTTACTTGAAAATAAGCATGACAGAAATTATGCTATTGTCCCAACCTCCAGTAGGACACAAATATTAGGTGATATTACTAAAATAGCAATTACTGCACCACAGAAAAAAATGACCACGCTTTATGTTCAGTTTTTACATGATCTGTAGTGCCAAGTTTCTGGCAAAGTGAAAAGAGATTTAGTTGCAAAAGCTACTTAATCCAATATAAAGTGAAAGGAAGTGAAGTTTGTCTTTATCTTTGCAGGTATTTTTACCTTATTTCTAGGACATGATCTGCCTAATGTTTTCATAATCACTATGTCCTGCTTCCTTTAAAAATGTGACCATAACTAGATAAATGTTTTCATTATTTGATAAATTCACTCATAATAAAGTATAAATCACACAAAGCACTTTGTTACTCCTCCTTGGAGTAAATATCTGCTGACTCAGAAAGCAAAGTGACATTTTTCTATCACTAGGTCGCTGGTCAGGAGGCGGAGCGTTTGGCACACTGACACTTCCCAGGGTCGCTCACATCCCATATCTGGCCTCTGTCCCTGCAGGACCACAGAGCACACCAGGGACTCGGGTTTCCCATTCTGACCAAACGACCGAATGCATCTAGTCTCTAAGAAATAAAAGTAAAGCAACATATTCTATAGAACTTCCATCCTCTTGTTATTCCTGACAACCAAGAAGCCCCGATCTTCCTCTATTTTTTGTTTGTTTTAGATGGCTTATTCATACATACCTCTAGAGTGAAAACCCAAAGTATAAATAACAATAAATCACACTCTGTGAACTTAAGATTCCAATTATTGAAAATTCTGAGGCTTAGACTGACTCCCTCACAGTGCCACACAATGGAAACTCACAAGGACACTTCTGAGCCATAGAGCAATTCTTCACATGAGCCTTCACATGGAGCTTACAGAGTTGAACAAAGTAAGCTCCTGGTAATACTGCTCTGCTTAACCTGTTGTCATCAAATTTACTGATTATTTCAGATGAATTTTCTAATCCCAAAGTTAAGAAAAAAGTACAGTGATACACTCCCTTCCTCTTTCACACCCATGGGAGAATTAGTCACAAGAAGTCACTGCTGACTGACCTGTATGGTAATAGCTGATTCTGCATGAAACGGGTGTGACTCTCCAAAGATATGATGTTATTCAGGTTCAGCTGGGAAAAAAAAAGTTACAGTAAATTAACAGACAACTGCATAGAGAAATAAGAGGTCTGCTTTCAGAAATATAGTAATGTTCAGAATGAATATTATCATTTTTTAAAAATCTTTAAAGCCAACTATCCTCAAACAAGCTGGTAGGGGTCACTGTGATGGTTAGAACTAAATGATTAGGAGCAATTTTCTTCTCTTTGTTTTAGGTAGGAAGAAAAATAATTTCCACCTTAAAAGGCTGAAAAGAAAAATACTGTATTTTTCTTACCCCATAACCTTCATTGTTTCAAAATTCTGCTTCACTGGTTTGCCTAATATTTGGACATATTTCTGTCCAGTAAAAATCTGTATTTTCAGTGGAAACTAGATGAAGTTATGAAAGGCCCACTGCAAAAAGAAAAAAAATTACAGCTCAAACAAAACAGGTTTAGAAACAAACATTTTCCTGAAATGCTCAATCACTAGAGACATTTTGATTTTCTTCTTTACATCTGAAAACTACTTCAGCACCCAGTTCCCTGAGTGTGTATGAATGAAAGTGAGTTAAATTACTATTCATCATATTCAAAGATTTTCCATTACTTTCGATATAAAAGTAAAGTCACCACATAGAAATTATTTGCCATTCAAAATATCTAATTTGGGATTCAAAAATAACAACATTGTGACTTTTGGTCAGCAGGGCTCTTACAAGTTTGTCCTCCAGAGTAGTGATCCCCGATATTTTGTGTGCGGGACACCGGTGACAGACCGCGGGCTGGTGGACAAGTTCCCACACAGGCTCTGTTCGCTGGGCTGGAACCCACCCTCTGTCTCCGTCCAAAGTGGATGCCAAACATGTGAGTGAGCGTCATCATCACTGAATAACTTTAAATGTGCTCTAATCACTGTAACAAGTAAATAATTCACAAATTGATTAACAAATTACTACATTGACTGGTATGGTACTGAAATAAAAAACCAAGACAGATTCTGAAAGTAAATTAAAATGAGTACCTGAATATCATTAAATCCTTGTTTTTACTTTGAAATGGAAAATGTTATTTACTTTTGAGATGATACTTCTCTCTGCTAAAGTCATTATTTCAAATCATTCTGAAAAGATCTTTAATGCCAGTATTTTGCTTCCAGTATTTTGCTTCCACGATTGCTCTCCAAAGCTATCACATTGCTTCTATTTTATTCCCTTGTTATTCCTAAGAATGTCACTTGTCTTCATGCAAAAGAACTGCTAAGAAACCAGCACTCTTTACTGTCTTCTAAGGGGTTTTTTTCTGTGTATCTCCCCACGTCATTAGTCACATGGGGCTGCGTGATGGTTTCTCTGACACCCTGAGTAAACACTCCTGTGTCTGCTGTAAACCTGCGAATCCTGTCCTGCCAGCACCAAATTCCAGCTTGGGGCTGCTGTTAGCAACCAAACACTCCCAACATCTCCTCCCCAGCCACTGCTATTTCCCTTATCTTTCCAAGAATTCCCATAACAAGTCCTAGGCTGAAACCAAAGCCAGGGATTCGTTCTGAAAATGGTGTTGGGTAGATAAAATTGACATTCCCAAGAGTCACGCTCCCCTAATGAATGCTTCCTTTGTTCAACTCCGGAGGGAATGGGGATTTTTCATAGAGTTTATGGTTTCACACTTGTTCCCCCTGTAAAGAAAAGAGCCTTAATGAAGAGGAAGAACACAGAAATGTTCTCCATAGGCCTCTGAACTCCTGCACTTTATTCTGTTCAGGCAATGGTAAGAGAGGGGATGCTACCCATAGTGAACCAGGCCTCCCAGCACACCCCGCCCCGGTGCGGTGACATTTACTCTCGTCCTTCCAGGAATATAATATTATCTTGCCCTTTTCCCCTTTATCCTCATTTTACACACACACACACACACAACCTATCCTCCAAAATAACCTTGAAAATGTATAAAAGTATTCACTTATACTCATTTATTCACACATTCAAATAATATCTACTGAAGACCTTCAATGAATCAGGCACTGTTTTAGGTGCTAGATACATAGCAGCCCACAGAGAAAAACCCCAGCCCTCATGCAGTTTATGTTCTAGTGAATGGCAACAGATAATAAATAAGTAACCACCCAGTCTTGTAGATCGTGATGTGCCACGAAGAAAAAATGAAGCAGGGAAAGAGGGTGGGGAGCGCTATGGGGGTGGGAGTCGTCACAATGGTTAAATGGGTGGTCAGAGAAGGCCTCACTGATAAAGTAGTATCTGGGGGGGGAGTTAAGAGCGAGGGAGTAAACTTTGTATTTGTCTGGAGCAGAACCTCCTAGGGGAAAGAAACAGGGAGTGCAAATGCTCTGAGGTGGAGTGTGCCTGGAACATTAGCTGTGTCATGCTGTGATATAAGTAACTGATAACCTGCAATGTTAGTCAGTTACTTCCAGTAATATGCAAGCAATGTGAGAGCCTCCAGCTAAAGAATTTTAGGCATTAGTCAGTAGGGACATCAAAGTCTCACTAAAGTTTCCAAGATAATCAAGATAATTGCTACTTTGTATACATCTCAATCCAGCATTACTACAGTCTTATCACCTTTTAAAACCAGTATGATTTATTTTTTAAAAATCTCTTAAGATGTGTTCAGCACTCTACTTAGAACCAAGAACAGACAACTCTTTTCTTTGCTGAGCCAAATTCTATTTTGCACCTATAGTATCTTCTCCTAATTTTCTTCTGTTCCATGAACAAAGTTAACAATCTCCTTAAGCCATTTTGGTTCAGGGACTTTGCATCCAAGCGACCAGTTCTCACAGTGACTCACGAGGAGCCCATGGGGAATGGCTCAGGCAGACACCTGACTCACTGCACAAGGCTTCCTCATGCTTGCAGGGTGCTGGTCTGTGGCTATGATCTCATGGCTGACTACGGTTGTCCCCAAAGTGTGTGACTGTTCATTAAAAATATGCTGGCTTTTCTGTGATAGACCATAGGGCTTACAGTCTACTGGACTTCCATTATTACTCTGTAAGTTCTAGCTCAGAAAGGCAACAAAGTTTTTTCCACCCTGTTATCACAAGAGGACATCCCCCAGCCCCAAGTTGGCTGAGGCTCCTCTCTCACTGCCTAAGGTGGAGGCGACTCTTGGTTCATCTAACTGGAGACTCCATGAGAATCTCAACATCCTGACTCCTAGTCTGTGATGTCATTCTTGCCTTGGTTTCTGTGAAAAGGAACCATGCTCCTTCTCCAGATTAAAGGGAAGAAAAATCATCTTCCACTTCTCCATACCTGATATAATACACTATCTTCTTAGCTGGCCCCTGAACTCCTCCAGCATTGCCCTGTCCATTTCTTCTGCCACACTCAAGTCCACATACATCCTGGAACTTACACCTTTAACACTCCCCAACCCTGACTCACACCCACTAACCATTATTCTTCTCCTGCTCCTGGCTTCAATGTGGTTGGAGAAAGCACACATGTACAAACTGACACATGTACACTCATGTGTGCATATAGGCATGTACACATACACACAAGCCCAGACCCACATTTTCTGACCAGACCCACCTCTAACATGCCATCCACAGTGGATATGCCAAACACCTTTCCTTACAATACTACTTCTTATTTATATCTAATTCCTTCCAGTATGTGGGCTTGTTTCAACAAATGTTTATTGGACATCTAATATGTGTTTGATATAAGGGGCTGGACCCACTATGAATGTGATATGACCTCTGCTTTCAAAGTATTAACACTCTTGAGAAAGAGGGATGGGTGGAGTAGCAGACACAGAAGAAAGAACCACATGCCACAGTGTGATTGCTAGTAGACAGGTGTGTGAGTCACCCTGACAGGGCCGCAGGGAGCAGGGAATAGAGGAAAGGGCAGGTGACTGGGTATGGAGAGTGTGGGAAAAAAAGAATTGAAGGTGCTGCTCAGTCTCCTGGCTTGGGTGACAGAATTGACAAGGCCTATGAGGAAGTAAGAAGATTGCACTGGAGAGGTGTGGAGGGGTAAAGAAATCTTTTCTGTCAGTATGATGAGTTTGATATCCCTATGAAATTATAATGGTCATTTGAGGTCCCTATGAAATTCCGGAATGGTAATGTTACATGTTTGAGGATTGAGAGAGAAAGCGGTGATAGATTTGCCCAATAGGAGTGACTACAGATTCATGCTTGGTGCCAAGTAAGAAGAAAATAAGGAAAAACTCAAAAGGCATGTGCATTTAACAGGTAGGCAGACAATAAGAAACGACTTCAGAAAGAACAGCCAGAAAAACAGAAAATTAGGTGACTGTTTGTGCCTCCTACCTCAATCTGCAACTGTGTTCTTCTCATTTCAAACTACTTACTAGACTTTTCTCATTAAAATTGCTGTAATACCTCAAATTCAATTGTCACACACATACACACAGGAACACTTTTACTTCTGACTTCCCTTTCAGTGTCAGTAAGGTGAAAATAATGCTTTTTAAAAAAAAACTTTTTCATGACATCTGAAACCCCTGACTCTTGGCCAACAGTGTCTATGCTTTGATTTACTCTGCCCTGGCAAGTTCAATGTCTCCTTCACAATTACTCTTCTCTGAAGAATCAGCTCACCACGCCACCCCACTCCCTTGGCCCCCCAAAACACTTCCTCTAATCTCACGGTTCAAAGTGTGGGTCTGGGACCCCCTTCCTCATGATTACATTATATCCCACATATATTTCTACCACTGCATTTATAATAGTTTACAAGTAGCTAAAGATATATTATTTCATAATGTAAGATCTATTTCATAAAGATCTATTTTTGTTTCTTTGAATTAAGAAACATTTATCTTTGTATCCCCAACAAAACAAAAATGAAATATTTATTGAGCAGGAACAAACTTAATGTTGAATAAATGAAGGAATACATGAGTGAAAACAGATTCCTCCTTTCCGTGCATTTCTCACATCACCTAGGGATAGTTCATGTTCATTCTGTGTCCACACCTGCTTTATTAATCAGCTTTCTATGAGTAAGCCTCCAGGACACAATAAACAATTTTTTTTTATATTTTAACAGTCACACATTTCTATCATTTGCTTCTAGGGTGTTTCATAGGGTAGCAACCAGATTTAGTTCCTATACTTACTGGGATTTTCAGTGGAATCAAATATCAGCCATCTATCAAATCATTAGCCAAGAAATGTTGACTTATAAATGCTGGAATTGGGAGTAAGGAGGCCATGATAGTAGATAAGAGACACATTAATTTTTGTTAGTCTTTGCGAAAACTTTTTTACATTTTTATGTTTGAGATAATATTCAGGGATGGTACTAACAAGCTAATCACTCGAAACTTATTCTCACCCATGTATATGTATGAATTCAGCAAAGTATTCTAGGAAATATAACGCAGGTAGATATTTTCAATACGTGTAGATATTAAAGCCAACTGTTTGCGCAAAATATATTTTGAACTCATGCATTATGTTTCTTAAGAAAAGTACATTTACCATAATGTTTATGTAATTTAAAGGGAAAACCTATAAGTTAAACCTTTCATATCTTGCTAACACTTCCATTTGTTTTAAAGCAATAATTAATCCTTTGTTGGTAACGGCCACATATGTTTTTGTGCACAGGGATTTATGAACCAGATTTACTCTCATCCGAGCAGAAACGTTATGAGCCAGAGAACTAGCTGTGTATCATTTGACCTTCCACAAGTCTCTTCAACTCACTGTGTCAGAAGTTTCAGAATTTTTAAAGAGGAACTAATTCCAGAATGACACACTATGGCACTGGATGGTGCATATAGTGACACCTTCTCTCAAAGCCTTGGGATAAATGTCTTATAGAAGGTATGCTATCCCAAAACTGACTTTGACAGCCTCTAAGGAAGTTGAATAGCCCAACAAAAATAAAATTCTTATTACCTATTTCTCGTTCTGGAACCTGCAATTATCCTCATTGTTAAACAGAAGCCAAAGTCTTGATAATGAGGCATAAATACTTGTCTATAAGACTCACTTGTAAGAGCACTAACTTTGGATAGGACTTATGTATAGTTTCCTGGAATGACTTGTGAAAGTGTTCAGAAAAAAGCCTGCCTGGTTAAATTAGCTTTCCCAGCATGGTGGGGAAGGAGAATTATCACCAAAGTGTGCTACCACCCATGTCTGGCTCGGGAGGGAGGAAGGGAAACTAGAAGACATACTTCCCTCCAGATTGAACTCCATACCCTTGACACTCAGCACTGTTCTAGGCACTGGAAACAGAATAGTAAGCTAAGCACACACTCTTCCTAGACACTAACTCCTCAGCTAACTTCACCACCAACGCAGCCACTCAGGAGTTAAGCCCTAAACAAACAGAGAAGAATGCGGCCCTCTCAACTCAAAGAGGGGCTGGTCCTTGATGGCTGGGAAAGACCTGGACTAGAGAGAGAAGGGTAGAAGATCCTGGGGGAGGGGAGATGAAGGCACTTTTGACCACAGAAGGAATTCTGCTATTTTTGCTAAATTTTTCTAGTAGCAAATCAACCCTTTAAACTTTTATAGGTTGTTCCATTACTCCAACACCAATAGTTAACCTTTCTTATAAATTTCCTAATCTGGTGCTAATGCTAGTGTTTTTGATTTTTAAGAAGAGTTCAAATTAACATATACTTTTGCAATAACAAGTATCGTTATACTAACACCCTTATGCACTACACACTGCAGAATGCTTCACAGAGATTTTCTGATTCGATTTTTAGAAGAGCCCCGTGTTGAGAGCTATTAATCCAATTTGACAGATCTGGAAAGCGGGCCACAGAAAGATTGCCCAGGTCACACAGCTAGTAACTATTGGAGCGAGGATTTTGACCTCTACTTATGCTTTGTGTAAGAGATTTTGTAAATCATATCGAAGAGTGTACCTTTCCCCTTAACACCTTTACAGTTTTGTCCTAATCGAGTCTAGTTTAAAGGGGTCACGGAACTGTCCGTTTAGATCCTCTGTAATTTTTCTAATAAATTTCCCCCTCGGCCAAAGAAACTGCAAACCGGTCGGGTACAGTTAAGGGTCCTTGCGGAACAGATGAGAAACCTCAGCGGAGATAGCCACCTGAAATCCTGCTCCAGAATTTCTGCTCCCAGGAGGTGGGCCCCACGCGCCACGTATTCAGTGAGGACGCGGGTTCCCACGTCACGCGTCTTTCTTCGCGCCACCTGAGTTCTGGGCCCGAGCCCATTCACAAAGCCCTGGGCCTTTCGCGGCCACGGGCGGCCAGGCCAGCTCACGGGACACCGCAGCTCTCCACCGCAGAAAGTGAGGTCTGCCCCGGGGCCGAGCCCTGCCTGCGCGCCCAGAGTTCTGTCCACTCTCCTGGGAGGAGGGGATCGGGAAGGAGAGTAGGGCGGGGCGGGGCCTACACGCAAAGTCCCCAAACGGCGACGTCACGGTCCCAGGTGCGTGTGCGACAGGGGCGGGAGGCGCCTCGAGCCTCCTTCCTCTGCTAATTCCCCACCCCAGCGCCAGCAGCTCCCACGACCCAGGCTCGGCTTTCCTGGGGCACACGCACTGGGAACCCGGCCTCCGGGCGGCCGCGCGGGCGCCGCGGGCGAGGGGAGGCGGGGCGGGGAGGGGGCTGCAGGCGCTGGGGAGGAGCCGGGCGCGTGCTCGCCCGGACCCAGCCTGGGCGGTGTCGTGGAGCGGAACGGGCGGCCGGAGGCGAGGGCGCGGCGGGGACCGGGGCGCGATGGCATGGAACGCGGAGGGCGTCCTGCTGCTGCTTCTGGTAAGTGTGCCAACCGGAACACGGAGCCCGGGCAGGTCAGGGCATCGGCGGGCGCCGGGCTCGCGTCCCGACCCGCCCGCTGCCGCTGGAGCCATCCCCACCCGCTCGGCTTTCCTCCTTTGTGCCTGGAGGTGGGAAAGGGATGGGCAGGCAATGGTAAGCTCGAACCCTGGGGCTTCGGGAAAACTGCTGGGGCTGAGTTGGGTGGATTGGAACCTTTCCACATTTCAGTTCTTGCCATACCCAAAGCCCTACGCCTTTTTCTATCAATGATCTGCGGGTGTAGCGGACCCAGGAGCGGGGAACCCCTTCCCTGGAGATCTGTGGCTTTGTTTGGAGTTCTGTGCGGAAACATGGAGGCAAATAGAGGCAGCAGGCATGCCTCCTTCCAGGTTCTCTCATGTTTTCCACGCTTCCCCAGGTGCACCGCTGCACGTCACTGAACCAGAGAAACCGCAGAAATACTTGTATTATTAGACTGCAAAAAAAGTCTTAAATGTACTTTTTTTGTTTAATAAACTTTTTGTTCAAGCAACGTTTTTAAAATCACCCACACAAAGATAGTTTTCACTTAAAGTTCACAATGTTGGTGTTTTGAAATAAGCATACTTTTTAAAAGATTTTATTTAGAGAGAGGGGAAGGGAGGGAGAAAGAGAGGGAGAGAAACAGCAATGTGTGGTTGCCCCTCACGTTCCCCGAACTGGGGACCAAGGCCTGAAAGCCAGGCATATGCCTTGACTGGGAATAGAACTGGAGACCCTTTGGTTTGCAGGTGGGTGCTCAATCCACTGAGCCACACCAGCTAGGGCTAAAATAAGCATATTTTTCACTTTAGCAATTTAATATTTTTATTGTAATCTGGCAATGATTGCTCCTTAAAAAAGTGATTATAATTAGCCGAAGCAGAGCAGAATTCTGAACAGAATGGTTTTTGTATATCTAAGGGGGTACAGTATAAAAAAAAAAGTATGTGTATGTGTGCTTTAGGCATCAAGAGTGCTGCTAGGGAGATGACTCTGGACAGGAAGTGGACATCAGGATGGGTAGGGAGGAAGAAGAAGAGGAGAGACCAGGAGAGCAGAGATCCAAAGAGACCCAGAAAACTAAGCCTGAGATGAGAAATTATAAAGGAAGGGATTGGGGAGGAGAGAGGAACAGGACTGGGAGGAACAGGACTGGGAGGAAAGAAAGAAAGGGAAATGGAGGGAAGGGAAGTGAGTCTGTGCACAAGTGCGTGTGCTTGCATGTGTGGGGGCACATTGCAGGTGGACAGCATGCTGAGCCTCTTCTGTTTAAACCACCCAGAGCTCGCAATAGATTCAATATCATCATCAGCCTTTTCTTTCAACGTTGCAAACAAACTTTTTTGCCTATAACCCATTATAATTGCATAAAACTGCCATCATATATATGTGGTTCATTGCGGACCAAAACATCGATATGTGGGCATGACTATATACTGCAGAGTATTGGTTGTTTGCCTTTGAAATGGCATGGCTTATCACGGCTGCTGCCCAGCATCACAAGAGAATATCTATCACATATTGCTAGCCTGGGAAAAGATCAAAATTCAAAATTTGAAGGATGGTGTCTACTGAATGTTTATCACATTCGCACCATCGTCAAGTTGAACCATTGTTAAGTCAGGGGCCATATGTATAGTCAACTCATCTGATAGAACTGCTTCTTAAGGAAACAGGTCTTTTGTAGAGGGGAATATAAATTGTAGTCTCTATGGGTCAGAGTTCAGTTGCAGATAACAATTCTCTCTAGCTAGTTGAAGCAAGAGATTTATTTCAGGACATTATGTTGATTACATAAGTGTAGGGAGGATAGAGGAAACAGACTGTGGTGTGTGCTATCAGTAATGACCTCAAAGCCGCCCAGCAGGACCCAAGTACTCAGGGAGGGGCTGCGTCTCCTTTGAACCGGAAACACTGCCACTGTCACAGTACTGGACCTGTCGTGAATTAGGATACTGTTGCTGCCAGCTCCCAGAACCATGCCACAACTGCCAGGAACCATACCAACTAAATATACCTGTACCCTGCCTCTTGGCACCCATGAATCTAGTGGTGGACACAAGTGCCATAATAAGACTGCCTCAAAAATCCAGCTACATCCACATCCAAGCTTGCTAGCAAAAACAGCAGACACAGGGCTTCTGCTTTGCTTCCTCCTTTCACGCTCACGCAAGTACTGATTGGCTAAACCCAAATCATGTTCAGAACCTTAGCTGCAAAGGAATCTGATGTGTGGTTCAGCTTCCTTCTGCAGTTCAGAAAAACACACCAGAAGGAGCTGTTGAGTGATACGCACATACCTACCACAGCCATATAGACTAATTCCATCGAAATGGAAAAAAGATAATTTTGTGAATGAAGGTAGAGAATCTTTTCAAGAGTTCTTTACTTGGGATCTACCAACTCCTAAATGGTCCACAGATAAAATTCAGAGCATCCATAGACAGGGCTGGGATTAAATTACATGTCTATTTTCACTAACCTGTAACTAAAACTAGTATTTCTTTCAATTATAAGTGTAGGAAAGATACTGCAATAGCATTAATAGTACCTGTGACTTTGTCACAATAGAATTCACATCATACTATAGTTATCTCAAAATACCATTTATTCTTGTCACTAATAGACTTTCCACTAGATCTCATGAGATAATATGTTGCTAATGAAGTGCATGATATCACTGTATCACAACTATGGTGTTTTTTTTTAAATTCTGAGAAGTATTTCAACATAATTGGATTCATTCATAATCCAGTGGCTTCTTAAATATTATTTTATAAATTTAAAAACATTCTGAGAAAGGGTCCATAAGCTTCACCAGGCTGCTAAAGAGGGCACTCAAAGGAGAGTTTTTTTTAATGCTTCTCTCAATTTTGCCTAGGACTAATGAAGCTTGTCCTTTAAAATCAAACCATGTTTTAAGGATTCAATGAGAGCAGATTGTATTGTGAACAGTGACATCTACTAGTGTGTTAGTTTGCTAGGGCTGCTGAAACATAGTACCAAGAATTGAATAGCTTAAAGCAGCAGAAATGTGTTGTTTTATAGTTCTAGATGCTAGAAGGCTGAAACCAAGGTGTTGGCAGGGCCATTCTCCCTCCAATACATGTAGGTTCCCTTCCTTGTCTCTTCCTAGTGTTCGGTGGTTTTCCAGCATTCTCTGGTGTTCCTTGCCTTGCAGTTGCATCACTCCAGCCCTCTGTCTTTGCATGGCATTCTCCCTGTGTCTCTTCCTATCGTCTTCCCTCTGTGCAAGTCCGAGTCTGTGTCCAGTATCCCCTTTTCGTAAAGACACTGACCACACTGGGCTCACACTAATGACCTCAGTTTGATCGACTCTGCAAGAACCCAGTTTCCTAATAAGGTCACACACTGAGCACTGGGGGTTCAGACTCCAACTTATCTTTTTGGAGAAAGCCATAGTTCAACTCAGAAATCAACAATAAAATCGGAGTTATACAATGTTCTAATATGCAGCCTGATGACAGATTTTAGAATAAATTCAAGTATAAATTAGATGATAAATATTGAGGCCTATAAGAATAATCAGTTATATCCAGGAATTTTAGAATGCACAATTTCACATTTGTTTTTATTTTTAAAAATTAATAGGTAATCTGAAAATGGCAAGTCTTAATGCAAGTTTCTATAATTACGAACTTAGAGAAAGTAGTTTACAAAAAGACATGAGCATTTTTGTTCTGAATGCTCCCCAATTGTTAGAAGTACCTGGTAAGCTAAATTTAAATACCCAAGTATGAGATCCAGAAATATGTATTGATAGAAACTTCCCATTAATCTCATTATGAGACAGTCTAAGAATGACCATTACCCACTGAAATTTTGCAAAAACAGTTTATTCATGAATGAAGTATGCAGATATTAACATGGAAAGAAATTGTATATTAAATAGGAATTGGTATTTTTAAAACTGTCAAATTGTACTAAAAATCAGAAACCTTAGTTAAAATTATTAAGGAGCTTTAAATCAACTTGAGCATTTCTTAATCACAGCTTTTTTCCTATGTGTTAATGTGCCACAAATTTTAAAAGCTTATAACACTTTCAGACATATGCTTTATATATAATGAAAGATTATTTTCTTAGTGAAGTTTATCTTAAAGTATCAGATGAATAGCACAGATGACATTGCACTATTTTTGTTTATTTCAAGTTATTTTAAAAATTTATTTAGATTTTTATCACATGCAAAGTTTGGTGATAAGATGAAGGGAGCTGGAACACCAGGATTTATAACACAGTCTATGGTATGGACAAACCAGTGCCATCTAACGGTGAAAAAGGACCATCCAAAGCTCTTCGTTTCTTAAATTGGAGGGTCTGTTTTTCTTCATTCTATTTTTTGTTTAGTATAATTTCCAGGAGTATATTGCAGCAAAAATGTGGAAACAGCCCATCACTTTTGTCTATCAAATTGTATGAGATAAATTATAGAGATTTACTTATATTTTTCCTGAATTAAAAAAAATACTAATAAAATGGTAAAATATTTTCCCCAAAAATGCTCTGGATCAGCCATGGTGGGGTAGCTCAGTTGGTTAGGTCGTCATCCAGATATGCCAAGTTTGGGGGTTCAATCCCCAGTCAAGGCACATACAAGAAGCAACCAATGAATGTGTAAGTAAGTGGAGCAACAAAATTGATGCCTGACCCAAAATCAATAAATGAAAAAAAAATCATTTAATGCTCAGGATCAAGAAAAACAAGCTAGAAGAAGCAATATGAACCAAGTGAAAACACTATTTAAAGCAATTCTGCTGTAGTTGATTATCATTGGTAAGGTAGAAAAATCTTGTAATGGTTGGGAATAACTCAGTTACTGGATTTCCTGATCTAGAATCCGTTGTTTCACACATTTCTCTGATTAAGTGTTTCTTATTCAGTGTGTGAATTAGCCATTCTCTCTCCTTTCCTTCCTTTCTTCCTACTCTGTGATTTTACACTTTGGTTTTCAAAAGTGATCCCGGACCAGCAGCATCAGCATTACCAGGAAGCTTGTTAGAAATACAGATTCTTCTACGTCACCCCAGAATTGCTGAGTCGGAAACTCCCGGGTCGGGCCAGCCACCTGGATTTTAACCAGGTTAATGCCACTTAAGCTTGAGCACCTCTGTTAACATCCCTATTAGAAATTAATTGGGAGTAGAAAAGAAGATTTGGTATTGAAAAGCTTACTTTTAACTCCTTGTTAAAAGTCCGATTAACTACTTACCTGATTTTTTTTAAAAAATGTTTTAGGGGCCAAAGAAATCGACACTAAATAAAGTAATGCTGACTTTTCCGGGCTTTCAGTTTATTTTCCTTTGTGTATTCTACCAAAGGACAAAATAGAAGCTGTCCGTGATTGCACAAAACTCAACCTGAAGTTAGAAGTACATGATCTAACTACTCATCTGTAGCACAGCATTGCTAAATCCGAATTTTAAAACTCATTGAGGCAGTAAATGCTTTCAAAGAAATATCTTCCTCTTTAAATCTAATTTCAGTATGACTCCCCCAAAATCATATCTTTTGCATTAAGATTAGCCCAGACATCGGAAGAGCAGGTGAAAGATTTTGATAAATCATATAATGTATTGCAGTTAGATTAAAAAGTATATAGTTTTGCTATCTATACTTCAAATTCAGAGTTCAAAGCAAAGTTCAAAATGCTGCTTTTCTTGGTTGAATTTTTTTCTAAAGTAGCAGCTGTGAAAACAAAAATGCATTTGTTTAAATTGGCTATTGAGTGTGGCATCTCTATGAATCATACCTATGTGTGAATCATCTTATAAGGTGGATTTGTTAAGTTGAGATTTTCTAAATAAGTTACAACATTAAGCATAAAATAAGAAGTTTTGTAGACTCTCTCTTCAAGGACACATCAGCCAGGAGGAGCTGTCATCCACTGCCTTATATGACCTCCTGGATTCTGCTTTTTAAACATGTGTAGGTGACTTCGGAACAGGAAGTAATTATTAAAGGTGCTGACCTTGAGAACAAAGAGTGCATTGATTGATTGTATTTTTGCAGTGACCTTTGACCTTCCCTCATGCCTCCTCCAAAACCAGGTTATTTTCTTGCCAGGTACCAGGAAGGCCAGTGGTTACAAGATGCGTGGGATTCAAGGATAGAATTTTTTTTTAATTTTGAAAACTTTGGTAAATTGGGAATGCTTTTGAAGGATTTATCCAGTCCATCTTCCAGTCTTTGGATAGAGACTAAAAGCTTACTTTGCCTCTTCAGTCTTAAAGTAATATTGCACATGAAGTTTTCTATCACCAAGTTCCTTGTGAGAAAAAAAGAGCTACAGATTTCATACTTGGAAAAACCTTAGTGATTATCTTGCTGAAACTCATTTACAGCAACCCAGAGGAGGCCACTCAAATGTACAGAGACGGAAATCCTCCAAGGGAAGTGGGGAGGAGAGGGAATGGAAGACAGAGACAGAGGGTGTCGCTGGTTTCACTTATATTGCCTGCAGATTTCCAGTTTGGAAATTTACATAAATCCTCATGGTCCTGTGGCAGTTGTAGTACCTTCGTGACCCTAGTTATTACAGTAATTTCCAATCAGAGAAACGTGGTCTAAATCAGGATTTCTCAGCCTTGGCACTTTGCCCTCTGGAACCGGATAATGCTTTGGGGAGAGGAGCGGTGTGGGGAGGACTGCCTCATGCATTGTAGACCTGCAGCATCTCTGGCTCTACCCACTAGATGCCAGTGGCTCTCACCTCCCCATCCCCATCCCCACCCTTTATTAGACAACCAAAAACGTCTCTAGACATGACCAAATATCTCTAGTGAGGGGCTGGGAGTATGCAAAATCTCTAACTGAGAACCACTTTTCTAAATTAGCAATGTGTGTTACATGATACAGAGTCCCAAGGGAATATCCAAGTTACGTACTTTAGAAAAAAGTAGTTAAGTTTTTAACTTTTTCAAATCAAATAAATAATTCCACAATTGACAGAATGTTAGTACAATTCTTTTGGGTTTTTTGTGCAGTGGATGTAGAGCATATATTTCAGTCCATCCTGCCTTATTAAGTGACTGTGAAAACAAACTACTGCAGTAGGTGCTTTGAAAAAACAAATAGCACCATTACATAGATTCCGAGATGCCCTCAGCTTTAAGATGCACATAGATTTTTGTAACTTTTTAGTATAACATACAGAAAAGTACACATATCACAAGTGTGCTGAATTACTGGATTTTCACAAACTGAACACCCCATAACCAGCAACTAAATAAACAAGATTACTGTCACCCCACAAGCTATGACATTGACTCACTTTCCTCTGTCAGCACCAACCTTGATCACCCCACAGTGGTCCCCACTCCACGGCCTGGCTGTTCCCTTCACAGGGCTCTCTCTGACTTGCTGCCTCCTTCCATTCAGGTCTCTGCAGACACACCTCTTCTAAGAGACTCCCCAGAATCCTAAATTACTCCCTCCCACCCTGCCCCCGCCTCAATTTTCTTTACAACTATTATCACAATCTATTGTCTATCTCCCCAACATCTCAGAACATTCTATAACTTAGCATATTGTGTCATAGGAAGGCATGAGTGAAATGAATAAATCCAAATTTCAGAAATTTTAAGATGAGGAAAATGCAAGTCTTGGAATTGAGGATACACCATCATAATTCTATTTACTGAGTGCCTACTATGTCCCAGACATTTGCAATAAAAACACACATTATTTCTTTTAATTTGCATAATAACCATGCCAAGTGGACATATCAGTTAAGTCTCTTTCAGATATAAGGAACAAAACCCAACTAAAAGTGGATTAAATAAAAAGAATATTGAATATCCAAAGAAATGGATGAGAGGTGGAGTGGCTCCAGATTAACCACTTCTGCAACTCAGAGATGTTAGAGTTTCAGTTTGGCTTCTCTGCCATTTCATTAGCCTTGTCCTTGTGCTCACAGATGGCTGTAGCCATTCCAAAAGGCACATCCTTGCTGAACAGTGTCCAGGGCAGGTGGAGAGGAGCTTTGCACACACTTCTCTTCTTATCAGTGAGGATGACTTTTTCCAGACTCCCCTGATATTTCATTGGGCAAAATTCTGTTATACATTATTCTGGACTAAATGTTTGTGTTCTTTCCAAATTCATATGTAGAAGTCTTAAGTCTCAATTTGATAGTATTTAGAGGTGGGGCCTTTGGGAGGTAATTAGATTTAGATGCAGTTGGGAAGTTTGGAATAGTATGTGTGATAGGGATGCAATAAGAGAGACAAAGATAAGACAATTGTGTAATTTATGATCTGAATGAGCACACTTTTGAGAATAAGAGGGTTGCTAACAGAGGATGTACCTGCACCTCAGGTGTCATCTGGATTCTCCTGGGAAAGCGGAAATGGATGGTCACCCTAGAAACCAACACCAACCCTGTGGAGGGAGCCGCTATTGGAGAGCATGGGTGGTGATGAATCCTCTCCAGCGATGTTGTCACTACAGGGTCAGAATCAAAGAGAATAACTAATAGCTAGGCATACAAAGTTGGCGGAAAGTGAGGCAGGAGTATTAGAAGGTCGAAAGAATGAGGGATCTCTGAGTGACCGACAATATCTTTGAGTGGCTGGCGATAATCTAATACCAGCATTGTGCAATAGCATCGTCTGCAATGTCACGAGCCACTTTCAGCCACCATATTAGAAAGTGCTAGTTTGGATTAAGCCAAGAGAAAAGTGAAGCAAAAAATCAAAAGTCAGGATAGGGGTTTATTATACCGATTTTGGAGTAAACATAACTGTATTTAGTTCTGTGTAGTGAGGAAGTCCCAAATGTGACAGTGCTTTATAAGAACCAAAGGAAAGAGCTGGTGGGACCTAGGATGGTGAAGAATGAAGTCTGGGTGTGGGTAGTCGTGGGCATGACCAACCCGTGGGGGTGATGGGCGACAGGGTGGTGGGAGGCATCTCACACTAAAGACCTTGAGGAAAAGTAAGTGGGTCCCCCAAGAACATGAAATGAAAACCACAAGGTAAAGAGAAAAGCACAAGGGATTGGCAGAGATTTCAACAGGAGAATTTCGGGCTTTCAGATATTGCCTGCATTCCAGGTTTCCTGGAGAAGGCATTAGGAATCCAAAAGAGGGCAGATTCCTCTCGTTAGTCCTGGTCATGGCAAGGAGGCAAGGGGGAAATTTAAAATTTGTTTCCTTTGGACAAAGGAGAATGGTAGTGGTTAAACCTTTTCTTTGTTGTTTTTAATATCTGTACTATCCTAGGTTATTCAATGTCAAAATATTTAAACTGAAATGAATGATAAATTGTACTTAACAATAAATAATTTTATTTTTCAGATCTGCTTTTACTTTGGAAATGCACTCCATTTAGAGGTAAGGGACCAAGGGAATTATTTCTATCTTTTGGACTCAGGCTTCATTTTGTGGAAGATGGTGAGGCCGTGCCTCGGCCGGATTAGAAACGCACACTCCCCTAGACCCAGATCTGCCCCCTCAAACGAGTGTGCAGGAACATACATCGAGGGATGTTAATGCACCATTTGGGGAGTGATCTGTCCACCAATAAGAGAACGATGTAACAATTTATGGTACATTCAACAATGTCTGAGAAAGTACTGAGTGCAAAATCATGGGGCAGAATGAGAACTATAGTATATTCTATTTGTATAGGAAAAAACCTTTATACATGTACAACTGTGCGGTCATGAGAAAAGATCATAAAAGATATTCATTTGTCAGGTTGTTAACAGTGAATACTCTTAAGTATGAAAATGTAGAAGGAAGTTTTACATCATAAACGTTAATGTTATTTAATGTTTTGTTACTTAGTGTTTTTTTTTAAGTTATAGAATAATCTTTCAACTAAAAACCAAGAAGAAAATCTATGACCTAGTGATGACCAATGTAAATATCTCTAAATAAAACACAGGGTATAGAGAGCTATAAAATGAGTAAAATGATAAACCTAGTAATCATTTCTGATCTTAAGAAACTAGGTCACATGTGTTGAAATTTTCCTTGGATAATATATATATATTATCTATTAAAACCAAATTGAAAATTTATAGAATCATTTCCACTTAAAGGTTCTAAAAACTGAAGATGGGCAATTTAATTCTTTGCCCCATCATTAAAACAATAAATTCAGCCCTTGCTGGTGTGGCTCAGTGGATTGAGTGCCAGCTTGTGAACCAAGGGGTCGCTGGTTCAGTTCCTAGTCAGGGCACAAACCTGGGTTTTGGGCCAAGTCCCCGGTGGGGGGTGCGTGAGAGGCAACCACACAGTGATGTTTCTCTCCTTCTGTTTCTCCTTACCTTACCCTTTCTCTAAAAATAAAATCTTAAAAAAAATAAATTCATTAACTGACATTTTCACCAGTTTTAGTCAAATTTGATGTTATTAAGTTACTAAGATTTAGTCTTAAAACATTTAGTAATTCACTTTTAAAATATAAGCCACCACAGAAAAATTAAACTTTATTTTCAGCTAGTAAGAAAAGAATTCTTACCTGAATTTTAATTTGTTCATTTGTATGGTCTCTAAATTATTCTTTACCTTTTAAACTCTTCAATCTGGGAAAATCTTTTCTTACTGATAGAACCTGAGCCCGGCTGCTATACTGGTTTGGAGACGATCTGTTGAACTCCTGCAGAATGTGCTGGAGTGTGTACATTGTCTCTTTGAAAATGAAGCCTGTTAAGAAATGGGAAATTAATACCTTGAACTTTACACAGCTATCTTCAGAGTTTTAGTAAATTACAGGATACCATATTAATGTCTTAAAGTACTTAATAATTTCATGGCAATATTGTATCATCGTAGGCCTTAAACACAAGACATGAAGATAAGCTGCATCCTAAACACACCCACTTAGTGCGGCAAAAGCGTGCCTGGATCACTGCGCCTGTGGCTCTTCGGGAAGGGGAGGATCTGTCTAAAAAGAATCCAATTGCCAAGGTACCTTCTAAAGAGGAACAGAAAATATATGTATATTACTAATATGTGGTGGGAAAAGACTTTTATGTTCACTCTTAAATTTAAGGATAATTATATAGTGTACTTAACAAGTACACACACACACACACACACATGCACACACACACACAGGGCCCAGCACAGATAGCGCCCTTTCTTTATTACAAACTCTTTGATTACAGAATGATAAGCATGTAATTCTGTAACATAACAATGTCACACTCAAGCACACCATGTGACATTTTAGGTGAAATGTCCAAATTGCTGTCTATCTCATGCGAGACATTCACGTACCCTACCAACCACACCCAAGCAGGCCTGCCTTCTAGCGGACCCTATATATTGCAGATGTAGCTGAGAACTAGCAAAGCTTAATTTTTAGCGGAAAACTTCCAGTGCTAAGATCTCCTTTCCCATTTTTTAAGATGCAACATCAGTGGTAAAGATGTATATAATTTGGGGCTTCGATTCCACTAAGAGTTAAGGCATCTGGCACCAGCTGAATCTTTGTGTAACAAAGTGCTACAATAACCAAAAGAAGATACTCTCAAATGTAGGGGATGGAAAATTCTTTTTCCTGCTACCATCCCACTCTCTGTGACTGGGGCCCTGTTGAACTGAAAAAATATTAACAAGAGGGGAAAAAACAAGTTTATTAACATGTATATTATGCACGTAACCCATGGGAGTATCCCGAGATAAGTGACTCAAAGGTTTGGTTAGAATTTGGGCTTATATAGCATTTTAGGAAAGGAGCAATACATTTTTAGGAAAATGACAGGCAAAGAAAAAGGACCTTGAATTTGTAAAGGTAGCAAATTGTGGAAAGGCAAAGACATGGCAAACTAATGGCAGAAAAAGGCTGGTGAGTAAAGTTTGTTCTGTAGATTTCTTGTACCATCTCCAAACTGATAAGGGTCTGAAGTTGTTGGTGATGATTAACTTTTGTCCCTCTTGGTGGAGAGGGGAGAGAGATCACCTTCACAGATTTAGGTCCTGCTTTTAGACAAAGAGGGGGAGGGGCAGAGAACATCTTCTCTATCTGCTGCTTCTCAGTTTACCTTCACCTCAGAATAAACCTACACCAACGTGGCACGTTTCGATGTGGCGAATTCTGCCACTCTGCACATGAAAAGTCATTTTCAAAATGAAAAGAACTGATACCTGATGGATAGGGTGACCACATAGCCCGCTTGAGATAGTCTTGATTTATGCCCATTATCCTGGCTTAAAATTTAATTGATCATTCTTTTTTCACTCTCAAAGGGTCCTGTTCTTATCAGTTATATGGCAGTATCTCCTGTGCAGACCTAAACCTTGGACTTCTCCCCTGTAAGCGTTCTCCATAAATTCTACCCATTTCAGTAAATGGCACTGTAATTCCATCCTGTTTTTCAAAAATGTAGGAAGTGTTACCCATTTTACCCCCAAGACATATTACAGGTCTGCCAGCTTCTCTCCACTGCCATCCCCTGATCAAGGCAGCATCATCTCTGATCTGTGTTACCAAAAGGCCCTGACCTTGTGTCGGAGCTGTAGCTCTTGCCACCCCCACCCCAGCACCCCACCCCCACTCTGCCATAGCTCACCCTCTGGAAAGCAGCCAGAGTGATCATTTGAGAAGATAAATCAAAGCCCCTCACCCCTTAGTGAGACCCTTTTAACAACTTCCTGCTGCCCTGGAAGGAATAAACTCTTTACCCCAGCCTCCAGAGCCCTTGGGCTTTATCAGCCTTGACCTCCTCCTCTCAGGCCTCGGCCTCTGTTAGCCCCCATCCGCCACCCTGCTACATCCTAGCTGATACAATCTCATTCCAGCCCTCCCGGTTTGCCCTCCTGCTTGCTTCTTCTGCCTCGAATCCCCTCCCACAGGTACTCACCATATCTCTTTGCTTCTAGCCTCTGCCACAGTGTCACCTCCTGAGTTCCCTTCCCTGCCTCACCCATCTCTCTCTGTCCCATCACTGTGTCAGCTTGGTTTGTGGCACAGTCATATCCCAGCTTTACTTCCTCTTCCCAATGTTACAAACGTCGTACTTGAAGAGTTCCCTCAAAGAAAGAGCAGCAAGGTAGCCAGAAGGCAACCATTTCCATTTTCCAGCAACATATAATCAGTGCATAAAGAGCTAGAATATTCTTTATAATGTGTGTGTGTATATGTATATGCTTGGCAAAAAAAAACAGAAGCACAAAGATAGAGAAAGACAAACAGGTAGATGGACAGAAAACAGAAGTCGAGTGAAAAGGACCCTGGGACTATTCTGCTCACCTTTTTGCTCCAGGAGCAGAGCTGCTGTAGCAGGTTAGAAACCGTCTGCTGTGCCCTGGGCTGTTCTCAGCAGCAACCTCCCAGCCCCAGTGCATGTTGGGAAGCCTGTGGGCAGAAAGTGTAATCCCCAAGTCTCAGGGCGAACTGACCAGGCAGATGGGTGTGGCGGGTTCAGTGATGTCTGAAGGAGGAAAGGGGGCAACCAGCTTCCTCCTTCTATGGAAGTGTGCCTTCTTCATACTTTTCAGAGGATCAAGTGGATGTATGAAGGTCTTTTTTCACCTTCTGTGCTAAATTTAAAATCTAGGCCCGCCCCCCAAGATGTATCCCTGAGAATATGCTTCACTTTACGACAGCCCAAAGAAGCAGGCGGTAGGATCCCCACTTCACAGACGAGAACGCTGAGGCGCAGAGAGGCTGAGGAACTGTCAGGGTTCTCGGCACCAGCACCCTGCTGCTGAGCGCTTGTGTCTTCCCACCTCCCTCCTGTCAACACAACTTCAGAAAGAAATCTTGTTTTTAAAATAGCCGCATGTTAGCTATAGAGTTTAACTTGAGCCATTCCTGTTATTGTTATGTTAGATACATTCTGATATTGCAGAAGAAAAAGGAATAAAAATTACATACAGATACACTGGGAAAGGCATCACAGAGCCACCCTTTGGTATCTTCGCCTTTAATAAAGACACTGGAGAATTGAACGTTACCAGCATTCTCGACCGAGAAGAAACACCTTTTTTCCTGGTAAGAAGAACAATTTTATATTTATTAGTTTGTAGTTTTTCTTTGGTAACAGTCATCATTTGTCTTCCTAATTTTTGATAATTATGGTAGTTTAATTACCTTAGCTTAACTCTAACCTCCTCTATTATTTATGCCCTGATTTCAGCTAACTGGTTATGCTTTGGATAAAGAAGGAAACAATCTAGAGAAACCGTTGGAACTCCGCATAAAAGTTCTCGACATCAATGACAACGAGCCAGTGTTCACACAGGACGTCTTTGTCGGGTCGGTGGAAGAGCTGAGTGCAGCACGTAAGAGTCTGCTATTTTTGTAAATGAGTGCCCAGAGGCATTTCACCCCATTGTGTAACAGAACACGGAATCCTATGTCTTCGTGGAGGCTAAGAATTAACCACAGGGCAAAAAACTTGTTGCTCTAGGTTTGGAAATTTTTTGTGTGTGTGATAAGTTCAAAACAATTCACATGACTTTTTTTCTTACTCTCAGTACAGATATGGTGGCTAGCTGGCTTTGGCCCACTGGCAGTAGTGTGCTACATTTGACTTAATATTATTTCTACAGTCAGGTTCAATGACAATATTCAACGCAGTGTTCCACATGAACATTAGCAGGAGAGATTTCTCTTCAATCGTAGTGTAAAGAATAGCTGTGCTTCTGCCAAACTGTTGATATGTCAGTAAGCACTTATTTGTATCTGTTTGTTCTTTCTTTGTATTCGGTATTTATAACCGTTATAAACACATTTGTGGCGCTCTTGTAGCAAATGTTCAGGACTTCACCCTAACCTTGTTTTAACCTTGACCTTGCCCTCGTCTTGTTTTTCCCACTCCTGTAGTCCATTTGCACTTATTTCCTCATCCGTCCAACTTTTTGATCTTGGTAAACTATGATTTTGAAAAGCACCTGAAATTCTTTTTTGCAGCAAGCTGAAATGATATGGAAAATAACATGTGAGTTTCATTTTGAATGCCTTTGTTTCTAACACCAGATACACTCGTGGTGAAGGTCACCGCAATAGATGCAGATGATCCCAGTTCTCTGAATTCTAAAATTTCCTACAGAATCATATCCCAGGAGCCTGCCAGTTCTCCAGTGTTCTACCTAAATAAAGACACAGGAGAAGTTTATACAACCAGTATTACCTTGGACAGAGAGGTAAATTAATATTTTATGGTGCTTATCTTTTAAACTCTCCTTCATTCTTTCAGGTTGTCCTCCATTTCTTTTTCAGTGTTCCTGCTTTGATGTGTATTTCTCGTTGCTGGGATGTGATAACTCTTGGAACTATCTCCTTCTAGGGATGTGCTGTCCACTATGGCAGCTACTAGTCGTTGGTGGCCATCGAACACCTGAAATGGGACTAGTCCAAAGTGAGATGTGCTATAAATGTAAAATCTAGCAGATTGGGAAGGCTTAGTATAAAAAAAAAAAAGAGAGAATGTAAAATGCCATCTTAACACTTTTTTGTTGATTATATGTTGAAATAATATTTGGTATACTGTGAGTTAAATAACATTTATTTTAAAAATTAACCTCACCAGTTTCTTGGTACTTTTTTAAATGTGGCTGCTAGAAAATTTAAAATTCTGTAAGGATAGCACTGTTGTGGGGCCCCTTCAGTCAAGATTCTGTTTGCTAGAGAGTTCTGACCTGTGGTTCTGTGGTGAAGCGCCAGGAGTCTCTTCTACTGGTAACAGACACGCCGCGGGAGGCCAGAGGTACAAACAGCAGCCCTGTTTGGGTTAATAGAACTGTTCGTAAAGGAAAAAATTATTGTAAATCCCAAATTGGAGGAAAATTTCAATAAGTGTCCTTGCAATGGTGTCCAGCCTTTTGGTGCCTCCAGGCCACACTGAAAGAAGAGTTGTCTTGGGCCACACATTAAATATATTGCAACACGTAATCACAAAAAAATCTCAAAATGTTTTAAGTAAACTTACGATTTTGTGTTGGGCCGCATTCCTAGCCAGCCTGGGCTGCAGGTTGGACACTCCCGCTTAAAGGCTGTTCTGTCAGACATTTCACATTTTTATTTCTAACTCAAAGGGAAAATTTTAGAAGAAAGAAGGGAGATAGAAGATTTTACAAATGCTACATGCTTCACAGATTCCTACTTTGTAATGCTACATACTTTACGAATTCCTTTGTAAGGTACTTCACAAAATACAAAGATTTTAACAACGTGCATGACGATCCTAAGAACACTGTGTTGTCATCAAACATAAATCATCAGCCCAGTGCAGCCAGTGTGTTTTGTATTGCTTGGAAAAATGATTTCACTCCACCCAGCGAGGGAGAGGGTTGTGCCCAACTTTTCTCTCGAGATCTTTGTAAAATAAAGAATGTCATTGCTCTTAAAACTCTACTTCATACCTTTTCACATGCAATTAGAATGGAGAAAGTATTATTTTTGAAGTCATGTGATTTTTTTTCCATGGGCTGCTGTTTCTGAAGTATGGAGAGTTTAGCCACTAACAATGGCTGTCACTTATTGGGCATTGACATAGATTAACCCATTTCATCCACCAAGAAACCCCGTGAGGCAGATCCATATATCATCCTCATTTTATGCAAGAGGAAACCAAGGGTCAAAGGGAGTAAGTGCATCCAGCACAGCTAGTTAGTGGCACAGCCAGAACTGGAGCCCAGGAAGCTGGCTCCGGAGCCTCTGCCATCCTGCTTTCCCTGAGTAGCTCTGCCCCGCACAGCAGCCCCATGCGCTGGCACTGGCTGCTCCACTCTCCCTCAAACTGCATCCTGCCACCCTGAGTGAAGACCCATCGAGTACCATGAGGAAGAGAAGCGTTCACTTTGTCGTAACATCTGAGGTGTCATTCTCTAGGACACACTGTCTTAGAGTCATCTCTCTCTGGAAGTCTGGACAAGTTTTCTTGGGAACAGGGCCATCTTTGCTGAACTGTTAGCTGAAAATGAAGTGTGGGACCAAAATTTCCTGTGGCCCCACCATCACCTCCATGGTGGAGCGGACTACATTTTGAACAGCACTCTTGGGTACAGACTGTTGTAGGGAGAGACTTATGTCCTGATAATATCTCTAATGACTGTTTCAGAATTTGACTAACACCACCAAGGACATAGTCAAGAATTTGACTGTCAACAACTGCTCCAGGCTTTTCTGTCCTTCTAGAAAAGCTCTGAGAGCAAATAGACATCTTCACACAAATAGTAACAGGTCATGAAAATTATTTATGAATAAATTATACTGTTTATTTTGTTGATGATACAGTAAGCTAGAAAGACAGATTTGGGAGCGATTTATTTTCACCCCAGTTGGGTATTTTTCATTGCCCTGCAGAAACACAGCAGCTATACTCTGACTGTAGAAGCAAGAGACGGCAATGGACAAATAACGGATAGACCGGCAAAACAAGCTCAAGTTCAGATTCGTATTTTGGATGTCAATGACAATTTACCTGAAGTGAAAAGTCAAGTAGTAAGTATTATTTTTATGACCAGTGTATCTACTTGTTCATATTTTAGTTTTATCTAAATATATATCACTTAAATTTGCATTACATTAAAATAAATGTCTTGTGTTCATGTTTTGCAGTATGAAGGGATAGTTGAAGAAAATCAAGCCAATGTAGAAGTTATGCGCATAAAAGTGTTTGATGCAGATGAAATAGGCTCTGATAATTGGTTAGCAAATTTTACATTTGCATCAGGAAATGAAATGGGTTACTTCCGAATAGAAACTGATACCCAAACTAATGAAGGAATTGTGACCCTTATCAAGGTAAGTACTTAGTGTTCAAGAATGGGAGAAGTTGTGCAGATAAGATTACTGCCATGTTTTGAGCCCCCAAAACACCTGTAAGTGTTTGTATACTCAATTAACTGGCAGCATGACTTTTTGAGATAGAAGCCATCCCTATTAGCCCAAGCCTGTGGTCAGTATGTGCTCACACTACAGTTAATTTCAATCAGGGGGACTCTAACCCTAGCCTGACAGCATGATGCCACCAGCATCATTACTGCTGAGCACACTTCTGGTCTCGCAGCCTGTGCCTGACTACAATTCCTATGTCATGACCTCTTGCCTCTACTCAGTGTCTCTCAACCAACCATTTCTTACTTGAACAACTTAACAATAAAGCCAGTCTTATCAATAATGTCTAAACACAAAAGCCGTAATGACTTGGTAAAGCTCTAAACCAGTTGTCCCCCTAATGCTTCCAGAGTGCCTGAGAATTGCTTAGTAAACCTTCATGCCCAGCATGCAGGCTCCTGTGCCCCGACGTCAGTAATCTGGGATTGGGTCAGGCTCAGGAACTGGTCTTTATAACAGAAATCCACTTGTGATTCTAATGTAAATAGTACGACTATTATGAAACATAATGTTCTAACCTCGTGTACTTACTTGAAGCAATAAAGGAGAAGTTAAATGGTCGTTAAACATATAGGTCTTATGCATCTGAAACTCATTACCCACACAGGATTTTTTAAACAAAAATTACAGGATAGATTTTTTTTTATCTAACAGAGTGAGTAAGGAAGAATATCAATGTGTTTTTAAATGGTTTTTGATAGAATTGCTTTATCAGATTTTGGAATAAAATGCAAAGCTACAGCATCCAAAAACTATTTCATGAATCACACACAGACAAAAATTGATTATAGAAGTTTCCAAATTGTTACAAATACATAGTAAATGACAGAGCAGAAAAAGAGCTACCAGTGGGAAAAGGAATAAAGATACTATAAATGTGTAAGAGAATAGAGAAAAGTTAACTTCAGGTTTCATGGTAGTAAAGCAGGGGAAAACAGTAAGAGTACCTCATGTTTAAAGGGAAGACACGTGTTGTAATTATTAAAGAAATGGATAGTGGCATTGGAGAGGAAATTGATCTATCTGCTCATGGGGAAGTAAGCATACTTTTAGTCATCAGTTATAGTTGCAATCATGCTAGATGCCTGAGTTAAAAAGTCTATTTATTACACACACAAGGAGAGACAGTCACTTGAAGAGATAGAAGTGTTGACGTATTCTCTGTACCGGGAGGCACAAAAAAGGATATAGTTTTTTCAACCTAAGGGGATGTGGACCAAAAACAAACAAACAAACAAACAAACAAATAACAAAACAGTAAAATCAGGACCTTGGCTGGTGTGGCTTAATTGGTTGGTACCACAAACTGAAAGATTGCAGGTTTGATTCCCAGTCACCGCACATGCCTGGTTTGCAGGTTCAGTCCCCAGCTGGGATGAATACAGAAGGCAACCATTTGATGTTTCTCTCCTTCTCTTTCTCCCTCCCTCCCCACCCTCCAAATCAAAAACAAAAATTTCTTAAAAAGCAGTAAAATTAGTATTAAAACAGCAGCCACAAGAATTGAGAATTTCAAATTTACTGTCTCGATTATATAAAAAAAAATTTACCAAATTATAAGGGCAATAATCAGGTCCCTTTGAAAAGTTAGACAAAGAAGAAATACAAAGAGCTAATACAGATCTAAAAAGATACCCAACATGATTAGTCATTAGAAAAAATTAAAATTAAAATTTCATGAGATGCCACAGCACACCTGTTAGAATGGCTCTAATCAAAAAATTGACAACACGAAGTATCAGCAAGGATATGGAGAGACTAGAATTCTTACATATTGCTCATGGAAACAAAATGGTATAGCTAAAGTCGCTGTTTTCTTAAATATTAAGCGTAAACAGTTAGTGACCAAACTATTTAATACTAAGTATCCACCCAAGAAAAATAGCACAAAAACTTGTATGCAGATGTTCATAGCAGCTATTTATACTAGTTAAAAACTGAAATAACAATCCAATGTCCATCAACTGAGAAGTAGATAAAATGTTGTGGATCCATAAAATGGAATACTATTGAGCAATAAAAAGGGGTGAAGTACTAGTACATGCTACAACATGGATGAACCGCTAAAACATTTTGTGTAAGAAGCAAGACCAAAATTCTACATACTGTATGCTTTCATTTATGCAAAATTTCTAGAAAAGGCAAAACAGTAGATAATAGAAAGCAGACCAGGGATTACTGAGAGCTGAGGGTGTCAATAGTGATTGACTGCAAACAGGCACAAAGGGACTTTAGGGGTGAGGGGAAATACTCTAAAACTGGAAGGTAATGATGTTTGCAAAACTACATAGGGTTACTGGAAATCACCATGCTGTACACTTTGCATGGAGAAATTTCACTGAAGGTAAATTATACTTCAATAAAAAGTAAAGGAGAATAGATACTTTGAGCTGTGGAAATAGAGATAGTAAATCATCACATGAAAAACAGTCTCAGCTTTGTTAACAAATGAGTTTAAGATCTTCGGTACTGCTAAAAATGGCAAAATGGACATGATAAACATGTTGACAATTATAAAAAATAGCCATATATGCCCTTATACATTGCTTTTGATGATGAAAATGTTCCCCCCCTCTTTGGATCATTATGGCTATGTACAGAAAACTGCGAAATGGTTTGGGTTGGCCCTGAACCTGGCTCATTTATTTCAAGGTTGTCTTGACCTTCCATGGTCTTTGAATGCTAATGACATTTGTCTGGAAGATTTAATTTCTTATCCAGTATACATGATGCCATCAAAACAAGCATGCTAAGTACAAGAGCATCCTAAAAAAAAAAAAATTCACAAGGACTCTATAATCACAAAGCATGTTTTCTTTAGTCATTTTCTACTCTGTTCTTGTCCCAATACCATGGTGACCCATACAAAAGAGGGGTGGGGGAAGTTATTACCCATCTATAACACTACTGAGAGGAACACAAATTTCATAATAAATCATCTAAAAACAAAGGTGAACTGTAATTCATGTAAACTCATGTAATGTAGTTAATGTTATACTAGTAGAGAAACCAGCAATAAGTCAGTGCATCTAAATGGCCAGGGCTACTAGAAGTAAAAAGTAACTGAACTTAATAAACATTGACTTTTTTAGTAGTAAAATATAGCTCAACAGAGGAAACATAATTTGTATAAAAATGTTCAGAGCACTATAAATTAAATTGCAAATAGCCTGAATGCCTAACAATAGAATGACTAGGTAAAGTAAGTATATCTAAATAATAGAAAACTATAGAAATATTTTTAAAAGAAAATAAATAACATAAAATCACTATACAGTGACAAAGTGAATAAAATGTACTTTATACCACAACTCACAAAGAACAATATTTGGAGCGAGGTCCATCTTTTAAGACATAACAGCAAACCAGATATTAATGGACATTATGCTAAAAAGCAGGGGGGCGGGGGGGGGTAGGTTTTTTGTTAAAATGTGTGGAAAACCCCTCGGCTTAAGAAGGGTAAACATGCCCTTCCCACGGGAGGCTTCAGATCTTACGTGTGCCGACGTGCAGTGAATGTGTCGGGGGCGGAGCCTACGGTGCCACCACCGTTTCTACAGCCCTTTCAGCAGAACAAACCCAGGAAACACTTTACGGAATATTAACTTATATTAAATGTCCATTAACTTGTTTTCATTAAGTAAAGAAATCACTTCAAGTTGTTAAAATAAATGTTTTTTTTCCAGTGGTTTTGCCCTTTAAAAAATAAATTGGGATGTTTCATAATCATCCTTAACAGTTACGATATCAAATTGACAGACATAATTGCATGTAATTGTCATCAGTGAGTTGGAGTACTCAGTGCTGCCCCATTCCCCATCTGTTACATTGTTATGTCTAACATTAAAAGCACATGTGTGCGCATGTGTACATGCTCTATGTGTGTGTTCTAGTTGTTTTCTCTTTTGAAAGAGGTCCCTTTGATTTTTGCCTTCCTAGGAATTAGATTATGAAAAAATGAAGCATCTTGACTTTAGCATTATTGTCACAAATAAAGCACCTTTCCACAAATCCGTTAAGAATAAATATAAGCCAACACCCATTCCCATCAAAGTCAAGGTGAAGGACGTGAAAGAAGGCATCCATTTTAAAAGCAGCACCATCTCAGTTCGTACTAGCGAGAGCATGGACAGATCAAGCCAAAGCATGATAATCGGAAAATTTCAAGCCTTTGACGAAGACACTGGAAAACCAGCCCATGCAAAGTAAGAAACAGTGATGACCATATTTCCTCATTCTGAATTACTTTAAATGCTTGTTTTCAAAAAATCGTAATGAAATTTGAATATTTCACTTCTTTTCACCCAGCATTCTTCTTCCCTAAAGGTCTATAGATTAAATTTCCCCAGACCGTATTTCCTCTGCAGCCTGAGTGCCAGACTGGGTTCCCCACCTCAAAAAGTTCTGGCTAGCAAAGGCTGAAAAACTTTCTAAAATCTGTTTCATTTCCTAAAAGAGTACTCGAGGTAAGAAAGTAGCAAATTTTATTGCAAGTTCCACTTGATACTAGTTTGGTTAAAAGAAATAGTTGCCTAATGTGTTTTAATATGGAGAAACTAGTTTCATTTGCACATAAATCTTAGAAATAACTCCTTATTTAAACCATGCCATTTGGTTCAGGGACTGATGAACCTTTTATGCTTGTCTTGGTCGTGGTGACCTCTACTCAGATACAGGTGTTGAGGACCTACTAGATGCCACCACTATGCTGAAAGGGACTGGACTGTGCCCTCTCTCTAGTGACACCTTAGTTTAAATTTTCTAAGTAAATTTGCATCTTAGATTACAGAGCCACGCATGCCATGGAAGAACAGCCCCACAGAACTATTATTTACTGAACTCAGTTACAGTGATTATGGCTGAATTTAAAGAAGCCCCGCCTGCCACCCAGACGCACAGTCAGAGTTGTTTGGTTGCTTATCTGTGCTGACGCCTGGGTAAGGACACTTACTACAGTGTCCCTGGGTGCCAACACTTCACATCGTGTCGACTGTAGCAAGAATAGGAATGTGAACATGAAGAAGCTTTTCAACAATCTCTTTCCTTTTTTTTAGTGACTGCTTTTAATGGAATTCATCTTCCAATAGTAGCAAGTAGCCTTTTCCCAAAATAACATTAACAAACAATCGCCACTGTTTTCTGCAGTGTCTTAGTGACCAGCCTGCTGCTTCTGCGTTTAACAGTCCAGTTTTTGCTTTCATGGCTCTAACCCGAACAAGGCAGTCCCTCACTGCTGGATTATTTCTCACTGCCGTCTACTTTGAGGCTTATCCATTCTAATTAATTATCCTGTAGTGATACTGTGGCTGTTTACTGAAACTTCTGTTCCCACCTAACTATTTAATTTTAGATGCTGTTTTTATTAAGAGTGATGAATATATCAAAAGTTATGTTCTGCCTGGAAAAATCATGAACCACATCTCTTTACTTTTTTAATTCTTTACCAGGCCATTGAAGAACTTTAGAATGAGAAGGATCTCAAAGATCAATTCAAACCTGCTGTGTTACACATAAGGAATGGGATGCACAGCCAAGTTAAATAATGTTCTGATGTTTCCCTAACAAATTAGTGGTTGCTATTTAGAAATGCTGACAAGAACAGCAGAAGAATTATTTCCTTAACTTTGTCATAACTTACTATTTTACTGATTATTCATATGCATCAATTGCTTGTAGATATTTGGCATACATGAGCTGCCATCCGACTTTGAATGGCATCTTATTTTTATCATAGAGAAGAACAGAAACTTCCTTAAATGAGGCCACATGTGAAATGTGATCCTTATCACTAAGACTCTGCCTCTATTATTTTTTTAAACATTTTTTAAAGATTTTATTTTATTTTTATTTTTAGAGAGGGAAGGGAGGGAGATAGGGAGAGAGAGAGAAACATCAATGTGCGGTTGCTGGGGGTCATGGTCTGCAACCCAGACATGTACCCTGACTGGGAATCGAACCTGCGACACTTTGGTTCACAGCCCGCGCTCAATCCACTGACCTACACCAGCCAGGGCTTGCCTCTATTATTATAAGTACGAATGTGGGAACCACTGATGGCAACAGAGTCCAGGCTTTATAATTCCAAATGTGAAGTTCAGAAACACTCATGAAAATCCAAATGTATTATCACTTACTGGTATAAATATTAAAAGGCAGAAAATTTAGTTAAAGTGTACAGTGGCATTTTTTAAAGAGCACCATAAACAAATATTGCTATAAACTAGCCACTCAATATACCTAAACAGTCATTTAATAGAAAATAAATTATCAATCTGGTTGATTGAACCAGTTGCTCATATGTTTGGCTTATAATTTGGATATTTAAACTCAATGGTATTGAATTACATACATTTCTGAAGGCATGATATTTATCTTACCATTCCCAAACTTAATTCCTTCCAAATCATTCTTGCTTTGAGGCAAGAAGCCCAGAAATCTCTTCATCAGCATTGTTTTTACATTTAACCATTTCTAACTGAAGGAATATTGCTCTCAATAATTAACAATATTCCAAAATGTTCAAGTACTCCCATTTTAAGGCAGCCATTGATTTTTAAAATCGGTATTTTAAAATACTGGTAACATGCCAATAAACAACAGAATGTAAGACTACTTTTATCCACTGAGTCTTGTTGAGTACTAAGTTATTCTCCAAAGGTTTACCCCAAATTTAAGGGAGACTAAATTGAAAGCTGTAAGACAGACCACAGAGTAACTTGCAGCCCTCCTAGCTTAGTAAGCAAGGGATGGTCACCCTGACACGGATGTCATGAGTGTGTTACAGGATTAAGGAAGGTTCCCAAGTAAGAGTGATATGCACTAAAGAGAGGCACTTTTAGGCTGGTTTCAAGAAATTAAAAACATTCCAAACTAATACTGGTAACAACAATTTATACAGTGAAGCAAAAATTAAACTTGAAAGAGTTTTAAATGTTAGAGATTCACTATTTATCCATAATTCAAAATTAATTTTGTTTTATAACAGATATGTCAAATTGGAAGACAGAGACAATTGGGTCTCCGTGGATTCTGTCACATCTGAAATTAAACTTGTAAAAATTCCTGATTTTGAATCCAGATATGTCCAAAATGGTACATACACTGTGAAGATTTTGGCTATTTCAGAAGGTAAGTTATGAAATAGGTATTTTTCTTGACTGGATGTATTTTGCTATTATTTTCCAACATTAGAGACCTTCTTTTTGATTTTACAGAAAAACCAAATCTGTCCAATGGATAAACCTTCACATTTCTACTTATTTAATGGACTAAAAGACATCGCTTAATCTGAATATGAAAACATATCTAGGATAGGAAGGGTCCTAATTCATTACTGCCCTTCTCACCCAAATGGCAAAAGAATTCAAACTATGTTTGTTACTAGCAACATAACCAGAATATACGTATTTTTTCTTATCTTTAAGACTCTCCTAGAAAAACCATCACTGGCACTGTTGTCATCACAGTGGAAGACATCAATGACAACTGCCCCACACTGGTCAACCCGGTGCAGAATGTCTGCGAGGATGAGCAGTACGTGAACGTGACCGCGCAGGACCTGGATGGCTACCCGTACAGTGACCCTCTGACTTTCGTCCTCGTCGACCATCCCACCGGGAGGGCAGGAGAATGGAAAATTGTACACAGAGAAAGTAAGCAAAGTCATTGGACTACATATCTAAAATCTCTATAATATAGATTCCTTTATATTATATTTTCAATACAGTTTTTCAGGGGGATTATAAAATGAGGTTTTAAACGCTTGGGCATAGTGTCTTGTATCTGGCTGTCATAAATAGCCCATTTGGAACAACAAAAGAGAGAAGAAAAACAACCTAATGTCTTAAAGATAGTTGGGTGTTTTCTAAATTGCTCTTGAAGATGTTGTTTGTGTCCCATAAGCTGAGGAGTACCTTGTCTGTCCAGGCAAACAATCAAGAGTAGGTGCCTTTTAAAACAAAAATCTTGAAGTATGATGAGAATTTCATGAAAAATGACATTTATTGCCCTAGCTGGTGTGATTCAATGGACTGAGCACCCAGCCTGAGAACTGAAAGGTCGTCAGTCCGATTCCCAGTCAGGGCACATGCCTGGGTTGTGGCTGGGTCCCCAGTTGGGAGTTTGTGAGAGGCGACCAATTGAAAGTCATCTGATGGTTGTATCTCTCAAACATTGATGTTTCTCTCCCTCTCTTTCTCCCTACCTTCCCTTCTCTCTAAAAGTAAATAAATAATATCTTTTAAAAAAACTAATCACATTTATTGATTACTTATCATGTACAAGGCACTCTGCTACCCCTTCATATGCATTATCTTGTTTAATTCTTACTCCATAACATCATTCCCTCTTTATGGCTGAGGAAACCTTGACTTAACTAGAGCTAAATAGCTTGTTCAAGGTCATAGGCTGGTGTGTCACAGACACAGCATTAAGAAGGGTCTGTCTGACCCCTCCATGCCAGATGGCCACGTGCAGATACCCATCTCGTGGGCATATCTGCCTTCTTGATGCCGGCCTTTGGGTGCCCTTCAGGGTGGTTTTAAATGTACAAAAACCTGTCCAAAAGGCTATTTTTTTCTAAACAATTTGTGTTCATTTCTGAAAAGTCTCATTTATAATACCCAAGTTTTTCTCTTTTTTTATTCAAAGTTTTTCTTAATTTATGATTTTATTGTTATTTTAAGTCTAACAATTTTTGCAATCACTTTAAATGGCTTTTAATAATGTTAAAGTTGGTGATGGGTACCATGGGGATTAATTATGCTCTTCTCTCTATTATTGTCTGTTTAAATTACCTTAATAACTTTTTTAAGAAATTATAAAATAAAGGACATGCAGTAGAATGTCATTTAACTTGCCACTTGTTTGTCACTGTATTCCAGTACATAAAACAATTCCTAGCATTTGGCAAACCACACACATTTGTTAAGATTAATCCTCATGAAAGTAAGGCATGTCCAAATCCTATCCTTTGCAGTTGACCCGCACATTTGGAGTGTCGGGATCAATTTTAGCCAGCACACGGCGTGAATTCAACAGAGCAGCTAAGCAGCGTTCAACCAGTGCTTGTGGGCTGGCCGGGCGCCAGGAGCAGCCCGTCCCGCGCTGCAGGGGCTGTGGTGTGGCCCACGGGCCACAGTTCCTTGCCTGCTCACTCACCCCAACTCTGGAGGGCCCTCCTGGGCTGGAAGTGGACCCTGGTGGCCATGAAGCGAGACAGGGTACAGTGGCAGCTTGTTAGGGATGTGATCCAGCGTTTTGAGAGGAGGGGCTTCAAGCTGGAGGGGATGAAGACGCTTTGGGTCTGGGAAGGCCCCAGTGTGGTCTGCACCTCAAGTGCCATGTAGGACCCACTGGTTCAACTGAGGCTGCCCCAGGCACCATCCTCCAGGGAGACTTCAGCTTCCACATCAGTAGAAACAGCATTCCTGCCAGCAACTCCGTGGAGGGAGCCCAGACGGAGACCCAGCTGTGGTTCCAGAGCAGTGACCTGGTGGATTGGACAGATGAAGCCCCCCGTGGCCTGTACCCAGCCTGAGCCTCAGGCTGCCCTTCTGCCCCGGCCCAGGGCAGCTAAACCAACTTTATGTGCTTTTTGGTATCCTAAGCCAGCAAGAGAACAGACCAAATCTTTTTTTATATAAAGAGTTTTTTTTAAGATTTTATTTATTTATTTTTAGAGAGTGAAGGGAGGGAGATAGAGAGAAACATCAATGTGCGGTTGCTGGGGGTCATGGCCTGCAACCCAGGCATGTACCCTGACTGGGAATCGAACCTGTGATGCTTTGGTTCACAGCCCGCGCTCAATCCACTGAGCTACGCCAGCCAGGGCCCCAGACCAAATCTTTTCCATACCAAAATGCCAGACCACCTTTGGGGTGTCTCCAAAATTGGGTAGTTTAACCTGCCCTGCAGGGGAGACATTAAAATTCATTGTGGCATGCAAAAAAAAAAAAAAAAAAACCCCAGAGAGAGGGAGAGCAGTTAAGAAAGAAGAAATGTTCTAACTGGAGCTAATTATTATGAGCCGTTAATGTTTTTATAATTTAATCTTGCCTCTACCTTGGTAATCACTCATTTTTCTTTGCCTCTTACCACTATAGGTACCAGTGTACTGCTACAACAAAGTGAACGAAAGCTTGGGAAAAGTGAAATTCAGTTCCTGATTTCTGATAACCAGGGTTTCAGTTGCCCTGAAGCGCAGACCCTTAAACTCACGGTTTGCAAGTGCCTGGATGGCAGTGGCTGTGTGGAAGCGCTGCATGAAAGCTACTTTGGCCTGGGGCCTGCAGCAATCGCCCTAATAATTTTTGCAATTCTGCTCTTGCTACGTAAGTATTTTTAAAGCCAGTCTTTGGCTCTGTTAGTAATTAAGGGCTCGACTAGTGTTTAGTTACCTTAGCTGTTATTGACTTCTTTACAGTTACTGCTCACCCCACTGGAACACTTGAGGCTGAGAAGGGAAACAAGAATTGATCACGGATAAATTCACTGAAGTTGGTTATAGCGCTCCTCAGAACTTTGTTATAAAAATGTGTTATTTCCTCATTTAAATAACCAAGGTTATTGTGAATGATCTTCCGCCACCTTTTAACACAGACCTTGTTGGTGTCCCCATTTTTTTTGTTTTTCTTTTTATTGATTGATTTTAGAGAGAGAGAAGGAGAGAGAAACATCAGCTTGTTGTTCTACTTATTTGTTTATGCATTCATTGATTGCTTCTTGTATGTGCCTTGACCAGAGATCAAACCTGCAACATTGGCATGTCAGGATAATGCTCTAACCAACTGAGCTACCTAGCCAGGGCTAAATTTTTTTTTTATTAAAACATTTTTTTAAGTTACAGTCTACATTCAATAATATTTTGTGTTAGTTTCAGGTGGAGAGCATAGTGGTTAGACAATCATTTACATTACAAAGTGTTCCCCCTAATATTTCCAGCACGCTCCTGGCACCGAGTGTAGTCATTACAATATTATTGACTCTGTTTCCTGTGCTGCACGTTACACCCCCGTGACTATTCTGTGACTCCCAGTCTGTACTTTTCAGTCCTTCCCCCTTCTTCACCCATCCCCCCAGCCTTCCTCCCCTCTGGCAACCATCCGTCTGTTCTCTGGATCTGTGAGTCCATTTCTGTTTTGTTTATTCATTTATATTGTTCTTCAGGTTCTACATATAAGTGAAATCATGTGGTACTTGTCTTTCTCTGACTGACTTACTTCACTTAATCAGTGCCCCCATTTCGATAATCTCTGCGAGGGAGGAATGTTGTCTCTAGTGTCCAGTGCCTAGAACAAGCCTTGCCCACAGGAGGCGCTCAGACCTGGTTTGCTGCATGAATTTGGATTATGGATACAACGTTATTTTATGAACTTATTTTATGTTCATTGATCTTTGCTTTGCACATTCAACTTGTCAGAGCCACCCTCCCCCGCCCCATATACTCTGTTGGGTTTGCCCTTCACCTGAGCCAACAGTAGTGAGACCTCTGAGTGCATCCATGCCCCCTCACAGTGACAGCCAGTCCTGCCTGCCCTGCATGTTCTCCAAAGACCTCAGGTTCCCTTTCATGAAAGAACACAGGACTGCAGCCTGGGGTCACGTGGCCAACACTCCACTTGACCACTGAGCATGGGCGGAGGACCATCTTCGAGGTAGCCCCAGCTCTCTGTGACAGAGGAAGAGCTGATTAAAGCCATCAGCAGATGTGCAGTTGAATGCACAGCACTCAACAATGTACAGTGTACTTTTATACCGTCTTTCTACTTTATGATACAGGCACAGAACAGCAAACTACTTGTCTCAGCTTCCCAAGTTTGCAGGGAGGTCCTGGAGCTGGGGCTGCATCTTTTATGTGGGGATTCCTTACACCACCTTCTCATCGCACATTCCCCAGGGCCTTTTGGGTATTTGTCACGTGGTACACACTTGATAAATGTTTGTTGAATTTGTGTAAATATTGGATTGCCACAAGCTGATTTTAGTCTTTTCATTATTCACAGTAGTTGTGACTGTGTTGTCAACGATTGTGCATAAAGAGTCTAGGGGGTAGTCACTTCGTCACTGGAAGATGCCAAATGGGAGTGGCAATAAAACCTGTTGTGATTTGGGGCCCACTGCTTGCAGGGTGTAGTTAATTCTATACTACCCGGATCCAGAGGCCAACACTGGCCTTCACTTCCTCCTGGAGGTAGAATCAAATTTAAGGAGGGAGCTCTGAGATTGGACTGAACTCTAGATCTATTCTAAGGGTTTTACTATAGAATTGTTTTAGCAAATAGTCAACTTGTACCTCAGTGAGTCAGCCTTTTGCCAAAATCTACTGTCGGATTAACTGGTAAAGAATAGAAGTTCCAGTGCGCTTGAACATAGGAAAATGTTTCTACCCTGAGGAGCTTTTGATTTTTTTAACACATAAATATTTTTATTTTGGATAGTGAATATTCTCATATTAAAAATTAAAGTGGTTTAAAAAGACAAAAAGTTTAACCTTTAAGTTGGTTTTGATGGTTTGGATACTATCGAATTCAGTCTTGGTGTCCCACCCAGTAACCACGCTCAGCCTCTTAATAAGGGACAAGGCCTCTGAACCTGCCCAACTCCCTCATCCTGCCTGTCGACTTTGGTGTGCTGCCCCCAGACAAGCAGGTGAGGTCGGATCGGGGTGAAGAAAAGAAAAATAGAAATAATGCTGTAGTAAGTGAAGGCTGAACTCTAGGAAGTGATACGCAAATTGCAAAATTATATAACATACATTTTTTTTTAAAGTTCAGGACTCACCTTTTATTTGTGTTTAATTTTGTTTTGTTCCAGTTGTACCCCTTCTTCTGCTGATGTGCCATTGTGGAAAGAGTGCCAAAGGCTTTGCCCCCATTCCTGGCACCATAGAGATGCTACATCCTTGGAATAATGAAGGGGCGCCACCGGAAGACAAGGTCAGATAATCAGATATCAGTGGAAGTTGTCTCCTTTTCTTATTTTAAACAGGCCTTGGGAAGTGTTTCTAACATTTTAGGTCATGAGAGAGTCAAGTGGGCCTTACAGATTTCATTCACATGCCTTTGAGTAAAACCTATTTTGTGCTTGTTGCCAGGGCAGAGTTGAGGTGGTGTTGCTGTTCTGTGACAGGTCTCATGTTGCAGAGAATGCAAAGCAAAAGTTAGAAAGAGCAAGAGTATGTAGAGATTTAGGATGAAAATATTTATTATTAACAGTATTTCAAAACCAGGTATTTCTGCATTTTCACTTCCCTTAATACATAGGGTTGGCAGAGGTATGCCCACCACCCATAACAGTTGTAAAAGATCACAAAATCCCCTGTTCTACCTGCATAACAACCACCTCCCACTGTCTCTTTACTGCATCTTCACCCTGGGTCTCTCATCACCATCTGTAGTGAGCATCATATCTCATAGGATGTGATCAGCACCAAGTGTCAGAGAACTCAGAATAACAGTGGCTTAAATATATATATGGGCGGTCCAAGACCATCATGCTGATTTCATATGGCCGCAGGCTTCTTTTTCCTCGTTGTTCCTCCATGGATGAGTTCCATTCTCTGCTGTCTTCATGCTCCAGACAGGCACTGCCTGCTGTGCCCACATTCCAAAAAGTCGATAGGAGAAAAGTGAAGATCCGCTCTTGAAGAACACGTCCCAAAACGTGCATTCTCCATTTCTACTCTGCTTGAACTCACACTAACTAGAACTTCGTTGGGTGGCAATTTCTAGAGGCAATCGAGTCTTAAAAGTATAGTTTACATTTGGGATGAACATGCATCCAGTTAGACAAAAAATAACAATTGTATAACCAAAAAGAAGACATTAAACGCCAGAGGAAAGTTGAAATACAATTGGTGCCAATAGAATAAATGAGCCAAGTCTATATTTAAATAACTTGTTTTCCTTTTGGATGATAATCATCTAACAAAACAGGAAGGTAGAATGGCTCTTCAGAAGCCACAAACAGAAGTCAGTCAACCCAAAGCAGTTTCCCTAATTTGCTTCTGCGGAAATAGCTTATTCCCATCGTATACCCACTTAGCTCAGATGCTACAAACGTGCTGACCCTTCATCCTTCCAGCTCAGTTCTCAACTGTATTTGCCCTCACAGGTGGTGCCATCGCTTCTGACGGCAGATCACAGAGAGAGTGTAGCAGTGGGCAGTGGCGCAAGAGGTGGAGTAGGGGCTGGAGCAGTCAAGGAGTCCACCGTGAAAGGGAGTAGCTCGGCTTCCTTTACCAGAGTGCAGCATGACATGTCCGAGGTGGATGGGAGGTGGGAAGAACACCGAAGCCACCTTTCTGGGGGTGCCACCCAAGTGACAGGAACAGCAGGAGCTGTCATAGGCGGTGAAACCATAAGGACCACAAGAACCACGGGGGCTTTCAGAGACATGGCCGGAGCTCGAGCAGCTGCTACTGCAGTGAACGAGGAATTCTTAAGAAGTTATTTCATTGAGGTAAGTGTTGGTTTTTAGGTACAAGGGGAAAAAACATTTATATGCTAATGTGGTACTTTTAGGGTGATCATTGGCCTCAGATCTGGATAGGACTTTGGGGTTTTTTTGTTTATGTTTATGAGAATGCTTACAGTTAATGAGGGAAGAGAGATATGACCCCACAATCTGACTTCTCACAAAGGCTTTTTTCACATTCATGTTTTTGCCTCCGAATGCATTTCTGCTCTTCATTCCAAGAGGCAGAGAGAGCAGACTGTACCTGGGAAGCTACCATCCTTGGGGTGCAGGGAACATAGCAACATAGAATCTTGCAGTGGTTCCTAAAGCCGCTGCCTTTTTTGCACTCCGATTTCATTGGCCAGAGCAAGTCACATGGACCAAGCCGGATGACAGTGGGGCAGAAAGTATAATCTCTCCCCAGACTTTAAATATGAGACCTAAAAAACACAGTCTGTGATGTCCATTTAAGTGTTGTCTTCTGAATGAGAGCATTTGGCTTCTCTGTGGAGGTGGTTCATAAAAAATTAGGAGGAAAGTTGCAGGAAAGATGATCGGTTACAGTCTGGAAGCTCACTTCCAGAATTAAGAATTAGGAGCAGAACTGGGTGCCTTTCTTGAGAACAAAGCCCATGTGTCCCATGGGCAGAGTCGGAGTGACACTCATCTGGAGGATACTTAAGAGAAGTAAGGTGATGTCTTCCACGGAGGCCAGTTTATTTCTGTCCTCTCTCCCCTAAATGGTTACACATTACTGGAGTGCTTTCCCACTTTCTCTTTCCTTCTACGTCCTTCTCTTCATGTCATCTGCCTGCCCCCTAAGTATTAACTTGACCAGGAGAAAGGGATAGGTCAGTGTCAGGAGGGGAAACCACTTAGCCTCCCCTTTCTGTTTCCCTGCACAGCTCCATTCTGGTGCCCTCTTTGTTGTATCCTGATACGTTTTTCCTCTCTGCTCCAACCCTGCTCTAGGCAGCCTTGGTTATGTATGCATGTGCGGCTTTTAATTCAGAAAGTGTTTCAAACTGATCAGAAAATAGGCAAGAAGAGAAATTTTGAACTCCCGCGTACTCTTTACCCAGGTGACCCAAACATTAGCACCTAGAGCCACATTGTCCCACCCCATCCTCTGGTCTCACACACACACACACATGCACGTGGGCACTCGCATGTTCTCTCACACGACCACAGCACAGTGAGCAAACTTAGAGATGTAGCAGTGACACATCCAAACTGCGGTGTACCCAGACAACCATGATGACGTCTTACGTAGCGTTTGTTTTTCCTGTCCAGGGCCCAGCCCAGCGTCCTGCGTCTCATTTAGTTGTGACATTTTAATCTCTTTTAATCTGGATCAGTCTCCTCTCAGCCTTTCTTATCTTTTACAATATTAATATTTTTAAGGCAGCTGGCAGCCATGTCATAGAATGTCCTTCAGTTTGGGTTTCTCTGATGTCTCCTTGCATTTAGACTCAGGCTGTGCATTTCGCCCAGGAATATTGCCTTGTTCTTCAGTGAAGGTGTGTCACCAATCATATGCCTCTGTTTTTATTTCCATTTTAGAAAGCTGCCTGTTGTACTGAAGAAGATGACAATCACACAGCCAAAGATTGCCTTCTGGTTTATTCTCAGGAAGAAACTGAGTCTCCACATGGTTCCATTGGTTGTTGCAGTTTCATTGAAGGAGAGCTAGATGACCACTTCTTGAATGATTTAGGGTTTAAGTTCAAGACACTAGCTGAAGTTTGCTTGGGTCAAAAAATAGATATGGATGTGGAAATGGAGCAGAGGCCAATACCTGAGAGAGAAACAGCTTCACATACACTCTCCGAGCAAACACATACACTCTCTGAGCAAACACATACACTCTCCGAGCAAACAAAGGTTAATTCACAGAATACCTACTCCTCTGGTAGTGGCTTCCAAGTTCCAAAACATTTGCATGAAGCTAATGCAGAGCAAATAACTCAGGAAGTAGTCACTGAAAGGTCTGTGTCTTCTAAGCAGGGTCAAAAGGTAGCTACACAGCTCCCTAATTCATTGGCTTCTGGTAGTGTCATAGTGACAGAAACCTTTGCCACAGGCTCCACTGTGCCACCACCAAGCACTGTGATCCTGGGCCCCAGACAGCCGCAGGGACTTATTGTGACGGAGCGGGTGTATGCCCCAGCTGCTACCTTGGTAGACCAGCATTATGCTAATGAGGGTAATGTCATGGTTACTGAGAGGGTTGTGCAGCCTAATGGGGGCCTGTCTGGTCCTCTGGAAGGCACTCCGCACCTGCCGGATGGGCGTTATGTTATGGTCAGGGAGAGAGAGAGCTTCCTTACTGCCAGCTCAGGTGTGCAGCCCACTCTGGCCACATCCAGTGCAGCAGCAGGGCAAAACGTGACGGTTACAGAAAGGGTGCTAACACCCGCTTCCACCCTGCAATCCAGTTACCCGGCTGCTGCTGAAACCTCCATGACGGCCAGAAAGACCGTGGTTTCTGGAGCTGGAGTCCCTGGCCCTCTGCCAAATTTCAGTTTCGAGGAATCTGGGCGTTCTAGCTCTACTGTAACCACGTCGTCCACCAGAGTCTCCAAGCACAGCACAGTGCAGCATTCTTTCTCCTAAATGGTCAGCCACAGTCGGACCCAGAGCTGAACAAGCAGTGAGTGAGTTCATGTTTTCAATGGACCTGCCTTTCCTTGCTGCTTACAGACATAAGAGGTACATACACAAAAGTAAAACCTTCTCAGCCACTGGCAGACATGGACCTTGCTCAGCATCCAGGAGAGTACTTCAGAAATACCCTTGGACTTCCCGAGGGCGCCACCATGACGCTGTGTCTTAAGTGCCTTTCGGTGAGTTGTGGCCACACAATATTCACAAAGCAAGTTAAACAGAGAGTAAGCCTGGCTTCTAAGGATTTCCCAGCACAATACAGAGCGCCCAGTTCCCCAGCCATACAGTAGAGCAATCACGAAGCCTTCGGGGCCTCGGCGCACCGTGCCAGCGTTGCACGTTGCTCTTCTCAGCCCGTTGTTACCGCACCAGCAGCTCGTCAGCACTCATTTATTCAAAGACACAGACACAGTTCGGGTGATGCTGCACTTGTTTTCCTCAAGACCAGAGGCCTTCCGGTCTGTGTGAGGGTGATCGAATTTTGGAACATTGATTTGGTAAAAACACATATGTTTCTGTGCATGTAACTGTGTGTGTTGTGTGACCTTAGAAATAACATATCCTCCCTTTGTCTCAATAATGAGAATACTGAGTATTTCCAAGTCAGTTGAATAATCCAGGGGAAAATTCATAAATATAAAATCACTTTTTATAGTAATACTATACTATTTATAAAACCTCAGGATATATTCTCATTTTGTACAGCTAAATTGACCACTAGACCATATACACTGTGAGAAGAACCATGCTTATTTCAATGCTGTTATTAATCCTCAGTGTCTAACATGGATGCCAAAGCAGTAGTTGTAGAATTAAACTGGATGATGGAAGCCATTCTCTTTAATTTACAATTTCAAAACATGGAAAGACCTTATCACTTCTGTAATGATGAGTTTGAAATTATGATTTTACTCTATGTCTCAAACTTAACACATCAAATATGTAATCAATGTGAATTTGTATGTCACCCTTGCCCCTTTCTGAAGTGATTTGGGTGTTTTGACCAAATAGATTTTATTTCTATTGCTCCTTGAAAAAAGAACTTATTTCAAGTTGCAAAGTATATGTGCCTATGAGTAACAATTTATATAAATATTCTTCACAACAAAATAATTTTCATAGATTTTAAATACTGTGTAATTTTGTGAGTTTTCCAAATATTTTGCTTAGGGAATGGAATCTTTAAAAATTTATTTTTATAGCACATTTATAGAAATATTGTTGACTTGAATTGTGTAATGTAAAATATTGATACTTTTTGCTCCCACAGACTGTGAGTAAAAGACAAATATTTTCAGATATCATAAGTCCGTGGCCAAAGTGAAGGTCCTTCTTCCATCTAAATTTTGTGCTCTCTACTTAGTAAGTGTTGTTAGTTTCTTCTCAGTGTAGACTTAGTAGTTGCACTTTGCCAGGAATGCAGCAGGAATGGCACCACTGTGTGAAAGGTAAAAATGACAGTACTTCGAACAAAACGTAGTCTTAAGCTTCCTGGAGCAGCCTTGAAAACTCTAGCCTGTCAAATGTGTCTCATGAAATCACATTTTCTAAATGATTTCTTTGTTCCCAAAAAGATGATTTGTATTCGTTTTTACATTCATTCCTGGAAAAAACTATATTTGTGTGTCATCAAAATATTTAAATTAAAAAAAATGACCTTTAGAGCAACTCTTTGCCCGTATCTTTTTATTGCTCTGTCCTGTTTTACAAGGAATGTAGCTGGTGCTCGAGAGCCAGGGGTCACGTCCTGAGGGCAGGTGCCGGGTGGACCTGAGTATTTTAATTAGAACTGCTGATGTGCAGCTCAGCCAGCCCCTTGGGGGAGCACATTCCCCTTCCTAAGCAGGGTAGAACATAAGAAGACCCAGTTAAATTTGAGTTTCAGGTCAATATCGAGTAGGTTTTTACAGTGTAAGTATGTCCCTTAGTAAAGAGTTGTCTGTAGCCTGGAATTCAGATTTAACTGGGTGCTCTATTTCTGTTTGCCAAGTCTGGCAACTTTGTTCTTAAGAGACCGAAGTTGACTTCCTGTCCAGAATGTAACACAGGAGGTACCTGTAGGACCGACTGCAGAGAGCTTGCATGTCTGACCCAAAAAGATAAAATCATGAAATTCAACCAATGTTGAAGGGCTGTTTTAGCTGCTTGTCATAGTTTACAGGGGCAAAGATCAAAGTTCCTGGCTGTGCCATGATGTCACGTTAATAAATGTCGACACTGGCACACCGAGACACCCTCCGGCATTAAGACAGTGCTGCACTGCTGTGAGCCCGGGGCTTCCCCGGGTAGCACATGGGGGCAACGTTTGATTTCATGAACCTGCCGACCATATTCCAATCATCGCTACATCAAAATTTATACAAGAAAACACTGCTTATCAAGTATTGCCTAGAAATCATGTATTTCAGATAACTTTCAGATAATTAACTCTTTAACATCTCAAAATTTCTTGGTTTCGTTAAGTATAGTTCATATCCTCTCCATCATTACTACTTGTTTTCTCTACTTTGTTTTCATTAAAGAGGGATGTTAAAATCTCCAACATTGTGGCTTTGCCCATTGCTCCATTAAGTGTTTTGAAACATGTTATACCTGTGTTATTAGGCACAAACACATTTAGGATTATTGTGTGTTCCCCCCAGAAGTGGCCCTTGTATCATTGTGTAATGTCTCTGTCTCTCTCTGGTTATATTCTCGGTGTTGAAATCAACATCACCACACCAGCTTTCTCATGCCTAGTGTTTATGTGTCTCTGATCTTCTTACTCTGCACCAGTCTGTGCCTTTGGAATGTGTTCCTTGTAAATATCTAGATAGGTCTTGCCTTCTGGTCCACTATAACAATCTCTGATATTTCCCGGAAGGTTTTAATCTACTTAACAGCAGCTATTCCTGTGGGTGAGTTCAAGCCTACCACCTTCGTCTGTGTTCTCTCACGGTCCCATCTGTTCTTTCACTTCTCTGCTCCTGTCCTGCCTGCCTCCGTGTGTTGTGTCTTCTAGGTTCCACTGTAACTGCTCTGCTGACCTTTTAACCCTACCTCCTTGTGTTCATTCTGTAACTGGTGGTTCTTGTTACGGAAATGTAATCAAGAACAAAATCTCCTGCCCACCTAGAAAGATGACACAAACATAGAGAAAACAATTTTATTATTGAATACACATTAAACCAGAATGATACATGCATCACAGACACCTCATACAGAAATGGCAAAGATAAAAATCTCACATTTTTGTATAGCCAGGAAGATACAGCCATTATACATCTGTTCACACCAAGATACGTGAGAAACTGTCCTCAGACGAGACTTCCTAGGACCGTAGCTCATCATAAATTCACCTGGCAGTTGGGGAGGTTATTGTGTGTGCTGACTGCCTTTATCCAAAGAGATAATGAAACAAACATCTAGTAATGTGTGGGTCACCAGCCAGCAGTGATCACGGAACACTGTGGATGGCTCGTAAACACCTACTTCCCTGAAAATTCAATGCATCCTACGACATGCCCGAGAAAGAGTACAGGGTTGTCGGCCCTTACCTGGGCTGTTAGCGCACAAATCCACAAGCGCGCAAATCCACCCGAAGTTGATGCGTTGTCCACAGCGACGGCTCGTAGCCGCTGGTTCCAAGTGGTCTCGAACGGGGTCCCACACTTCTGTGGTCCCGAATCGCTGCCCCACATTGGGCGCCAGCTGATGCGTGGGTCCCCGGCCAGCAGTGACCATGGAACGCTGTGGATGGCTCGACGAGAAACACGCGAGAAAAAACATGCACAGAGACAAACTAGTTTCTGTGGGGAAGTAGGGACGAAATGGCCACCCCCCCCCGCAGTGGGGAACGCGCCGATTTACCGTCCATACCTGCTTTTATTGGGCTCATTTTGCATAATAATTCAGGTAAAGTACAGTACTCATTAGGGGGAAGTAAGGAACCATAGAAAACAAGGAACTCTGCCGGTCTATTTTCAGTCGGGATCAAAGAGCTGTAAGACTTTGAGGAACAAACTAACTTCCTCCTTGGACCCCTCTCATTCAACTGAGAGCATTCTAAACAAAGAAGGTTTCACAGTAATTTACATATTCTTTCTTAGGCCTGATCACCCGGGGAACCCGCCCTTTTCAGCACAGGGCTGTACCACCCTGTCATTGTTTCAGGCTTAGGTGGAGCACGGGAACTAAGGCAACCAAGAGATAAGGAGATTTTCTCCCAGACAATGAGAACTCAGGCTATGTCAAAGCCGAGGAGTGAGGGTCCATTGCCCCCTTTTGCTGCAGCCCCCCAAGTCCTTCTTTTGGGGGGCCTCCCAAAGTGATCGTGCCTGTCTTAGGTCATTCCCCTCTTGGGGAATCTTACCCGTCTTTGGCTAACCGACCAAGATTTTGGGGGTTCAGTTATGAATAAAGCAGCAGAAGCAGCATTCCTGCCAGGGAGATAAGCTTTTGTCTCCTTGCTGGCTTACGGTTCCAAGGGCATTCCCTTAGCCTTAGCCTAGGTGAGGGTTTCAGCTTCTGATACCAGTCAGGGCGGTTCCCAACAGTCTAGTATCTCTGTGACAGGAGGCTGGCCACAGTTTGGGTCCAGGCAACCATGAAGAAGAGAGAGGGTGCGATCTCCCTTGATGTTCAAAGAGATGAGCCTCAGGCCTTCGAGAAAGACATTCCATCTTGTAAATCTGGCAGTTTTAAAAAGGTGTGTGGACCATCTGAAAGAGGCAGAGAAAGAACAATTACAAGGCTTTTTTTGCTTTTTTGTTTTTTTTTTTAACAAAACACTAAGACGGGAGAGGGGAAGGAAATTCTCCCTTTGTCACCAGGAAAAGAAAAATTTTTCCTATTTTAGATTTGTTCTTACACTCTACGGCAGTGATTTTCAAATTTTTTCATCCCACAGCATACATAAACTATTAAAATTCTGTAGCACACCAAAAAATATATTTTTGCCAATCTGACAAAAAAAAGGTATAACTTTGATTTGTTCACACTGACGGCTCTTGTGCTGGCTGTTATCATTCCTGTATGTGACAGTCTGAGGGAACAGAGGGCAGTGTCCCTGACTAAACAGTGGGGCACCGCACGCTGTAGAAGTTCCCGCAGCACCCGGCCGAAAACCGCTGCTCCGGGGCTACGCTCTGTGTGGTAAGCGGTGGCCCGCTGGACAGCACAAATACGGGCCATTTCCACCACTATGGAAAGATGTATTTTTGGCAACATAGCTGTGGAAATTATACTATGTAACTTTAATATCACAGCCTACCTTTACGTATTCTATTTCACCAAAACTCTACGTAAATCTTGAACATCTGCTTTGTGGACCTTGCTGTCATTAGGTCCCTGATCCTCACACCCATGTTCTAACCAAGTGGCCCTCCAGCGTCGCCTCCCTTCCCCCACACCTTCCAGCAGAGTCCCACCCCACCCTCCACCCACTGGCTTTAGTGTGTTATTGGCATGAATATTCTAAAACCTGTATCAAGTCCAGTTCTAAGTCTAAATGGACTCATTGGTCAGATAACAGACCCCCCCCCACCAACTCCCCACCAACCCAGGAGCCAACTTGAAATATGATATGAGGAATGTGGACCTCAGCTAAAAATCCAGATAGGCCCTCGGCCCCAGGTTTCCCATGTGCCTCCTCTTATCCACGCTCCACGCCTGTGCACCCCGCTCCACGCCCCAGGAGCTAGTCCTTTATCGGTTGCTTCACCGGGTGTCAGAGCCCTCGGGCCTCTAGTCGGGCTTGGCCAGTGGGAGGCATTGGCTGCAGATTGGTGAGAAGGAGACAGATCAGGTCGGCTGTTTCTTCTCGTGTCCCTCTCTGCGGGCCACTCTCTAAACAGCAGCTCCCTCTCTGAGGTCCAGGACCTCCTAGCTCTCCATGCTCAGGGAGGCCTGTTGGTGGTGGCTGCCCCCCTCCCCCGACCGCTGCCAGCCTGAGTCCAGCACCAGGACCACCCCTTGAGCTCAGCTTTTGTAAATGATCCACTGAACTCCTCACTTCTACCTGCTTCCTCTGGACCATCACTGACACCAGCATTCAGTTTCTAAATAATGAATCATTTGTACAAATCATAAGAACTCCCCCTCTGAAAATCTCACTGTATTAGCCCCTGGTTGGTGTGGCTCAGCTGGTTGGGCATTGTCCCACAAACCAAAAGGTCATAGGTTAGATCCCTGATCAGGGCACATGCCTGCGTTGCAGCTTCAGTCCCCGCACCTACTAAAGGCAACCAATTGATGATTCTGTCCCTCTTTTTCTCCCTACATTTCCCTCTCTCTAAACTCAAAAGTAAAATAATTTTTTAAAAATCCCGTTGTGTTAACTTGCTCTGGCTGCCATACAAAGTGTCACCGACTGGGTGGCTCAAACAAGACATTCACTTTCTTACAATTCTGGAGGCTAGAATTTCAAGTGTAAGGTGTTGACAGAGCTGGTTTCTTCTGAGGCCTCTCTGTCTGGCTCCCAGATGCCCCTCTTCCCCCAGTACCTTCTCATGGCCTTCCTCCCAGCGTCATCTATGCCCAACTTCCTCCTCCATCCTGACAACCTCATTTTAACTTAATTACCTCCATAAACAACTTAGCCCCATATATAGTCAGATTCTAAAGTACTTGGTGGTTAGAATTTCAACTCATCACTTTGAGGAAACAACTTAGCCCATAATAATACCCAGTACACACACAGACTGAGCTTGAAAAGCTGTGCTACTTTTTTCCCCGTGAAAGTCATGAATTTTTTGTCCAACTATTTGATTAATAATGTACATTACTTTTCACAGTAACGACAATTAACCTGGGTTGAAAGCAGCCTGAATGAGGAGCCTGTAGCTCCAACGAGCCTTCAGAGGAACCTCAAAGGTGACCGAAGCGAAAGCACAGCTGGTGGCGTGACCCCTGAATCGTGGGCCTGGGGACTGCTGGCAGCAGCAAAGGTCCCCAGCTCACCTTTCCTGTCCTGTGGCCCAAGGCTGACCTTAGGATGGGACCTGGGTGCCCAGCTTCCCCTCCTCTGCTGCTTTCAGCATCTTCTAGCAGAAAGTTTGGTGTCACAATCCTCTTGAGTTGGGCCCTACTGGAGCAACCTCGAGGTGTGTCAGTCACTGCAGTTGTACCTGGATTTTATTCTCAGGGAAAACACCATAGCTTATGCAAGATTCAAATTGATACCATGTTCAATACCACACCATAGGGGGAAGTGAATTGGGTGTAGCCCTTGGGAATACTGCTATGGAAAAATGGGGACATGCACAAAATACAATCATAAAATCTTCTAAATATGCTCCTGCTAGCTGAAGCCCAAGTTGAGTTGCTTTAGCAGTAAACTATGTGAACATTGACCTGTTCATGTTCCTCCACATGCAGATCCTCTGAATGACAGAAATATATGGAACAACAGAAGCACAGGTATCTAAACCTCGGCACTTCCCCAAACCATGGACTCTGGGGCATGGGAGTGAGTGTTATATGCTCTCTGGCCACCAGATGGTACTGTGTACCCAGCAAAAGATGCAAGGTCCACCTGTATCAAAGCTAGGAAAGAAAAAAACGAAGCAATTTAAGTAAGTTCATAAGCAAGGGAAACTCACAAAGGCAATATTTACCTTTGCCAACTGCCTTTGCTAAGTGAGTTTCTCCCAGACACAGTGTAATATGCTTTGGGACTGCCTGGAAAATGATGTCCAAATTATGGAAGTTTAATAGAATCTGCTCCTCTCCTAGCAAAATACAAACGTCTTTCTGAAGGTCAGAAATGCTGCACTTTGGTGGAAATGATCCTGGCTTGTGGCTTTCCAGATAACACACTCAGCCTGGTGTGGGCTGATTTTAAGAACAGACGTTGACTTTTCCTGCTGAACTAAATTCAATGAAGCAAACATTTGTGCAGAGCAGTTCAGTGGCTTCAAATTTCTTCCAAGATGAATAAACTTGCCCTCCAGGGTCCAGCACAGTAGCATAGGCGGTAGCTACAAACACGGTAGTCTGAAAACCAATACAACCGATAATAAACAACATTGAAGAGAGAAAATGCCAAGGCTGCTTGGAAGATGAATTTCTAGATGAGGTCCCAGATGTGGAATATCTAAGAAGTGTCAGAGAGGTGGGCTTTCCATGAAGAGTGAAGACTACGTGAATGTGGATCAGCTTGATAGAGACGTCACACAGGTGAGAGCACCAGTATTTGAAAAGTGGGGGTCCTGGATGCAGTGTAGGGTATGGATGAGGAGGTGGGTGCAGACCACAGGCTAACGCTGGGGGAGCAGAGTCTAGTCAATAGAGAGCCCCTGAAAAATCCCGAGCAGGACCATCTGACCATCAGGTTTTGGGAAGGAATCCTCAGGCTGTCCTGAAGAGTGGGCTGCAGGCAGGAAATTCTGAAGGAAGAGAGCAGGAGAAAGTGGGAGGTAACTCCAACCCCTGTGAATGTTAAATATTAACCTCTTATTTTTTTCCTCTGGCTCTTCATTGATTTCTGCATGGACCAGTGCCTTTTTCCTTGCTGTCAAGTAAATTTTAAATGCTATGTCAATAAGGACACCAAACCAGCAGAAAAGTAGATACAGTTATGGCAAAAATGTTTCCCTAAACAAAATTGGAATATAGCATTTGGCAAAATGCTATATTCTTTTTTTCTGACCTGTGAATTTATTTGTATAAAAAGTGTTACTAAGTCAAGCAATCAAAATAATATTGAGTCACTTGCTCAATGAATCCCTTACATTTAAAAATAATAAACGTACTTGAAATTAGACTACTTCAGAAAACTGTTAACATATGTTTGCCCCCATGAAAGCTTGATTTCACTGTGGCGTCCCTTGTGAAATTACCAGCTTTCTGAACCAAGAACATTGTCTTAATTCATCCCTTATTCTCAGTACATAAAACAACGCTTTATAGGTGGCAGGTACTCAATTACTCTTTGTTGTCGTGGAACTGCCCTTAAAGTAAGCAGAACTATTGAAATTAACTGAATGGCATGCCTTGTGTCACTGGACATTTCCCCCCACGTTCTGTTGGGAAACTTCATATACAAGCAAATCTGAACAAATTCTCAGTGAACGTCCATACTCCCATCACCTGCCTTCCAACACTGTCATTTTACCGCGATGGCTTTATCACGTGTCTACCTGCCCACCCATTTGTCTATCTGTCCATCAATCCATCTTAACTTTTTATGAATTTCAAATAAAAGTATAGCCTGAAACACACTCTCCCCTCAAATACGTCAGTGCACATATCTTTAGAGTTTAGGATGCGCTTACATTGTATCTCTGAGATGAAATCATGTACAATGAAATGGTGCCCTGGAAAGAAGCATTGAGTTGGAAGTGGATACAGAAGGAAAAAACACATGAAGCGTTCTCCCCATGTCTCTGAGAGCAGCTACATCCACGGCTTAGAGATAGGCGGGGATTCATGTTTTCCCAAGGAATGGGCTTTTTCATCCAGAGGAGTCCCTTGCAAATGAATAGAAATAAAACACACATGCAGTCTGGAGCATTCTCAGAAAGGACAGTATCATCCATGTTTTTCTTGCTATATCAGGGAGTAAAGTCTTAAAAATTCAGTTTAGAGATCCACCATCAACATCTGGGATGAAATAGAGATGAAGACAAACAGGATTTCCCCCTCTCCCATACGCCAGTAATATCTGGCTTTAAGTATCAATCAAGGGGCTAGGAAAGAGAAGCAGGGTGAACTGAGAAAAACTATAAAAGAAGTAGAAGGAACATCACGAGAAACCAATTCTCCAGTTCTTATCCCCCCGACCCTAACACGGCCCTGGGCATGGGGAATGAAGAGCGCCTGCTACCACATACAGCCTGTGACAATCGAGTGGTTCTCAAAGATCACCAGACTCTGCAACTTGGCTACTAAGATTTCACCTCAAGAGATAATATTATAATTATGACCAGATAGTTGTTCATCACAGAATTGTTTATCATGTAAAAATTGTAAGCAGCAGGTTACTGATAGAGCTCATTAAAAATCAGCTCTGTGCAATGCTACATGTGGGTTAAAGAGGCACTTTCAAGTTACCAGACGGCAAGACTCCTGAACTGTTTTAGTAATTGCATGGATACGTGGGAACATGGACTAGTGCATCCGTCCGAGCTTCCTGACTGCATCAGCCACAGCTGGCTCCATGGCCCACTTTTCTGAAGAGCAAAGGTAGAGCTCACAGGGGTGTGGTTCCAGGGCACACCCTGCCAGCTGCAGCTTTCAGGCACAGTGGCCTTTCTCACTCAGTGGTCCCTGCCCTGGTCAAAAACTGTTGTGACTGCGATCAGTCTGGAAGGGAGGAAAATAAACATGCATTTCCCTTTAGGAAAATACAACAGAGAAAGGATAGTGGTGGTGATAAAAATAGCATGTGATGTTTCCTGGGCACCGTGTAGGGTCAGGCACTATGCTAACTAAGCTTGTGTCATCCTATTGTCTGTCTTTATCTTCACCCCAATCCTAGAAATACATCCTATTGTTATCTCCCATTTTTATGGGGGAGTAAGCTGTGGGTTATGGCAGGTATGCCATACATCCAGCCCGGTGACCTGTCCCGTGCCTCCTCCGCCATCAGACACGCAGCCCTGGCCAAAGAAAGGACAGCAGGAAGAAGAGACAGGCCAAGAGTGAGGGGTGCTTCAGGACAGCAGAAAACCATTTATCATTTCCTCTATCTTTGGATTTGTTGGGACAGGAAGAGGCTCTGTAAACACAATTCAAGAGCCAAAGACACAGAAGAGGATTGTTCTGCTCCCCCTCTAAAATACCCTAAATTATTTTTTCATCACCGCAAACAAAAGCACAGGGCAGAAATTTCCGTTCACCTGTGATCTATGATGGACTAATCTTCTTAGCGGTCCCTTAGCAACGAGCAACAAACAAGGCCCGCGAAGCCTGGCGGAGGAGCCCTGCTTCTCAAAGAGCACAGTTACCACCTGGCACAGCCAACAGCCCCGAGGCTTGCAGGGTTTTAAAGGCCAGGTAAAGCTGTTGTTGGCTTGGTTTGATTTCTTTTTCCTTTAGTGCAAAACAAGTTTTCTTTGTTTTGGGGGTTTATAAAAAACTCAGGTGGTTTTGAAACAGACCAGATTGTGGACAGTGGGGAGAGTCCCCAGTTCGCTCGCTCGGTGTCTGAAGCCTGGAGAGACCGCAGCCTCTGCCGCTTCTCCGCTTTCTGTGTACACAAAAGTTCACCCCCGCCCGTGATGCTCAAGATGAGTTGTGACGTGCTTTGAAGTCCAACCTGTCAAGGCGAACTCTCACCCGTGGGGAAAAGAACAAGGATTTGCAATAAGGAAAACACATTTGTCCTCAATGAGAATGAAAACAAACTTGGAAGTTCGGCTACCCTAACCTTGCCTTCAGAGGTACTTCCCCCACCCATGAAAGTGGGGAAAGGGACCATTATCATTCTTTTTATCCACTCATGCTCACAGCCTCCATATCAGGAAGTTGTTCCTTACGTCTCACTGGAATCCTCTGTGCTACTGTTTCATGCTAATCCCTTCTCACACTCTCTCCATAATAGAGGCATCTCTCTCTCTCTCTTAATATTTTTCTTAGTCTTTTATTTACTTGACATGCATCATAAATTCAGTGCATCTTTCTCTTCTCCAAGTTCAATCTTTAAATCCCTTATTAGAAAGACATCTACTGCAGCCCTGACCAGTGTGGATCAGTTTGTTGGGTGGTGACCCACAAAGCGAAAATTTCGTTGATTCGATTCCTGATGAGGGCACGTGCCTGTGTTGCATGTTCAGTCCCCAGTCGGGGCACATAAGAGAGGCTACCAATAGATGTTTCTCTCTCACATCGATATTTTTCTCCCTCTTTATCTCCCTCCCTCCCCCTCTCTCTAAAAATAAATAAAATCTTAACATATGTATATATTGGACCTGGCACTAGGCTATGTCCTGTACAGAGAGCATTATTACTACATGGTCCTGGCCTGCAAGAAGCCTACGTTTTCATCAGGTGAAGTATTTAAAGAAATACTTCAGAGTGTTGTGTGAAGTTCAGTTGCTCTCTGCCATCCAGCAGCAAACCGAGAGAAAAAGGAACACCAGAATGTATCTCGTAGCCTTGCACCTACATGAACTGGAAATAAATCATGCATTTCCCAGATTCAAGGTACCATAAGTTATAAGATGCATTATTGCTTTAATAAGAGAACAAAAATGTCAGAAGTAGGAATAACTATAATAAGTATGTACATCCTCTGGATCCAAGGCAGGGCGTGGGGGGCGGGGGCTTCTTAAGGAAATACAGTAGAGTGTAATGATTTTCCTTTCTAACAGTTGACAGCTAATGATGAGAGACGAGTGCAGCTAATGATGGACTTCACTGTACCGAGTACCTGCTGTATGCTGAACACCTCAGCTTGTCCTGAAGAAGGGGTGGCATTGTCCCCATTTAACACCCCGGGGAAGTGAGGCTCAAAGGAAGGATCTGATTTTGACCTTAGACCCAGGATTTAAACTCAGGAGGTTGACTTATAAAGTCCACGATTGTTCCACTCTCCTAAGCTTCCTTTTACATTTCCCCTAAACCCCAAGGATTCCCAGCTGCTCCCCTTGAACCCTCCCCCAGGCGCACCGGACAGGTTTGGTTTCTCTAATCAGTAGACTCTCCCTGTACTCCACTTACGCTCCTCCCTCCCAGGGAATGGTCCCCGTGCCTGTCAACTCCAAGAACTGTTCCACCTCAGAAACCTCATCTCAGACCCTGGCTTTCCCAGGGCATGTCTGCGTTCCCACTACGTGCTCACCAGCCTTCTGGAGGCTTCTAGAAGCCTTTTCCTCCCTGCATGTGGATTCCCCAGACCCTTGTGGGAGCCCTCTACATGGTCCTGAAGTAGCACCCTGATTGCCCCACAGCCTTGGCATGGAATTCAGGAACCCAGAGTGCCCTGGTGGGGTGGGGAGGGGGATGCTGAGAGGACAGGTGGGCTGTCAGGAAATGAGGTCAGGCACAGTGGCCACCTCATCATTGGAGGCAAATGTCAGGGGCCTTGGTGTTCCGCCATCCACCCAAAGGACAGTGTGGACTTGGCCACATCTCAAGGGAGAGCAGCACAGGGCATCCAGGGACAGTCTGGGTGAGCCACAGCGGAGTCAGCACGTGGGAGGGGCTGTCCTGCTGGAAAGACAGGCACCTTTCCCCCAGGGCCCAGGGGCATTGCACCCAGAAAAAGTAAAGACGGAGAGAATGCAGAACAGCTTAAGTTAACCCAGAAATTACTGTTTTAAACTATGAGACAGAATTGTCTTTCTTTGGCAAGTTAAAGTAGTATCCCACCCCACTCCTGTCATTGACAGGAATGGGGGCTCCACATGGGTCATAGGAAATAAATGAAGACCAACTTCATGTGTGTTTGAGTAACAATATGTCTCAGCCAGGTTGTGTTCAGAAAAGTAGAACCACCCTGAGGGTTATGGGGTCAGATTAAGTATAAGTAAGAGACCTGCCACAATTATGGGAGGAACATGGAAAACAAAGGGGGGAGTGAGAGTGTCAGAGAAACCCACTGCCCAGCCCTCCTGATCCCTGGCTGGGTGGGCTGACCTGAGCTGGGGAACAGGAAGGTCAAGTGTGGTTTGGTTACCGACGTGGATGGCATTAGTGTCGTGTGTGTGTGTGTGTGTGTGTGTGTGTGTGTGTGTGTGTGTAGCTGTTGAGAAATTGTTCTTTCCTGAGCCAACTTTGGAAGAAGGAACAGTGGGATTGAAAGTCACTCAGAATCTTGCCTGTGCCCAAAATGCCACAAATGGCCTGCAGCATTCCAGAATCCTTTGTGTGAGGTCCTCTTTGGGTCAAGTTTCCATGGTTGCTAATTGTTCCTGGGAGTGATGAGTTCTAAGTCTAACCAAGTCTGGGCGTCCAGGGGGCATTGTGTAAACTGAGGCCCTGAGAGGTTCCCAGGCTCCAGAGTTCTGCCAGTAACGTGATGTAGATTGTTCCTCCTCAAACAGGGGAGTATGTGCTTGGGGCAGCAAGGGGTCCCTGTGCGTGGCAGGTGACGCAAACCACATCATAGCAACTGAGCATAATTGGAAAAGTTGGGAGTATTCCTAAAGCTGGATAAGTCATTCTAGTTGCCAAACAAAAATTATTTCTACCACACAAAACCTGCACGCAAATGATTAAAACAGCTTTTGTTCATAATTGCTTGGAAGCAACCAAGATGTCCTTCAACAAGCAAATAAAGTGCTCTAAAAAAATAAACCCTTCATTTTCTTAAAAAAAAATTTTTAAAGTTCTGGGTGTTTCTCTGTAAATGATGCTCTCATGAATTTAATTAAGGACCTTTCTGGGTCTCAAAGGATGTGTAATAAGTTTGAGGTAAACTGTTCCATGGAGGGCGTTGGAAAGGCATCCTCAAATAGAAAAAAGGTCAAACTTGGAGAGTCCGTTTTAGTCACCGCTGCAGTTTCCTCACTGAAGACAGGCGTGGCCTTGAGTGGCATAGCGTAGGTTAACTGTCCCAATCTTTCTTCATGTCTCAGCTGTAAAAGGTAAAGTTGACCACGTAGTAAGTTATATAATGTCTAAGCGCTGGGCTGCAGACACACCTGAAACTAATACAATGTTGTATGTCAACTAATTGAAAAATAAAAAATTATTTTTAAAAAAGAGTAGCTCTCATAGGCTGTTGTAAGCATTAAATATGCAACACCTAGCGCATAGCAAGCCCTCAGTAGATGCCTTCTAGATATTACTCTAGGCAAGCAAGCTGCTGAACCACTCTGGACCACAGTGTTTTCATCTGTACAGTGGGAAGCTAATGCTTGGGGATGGCTAAGGTGCCTTCCAGGCCAGGCATCCTAGGTTTCTGTAATTCCACAGCTGGGGAACAAGGCCTGGCTGAAAGAAGTCAGTCAACGCATTGAAAGGTGCTATGAAAAGCCATTCAAAGGGGAAAGGAAGGAATAGACATGTAATGAGAGCTGGTTCTTGGTTAAGCCAGCGTTTCCCAAACCTTGTGTCCTCTGATCTCCAGGATACAGGTGCTGTCGTCTCTCTTATACTAGAGAGGTATAAACTCCTCCACTCACCCCAAAGATGGTCAGGGAAGGGTTTGAACACAGGTCTGTCTGACCCACAGCCCATGTTCTTTCCTCTACTTCATGCTACCCTCATCCACTTCTGAGAGCCCTGCTTGTCTTCCACTGGGGACAGGGAGAGGCATGGAAATAGTGGGAACAACCTAGCAATATGATGGAGTGCCAAAGGGGATTTTCTCTGCCAGAACAGAGCATAATAAATCCTACTAATGAACGAGAGGAATCCCAGAGGTATATAGAGATACAAACATCCAAACAGGTTCACAGCCCTAATGACGCACCAGCAAGACAGCAAGCACTGAACAAGTCTGCGTGTCTTTTTTTTATTTTTTGAGAACAGTGTTTTTAAGAGCCTCTCACCCTTGATTCCACACTGAACCAGCGGCTCCAGCCCTACAGCTAAGAGGAAGCCCATTTTCCTGAGCTCTGGTGGTAAGACTCATCTCTTTTTGTGTAGGCCTCACTTCCCTTGTATTCACTGGCTTTCACTCATGCAGGTGGTCAGTCCCCTGTGTAAGACTTAAACCTGCAACCCTCATGCATTCCAGTGCCACATTATCCTTCTTATAGGGCATCGTCCAGTGTGGAAATCCCCAGATAATCCCCCAACCTCATTTGCACCACTTAAAAAAAATACTGCTTTCCCAGAGAGCTCTAAATTGAAAAAAACTGGCAAGGTGAGGGTTTAAATGTCAAATCTCAGCCAAGAATTCAACCAAACATGGTGCCTGGGCCCCAAGGACGTCCTGTCTCCCCCTCCCTCATTCCCTACTAGCTCCCAACTCCCAGCACCATTTCTCTTCAGACGGTCGTGGCCTGCGCACACACACCCAGAAAAAGCAAGGAGCCACTTCTGGGTAGAGGAAGTCTGGACAAGGGCAGCAGGTGCAGTGTGGCCCCCTCCCATGAGCCCAGGTCAGAGCCCAGGCTGCCTGCCCCAGAGGTTTGGATCTAACCTCCGATCTGTCTGTAAAAGCTGCTCAGGGAAAAAAGCATCCAGCACAATCACTGCAGGGTACAACCAAGAAGTAGCTACAAGAAAGAGCTAGAGTTGGTTTCCAGAGCAAATGTGCCTTAGGGTCCTAAACACTGAGCAGCGTGCCTGGGGACTTTAGGCCCAGAATGGTCCACAGGACCCCTCTTCCCAGGATCCCACCTTCATCTGGTCGCCCAGAGAATTCCAGAGCTCTTAGTGGCTGACCCCAATATACCTACTGTGGTAGAGCGACATGCTCTATGCTTCTCTTCATTTTCTGCTAAGCTCTCTATTACCTCTGGTTTCCAATGTGTAAGCCTAACACACTCTCCCAGCAAGAGGTTTTAGTTGTTTGAGGACAAGTTTATGTTTAAAACTTTTCTTGCAGCTAAGACCTAGTACTGCACTTCTCTGCAGGGCACTCATTGACTCACTGATCAAGCTGCCTCCTGCCAACACGCTGTCGCAGGTGTAGGCAGTGGCAGAAGAACACTCAAGAGCTCCCCCTTCAGGACCTCCGTCTGCGCTAGATGGCCAAGGACCTGCCAATCCCTGGCCCAGCTGTAGAAAGTGGTTGAAATGGATATTTTATCCAGGATTTCATTACCATTGATTCATCCAGCTACTCATCCAGTTACTATTTTTCAAACATGCACACACACACTTGATTTATAAAATACAAAATCATTTCAAGGCACTTCTGATTTTTATGAACTTTTAATCATAGATTTTTTTTTCTAAATGGGCAAATATTAAAAGTTCTTTTTTTCATGTAAAAGAAGTCCAAGAATTTTTCTTTTTTTAATGTAGAAAAATTCCAAGAATTTTTTTACATTAAAAAAAGAATTTCTACATCATATTAGGAATGGTTGGAACCACTGAGCTACACACCCAATGCTGAAGCCTTCCCCATTTGGTCAGGCAGTGCTCTGCTACCTGGAGCCCAGGGTCCAGGGTCTCCATTTATGAACTCAACCCACTGCAGAGTGAGCTCCTTTGAACGGGTACTTTCTGAGCCTGCCAAAAATGAATTTATGAATTCACAGAAGCTAAAAGCCTAGGGCAAAGTTTACATGCTACTGATGCAACTATCACCTTGACCTACTTACTGGGGGCTGCAACCAGATGCAGCCTAGAAATGTAATGCAAACAGCTCTATTTTAGCTTACAATAAACAAAGCCCAGTTCCAGTCCTCCCTGTTACAATGCAAATTTTTCAGAGTCCCATTGCTACATGGCCAGGAGGAGGAGACCACCAAGCTTCACCATATTTCCCGGCATTAATAGACACAATAGGGCTCCTCTCCCTCCTTGATCTAATTCACTAACTACCTGTATTTCCATGAACTGTCTGGCATGTCATAGTCATTTGGTATAGTGGGTCCCACTTAAATGGACATCCTGTGAATGCCCTGATAATTACTGACCCCTCTACATGTTTCATAATCTAAATGGCAGCTACCAGGTTAACTAATAAATATCCAAATTCTGGCAGGACTCCATATTTTATGATGACAATGTTTGTATTCAGGGAAAAAAATGGAATGGATCTTAAACTGAGACGTGATGTAGTGATCCCTATCCAAAAAACTGGGGTCCCTTTCCAAAAAGCTGGGACATGAAAGGAGATGGCCATGGGTTTGCAACTTTATTTGCAGAGTGTCCACAACAAACAGAACCAAAGATTAAGTTGCTTAAACAAAAATTTCAGGCAGGCCTGCCAATCTCTCCATCCACCGCTACTAATTAAACCAACATTTATGAATTACTATGTGCCAATAACAGTGCTGAGCTTCTTATCCATGATTGCATTAAATACTCCCTAACAGGCAGATGCTAGTTTTATTGCTGTTTAGCAGGTAAGGACATTGAGCCTCCCAGGTTGTATAAGAAAACTCAGGTAAAACAGCTAGTGCTGTTGAACGAAATTGGACCCAACACAGAGATTTTCTGACTCCAAGTGCATGCATTTTCCACTATGCTGCCTTGTCTCTCAAGGTAAACATTATTTCTCTGTGTAGGAGCCCTCACGGCTAGGACAGCTATAGACAGATTTGGCTATGCCCCTCATATAAGAGAGTAGGAGATGCTTGGAAGGCTTAAAGAAGTGTGGCACCAAAAATTCAAATTCTCTCCTTGAGATAAGAGACCCCGCCTAAGTTTTTAAATCAATATTCTCTCATCTGTCCCTGCTAAAGAAGAGATTTCAAAAACCCAATATGAGCAGACATGCACACTGACTTATATTTGTAATGTTCTCTAGAAAATTAGCAGTGAGTCCCCACTATGGAGCTCTGAGTTCATATGCCATTTCAATAGGCCTCGAGGTCTCTGGATGGAGGCTAAATCAATGAAGAGCTCGGGGGTGGGGGGGGGGCATGCTGCAAGGTGAAGCGGTGCTCCAGACTCAGAAGCTGGCTTCGGCCCCACAGCACCCACCAGGATGGGCGTTAGGAATGGCGGAACAGCCAAGGCTGTAGGCTGACTGCAGCTGTGCTATGAGGAAAACTGCCAAGCAAACCAGCGGCAACACCAGCTATCTTCGTGGTGACTTTGGAGCAGTTTCGGAGCTAAGCAGTGGGAAGAAAGCCGAGTGGGGCTATGCATGACTCAAATCAAGCTAGGGATAAATTGATTTTGTTTTTGTTGCAAACATATGTCCCAACTGGAGAAATTATAGTGTTGGTATGAATGCACATTAAAAGAATAGAAGCTGAATTGTGTTTTGAGGGCACTGTATTGTCTGTACAGGCAGTAATGACATGGTTTACTTCTCTAGAAGAATCAGCACTCATTTTCAGAGTGACCTTGTAGTTTAAACTCTTTAAATTGAGAACACAATGAACAAGCTCCTCTGCTGAATTCATAAGTAACTAAAAACACACCAGCACTAAGCCATTATTTGGGTTGAACTCTGGGTTGATCATTGTTTGTGTATCATCAGTCTTCCTAAGCTGCTAACGCCTGCAAATAGTTCTTTCTCTACAGGTCCAAGAGACCCTGATTCAAAAGAACCCAGAGGTCATAGATCATGTGCTTATCATCTCTCAACACAGAACTTTGGCAAGGAAGCTAGATGGTTCTTATATGCCTTAAGGACACCTGGCCAAATGGACTGCTTCTGAGCAAGGTTAGAGGGAACTAAAGGTAGCCGTCACCTGGTCACCAGCCAGCCTCACCAGCCCTGAAGCTCTGCCCTGTGAGCTGAAGCCAGGAGACTTGTGTTGTTGTCCTCGCAGGTGCTCGCAGAGCCGTAGAACACTATGACTCCTGTCTGTGATCAACTGACTCAAAAAGTTTATCTTACAGAGGAAAACGGTAAGGTCCAGGGAGGTTAAGTCACTTGTCCAAAGTTACTCAGCTAGGAAGCAGCAGAGCTGCTAGAGAAACCAGGCTCCAGACTCCATGGCGCAACCTCAGGTACAGCACGAGCTGTATCTAAGACGATGGTTTTCAGACCTTAAAGCTCATCAGAATCCCCCGGAGGCCCTGTTAAATCACAGATTATTGGGCCCACCACAAGAATTACAGATTTAGTATGTCTGAGGTGGAGCCCTAGATCTATACTTCTAACACATTCCCAGGGAATGTGGGCTCTCTTAGTCTGGGCCCCTCGCTGATCTAGAGTATGTGGGAAGGAAGAAGAAATTGTTCCTCACTCCGAAAATCCAAGAGATTCATCTAAAAATTCCAAATAAAACAGTTCATTCCAATTTCCAAATCTGTCCTGGGCCAAGTAAGTTAGGTGAAATTGTCTTCTAGAATGCACGTTTTGGAGACAGTTAAAGGTCAGAGAAAAAGGTTTCTCTGCCCATCCTGCTGAATCACAGTTAAGGAGTTTAGGTTTCAGTCTCCAATCAAAGATAAAGAAATAAATCCACAGGCAAATACAGAAGCCAGATAGAGGCCCATGGAAAGTAACCCGGATGAAGATGGAAGGTAAGCCCCAGCCTGTGGGCAGAAAAACAAAGGTCCTGGGCAGGGGATGAACAAGGAGCACTGGTGCGCAGACTCAGTCTGGCTTAGTCTGACATATGCAGTTAAGAACATAAAGTGGCAGTTAGACTGCTGAGCTGTGATCAAAAACATTGAGTCATATGTAGAGGAAAATGCAAGAGTTGTTTCACTGAGAAAAAGCAAACCTTAGCTGCAACTGGAAGTGACTCTTTACTCATTTATTGAATCATTCAGTAAATATTTATTAGGACATTCCTCTGTACCAGGCCCTGTAGTAGGGACTGGGGACGCAAAAATAAGATGGCATTGCCTCTGCTCTCAAACACTAGGCCCCAAGAAAGAAGCATTGGGAGTATAAGCAACTCTGATGAACAGCATAGATGTTTAAGAGAGGTACAGAGCACTTCAAAAGGGGGAGGGTCACTTCTGCCTGAGAAGTTGCCTCTTGCTTTTATCACTGAGTAAATGTTAGTTTCCCCCAGAGTTCTATCCTCAGAGTTGTTGTCAATGTCTGTTGGTGACCTCCAAATGCTCAAATCCACCCAACCTGCATGCTCGAGACCAGGAATCTTCATCTTCAGCCTGATTTCTCCCAAGCTCCATCTCCCTGGCTACCATTTCCAATGGCTATTGTTACGGTGGAATGAGCAGCCTGAGAGGAAATAAAGGCAGGGCCCTCACCATTGCAATCTAACAAAGAACTTAATACAGGAGGCTAAAAGCAAAAGCTCACACATTGACCCAGTAATCCTGAGCCTCGTACAATAAGGCTGCCAGGCATCTCAAACAAGTGGAAGCTATGATAGTGCAGGAAGGGGGGAACCCTTGAAAGTCTATGAGTATCATTTCCACTAGCTGGGAACAGGAAAACCTTGAGACTGTGTATTCATCCCAAGGCCTGGAAGAGAGAAGGGGAGGGGGTCTACAGTGCCCAATTAGCCCATTTGGTTAACTTCCTGCTCCCTGTCACATTTGCAAAATGAACAATAGAGTTTGGAGCAAGATAAGGACTCAGCCTAACAGACCCCACACCTACATTTTTATGGTCATATATCCCCGGGAAAGCTGGGACCACCTTCACCCCCACCCCATCAATTGTATAAGTCCTCAGAACAAAGGACTCTCTCTCTCTCTGTTGGCCACCCGGCTTTTAGCCACCTGGCCTCTGGCCATCCGGGTGCTGGTCACTGGCCTCTGGCCACCTTGCTCTAGCCACCCTTACTTTTGCTTTCCTATTAGAACTTAGCATTGTCAAACTTGGCTTGCAGGCTAGTAGGCTTACTGGCCTGTAATTCTTTACTGTGTTGGCAAAAAGAACCAAGTTTCTAGGAGTTTCTCCCATAACACTATCTAGACATGGACACCTGGACACTAGGTTCACTTTTGTTCATTTTTCTAACTGTATAAGTGAATTATTTTGTCATTCAATAGCCTCTCAACTTGAAATACTTGACTTGTCCTTGGTTCTTCCCTCTCACTCACTTTCCATTCCTCATGTCACGACGACCTCCCAAACTGTTTCTCCTCTGGCCTTTTCTCTCTGTGATCACTGCCTTTGCCACCACTTCACTAGGTTACTGAAACTTCCTCCTCTCTGTAACCTCTGCCTAAGTCTCACTCTTCCATGGGATGTTGCCTTTCACACCCTAAAAGGCATCTGGGGAGCTTCGTCAGGACTATGAGGGAGGATGCTTGAGGAAGGGGTAAGGGCCCAGGGGTGGCAAGTCAGAGGGTCAGCCCAAAGCTCAGCTGGAGTTTGAAGGACCATAGCAATAAATAAATATGGTGCAGAACCCAGTCTTGGCCATGTCTGAATGTCAAGTAAAGGACATTTGATTTTATTTGCCTGGCCATGGGGAGTAAGGGAAAGCTTCTGAAGAAAGAGATGTGATGTAATCAGAAGTATGCATTAAGAAGATTAATTTGGCAGTAGCTTATAAAAAAAATTATATGGAAAATAGATTAACAAAAAGGAGACCAGCTAAGACATACTTGCAAAAGGCTACATAATTAGCAATGAAGTTTTAATTCATTTGGTAGCTGTAGAAACAGAAACTAAGAAATGGGGGAAGTGTTTTAGAAATAGAATTTATATTACTTCTTTTTGAAAAAGTAACAAAATTATCTTAATCTTTCCTCAAAAAATTCATTTAATTATTGTATAATGTTCATTATAGTTTGAATTTTTTATATTCATATTCATATGTTATAGACTCCTTGTTTCCTTCTCTGCTTTTTCTTAAAGACTTAAGTTTAATATTTAACTTTCATTTCTTTTGTGAACTATTTAATTCTAACCCTGCTGTGCTTTCTTCTCCCTATTAAGAAAAAAGTTCATTGTTTTGGGGAGGTTACCCCCTATTTTTCTTAGACTAATGTTTCTACTTTGACCTCAATCTTAATTTATGCCTTCTTCCAAGATTACTTACTAGATACTCTTTATTGTACTTTCATTGACTTTTCCCCCACCTTTTTCCTCTCTCTGTGCATGAAAATTCGTTCATGTCACCCTAGTTGACACCCGCCCCCCTACTTTGACTGTGATTCCACCCATCTGGTTCCTATCACTGCTATAGAGTGCTTGGCCTTGCCACTGCTCTTTCATCAGGCTTGGCAGTGATGGCAATCTGTCTGGCATCCATCTCTCACTTCACCACACTGGCAACTTCACTAAACCAGCAACACCACACCAGCCCAATGCTGGTGCTGACATTGCAGGGGAGGCTTTGGCTGAGGTCAGCGTCTCTAAGTGGAGCCCAGGTGGCCCTCACCCCAGGGGGTGCTACCAAGATGAAGCCGCTAATTCACATGGGCTGACCAAAGTCAACTATGTAGGCTCTAAAATCTCAGAGATGGACTCTCAGGAACCAAACTCACAAACACTGGAGTATAAATAAGAATTTCAGTGTAGTAATGAATTCCATAAGAAATCCAGCAGCCACACAGGTCGGAATGACTCATGTGTTGTCTGTCTGCACGGGAAGCCTGTGCAGCACTCCTTTTCCTACTCTGGGGAAAGTCCTGTCCACAGGGCTATAAATCTTCAACCCAAATAGCCAAGACTACAGCTTGCCTTTTAATTCCTCCCACTGCTAAACAATCTCAAGGATGGCTGCTATTTTCTATTTCTATGTATGCTAGTAGCTACCATTAGATTGCAGCCAAGCCACACTGGCCTGGGGTCTGTTCTGTCTCTTTGTCCAGGTCCTTAACTTCATTGTGCACAAAATTAAATACAGAGGATTACAAAGAAAGTGAATTACATTGAAATAACAACTATTAAAACATTTTTCAAGTTGTGGTATGGTAATATGTGTGCATTCTTATTAATTACAAAATCTTGCACCAAATTTCAAAGTAGTGATGAGCATAAAGGATATTTATGGAGGAATCAAGCAAAAAAGAAAAAGAACTCATGGACATAGACAACAGTGTGGCAATTGTGGAGGGGGAAGGGACAGGGTGGGGGTGGAAGAGAGTATAAGGGGAATAAATGGTAATGGAAAAAAATACCATTGAAATAAACTATTAAAAATAAATGAAAATACAGCCATCAGCTAGATGTATATGTAAATATTTATGATTTCTATTGGTGACCAAGTCACAGATACTGGTAATAACTACTCTAGTTTGTTGTTCATATTCATGATTTAAGGAAATGCTAAATTTCAATCAGAGATTTATATAAATAAAGGTGTAATTTTTCTCCATCCAATATCGTAGGTTTTCTGAAAATTATACTCATGGATACCAACCGTTAGTTCATGGGCCCCAGGTTAAGAAATACATGTGTGCATGTAGACTCGAGGATCTGCAATAACTCCAGAAGGACAGGGGTGCAGGTAACCTTGACCCTTCGGAATAAACAACTATATTAGCTTCCTAGGTAGACTCTCAGCCTGTAGATTTTCCTCTTCCACTGCACACCTTTCTCCTGGCTCCATCTTCCTAGTTTTTAGCCGGTCACTATCACTCAGAGCTCTCAATAACTTCTTTATGTAGACTTGTTATTGGAAGGGACTTTGAAGGTCATGAATTCCCATCTCAAACCCACTGTGCAACCCCCTCTCCAACACCTCTGACTGCTGGTCAGTGAGATTTCACATGGACACCCTAGGGGCAATGGGGTCACCCACTTCATGAGGCAGTGTACTCCATGGGGAATTGCCATAAATTACCAGAAAGGTTTATGTTCTTGCTTGTTAGAAAATTCAAGCTTCTCAGGAGAGCATTGAAGAGCCTGCACAACCTAACTCCAGATAATAAGCTCATCTTCTTAAGCTTATATAATCTATGTACTAGACACTGCTCTACACCTGTTCTCAGGCCATGCTTGGTGCTCTTCCATCTTTGCTCTCTCTGGTTTTCACAGCTTATTAGGAAAGATTATCCTGTCCTAAGAGCTTAGTGCCCAGAGTAGATCCCTTATCCTTAACTAAAGAGGTTCCAAGGACCCAATAAAATCAATGATAACAACAATAAATATCATAACCAAACAGTTTTAACTAGGGTTTAGAGTGATATGGCTGAAATTCTCAATCCATGTGTTACAAGTGGGATCTATAAGATGTATAGGGATGGTCCCTTCTGCCCTTGGATTTGCCAAGAGGGGCTTGGGAAGTCTGGATTCCCTGGGCTCATCACCTCCAAATTGAAAAGCCCCTTCTATTTCCCTTAAGCACTATTATATATCTCATCCTTCTTTTATGTGTGGGGAAAATTTGGGGAGGCAAGGCATCTGGAACCCTCTAGGGTCCAGATTCCATCAGACCTCAGGTTCTAGAATTCTTACCCCCCACTAACGTGCTTGCTTCAGTGTCTCAATTACTCTTTCATTGGCTCTTGCCTGTTCTTAACCTCTCTTCTTAGCCTTCTAAAATGGGCACTTCTATGGATTCTTCTATGGATTGGTCCCTAATCCTGAGTTTTGGATTTTCCTCTGTTTTATATGACACAAAGCATGCTACTAACTTCTCCTTCCACCCCATCCAACTGAAGCTCTCGAATGCTTCCTCATACACAAGGGAAAGGAATTGCACACACTGTTCCTTTTTTCCTATCTAGACTATAGTTACGCTTGGTGATCAAGCTCAAATTGCACCTCTTTACAGAAGCTTTCCCTGAGCTCAAAAGTGACTTCCTTCTTCTCTGAATTAATATCCATCTCAACTTGTTCCCATTGAGTGAGCAAATATATTTTAGTAATTGAATTGTGAGAAACTTTAAGATACATGCTTCTTTGATATCACCCATGGTGATGGCTAACACATTGGCTTACTTTTGAAAGATGCCCAATAGTTGCTTGTTTTTTACTCAGTTGATGATTTAAAATATCCTTGTATGAGTCATATTTATTGAAGTGCCCAAAACATGAGTCCTGGATGATGGCTCTAAGCTGATTCTAAGTTATCCATACAGAGATAAAAATCAATCAAATCTGTTCTCTTTAATTCTAGCTGGTACAACTGACCTAAACCTCAGTGCAGTCTCCTGGTAAATGGAACTGAGCTATAAAGTGATCACAAGGATGTGTTTGGAGAGGAGAAGAGTCTGTTCCGCATCATCTTTGCACCAGGCCACACCCTGGTTCCTGCTTGTCCTTCACAGGGCATGGCCACCTTGGCACATCTGAGGGGTGTCCGACTTCAGCCCTGCTTTGCCACATAACTTGCATGAGAGCTACAGGGGAAGTCAGAGAGAAACCCAAAGAAAACCTTCCAACTAGATAAAGATCCTTGAATTTCTTCTGTCTTCATTTCTCTCCTTCATGCGTGGGTGAGCTTTGTGTAACTCTAGAAGCCAAAACTCTAACTTCATCTCATGGCTAATTCTAGATAAAAATCCTTAACACATTTATGATGGCTGAGGCTGATGTAAATTCGGGCCAAACCATGGGTGTCTTGACTTTGAATGATCTGAGCTACTGACATAAGGCAAATTAAAGTCCCGTGGGTAGAGACAAGGTGTGTTGTTAAGCTGGGTTGGGGCTGAGGTGGCTCTTCCTAATTATAAAGTCCCCAAATATGGCAGCTTGCAGGATAAAAGTTGGCACAGATTCTTATACTAGGCAGATTCCAACTGTTGCTCCCAGCTAGGTTGGCCACTAAGATTCAACCATGAAACTAAAATTACAATTAATAAAAAATAAAATGCAATCTAATTAGCACAGTCTACAGAACGTTTGCCTTTACTTGGATGGTTGTCCATGTAGAAAATGAAAGAAGGGGAGACAAGGGAAAGGGCTCTTCAGTGTTTTATTCACCAGTCCCTGGAGGGAGGACATGCTGGGTAAGGCGGACACAAGCATTCCAAGCACAAGAAAAGCATGCTCTATAGTGAAGTAAAAATTCCAAAAATTAGCCAAGTCCCTTTGCTCTAATTCCTTGCTTACTCAGCAACCATCTGACTATTAATTAAATAGGTATTATGGTTTTAAAATGAGTCTTTTATGATTTGCTTACCATTAATCAAACCCCCAGGGCTTATTAACTCCGAGGGGAGCTAACAAAATTAAATTCTCTAACCTGCAAAGATCTAAGGTCCCAATCCCCATGAGACACAGTTCAAGTACTTGACCCAAGAACTCTGTACTCTGGCTAATCAGCTTACTCAAAATAATTTCGGTGGGCATTTCAAGGTGAACATATCACTGGCTAGCAGATGATATGTACCCTCAGAAAATAAATGAAAGAAAAATCATTTATCTATGATATTTTAAAAATTAACAAATAAGCCTATCCATTATAAGGGAGAAAGCAGAACCTTAAACTAAGAACAGGCCTGAGTTAATTCATTAATCACTGCATATACTGTAGTAGGAGAAGGAACATCATCATCAGATCAGCCTTTTTCTCTTTAATTAAACATCTAAGCTATAGTCTCATGGTCAAAATGTAAAGAAAGTACGTGGCTAGGGAAGGACATAAATTTATTGTGTAAATGTTTCCCCGATGCTCCTTTTGTTTTCTGGCACTGGATCCTTACTGCTGCTGACATTCACTCTAGAAGAGTCTCTGCAGCAACCACTTAGGGCTCCAGGAATGCGGTGACCCTTGACCTTCATTGGCAGATCCCATGTAGCTGTCTATCTAAAAGAGCTTTCACAAACTCAAATAAACACAAGAAGGCAAACCCCTATCTTTGGGAGTCTATGTTTATCCACATCACCCTCTCTCATCACAAATTGCCGCTCAAGCAGGAAACATCAGACTTTTCTTGTACTTGTGATTGCCATTTGTTCCATTCAAACATGCCTTTGGCCAGGAATGCATTCCCACTCTCTTTTCTGCTTCTTCCTTCCTGCGTCAGCCTTCTCCTTTCTCCTAAAACACTGTCAGCTTCTTCTCCTAAAACTCTCTTACCTTTACTCTGCCAAAATTTTCTCTTCTTTTTAGGTGAAAAAGAATCTCTAGCTCTGTTAGTTTATTAGTGATTCAACAATCAGATTTGGTATGCTCCCTGTACTCTGAATGGCCTCACCCTTCGCCTTCTTGTCTTGTTCAAATTCAAATTTTATTCATGATTTCCAGATCGATGACAGTTCAGAAGGCAAGCAAGTCAAAGCGGCCAACACATGAGGCTTGGAAGGCATGCTAATGGGGTCAATTACAGAATTAACTATTAACCAGTGTGGATAGATAGGATGGAGTGGTGAGGTGGAACCAACAGGATGAGATGCATCAGGCATAAATGAAGATTTCGTATTTAGGCTATAGTTCATCAGTGATGAATAACCACAGTGAGATATCACCTCATACTTGTTAAAATGGTCATTGTTAAAAAGAAAAGAAATAAGTGTTGGAGAGGATGTGGGAAAACGGGGGCCCTCGTGCACTGTTGGAGGGAATATCAATTGGTGCAGACATTATGGAAACAGTATGAAGATTTTTCAAAAAATTAAAAATAGAACTACCACATGATCCAGTAATCCCCCTTCTGGGTATTTACCCAAAGGAAACTCAAACAAGATATTGAAGAGATATCTGCACTCCCATGTTCACTGCAGCATTATTTACAGTATCCAAGATATGGGGGGAAACCCTATATATCCCACAACAAATGAGTGAGTGACTAACAGATGATTTATATATTACTTGGTCATAAGAAAGAAGGAAATCCTTCCACTTGTGACAACATGGACAGACCTTGAGGGCATTATGCCAAGAGAAAAATAAATATTACATGGTATGATTTATATATGGAATCTTTAAAAGAAAATGGAAGAAAAATTCATAAAAACAGAAAGTTGAAAAGTGGTTCCAGGGACTGGAGAGTGGGGGAAATAGGAAGACATTGAAAATGGGTACAAACTTTCAGCTATAAGATGAGTAAATCCTGAGGATCTAATGTGAAACATGACTATAGTTGATAATACTATATTATGTAATTGAAGTTTGCTAAAATAGTAAAGCTTAAATAGTATTAGTCACACAAAAATAAATATATAAGGTGTTGGATGTGTCAGCTAGATGATGGGAATCCTTTCACACATATATCAAATCTTACATTTTCATTTGTCAATTATACCTCAATAAAGCTGAAAAATAAATAATATTTATAAATGAGAAAAGCACAGGATGATTGATAATATGGTGAATTTATATCATTGTGACCAAGGTCACAGAGAGTAGAGTTAGGATCAAGTAGGAGAGGGTGCGTCAGTGGCAGTAGAGTCCCTTTGCCAATGGACATTTCAGTGTCCCATTCAGAACATCCCATCAGAAGAGAAATATTGCCCAGTGGGCGTATGTGAGGAGAAAGTCCTGGGTGGTAAGGGTTTCAGGAGCTATACCTACAGAGGGGCCATTTAAATGCTGTATGATTTCATTTATATGTGGAATTAAATAAATAAATAAATAAAACAAAATAGAAACAGACACATAGATACAAGGAATAAACTATTAATTGTCAGCAGGGAGGGATATAAGGGAATAGGATTTTTTAAATTATATTTTTAAAGGGTAAATAAATGATTGGAGGGCCTCTTGCTCTCTGAAATTCACAACCCAGCAAATTTTAGGACTGGGATGATGGCAGGTGAGTAAAATAAAAAATAAAAATAAAAAAAGAGGAATCGTTCAAAGAAGTGAGAATGTCTATTTGTCAAGAAAAACAAACATAAGCTGTCATTCACTGCTTCAGTGGCTGTGAGAGGATCAGCAACTGCAAACCCAAATTTCCAAGAGGGCAGGCATGACATAGTTGAGAGAAACAGAAACATTAAGGTTAAAAAAAAGAAAACAAAACTCGAACCCGATGGTGCCCATGGAAATGTGCCTCAGCTTCTGAGTTGGAAATGAGGCTGAGTTGTCACGTCTGAGAGTCCTCGGGTCTGAGGACGAGAGTCCACTCGCCATCCTCATGTGTGAATGGCAGCCTCGCCCTGCCACCTCTTCTGATCTCTCAAGAGAAGTCAGAAATCCAAAATTTTAGACAATGTGCCCCAATTTTTAATTTTTAATAATTATTTCAGGTTTTAGAGAAACATTCCACAGACCAAATATAACATATCTACGAACTGGTGGCAGCCTGGGAGTGCCAGTTCACGTCTACCTTTCTAAGTGTCACCAGAATGTAACCTTATGATGCATGCAGGGAAGATTTATCTGAGAGAGAAGAGAATTTGCAAGTGTTTGGAATTCATACAGAAAATAGGTTTTCCATCCAAGTTCTGAGCAATGGGAAATCGTCGAGCAAATATTGGAAGACAATATATGAGCAATGTTAGAGAAAGGCCTTTCTCCTTAGCAGAGATGTTGAACCAATTATAATTATCGTATACTTTGCACCACGAAAAGTAGTTTACAATTTACAAAGAGTTTTTATGTCAAATCATATTAAAAGTTATTAGAACAGCCCTGGCTGGTGTGGCTCAGTGGATTGAGCACCAGCCTGCGAACCAAAGGGTCTCCCGTTCAATTCCCAGTCAGGGCACATGCCTGGGTTGAGGGCCAGTCCCCAGCAAGGGATGCACGAGAGGCAACCACACATTGGTGCTTCTCTCACTCCCTTTCTCCCTCCTTTCCACTCTGTATAAAAACAAGTAAATAAATAATCTTTTAAAAAGTCATTAGAACAGTTCTTCAAGTAGAAACATCAGGTGGTTTCTATTCTACAAGTGAATAAGCTGAGTATCTGAATATTAAATAACTCAGAGAAGGTCATCTGGGAAACTGGGCAGCAGAACTAGGAACTGGATGGCTCAGGTCATCTACCTCTAAATTCAGAGTGCTTTCCAGTGCTACCTCGGACTCCAAGGCCTGATCCCGGGCCTGACTATGCTCAAAACTGCCCTTGCTCATTGCCTCCCTGTGGTCGACCCACTCTCCCCAGGTCTCCTCCTGCACATTTCCATATTCCTGAGTGCCTTTCTGTCCCTCCCCCCACTCCCTTTCCTTCATGATCTCTGGTTGAGTTTATTTAACCTGGCTCTGTCGGCCATAGAAATGCTCCTCTAACTCCCAGTGCTCCAAGCTGGACTCACCCTTAACATGTATTTGTCCAAAATGTTGGCCTATCTTCTTTATGTCTTTTGCATTTTTGTCTCTACGAGGTCAAAACCTGTCTTAGCAAATCTATGAACAAAGACACATAGGTGCATGCACATACATATACACACAAGAGCTGGTCCTTGATCTCTGCATCATAAAATCATTACCCTTCCTGGACTTTTAAGTTGGCCAGGAGGGAGAGAATCTGTCGTCCACTGTGGCTTCTACTTCTCACTGTCATCTCTACTTCCTGCCAGAAATTTTGATTCGGACAGAAGCCAACTGGGTAACCTTGCTCCTGCTATAAACAGGATTTGGTTCTCTGTATTTCAGGCTCATCAGTGCCAGCATGAAATGTGTCATTATTCTTTGGGTTGACATGAGCCTTGTCTGGGAAGAAGAGCAAATTGAGGAGAAAATGTTGACTAAGAAAGCTTCCAAATAACTTATTTTGGCAATACATGGAGTTTTTAAAATGTAAGCAGTAATGAGTTATTTTCTTGCTGACTTATGGACGTATACCAAGGGCAATGATGTTTTCTAATGTGCTATATTTAAGCCTGCACAGCCAAATATCATTCAATGTGAAGTAAATTATTACAGCATGTACCTATCATCTAAAATGAAAGATAAAATGTATAGAAAATGGAAAACATGCATAGAAATAGGTAAAGGAGAAAAATAATCCCCAGAATGTCTCTGCATTCAGCCAAGGAGAGTGCAGAATATTTTTTTCTTTAGATTGTTATGGGTTTGGTCTTCCAGCTGGTCAAATGGCCTGTTAAGAATATTTCATAGTGCTAATGTGCTATGCGCTAATCTCTCTAGGCAAGGTTCATATTTGAGTGGGTTACTTATTCTCCTTTTGTTGACTAAGTCAATAATCAGAATCAGCAGGTTTGGAGTCGGGTTGGCAGGGATCCGCAGCCTGGCTTGCGAGAAGGTAGTATAAAAGCCCCAAGTTCGGAGCGACCATCATAGAGACCCACTGGTTCTTGGCAGGATGGCTTCGCATCGTCTGCTGCTCCTCTGTCTCGCTGGACTGGTACTGGCGTCTGAGGCTGGCCCTGTGGTGAGTGTTTGAGTCTGTGAAGTCCCTTTCATCCATTTCCTATGGACACTAAATGAAGTCGAAGTGACTTCCTCCAGCTTTGCCAGTCGGCTCCTGTGACTAGGGTCAGGGTACCCAGCATCTATTTTTAAGCATTATGGATTCAAACTTCAAAAAGAATGAAGTTCTGCAGAGCTCACTGAACTGGAGCTTGGATTCTGGGTGCCCTCCTCCACTGCTCTGGTGCTTCGGGGGTTGCAATGTCTGGTGCCTCAGTTTCCCCAGGTGGGTGGTAGACATAAAGATAGGGTATTGATGAAGCTATTAATATTGAATTTTTAGAAACACATCCCCTTATAGAGTCTACTTCCCCTTAGCTAATAAAAATGTATTTATTGATTACTTTCTGAAATGCTTGGCAGACAACATTCTAGTCAGATATGTGATTCTTAAGTGCTCTAGAAGAATTACCTAATGCTATAAAACGGGTCGGGAGGTAACCTGGCATTAATTTACAACAACTGGGATTTACTACAGCAACAACTGACTAACATGCTCGCAGGAAAAACTACTTGCTTCGATGGCACATTACATCTTTTCAGTAATTCCACTCATATGGTGAGGTTTAACAAAGCAACTGTTCTCAGAAGGCCTATTTTCCCCCTTACATTCATTACACATGCCCCCAGTGATCGCAGTGTGCCTGGAGGCAGAAACCATTCTTGCATTGGAAACAATCACGGCTGTGTTACACTGAGTAAGGGAAGCTCATTAACTGCTAGCACTTTCGAGGCTGGAAATGGGATTAGCGTGTACTGCTTGCCTTGCTCCAGATTTCTAACACCGTGAAGCATGGACCATTTCATGCAGACCAGGTTTGTTGACTTCTCACTTGTCCTCTCCACGCCCAGGGTGAATCCAAATGTCCTCTGATGGTCAAGGTCCTAGATGCCGTCCGAGGCAGCCCTGCTGTCAACGTGGCCGTGAAAGTGTTCAAAAAGGCTAATGATGAGACCTGGGAGCCATTCGCCTCTGGGTAAGCTGTCCAACTAACCCAGACGTGGGTCTTTGTTTTATTTTCCCATTTGCCTGCCAGGTGCTGAAGAGGGGGCTCACATCATTCACTTAAAAATCTACAAATAGATTGAAAATTTGGGCAAAGGTCAAGTGAGCCCTGAGAAGGATGCCCTTCTCTTGTCTGCGTAGCTGGGAGCGATGGGGAACCTGAGCGGCATTTAAGGCAGACGGTGGGAAAAGGAGAAGCCGTTAAGAAGGTGATGAAAACTATGGACTCCCTGCCCAGAAAAATGCACACACATTCACACATATAAAAATGCGTATGGAATTTCAGGGGGTTTTTTCTTGGTGCCCTGTCATAACACTCAAGCTGAGTCATTGTCTTGGAATTTGAGGGAAGACATACAATTTGTATCCATTTATTAATGAAGAAAGGACCTGAGGGGCAGCGTTGACCAGGCACCTGTCTGTAGTTTATCAGGATCACCCAGAATCCAGGGCCTTTGTCCAGCAAAGCCTTGTGGAACACCTACCTACTCTGTGAGGCTGGGGGCTGTTCCACTCGGTGAGAAAGGACACAGGATACAAGGATGCATGACACACAGTGTGGCCACAGGCCAAGCTTGGGATCACCCACTGTCAGGGGCAAAAATCACTTCTCACCTTCATCAGGTCCTTTACATTTTTTAGGGAGTTTTACACCTCCACTGGCACAAATTTCTAAGAAAATGCCAATGAGTGGACCTAAACGAGCTACTTGAAAGAAAGGAACCCTCTGCTGAAAGTAATCTGCTAAGTGTTTCTGTCTCCTGGGAGGAACATTTCTGTGGGTTTTAATGGAACCCCAAGGACCACATTATGCTTCTTCACCCCTCATTGGGCAGACCATTTTCTTTGGTGTGGTTCCAACTGAGTTTTTATTTCTTAATTCATTTACGTTTATAAAAATGCCAAGTGCAATGTGGAAAGTAGTTAAGAGACTATTCTAAGTAACAGATGGAATGGACACCAAAAACATTCAGATGCTTGTGTGAATCTGCTTTTTTATGACAAGACAAAAAAAGGAAATTAAAAATTTATGTAAATTTTTAGGGAAGAAAGGTGGAAGGGCAATGGTCAGAGTCAGTGAAGAAATTCCCATTTTTACCCAAGTTTCTGCAGTCTGATGGAGAGCGATTTCAAACCACAGCTTTTGAGCTTGTACTTATCAGGAAATAGAAATTGCCTAATTAAAAAAAAAAAACTTAAAGGAGTTGCCTAGTATTTGTTGTAGGCAAAAAGTTACCAAAGAAATTAGATATATAAACAATGGAAGAGTCAGGTACAAGTTTCTCATCAAACTTTGGGGTCCCCACTCTGTGTACAATTGCTGCCACTTCTGAAAGGTACCCTCACATCACTGGTGAGGTCCCGGTGTCACGGGGGACGGGAGTCCGAGGGATGGAGGGCCCCCTTCCATGGGGTGTTAGGAAGCCTTACCCAACACCAACCCTGAATCCCAGTGACTGTTTTTGAAGAAAAACATTATACCTCTATCTTGTTCTCCTAAGACAAAAATACCTTCAGTAAGCTTTCGAAATATTTCTGACAAATTTCCTGTCAGTTATTTCAGGAATTTAGTAGAATTTTCTCTCTCCCGACCTGGTTGAGAAAATATATATTCATATACTCAAATGGCCCGTGTGTGCGTGTGTGTGTGTGTGTGTGTGTGTGTGTGAACTTGCCCTTACTGCCTAACTTAACCTGGACTTTTTCACCTTTTAGGAAAACCAGTGACTTTGGGGAGCTCCACGGGCTCACAACCAGTGACAAGTTTGTAGAAGGGATATACAAAGTGGAGCTGGACACCAAATCCTACTGGAAGGCACTTGGCATCTCCCCGTTCCATGAATCTGCAGAGGTGAGTATATAGACATTTAAGCTGTTTTTCATTTTAATTTTTTGGCTGTCGTTTTTAATCTCAGGAAATGCACATTTTGTACTTTGCACACTATGGAAATGCATACCATAAACACGTCATTGTGCTAGCACAGTTCTAGCACAATTCTCTCTCATTTCCATAACCAGAAATGCATGCAACTCTGAAAAGCAAACTTTCTCACTAAGTTTGGTGAAAACTCATTTAGTTACAAGACCTCAGCTTACATGATTCTCTTTATAGTCTGCGTTCATTCTACTGTCATTTGCTGAAGAACTATCAATATGTGGTTATTAAGCAGCCCTCCAGACCAACTTAGGGTGTTACATAACAAAAAGTAGATGTATTATTTTACTTCTCTAAAATCTGAAAAATTCTTCATTCCAAATACATCTGGAGCCCAGAGGTCTGGATAAGTATTTTGGGGCAATGCTCATAGGGACAGTGAATTCAAAATAACACTGGCAACACAACAGATAATATATATCAAGCATACACATGCCTGACACTGCTGTGTTTTCTATATTTAACCTATTTAATCTTTGTAAACAACCCATTGGAGTGAGTCTGATCTTTATGCCCATTGTACAGATGAAGAAAATGAGGCTCAGGGAAGTTATTTAACTTGTCAAAGGTCATGAGGGGAGAAGCAGCATATTTACCAACAGGGCCCAGGCTGGATTAAGACTCAGGTGTGTCTCAGCTTTCTTCTCATGAGAAACCAACCTAATAATAATAATAATAATACCACATTTCTAACCCTTAGTGCATGCTCTATTCCTCTATTTATGAGTTACAAAGAACCTCAAAGTTATACATAGGCCCAATCTCCCTGCCTCCTCTTTGTAATTTCTTAAGTCATTTAAAACAGATGGCTGTCATGGAAATAGAATCCAGACGTGTTGTTCAAAGTTAAAGATCAACTAATTGCATCAAAAATAGCTCAGCATGAAAGAGAACCATTCTCTCTGGCTTAGTCATGGATTAGACCTTCAAAAGCATAAAACAGTTCTTTTAGTAGACAGTGTAGTCAGGGAATCTGTAGGGGCCACAAGTCACCAAAATAGCCGAATCTACCAAGAAGCAAGTCTCTGGCTTCTTGTCAGCCAGGCAGCAAGACCCAGAGCCCGGCCACAGTCAGGTGCAGGGTTTAGATGGCGCCCACCGCAAAACATGTGCTCCCAGAGTCTCAGGCCCTACCCTAGAGCACCGATCAGCCTCCCTTCAATGCTGGTCTGCCCTAGATCTCAGCCTGATGAGACGATCTGAGAAGATTCCTTACTACCCATGATGTTGCTCCTATCCATTAAACTATTCTTCACTTTTTTAGTATTCACTCAACAAACATTTAAAAATAAAAACCTGCCCTGGCTGCTGTGGCTCAGTGGATTGGGCACTGGCCTGCAAACCAAAGGGTTGCAAGTTCAATTCCAAGTCAGGGCACATGTCTGGGTTGTGGGTCAAGTCGCTGGTGGAGGGTACACAAGAGGCAACCACACACTGATGTTTCTCTCCCCCTCTTTCTCCCTCCCTTCCTTCTCTCCAAAAATAAATAAATAAAATCTTAAAAAAAAAAAACAAACTTTGTTGAACATTCTGCTAGATATTCAAAAGTGAAAACACATCTGTCCCTTTGGGACATATCAGGCCGGACCATGAGCCACCCTGGATCCTGAACGGGTGTGGGGACTGTCAGTGGGCAAATAGTCAAGCATGAGCCCCACTGCTGCACTTCCGTGACTGGTGGGTCCACGCCAAGTTCAGCCACGAGTTCCCTTCTCGGTAGCTTCTTCCGATCAGGACCTCCCAGGACATTGCTGTCCTGTAGCATCGGTCACCTCCTCCTTGACCCATGACCCAAGTGGCCACATTAGACTTACAAAGAAGGTTAGAATTTTACTTCAGAGCTATTAGTCCTCTTCATTTCATAGAATTTTGAGCACAAATTATGCCATTTACAATTTTCACAAAGAATTAAATGGGAATGGAAGCCAATGCCACTCTAAGGGATGAGTTTTCCCGATTTGATTCCAGAAACTAGGCCTTTAAGGAATTCCCTTTCTCTTTCAGATTGACTCTTAAGTGACTCTCACCACCTCTTGCCCTGATGCTATTTTTGGTTTTGGTATAGTTCAATCACATCTTTTTGTCTCCTGTCCCCAAGTAACCAAGGTTTCCTTTTTTCATATTTGGAACAAAATTTATTTTTCTAGGGCATGTCCAAACCCCAGTCCAGGGTCTGTACTCAGAATAAATAGAATCAAACACCTCCTTACGGTCCTCTATCTCCCAAACCAAAGTTTTTCCTGTTTGCCTCAGTCCAGACACCTAACTGTCCCAATACCTGAGTCCCAGAAGCTCCATTAAATTTGCCTGAAGTATGTGACTGACCAGAACACACTTTAATCCATTATTTACCCAATTAGAAAGCTTAAATGAACTCTAATAGGTGAGTATATTTCAGAATTCCAACATGATCTTCCACATTCTGCTTGAACCATAAACAGAACCCTCTAATGCTTTTACCCCATATTTCACTGCTTGTGATAAATGTTAAAATACACTTGATATTCACCGTGGAAAATGCAAAGGAATTATGGGATAAAATTCTCTGGCTTCAGACACGGTGGCCATAACTTGTAGTCTAGTTCTGTCCCTGGATGAACTTGAAGCAAGCACTCTAATTCAGAGTTCTGGTTTGCTTATCCGTAAAATGAGAAGAATGTTCCCTTTCAGTTCTAACATTCTAGGTCTCTTAAGCCTACAGTGGGATTGGCAGAAACCATTCTCAAGACTTCAGGTCATTGCATGCCAGTTTTTACATTCTCCCCTCCTTTTCTAAACCCAAGAAAATAGACAAGAGCACGTAGGCTCTCTGTGATCTCCCTCAGTCAGGCTAGGGCCACCTGATTTTCAGCACAGGTCTGAGAAACCAAAGTCCTACTCATCCAGGCTTGAGGGAACTCTCATTCTAAGGACTGCATGGTGCTCCAGCTGGTCAGCTTTGGATTTCTGCCTTTTGTCCTAACTGTTTCCAAAACCAAAATAATAAAATAAGAATAATGACTTCGGCACAGGACTTCCAGCGGTTCTGTCCATGACTCATGTTGTCGGGCGGTTGGAAACGCACCCTGTCTGTGTTCTCTTGTAGGTGGTGTTCACAGCTAATGACTCGGGTCCACGCCACTACACCATCGCTGCTCTGCTCAGCCCCTACTCCTACTCCACCACAGCCCTCGTCAGCACCCCCAAAGAATGAGGGACTCCTCCCCCTGTCAATTTGAAGGAGGGGAGATAAGACTTCATGTAACCGATAGTATTCCATTTTTGTTACAACAGTGTTTTCACTTTATGAACTCTGTTAGAAACCCAGGCAGGGACAATAAAGCCTTCCTATTAAAGCACTCTCCATTTCATCTGAATGTGCTTTCTTCACTCCCTTATTGTCCTCTCAAAAACCAATTTTCAAGTTTTACAGGGAAACAAAGGACCTCAGAAAAGTCTCTAGTGAACTCTGAGGAATATCTAAGTTTCCATTGTCTTTCAAGCTAAACACATATTCAACATGGTCTGCAACCATTGAAAATACACATTCCAAAAATGAGAAAGCTTTATTTCCCTACAGCCTTCAGTAAGTAGCAAAAGACAAGTTCTAAGGGCCTACTTCTTTACTCTGTGTGTCCCCTTTAAGTGCTTTCCTGGTTTCAAGAGTAGCACAGCTTCACCAGGACAGGCCTGAAGGGACTCAGACCCTCTGATTCTGTTCAGACTAACTATGCCCTCCGCCCAGTCAGCTGACCAAGGGGTGTAATCAGAGAACCCTCACTGCCCCCATCACTTAGAGGAAGCCAATATTCATGTATCGAGAGACAACTATCTACAGATCACTGTTTTAGGTGCTCTGAACACGAAGAATAAGATCGAGTGCTTGCATTTAAAGAGCTCACATTCTTTTGGGAAGATAACTATGCCGGTGGGATTGGACAGAGTCTTTGGCACAATACACGGCAGAAATAAGAAAGGGAGCATCAGACAGCTTGAAAAAAGAAGAGGACTCAGAATAAACGTCACTTAATCTGGATCTTGGCGGTTTGTCACTTAGAAAAGCAAGGAGGTGTTCTGGGTAGAGGGAGCAGAAATTGCAAGGCCAGGCCAAATGAAACCACTTGATTAGTTGAGGCAACAGATGGGGATTCAGAACGTTGAAGTGGCCCTGACCATTGTGGCTTGGTTGGCTGGGCATCATCCCACAAAGAGAAAAGTCACCAGTTTGACTCCTGATCAGGGCACATGTATGGGTTGCAGGTTCGGTCCTAAGTTGGGTTGCATAAGAGAAGCAACCGATCTATGTTTCTCTCTCACATCAATGTTTCTCTCCCTCTCTTTCTCCCTCCCTTCACCTCTCTCTAAAAATAAAGAAATAAAATCTTAAAAAAAAACCCAAAATATTGAAATGTAAGGGAGATTAAGGTGGGCAAGGTTGTGCAACTGTAACAGACAACCCCATGTCACTGTGGCTCCACAAAGACAGTTTACTCACTTCTCATTCACGCCAAATCTGATGCAGACTTTCTTGGCTGGGTGACTCTCAGAGTGACTTTCCTCCAGATGGTGGCTCAGGGCCCCAGTTTGATTTACTTTGTGCCTTCAGGGGGCATCTAATCAGCAAACTAGAGGAAAAGAGAAAGCATATGGTATTAGGCCCCTCTTGCTGAGATGTCACATGTGATTCCCTGTGACATTTCACTGGCCAGAAATAGTTACATGGCGTCATTTTAGATGCACTGAGCAATGCAGCTCCTGGCTGGCAATCACTTCTCAGAACAGCCCTACATTCTGGAAAACAAATGCTAATCTCTGTAGGCCAACACACCTCTCTGCCACAGCAGGGTTGGGAGTGGTGGGGACTGAGCCTGGAGTGAAGGGGGCTTTACCAGCTACCTGTTAGAGCTGAGAATTTATTTGATAGCAGTAAGGATCCAAGGACAGAAGCTTGGCATCTGTCATCCCCCATTACTCCCGTGCATAATCTCCAACCAGGACGCAGCAAGAAAAGCTGGGTCAGACCCAAGGCATAGGCCTAAACACACATAAACAAAACAATCTTCCCATCTTCCTCCAAGTTCAAATCTAAAGTCTTTCCATGCTCTAGTTAACCAGGTAAGGACAGTAAGACATTGCAAAAGAATGGAAGGTAGTTTGGACGCTTTAACATGTACTGACCTTTCCCACAAATACAGGCAGTAAAATCAATGTCTGATTCTGTTCAATAAGGTTAGCAAGTTCTTCTTCCATGTATATTGGGTTAATGCATATCAAGTTGTCATTTTTGTAAATTAAATGGCCAAATACTGGCAATTTCATGAGATTTAATTTAATACTTACAGTGATTGTATTGGTCTCTGACTTGCCTGTTTATAAAATGCTACATTTCCATTTGGCTCTTATTAAATAGCTATGGATTTTTATTACCCAAGCAGTTTGAACATATGTATCTTCAAATATTTATACATATACATATTTGAATTGAATTTAACTTTCCAGCCCCCACTTCCTATTGCTGTCAGCTAACTTAATCTCGTCCATTGAAATCAATTCAGCTTCCAGTTTGATGCTTAGCCTTTTCCTTCCTTTCTAAATTTTGCCTACCCTCTGGAAGCTATGTAGTAGCATCTTGTGATAAAGTAGAATGTGTCGTCTGGTCCCTGTAGTTCTCTGTCTGCATTGCCTCCACTGAAATGACCCTTTTCTCCTTTAGTCTTTCTAGTTATATGTTAGTGTCTTGACTTGCACCCTTTTATGGCCACTAGTATGAGTTGAATTATGTCCCCTAAAAAGATACGTTGAAGACCTAACACCCAGTACCTGTGATTGTGAAATGACCTGGAAATAAGTCTTTGCAAATGTAATTAGCAAACACGAGGTCATCAGGGTGGGCGCTACCCCAACATGACTGATGTCCTTGAAAGGGCAAAATACAGGCACACGGGGCAACCATCATGTGATGACTGAGGCAAAGCATGAAGCGATGCAGCTACAAGCCAAGAACATCAAAGATTGACAAAAGGACTCTCCCCTCCAGGTTTTGGTGGTAATGCGGCTTTGCTGACACCTTGATTCTGGACTCCTCACCTCCAAAATGGTGAGACAATACATTCCTGTTACTTTAAGCCACCTGACTTGTGGTACTTGGTCCCTGAAGCCCTGGGAAACTAATATCGCCTTCTACTGGAGTCTTCCAAATTTTACCCTGGTCTGTATTCATTGCAACCTTTGCCATTCTGAAAGTCAAATTTACATTTAATATCTATTTTTATTTCTTTTTTTCCTTAGTGATGCTGAACATATTGTCTTACATTTATTGGCCATTTGCACCTCTTTAGTGAACTATATGTCTGCACGATTTAACTATATTACACAGGAGGTCCATTAGTTTAGTACTGATTTATAAAAGCTTTGTGTATATTAAAGATATTACAGGTTGTCTCTGAAAAGTGCATGTGATAGACAGAGAATTAGTCAAGTTGTAGAAAACCACATCAGCCAAGATAACTTGGTGGAAGTTAGTGTGATAATTGCAAAGAAGAGGCTGGGAACTAGGCCGTAAGAAACAGAGAGTTGAAAAATCCTGAGGGGAAATTTTGGATGGGTACATGAGGCTCAGGTTAAAGAATCCCTGAATGCTGGGTTTCGGAGGCTTCAGGGTGGGGGCAGGACCGGGAGATAAGAAAGCTGAGATACATTAAGTTAAGTAACTGGCTCAAAGCCATGCAGACAGCTTGGGAAAGCACTGAAAGGCAGAGAATAAACAGATTTGTCACGTAGTCCACGGCCTCCCAATTAGTTTAGACAGTGAGGTACTGCTCATCAAAAGCCTTGAAATAGTGATGAATGCTAATAAGAAATTCCTGCCAATAAACCAACATCAACCTTGGTGGCCTCCTGTCAGCCCAAATCTCTTTGCCCAAAAGATAAATATGTTAATTAATCCCATTCAGGGCCTTCCACACTAATCAGAAACATAGGCACCACTTACTTCCCTAGAGCGAGAGGGATCTTCATCACATTTTATCAATTTCTCAGTGATCTCAGGAATAAAGGTGAGGCTAAAAATGTCACCTTGTAATGAATAAATTTGCAGAGGGGAAGTGTGATGAATAATTTTCTATGTCATCTTGGCTGGGCCATTGTACCCATGGTGAAACACCAGTTTAGATGTTGCTGTGAAGGTATTTTTAGACACAATTAACATTTTTTCCCCAACTTGGATGAAATATAATGGACATATAAGATTGTGTAAAGTTGAAGGTATAAAACTTGATGATTTGATTACATACATATTGTGAAAAGATTACTATGATTACATTAGGTAACATAACATTCATCACATGAATGTTACCTTTCATGATGTAAACATTGAATGAGAATGGAGTACTCACTTCGTATGTACCTCTAATCGCATTCATATGTCTAGCCTTCTTCTCCTCTCCCTCCTCAGAGCCCTGTGATGTGCTTTGGGAGCCTAGTAGGGAGTGTCTGGGGGTTGATGCTGCCAGAGAACAAGAGGGAAAGTATCAGAAGAGATGATGAGAGAATAGGGTCATACAAGTTCCCACAGTGGGGAAAGAAGGCATGGAAAGGAGAACGTGTAGTCAAACATTCCGTGTTGCTGGAAAACACTGGGCAGAGCAGGGATGGACAGTGGACAGCTCACAAGGCCATCTCTGGCAGTGAGAAAGTAATAGAGAGGAAGAACCCTGGAACCTAAAAAACCACAGTGTTGTGATAAAGAGTAGGATTCAACCAGAAATCGAGAGATGAGAATGGTGTCAGTATTCTCCAGCCAAAATCCATCAGAAACACATCCACATATTTGAATAGGCTGGATTTATTATTCGTCCCACCAGGATGGGTACACTCTCACTAACAGGTTAGTAAGAATCTATTAATAGGATCTGAGCTTTGGTTGGGTAACTTGGGGTGGGGGGAGACTAAGGAAGTAGGGCTTCCCTCTAGACTGGATTCTATCAGACACCGGGGACAATGCTTTCATTATCTCAACCGTTTATCTGTAGGAAGGGTCAACCAGAGCAGAGATAAAACTATAATTGCTAAAGTAGAAGCAGTTAGTCCTTTAGGTGAGAGGGGCAGTTTGGGATTTTGTGGATTTCACAGTGATTTCACTTTTGTCTTACTTTGCTGTGGTCTCAGAGGGGCCTGTTTGATATTGATGTTCTGTGAGGTTGTCGTGTCCAATTGAACATGTCACAGATAGGCTTGTATAACACTGAGGCCAGTTTCCAGATATCAGGAGCTGCTTTTCAGCCTGGTCCCTCGATGTCTATAGAGGAATTCAGAGTAGAAATCAGCAGAGAGCATTGACAGCATTGTTGCGGGATGGGAGAGACTTAGAGGAGGCTGTGAAGTCTCAGGCTGCCACCCTGGCTGGCAGAGTGGATGGATGAGGCAGTAACTGAGCTCAGGAACATGGGCAGGAGAGCAGATTTGTAGTCAGAGATGGTGAGCTCAATTTTGGCCACGCCAAGCTTGAAGTAATCAAACACATTTTCAATCTTATACCTTGGCAGTTGGCATTGCGTGTACATGTACGGGCAGAAAACAAAACTCACTAATACTAAAATACATCCTAGCATTGGACAGCACCTGTCAAACAATGACATTTGGGGCATTTATGCCTTAAACTGTATTCTATCCACGGAGACAGTCCTCCCTAGGAATTTTTATTTCATGCAAACCCTGTTTTACAGCCTATTCCTTCCTTTCACTTGACAGTTCACAGAACACCCTCCTCCCCTAGTACTCTTACCTCTTACTGCCTTTCATAATGGAAATAAAGTTAAAATCAATTCCATCTTCTCAGCTCTCCATTCTCTGTAGGTTAGAACTGTCCCAGTTCATTTAAAGCCAAAGCAGATGGTAATTCATCTTTGGCAATCAATGAGACGCTGGAGGTCTGTTCTGGAACCACTGTCAACCAGCAAGGAGAGAGGGGTGACAGGCAGCCTGCTGGAAGAAACACTTGAGGTGTGGGGCTTCCCTCCTGGCTCCAGAGTCACCCACCTGCTGTCACTGCCACTAATGTCACTCCCCGGGAGGCCAAAGGTTATGAAACTGGTTCTAAGACGTGATGGGGAAAGGGCCCTGGTGGGCTTAGGGAGAGAGTGCTGAGGCTGGTGGGAGAGCCCTGGGCAGCTCCCTGGATGAAAGCTCATGCTGAGCTGAACAAACTCTACTCAGAGGTCTTCCCTGGGAAAGCGCACTTGGAAAATATATCAGAACAGATTTCCAAGTATCTGGAAGGCAGTGTCTAGCACACAGCAGAGCTCAATAAATATTTTCTTAATGTATGAGTGAAAGGCTTGGCTCTGAATAGGCAAAGAGTTCTCATCTGAGCCTTTACGGCCCCCTTGGGTTTCACCAGGGTGGTGTGTCCCCTCATACTGACATGTGAGAAATGGCACCATGACCTACCAACATACAATAAGTGGGTCAGTTTGTTGGGAAACTCTGAGAGATGACCAGCTCTCGGAAATAACCTACTTCAAATACCAAGTGCCAGCTTCTGCATCTTTGGATTGATTTCAAGAACTTTGTCACTGAGGATGTTTAAAAATAGAAAGTCTATTTAAAATGTCCTCTGCCTAGGGCCAGGGCCAAAAGAACAAAAGGGTCATTCAAAATGACAACTAAAGCCTGCTGAGTGGGTTTTGCTGCAGCGTCTTGAAAGGCAGAGACCCCCTGCTATCCCAGCCCTTGTCCCAGAGAACTGGCATGGAACGGGACTCTCCCTGCAACCAGCACTCCGGGGGGTCGGGTTCTTCACAGGGAGCAGGGGGCCCCCAGTGGGAAGCAGGGGCCTTGTTAGGAGTCAAGGCCCTTCTTGCCTGGGGTTTCTAGAGGCAAACACACAGTAAAATCCATGTACACTCTATGACGAATATTCTAGCGATATTGCCAACATCCTTTCCATTCGTGCCTCTTACACTGAGTAGTGATGGAAATGCTCTCACCCTGAGCTCCAGGAGAAGAGGAGGGAGGAGCCTGTTGGTCTAAATCAGTCAGTGAAATCTCATCATGGTCCATACTTTAGAGGGAGGGGCTCAGGGGATCTAACAGGGCCCAACTAGAGGGAAACCCAGGACTTCTCTTTCATGGTGAGATGAAAATGTGGGGCCTCCTGAAGAATGCATTACATTGGGTCATTCAAATAACCCAGGTTGTCTCTCCATCTCAAGATCCTTAATTTAATCACATTTGCAAAGTTCCTTGCACAGGTTCTGGGAATTAGCACATGGCTGTCTTTGGGTGGAGTGGGGGAGGGGCATTATTCATTCCATGACAGTGTACATGGATTTGTTTTATTCTATACACATTTGTTGAGCATCTACTCTGTATCAGGTGCTGGAGTGATGAGAATGTATTAAGACCTGGGGTCTCTTTTCAAGGAAATGTTTTTAAAATTGGAGACAGACATGAAAGATAAAAAAGAGAGAGAAGAGAAATAAACAGGAGGAAAGGAAGAAGAAGAAGGAGGGAGGGAGGAAGGAAGGAGGGAGGGAAAGGAAGAAGGAAAGAAAGCATTACCATAAAATGTTTAAAATGTTATGGTAGCATAATAAAAATAAATAAATAGTAAAAAAAAAAAACTTGTTCTGAATCTTGGGGGCCAGGAGGCCTTGCAAAAGAGGGGGCACCCAAGCTTGCTCTTTGAAGCTAAGTAGGGGGCACTAGGGAAATAAATAGGAAAAAACCATTCCTGAAGAGGAGACTGAATTACAGAGAGACAAAGATGGGAGTACATTAAATATGCAGAGAAAGGCAAGTAACTTGATTTAGTTCGTGACTAGGATATTTTATACTGAATGACATAAGACTGAAGGGTTATGCTAAGAAGTTAAAGAATCCATGGGTGATGGAGAAGCCAGTGACAGTAAAGAAGCCTGATGACCTGGTCAGTGTTCTCTACAGCCCAGTCACGGGGCTGAGGCAGGGAGAACAGAGGATTCTAAACGCTGTTACAATTTCCAGGGGAAGGGTGGGAAATTCTATTTTTATTTATTTTTGTTTTAATTTGATATCTAATAAAATAAACAGAAAGGAAAGGAAATGAACTATATAATTTTAAAGTTCCATTCCTATTCTAAATTTCTGTGGTTTCGCTATTTTTATTCAATTTATTCTCCCAGTGGGGCTGATAATTATAATACTATAGCTTTGAGGCCTAGAGTAAAAACAAAAATACATTTACTTCCAGAAAATGGTTTTTTCAAAAATCTTTATTGCATTTTTTCCCATTACCATTTAGTCCTCTTATATGCCTCTCCATGCAATCACCATGCTGTTGTCCATGTCCACGAGGCCTTTTTCCTTTTTGCTCAATCCCTCCACCTCCAACATCTCCCCTCCTCAACTAGCGGTCATCCTGCTGTCTATCTTTGAGTCCATCCTCATTCTCCTTGTTAGTTCAGTTTGTTCATTAGATTCCGCATATGAGTGAAACATACAGTATTTGTCTTTCTCTGACTGGCTTTTTTCACTTAGCATAATGTTCTCCAGGTCTATCCATACTGTTGTAAAGGGTAAAATTTTCTTCTTTTTATGGTTGAGTAGTATTTCATTGTGTAAATGTCCCATAGTTGTTTTATCCAATCATCTGCTGATGGACACTTGGACTGCTTCCATATCTTGGTGATTGTAAATAATGCCTCAATGAACATAGGGTGCTTATGTTCTTTTGTATTAGTGTTTTGGGATCCATCAGATATATTCCCAGATTGGAACTGCCAAGTCAAAAGGCAGATCCATTTTAAATTATTTGAGATATCTCCATACAGCTTTCCACAGTGGCTGCACCAATCTGCATTCCCACCAACAATGCAAAAGGGTTCCCCTTTTTCCACATGCTTGCCCACATTTGTTTGTTGATTTTTGATGATAACATTCTGACAGGTGTGAGATGGTATCTCATTGTGGTTTTAATTTGCATTTCTCTGATGATTGGTGACTTCAAGCATCTTTTCATATGTCTACTGGCCATCTGTATGCCCTCTTTGGAGCAGTATCTATTCAGGCCCTCTGCCCATTTTTTAATTGGGTTGTTTTTTTTGGTGTTGAGTTTTGTAAGTTATTTATAAATTTTGGGTATTAACCCCTTATCAGGTGTATTGGTAAATATGTTCTCCCATTCTGTGGGTTGTCTTTTCATTTTGTTAATGATTTCCTTTGCAGTGCAAAACTTTTTAGTTTGATGTAGTCCCATTTATTTTTTTTTCTTTTGTTTCCCTTGCCTGAGGAAATATATCTGATAAAATATTTTTATGAGCAATATCTGAGATTTTGTTGCCTATGTTTTCTTCTAGGATTTTTATGGTTTCGGGTCTAACACTTAAGTCTTTGACCCATTTTGAATTTATTCTTGTGTGTCCTGTAAGAAGGTGGTCTAGTTTCATTTTCTTCACATATCTGTCCAATTTCCCCATCATAATTTATTGAATAAACTACCTTTAGTACATTGTATGTACTTGCTTCCTCTGGTGAACATTAATATTAATGTACTGCTACTAATGGCCCAAAACGTTTTGAAGACCATGATCTCGAATAATCAGGCCTGGGCCAAGATCTACATCTGTTTGAAAAGTCCCATGAGTTCGCATCAGCTGCAAGCCCACATGAATGGCTTAGGTAGTATCTACTGTCAGTTTTCAATTTTAGCTGCATTTTAGAGTCAGTTGGAAATATTTTAAAGAATACCCATACCCAGGTGAGTTAAATCAGTTTTCTGGAAGTGTAGCCCAAGTGGGATTATAGTTTTAAAACCTCCCCAAGGGATTAAATGTCAGTCAGCACCAGGACCCAGCAGCTGAGAGTACCATGCATCCAACACTTCCCAGGCTCTGCATGGCCCCCGAATCAGCTTCCCAGAACTTCCTGGACAGGGAATGATGGGTACCAGATCCCTGGGAAATTGTTCCAGAATACCTGTAGCCCCTCAAATCCAATTCACACTGAAAATGTATCCCCTGAGATTCTACCTTCTATTGCCTCAGAAAAAAGCAATTAAAACAAAAAAGGTGGAAGCCATACTCTATTACAACTAAAAAAAGGCTTCATTCAACAAATATTTGTTGAACTCCCATTAAGAGTGCCAGCTAAAGATGAAAAAGAAACGGTCCTCGTCCTCAAAGACATCTCACCCCGGTAGGGCTGTTTTTATGTATGCTTGAACACGCTTGATTATAAATAGTTGGTAACTTTGATTGGCATAATCAAAATTGGTTTTAATGAGGTCAAAAACCTTTCTAAAAGAGAAATGCAGTGTCTCAACTAGGGGTCATTTGATTTAAGATTACATTCTCAGTCTAGTTAGCTTGAATGACAATGGATTCATTTAAGGATTCATATGTATCTCACAGAACACAAACGGCAGGGACACAGCTGGGCCTCCCCAGGGACCAGGGCTGGAAAGCTGTCAGGAGCTGAAGTAACTACATTTTTCTCTCTCTGTCTCTGGGCTGCCTGACTCCCCATGTGAGTCCTCTTTTCATTCTCTTTGCAGACCAGCTTCTCTGCTCAACCATAAAGAAGAAAAGTTGGGTTCAGCTCTCCCCTCACAAATTAACTGCCTCAGTCCCTGTGCCCCTCCAAATTGCTGAGAATCTGGTTGGCTTTGTTTGCCCACCGTTGTGCTCGCTCTGGTGGACCCCTTGTCCAGCGAGCTGTGGCCAGGCAAGCTAGGGTGTGTGGGACTCCTCCTCTGAGGAGGTGGTGAAGGCAGGCTCTCTGGGAAAGGACCAGGGGCAGGGCTGCCACAAAAGGGTAGCTGTTACTTTCCCCACATTAACAATGCAAAGTAAACTGTGAACAACAACAACAACAAAGCACACTAAAAATAGGAAGAAAAAAAGACCCAATAAAACATGTGATCACAGAATTAGTGACATTCATATAATTCAGCAAGAACAATGACCAAATACGATTTGTTTTCTTTCTACTTGCCAAAGTCAATCTTTAATTAATGAAGAATAGCACACTAAACATTCATTCTCTTTTGTCCAAATAATTTTAAAAATGTGTCTCTGTTTAAAATCAGTATCAGGGTTTGTTTTTAAATTTTAATTTTTGATTATAGAAAAACAGGGACATGGTGCAGTTCCTGAGAACTGCCAACCCAAGACCACCATTTGCATTTGTTTCTGGTTTGTCCTGCCAGTCACTCTTTTGTAAAAAAAAAAAAAAGCAAATATACACGTTTTTATTTCCCCTTCTTTCATTCACAAAAAGCAAGCACTTTATATAGTGTGTGAACCTTATTTTTTTCCCACGGGGCACCATCAGCCTGGAAACCAATACATATCTGAGCATAGAATTCCTGCCTCCTTTTCACACGGCCGAGGAGTGCTCCAGTGTGGGGCTGGCCAGAGCCTGTTCAACCAGCTCCCTCCAGATGTTCAGGTGCTTCCATTTTGCTACTCTAATGCCTCCATGAATAAACATGTACATATGTTGTTTCATATCTGTAGGATGTGTCCTTAGGGTAGAAGCCTAAAAAAGGATTTCTGGGACAGAGCATAAGTACTTTAATAACTTGTTGGATATTGCTCAGTTCCCCTCCACAGAGGTTGTGACATTTTGCATCCTGTGTACGAGAGTGCCCAGTGCTAGACAAGCTCACAGATAGCGGTGGTGAGATTTGGGGGTATTTGCTAACCTGAAAAATCAGCATTGATACTTCAATGTAATTTTGATCTGTATGCCTCTTACTGTTAGTGGATTTGATCATCTTTCATAAAGAACTCTTTGCCTCTTTTTAAATTAAATATTTTAGTTTGAAGTCATTTTAGCCTCATGTGCTATTGTAAGAAATAGTACAGAGATCTTTGCACCCTTCCCCAAGTCCTTCACCCCATGGTAACATCCTGCAAAGTCATAGTGCAATGTCACCACCACCATGTGGACATTGATAGTCAACAGACCTTCCCTGTGGTAGTCAACAGTATGCAGCTTTCTTTTCATGTGACATTTTTATGTGAGTTGGACAAGATGGGGTAAACTCATTCCTTTTTCTTCTCCCACTGATGACTGAAGAACAAAAATCAAACCCTACCAGAAGACTCTAAAGGTAGAGTAAAGGTGAACTGTCTAGGGAGACCCAGACTCGAGGAATAACCCAGCTGTGAGTTCTAGGGAATTTTTTTTTTTTGCCTCCTCCCTGATCCCCACCTGGGAGCTAGAGACATCTGCAACCCAGAATGCCAACAGAAGCAGACCAAAATAAAAAGAAAAGCTCCCCCTTCCCACCCTCTGCCAAAAAGCCTGCTCTCTGGAGTCTAAGAACCTACAAAAGTGTACACCAGCAAGCAGACACCTTTTATATATACCTGTCACTTTTCCAAAAGGGAACCTGAGAAAAACCAAGATGAATTCTACCCGCTTCCTCCACCCCCACATGCTTCTAACACTCAGTGCAGTGTCTGAGACACAGTAGGTGCTTTAAAATGCCCATCAATATTGGGGTTAAAGGGGCTGAAGACAAGGCTGCCACACGTTGCTAGACATCTTGAAAGACTACAGAATCACCCTATGCAAAATGGCATTTCTACAAGGTCAAGGGATAAGAGTCTAATGAAGGAGAAATCTGGTTTCCATAGTGACCCTGTTCTTCCTGAACGAAAGCATTCACAGGATTTCAGAGTCCAGGAAAACTAATAGCCAGCATGATTTTTCCTGATTCTAACCAGGGTGGTGGAAGAAAAGAAGAAAGGACAGGGAAGAGCAGGTGAAGGAAGGGGTAGGGAGGAAGGACTGTGTAATAGAAAGTCAGAATCGTCCTTGGACATAAGCCAGATACAGTTTTTAAACTACCTCAGATGTAAATTATGTTCCAGAGGTAAATCAACACCTTCACTTCGATAAGTCAAACAGATGTTTTCAGCATCTGCTCTCAAACTCCGCCATCGTATTAGCTTCTAGTGACATTTAGTTTGCAGGGTGACCTTCACTTTCCATGTATGATTTGTTTACTTAATAGAAACTATCTTGGTAGTGAATTCTTAACTATGCCATTTTTCCTTTTATACACTAATCTATGATTACTTTTCTAAAGCTTAGTAAATATTTTTAAATTTTAAAATTACATTGAACAAAAAAGACGAGCCTGGCTCTCTGTTCAGATATTGTTGCAGGTGAGTCCAAACTCATTTTGATGATGACCCTTAACTGTCATAGTTAAGGCACTGATCCTACTTAACACGGTTCAATAAGTAGGTATGGCATATATGCATCAATGGAACAGTAATTTAGAATGCTGTGGTGTGTTCTTTCCTGCTAGATGGCAGTGTTCTCCTGACAGGGCCATTCATTCTGAGCATTGTGCTAGATGCTGGGGTACAAAAATGAATGGCACACCCCACTGCTCTCAAAGAGCTAACAATCTTTGGGAGGGAAAAAATGTGCAAACAAATGTAATAGTGTAAGGCCTACTTTAATAGGGTTCGTGTACTATAGGGAAGGTGTGCAAGGAAAAGAATAGCAAATTTTATTTGGGTTGGCCAGAGGAGGCTTCCAGAGGAGCATATCAAGTCTTAAGAGATACACAGCAGATCATTTGGTGGACAAGGACAGAAAAGATGGTGTGCAAAGGCAAAGGGGCATGATGCTGGCCACTGGGAGTCGCTCACAGGTGGCTGGAGGATTTAAAGGCTGCGATACGAATGCAGGGTGAGCTGTTGGTCCTGGAGAGGAAATTCAGGCCATCAAGGATCTGGCGTGAGAGGCAGACATACATGAACCTCACCCTGTAGGTCCTACTGGAGGATTTTAAAGCAAGGGAGTATTTCAAGAGACAGCGTTTCCTTGACAATATGGAAGATGGGTTCAAAGAAAACAGCACACCTCTGTATAAGAAAAAACTGGGAGAGGAAAAAGGACTCATGGACATGAACAACACTGTGGTAATTGCTGGGAGGAGGGGGATATAAGGACACTAAGTGGTAATGGAAAAATATACAATACCTCAGTTTACTGCCAAAAAATAAAATTTAAGTTAAAAAAATGAAAAAAAAAAATACTGGATGGATCCAGGTAGTCGTGGAAACAAAAGACCAGATGGACTGGAGACTTACAAAGTAGTTAATGTTGACTGTACAGAGAAGAGGGAGGACTCAGATCTGTTCTTGAGTTACTAAGTAGATGGTAAAGCAGGAGAGAGATTAGGTTTTGAAAGGAGTTATGATAAATTCAGTTTATGACAAGCAAGTGGAGCTGACCAATAAGTTGACTCTGTGGTTCAGGAACTAAGAATTGTGAGCTGGAGATACAGCCTGGGAGTCTCCTGCACATAACTAGGGGGACCACGCAGTTAAAACTTTGCAAGTACAGGAGCTCACCTGCTGTACGTGCCTATTTAAACTCATTAAAATTCAACAAAATTAAAAATCCAGTTCCCTACTTGCCTTATTCACATTGCAAACGCAAATAGCCACGTGAACCTGATGACTACAATATTGGATAGCACAGCCATAGAACATTTCCATCAACACAGAATGTTCTATTGGACAGGGCTAGACAGTGGTCCTAGGAAGTGAATTGTTGATCAGAAGAAAGAATAGATGTCAGAGGAAGAGTCTCCCAAGAAAATCGAGGATGGGTGAAAGATCTAACCCCCAAAGCCAAGGTAGGAAAGAAAAAGCAGGCAGTCAGGCCCATGGGGACATTTACTAGTTCAGGTGTAATACTGACAAGGAACAAGTGACTGAATGCCCTCCATGAGCTTAAGCTAAGTGGTGTGGTAGGTGATTTCCGCACCATCTACTGAAAACCACACAACCCTCTGAGAAAACACAGCCTGATTCCCATTTGCTACACTTCTCATGACTGATTACTGAATTTTAATTGTGCACTTTTGCCAGTTTTACTAATTGTTTACATACATTATCATGTAATATATTGGGTAATCACTGACTTCACGCCCTAGGAGAATTAAAGAATGTGATATCATTCTTTATGATCTGAGACAATTTGCATGAAAGAAAAGGTTGTTACTCTAAAGCTGAAAACTGACTTAATCTGAGCCAAGTTTTGGCAAAGTATGTCAGGCTTTTATTAAGATTAGGCTTATTTAATCACTTCAGCAATCCTTAGGTAGTTCCTACCACCCTCAGCTAAGAAATCAGGAAACTGAGGACCACAGGGGTTTACAACTTTGCTAAAATGTCACACCTAATGATAGCAGATCCCTGAATTCAAACTCAGATCAGGCTAATTCCCGAGTCTCTGCTTATAACCACCTTTCATGCAGGCCGCCCAAATGTTACTTCAAAGCTTCAAGGTCTGTAGCAGAAGAACTGTTATCTCAACTATCCTTCTGAAGGACTGTACAATGCTTAAGCTAAGAACTATTCTGGGTCTGGAAAAAAAGCTGCTCCTACAAAGCTGCTCTAGTGGCTGAACATTGCATTAGTGAAATATAAAACCAGTGTTTGAAAAGGCCACAGTTGAGTCCCTCACCTCATAGAATGAGGGTTCAGTTTCTACTTCGGTATTACACAGAGAAGACAGTAAAATCCTTGAGGATCAGGAGTTAATGCCTGATACCTCTTGGAGATCCTGGAAACCACATGCTTCAACTGATGAAATTGGGAAGGTTACATTAGCAATGAAATTCAGGTCCACTACAATATGTTATAGGAATGTGTTGTGACAGACATGTTTTATTTTTAAACCCATATATTTTTCTTTTAATAGTAACATAGTTTTGAGAGATATATTGGGTTGGCCAAAAAGTTCATTTTTTCCCCATAATATGGCTCCAGGTGCACTTAGTTGTCTTCCACTGCACATTCAAAACAATGTTGTTACATTGTATTGGGACAGCTCTCTTATCAGCATGCATTTAAAAAAACTTATCAACATTGAATTTTTGTGTAGCCACTTTAATATTGAAGATAGAATAAAATAAGTGACATCTTTGGCATATTATGCTTTATTATTTCAAGAAAGGTAAAAACACAACTGAAACAGGAAAAAGATTTGTGCAGTGTATAGAGAAGGGGCTGTGACTGATATAATGTGTCAAGTGGTTTGCGAAGTTTTGTGCTGGAGATTTCTCGCTGGACGGGCTCCACGTTTGGGTAGACCAGTTGAAGTTGATACTGATCAAATCAAGACATTAATTGAGAATAATCAGTGTTATTCCATTGGGAGATAGCTGACCATATTCAAAATATCCAAATCAATGAAGTTACTGGTGAAAATGAAAAATGTGTTTCTTATTTACGGAAAAAACTTCACGGACTTTTTGGTCAACTCTATAATACTCTTTTCTGAAGTCACTTAAGTCAAAATCAATACAGTGCATTCTCCTTAAGAAGAGACCTCCTTAAATAAAACAATTTTGATTCAGAATACCTCCACAACCTTAAGTCCAATACAAAAAATTGTTAAATTTAGTCATGTTTCATCATTGGACAAATTACTCCTATAGGTAAGAACCTGGGGCCAACTAAGCCCACCCCATTTCATGGCTTTGCATCATTTAAACGACTAAATGATTATGATTTAATGATTGGCTTCATTTGTGATAAATAGTGGTAATATCCTGGTAGCTCATACTATGCATAACAAGTAACAATACTTAAAATTCAATACACAAATAATTTGATAAAATCATGATCTCACAATCTAGCCCACATACAAATCTAGTTCCTAGGCATTTTTGAGATTTGACTATTTGCCTTCAAGATCTTCAATACTACTTGATACCTAAAAAACAGGAAGGGAATTGAACATAAAAACCAGTTTAGTTTACTGAAGTTGTACAGGGAGGAGGAAAGTAATGCTGAAAATTACTTCTTGAATATTTATCTTGATACAATAGATTATTAATTGTATTGAGGACAAATTTTTTGTGTTGGCTGTTGTCATTTTTTTTATTTTATTGCTGTTCAAGTACAGTTGTCTGCATTTTCTCCCCGCCACTCCACCCCATCCCAGCCATCCCCACCTCCCTCCCCTGATTCCACCCCTCCTTTGTTTTGTCCATGTGTCCTTTATAGTTGTTTCTGAAAACCCTCCCCCCTCTCTCCTCATTATCGCCTCCCACCTCCCCTCTGGTTAGTCAGATTGTTCTTAATTTCAATGTCTCTGGTGATATTTTGCTTGCTTGTTTGCTTTGTTGATTAGGTTCCTGTTAAAGGTGAGATAATATGGTATCTGTCCCTCACTGTCTGGCTTATTTCACTTAGCATAGTGCTCTCCAATTCCATCCATGCTGTCCCAAAGGGTAGGAGCTCCTTCCTTTCTGCTACATAGAATTCCATTGTGTAAATGTACCATAGTTTTTTGATCCATTCATTTACTGATGGGCACTTAGGTTGTTTCCAGCACTTGGCTATTGTAAATTGTGCTGCTATGAATATTGGGGTGCATAGGTTCTTCTGAATTGGTGTTTCAGGGTTCTTAGGATATAATCCCAGCAGTGGAATTGCTGGGTCAAAAGGCAGTTTCATTTTTAGTTTTCTGTGAGGACAAATATTTAAATATTACTGGGGTTTGTTTGTTTGTTTGTTTGTTTGAGGAAAAAGCTATGGGGTGATCTCTCGGTGTATTTCACTTAAACCATTCAAAAGACAGACGCTGTGCTCGTCTTACGCTTATACCGCAATCCTAGTACCGCTAAGGTATTCACCAACCATCCACTTGAAGTTTCGGAAAACAAACAACAACAATGAAAAACCCAGATAACCCCAAAAAAGTTCCTGAGAGAAAATAATTACATCATCACACAAAGTCTTTAGAACATTATATTTCATAAAAGACAATGATAAAAAAGTACAAACATTTCCATGAGAAGCAAAAAAAATGAGAATACAAGAAATTACTAGCATTTATTTCAGTGCATTTATGTAAAAGCCTTTCAGATCTCAGTTAACTAATCTGAAGCACACTCCCTCTTTCTGATAAACACCACTGTAGCCATTTTAGTTCTCTCATTGGCATATTTGCAAATACAAGGCAATAAATCTAGAGTGCTGATACTTGTCCAAAAAGAAAATACATGAAGAAATAGAGCAAAGACAAGCAAATGCCAAATAAAATGACACAAAATCTGCTTTTACTCATGGGGAGCCTTCAAAGGAGGGAGAATACTGTCTTATGTATTTTTCCATTTTGTTTTAAAGTAGATAGCAATCTCTTGGCTGGAAAATAAGTATAAGCAAGTTTGTAATATGTAATTTTGTACTTACATAATATTGTAAGCAAGGTTTCCTTACAGAATACCTTTTCACAAGCTAAACCAGAAATTTAAATTGAGATTTAAAAAAATATTCATTAAACCCTAGTTTTTTGCAAAGATTTTAATAACTATCACTACTACAAATTAGATATAATGTTACTGCAAATAGGAACACTTTCCCTTTTTCTACAAATAGGCCCACTAATCATTATTATTACTTTCTGAACTGAAAGACACTACATAACTTTGCCAGTAGTGCCATAGGGACCTTATAATAACTCCATGTCCACTATATATGTCTCTTGATTTTGAGACTAGAAAACACAATGAGTAAGTTATCAGAGGATGTCTTCATAATTTTAGAAAGGTTTCCACTTGCTTGACTTGATTTGTTTAGAAATGAAGTAATACTTTTTCCACAGACATATCTCGCATGGCACCTGATGGAGTAGGCAAAAATACGTGTTCACTAATATACCCACTAAACAAAGCTATAAAAAGATAGTTTGAATTTCCAATATACTTGTTAGTTTTTATGAAATAGATTTATTTTCACATAATAAACATAATTGGGCAAAACTCTGTCACAGTTATTGAAACATATAAGTCACTATAGGCAAAATTCAATTTTAAGTCTGCAGTTAAAAACAAAACAAAAGACAAAAAAACAAAAAATCTAGTAAGATGATTTTCACAGAATGACATACAACACTCAAAACTGAAAAAAAAAAAAAAGCAAAATATTCATGGCCCACTCCCAAAACAAAAATTACTATTAGACTTAATCCAAAAAATAAGGCAGATACTAGTAGAACTGAGTTATCCTAAAATTGTACAATGTATATCAAAATGAAAAGATTCCAAAGTGTGGGCACATCCACATTTAAAAAAATGTTTTCCTAATAAAATTCAGAAACAGCCCTAATTTTCCCCACAACTAAAATGGTTAATTATTTCATGAATTAATTATGCTCCTATGCCCCTACTATCTTATTAGTGAACAACAAATGGTAAGTTTCCCAACTGGCTTTCTTTCATTACACTGAATTAAAAAATTACATTGACTATGAGAGACAGAAAATGGACAAACTAAGAACAAATTTACTTTTCAGGTTTGATTTTTCATTATTTTCAGTATAAGCGAAAAGCAGTAGAGACGAATATTTTGGAAGTGTTTCTAAGAAAAATCAGTTTTCTCAAAGTACAAGAATTTCATTATTTTGTGATTTGTTTTGTGGTCATTTTTGTTACCAACATTGTCATAGGAAATGCCAACTTCAAAAACTAAACTTACGACCTGAGATAAATAACTGTACTTCTGATTCAGGTGAACAATCCGTGAGGCGAATGTCATCCGGACAGCTCTCAGACACAGCTTCTCATTGTTCTTCACTGTTACTGAAGATTCACTACATAGATACATGGTTTTTCATTTTAAATTTGTGAAAACACCTTAAGATATTTTAAAGAATCTTTGGGTAACAATAATTGATAATTTTTAAAGTAAAAATATTGTTTGATTTTGCCATAAAAACTTCATCCAAATTTAAGATAAAGTAATATACTTGATGTCAGGTGGTTAAGACCTGTTTTCCGAGAAGTGCCTGGTAACATCAATGTATTTAAATAACTGATCATGTGTTATAATATACTTTTATTAAACTATGCTTTAGTGAGGACATTTTAATAATTAACACCAGCAATATACTTTCTTAAAAGTGAAAAAAATAGAGTTTGAATGAAATTGGCCAACATTAAAAAGAGTCCCTTCCAAACTTGAAATTCTATGAGTCTGAGAGTTGAACGTAAAATTTATTTTTATCTACTAAGCATTTATCTTCATAAAAAATAGAACATTTTATTTCTTATCTAATAGTATAATTCATTTGTATATTATAAGTACTATTGGGTTTTCCATATAACTCATTCTTCTAAAAAATTGTTTTGATATTTTTTTAAATAAAAAAATGTTTGGCTCTTCTGAACTCAAAAGAATAAAAGTGCTGTTCACTATTAAAACAAACAAACAAACATACAAACAAAAAACAGTGCACAGACACACACAACCTTAGGGACATTTTCTGAGGCATGAAATCCCTGACACTTACACCAGAGGTACAGGAAAGACATGTAACGTGAAGAGGTCCTTTATATCATGTCACATCACAACTTTTAAGATTTTCTTGGTAATACCCATGCAATATGCATAAACATCATGGTTGTGATTTAGCAAAATCTGATGAGATCGCAAGCAGGAAAATTATAGGTAATCCTGGCAGGAAAAAAGCTGTCTAAGCTGCTCCTTCTACCCTTTAGGACCCTACGAAAGCTGTGCCTTCTTCCACACAGAAGGCTGGAGGTCTAAAGCTCAAAACTAGTATAACAGTTTACTGTGTTAGTTGGCTGTCAATTATTGACAGTTCCTTCATTTCACACAAGGGTTAACCTTTTATTAGTGACATAAATTTACGTTGTTTTTTTTCCATGCAAATAAAAAAGGTCTATAAAAGTCCAATAAAGGCATAACCAATTACATGCAAAACTGTAACGGTAACGCATCTTATTTTTCAACAATTTAAACACATTAATTTACATCACATATGTACAAAATATGTTTCAACAGAAATAAAGCATTCTCTTGAATTAAATTACAGATTTCAGTATAAAAATGTTTTCTTTACAGGGAGCTCTTAACTTCCACGGCTTCTGATCTCTGCAGCACTGGCCACGGGGGTGTGTCTCTGACAGAGGGCGGGAGGAAGCAGGCTGACTGTAGATAATCCCACAGAGTAATCGGTGAGGACTGCTGGCTATCCACTCGCTGACTTCTATTAAGAGCGCACTCCAAGTTTAGGGTCCAGCACTGTGGTCCATCTCACCATGAGAGCGACTTCTTCAATAGTCTTCAATTGGAGCTAACTCTGGCATGAGGTTTACAGATATGTTTGTGTACAACCTATCAACCAGCACTTTCGGCATGTATATTAAATTGTTCAGCCCGTCAATGTACTGGCGCTCTTTTGAATACCTTAGCAATTTATACCTATAGTGTTGGAGAGAAGAAAAGTAACAAACATGTTCAAAAAGAAAAATTAGTGGGGAATATGCTCAAAATCATTCTTGTAAATTAAACATTTAATGCTCTTCACAATTTTTGGTTCTCACACATAATTAAAAACCCCTCTAAACCATTGTTATAAATTAGCATTTGTATGAGTCTTAAAATGCCACCTGAAAAAATTATTCTGCGCCCTTATGACTTAGACACCCTTCAGCTATAAAATTATGTTTTATGTTAAGAAAACACATTTTATAGAAAGTTAACTGGGCTCTTTAATATAACATGACTATGTGTGTATGCAGGTATATGTATATCTCTTCAAAACAAGCACAAAAATGCTCTACTTCTAAAAAAATGACATGGAGAGAAAAATTCCCTTTAGAAGATTTTTTGGGTGCAGTGTGTATTTTAAATCTTTCACACATTAAATAATTTTGAACTTGGTCTCTAAAGATGATATTAAACTTACCGTCCTAAAAACTGGACTTCACCTCGATGATGATGAGGAATAGATTTGTATTTTCCCAAGTCTCCCTCCGGTCTTGTTACATTATATCCAGCATAGTGAACTCTATAATATATGGAAATGAAAATATAAGGAAATAAAATCTGACATAAACATCGAAAATAATGAGTTCAATTTAAAATGCAAAGCAATGCTCTAATGGGTGTGTCATTAACAATTTCAGAAGCCTCTCCTAGTGAAAAAAATGGAGAAACACAAAGTAGGATTTAGGAATCTCAAAAATTTTCCACCCCAAAGAATCTTCTCTTGGAATAGCAAAGTACACTTTACCTAACAGAAAGGGAGTTTATAGAAATTCTGTTATTAAGCAATTTGTACCTCACCCTACCTGTTCCAAAGGTCATCATCTTCTCCTCCCCATCCCCAGAAGGCATTAGGAAAACCATTGATCTTTCTAAACTGCTCCACGGTCAGTCCACTCACACCACCAAAAAACTCTTTATACGGAAGACTAAAAAGAAAGCAGAATAGAGCATCCAAAAAATAAAATCAAAACAGTTTGCCACATGAAATTGGTTTCAGTCTTTCACATGCCCTGCAAAATACACCCCTATTTTCCAAATAAGTAATTACATTGATTAAATTCTATTCTTGGAAATGTAAAGTACTCCAAGAAACAAAATATTTTTATACTCTAGTAAAATAAGTACATCTAAATGTGTTATATAAAACACTCATGGTAATTAAAATTTAATATTTAGTATTATTATGTTATAATTCTCAAAACCCAGTGTTCAAATTCTTTACTGTTACAACAAAGTAAACTTAATTAAATCCATCAATAGCTATCAATGCAATGTTAGATGTTGCTAAGGTAATAAAATCATCTAAATTAATAGAACTTATTATAAACATACTATTTATTTTACAGACCAGTATATATGTATATTAGTAAAGACAAGTCTAGTATTTAATTTTAAAATGACAAGCTGTTTATTCCTATAATATGTCTGCTTGGATTACACTCCCAAAATTCTCCTGATTAGTTACAAATACATTTATCTTTAATGTACTGATATTTAGATAAATGACTTTTTATGGAGATATAACTGACATGTAACACTGCTTCAGTTTTAGGTGTACATCATGACTGTATATATATATTTATGTATGTTATGAAATTCGTCACCATACATAGTTAGAAAATTCTTTTTCCTTGTGATGAGAACTTTTAGGACCTACTCTCTTAGCAACATTCAAATATACAATAGAGTATCATTAACTACAGTCACCCAGCTGTAGATTACATCCCGGACTCATAGCTGAGAGCTCGTGCCCTTGACCACCCTCAGCCATCTCACCCCCTCCCCGCCCACCCCTGGCAATCATCAATCTGTTCTCTGGATTTAGGAAGTGGGGTTTTTCTTTTTTTAAGATTCTACATAGAACTAAAATCATATAGTATTTGTCTTTCTCTGACAAATGACTATGTTTTTAAACTTGGATTTTATTTTCCTTACCTTTCTCTAACTCGTACTCCAAGAAATTTGTCAAACTAAATTATCCATTTAGATATAGAAAGGATTTCTGATATCGAGGTAGCACCCCTAGACTGCAGACCTGAGTGAGTCTTGTTGGGGAATAGCGCACTAGAGCCCCTAAAAAAGCCAGGCCAGCGTGAAGGGCCAGGAGAGAAAACACAGCCACGCACGGCATCTCAAAACCGAGATGAAGGAAATCTGGCTGGGGCTATAGCACAGTTGCCTCAGAGAAAGGGAGGAGGCCGATTTCCCTTTTTGTTGAAGAAACTCTTGCCTCATTCCCTGTGGGGAGGAGCTATTTGCCAGTTGGGATCTTGTGTGGCCACAGAAGACGGAATAGGCAGCTCCCACATGGAACTCCAAGGTTGGAGGAAAAAGCAACCTTAGCTCCCCCTGGGCCAAAGGCACCCCAAGACAGAAGTCATAGCAACCTGTACCCCAAAGACAACCATATTGCCTCAGGAGACCTCACGAGGCCCCCCCACTTAAGAAATTAGGATTCCTGTGATACAACTTGGGATTTAGGAGGACAGAGCATTCTTGGTGTGGTTAAGCAACTGGTGTTTCCCGCACCAGCTGGATTATTATTTTTTTAATCCTTACCCAAGGATGTGTTTTGATTGATTTCAGAGAGTGAGGAAGGGAGAGGGAGAGAAGGAGAGAGAGAAACATTAATGTGAGAGAGAAACAATGATTGGTTGTTGACTCCCATACGTGCCCTGACCGGCAATCAAACCCACAACCTAGGTATGTGACCTGACCGGGAATTGAACCCACAACGTTTTGCTGTACAAGATGACTCTCCAAACAACTGAGCCACCTGGGCAGGGCCAGTTGGATTATTCTTGCCCAGGCTAGTGATTTGGGAGAATCCTGAGATCAGTAGGGGTGTGTGTGTGTGTGTATTGGCACGTCTAAATTGGCAAGCACATTAATTCCATTTACTGTTCTGCTTAAGTGGCAATAATCAAGTGGACTGTACCCAGGATGAAAAAGATGATATAAAATGAAGGCAAAATAGATAAACTAAAAAAAAGAAAATGGAAGTTCAAACTAGCAGAACTCTAGTAGTGTTTACCTTACACTGTCCACAGGGGGAAGGACACCAGTCTGGGGACCTGAGCTTTCCGGTCAGCAGCCATAGGAGTACAGACATCATTTCTGGGCAGACACGCTCCATCAGGCTTTGTCCCGGCTGAAGTCTGCACTGCCCAGCCACACCCCGACCTGCTACCCTCTCCCTAAGCGAGCATTCTAATGTCCAAACTTCCAACATACCCTACTCACCGTAGGATTAATCTAGGTAGGCATGAATATTTTATTCATAAGAAATTAATATGTTCAAGTAAAAAGATAATTTATAATTATCTTTTTATGATAGTTTATAACCTTTATGATATTTTTAAGTGAAAATCAATTATACTGAATCTAATTTGACTCCAGCAGGCTAACCAAAATTGTTGCCAGAAGTGCAACAATTCCTAAAACCAGACCCTAAACCAGAGTGACCTTCCCAAGGGAATGCCAGACTTGGAGTTCAGATACTGTGGTATCAAGGAAAAGCCTTCCTAATGACAAGGAGAACAAGCAAAACAAGGAAAAGCTGTTCTTCTCCTGTTTCAGAGCTAATTCACCTAGCTGTGTCGTTGCCTCTCTCTTCCTGCAGGCCGGGCAGCAGGCTAAGCAGTCACATCGGGATCATCTCCCCTGCTCCTCTGTGTTCTCTCCTCTCCCTTTCCGTTAGCCAGGGAAAACCATGATCTCTTTCCTAGCACTTGCATGCTTCCATGTCAACTTAAGTTACTGTCACAGCATCCCACAGAATGGGAGAACATATTCACCAATACATCTGATGAGGAGTTAATATCAAAGTCTATAAAGAACTCATATAGCTCAATGCCAAAAAAACAAACCAATTCAATTAAAACATGGGCAAAGGGCCTCAATAGACACTTCTCCAAAGGACATACAGATGGCCAACAGACATATGAAAAGATGTTCAGTGTCACTAATCATCAGAGAAATGAAAATAAAACAACAAAAACAAGTGTTGGTGAGGATGTGGAGAAAAGTGAACCCTTGTGCACTGTTGGTGGGGATGCAGATTGGTGCAGCCACTGTGGAAAACAGTGTGGAGGTTCCTCAAAAATTTGAAATAGACCTCCTTATAACCCAGTGATTTCACTTCTGGTGTATATACGAAGAAATCCAAAACACTAATGCAAAAGAATGTATTATCACCCCTGTGCTCATTGCAGCAGTATTTACAACAGCCAAGACATGGAAACAACCCAAGTGCCCATCAGTAGACAAGTGGATAAAGAAAGCTGTGGTACATATCTACAATGGAATATTACTTAGCCATAAAAAAAAAAAAATGAAATCTTATCATCTGTGACAACATGAATGGACATAGAGGATATTATGCATAGTGAAGTAAGTCAGTCAGAGAAAGACAAATACCATATTTCACTTACATGCAGAATTTAAAGACCAATATAAACTAACAAGCAAAGCAGAAACAGACTCATTGACACAGAGAACAGACTGAGAGCTGTCAGAGGAGAGAGAGGTTGGAGGACTGTGTGAAAACACCAAAGGGATTGAGAAGCACAGACTGGTAGTTACAAAACAGTCACGGGGATGTAAAGTGTAGCACAGGGAATACAGTAGTAATACTGTAATGACTATGTAAGATGTCAGGCAGGCACTGAAATACCAGGGGGAATACTCTGTAAAGTGTGTGATTATCTAACCACTATTTTGTACACCTGAAACTAATACAAAAATAATACTGAATGTAAACAGTAATTGAAAAAATAAAAAATAGAAAGTTACTCTCACAGCTTCAATGACTGTTTACAATTCAAGGTATCTCCTGTCAGAGAATGAAAAACTTTCTTCTTATTAAAACCATGTCAAGAATCCATAGCTGAGGAAGAAGATGCACTGCAGGGGAGAGGACCCTCTCTCCTGCACTGAAACATCGCTACAGCAGGGAAGCGGAAAGGAGACAGCAGGTGCTGCTGCCCACACAGGGCAGGCCCAGCACGTGGGGTCACACCATAGTCCTAAGGATGGGCTCAACTACTCCAGTGAATGAGGAGACCAATGTTCAGATGTCATGATCACCAACTGGCAGTGACCTCGGAATGCTGTGGGTGGCTCGTCAACACACGAGAAAAACATACACAGAGACAACCAGGTCCTGTGGGGAAGGAGGAATGGAATGGCCACTCTCTCTAGTGGGGAGCGCCATGGCCACCCTCTGAAGGGGAGAGGGCCCCTAAGGGAGAGCACCTCGTTCCCCCACCGGAGAGGCTTTTTATTGGGTTCGTTTGCATAAGAATTCAAGTAAAGCTCATTACTCATTGCTAGGAAGAAAGGATCAAACAATAGACAACAAGGAAGTACAAGGGCCTATTTTGAGTCAGGGTCAAAGAGCTGTAAAACTTTAAGGAACAAACTTACTTCTTCTTTGAACCCTTATCATTCAATTGAGAGCATTCTAAACAAAGCAGGTTTCACAGGATTTTACATATTCTTTCTTAGGCCTGATCACCTGGGGAACCCACCCTTTCCAGCACAGGGCTGCACCACCCTCTGTCATTCTTTCAGGCTTTGGTGGAGCAAGGGAAGTAAGGCAGCCTAGAGATTAGGAGATTTTCTCGCAGACAATGAGGACTCAGGCCACGTCAAAGCCGAGGGGTGAGGATCCATCACCCCCTTTTGCTGTAGCCCCCAAAGTCCTTCCTTGGGGGCCTCCCACGTGATCATGCCTGTCTTAGATCATTTCCCCCTTGGGGAATCTTACCCATCACTGGCTAACCGACCAAGCATTGGGGGCCAGGCTGGGTGAAGTAAAAGGAGCAGAAGCGGTGCTCCTGCCAGGGACATAAGCTTTGTCTCCTTGCTGGCTTATGGTCCAAGGTTGCTCCCTCAGCCTTAGCCTTGGCAGGGGTTACAGCTTCTGATACCAGGCAGGGCAGTTCCCAACGTTCAGAGACACAAGTACATGATCAATTCCTATAACTGTTCAGTGTGGAAACCAGAGGTTAAGTCCACACTTGCTTGACTGCAGAAACCAGGCTCTTGTGCACCACACCACACAAACCTCTGCGTGAGGAAGAACCTAGAGATGGACAAGCAACTCAACAGCCTGGCTCCCTATGAGGGCGGGCTGGAATTAAACACAGTCTTTAGGCTTTCAACAATCTCAGATGCAGACATGTAATGATGATACCATTCTTTATACAATATGAGGAAGATTGCACATTACTTACATATACATATATTTATCCAGCTTTGCTGCAAAATGACGTGGCATTTCTCCACACCCATAATAGTTCCGGTCATTTTCGGGTAGGTGGTCCACATCGTGGAAGATGACGCAGTCCCACATGCCGTCTTTCATGGCCTCTTTGAAGCCCACGTTGAAGAGCATGGCGCGGTTAAACGGTTGTGTGCCGGTCTTCACGGGGACAAAACACAGAAATGCTACTCAGGCTCTGCCATCTGACTTTTTTCTAAATTTTTCTAACTTGTTGAAGTATGGTCAAATAATAAATACATCTGAATTAAATAGATAAAATGATAAACATACTTCAGGATTTTCAAATATACCATTTAAATTCACTTGCATTATTTTGTATTTCAATAAATTACCTGCATTATTTTACACTGATAAATTACAATAAATTATTACCTAGTACATTGGTTCATCGTCGCATTCATGTAATGAGAGCATTCCTGTTTCTATTTTACTTCAAATACATCAAGACATGGATTACTTATGACCAGAAAAAAATACAGCCATTAAAAATTATACAGGTTGCATTCTTTAGTGAAGCTTTCCAAACTGCTATCAAGACTAAGAAGCAAATGGTAATCCTTCTCTTACATAACAAGGCCAGGGAGGGCTAGCTTTGATCACTGATGCTTGTAAGAAAGACAAAGACACTTTTAGAGACAAAAACAACTGAAACTTATTACACAAAACCCAACTTCATTACAAGACCATTTTCCTTTATCACTGAAGAAAATACATAAAATGCCTGGGCAACAAACAGTTCCTATTTTTATTATTCTTGCTTATAATAAATACCAATGGTATTTATGAAACAAAAAAAAAAATGGAAACTTATTACGTATACAGAACCTAACTTTCTATATTACAACCACTTACCTTTCTTTATGAAGGAAATTATATTAAGGTACACTGACAATAAAAAGTTTCATTCTGTATCCAAAGAAAATTAAACAGCAATTACCCAGGCCTCAGTAATAATTCTCAAAATCATTTCCAAAACAAACACAAAAGAGGATGACACAGAAGAGAATGAGTAACATTACGCAGTTAGCACTGAAATGCTGCCTCGAGAGTGAAAAATTACTAATATTCATTCCTGGGTCCTGCTCTAACCTGAGGTAATAAAACTTTTTACAGCTTCTTTCTTTGTCAATGAAACGGAGAGAATACAAGAGAAAGGAAGTTAAATTATAATGTTATTACTGGTGCATCAACATCAGCTTGAATTACTTTCCTTTAAGGTTTTAAAGATTGTTTTTATTGCTTCTTCTCTGAGGAAACAAGTGGCAGGTGACACCGCTGCTGCAGGAGGGCCCTGCAACGGGAGGCTGGGGGTCCGAGGAGGCTTCTGTGCAGGATGTGGCAGCAGCGTCTGGGCCAAGGTCGCAGCTGGGGGCAAGGTCAGGCTGAGGCCACAGAATTCATGGAGGCAAGGCCAAGGACAAGGAGTGGATCCCTGTTACCAAACTGGGCTGCCTGGTCAAGGATATGAAGATCAAGTCCCTGGAGGAGATCTATCTCTTCTCCCTGCTGTCAAGGAACCAGAGACCATTGCCCCTTTCCTGGGAGCATCCTTCAAGGACGCAGTTTTGAAGACTGTGTCTGTGCAAAAGCAGACACATGCAGGCCGGAGGACCTGGTTCAAGGCATCTGCCACCATCGGAGACAACAATGGACATGTTGGCTGGATGTTAAGTGTTCCAAGGAAGCAGCCGGTGCCATCCATGGGGCCATCATCCTGGCCAAGTTCTCTATTGTCCCTGTACAGCGAGGCTATTGGTGGGACAAGATCGGCAAGCCCCACACCACCCCTTGCACGGTGACCAGGCGCTGTGGCTCTCTGTGCTGTTAGCCTCATTCTTGCCCCAAGGGCCACTGGCATCATGTCAGCCCCTGTGCCCTATACCGCTACTGACAGCTGGTATAGACAGCTGCTACACCTCAGCCAGGGGCTGCACTGCCACCCTGGGCAACTTTGCCAAGGCCACTTTTGAGGCCATCTCTAAAACCTACAGATTCCTCACCCCTGGCCTCTGGAAAGAGACCGCTTTCACCACGCCTCCCTACGGAAACTCACTGACCATCTTGTAAAGACCCACCCCAGGGCTCCTGAGCAGAGGACCTGGGCTCCAGCTGTGGCCACCACTTGATTTTATACAGGAAAAATAATTAAGCCTGTTAAAAAATGTTTTCATTAAATGTAGACATAGTACCTAATGGCTTGTAATAACAATTAAAAGTTTTATGCCTTACCTATCTTCATCCTCCAAAAGCAATATATTTCAACTCTAGCATTTTACTCTAGTACTTATCTCCGTATTTCAAGATAATGAGAGTTCTGATATGTCCTTGCTTCATTAACTTCAGACATTGTCTATTGACTCCTTGCCGTGGCGGTGGAGGATTTACACTACCTGACTCACTGCCTCTCCGTCCATTCTCCCAATATACGTAGTTGTATCACAATTTCAGCTAAACAAATAGTGTATTATTAGGATGACAGAAATAGTTTTTGAGTATACTGAGTAAATTATGATTACCTTTCTTTATCAAACTGGAATTAATGACTGTCTTCTGTCTTCTTAGTTTCTACAGAACTATTATTACTTTGTACAAAAGCCCCAATAGTTATGCCCTATATCTATTAGTAATTGATGAAATCATCTACCAATTCCTTCCCTGCTCACCAAGTCCATCCCAACGCCCACTGCCCCCGGTTCCTGTTCCAGTCTGGACTGGTCTGACCATGCACGACTATCACCCTCCGACTTCTCTCATTTCTACATCATCTGGATCTTTTACTTGGCTTTCTCGGTTTGCTGAGGCACATCTGCCGGCAGCCTCCTAAGTAAGGGTCCATGACAAAATTGAAAATGCCATCAGTCTACCCTCCCGCTTGACTGACATTTTAGCTGGGTGAAAAGTCCTAGGTTGAAAGTTACTTTCCCCTAGAATTTTAAAGGCATAGCTCCACAGTCTTCTAGCTATCAGCATTGCTGAGAAAGTTCATATAGTTATGATACATAATCATTGGTAATTTTTCCTACAGAACCTTTTTGATATCTTCCCTTTTTAATTTGCATTCTAAAACTTCAAAATAACCTGTCTCACAGTGGCTCTGTATTTTATTCCGGTGTGCCTGCGGGCCTCTTTAATCTGAAGACTCACAGCTATGCTTCTGGGAAATTTTCTTATCTTTTCAGTTACTTTCTCCATTACCCCCCATTTTTTTCTGATATATTTTTCCAGAACCCTAATCAGTGAGCATATTAGTTACTTGTTGGTGTGTAACAAATCACAGCAAAATTTAGTGGCTAAAAATATAACGGTCGTTTATTACACTCGCAGTATCTGCGGACGGAATTCTGACAGCACAGGAGCAGAGGTGCCTTATCTCTGCTCTGTGATGGCTGGGCCCCAGCCAGAGGACCCATTTCCAAGGCAGCTAACTCACATGGCCAGCAAGATGATGCCGGCAAGTTGGTTCCTCTCCTTGAGTGTCCTCATGACATGGCAGCTGGCTTCCCTGAGAGCGAGTGATCCAAGAGACCAAGGCAGAAGCAGCAATGTCGTTGATGACCTAGCCTCCAAAGTCACATGTGTCGCTCCACAGTCTGCTGCCCATTCTATTGAAAGTTCCCTTTTAGTTCTCAAAGTTTCAATAATTTTCTTGTTCTAATTATTCTTTACAGTGTCCTGTTTTTTTGCTTCATGGGTTCATTATCTTTCCTTTATTCTCTGTGGATATTGATCACAAGTTTCTGGTGTTCTTTTCTTTTCTTAGATTTCCTCTGTTCCCTCCAAAGTCTCTCTCTTTTGTTTTTTACACTCCCTTTCATTTGATTGGTTTTGTCCCTTCTCGTGGAGGCTTTCTTCAAAATCTGAGAATGCTCAGCAGCCCATTCATGTTGGAGAGTCAGGCACTTAAAAAGCTGAGGGAAATGGCCCCACATGTATGTGAGGATGGTGGCACACCACTCTAACACAAACACCACCCACCACACACACCTACACCATACACCATACACCATACACAGGTGTGTGCATGAGCAAATCCCTAAACCAAACTAGAACCACAAAGCCCCATTCCTCTTCTGCATCCCACACATGTCCACAGCTCAGAAAACGGCAACACCCTTGTGCAAGACAAAAACCCTGGCATCTGTTAACCGGCCTCCACTGTTCACGCTGCGCATCCAGCTATTCAGCAAAAAATACCACCTCTAAACCCAATGCAGCCCAAACCCAACCACTGCTCCCCTCCACCCACGGCAGCCCAAGTCAACATCTTTCCTACCTGAACAACTGCAAAAGCTTCCTATCTGTTGTTGTTTTAGCCCTCATCCCCTTCAGTCTATTCTCTAAACAGTCATCTTATTAAAACAACAGTGAGACCATGTCACTCCTCTACTCAAAACCCACCATAGTCTTCCAAACTCATGTGGGATCCAAGTCCTCACCCTGGCCTGTCAAGTCCTTCATTATCTGCTTCTCATCCCCTCTGATTTCCTCCCTAACATTCTCTTCCACTCATCACTCTAGCAAGACTGACCTCATTGCCCATATACACTGTGTATCTCCTGCCAATGCACCTCCCCCAACATCAGCACAGCTTGCCACTTTACACCATTCAGGGCCACTCCAACCTCACCTCCACCGGGAGGGAGGCCTTCCTTGAATACTCTGTATGAGGGAACACCTCTCCTTCCCCTTACTTTGCCCTGAGTGAAACCTGATATATCACACAGTTATACCTGTCTCTCTTCATGAAAACAGGAGAGGCCTTTCCTGGTTTGTTCTCTTCTGTATCTGCTTTGTGGGAAGGAAGGAAGGAAGGAAGGAAGGAAGGAAGGAAGGAAGGGAGGGAGGGAGGGAGGGAGGGAGGGAGGGAGGGAGGGAGGGAGGGAGGGAGGGAGGGAAGTAAAGGAAAAATGAAAGGAAGAAAAAAGGGAAGGGAAGGGAAGGGGGAGGGGAGGGGAGGGGAGGGGGCTTCATTGAGGTGATAAAGTGATAAACTGGCCTTTTCCTATAGAAACTTCCAAATAGGAAGTTGGGCATCTTTTTCCAGGGGCTAATCTATTTCTCTAATTGAAGACATCACTCATGCCTTGCCTCATTTGGAGAAGTTGGGGACACTCACACCTAACTGCTGGCTTGAAAAAGCTGAACAGGAAAAGGCCTGAGGGTCCGGGTCAATCTGCAGGCTTATGTGACCCCTCTGTTTCAAGCCCTCACAGGACCGCTCTGTCAGCACAGTCAGGGCATCTCTCCAGCAAGTAAACGTTTCATTCACCACAAGATACAACTGAATAATCAATCACCTGGCAATGCAAGCAAAAATGAGGAACTGGGGACTTGATGGCTTTGTAATCCAGCTTGCAGACAATCCCCTTACTTTAGCCCAATGCTTTACTCCGTCTGCAGTGAAAACTTTCAAGATGGGCAGGCGTTTGTCCAGGAAATTGATTCAATTCTCGTCACAATCAGCCTCACCACACACATGGTTTGAACAGCCTCTGCCCTGCGAAGGGAGCTGCCAGTGGTCCATCTGCTTCCTGACTTCCAGGAATGTGTTGAAATCTCCCAACTACTTCCTTCTCTTTGTCCTTGTGGTTTAATACCTTTTTAAAAGTTTTTCTTTCATTCTTATTTTAGGAGTTTAGAAAGGAGAAAATGAAATGTGTGTACAGTCTCCCTTATTTAAAACTAGGAGATCTGAGCTGCTCTTCAATCACTCATCACTTCTGGGCACGAGTCCAGCAGGAAAATTGCTCTTCTGTTTCATGTGTGGTAAAGATGTTAGTGCCCAAAACTACGCACTGTCAAGGACACCGGACTGAACTAATATTGATCGAGGCTGGGATTCTGACTTAAGAGGTTTATAAAATATAAATCTCAGTTGCTCTATACAGATTTCTTTGTCGCATGCACAAAATAATTCAATGATGCTGGACTCCTGGGAGAGTACGCCTTTAAAAACACAGAGGCAGAGAGCTCACTTCCCAACACATCATGAAGACTAAAATGTTTAAAAAAGGAAACTAGCAGTTGGTAAACTGACCTAGAAGTTCACAACTATGGCTATCATAAAAGTAGCTAGTTTTTTATGTGTTATCAGGTTTAAAAAAGTCGATTTTCACAGTATAGGTTGTTATATAAAATGTACATCTGCACCATTTACTATATGGTCATTGTATGCACCAGGGACAAACCTTAAAGGGTGATCTCCATACACAGAAGTATACCAGTAAGTTGCATTAAAAAACAAGTATTTCCAGGGGAATAAATAGAGGAAGAAGCTAAGAGCGAGAAATTAAAAAAAGAATATAGGAATAAAGAATTTCCTAGATTAAACCACACAGAAGCTGGCAGAAGGCACTATTACAATCTTAGAAATAAACTTTGAATATTTTCTACCTCCAAAAAACCAGCACCCAGTAATATAAAATAGGTCACTTTCTGACTATTGATAGATATATAAGGAAATACTATTTTAGTCAAGTTTAGTGTGAGGGGAAAAAAAGGGAAGATCAGGATAAAATGAGTTCACTGATATCCAAACCAGAAGTATCCAAATTGTATGTATTTGAGACATAAAAAACAATGTACAGTTTTAGAAATGCTACACAGAAATCAGTGATAAAGTCCAGTAAGTGCCCTAATGTTTGGGAGCTGGGGTGGGGGAAAACACCAAAAAAGAAATCAAAGATGACATTTTAAGTGTAAAACTAGGTAATCACAGAGGTGGAAAAAATAGAAGTATGGAAAATATTTCCAAAGGGTTCAAATAAGACAAGGAAATCATGTATATGAAATACTGAGATAATAAAAATATTTACAGAGAAAAAAATTAGCTGATCATACAAAGAAGAGAGAAAAAAATTTTTACCTAGGTAAGATACAAGATGATTTAAAATGACAGCAGCACATCAACCGATAAGAGGAGTAACAAAATGTGGTCTATACCATAAAAGCTCAATCCAAAATTCAATTTTATCAAAATATAAAACCAAGGATTTCAGTTACCTGATTAACCTTAAGCTAAATATTTTTAAGGAAACCTTAAGCTAAATATTTTTAATGAAACCATGTCTAAGAGTTTTATTCCATTGTGGTAGACTTGGTTACCATTTAGGAAAATATTCTCACCTGTTCAATGACATAAAAAGCAAATTCCAGCCGCTGTTTCTGGAGCATTGGAATCAGATGCAAGAAAAAAATTGGAAGATGTTCATGGCGATTACGGAAAGGAATGAGAACGGCCACCTTTAAAGGAAAATAGTAACATACGTAAATAGCATAATGACCAGCCATAGAGGGAAAGATGAATATTAATCCTTACAAATTTACGATGTCTTAAAGAATTTTCTCACCAGAGGCTTAACAGTGAGCAAAAACAGACACGGCCCTTGCCTTTGAGCCACGCATGGTCTTGTGAATCTGGAGAGGTATAAATGGGCTGTGAGGGCCATCCTGAGGATTATGATCTTTATTCTATGAAAACCATGACAAGTCATGGAAAGATTGAAAAACAGGGATGCATTCAGATGTGGTGATGGCAGAGACTACTATGGAGCGTGGATTGTAGAAAGCCAAAATGGATTCAGGGAGACAGTTTGAGATTAATGTAATGGTTGAGACAAGAGGTGATGATAGCTGAAACTGAGGTGAGGCTGAAGAAGAGGCATGTTGTTTTGAAACATTTAAAAGGTAAATAGACAGGATTTGTTTATGGATATGATATGAGAAGTGAGGGAGAGGATGTGTCAAGAGTAACTTCTAGGTTTTAAAGTAGATCATAAATAATAACTTTATCGTGTTTAAGTTGAATTTAAGAGATACCATGTTAAGTATCTATTACCCTACACATGGCTTATCTGGCCTAGAGATATTTTTAAGAAATATAACAGATGTGTCATGGAATATACATGGGGTTTCATTATTATATCAATATTTTTCACTTAATCAAAAGGCACAATTAAATTTTTGCTATAGTTTATGTTTATTTCAGTGGTAGGGAAATATTCAGGTTAAAATAAAACTGGCAATAAAAATATGTTAAAAATACTGAGCTTAACAAAAAAAGATCATATAAGCAGCACAGAAAACAGAGAAATCTGTCCTTGATAAATCAAAGAAAAAAATTATTCATATATAATCCTTCCCAAAAGAAAAGCAATGTATATGGGAATGAGAATGGTTTCTCAGCAGACCAATCTTTAATCTAACAGAAAATATATTTCTTGGAACTATCAAAATCAAGACTAGAAAACATCATCTATATAAAATGTTTTAATATAACATGAGAATAAGTATCAATCACTTAACTCATATCCTCTCTTTTCTAAATTTAAATGGTGTCATATAAGCCAAGTCACCCTATAATTCAGTTTGCCCTTGAAATAGCTAAAATATTTTCTAAATATTACCTCTTAGAAATTTCTGATCTAAGCTGGCTTGAGTATAACTGTAAATTTTCTAATAAAAAAACTAAAATTGAAATAAGTTTCTTATACATTATAAATGCCAAAATCACTGGATTTTCAAAGAATATAACAGTCAAAATATATCTAATTAAAATTTCTGTGTCATTCTACATTCTGGACCCCCCTCCAATAGACCCTTCCATACCCACAAGTGGGGGTTACGGTGGGGGCTGGGCACACCCTGCTCATTGGGAACTTGCTGCTGCGTTTATCAATTATTAGTGTATCCAGGGAACTTCCAAATCATGACAGCTCCCAGAGCAGTTCAGGGACCCCTGAATTAACTCCTAGGCTATGAAAAGTAAAAGGAGAGGAAGGCATTAGATAGTGAGTACAGAGCCCTACCATTGACCTTATGTGAAGTGTATCAGTGTGATAACTTCTATTGAAAGAAGGATCAAGCTTGCCCTTCCCAGTTTTGAACTAGCCACAAGTTGCCTGCCTCAGACATAACGAAAATGGGTTATTAAAGCAGTTAAGGTGAATTATGGATTTAGGGGAAGAGGCTCTTCAATAGCTTCAGAGTCCATATTATTTATACAATTAGGCTGAGTGTTTATATAAATAAGTCCTTAACACAGTAATTTCTTCAATGAAGCATTTAAAATATCAAGAGTTGTTTTTGTTTTTATTCTTACAAAGAAACTGAAAATGTCATAAGAGAAAAAAATTACCAGTGCCTTGGCAAATTCAAATAAGCAAAACTATTGTTTTAACAGCAAGTAAATGCCCACATTTTAATGAGGCAGTTATCAAAAATTTCAATGGTATGCCCAAAGCAAGGTTTTTATTAAAATAAAGCTAAATAGTATCTTAAAATTTCACTCGGCACATCCCTTCTTGTGGCTGTGGATGACATTCTCAATAGTTACAATTTATTGTCTGAAAAAGGAAGATCTCAGTGTTCTGTGATCATTTATTTCCAGGTTTAATAGCCTTGGTCTCAGGACATTCTTTCTTACATGTGCCCTAATTTGGTGTTTGAGCTACTCTCCCGCTGATGCGTCTGCAGTGGCGGCAGAGAACATCTGGTCATTGTCTTCTGAAAAACAACACTTCATCTTCACGAATCTCTCCTCACCTCCTCCGTTCAAGCAAAACTATCCCATCAGTCTGCTCCCACTTTAAAACCACTAACCTTATTGAGTTAGTGCATGTATTTTTTGTCCTTGCTTATTTTCGCCTTACCTCACCACGAAGAGATCAGTAAGGAATATGGTGTCTACTACCTAAATTTCACCCACCAAGCTTTTGTCCCACTTTTAAACTTCAAGTGCACCTCCAGCTCCAGTGTCCCTAATGACCTGGCTTCAGACTAGCCAACTGTAAGGGTGCGCTAGCTATCTACCCCTAAGACGAAATGCAATAGAAGCTACTAAGCTCTCATTCTCCCGTGGCATTTTCAGGTCCACCCTTCTCTTCCTCCTCATCTCCAGTGCCTACAGAAGCTTCTCGAAAAGAGGCACTTGATTAAAAAAAAAGTTCTTGTCTCTTCCCAGTAATAGACTCAGAACGAGTTCCACAATCTTCACTTTTGCCAAACACCCCAGGTAGTTCTACGATGGTGGCTAAGAGCCATCTTTGAGGAACCTTAGACTAGAAATGGAACTCGAGGTCTCTAAGTTGATAGCAGAATCAAACAGCTGCTTGGTTCTTTAAGCCTCTGAGTTTTGGACCAAAGTTGTTCAGGCCCGACCTGAACCCTTCACGGAAAAGCAACATCACAGGTATAGTGACCCACCTCCTACTTCCTTTAGAAATAAATATGGAACCTCTACTGAATCTTCTCCTCGAAGCTGAAGTGTTCAGAAAGATCTAGGAGCTGCTGAAATCACTGATTTTAGAAGATCCCAGTTTCAATTAACTAGCCATCAATTGTATTAATTTAAAAAAAAATTGTTTAAACCTCAAATATCAAAATCAAGTTGGTAGTACATGTTTAATATAAATCTAGTTATTTCTTCTTTCCCTCCTCTGAACTCTGTCCCAAGATTAGAAGGGGACACTATTAGAATGGAAACAGGCAGGGGAGGAGAGGAGTTATTGAACTAATCAAACATGGCAAGGAGAGGCCACCTCTGCATGATCTCCGGATTTCCTCTCACACCTTTAACTGCATAGCTCAGAACTAGACACTGTATTCTCAGTGGAATCTTTGCAAAGCTGAAGCATTACCATATAGCTCCTAAATAAAATAAACTAATATTTAGATCCCTGAATTAGCTTGCTCCTAGGAGTTTCACTTTCAATACTGCTGTCCACTGATTCGTATTGAGTTGATAGTCTATTAAAATCTCTAAGTCGGAACTATTTATATGTGATATACCTGTCTGCTGGAAAATGAGAAAAAAACAAACCATAAAATTTAAAATCCAATGTCTGATATAGAGCACTGGAGAAAGGACAAGAATACTTAGTTTTTGTAATCCCAAATTCTTCTACTACAAAGCGCCACAGTGCACATCTGAGAGTTACATACATAGTACCCCACACGAATATACGTCTGAAGACCAAGCTCCTTGCTAACCCCCAGCCTTTGCAACTGAGTGTGCTTTTCTTCCATTAGCATCCAACGCACTACTCATCCCCAAGAAAAATAACTTATTTGGCCAGGACATTTTTAAAAAGTATAATTATATAAATTGGGCTACATTATATATACAAATATGAGATTATTCAATCATGAAATGTGAAAAGATTCATTTTTTAGCCAAATTTGATCTGGAAAATAACATAAGACAATTGTAAAACAGAATGTTTCACCAAAATTTGTATGGGAACTCATTTAAGCAGCTTTACAGCTTAATAGAGCATTTATTTGTCACATAAACTCAATTCGACAAAACTGGGTTTAGTGCTTACCTTATGTGGGGTGGGCAAAAGTAAGTATACAGTTGTAATACAAATAAGACAATAATTAATAAATAATAGTACAAAAATAAACTCTGTTTTCACATACACACAACTGTAAACCTCCACTGGCCCACCCTGTACATGGCAACATGCTCTGTGTTAGGAGTGCAGATACAAATAATACACATCCCCAAACATAAAGAGCTCCAGGTCAGTTAAGTAGAAGACTTTTATCACAAGCTTAACAGCACAGAATTCTCCTTCCCAACAGTGATTTTTTTTTGTACTAAAAGAAAAACCCACAAATATTTCAGCAGAACACTAAGATTTTAAAAGAGAAATTAAAAACCATTCCCAGATTAAGGTTACATCACAGTCCTTTAGGACATAACCTTTGATTTAACCATGTATAATTTTCACTTCAACTATGTCAATTAGTGCCTACTAAACCATAAAAACATCTCATGAATAAGCACTTAACCAATTTCATAGTATTGAGAGCAAGTTGAGTCTAAACCATGGTTTTCGATTATTTTTAAGCAGCAGAAGCAGGACTTCTCCTAAATAGTTTTTCAAATAAAACAGTTAGGTAGAATTCTGACATTAAAAAAAAAAGATAAAAAGTTTGTGATCTGCCTTCTGAAACAGAGGTGAAGAGCCCACAGTTCTCCTTTTTGTCTCACAATGATCTCTGAGCAGCCTCTTTAGAATTCTGGAACTAGGGAACAGAGCTTGAAAACCACAATGTCAGACCCAACTGGCAATGAGGACATTAATACCCTCTCCACGAGCTCTCACTCCCAGACTTGGTGGGGCTAAGCTTTCAAGCATCAGTAATCATTAGGACAGTTGCAGGAGGCAGAGAAATCATAGTCTCTCTGTCAAACAGAATAGAACTGAAAAAAAAAAAACCTGTTGCCAGGACCTCTAAAACCGGTAATAACACATGAGCGTATATTTTGTATATGCATAGGCACAGTTTCAGTCTTCATAAGAAACCCTATTAAATCACGTGTGAACTGTAAATACCTATACATTAAATATAAAAATGTTGATGTCTTAAATTTATCAAGACTTAAAGGTATTTCACTACATATTCTCAATCAAGCACACTTTTCCCCAAATGCACAGTAATGTCACATTATTTATGAGAAAATTTACCTCACCTTCCATCTGGGTTTACAGTCTTTAGGTCTCCAGTGACCTCCTGGCTCAATATCTAAATCCCTGGAGAAGAGTTGATGAATTTCATCAAAACTGACTTCACTTACATTGACATTGAGAAATCCTCCTAGAAAGTCAAAAGCATAAAGAACTGTTTTAATATTTTTTGCCTTAAAGATGAAGTAAGACAAGCCAACAGTAAGTAGGGTACCTGGCATAACACAGTTGCCAAAACAATATGGCTTACTCCTGCTATCACCACATAATTGTTAATATCACCATCTTTCAATTTTAGTTTGAATGATAAATTATATGGTCACACTATTATTATCTTTACTAAATCAACCAGAAACATCTAATTGTTTAAGCATTTTGGTTTTGAATAATGAATAATTTAATATTCTTTGGGAAATGTTTGCATGTCATTACAACTTAGCACATCGTTGCAAATTACTCAAGTATTTAAAAATTATTTTAAATTTCAACATAGTCAACATAGAGGACATGATAACATCGTACAATAGAGTTATTTAAGCAGTTAGATTGACCAGGAGCTGAATCCTAGCTTCTGTCTATTGGGGAAATTATTTCACTTTTCTGTGCCTCAGTTCCCCCATCAGTAAAAGGCAATGGTAACACCAGCCCCCAAAGTGGTGTATCCATTAGGTGACATAGTGTGTGTGAATGCTCAAGTGCAGTGCCAGCACAAAGGTACACGCATTCAATAAATGTCAGCTACTATGACTGTCATCTACTTTTCTTGAGAGAAAATCTGCAAACATAATTCTGCAGATTTATTTTGAGCACCAGCCCCATATCCCCTTGATATGCAAAACCATAGACTTCTAAAATATTCCTGGTCTACTAGGCACTCACTCTACAAATTAACAAGTAAGGCATGGCATTACTGAAGGTGTTTTAACTAATAGATTTTCTAATGTATACCATCAACATAGGAGTGAATCTTGGCTAGAAAAATCATTTCCATTAGCTTAATTAAAACAAATCAAAGAACAGAACTAACTTCTTTCTAGCCTCTTCATTTCATGAAATAGAAACCAATAAATGCTGAAGTGTCCCATTTCGGTCTGCTAAGCTTTGGCGGTCATGATTTCACTACAGAAAACATTCAGTTCCTCTCAAGGGAGCCCCTTTCCTGGCTTCTGCTATTCTAGATTCTATAAGGCTTCCACAGCCTCTCTTCCCACCGGGCTGGCTTTCCATCAGTAGCTTCCACTAAGCACTGAAGCATACTAGAAAGAAGTGTTTTAAAATGCAAATGCCTATGTTTCACAGAGTAAGTTAGGAAAAAATTTGCAATCTTCTATCTGCCTGTTCTGCTGACAGTGTTTGTGGTGTTTTATAACCAAATACCTGCCCTTTAATGTGACAAGATATGCAAAGTAGCTAATCTTAGAAAGATCAGATATACCTATGAACTTGCAGAGAAACAGTAAGTGAAATGTAAGAGTGATCAATGTACGTACAGACTATCATGACTCAGCTGACAAAAACAATCACTGTAATCAAATGAAATACACACAAATAAATCTCATGCATTTAATGGTATGCATGATTGCTAAAATGATAGTAATTAGGCTAAATAATAAGCAGTTCATATAAGTAACTGAAGTTGGTATTCTTTATGCACTGTTAAACCAATTTTTTTTGCCTTTTTTCCAGCTTTATTGCTTCAACAGCTGTAATCATCATTATTGTTAGGAATTTGACCAGTATCATTTGCAGTTTAATTTTCATCTTGAACACACATGTGCTGGCAAATTTAGAGGCAGGCCTTATATCTCTCTCCTCAATGAGCAGGGCCTCCTGTGTCCATCACTTACTCCTGACTGTCCCTCCACCCACATTCCTCAGAGTCCCTTAGCAGCTTTCCTATATGCTCATTGCTCTTTGCTCTGAAATCCTAATACCCTGCTGGCTGAAGGCCCAAGATGATCTAGTGACATTACTGTTTTTTTCTGGAGGGGGGACAGGCCTTCAGGACAGGCACTGCCAGCGTTGGGAACAGTAAAAGTGCAATTAGAAAGAGAGAAGAAAGAATAAACACTAATTAGTGGGAGCAGAATGGGGTAGTATTAAGATGAAGATTCTGTTCATAAAAAAAAAAAGGGAAAGAGCATATTATTATAGCATGTGGCCAGGAAGAGGCACTGAGCAGATAAGCTAATGCTGACATGGTTTCCAAACTTCCCCCAGTAGAAAGAATCTCAAGGTGTGCCTGCAGTCTGGAGAAGAAGGACTTGGGGTCCACCCCCACTCAACTACTAAGGGCCACTTTCACTTCCTTTACATGTGGGGATTCCCCTTCACGTTTCACTCCAGAAAGTGTTCCAGTGCTTAAAGCCCAGGGAGCATACCACCTTCTTTACAGTCAAGAAGTAAGCAATCAGCCAGGCCAGCCCCTTTATTGCAACTCGCTAAAGTTTCAAGGACAGCTGAAGAATGAGGATCCAGAGCCCCACAGAGGACTCCCAGCCTTCACTCTGCCTATGCCAAGTTTGCGGTTTTCCAGTGAGAACATGTGCACTCTTTTCTCAAGCAGAGACTAAAAGGTCGAAAAACAAATACATTGGCTGAAATCCATTTACCCAGCAGTGTAAATGTAAATAATGTAATTTATCAAATCCTGATTCACTACTTGGAAGGTGGGACTGGGGATGGAAAGGGAAGGGCAGGAGAACTGGGAGCCTGAAGAAGGGAAGGGCTGCCAGTTAGCTAAGGGTAGGGTGGAAGAAAGAAGGTCACCTGTAAGCTACCTGTCAGTCTTGGCAACAAACCTGAGGGCCAAACAACTGTTATGTGCAATAACAACTAACTTAGTTGCACCGTTGGATGGCCGGACATTTGCTATAATTTCCTAATGCTGAATTTTTTAGAAGGATATAAATTATACATTTTCATTAAAGAATATTAAAATCACTGCAAGGACCTGCTAATATGGCTTTCTATGCATGGATGTTTATAGATGAGATTATGCATACAAAAATGTAAGTCTAATGCTGAATTTGCAAGACGTGCAACAATGCCTCCCACTCTGGGAAGTAGGACCTAAGGGGGCCTGTGGGCTGCTGGGTGCATGTGCACCCAAACCACAGGCTCATGGCAGTGTGGATGTGTCACATGACATGATTTAGGATAGTATTTTTCTATCAAATACAATTCTTAAAATAAATATTCAATACATAAGAAAAACCTTACATTTTTCTGCTTTTTAAGTATAAGTTAAGGCACCTACTCACTAGGCAGAAAGATGTTTTCTCCGTAAGTTAACAGTTTTAAATGACCACTTCCCTCAGTGTGGGGCCTATATCTATTTTTTGGTATCTAAAGTCTAATTCTCCACACTTGGGCTTTTGTCACTGGTTTATCCTCAGGGTTTCAAATGTACAGAGTGCAAAAATCTGAGACAATGTCAGAAAAGACCTGAATAACCTCTAGAAATATCCCTTCAGGTGAATTGCTCCCCAAAGTCAGAAAACATTTTTTATGATAAGATAGATGCTACCTTCTCTCTCCTGCTGTCTGGGCTGCCACCTGAGGCTGACCAGTCACACTGGGTCATCACACCCCCGGTCCCCTACTGCCTCCTTTGAAGCCAACACTATTAATTGCCCGTTTCCAAAGCTTTACTTAGGCATCTCTCCTTATGAGATTTTATAACCTCTGCTTACACAAGTGAGTTCTTATTCAACTATTCTTGAAGCAACCAAATCCGAGTACTCTAAACATAGATAGGGTAGTTTTAAGTCACACATTCCCAATGCCAAGTGCAATGGCTAGACAATTAATTAATTAACTAATTAATTAATTATTAAAAATGGCAAAGCCAGCCGTGTGCAGTCCTATCACTTCTCTCTCTGCTTCCTTCCTACCTGCATTTCTATTCCTTGGCTCCACCAGGTGCTAACATAGCCTTTAAGACATTTGTGCAAAGGGGGTCCCACAGGTAGATGACCTAAAATAACATCCCCCTGCATAGCCCAAGTTCTTGTCTCCTCATCTTGGCCACAACACACAGCTCCTAACACCCATTTTCTTCCTGCTTACCATTCTCTCTTGTAGTACTCTGACTAACTGTAACCTCTACGTAGCAGTCTTTGCTTTCTGTTCCATCTTGAGTTGTAATCCACCCAATAAATCTTTGCTCCATCCCTAGAGGCCTCACCCCCTTCATCACATGCTTCCAGGTTGCCTTTCTAGTCCCTGCCTTGATAAGCTCACAACCTCCTTTAAAGTCAGAATCCACAACCACTTTTACTCTACTTCCCCAACTCTGAGACACACTCATTCCTGTTCTAGCATTCTGAAATAGGGACATACCTACTATGATGTGTGCATTTAATGTACTGCTTCTTTCCTGTTCTTCATTAAAGATGTGTCTTGTCAAGAAAATACGCCTTATCATATACTTCACCTGCCTTTTCAAATGTGTTTTCCAGAGCCATTCAATTACCAAGCAGTTTCTATATACTCTTTCTCAATGTTTTTTAGCAAATACTACCACCTACTCCTCATCTAAAGCAACCCAGGATTCTTCCTCTCAGACTGTGCTAAGTGCTCACTTTTCTATGTGTGTAATCTTGAAACCAGACATGAAAGTATTCTGCAGATTCCAACCTACACCTTACCAAAAAAAAAAATCGTTTACTTCCTTCTTTCGTGATTTTACCTCCTTTGAAGTGTATGACTTTCAGCCACACCACCTCCGTTATCCAGTCACATCCACTGACAGGTGCTCTCCCGCCCCATTCATCACCCTGTGCACCCAGCTCTGTAGCCGCACCCCGAGAGCATCACTGTCACCTGGGACTGACTGGCAGTGTCAGAGGTGAAAGCCTGTGAGTTTTGGCTTAAAGTTCTCTCCACGATATCCCGATTTTTCCTGTCTAGCCAATTTTCTAACAAAGCAGATCACTCTTTTGGTGGTGTGGCTAAGAATCACTAGGCATGCCTGTTTAGAACAAAGGCTCCTGGCCCCATTTTCAAAGCTCTCATGTCAGTGGATGACCATGGGTCATATTTGTGGCCACCCAGCTTTATCTGAACACATGTCAGCTGCCTGAACTGCCCACCACTGCGTCCTGCCTCCCAGAGGAAGAAGCTAGAACCTACTCTCCCAACCTCTGTAGCAGACAGGAGCAGTCACATGCCCAGACACACCCAGGAGAAACCCTGAAGTCGAAGTGAACAACAAGAGTTCACTTCATGGGCACTTTGCAAAACTATCTTTCACTGAAAGGGGCAGCAGAAGCTTTTGGCTTTAGGGGCACCAGGAGTGGCACCTCTGCTCCCCAGACCACAGCATGCTGGTTGGAGCAGCGATCTCTGCCAACTGGTGGCAGGAGATTCTTGGCAGAGTGGTCTGGGCCTTGTTTTGGCTGGTCAGCCTCTAAACCTACTTCTGTGGCCACCCAGGTTTTATGAAGGCTGCTTAATATCATTTTGCCAATTCCCTTTCCTCTCAAACTGAAGCGAGTTATATTCTGTGGTTTGTAACCAAGAGACCTAACTTGCACTGTGGGTTGGGGTTTGGCTGAGAGGCCTGCGTTTTTAACCAGCATCCAAGCTGATTCCAGGGCAGATCATCCCTGGACCATATTTAGGGAAACACAGCTCCATGAACTTCACCTTAACTGTAGCACCTCACAGTGGACTGAACGTGTTCCCACCCCAAAATCGGTATCCTGAACTACTAACCCCCAATGTGATGGTACTAGGAGGTGGGGCCATAGGGAAGTATTTGGTTATGAGGGTTAAGCCCTCATAAATGGGGTTAGTGCCCAGAGAGACCCCTTGCCTCTCCTACCATGTGAGGGCACAGGGAGAAGACAGCCACCTGTGCAAGGAACCTTTACCACATGCTGAAATCTGCTGGCACCTAAGCCACCCAGTCCATGGCCGTTTTGTTTTTAGCAACCTAAATGGACTAAGACACACCTACACACTCATACACACTCACAATTCTTCTCCCTTCCCGACCTGCCACAGCTGATCAACAGTTTTCTATGTTTGAGTTCTCTACCCAAAAAATGCCCCTGAAGAAAATCACATAAGCACATAGATTAATCCATCATTTATACTGCCCTGAACATAGTAAGCTTTCAACAAAAACAGTCTCCACAGCATTTGTGCATTTTGACCCCACAGGGGTGGCATAAGAAACAACTGCTCTACCCTTAACCCCACCTCTTCCACCTTACCCCATTCTCCTTCCCTTTCCCACCAAACTTTTTTTTTAACAAATTAGATTTTATGTACTTCCGAGTCACTTCTCAGGACAGTGTATTTTGCTTCTTAGCTCGCCACTGTACTGAAATTGTTTTGCGGCGGTCCCCATTAATTTTTTAAGTGTCAAATTCAATGGCTTTTCAGTTCCTCATCAAACCTGCTTTCTTTGAGATATACGACAAGATGGAACACTGTCTCCTTGGAACTCCTTCCTCATTGGTTTCTGGGACAACGTTCTCTGATTCCTCTATCTCCCTGACTGTTTTCCTTTCTTCTACTGACTACCCTACACCCCTGTAAGTGCTGAGGCCCCCAGGAACCTTAGCCTTCTTCCAGGCTCACTTCCTCTCATTTCCTGCCCAGACCTCTCTGATGAAATTCAGACCCCAAGTTAACTCCCTTGAGCTTTAAACAAAACAGGCCTGACACTGAACTCATTAACTTCCCCATTCTCCAAATATGAGGCTTATCCTGCATTACCTGTTTCAGTTAATAGTCATCAAGCCAGAAACATGAAAATTAACCCTGATCCCTCATTTGGTCCATGCTAGTACCCCTATAGCTTCTGTCTAGTGCCTCCTCCTCTCTCCAATGCACATGCCCTTGTCATTCCTCTTAGTCCCCTACAGTAAGCTCCGCATTGGTCTTCCAGATGCCAGTATTTCCCCATTCTCATCCCTTTTTCAGCTTCTCATAAGAAGCACAATGTTTCTGAGGTACCATCCTAATCATATCATTCGTCTGCCTAAAGCAAATGACTGTTCCATTCTCTAAACCAGTGGTGTTTGTTTCTGTTTTGTCCTTTTTTGCCCTTGGACCTTTGAAAACTCTGCACCCTCCCCTTAGAGAGATGAAGACAAGGTTGTAATTCAACCCACTACATACACACTCAGGGGCTCTGCTCCCTCTGAAGCCCACTCGTGTGCCTAGGGACCCCTGGAACCCACAAAGTCCTCAGACGGCTTAGTTCTTTTCACATGGCCCTTCACCTCCCCACCCAGCCTTATTTCTCACGTACCCCATTACACACCCACTGCAGTCACAGGGGGCCCCTCTCCATCCCTGGAATACAGAGCCTCTTGTGCTCTGACGCTGTTCCTGTTACCCACTTCCAAGGGCCCCTCTCTCGGAAACCTCCCTGATCCTTGCAGAAGGAAATGCTATCTATCTCCCTTTCGTGACATAATAACCCTTTGGTAGCAGTTAGCAAACGGCCTTTCTCTGAGTAGGTTACCTGCCCTGGCTGGGATACCTGAGATCATAGTTAGCTTTGTCTCTCCTCTTCCTGCCCCTACAAACAACACATAGCCCACTGCAAGTACAGCCACTGTTCAAAAACTGCTTGTTGAACAATTACTCTAAATTGGCTTCCCATCTCAGTTTACTCTAAAACTCCCATCTCTGTTTTCTACAATAAACACATGCATGGTGGTTTGTTACACTAATCATTATTTGTGCTTTCCTGAAGTTTATTTGCTTACCTTTTCCATAGTTGCCAATTTTCATTTGAATAATTTAAATTCATCTCAAAAAGTCCTTGTAGCTTTTGTTATGTTCAAAAGGCTAGCAACCATAGAAACTATCAGGGTTAACCCATAAAAGGGGCTATTCCTCAAACAGTAAGGACAGAAGATAAAAGCCACTGAAAATGTATTCCATTTGAATAGGAATTAAAAGGCAGGAAAACAACAGGTAAGTCTACCTTCATTTTAATGCAAAGTAAACAACTGACATTTTCCATCTCTTCCTTACCCAGAAAAAACAAAACATCCATGATAAGCATTCATTGCTTTTTAGCTCTAAATAAAGTGAAATTTTTACTTCACTTCGTTAGCACAGTCTCACACAAATTTAATAAAACTGAAAGCATATTTGCCCTCTGGAGAATCTGTAAGTACTAAGAGTAACAAAGAAGTATTTATTCATATTCTAAAAATAATCACATTAAAATAGATTGTTTGGTGTAACTGATTGGACATAAATTTTTGCTGAAATCCATGAAATCAATTTTATCTGAATTCCAATTGGAAATTTCAAGGTTTATCTTTATGGCAATCCAGTGCCAGTAGTCTCGCTGCTACACTAGAGAACAATCAAAAAGATGTTACACTAGACAATCACTCACACACCAATTTTAAGCCTTAACTTCACTTTTGGTGATAATAAGAAAATTAAGTATCATTCATACTTGAATAGTTTTCATCTAAGTAGATTTTATTCTTACACAGAACTTCCTTTAACTATTATTTGGGGAGGTATTGTATTCCATTATTTTGTGGGATATTATAAAAAGATTTTACACTTAGGAATTTTATTATGCTGGATCTATCATCAATGGGAAATAACTTGGTTAATTAAAAAAAAATTAAGGATCCATAACTAACTATAAAACTCTTTAACTGCACATTTCTCCTGGGTTTCTCATCCCCCTGGTCACTATAAAGCCTGACTACATCATTTAAAGAAGTGAGGAGAAGGAAAGGGAATATCAAATTAACTTCAGTTCATTTTCAAGCACTGTGCTTCTATTTATCCTCACAACACTATGAAGTTGCTATTACAATCCCAGATTTTACACACAGGTAAATTGAGGCTCTACTTCACAAAGACTCACACCCCTGGTGAGGGGGCTCTCCTGGGTGGCTCGTGTAAGGCTCTCTTGGCAGAAGCCTTATTATGTTGGCTGTGCCCATGACCCCTGTCTAAGGAGTTATCTATATTTGGCCATATTTCTGTCAATTAACCTGTCACTCTGGCCACAGCTAACTGGACAAGTGGTTGCTGCTGGACTCAAAGGTGGCTGCCCAGGAGGAGGCCTTCTGTGAAAAGGTGGCTGGCCAAACGAGTGAGACCCTCCTCTTGCAGAAGGACACAAGACCCTGAGAGAAAGAGAAAACGAGCAGTAGCACCACTACACTCAGTGAAAAGGTGGCGAGTGGGCTGCAGCCACAGCAGAGTTGCTCAAGCGCCAAAACAGGTATTTGCGAGTTATGGGGGAGAGGAGGGCTAGTAGGAAGGTTTGGCAGGCAGATGCTTCTAAACAGAGTTTAATTAATACTCACAAAGTGCTAATTAAGAAAATGGCAACTAAACCAAGAACAGAAAGATTTCCTGAAAACTCTAAATCCTTGAATATGCAAATTATGAAAAAACCTCATAATTTGCACATTCAAAGTAATCAATATTTCAACCGAATATTACTCAGTAGTTTCAGTTCTGCACAGGCAAAAACATTCATTTTTAGAAAACTAAGACTACAATAACAAAGTAAGGAAACAGCAAGATTAAAATCAACTGAGGATTTTTTTAAATTAAAATGCCCAGGCCCCACATCAGGTCAATAAAGTCAGAAACTTAGAGGTTGGGCCCAAAAAAGCTGCCCAGGCCCTAGTGCCCCCATAAATGAGATCCACTCTAGATCAGTGGGTCTCAACATGTGGCCCAAGGACCACTAGTGCCCAGGTACCCAGGAACCAGCTAGAAATGAAAACTCCAGATCTACTGAATCTGAAACTCTGAGGGTGGGGCTTAGGAACCTATGTTTTATAAGATTACCTGGGTGATTTTGACACATACTAAAGTTTAGAACCATGACCTTAGATGATATTAAGAGGCAAATCTTTCTTTTTATTATCTAATTTCTATGAACTACAAATTGAAAAGAATCCTACAAATATGACAGGCAGTGGCTGGTTTCCTCAGTAAAGAAAACTCAGGTAGAGATATAAAAACACATTTAGATAATGAGGACATTAGAACACAATGATAAACAAGTAATTCAAAAGGTTGTTTATTTAGATTTTTAATTACATAAAAATCAAGATATAAACTTACGTGTATAAATTATATTTAAAAAGAAAAAAATGCCAAAATAATAGCCATGTGGCTTTTCAGTGATTATGTTTTTCAAGTAGTGATAATGTATTATCTTTATAATTTTGAAAAAATATATATTTAAAGTATAATAGCTTGATCCCTACCTCATACTATACACAAAAGTTAAAAACGAAATAGTAAAATTATTAGAAGGAAATAAAGGAGAGTATTTGTATGGTGTTGGGGTATAGAAAGCTTTCTTAAGACAAAAAAATAAAAGCAAAACCTTAAAGTGACTGATACACTTGACAACATCCTAATTTTAAACTGCTGTAAAATGTAAGACTCCATGAACAAAATGAAAAAAGCCAGAGGCTGTAAAAAGATATCACAACAGGTACAGCAGACCACAGGTCACTCCCAGAATACATATGAGAAAGCTCTCACCAATCAACACAAAAGTCTAATTAACTAATAAGGAACTGACAAAGCACATGACTGAGAGAAAATTCAAAATGACTCAAAAACACAAGAAAAATTACCTAAACCCACTAGTAATGAGGAAAGTAAAAGCTGAAACAATGAGAGACAATTTTCATCTATCAGAGTAGCAAAAATTAAAAAGTCTATAAATATCAGAGTGGCACCTCCACACCTGGGTCTTGGGGGTATATGCGTACACTGGCGCGGCTGCTCTGGCTCACAACCAGTCCAGCATGCTCAGCAGTTCCACTTCTGGCTACGAACCCCCACCGAGCACTTACACACATGTGCACAGAGAAACATGCTCTCTGCTGTTCCTTACAGCACTGCTTTGTGATACCAAAAATGTGGAAACAACCTAAATTTTCATCATCAGGGAAAAAGGTAAGTAAAATGTAGTACATTTATTCAAAGACATACTATACAACAGTTAAGAGAAATAAATAGATCTACATGTATCCAAGTAGATAGTTCCCAAAAATCATTACCATATTTTTAGGATTACAGGACGCACCTAGGTTTTAGAGGAGGAAAATAGGAAAAAAATTTTGAAGCAAAAAAATGTGATAAACTATTTAATAACCTGTGACCCTGCTCCACCACCGCCCCCCACCCCACCCCCACAGTAAGCTACATTTGTACTACAAGATGCACCGCCCTTTTCCTCCCAAATCTGGGGGGAGAAAGTGCATCTTATAGTCTGAAAAATACAGTAAGTAAGAAAAGCAATTTACAGGATGAAATTTAAGACCATTCACATAAATTCTTAAAATCTCTGAGACATTTTAATTTTCTATCCAGCTATCTAGCTACATAAGAAATAATTTTAAAATAAGCTGTAAGAATACACATCAAACTCACAATAGAAACTATTGGTACTTCTGGGTAAGGCATAAGATTTTTCCTCTGCTTTTAAACCCCCACCCTCTCCAAAAAAATCTTTTGCAAAAAAAAAATCAAATAACATGTTACATAATATGAGCAATAGGACCCACGGTGATGATCTGAGCCTGGTGTGCTAAAATCAAGTGATTTTTATTATTTTATCATAATACAAGCAAACAGTTAAGTCAAAATCAGATGACACTTACGCATGTAAGGCAGTTTTTCTGGGCAGGGGAGGTATGGTGAATATGTGAAGTTTTCCGGAAGGTATGTTGTTGTTTGAACAAGATAATCACTTGAATTATTGCCTTCAGGATAATCTTAGAGAGAGAGAAAAAAGTTACAACCAAAAAATTGCCTTTTGCTTTGCTCCTAGTATGAAACAAGTCACAATCACTGTGAGATCTGCAATACACAATCTGCAGAAGTACTTAAAAGGAATTACCTGTGAAGAACAAAAAGCAAAATGCTGTTGCCATAGATACTCTCCCATTTATCATTCACTGCTGCCAGAATGGACTTCAGCAAGATTTCCCAAGGGAACCCTGGGACAAGTCCAGAGAGCATCCTGGCCTGATCCATGCATAAATACAGAGCAGACCCATCTGCAACCACATGAGAGCACCTGCTCCCATCGCTCCCCTGGCTGACCCAGATCGAAAGGGAGTTTGACAGTACACCAAGGACTCAGGGAATCCTCTCCACTGCAGCCGCCAAGGGGGTTCAGGACGAGCACATGGACAAAGCCGTGCTTCTAGCCTCCACAAAGCACAGGGATGGGAGTAATGCTATCTCACCACCCCATACTTAGGAAACGGAAATTTACCCACTCAATGTACTTCTGTACCACAGCTCATTTAAAATCTTTAAATTAGTCACTTCCAACCTGTGGGCTGCACTGCCTGGGGAGCCCTGGAGCTACTATTCCATTAGGTCTCTTTCCTTGTGATTCAGCAAGCTACAAAACATAGAGGGCACTGGTTTAGAGCCCCAAAGTCAAACGCTAGAGTTCAAATCCTAGCTCCCAACACACCCTAGCTTTGTGGTACACAGTGAGATAAAGTGGTTTCTCGCCTGTGCCCACTTCATGCTGCCCTTTTCCGATCTCAAGGAGATAAAAGTATGAAGTGCTTAGAGCAATCCCTGTTCTGTATATGAGTACATACTCACTAACTGTAGCTATGAGCAACTGGTTTAGAAAGGAGCACCTGACCCGATCTGGGGCAGTCGGAGCCTTAGGAGTTTTGTACATGGAGCCAGACATCACATTGCAGTCCCTTTCTGGAACAAAGGTCCGACCTGCCAGTTTCCCACTATGCAAGAGGAAGCTGGTTTAAGAGAATGAAGCTAACATGCAGTGAGTGAGTAAAAGATGGGAGATGGAAACAGCTGATTAACTCCTTTCTGTCTCCTGGACCCACAGAAAATGAAGCTATAGCGGACACTTCTGGAAAATGTGAAGGCTTTCTCTCAGTCTTCAGTAATCTGCTCCGATGAGAGTGAGATTCCTAACCGAACTGGCCTGTGTGAAAAGTGACAGGAAAGAGGAGAACAGGTGTCTGACTTAAAAGAGAGGCCTGTCTTCATACCAGCAAGCAAAAAAGGCTGAAGGTGAAAATCATATACCCTGCTGAATGGTAAAAGTCAACCCCTCTCACTGTGGAAAAAATGGTAGAATCCTGAAAACTGAATATAAAATACGGAGAAGATTTGAAGAAAACTAAATGCCTCTCTTTATGCCTTTGCCTAACATAAATATTCATCATCAAAAGGGAATTTAGGGGGATGTGGCCTGATCCTAAGATGCACGTGCACGTGCACACACACACACACACACACAATCAAATTTAAAGTTATATCCCCCCCGTATTTTCTCCTTTTCTGGGGACTTATGCTATGCTAGCTAAGCATCTGCTACACACTGCATTTGCAGGAGCTGACAACAGAAGATAAATAAGATTTTCCCTGAGAGTCCACTTCCTTTAGGTGTTCCAAAGACTCGTTCTTATCCTGAGGCAGATAAATATTAGCATTCTCATATAATCCTTAATGCCATCAGTTAACTTTCAATAAAGTATTTTCTTACTCTGTATAATATATTAATTCTCATCATTAATGCTTGGGCCCCCTTCTGTTAGGCACACACTATGATGCTGTAAATCCACATCCAACTCACAGAAAATGTAAGCTCTCTACACATCTCTCTGCAGAACAAACTGCTAATGGCAGCTCCCCTTAGGGTGCATGGTGGCAACAGGAAGGCCAGAGGATTATCTTACTTTTTATTTCAGCGCAAGAATGACTGAATCTTTCACAAAAGAACTCATGCATCACTTTTATCAGTTTTTAAAGAATCACGTTTAAAAAAATAAAAAAACTTAAAGACATGCAATATCAGTATATGCGTGTCCCTTAAACACAAAGTTTTGGGGCTAAGAGTGTTATTCTTGACCACATCATTATAAATGATCATAAGGATCTCAACTCATTGCTAGACTGATAGAAGTATCTCTGCGCTCCCTGGGTACTGGGTCCAGTGGCATTTATGTCATCCAATGTGTTATGTATATAAGTCTACCCACTCCCCTGCCACTAGTCTGAATATTTCCTATTTTAATTCAGAATGCCTCTGATTTAAAGTATCTGATAAAATACCTACCACTTAGTAGAAACGTAGAGCAAATGGACACTTCACAACTGATAATAGAGCCAACAATGATTTAAGGTTTGGGGGACTATACTGTAACAAATCCACAAAATCATTATCCCTACAAAGTGGTTAGGAGCAGTTTTTACAGGGTCTGCATGACAGAGGCATTTGAGACCGATCTACCACAACTGCTCCATAGTGCAGACATTATTTCATCTAATGAATGGATGAACAAACACACACAGTGACTTCTAGGCCTCCTGCCTTCTCCCTCCCTTCCTGAGCCACACCCAGAGGAAAAGGAGATGCAGAATAAAAAGTGCCACACGGATCCCCACCTCAGCTCTCACTGGACCTTAGCACACAAGGGAAAAGGAGAACAGGACCCAAGGAGACCACTGGAGGGCTTTGTTTCTCCTGCTTCAGGGCAGATCAAAGCAGTAACAGAAACTCAGTGAGAATTCTCATCTGTTTACCACTAGCTTGTCATGTCAGTGTCTGAGGGCCTCAGAACATGCGTCCATTAAATAAGGAAGTGTCTGAGTTATTTCTAACAAGCCTACCAGCTCTCACATTGCATGACCCTTATCATCTGCTTTGGTAATTATTCACTGAGTAATCTTGTTTTCTTAATTTGACTGACTCCATAGCTACAAGGCATGGCACCATTAGATTATAAGAGTCTAAGTGATTTCTTTACAAAAATATTTTATATATAATCTATTTACATTTGATGCTTTAGAAAATCAGGTACAGGGTTAAAACCCCCTTTTTGAAGTCAAAAGTACTTATAAATCACAACCTATTTGCCATTAAATGTTAAATTTTATTTTTATATTCTCATTAACATATAACATATTACTTTAAGGTACACAACATAGTGATTTGATAGATATATATGTTGCAAAGCGATTACCACAAGTTTAGTTACGATCTGTCACCCCACACAGGTACAAATGTTTGTCTGGTGATAAGAACTTTTAAGATCTAATCTAACTATTAAATTTTAAATGAGCCAGTATGTGTTAGTCAATTCTTCCCTAGAATTCCATCAGCTCTCTGTACATGTTATTGTCAATTATCTCCTTTTTGGCATATTTGTATAATAAGTTCATACAGAAATAAACAATTACACAATAAATATGTCCCCATCCTTCCCCAGAAACCTCATATAAAGGGAGGATGTTTTGTGAATGTTGCACCCCAATATCTAGGTAAGGGTACCAACTATACTAATTGTTCAGTAAGAATGAAAATGGCAGAGGCCCACAGTTGCCTACTCCAACTCCCTTTCCCTTTCTCCCCAGGTAACAGAACCCCAACCTCATTCAGAGCACCAGGGAGCCAGCTCAGAGACTGCGATTCCCAGTGCCCTTATAACTGAGTTCTGGCCAGTGAGATGTAAGCAGGATACTCTGTGGGACTTCCTGGAAGGTTCCAGAAGACTTCCTTCATCCTTTTCTCCTCCTTACTGACCCAAGCCCAAAGACGGGAGACCTGGAAGCCGTCTTGGACTGTGAAGCTACACAGAGCCCCAGATGAGCCAATCCCACACTTCTTTTACATAAGAACCTAATCCTCGTGTGTTTAAAGCATCGCAGTTGGGTCTCTCTTAAAACCAAACCCAATTCCTAACTGATACAATGACTGACTGTCTCCAGAGAACACCTTACCTCTAATAAGGGAACATATGAAAAGTTTTCAAAGGTTCATAGAAGTAAGCAAACTTTAATCATAAAGTATGCATTAGCTATTTGGTCTTTTTTTAAACTACAGCTTGGTGAGGAGAGGATTTCTTCTTTTTTTAAGTTTTAGAAGGTTGAGGGGAAAGTTCATCTTGTCCGAGCAATTGGTTTTCCTAATTATGCTTAACATTCACACATATAAATTACCCATACACCAGAAAAAGAACTTGATTGTACACAGAATTTTAGTATTCACTTATACAAATATAGTAATCTACCGAGGCTTCATATCTCTGTTAATGAACACCTTCATAATCAACTCATTCAATCAGGATAAGTCCTAAAGAAGCTTTTAAAATGTATACACTTCTAAAATTGGCCTACTATTCAAAACACTACTTAATGAGACTTGAACTGTGCTACTAAAATATCAGTTACAATGAGACAGTCTTCCAAAAACAAATTAAAGAGAAAACAATTAAGAATGTTTTGATTTGTAGTGCTCATAACACAAATTTGATAAATGACTAGAATGGATTTTATATAAGCATGTATAAAATTAAATTAAGAATCTGTATGTTAACCATCTTCAATTTTTAGAAGGGTCTGAAACTATTTCCCACCTTAACATGCATTTTAAAGAAAAACACCTGCAGGTGGGAGATAAGGATGTCCTGCTGGCAGAATGTGTGCGTGTATTGTTTACAGTGGCACAATGAAGGACCGTGGACACAAGTTAAATCTTTAACTATTTAAAATGAGAATATAGAGGGTACAACAACTGACAATCAGCCACTGAACCCTTTAAGGTAACACCTTACAATCCTCAGGAGACAACGTGGGAACACTGCCACAGAGGAGCACAAGCATTCTTCCACACCAGTTAAACCTGTTTACATCAGTTTTACCACCATTCACTTGGCCTATTACTTAAATTTTAACCTTATGTGGGTCTAACAGACATTCTTCTCCAGAGAGTACTTTTAGTAGACTAAGAGCAGCTACTGATTTCCAGTTTTTTATCATTTCTCCTTTAGCCCCTTAAAAGTCAAAAAAATATTAAGAACTATCTATAATTTTAAAAATATAAGTATTCTCTAGACATAGTGGGAAAAACACTTGAGGAATTAGAATGAGCATAAGAAAGGGGAAAGAATAGCTAGTATGAATAAATTACTTTTTGTAGTCAATTTCTCTTAAGTACAATGGAATTGAAAAAGTATAAGCTGCTTTTCTATTCTGTTTACATTTGCAAAAATTAACTTACGTATCTGTACAGAACCCTCAACACTTGTATATAGGTGGGACCATACCTTTACAGATCCTAGAATATGAACAGCCCTGGCTCAAGCAGAAGAATTTTCCAGTGCACTTAGAAGGAGATACCCTCATCTTTAACAGGGAGTTACTTGGAGGCAACACCAGAACTTGAGAGATCTGGGTACTGCTTTATAACTACAAGCATAAGAAGCAGAAGCAAAAAACATTGAGTAGGAAGCAATCTTACCTGTACCATTGAGGGTAGTGTTTTTATTTGTGTAAAGCCTGATCATATGCCCTATTGTTTTCACGTTTTCTCTCAACATCATTCCTCGAGCTTGTACCATAAAGAGATATGTGTTGGCTATAAAAGAAATAAAGAGAGAATGTCATGACTCAGTAATCTTTTTTTAATTCAATAAAATACTCAGAATTGGAGAACCGCCCAATAAATCCAGACTGACTTGATTAGCATGTTCAATGGGAAAACAGACATATAAAATGACTACTTCTCATTATCAAAAATTTACCCAAAAAATTGCTTTCTAAAAATAAAAGTGGAATATTAAAGTAGTAATATCCATCAAATAGAATAAGACTAAATGGACAAACTGAAATATGATAATGAATTCTTTTACCCACAAATGGTTTTCTACTACAAAATACACTTAGAAATTTCAGAGGCATTTTATTACAAATATGTAATCATATAGTTATAAAATGTACTTTTTCTAATTGTGTATTAATTCCCTCAAACCAAAATCTCCACAAAGGTGAGGATTCCTTATCTAATCATAAATATACCACAAATCACCATAACATCTAGTACGGATATGGATCTTGCAAATTCTCAATGTGCTGGGCTTCATAGGGCAGGATTATCAAGAATCAATACAATTCTAATAATTTCTAACAGTTAATTACTTCAACTTTTCACTCCCATTGAATCACAGATCTACCTACCAGAATTGTAAAAGCAGACAAAATCAAAATCAATGTGCATTTTCAAAGTTGGTCAATTTAATTCTTTGTGGTAAGTGCTTTTAAAATAGGCCCCTAATTTCTAACTGTGGGAGAAATTGGTAGACGGACAAAGATATTAAAAATACCTGCCTTTTGAGATGCCATGTCCCCTCAGAGGGGCACAGGACCAAAGTCAAAGGACCCTTTCGGTCTTGGTCCTGACTTTGCTAAGGCAGTGCATCACTTTGGACAGCTCACTGGATCTCACCTTCCTCATTTAAAAGAGGATGCACTGCCCTAGATGTCCTCTGACTCCCCTCCTACTCTAAATGCTCTGTGCATAAAGCCCCCAAATCATAAACTCCAATCAGATAAGACAAGGAGGCTCATTACCACAGAAAAACTGAGAAAGTTCAAGGCTCAGCTAATGACTGTTTCAATTTTAAGATAAACTGTCTTGGAACACAATCACGACATTCTTGAAAAACTGAATGCAAAACGAGAAAACGGAAAATACCAACTAATTTTCAGAACCCTGTTCTAGTCCTCAAGATCGTACAGACAGATGAGCTACATGTACTGTTTACTACATCTTTCCCCAATCTTTATATAAATATGAACTTGCTCAAAGCACGAATGAGTAGAGTACATAAAACTAGTACAGAAACAGTAAAAAACTTTTCCTTTCACCTTCAATTCATAAAAGATAAACAGAAATCCAGGTTTCACATAGCCTTCACCTCAATCATTTTTAAGAACATGTCCACAGCCACTCTAGAAAACAGTTCCATAATTAGATTTGACTTGTTTAGGCTTGAATTTATTATACTGGTTTACAAACGCCACATGTTTTTATTATGTCTTTGCTCTTTGTGGACTTTACAAGAGACAAAGTGAAAAATGAAGAAAAGAACAGCCAACCAAAAATGTGAGAAAATGTTCAATGAAAGCCAAACTAACCTCAGAAATTGTACTTAAACCAAGATCTCAAGTTCAAATGAAATAATGCAGAAAAAAAATCAAACAGATGAGTAAAACCAGTTGGTTTACAACACCTTGGATCATTTCATCCTAAAGGTATACATAAAATTTGTTATCGGTGATGTAAATATTGTAAGATATTTACAATAAATACATCACTTGGATCTGCACCAAACTGTAAAAAGAGGACCAGTCATGGAACGGCAGAACTGAGCCAAGAGCTGAGCCAAGGCTGACACTGCTTCCCAGACTTCAGAAAACAGCACTGGTCTAAGCAAGGACATCCTAGGTAAGAACATACGTGCATTATTGTGTGTGCTGGAAACAGAATTTTTTTCTTTGTTCCACTATTAAATCATTTTTATTTTTCAATTACAGTTGGCATACATTATATTAGTTTCAGGTGTACACCCCAGTGACTAGACATTATTTAACCTACTAAGAGGTCATCCCAATAAATCATGTACCCATCTGACACCATACATAGTTATTAAAATACTATTGACTATATTCCCTGTGTTGCACTTTAATCCCATTAACTATTCTATATATAACAACCAATTTGTTTTTATTTTATTTTAATCATCATTCAAGTACAGTTTTCTGTCCTTTACCCCCATCCCAGCCCACCCACCCATCCCTCCCCACCTCCCTCCCGTTTCCACCCCCCTAGTTTTTGAATTTTAAAAACTACATAGCTTTTACTTTTAATTAATATGCCTATTCATATAAAGAAAATTGACATCTTGAAACCAAGTCAAATTTAAGTAGCAAGGAAAAGCCCTGGCATGGCAAACATAATGTTAAATTTTCACAAAAACTTTCAAAATACCAGGTAACAAAACTGTTAAAAATAATGATCACTGATGGCACCTGTGACAAAGGTGAACCATTTACCAAAAGAATGCATTTACTATTCACTAATCAGTGTGAGAAAAAAATTAAGCAGAACACCAGCCTCTCCAAATGGAAAATCTATTAGCTTATTTTAAATCCTGTACAGCTAATTGAGTTGCATTCCTTAGGTTAATGGTCCTCATGGGTTGACTCCCTGAAGATCAGAACCCATTAGCACACGAAGCTGCGGTTAAAGAGAGAGCCTTGCTAACAGGAGGAAAGTGAGGCGCCAAAGTGCTGCTGGTCACACTAAACCAACAGGAAAATGGTTTAAATTGTCCGATTTCCAAAGCTCATAAAACTAAGATAGTCCACACTCAAGTAACTACATGCCTAATTATCATTAATATGAAGTGTGACATCCTATTGGCAAGCCAGTAAATTACAGGAAATTCTTGCCTAAAATTTCCATTCCCACCAAGAACTACATCTCAAAAACAAATAGGCAAATCTTCCCCAGCCTTATCCTTCGGTCTCAACACAAGCAGAAATACACAAAAAACTACAACTGTTTAATTAAAATCATGCTGTGTGCTCTCTAATTTAGTTCATTTGCATTGTGAGACAGAAGTTAAACTTATTTACCAGTTCTGCCTTCCAGGGGAAGAAAAACTACAACTTAAAAAAAAAAGCCTTCAAAAATCAACAGTTGACAACAGCTTCTAGCACCCTACCCTGGGTTTGCGAGGAAAGAGATTTATGAACTTGCCTCATTCTTAAGAAAACTGAGAAACACATTTGCTATTACTCTGTCTCCCCACCCAGCTCCACGTCCAGCTTCGTTCAGTGAAAGTGCAGTAAGTCCCCAGACAAGGAGACTATGACAGGCTACAGTGTTGCAGAAAGGGTTCCTAAACTCTGAAGGATTCACACACAACACCCCTCTGCTCCTGACTGCCATGTCCCCAACCACTAGGACACACAGCCACAGGTCTCTTAACAAAAAGTCAGTCAAGTGCAGAGTTGATTTTGAGGGAGGCATGTTGGTTAGGCATTCTGGCATGCAGACATAAATGTAACACTGGACCTAAGAAAGAGGGGCTAGGAATACAATTTGGGGAGGCACTCATACAGAAGTAAAAGTGGGAACTATGGTGGTGAATTACAACAGGAAAAGTTAACTAGAAAGGAGATAAGAAGGTGAAGTTCAGATGCAGATGTGGAGGTAGACCACAAACAGGAGGCACAAAAGTAAAGGCCCCAAGATAAACCAGTCTGAAGTTGAAGATAATGGAGAAGGAAGGGGGACTAGTCAATCATGTCAAATGCCATAGAGGCTAAGAAGAAAGACTAAAACACAATAGCTTAAAAGAACAAAAAGCTAATAGTCAGTGCATACTCTGCCCAGCATCCTTAGAAGAGCTTTACGTATACTGACCTACTTAAATCTCACAAGCAACCCTGTGAGGTAGGTGCTAGTATTATTCCCATTTTACAGATAAAAAATTGAGGCATGGAGTTAGGTAACTTGCTCAAGGTCACACAGTCATTAGCAAGTGGTAGAGCTAGACTTCAAACTCCTGCCCCAGCAATCAAGCTCTTCACCACCTCTTATCTCATGTGGCCTCTTAAAAAGGCTGATACAGGATCACCATCAACCTTTAAAAGAGTAGTTTTAGGAAAGTAATGAAAACAAAAGGAAAAGAGTTTTGAGTTAAGTGGATAATGACAAAGTGAAAGGAGTTAAGTTTCAGAAAATATAAGTGACAGCAAGGTCAAGGGAAATTTTTCTGGAACAGGAGGGACCTGAGCTTGCTTGGCCTGAGTAAGGGAGGAAAGAGTAAATTTACATTTAAGACACCCAAAGTAGTAAGTAAGTAAGAGTAGTAGTAAGAAGGAGGGGGAAATTTTTCATTGGTGGGACAGCATAAGCGGAGGCTGTGAGGTGCACAAGTGCAGGGCTCATCCAGGTACTACCAATCCAATAGAGTTGGGTAGCAACGAAAAATCATTGTAAGGGTCCAAATGAATGGATGGTGTGAAAAACCAGAAAGGAGGGGGCTTGGACTAGAGGTCGTTGTGAAGATGAGAAGTAAGTGTAACAGAAGTCAGAAAGTACCAGAAGGAGAAGGTTGGGATGACTGCAATCTGGACAGGTGCAAGGGAGAGCAAGCCACAGCGATGAAGACACCCAGGGCATGGCCAACCAGGGGATGGCCACAGGAACATGAGTAGGGGGCAGAGTGGAGCAGGAACGTCCCAAATTGAGTACTAACTGCCCAAATCTTCCAGGAGGCAACGCTGAAGAGCAGAGGTTTATAAAGAGAAGGGAAATGAATTAGTTTTTGCTGAGTACCTGTATTGGCCAGGTGCTGAGCAAAATGCCACCAATCAATATATGCAAATATACTCATAATTATATTTCAATTAGTTTCTATAACTGCTTGCCTGATGTGCACATCCTAATTCCCAGAATCTGTGAGTGTTATCTTATTTGGAAAGGGAATCTTTGCAGATCTTTAATTAAGTTAAAGATCTTGAGATGAGACGATCATCCTGGATTATCTGGGTGGGCCCCAAATCCAATCACAAGTGCGCAGACCAGAAGGAGGCAGAGGGAGATTTTACACAAGCGGGCACACACAGAGACAGAGCAATGAGGAGATGGAGGCAGACACTGGAGGAATGCGGCCACCAGCCTAGGAGGCTGAGGAATGCACACAGGCACCGTGAAGCCGGAGGCAGGGAAGGATTCTTTCCCAGAGCCTCCAGAGGGGGCATGGCCCTGCCGACACCTTGACTTCAGATTTCTGGCCTCCAAAACTGTGAGATGATAAATATCTGTTGTTTTAAGCTACTCAGTGTGTGGCAATATGTGGCTGCCCTAATAAACTAATGGCACCCAAGGAGATAGGTAAACTTTTCCCATTATAAGATCAAAAATATGATATAGGGAGAATTAAAAAATTGGCATTCAATTACAGGTCTGAATGACTCTGAGAGGCAGGAAGCTGGAAAAAGCAATCGTTTTATATCACAGAGGAGAAGGATGGACAAAGAAAAAGAAAAGTCTTCAATGTAAAAAGTTACAAGAGAAGTGACAATGGGAGGGATAAACCAGATGTCAACTAATTTGAGGAGGGGGAAGTCAGAAGGGGCACTTGGATAGAAAGAATTAACATCATTAAAATATCCATGTTACCCAAAGCAATCAATCTATAGATTTAATGCAGTTCCTATCAAGACTCCAATCACATATTTCACAGAAGTAGAACAAATATTTTTTAAAATGTATATAGAACCACAAAAGGCCCTGCATAGCAACAGCAATCCTGAGAAAGAAGAACATAGTTGGAGGAATCACGCTAATATCAAACTATACTACAAGGTCACAGTAATCAAAACAGCATGGTACTGACAAAAACACACACAGATCAATGGAACAAAATAGAAAGCCCAGAAATAAACCCATAACTTTATGGCCAATTAATATTCAATAGAGGAAGCAAGCATATAAAATGGGCTAACAATAGTGTAATCAATAATTGATGGGAAAATTGGGCAGATATATGTAAAAAAGTGAAACTAGACCACCTTCTTACACCACACACAAGCATAAATTCAAAATGTATCAAAGACTTAAATGTTAGACCTGAAACCATAAAAATCCTAGAAGAAAGCACATGCAGTTAAAATCTTGGGCACTGCTCGTAGCAATATTTTATCTAATATAGCTCCTCAGGCAAGGACAAAAAAAGAATAAGTAAACAAATGGGACTACATCAAACTAAAAAAAGGTTTTGCACAGCAAAGGAAACCATCAACAAAATAAAAAGACAACCCACAGAATGAAGGAACATACTACTCACCAATACATCTGATAAAGCGCTGGGATCCAAAATTTATAAAGAAGTTATAAAACTCAACACCAAAACAAAAACAAAACCAAAAACAATCAATTTAAAAAATGGGCAAAGGACCTGAATAGACACTTCTCCAAAGAGGACATGCAGATGGCCAACAGACATATAAAAAGAAGCTCAATGTCACTAACCATCAGAGAAATGAAAATTAAAACCACAATGAGATACCATCTCACACCTGTCAGAATGGTTATCAACAATAAAACTAACAAGTGCTGGCAAAAATTTGAAGAAAAGGAGACCTTTTTGAACTTTGGTGAGAATGCAGATTGGTGCAGCCACTGTGGAAAGCAGTAAGGCAATATCTCAAAAAATTCAAAATAAATCTGCCCTTTGACCCAGCTATCCCATTTGTGAGAATATATCGGAAGGAACCCAAAACATTAATGCAAAAAAACATAAGCATCCCTACATTTATTGCAGTGTTATTTACAGTCACCAAGATACGAAGCAGCCCAAGTGTTCATCAGTAGATGAGTGGATAAAACAACTATGGGGCATTTACACAATGGAATACTACTTGGCCATAAAAAAGAAGAAAATTTTTCTCTTTTTGACAGCATGAATGGACCTGCAGAACATTACGCTAAGTGAAATAAGGCAGTCAGAGAAAGACAAATACCATATGATTTCACTCACACGTGGAATCTAATGAACAAACTGAAGTAACATGCAAAATAGAGACAGACTCATAGACAGTGAGCAGAATGACAGCTATGGGTGGGGAAGGGGGAGTTTAAAGGATAAAGGACTCATGGGCATGGACAACAGTGTGGTGATTGCAGTGGGAGGAGGGTACAAGGGGGATAAATGGTAATGGAAAAATTACAATAAAAATAAATTTTACAAAAAGAAGGGGCACTTAAAGTTACAAGAGAAAAAATGGTTTCCCATATTATCTACAGAACACATAAGGAAATAAACAATGTGGCAAAAAGCATGGGGATGGCTGGGGTAGTGGGGAGTGGCAGGGAGAAAATGGAGACAATTGTACTTGAATAACAATAAAAAATAAATTAAAAAAAAACAATATGGCAAAAAGCAAAATACCACTTACAAATGCTCCTTGATATTAACTACAGTATCTGAATCAGGTATTTCTGAATTTCTAAGAATTCACAATAATCTTTTAAATATCTATTTCAGATGCTTAAAGGCTTTCTTTTTTCAACATTTAGTCCCTTTTCAACAAATTCTCAGAAATTACTCATCTAGGTTGGTAAAGCCAACTATATTATCTGTAATAATAATGTTATAAAACCCAGGATTAAGCCAGACAATATATGAAATACAGTTCATGCTTTGTCTAGGACCAAAGTACTGCTTGGGTTTAAAACAAAAAAAAGTCTAGGCTGTGTCAGACTATAAAACAATTCACTTTACATCAAAGTACTATTTAAAGAGAATCTTACCACAGTGATAATAACTGAAAGCCAAGTATGGGCTCAAGGAAATCTCAGTACAAAAAATTACCAACCTATAATATTGTCCTCCCCATCTTTCAAGTCAGTCATGGGCTGACTAACAAAAAGAGAATGAAAGAATTCTGTGTTCATCATCCCATTGTATCAAGCAGCCATATACAGTAATCATATACAGTACATGTCTAGGTCAGATCTTAGATAACAGCTCAAGCTTTGATGATGTAGACACTAAAAATTCACAAGAAATTCTTCATGACAGGTGTGTTGCCAGTCCCACTCTGTAGTATAACAATTAACAGTGTTATTTCTAAAGTTTATTTGTGTTAAAATATGGATCAAGGTAAAATTTTTTAAATAAAATTTGACTTTTCCAATGATCTTGTCAAAGATGTTCAGGGTGAAGATGTGTTTATTCAACAAATATTTATTGAATGCCTACCATTTGCTAAGCAATTCCAGAAACTAAGGGGCCAGTAGGGTTCCTCTATAAAAACCAAAACCCTGAAGAAACAAAAACAACCTGAAATATTGGAAGTACTTTTGCAACAATCAGATCATCAGTTCAAGATAGTTTAAACTTGACTTCCAGTCAAGATGGAGGCATAAGTAAATATGCTTCACCTCCTCATATAACTACAAAAATTACAACCAAAATTGCAATCAAACCTCAAAACATATAACACCCAGAACCATCAGAAAATCAAGATATATGGAAGTCTGACAACCAAGGATTTACAGAAGTCACATTCATCCAGATGGGTGGGAGTGCCAGAGACACAGAGAGGGGTGGGGAGGTGGCACAACAGATGGTCCCACATTCACATGTGATGGATAAAACAGGAGGGATCCTTGGAAGAGAAAGATCCCAGCCCCAGGTCAGACCACACAGCCCAGGGTTCCAGCGTCAGGAAGATAAATCGCCATAATTTCTGGCTGTAAAAACCAGTGGGGGTTGGGGCACTGGAAAAAATTGCTAGATTTTCAGGAGACTCTGCTCAAAGGGCCAACATGAGGTTAGAACTTACTCAGACTCACCCCCTCTGGGATTCAGCCAGGGCAACAGCTGAAAAAGCACCAGTCACATATGGGAGTTAAGTGAAGTTACAGCAGTCAGGGCGAGTGCCAGGCAATCCTCCAGAAGCCAGGCAGTGGCATTGTCTCCTCTCCCGGCCTTCACCCCACAAAGTAGTGAAGCAGGTTGCCCCACTCTGGTGATTACCTAAAGCTCCACACCACACAATTTACAAGTGTCTTTTCTGTAATAGGCCACACTACTAAGACAGGAAGTCAAAGCATCTCTACCTAATGCACAGAAACAAACACTGGAAGGCTGCCAAACTGAGGAGACAAAGAAATGTGGCCCAGCCTGGCTGGCATAGCGCAGTGGATTGAGCGCGGGTTGCGAACCAAAGTGTCGCAGGTTCGATCCCCAGTCAGGGCACATGCCTGGGTTGCAGGCCATGACCCCCAGCAACCGCACATTGATGTCTCTCTCTCTCTCTCTCCCCCCCCCACCCTTCCCTCTCTAAAAATAAATAAATAAAATCTTTTTTAAAAAAAGAAAAGAAATGTGGCCCAAATAAAAGAACAGAACACATTCCCAGAAAAAGAACTAAATGAAATTGAGATAACCAACCAAACAAATGTAGAGTTCAAAACATTGGTGATCAGGATGCTCAAAGAATTCACTGAGTATGTCAACAGCATAAAAAAGACCCAGGAAGAAATGAAGGTTACACTAAGTGAAATAAGTAAAAACCTATAGGGAACCAACAGTGAAGGGGATGAAACTGAAAATCAAATCAACAATTTGGAACATAAGAAAGGGAAAACATTCAATCAGAACAGCAAAACAAACAAACAAACAAATAAATAAAAACAAGGATAGTATAAGAAGTCTCTAGGACATCTCCAAATGAACCAATTCAAATTATAGGGCTGCCTGAAGGAGAACAGGGAGAACTGGAAATTGAAAACTTATCTGAAAAAAATAATGAAAGAAAACTTCCCTAATTCGGTGAAGGATATAGACATACAAATCCAGGAAGCACAGACAGTCCCAAACAAGTTGGACCCAAAGAGGACCACACCAAAACACATCATAATTAAAATGCTAAAGATTAAAGATAAAGAGAGAATCTTAAAAGCAGCAAGAGAAAAGCAAAGTGTTACCTACAAAGGAGTTCCAAAAAGATTGTCGGCTGACTTCTCAAAACAAACTTTGCAGGCAAGAAGGGACTGGAAAGAAGTATTTGAAGTGATGAAAGACAAGGATCTTACAAAACAGATTACTCTATCCAGCAAAGCTATCATTTAGAATGGAAGGGCAGATAAAGTGCTTCCCAGACAAGATAAAGCTAAGGGAGTTCATCATCACTAAGCCATTATTACATGAAATGTTAAAGGGACTTATTTAAGAAAAAGATGATGATCAAAACTATGAACATTAAAATGGCAGCAAATTCACAACTACTAACAACTGAATCTAAAAAACAAACTAAGCAAACCAGAACAGAAACATAATCATAGGTATGGAGATCATTTGGAGGGTTATCAGCTGGAAGGGGGGAAGGGGAGAATGGGGGAAAAATGCAGAGATTAAGAAGTACAAATTGGTAGGTACAAAATAGATGGGGGATGTTAAGAACAGTATAGGAAATGTAGTAGCCAAAGAACTTACATGTACAACCCATTGACATGAACTAATAGAGGGGACTGCTGGAGGGAATGGGGGAACTGGGCAGAGGAGAGGAAAGGGGGAAAAATTGGGACAACCGGAATCGTGTAATCGATAAAATATATTTTTAAAAGATACTTTAAACTTAGCTAATAATTCAAAAAATAGATTCTGAGCCTAGAAATATGAAAACACTAACACAAGACAGCTATCAGATCTCCCATTTGTTAATTCACTGTTGCTCATTTAAAATAAATGCACAGCTTTTTTAAAGCATGACAGAAGCCCAAAGAATTAAGAGTTATAAACCACATTGGAGAAAAGTCGAATCAGAAGGAAATGAAGGAATTAAGAAAGGAAGAATTCAGGAAATTAAGTAGAGTTTTTAAACTAAATCAGTAGGGAAATTTACTTAATGAAATTAGAGAGTAAAAGATAAAACTGTAAATAAACATCCCCAGGAAACATTATAAAATTATGGGAAATTAATTATTTCAGAGTATATAAGGTGAATGTGAAAGGAATCTCAATCCACTTACAAATTCTATCATAAGAAAAAATACAAGTGAGACCAATCTGAACTATGTTTTCAACCATCCTCAACTTCCTCGTGTTTTCGCAATTAAAATACCTTTCACAATTTCAAGTTATTCATGAAAAGAAAATGACTGTAAACCAAGCAGGAGGGAAAAGAATGAAGTGTGGGAAATGAATTTCAATGGTTTTCAAAGCTAAAGAATATTTTTAAATCAATAAACAAGGCACCACCCTCACTGGGTAGCTCAGTTGGTTAGAGCATCATCCTGATGCACCAAGGTTCCATCCTCACTCAGGGCACAAACAAGAAGCAACCATTCAATGCATAAATAAGTGGAACAAATCTCAATCTCAATCTCTCAGTCTCAATCTCTCTCTCTCTCTAACAAAAGAACCAATGAACACATAAATAAGTGGAACAACAAATCAATGTCTCTCTCAAAATAAAAAAAAAAAGAATCAACCAGTGATGTATAAATAAAAAAAACAGCCCTAGCTGGTGTGGCTCAGTAGATTGAGTGCCCACTGCAAACCAAAGGGTCACTGTTTTGACTCCCAGTCTAGGGCACATGCCTGGGTTATGGGCCAGATCCCCAACAGGGGGTATGTGAGAGGCAACCACACATTGATGTTTCTCTCCCCCGCTTTCTCTCTCCCTTCCCCTCAATCTAAAAATAAAAATAATAAAATCTTTTAAAAAAGAAAAACCAAATCAATGTTTTCTCTCTCCCCTCTCTCTCTCTATAAAATCAAAAAAATAAACAAGTCGCCTTATAATTATTTACCACAGGTCTCTTGAGTCAAATTTTTAAAAGTCCAGCTTTCCTCTCTGAGTCAAACTGGAAATTGCACTATAATTAAAAGTCATAATTTCTAAGCAATTAACTTAATTATCAAGGAAGGCAATAATATATAGAACATGGTTTCAGTAAAGTCCTGTTAACACTGGCAAACCCCAAATATTACTACAGATAATATTTTAATAAAGATATCATGTTATAGTAACAAACTTCATATAACTATTTAACTATAAAGATGTTATCAAAAGACTTTTCTAGCCAAACATTAATTTTTTGTTTCTCTCTTTTGTTTTTAAATTAAAGTATAATTGACACACATTATGTTAGTTTTAGGTGTACAACATGATTTAACATTAATATACATTGCAAAAGGATCACCATAGATCTGTCACCATACAAAGTTACAATTTTATTTCTTGTGATAATTTTTAAGATTTATTTTTTAGCAAATTTCAGTTTTGCAATACAGTATTATTGACCATAGTTACCATGCTGCACATTACATTCTCATGACTTACTTATTTTATGACTGAAGTCTGTACCTCTTGATCCCCTTCACCCGTTTCACTTACCCCACAAACGCTCTCCTCTCTCTGGCAGCCACCAGTCTGTTCTCTAAGACTGGTTTTGTTTTCTTTTGCTTTTTATTCCACATATAAATGAAACCATATAGTATTTGTATTTCTCTGAGTTATTTTGCTTAGCGTATTAGCACATATATTTTAGATATTAACTACCTATCAGATATGATTTGCAAATATCTTCTCCCATTCAGTAGCTTGCCTTTTCATTTGGTTGATGATTTCCTTTGCGAGGCAGAAGCTTTCTAGTTTGATGCAGTTCCATTTGTTTATTTTTGCTTTTACTGCCTTTGCCTTTTAAGTCAGTTCCATAAAACATAACCAAGGCCAACGTCAAGGAAGCTTACTGCTTGTTTTCTCCTAGGACTTTTATGGTTTCAGGTCTTACATTCAAGTCTTTAATCTCTTTTGAGTTGATTTTGTGTATGTTGTAAGATAGTGATCCACTTTCATTCTCTGCATAAGACTGTCCAGTTTTCCCAACACCATTTATTAAAGAGGCTATCATTTCCTCATTGGATATCCTTGCCTCCTTTGTCATGAATTAACTGATCACATATGCCTGGGATTATTTCTGGACTCTCGAGTCTATTCCACTGATCTGTGTGTCTGTTTTTGTGCCAATACCCTATTGTTTTGATTATTATTGCTTTGTAATAGAGTTTGAAATCCAGGAGTGTGATGTCTCCCACTATGTTCATCTTTCTAAAGATTGTTTTGGCTGCTCTGGGTCCATACACATTTTAGGATTGTTTGTTCTATTTCTATGAGAAATGCCATTGAAATTTGATAAGAATTGCACTGAATTTGTAGATTGCTTTGGGTAATAACATTTTAACAATATTAATTCTTCCATTCATGAGCACAAAATATCTTTCCACTTATCTGTGTCATCTTCAGTTTCTTACATCAGTGTCGTATAGTTCAGTGTTTAGGTCTTTCACTTCCTTGGTTAATCTTATTCCTAGGTTTTTTATTCTTTTTGATGTAATGAAATTATTTTCTTAATTTCTCCTTCTGATGGTTATTAGTGTAAAAAAATGCAACAGATTTTTGCATACTGACTTTGTACCTTGCAACTTTACTACATTTGTTGATTAATCTAGACGGTTTTTGGTAGAGTCTTTATAGCTTTCTACATATAAAACCATATCACCCACAAATGCTGACAATTTTACATCTTCCTTTCCAATTTGGATGCTTTTCTTTCTTTCTCCTAATTGTTTCGGCTAAGACTTCCAATACAATGTTAAATAAAAGAAGAAAGAGTGGGCATCCTTATCTTGTTCATGATTTTAACAGAAAAGCTTCCAGCTTTTCACTGTTGATGATGTTAGCTGTCAGGCTGTCACACATGGCCTTTATTAGGTCGAGGTATGTTCAGTCTATACCCACTTTGTTGACAGTATTATCATAAGTGGATGTTGAATTTTATTCAATGCTTTTTCTGCAACTATTAAAATAGTCATATGATTTTTATTCTTCATTTTGGTAATGTGGTATATCATGTTGATTGATTTCAAATGTTGAACCATCCCCAGAATAAACCCCCCCTGATCATGGTTTATAATCCTTTTAATGTATTGTTCAATTTGGTTTGCTAATATTTTGTTGAGGATAATTTTGTATCTGTGTTCGTCAGAAATACTGACCTGTAATTTTCTTTTTTGTGTGGTGTCCTTGTCTGGTTTTGGTATAAGGGTAATACTGGCCTTGTAAAATGAGTCTGGAAGCATTCCCTCCTCTTCAGCCATTTGGAAGATTTTGTGAAGGATTGGTATTAATCTTCTTTGAATATTTGGTAGAATTTACCAGTGAAGCTATCTCATCGTAGACTTTTGGTTGGGGGAAGTGTTTTGATTACTGATTCAATCTCATTGTTATTATTATCTATTCAGATTTTCTATTTCTTCACTTTTCAGACTTAGAAGATTATATGGTTCTAAGAATTTGTCCATTTCGATTGAGTTATATAATTTGTTGCAGTGTAATTGTTCATAGTAGTCTATTATGATCCTTTGTATTTCTTTGTCATTAGTTGTAATTTCTCCCCTTTTGTGTCTGATTGTATCTACTTGCATCTTCTTTTTTTCTTGGTGAGTCTAGCTAACGGTATGTCAATTTTGGGACTTCCATGCTAGGGAAAAGACAAAATTGGACTGCTAGCCAAAATTCTCCAGGAGTCTCAAGACAAGAGGCAAAAATACCTAGTAATAATTGGAACTCTTGAATTTGCAATGACAAGTTAATGGCATTCTGAGTATCCTCAGAAAACCTACTTTCAACCTTCAGCTGCCCTGATCTTCAACTCAAATCACAATGTTACTCGTATATTATTCACTTTGTTATTATCCTGACAAAAGACAGAAATGGAAAGAAAAGGTCTTTTAAATATTAAATCACTGTGTCTTCCAAAAATTAAAATAAAAAAAAGAATGAAAGAAATGGTGGGCAGAGGCTGTTCTGATTAAACAGGTAAACTGCAGTCTGAGGCAGTGGTCCACATGCCACTGATAACCCACTTGGTAGAGAGGCCAAGAAAATGGACCAAACAGAGAACACTGCAAACACACAAGGCCTCAGGGGCCCTCAGCTCTCCAAGAACTCTAAAACAAGACCTAGGAAATTCAAGTTCTAAAAAAATCACTCTGCAACACGTCTTCTTACCCTCGGCTCACAGCAGCTCCTCCCTCATCTCCAGATTTTTACTGAGGTTAAGACAACATGAAAGGCAGGTGTGAAAGGGAAAACAAGTCACTGAAGGGAGTGTGGGTGGAAGAAGGGACAGGTGGAAAAGCAGGTCTGCCTCTGGCTGGGTGAGCCAAGCAGCCGCAGAGTCTAACACAGCACAGAGTAACTGGGCTTAAAGGGCCATCAGAAACCTATCCAGCCTCCTAAGCAAGGTACCCTTTCCAGCCTTAACAGGTTTGAAACTCTGGGCTTGACAACATAAAATGAAAGGAGAGCTTCTAAGGCCACGTATTTCATTGTTTACAGCTCAATTAGAATGACTTGGTTTGGTTTTATAATAAGCCAAAAGTCTGCCTTGTTGTAATTACCCTCATTGCTAGCTGAAGCTACCCCCAAAAAAGGCATACCAGCTCTCTTTCATATGGTATGCCTTTAAGCTGAGAGAGAGAGAGTGCCTAATTCACCCCAATCTTCTACTTCCTAGGGCAACAATGATCAGTTCCTTCCATGAAGCACAGTGGAAAGAGTCAGGTATCCCAAGGTATGCATTTCAGCTCTTCCAAAAAATGACTACTTCAGCTTCTCCAACAAGGATGAGAGACTTTGGGCAACTGACAATCTTTAGGAGCCTGTCTTTCCTTCCCTTTCTTTACAACAAGGCCTTCCTCCTAGTGTGGACTTGGGAGTACAGTACAGACACCTCCATGGACAAAGCAGTGGGCTAACTTTGGGATCTTGTTCCTGGGGCTTCTTTGCACAAAGCTTTGTCTCCAGACACAGGCCTCTGTGTCCCAGGTTCTCATGGCCCTGGGCCCTCGGTCACAGGAGCAAATATAGGGGCTGTGCTGGGAAAAGGAGCAGCCACAGCTACAACCCAAGCCCAAGCAAAGCCCAAGGCCTATAGCACAAGTGCCTTGAGAAACCTTCTCATGCATCCTATAATCAACAGGCTCGTCCTAGGATTGGTTAGAAAATTATCCACATTTTATAACACTCAAGAGGAAAATGCATTCTGTTGCCAACCAAATTCCAAATAGTGTTTGAAATATCTACCATACACAGAGACTACAAATCTAGGAGTTTTTCTTTTGAAAATATTCACAGACATGGCTATTTTTACCTTTAATAAACATTAAAAAGCAGTAATGATGAACGCTGCTGAAGAACAAATACATCACCATATCATTCTGCTACACTGTTTAAGAGACCTCAAATTTATTCATAAGAGAATAATGGAGCCCCAGCTGGTGTGGCTCAGTGGATTGAGTGCCGACTGTGAACCAATGGGTCGCTATTTTGATTCCCAGCCTAGGACACATGCCTGGGTTATGGGCCAGGTCCCCAGTAGAGGGCGCATGAGAAGCAACCACACATTGATGTTTCTCTCCCTCTCTTTCTCCCTTCTTCCCTCTCTAAAAATAAGTAAAATCTAAAAAAAAAGAAGAAGAAGAAAGGAGGAGGACGACGATGACATGGAGAATGGTGTTTAGCACTGTCAGGTTTCAATAAATCAATTTCCCCTTCAAAAATACCTCATTTCCCACAAGCCCATAGGATTTAGATTCACTAACACTGAAACAATATAGCTGCGTTACCATAAACACACTGCTCAAGAATGGGGACCTGACTGTGGTAGGCAGTCTCTAAGAAGGCCTCCCATTCTCTTGAGTGTGGACTAGAGCTAGTGACCCTTCTCTGAAAAAAAAAATGTCAAAGGAAGTATGGAGAGGCCCACGTGTCAAGGAACTGAATGAGGCCTCCAGCCAACAACCTGTGGAGAGCTGAGGTCCCCAGTCCAACAAACCTCAAATACACATGGGTGAACTGGAAGCAGATCCTCCTCCAAGGGAGCCTTTGACAATCGCCCTAACCAACACTTTGTGGCCTAGTAAGAGACTTTGAACCAGGGCACCTAGCCAAATCATGTCCAGATTTCTGGCCCACAGAAACTCTAAGAAAATACATGCCTGTTGTTTCCTAAATTGGGGGGTAATTGGTTAGGAAGTAATAGATTATCTAATACACTGACTAATCCTGGCATTTTCTCCACTGTTCCTAATCCCCTCGATATTCTCTCAAGGTGTCTAACATTCAACATCAGAATGGCATTGACGAGTCAGCTGGTGAGAGAAGAACTGGAGCTGGCATTCAAACAGAAGTGCTTTAATCAGGAACATTCAGTCAGTCAACAATTCTTTACTGAGCCTCTAGGATGGGCCAGGGCAGAAACCTAATCTCTTAAACTCATCTAGGAAACAGTTCACTCTATACAGCGATTTGTTTCCATAAACAGAGCCCCTCACTCTAAACAGATAACTCAGCCACCCACCTCATCAGAACTCCCTCACTTCCCTCTCCATATGCATCTAATTTTTGCTCTCACAAACACCTTTATCTCCTTCTCTCCCATCTCCAAAAAGTCTACCTATACAACGATCCCACTCCCTCTACCCAGCCTCCCTGATTCCAATCTTGCTTCTTACCAGTACAGCCTAAATATTTTTTAATTACTTTATTGTTGTTCAATTGCAGATGTCTGCATTTTCTACCCCCCACTCCCCTCCACCCCAGCCAAACCCACTTCCCTCCTTTGCTTCCACCCTCCCCCTTGGTTTTATCCATGTGTCCTTTATAGTTGTTCCTGAAAACCCTTCTCCCCACTGTCTCCTCCCCTCTGGCTATTGTTAGATTATTCTTAATTTCAATGTCCCTGGTTATATTTTGTTTGCTTTTTTCATTTGTTGATTATGTACCAGTTAAAGGTGAGATCATATGGTATTTGTCCCTTACTGCCTGGCTTATTTCACTTAGCATAATGCTCTCCAGTTCCATCCATGCTAAGTATTCCTAAAATTCGAAGCTGGCCCTGGCTGGCATAGCTCAGTGGATTGAGTGCGGGCTGGGAACTAAAGTGTCCCAGGTTCAATTCCCAGCTAGGGTACATTCCTGGGTTGCAGGCCATAACCCCCAGCAACCGCACATTGATGTTTCTCTCTCTCTCCCCCCCTTCCCTCCCTAAAAAATAAATAAATAAAATCTTTTTAAAAATAAAAAAATAAAATAAAATTCGAAGCTGGTCACATCACTCTCCTACTTAAAATTTAAGATCAATGGTTTGACACTGTCCTCAGGCTAAAGTACAAGTTCTCAAACGCAGCTTACAAGGATCTACAACATATGATTGGAGTCACTTTTTATCTCTGGCTTCAGCCCACACTCCCCTCTGTGCTCCATGCTTCAGAGGCTGTTGTTTTTTTTTGTTTTTTGTTTTTTTACTTTCCATTTCTTTCTCACCTTAGCCTTCAAATACTGCATTACAGTCAGAAGTATACTTCTCCAAGCCAACCCTTTAATTATCTAACTTGAGTTTCTGACCTCAACCTAAACTTCCTCTTCTCCCTAATGCCTAAACTAGTTTAGTGCCCCCAACCGCACTACTGGCACACCTATAACAGTATTTCACAATCTATTCTAGTATAGTTATTCTTCAATTGTGTGAATTCCCCACTGGCTGTATGCTCTATGAAGAGAGCGACCAAGTGAATCCTATTCAATCCTGAACCACAGTGCTTGGTACAGACAAACATTTGCTACCCGAATAAGTAAAAATAAAGTCTTCCTAGATCACATTTCATAATTCATTCACTTTCTCAGATCTTCAAACCTGGCCTTTATTCCCTAAGCCTCGACAAAAGCTCAGATCTTTCCATCCTGTCAAGTTCCTCTGATTCTACAACCTTCCACTTCACCCCCTATCGTCCACTAAATGAGTCACTTTTACTTCACCTCCCATTGACCACCCAGCTCAGGACACTCTGGCTGGTGCCCCATGACGCCACAAAAACTGCCCCTGCAGTGGCAGTTACAGGCCTCCTACTTTCCAAGTCAACAGTTCTCCTTCCAGACTTTACCCCACAGAACTTCATCCCACTAAAATACTTGTCTTGTTGATCATCATTTTTACTTATTTACTTATTTTTGCAAAGGCCTTTCTTCACTTCCATGATCTCTCTTTCACTTTGTTTTCCTGTTCCTACTTCCCACTTGTTCTAAGCTGTTGGACTTCATCTGTGGCTACTTTCTCTTCCACAAGCTCTCCTTGGGCAGCAGGCCACCGAAACTTTCCAGGGTACCAACCACACTGACCCACATTTGGGACTGGTGAGTAAAATTGGGTAGCAGAGTCTCATGGGAAGGCTTTTCAAACTATGCATGGACCTTTTTCATATTACAATTTAACCCCTATCATTCCACATTTAAGAGTAACTAACTTAGTCACTTCTGCTTGCCAGAGTTAGTTTTGTTACTCAGGTATGTCGGGTAAGAAGCAGATTAAGTATCATTTACCTTTACGCTGAAGACACCCAAATCTCTCTCCTGTCAGGCATTTCTCCTGGGCTCTAAACCCTTATTTCCATCTGTCTACCTACTGACAAGTTCTTCCTGAAGATCCTATGGGTATTCAGTTCAATTTCTCTAAAATCAAAACAGCCTCCTTAAGGCGTGTGCCTTTCTTTGTTCCCTATCAACAAAGCCTTGTTGTCTAAGTTAGAAGGCAAGCATTGTCTTAAAGCTTCTCCCTTTCCTGCAATCCAACTATTCACATCTTCTCAACTCGGCCCTGATCCAACTGTGACCCTGATCAGGTTCTCCTCTTCTATTGCCTGAGCTACTGAAATAACACCCTCCCGCCACTGGTTCTGTCCTCCATAACCTGTATCCATGCTAGAAGAATTGCTCTAGAACAGAAAACCGCATCATTCCTCTTTTCCAAACTTCTGGTTTTTCCTGCAATTTACAGGACAAAAATTTAAGCATGGGATGCATGGCTTGTAAGAAAGGCCCAAAGGAAAGAAGTGACCAACACTGTGGCCTAAATGGAAAGAACCCCTGAAAGGTGTGTGTCGATGAGAGAGTAGATGAGAGCACTTGGTGCAGGGAAAACCGAAGGACCTCTGAAACACAAAGCAGGTGATAACAGAGCAAAAAGAACACAACTGGGCTCATCCGGACAGGGCCAGGAGGCTTAAAGGGCTATGGCAGGAAAGCTGCAGGATAACCAGCTACCTTCTGCGCCAGCCAAGAGGAACCCAGCCAAAAGGTCAGGGAGGCTCTGAGCAAGGACCTAACTATGCCCCCCCTCCCACATCACATATACTTGCACATATATGCCTCCCCCTTGACCACCCATCACTGACTCCAGCAGTCCCTGCAGGGCACAAGCCCTCTGGAGGCCCAAATGACAAAGCACTAAGACAGGTGATTCCTTCCAAGAGCCCACAGGAATTCAGACCAAAGTGGTCCAACCAGATTCCACCCTTACTTAAAAAACAAAGCAGCTTGTCCCCTGCCTAGGATGGGTCAGGGACTCTGATGAGTCAAAGGAACAGTGAAATCCTCCGCTTCCAGGGGAGTTGTACAATCGTCCCCACATTACCCCATTGATCACAGGCACATAAACTCCTCTCTTGGTCAGACACAGCTTTGAGAACATTATGAGAGCCAAGACCAGTTTTGTCTGCCAGGAATTTTAGGGACCTCAAGCACCAGAACACTAGGCTGGGCAGGAGAGCCCCAAGATTTCCCAGTGTGTTCCATCTACCACCCCACATGTAGCCAAATGGAAATGCTATTCTATTTTCAGGAACCCCATGCTGTTCCCTCTGATGAGAATCCCTTACTCAGTTCAGATAAATCCTGTCCACCCTCAAGGACCCACTCCAACCACCTCCTCTGGAAATCCTTAACCTGCCCTCACCACCGCCTGCATGCTTTCCAAAGACTTACTGCAGCTCTTTCATAGTAGCTCATCCCATTGTAGTGTGAGGAAAGGAATGTGTCTTAGTCATCTCTCTACCTTCCATGCCTCAAACAATGTCTAGCCTCTCTGTGGTTCTCTATTCGTGTTTGCTGAATGAATCTACAAGTCAGCTCCTCTACTTCATTGATACTATAGCAGAAAAATAACTGTGCTATGCTGGAAGTTATGCTAGAAGCTGCTTCATACTAAATGGAATTCCATTCTCAATGCAGCCAGTTTCCTTGGAAGGAAATTGGACTCACCTTTATGCAATCATGCACAAAGGTAGAGACAGAATGAGAAACAATTCACAATTTCTGCCTCTGCCGGGTGGGCTAGGGCAATCTGTCCATGGACTTCTGGGGGAAGGAGACAGAGGGATACTGCAGGCCAATTTTCCTCGGTGCTAAAGTTCATAATATAAAGATTTTCTCTGTGTTTCCTGCATGCATTAGAATTTCAAGGAAAATATTTCAAATTATTCTTAAAATAATGAGCTCTGAGTTTGACAGAACCCATTGCAGATTAAGACGGAAACAACCAAAAAATTTCTCGAGCAGCATGGGAAAACATTAGAAACTAAACAGATTATAATGTCTGCAAATGTGTGCTACTATCTGCTCACAAAGAGAGGGCGGGAAAGAAGAATGCAGGCGAAGGGAACCAAGAAGAGCAACGAAAATGACAGGAAGCCTGGGGAAGGCACAGGACAAAAGTAGGTCTCTGGATGGAAAAGGCAGGAAAATATAATTGATATCTACAACACGGGTTAATGTGGACAGGATTAATGCAAACTATTTAACAGAAGAGATTCAAAATATTTATTTAAATTAATAAAAAGTGATTTCTTTAGGCATAAGATTTTGCCCCAGGATGTAATTCAGGCTAAAATATGATTTATTTCAAAAATATTCTATGTGCCTATTATATAAACTAGTTATAAGAACCTAATTAGTTTTAGATACGTCTCATTAATAAGAAATCTATGATGAAATGGAAAGCATGCATAAAGCATTTCTGCAGCATACCAAAGTACCACAGTCATTCTGAAAATCAAATTGTGTGGTTGCTTGTTGCATTGTGACTGAGCTAGCCACATTTTTCATGGACCATCATTTTTACTTGGAAGAACAACTGGCAAACGATGGATGGTTGTTTAGACTTCTGGATTTGACCTGCATTTTCCCAAAAATGAACAAAGTGAGCCGGACATGTCGAGAAAAACTGACATTATTTGTTGCCAATGATTAAAGTCAAACTTTCAAGCAAAAATGTGAATTCTGGAAAACTGTTTCCCAGTACTTAAAAGATAAATAAGGAGCTCTTTTTTTTCCTGCTAAATAATACTAGGTTTAGAAAATAGATTCTATTTAACAAACTGATAGAACATTGTAAGTTTTGCTTTTCATTCTTACTGGCTCTAATTTTTTAAATGTTATTAAGATCCATCAAAACAGTATTTTAAAGTCTGTGAACCTAAGAAAATTGCCAATATTTTATGACATATCAATGATTGTGCTATGGCAAACATTAAGCATAAATGAGAAAAATGTGTCAGTATTTCACATCAATTGAATTTTAAGAATCTATAGATAACATTAATGCACTAACAAAAAATGGAAGACTATTGCCCTGGCCCCAGTTGGCTCAGCTGGTTGGAGTGTTGTCCTGTACACCAAAAGGATGCAGGTTCAATTCCCATTCAGGGCTCATACCTAGGTTGTAGGTTCAATTCCGAGTTGGGGTGTGTGCAGGAGGCAACCAATCAGTGTTTCCTTCTCATATTGATGCTTTCTCTCTCTCTCCCTATTTCAACTCCACTCTCTCTAAAATCAACAAACATACCCTCAGGTAAAGATTTTTTTTTAATGACTATCAAATACCAGCTGGGATTCTAATTCCCTTTGGTTAGCTTTTTGAGTAACTTAACTTTACCATGTTACTCAAAATACCAAGAAAATAAGAAAATAGTTATCTAATTGTAAAAAAAACCCTTTTTCTCCAAAATCAGTTAAATGTCTAATGAAATAACATCCCCTAAAGATGTCCAATCTTTAAAGGGCTACATGAGAAAATAAAAATTGCTGTAGAATGAGGAGTTAAGTTTTAAGACTTCCAAAATGGCAGAGGATTTTTAAGAAAAGCTCACTGAATATTTTGGTTAACTACTCTTAAATACACTAAGCTATCACTGTCATTTCTACTACAGGCTTCAGGGAATGTTTTATTTAGCCTAAAGAAAAAAGCTACATTATAGGGAAATAATACATTAAAATACTCATACCTCTTCCAACTTTAACCTCACACTTCTATTTTGGGATACATAAAGGTTTCAACCATTTATGTCTTTCCAAGCATCACATGCGCTTATACATCTTACTTGAATCCAAAAATTCAACCAAGAAAAAGTCAAGCTGTACACCTGAAACCAATATAATATTGTATTTTAACTGTACTTTAATAAAAAATATAAAAAATTAATTGATTGCATATTTTTACTTTGAGAAGTATTGAAATAAATTTAAATGTCACCCCTCTTGTTCAAGAGTCAATAAAGTATTTCATTAGAAAAAATTTCAGGAAATTAAATGGTCTCAATGAGGTTTGCTTCTCCCCCTACCCCCACAATTCACTACAATAATCTATAACCCCACCAGACAATGCCCTGATAACAACCGCATCTCAAAATTCTGCAGGTGTTTTCACTCTGTAAGAGGCCATATATTTTTAGCTCAGTCAAAGGGAGAAATGACACTGGCTTAAAAGACTACTAGTGTCTAATAAGAAATGATAGGCAAAGACACTGTGACTAAGTAATTTAACACTAAATACATAATAACGAGGAAAAACTCAGAAAAGTTTTGGAAATAGTGTATTTTAATATCCATATGAAGTTGCTATTTCTCAATCATTAGAATGCCACACTGGCACCTTTTCAATCAAAGGGGGCTAAGGAAGTAGGACATTTAATTAAGAAGCCAACTCAAACAGATTATACAAAAGTGTATTTTAGCCCAAAGGTTAAAAATGATGAGCGGTTTAAAATGTTAAACCACAAACTATCTTACATCTTTATTACTTTAATTATTATTTTGTCTCAGAAGTCATCCTAACAGGTAGGGAAGGCCACTATCCTCGCAAAACAGACCCAAGCAGACTAAATAACGCAGCACTGTTTCTAAAAAACAACTTCATCACCTAAAAATTTCTGAAGGATGGCACAAATATTCACTGACCCCATTCTTATAGCGTGACCTAGAACACTAGAATACGTACATTCTTGAACTCAATCACATTCCCTGCCCTTGGTTTCTCCATCATATTTTTACAGCCAGTTATTACATCTGAGTTTAAGATTAAAGACTTGATGTTGAATGGATAAAGCTGTCATGAGTACTCAAGAAAGCGACCGGGGCATCCGGGGCCATTACACCTAATTTTGCTGTGTCCATTTGATGCAGTCTTTAAGTGATTTAAACGTGCATTTACAACACTCACATCCCAAAGCCATGCCCCGAAGCAGTTTATCTGACACGTCTGAAATAACATTTCAAATAAAGCGCTTTCTGCCGGGCCTCTGTTTATACAGTTTCCAAATCCCCTAAGTAACATCCTGCGTTTCCTCCAGTGTGACCGTGGGAAGAGAGGGTGTGTCTCGGTGCTTACCGATGCCCGGAGCCACATAGATGAAGTAGAGACAAGATGAGGACAGGGAGAAGAAGAAGATGAAGGCGAGGAGAGAGCGATTGGAGACCCGCATTATCCGCCTGAGCACCGACATCTTCCTCTTCCCGCACAGCAGCTCGGGCTGCGCTCTCTGGCCGGACTTGTGGGCACCGTCCAGGCCCTAAACTTCCATGAATGGGCTGAGAACCCCGAGACTGCAACGGGGTCAGCGCGGGGAGGTTCTAGGGGAGAGGGACGGAGAGGGAAGGAGGAAAGGGAGGGAGCGGACGGAATGAATGAGAGGTCCGAGAGCCGGGGGAGGAGAAGCGCCGGAGGACTGCGGGGAAGGGCTGGACGGGGGATAGGGGACGCAAGGACCTGCGGAGGCCAAGGACGCGCGTTTTATCCGCCAGGCAAGGATGGGAGGAAGGAGCCCAGGTGGGAAGATGGGCGGGCTGCGCACCGCGGCGCCCCTGCGGAGAGGGGCAGCAAACTGCAGCACTCCCGGGCTCCCCGGCGGCTCCGTCCGCGGCGTCCCGGAGTCCGGAACGCGCTCAAAATCTGGGCCTCCTGCGCTTGGCAGGCCTGGGCCGCCGCCGCCTCCTCCTCCTCCGGACCGGGGCGTCTGGTGCCTGCGCCGGGCTAGCGTGGGCGCCGGGGCAGCAGCCGGGGTGCGCCGCACGCTGGGGCCTGCGGGGGCCCTGGGGGCCGAGGAGCTGGGCGCTCGCGGGCGTGCAGCCTCCTCCTCATGCCGCACCGGGCCCCGGCGCCCCGCGGCGGCCGCGGAAACCCAACGCGGGCGAAGGCGGCGTCCGGGTTGGCGACGAGCGCGCTCCGGTTCCGGCTCCGGCTCCGGCTGCTGCCACTGCCAGCTGTCCACACGGCCGCAAAGGCGGCAACCGCAGCAGCATTACCGCCGCCGGCCCGGGTGAAGCGCCCCCGCCGGCACCGCCCCCGCACGGCCCGCGGACACCGGGCGAAGAACCGCCCGGCGACTCGCACTGCGGGCAGCAGCGAGGTGCCCGATGAGGAGGAGGCCGGGCGCCGTCGGAGCGGTGTCTGGATCGCCAGGCGGCAGCTCTGAAGGGGCGAGGAAGCCGCGGAGGAAAAGCGGGACAGGCGAGCGCGCCCTAAGACCCCAGGGGGCTTCGCGCCTTCGCGGAGAACTGCAGGCGGTCCTGCGCCCGCACCCGAGGAAACCTAGGGGCCCCCGCCCACCAGCTACACTCCTGGCTACCGAAACGCCGCGCCTCCTGATTGGCCAGGCCCGCGGGAAAACCGGCTTCCTAGCTCAGCGTCTGGACCTGGGCCCCCACCACCTCTTGCGTCACCGTCGCCCCCGCTCTCCTGGGGACCTCAGCGCTCGCCTAGCAGCCTGCGGCCGAGGGCCGGGTCTTGAGCCTCGGAAACGTTCCACCCTGGGATCAATAATGAAGGATAACGTGCGGGAAGGGAAAGGGGTGTCTGCAGGAGGTGACTTCACTGGGGTAATTTCCTCCCAAAATATGCGCTCAGGGAACCAGGTGTTGTTTTCCCCGTCCTGGATGAAACCTCCCATGCAGCACTTCCTATGAAAACGTACTGTTAGGATGTGATATGGATCTCTGTACATCCCTGATAATAGGACTTGCCTTCCCATCTGAGGGTGAGCACCAGGTAGTCCTACTGCAACTACTGTATATCCATTCAAGTGGCCAGAAAGGACTCCTGTGCAGCCGATAGACCTGTGAGGGCGACAGCACCAACCAGCTTTAATGGGTAAATTGTTTTAACTCACCTCCTAGGCTGTGGCCTACCCATTGTTCAAAAGCTGCTGCTGCTTGCTAGCTAAATTAGGCTGGATCCTTAGCTATACCATATTTTTTCCAAGGTGTGGGTGCAGGTATTTGTGGGAGGGTTTTTCCAACTAATCACGTGGAAAGTGGATGGATGCCCCCTACTGCCATTATTTGCCCGGTATTTCTAGATGCAGTGGTATTGAAGCAAATGTGTTTTGCTTCAAACCAAGTGAAAAAGCAAATTTTGATTGCCAAGAAATATGGTATCTTCTTAGCAAAATACTCATGCCGTAGATGGTCTCTTAGTGCTTTGCTATGTGGAGCCAGAAACACCTAAGTTTGTAATTCCAATAAGGCCTTTTCTTGACTGTGAAACATACGGCAAGCTATTACCTTCCACTGGTCTCCCTTCTCAGCCCTCAAATGGTGGGTGTGATACCACCTTGCAAGGCTGTGGAATTAAGCCGGATAACTGTGTAAAATGCTTGAGTCCAGCACATAAGAGTTTCCCTTTTACCCCTTTGACAGTTGAGTAGATGGAATCACCAAGTTCAAATTCATTTTTCAGTATTAGCTTTTTGGAGTACTTACAAGTTACTCAACTTCTCTAGCTAATTTGATAATTAATGTGAAAGGCAATGACACTATTTTGTAACATTTTTAGCTGCTTACCAGAAATCTAAAACACAAATTGGAGCAATGTACAGTATTAGATAAAAGGTAAAACTGACTTGTAAAACAAAACAAAACAAAAACCCTGTGCAAGTGAAAGAAATCCGTGAATGGTGAGGAGGCAAAATTTTGGTGTTGCCTTCTTTGGCCCTGCTGACTTTTCATCACTGTATTTGCACCAGTTCAGCTGGTTGTCTACAAGGTTAATACGTCCCTGCTGGTCTAGTGATGAGTGATTCTCCACAGGCAAGGTTGGCTTTTTAAAGGGAAAGTATACAATAAAACTAAAATGGAAGTATTAATATCTTAGAAATTGATGATTAACTTTATTTTAAAAATCTGAAGTCCATGTATTGACGTACCTAGCCGGCATAGGTGACTGCCCTTGGTATGTCTCCCAAGTTCACCACAGTACTCACTGAGAGTGATCGGTTCTCCCTGGTATAAAGCCTGTACAGGAAAACCAGCTCAGTCAGTGCACAGGTTAGCATTGTTTATCACCAGCCACACAGACAAGCAGCCAAGCCTCTGGAGCCAGGCAGCCTGGGGTTGAATCTTAGCTGCTCTTTGGTCAAGTGACCTCAAAGGTTACTTAAGCTCCCTATGCTTCTATTTCTTCATCAGCTAAAGAAGATAATCATGGTACTATTAGGGTTCTTGTGGGGATTAAATTAAATGAGTTAATGCCTCTAAAGACCTTAGAAGAGCCTGGTACCTAGTAAACACTATTTGAATAATTGTTAAATTTATTTTTTATCTCTCTTCTTTAGACGACTCTGCCAACAGTAACAGTGATGCTGGCCTCTTCCTGTTTAAAAAACCAAACTTCCTGCTGCACCACCCAGGAAGGCTCTGTCTCTAACAGTCAGAGGGATGCTTCAGGATCTCACCTCATTTGTAAATGAGGTAAAAAGAAGAAGAAGTGAAGCAGAGCATTTCTTGGACTTGCAAATCCAAGAAATGCTTTGCAAACCTTTTTAAGATTATCCACTGATACTTTCTCAGGAGCCAGGTAAGCCCACAACAGTGATGTTGCAGAAATCTGCTCAGTTTAATTTTATGATGTCAAAAAGACTGTAAACTTATAATAGTAAGATACAAATAATAGTCACAAGTAATTTTCACTTAACTGCTTTGTTCTACATTTATTATCACCAAGTATTCCCTTTATTATTTTCTGCCCACTAGAGACCCCACGCTCTTAAAAATTTGAATATCAAGGTGAATAAGTTAAGTTATAACTAATGGTTTTCTATTTGTATTCATCGGACATACATTAACTGAGATTTCCATTACAACAAAAAAGAAAACTGTATTTTTTAGTGTTTAATTGGATGGTTGACATTTTACTTGGTTTGTGCTAACTGAATGAGGATAGACAATATCCTTTAAATGTTTTGGATTTGCTGCCAACCTTGGTAAAATAAAAATCAATAAGTTTTTTTCCTGTGAATTTAGAAAGAAAATAGCACCTAAAATCTCGCTATTATAGTAGGTGAGGTTTGGACCTCTATATTACAATAACTGATTAAATATAGTAATTTATATATTTAAATACATGTCTCAGCATCTGAGATTCAGTTAAAGAAAATTGTTAGGTGGATGGATTATGCTTAGACAGTTATATAATTGAAATGTAGATTGCATAAAAGTTAGACATTGGCATGGTTCATAAAATGGAATATATATTCCATGATTTTGTTGTGATACAAACTCCTCTCTTAAATAAAGTCCAAAATAAGAAAATTAATAGATTGTGTTTGCTTTCCCATTCTTTTTCTCAGCTTAATGCTAGGTTTATTCAGCAAATTGCTAGTTTTGCCTTAATGGGAATCTGAGCTGCCAGGCCATAGCCCCGGACAGGCCCTTAGGCAACCTGGAAAAAGAAACCTGCCCAGTGGCAGAGGGAATGTGAATCTGTTCGGACAACTATGAGGTTAGAGTGTAGGAGAGCAAACAATGCAAAGCAAAGATAGGAGATCGAAAGAGTGGTCATGTCACATACAAAGCCGTAGTGCCTTGTGCCTTGTACCTTGCAGGGGAAAAGATGCTGTCAAAGCCCCTTCCCCTCCACCACCCCCAGGTTAAACAGAGGAGGCTGCCTATCTACCTATGCGAGGCTTCACTGCCCAGGCCCCACACAGCCTGTCTGAAGGCTGAGGGAAATGGAAGTTTCAGCACACGTGCAACCCAGATGCACAGCCCCCTCGGGCGTTCTGCATACCAGCTGGACCACACGGGCCTAGAGAGAAGGTCCATAAACCTGGCTACTGAACAGACAAAACAATACCCACACTCCTAGAGCTGCCTTGAATTCTAACAGAGTTAGTCCTGGATAAGTCTGAGAGATAACTTTCTTATTGATACACATAGCTCTGTTAAAAAGAAGAAAAAGCAACTTATTGCTTGACATAGATCGAAAGAATCCTGCAGGGTATTTGCAGCAACTGGCAATTATTACTGAGTTATAGTCAATTTAGGTAAGTTTTCCTAAAACACATTATTTAAATATAATTTTTTTCTGTTTCTGCTGTATGATGAAAACTGCTTAACCTAAAATCCCACTTTACCAAAATAATATGTGTAACCGTATGACTGAAGGTACAAAACAGCTGAAATAAATTTTACCATCCACATTTCACAGACCAGTCAAACCCAGACCCCATATGTCATTAAATTGTTAATAACATAATTTTATGAATATGAAGTTCAGTGATTAATAGACATTTAATTTTAAGCATTTTTTATTGAGTTCCCAACCCTGTTTATAAAATAACAGTATCTCCTAGGAGCCTTTCTCACGTGGGGCAATCCTTAAGAACCACGCTATGTAGTGGAGAGGGAATATTAATAACATGTAATATAAGTCTCATTAAAATAAGGTGGAGGGTGACTTAAGCCCTTCTCCACTGACACAGAGAAAAGGGTCTAAAACAATAAAGGTATTATACATGTAGCAGGAGTAAATCTGTATTAAAGCCTAGGCTGGCAGAAGGAGGCTTCCAGTTTAAACCCATGACATAAAAACAGTTCTGTCACCGCTCCTCCCTGCAGTCAACTAAAAATAACAAGGAACCCAAGAAAAATCTTCAGTGGTGGCCAGAATATGCCTAAAACCCTGAACAGTTTTATATGAAGAAAGCCTTGGAGTATTGTCCTCCAGTCAGGGAGAAGGCTGGAAGAGCATTTCTGGGACGGGTGTCACAGGTCTCTGAGGGGGTGGACCCCCATGGGGCAAAACAGTTTCCACCTCCTTCGGAAGGAGAGGCGACACCTAGGCCACCTGGACAGCCTCTCTCACCTTTTGCCAGTGTTAAATTTCTCCAAGAAGTGGTCTATCGATGTGTTTAACATTATGTGAAGGCAAAACCTTGCATGACATAGTGCCCTGAGCTGCCAGTGTTTTATAAGCCCAAGAGTTGTGACACTGAGCCAGAGATAGACATACTGGATATTACATCATATGGAGATTCATGAAAAACCAGTACAGCTTCCCCTAGCCTGGATTACAGTTATGCCAGAGAGCAAAGTGGTAAGAAAAAAGCATTCATTGGCAATACTTTGTAATGCAGCTGTTCTGCGGGTACACTCCCTGGACCCTACCGTTACTAGACTGGGAATAACTCTGTCCAAAACAGAAATAATCAGAACACAAACAGAGTCATAGAGACAGAGAACCAACTGATGGGCAGGGGTCTCGAGGCACTGTGTGAAAAAGGTGAAGGGATGAAGAAGTACAAATTGGCAGTTACAAAATAGTCACGGGGCTATAAAGTACGGTATAGGGCACATAATAATATTCTAATAACTTATGTATGGTGTCAAGTGGATACTAAACTTATTGGGAAAATCACTTTGTAAGTTGTATAAATGTCTTATCACCTTGCCGTATACCTGAAACTAATATAATATTGAATGTCAACTGTAATTAAAAATTAAAAAATAAAATACTGATATAACCAAGAAGGAACCCACATTTTTTTAAAAAAAGAACATGACATAAGACAGGTAGATAACAACTACATACCGTAATGATTATACAAGGAATTAACACAGATTTTTTTTTAATTCAAAAGAATTTTTATACATGCACAAAGACATACTTCTCTGAGATATGGAGGTTTTATACACACACACACACACAGAAGCAAGAGCTCAATGAAGCAGACACAAAATTAACTGGCAGAGCTCAGAAAGATGAAAAAGAAAAATACCATCACACAAATCATGTCCATGTGGAGAGCAGAAATAAAAGAATAGCAGATATTGCTGAAAACATAATCAGAGATGTGAGATAACAGGCTTAAGAAAACTGAGCATAGTGATCCCTGACTGCTGTGGCTCAGTGGGTTGGGCGTTGTCCCACAAACCAAAAGGCTGTTGGTTCAGTTCCTGGTCAGGACATAGGCCTGGGTTGCAGGTCAGGTCCCCAGTTGGGGGCATGAGAGAGGCAACTGATTGATGGTTGTCTTCCTCCCTTTCTCCCTCCCTTCCCCTCTCTCTAAAAATAAATAAATAAAATCTTTTAAAAAGAAAAAGAAAACTGAGCATAGTAAAATAATAGAGAAAAATAGATACAGAAGACAGGCAACAAAATTCTTAACATGCTCATTTGGTATTGCTGAAGCAGAACACAGAATAAACTCAACAGAAAAGAATTTAAGAAATGTAATTGAAAAAACTAAAAAGAAAGAGCATCTCTATTCATTACATATATTTTTTGGCTTCTTTTCTTCCTACCACTTCTTGCATTTGACTAACCAAGTTTTATTTCATTACCTTCCCTCCTTTTACTGTTTTCTGCATTCTACTTCTATCATGTTATTGAATATCCTTAAATTTTTAACATGCGTAGTAAAAAATTGATAATTCTAAGATTATCAATTTTTTTCTTTCTCAACCAAAGATCTAAAACAATTTAACTTCTCTATAAACAACCTCCATTCCATTTACCATGCGATGCTTTTTATTTTATTTTAATCATTTTAAACCCCATTAAATTGCTTTTTAAAAAGTCTTTGCTGTTGCTTTTAATATGTATATATGCTTTTTTCGAAGTGCTGACAGAACTAAGCTGATCATATCTCAGACACTAAGATTATCTTTGGTGTCATAAGGTGGTGGCACCTCAATCAGCCTTTATCTGTGTGTGACCATGTGAAGCAAAGACCCTCCCATGCACACACCTGAACCTGCCAACCCACAGTGACGTTGAATCTGAGCAAGAAATGAACCTTAGTTTAAGCAACTGGTATATCAGGAATAATTTATATAACAGTATAACATAGACTATTACAATTAATAAATTAGACTAGCAAAACAATTCAACAGAATAGAAATTTAGAATCAGACTAAAATGAATATGGAAATTTAATATGTATAAAAATGTCATTTTCAAGTCATGAACAATGGACATGAGTTGTCATTAAGTAGAAAAGGAATAATAGAAACATCTGAAAGAAACTAGATTCACTTAATTTTACCTTAAGAATTTCCAGAGAGTTCAGAGTTTTAAACATAAAAATATAAAAAGTAAAACTGTAAAAACACTAGAAAAAGTCAAGGTGAATCTTTTGATTGTCTCAGAATGAGGCAGTTTTTCTAACAAAGACATTAAAAGAAATGATTGAGAAATGTTACTAAACAAAATTTAAACTTTCTTCATTGGGAGTGTTCCATAAGGAAAGCCAAAAACCACTGACAATCTTAAAATATTTCAAATGTAAAAAGAAACAAAGGATTAATTAATAGCCTTAACATATATTTTAAAAAATACTTACCAATGAGCAGTATAGGGAAAGGGAATTCTCAGAGAAAATTATTTAAAATAAATAGAAAGTTCTTAAACTTTAACTTACAATTTTTATTTCTTTTTTTTTTGTCTTCCCCCAAGGACATGCTTACTGATTTTACAGGGGAAGGGAGGGAGAGAGGGAGAGAGAAAGGGAGAGAAACATAGGCATGTGCCCTGACCAGGAATTCAACCTGGGACCTTCAAGTTCAGAGAACAACCCTCCAACCAACTGAGCCACACTGGCCAGGGCCTAACTCACAAATTTTAAAGTGGCAAACGGATACAATCTTCCACTTGTTGGTTTGGCAAAGAATAAACTGTATTGGCAAGATACCATCAGTGGCAATAGAAACTAATACAAACTTCTCAAGGGACAACTGTCAGGATTCATTAATAGTTGAAATGCTTATAATTTTTGGTACAGCAATTACTATTTTAAAAAATTGGTCTACAGTTCTACTCGTGCATGTGTGCAAAGACATAAACTCAAGAATATAAGTTGGCAGCAATGTTATAAACAGGAAAACTGGAAACGACCTAACTGCCAATATTAAGGACTGGGTAAAAAAATTACATCAACGCAGTTGAAAATTTTGTTTTAGGTCTGAGAAGCAGGGGAGAGAGAAAAAAGAAAGAACCTTAAATCTCTGTTAAGTATAATTTGAAGAGAATGAAGAAACCCAAGAATGGTTATAAAGTAGGGTGAAGTGAAGAATTTGAGGGAAGACCCAAAGCTCCCAGAAAATGCAGAGAAGTTGAGACTTGAGGAGAAAAAAAATTTTAAAAGCAACATGACACAATTCTAAGAACAGGCTCTCTAATACCCAGTTTGCTATTCTCCTTATCCTCCTTCTCTGCCTTGTAGTTAGGGTATGTGGGAGGGATTAAAGGAATAGACTCTGTTTCCTGCTTGGACTATTTTAGGAGTTGGAAGAAAGAAGGGTTAAAGTTGTACAGACACAAAAAACACATTGCCTCCTAAACCAGAAATTAGGACAGCCTCTGACTTGGGAAAATATAAGCGCTGAGGAAGTGTTCAGTGACGCAGGGGAAAACTGATTTTCTCTAAATCTGAGGTCAGGTATCAAGCCAGTATTGAGAAAAGAGTGAGCCTAAACACCTAGAGCGTGGAGGATGCCTGGGGAGCTGTGGGGTATATATATAGAACTAGAGGAGTGCCACAGAGGTGTATTCTAGGACAGACATGACTCAGGTATTCCACAAATGTCGAAGAATTCATACAGAGAAATATGTAAAGCTCTGAGCTCAACTACTTTGCATATAAGCACAGTTAAGAGGTTTAAATATTATTCTGGGAGTTGATTGCCAGTGCTGTATGATTCTGAAGAGGCTAACAGACTCTTTTTTTTAAATCACAATAAATCATGTTTCCAGGCCTACGATTGTAACCCTCCTTTGTTATCTCTATTTTCAGTGAAAACATCAATGACAACAAAAACTGAATATGGAAACCTGGTCCTACAAGTTTTGCAGGAAGTGACAAGTAAGAATATCAAGTACAAATAATAATTTTGTAGTTAATTTCTAACCTGAAGAACCTCAAGGGCTTCAAGATAGATGGGAATATTAGAATGGTCAAGCCGAACTAAGATCTTTTAGAAGAGTGTAAGTGATTTTGTATTTAAAAAAGCAAAGGCCTGTATCTATCCTCAGAGAGTTTTTGTTTTGCCTTTTCCCAAACATGTAAAGTATCGTAAGTAGATATTTGAATTTTTTTTATAAGAGTGACAATGGGTTGTATCTTTTGAAGACATAATACGGAGGTTTTTGCTGTCTACTGAACAATAATACATATCTGTGAATTAAACAATTGGTTAATTCACAATGCAGACAATGGCCATGGAAGAGTTCTTCATGTCAAAGTTAAGCAACCTTCAGTGACCTCATTTGTACAATACATACAACAATCACCTGGGTTTCCTGACCCAGAGCTTCGGGGAAGTGAAAAGTGTCACATGATTAGTAACTAATTTACAATTTGAGAGAGACATACAGAGAAATGCACATAGGCATACAAACTTAAATCTTTATAGCTGGAACTATATATTAATATTCTGTATACCTACCTAAAGATTTTGGCAGAGCCTGTCACTTAAAAGTCACAGATACAGTACAATGCCAAATCAGTCACACAAGACAAATGAGACAAAAGCCAAGTAATAAATACGAAACGATGTGAATATAGCTGTTCTCAATTTATACATGGGATTACAGGGTATATTCTGTAGAGCTGACCTTACGGAATATACTTGCTTTAGCAGATTTACATCTGATTTATTTTCTTAACTCCACCAAATTAAAGAGGATAATAAAAGTATTTACACAACAGGCTGTGTAAAAAGACATTACCTAAGACTGGCTGGGAGGCCCAGAGCCAGCAACAGGTGCTGTCTGTGTCTTCCTGGGCGTTGTGTCAGCAGCCCACGCACGGATCAGTTCATTTCATCGGGAACGTTCCTCTTTAAAAACTTTTTTTTTATTTTTTGATTACACTTGACATCCAGCATTATATTAGCTTCAGGTGTACAGCATAGTGGTTAGACATTTATAGGTGACGTTCCCTTGCCTGACTCTCATGCAGGCTTTTTTGTATGATTTGTACATGAATTAAGACCTTAGACTCTGTGGCGTCACATGCTAACTTGAAGGTAGTAGATACAGTGGAGCTTCAAGTAATTTCTGTCCAGTGGAAAAGAGAGCCTCAAAGAATGTGTTTTTATGGCCTGTCAGACCACTCTTCTTCTAACATTCCTCTTAAATGCCATTAGTTCTCGGTTCCTCAAAATACTCTTTGAGCAGCTTTATAATCATGTCGGTTCACTCATTAATGAGTCCACAAAATCTTTAGCATGTGTTCACTAGATATTGGAATAAGAATCGTGTTTTTAGCTTCTTGAATATCATATTTAGATAGGTAGTTGCGATGGTTAAATGAGACAATATACCTAGTATGTAGTAAATGCTCAATAAATACTAGACTTTATTAAGTTTCATGCTCTGTAAGAAAAAAGTAACATTATTTACAGAGGTAGTAAACACAGATATGTGTGTATAAATGTGTATATTATGTATATATATTAAAGCATGTATAATATTGGGACATATATCTTACACATAAACCAATTACTATAAAGAACCTTATGTAACACCTAAGGAATCTTTGTATTTCCATATTCCTATGCCTGAATTTAATGTTGTCTAGAAAATATTAATGTTAGTCACCAATAACAACATGCTGAAGCCTGTTTCGGGGTCAGTGGAAAGTGCTGAAAGTGCTTACACAGACCCGATGGGAAGTCATGGCGCAGCGATACCATGTGACAACTCTGAGAACGGCACTACCTCCGTGAGAGAAGCTTGCCGAGTGTGCTCGGAGAACTCTAAAACATTGTCCGTGTTGACATAACTAAGTTGCAAGAGTCGCTTATTCATAAACACTCACCTTGAACAAACATTTACTCATGTGGCCCTGGTATGTATGGGGGACGTGGATAAAAGGCAGAAGGAAACAGCGCAGAGAAATGTAAATAAGCCTACTAGTCTGTGCTTTTTCTGTTCTCATAGGAGTGGCCACACAGCAAAGGGAAACTACTTACCTTGCAAATAAAAATATGAAAGTCAACTTTTCCTGAACTTTTTATACAAAGACCTAAAATAATTAGCTTATACCCCTGTCTATGAGAAATGGTAGATTTATTAATTCTTAAATGTATTCTTTTTAACATTTAATGCCTTCTAGGGAAACAGAATCTATGTCTCCCTCTTCAATAAAATATGCCCTAATAACGCAAGATACTATAGTGTTAGTAAATAGTAAAATATTTCACTAGTGCCCATGCCCCACACTTGAAAGATGATCATTTTATTTCTTTTTCCCTCATAGAAGCTGATAAACTGACCTCATTAAGAGTTTCAGCTTTTGCCACAATGAAAAATGTGGGCAGAGAATTTTGTATTCTTCCCTGTTCTAGATAGAAGGTTAATTTACAAGATAAATTAAAGATGTGCTACTATTTGTGATTTAGAATGTTTGAAAAGAGTAAGCTCAGGAAAGAGATGAATAAAACATTTTTTACAGTGGTAAATTTTTAAAAATGGTAATAATTAATGTAATCCTTCCCAAAAGCTTCCCTCACATTGTCATTTAAGAACAGAAGTTTCTAAGCAGTTTCTTATTTTAATATTTCCCCAAATTATGCATGGTTCATAATAGATTCATTGTAAAAATTTCAAGACAAATATATTGAGCAGAAATTTGAAGTCTAACACCACTGTGGAGCACCAGCACTCTGCTCCTTCAGATTATAGATGCTGTGTATCATATTACACAGACCAGCTGTGTTAGAAAACAAGTGTCGTCTTAACCTCATCATTCTTCAACTTGACCTTTGTATTCAACATATTCTGGGCATGAGTCAATGTCAGTTCATATGGCTCTACATTATGTTTTTTGATAGCTGTATAGTATTCATTCACATGACTTTATCATAAAGTAATTTAATGCATTAATTAGCAGATTGCAGTTTATATTGGGATCTTCTATGAAGTGTAGCAATTATTCTACTGCCACTGTCCAGTTTACACATATTTAGATTACAAAGGTCTCGTGTGGGGTTCAGATACCCATGTTTTTAAGAGTGTTCAGAGAAGATTCTGATCCAGACCAAACGATTACAACCACTTAGTTAACAGCTTTCCTGTTGATGAAAGTTTAGTGTCTTTCTGGGGTTTTTTTCTTTATGCAACATTGTAGAATTGGCGTCTGAAATCAGAAAAAAATAGAAAGTTAAAAAGAATCTTATTTTTCTCTTTCTATCTTTATCCCTTTCCACCATTCTTCCTTGTTTCTCCCCCAAACTCTGACCTTCCCAATTAGGCCATGGAAGGATGGACAAATAGGAACAGATTGGATAGATTTTTGGTGAAAATGAAGAACTGAGGGAAGGTAGGACAAGAGAGGAGTTTAGCAGCAGATATTGGCAAGAGATACTGGCAAAAGGAAAGAAACTAGTATTGTCAAAAAAGCAAAGAACTTATTTATTCAATGAATATAGTTCATTAGAAAGATGCAAAATTATTGTAGTAATGTTGGAGAGAAGCCATTCTCATGTTTTGGAATAAATGACTAAAAAGGGGTGCGACCAGGTCTGTCATTCCAGACAAACTCATTGCATTGGGATGTCCACCTGTGTATTCCATTTTCACAGCTGTTGCCTGTGTACACAGTAAAAGTAAATGAGGCAAGCACTAGATTCCAGTTCTCTTTCACTCCCGAGCTCTGTGATTTTACTGAGACAATCTCTCGTGCATTAGTTTCATTGTCTGTAAAATGTGTAAACTAGATTACATTAATCTACAGCAACTTTAGCCTCTAACATTCTTTAATAACATAAGAGATCAATTTATTTCATTTTATGATTAACCCCATTTCAGAAGAGGAGCCTTCTCTTTATTCTAGTTTTAAAACCCCTGGGAACTGGGATATGTGACAATGAGCATTCTATAGGCTACAAATATCCATCCATTGTGACCTTTCTCATCTGAGGTGCACCAGATACCACATGTTAGTTTGCAACACAGAAGGACAAAGAGAACTCATCAGTGATAGGAAGGTTTTAATACTTACAAGGAAACCAATTAATAAGAACTAATAAGTAGGGAAATAATGTCTCTAGGATGGCATCAACTTAAAACAAGTTCTAGGCAAATAGAAAATGTAAGCTGAAACTCAAAGAGTAATCAGCAAGAACTGAGGGACTTTCCATCTTTCAGGAAGAAGAAATATGTAAATGGAAACTGCTTCTCTGGTTAAAACAATTACCTACTCAGAATGAAACCAAACTACATAAGTATAAAATGAGGAAACCTCCCCAGGCAAGTGACAAGTATTTAGATATCAGTGAACCATAAGCTGCTATATATAAGTAAAGCCAGTGACCACCCACCATCAGATGGGAGCTTCCTGCCTGTTAAGTGACCTAATGTCTCACCATGACTCCCCTCATAGTTGGTTAAATGGCGGCCCCCCAAAAATGTCTACCCAGATTGTGTAAATGTAACTTTATTTGCAAAATTGGTCTTTGGAAATATAGTCTGCATAGCTCTATATCCAATGTTAAGTGTGCTTATAATAGAGGAGGAGTTGTGAAAACGGAGGCAGAGATTGAGTGGTGTCCATAAGCCAAGGAGCGCCAGTGGCCACCAGGAGTGGAAAGGCTATCCATGGAATTGGACACTCCCTGAGAGCCACAGGGAGAACTAACCCAGCTGATACCTTGCTTTTGAACTTCTGGATTTCTGGCCTCCAGAACTGTGAGAGGAAACCTTTTTTTTTTAACCATTCAGTTTGTGGTAATGTGTCTTGGCAGCCCTAGGAAACAAATACACTCCTTTAAAAACATAGCTTCCAAAAATACTGATCTGCTCAGGTACCTGCACACATTGTACACATGCACACATAATATACTCTCCAAATTCTTTAGGAATTAGATGATCTTGGCCTAAATCCCATTTCTACAACCTGTAACAGTCAACCCCACCCCCATGCATCCTGTGAGTTCTCATGCATTCTTCCTCATGGCTGGGGCTGCCCCGTCGAGTTGTGCCAGCTGTAAGTGTGCAGTGGGTGGGGTTGCAATCCACCAGCGCTCTGCTCTGCCCTCCAAGCTGTTCACCTGCTGTGCAGAAATCAAGAGGAGATCCCCAATGGCCTTGGAGAAGCAATGCCTCCTTTTTTCCCCTTACATTTTATTTATTTATTTTTAGAGAGGATAAGAGAAGGAGAAAGAAGGAGAGAAACAACGATGTGTGGCTGCTTCTCATGCACCTCCTACTGGGGACCTGGCCCATAACCCAGGCATGTGTCCTGACTGGGAATTGAACGGGTGACCCTTTGGTTCACAGGCCAGCACTCAATCCACTGAGCCACACATGCCAGGGCGCAATGCCTCTTTTTTACACATAGCATCCACTCACTCCCAAAGTGGTATCTTTTAAAAACTTGTACAAAAATGATGTAACATCAGCAGTGGTCTTGATGGTTCTTTGTGTCCTTGGTCCCATTGTCTCAACTCTCCCCTAAGACTGGTATTCACAAATAATTCCCAAATGTCAAGCATCTCTTAAGTCTAGTAAGATTACTAAAGATTGAGGGTTGTACTGAAGAAAGATTACATCCCATGCCACACAGTCTCCCCATCATGTTCAGTTTTTCCCTCACGTTCCCCTCTCCTTCCCCAAATTCCAAACCATTATACACAACTCTACTACTTATGGAAGCCATTCCGCCAACCCTCTCTGTGTACCGTAATCTAGAGAATAAAATTTTCTTCATCTTTTTCCCCTATTTTAAGTCTCTCAGCCTCTGAACATGCTGGCCCCTCTCCATAGAATCACTCTTCTTCCCTTGTCCACCTGGTGAACTCTTATCCATATTTCAAACCCTATTTCAGAATGAAAGAAATAGGATTATTTAAAAGCAAATACTACACAATGGCTCTCCAAATGCATTAAGTCGTCATCTATCTCCCATATGTTAGTCTCTGTTCTCTTCTATCTCTCCAACTTGATAACTATTTGAGCACAGAGCCCTGACTGGTTGTTCTCACCTCCCTGTGCTTGCTTATTAATAGCTTATGCTCAGATGTTTGTTTCCTAAGCATTTTCTCACGACCAAATGTCCTGCCATTTAAACAAAAAAACACCCAATAACATTAAAAGCCTGACAAGTTCTGCTGGCCATCACTTGTAGTGATGTAGTCCCAGGCCATAGGATGCTCCTTTTCTTATTTACCATTGGGTTTCTGCAACAGCTTATTATTGCTTTTTTTTTTTTTTGCACTTCTGTTAGTACATCTTCTTTCCTTCCCTTCCCTTTTGCTTTCCTCCACAGTGTCTTTCAGAAAGATCACTTCCACTTTCTCCTTCTCGATCCCCTTTGTTGTGCTCACATTTACACTCATTGCCTGTTTTTAGGGGTTTCGGTGATGTTATGTTCCATCTGAATTTAATTTCTTTTTCTACTTTTGGTTCCTTTTTAATTCCAAATTAACAATGCTACTAAACAAGGAAAATTGTGTTAATGAGGCCATTTTATATTGATAGGCTCAAAATGCCTATCTTGCAGGATATATTAGATTATGACCAATGAGCTTAACCCAGCAAACATATACAAAGAACCTTTCCTTTTATTTCCTCCATACAGGCTCCAGCACTTTATTAACAAAAAAAAGTGCATTTCTTCCCATGCCTGTTTCATTCTCACCAGTTTCTTTCAAAATTGATATCCTTAACCAAATATAAAAATTATAACTTAAATGAAAACATTACTTTCTAAGTTTTAAGTTTATTATTAAGCATGGGTCTTAACTGCTCTGGCTTCACATTCCAAATGTGAAGGTGGTGGGGGCGGCAGGACCCGGCCAGAGCCGCCCACCTAAAACCTGCAGTCCTGCTCGCAGGGAGTTTGAAGTCCCACCTTCCTGGACTTGGGCCCGGTTTTTAGTCTGTCTGAGGGAGGCACCTTCTAATTAATATTTTAAATATTACTTTAATAAATATAACATTTAATAAAATATAAATATTAGTAAATATATTGTTAAATGTTGATGATGTGAATATTATTAAATAATATTTATTTGGTAAATAAAATATTTAATAAAATATAAATAATGTCTTTAAATATATATTAATTAATTAGTATTCTTAAAGGCACCTCAAAGTGAGGAGTTTAACTAACTTATTTTCATAAGGGTGAATCTGAAGTGTTGTTTTTCAAACAGGGATCCCCAAATCTAATGCCTGTGGCAGCTTGACAGATAAATGAGGAAAGTGGGTGCGGTGTGAAACAGAAGAAAGGCAAAATAACCATTGATAATTTCAGGTAAATTGGTGCCTTGAAGGACTGTTGGCTTGGTGTTGCCAGATATCCTGTTATTTTCCCCAAAAGTCAGGTTTTCATTTAAAATTTACCACTTATTAAATGTTGGCAACTAAATTGGGTCTTTATTTTTTTTGACTTTGTAAACTAAATATGCCTGTGCAGCCCACAAGCTGCCAGCCTGTGAGGGACTCTGGTACAGACTGATGTTGGCCCCAAAATCACATGTCCAACATGGTAGCCATTAGCCACATTCAACTGCAAATTAAAAATCCGGCTCTTCAGTGTGGCCCTAGCAACGTTTCTGGTGCTCAGCAGGGACTGACTGGGGGCTCTTGTAAACAACAGGCACAGCACTTCCAGCACCACAGAGAGTTCCAATGGACAGCACTGAGCTAGAACAACAAGAACATCTGGGCTGTTTTTCTGTCCTCGGTCATGATCTACCAACTGGTGCTGAAATGCTGAAGCTACTGCTCCCCTAGGCCCATTCTTGCTACTTCTCATCCACAGAACAGCCAGAAGTTGTACAGGTGCTACCCACCTGGCCGGCCTTGACCTGTACCGAGAGCATAGTAGCTGAAGCATGCCTGCAGCCTCACCTACATCCTGGCTCTAGGCTGCAAATCAGACCACCATCCTCCCCTTTCCAGAGGGACCAGGCCTCGTAGCCTCTATACTCACTCTCAGAAAGTTATTTTTAGGTCATGCAACTACAGTAAAGCATAAATAATAGATATTTGCTGGAAGTCTCTACCCTTCTCTTGGATCTTTACATATACAGTGTATGAAATTCTAAGAGTCAAATGCCAAGCCCGGAGAAGACGGTGAGGCAGGATTTTGTATTCTCATCAGAAAAGATCGTGACCATCTCTCTGGAGCATCTGAAATCCCACCATTCAGGTGGCCAGCTCTGTTCCCATGTCTTCGGGCAGGCCTGCTCCGGATCTGAGTCAGTAGTTTCAAAACCAGTTTGCTCGTGGGAATTACCTGTGTATAACTGCCAGCTTTAACAAGTAACTATATAAGATTCCCTGTTAAATTTGAGTTTCAGGTACCAGTGAATTTTAGTATAAGTTTGTCCCAGGCGCCACGCAATATGCATTTTACCTGGAAATCCTATATGTGCAGCCCTCTTCTAAAATTTCTATTTTGGGGGCCCAAATACTCATTCAGATTTAAGAACCATTATTCATTGTTAATTTACCCCTCTCTAGGTAGCTTTTCATTTCTCAGCCAAATATTTGTCCCCTTTAGATCTGTCTTTTTCAATGGCACCACAGCCTCCCACAGTGTAATACTAAGCTGCAGGAGACTGTCACCTCTGTTAGGCTCTTTGACCATCACAACAGCCCCATAAAGTGAGAAAGGCAGAGTCTATCCACGTTGTCCATGAGGAAACTGAGACTCGGAAACTTAAATAAATTCCCCAGGCAAAACTTCTAGTAAATGGTAAGGCTGGGACTCAAACTCAGGTCTTCTGGGTTCCAATTTCAGTGCCCATTCAGCTACTCAAGGCTGTGAGTACAGAAGGATGGGAATAATATAAGTAAGGGAGAGAAAATCTGAGACAAAGAGTTTCTGAGATTTCCTTTCATCAAAAACATGGCTAATTGCCCAATCACCATCTACTGACTCACAGCTCTCTTAGCACCAGTCACTACGAAGCTGAAGAGGCAGCTATTAACCTGGACCCCAGAGTTCCAAAGGGCCCAAGTCTCCAGGAATCCGGGGTCTGACAGAGAGCATTCAGAATGAAGTGATCCAATCAGAATAGGCGAGAAGTTGGCTTTGGGGTTGTAATGAGAGTGTTGACAGAGAACACCTGAAAGAAAGTTTTATGCTCGAAACTGTTGTTAAACTGAGTAATGATATACTCTACCTGTAATTTACCTCAACTGCCTAGTTCATACCCTGGAATTTCCTGAGAGTGATATAATGAGTAGCTCTTACCTGATCTGACCCCACAGGCTACACCACAGTGCACAGGGTCGGAGAAGGGTTACCACTGCAGAAGGGAGGAATTAGAGAAAACATAAACCCAAGCTCCTAGGCTCCAGAGGAAAGATGACTGCCCTGCCCCAACTGAATGCCAGGAGGTGATGGCAGAAGCTGAGCTGCCTCCAGAACTCATCTCTCTGAACTGTTTGCTGTTGAGAGTGATTCCTGAAGGTACCCAGGTCATCACGCATCCACAGTTACAAAGAATGCCAGCATGCTGGCAGAAGAGATTCATTCAGTTCTAAGAAATGCAATGAGTAACATACATTTCCAAAAGAACTAGAGAAGCTGTAGCACCATCTACCTCCTTCAGTGCATCTTATGTTTAATCTGTTCTACAGTCTGTTAGTACACTGACTCTTACAACATCCCTGAACACTTGATGGAAAGGTACCCAGTTCAGACACTTGAGCACGGACATCATTCTCAGCGAACACATGATGCACAGGATGAGAGTTTATGTTCAGCCCCATGTTGTAAACCAATACTCTTAAAACTGAGCAATCCATCCTTCTTGGGTTGTATCAGAATAAATTGATTATTATTATAGAGATTTGACTCTCATTAGAAGAGCTCAGACATAGAATCATTTTAGAAATGACTTTCTCTATTAATCTCCAAAACACCTGATGCATGCTCCCGGAAAATCTATAATGTTATTATATTGCACTGCAAACTATAAAGTTAGATTTGTTGTCAGCTTTCTTATTTACTCTTTCATGGTAATGAAATTGAAAAATTTTAAGTATACCAGTAGTTTGAGGCATGATAAGCCTAAAGCTTTATTTTCCATATTGTTTTAGTTTCTTTATCTTTCCAGAGAAAAGAACCTAAAAAAATTATTTTCTCAAGAAAATTATTTTTGACTGAGGTTTAAAACATCAGGCCTTTAAGAAGACATCAGAGTTGGTAAAAGTAGAGTCTGTGAGCTCGTGTATGGGCTGATTTAACATAGTTGTCTACACGGGAATATAAGGGTTAGGGATCAGATAGCCTCACAAGGTATTTCCAGACTCATTTCCAGATCCACACTGTAGCAGCAACTGTATACTCACCCAAAAAAAACTTAAACAACAAATATGTGTTCCTGCCCCTAAATCAGCATACACTGGAGTTGAAAGAAAAGAGAAAGTATCTCTTTTGAGGAAAATGTCTTACTAGATTCATCCGGTATTGTAATGAAGGTAATAGCGGCACTGCGGACTGGTCAGAACTGCTGGGTGACAAAGAGCATGTGCACAGGCCAGCGAGAGGTCAGACCTCCAGAGAGAGTGGTGTCCTGGGATGGAGACAGATCTCCTTGGGAAAAACATTGTTTACAGAGGGAATTTAAAGTTTAAAGGAGAATTTTTAAAAATCTAATTTAATATCATTTTCCCCACCTTCTCCAGCAAAATTAAGTACAGCCTCTGAAACATTTTAAGAGATGACTCAAGTAGAGCTATTGCTGTTACTAGTATAATAGTATGAGGTGGCTTGCAGAAGCAAACTGGAACCTCTTTCAGGTACTTTGAGAGAGATCCTCCAACACCACCTAGGCAAGAGAGTGAATTGATACAGCCTTTCTGGAGAGTAACTTGCTATGATGCTTAAATTTTATGTGTTAACTTGGCTAAGCTGTGGTGCCGTTATCTGGTCAAACATTAGTCTAGATGTTGTTGTAAATTATATCTAACATCTACAATCAGTTGATTTTGAGTAAAGAAGATTATTATTGATGGTATGGGTGGAGCTCATCCAACCAGATGAAGACCTTCCAACCAAAAACTGATGTTTCCCAGAGTAGAAGGAATTCTGCTTCAAGACTGAACATAAAAATCCTTTCTGGTGAGTGAAGTCATCAAGACAGCAGCATAGGTCATTCCTGACTTCAGTCCTCTTCACAAGGCCAGCTAGCAACTACCCATAGACAAGATACCATTATGAAAATCCCATAACCCAGGAGTAAGGTTGAAGCACCACAGAGACCAGGAAGAACCAGATCAGAAGTGTAAGAAGAGTGGTTTCTCTTTGACCACATCACCCCTCTCTGAGGCCAGTACAGCACCACAGCAAGAGAACTCCCTCCTCAGTCTATGGGTCCTCCAGTGGGAAAAAGAAAGCCCAAGGTAGACAGCATTGCCAGATGCTTCCCAGGAGGCCCACTGGGATCTCACCTGATTCAGATCACTGGGGAAATCTGTGGAGCTCAACCACTGGGGATCAGATAGAGACAGGGAAGGGAGCAGGGCTTATAGCAGCCAGGGCTCAGATCAGGGCAGGCTGTATTCCTGCCTACAAAGGTGCCTGAGCAGGGGTCGCAGCCCATGGCTCTGCCCATCTATGAAGTAGGGAGCTGGGAGGTGGGAAGGGTCAGGAGGGACACGCCTAAGCCATTCAAAACAGGACTGCAGGCAGGAGCAGGGCAATGGGAAACAATTTGGAGTTGATAAGGTAGAGGAGGATGAGGAGAGAAGAAGCAAGTATCTCCTTGGTTCAGGCGTGAAAATCTGGCAACCTTTGACAAAATTAAAAGGGAATATATGAATGGATTAGCCATATATGTTTTTAAAAATTCTTCCTGAGTTTCCAGCCTACTATCCTGCTCTATAAATTTCAGGCACAAGACTGCACACCAACTCCTCCCTGAATTTCCAGCCTTTGGGCCAGCCTTAGGGATTTCAGGCTTGCCGGTCCCCACATTGCATGAAGCAATTCCCTGTTTTCAACCTGTAGATGTTCTCAATTCACAAGTAAAACTATGTATATACAAAGTTCTGTAGTACCCCAGAAACAACTGAATGCCCTTTTCTGAGGCAAGTTGAAAAAGTATGTCATACCCATAGCTAGAATAATTTGCAGCTATAAACAAGAAAACTCTCTATGTTCTCACATTGAATTTTATCCAAATAGTAGTGAGTAAAATAAAGAAAGTTGCAGAAGAGGGTATGGAGATGCCCTCATCTGTATGATGGGAGGAGTAGGGTAAAACACAGTCTCGTGAAGGATACAAAAGGAATTCTAATACTGGTTGTTTCTGGGGAATCAAGAATATCTTTCTGTAACTTTGATATTTGGTACCATTTATCATGAAAACAAGTCAATCTGAAGTGAAGTTAAAAAAGCACAACACGTGAATTTGTTACAGACTGGATGCAGAATCTTGGGTGGCTGTAGAGTTGCTCACAGCTTGTGATTTTCCTGCCCTCTAGAGGCTGCTTTGAGAAGAACTTGACATGGCCTTGAACACGAACTCCTGATCAGTCCTCCAATCACTAGCTGAGGCACAGGACCTGAAGTGACCCATCACAGGCGTTTTCCTCCAGCTATGTGCTTTCATCTCTGCTGACAACAGCGGTTCCTGTAATGTTGGCGGTAAAAGGCTATTATAATAGGAAGAACCGGAACTTGAATAAACCGCAGCTCTACTGAAATCTCTAAGAAACAGAATTACATGTGTTAGAATTGAGAGTACGTCTTCAGTCACTAGTGAAACAATGGATACTTCTTCATTACTCAGTTTTGGCCAAAATTATAAAACTAGAAAATAAAATTGTGGAATGATCATTCATTTATATTTATAAGTGTAGCCAGTGGCATATGAATGAATTATATAATAATTGTAATGTTGAATTTTAAATCCTGGCACACTCAAAATGTACGGAAAGGACTTTGTAACCAGGATTTGCAGCTAAATAATGAAGTCTGGAAAATAATTTTTAAATATTTTAATATTTTGACATTTAAATATATAATTTAACAATATAACAAACACATATTTCTGCTACCACATTGTTAATATTTTTCATATTTACCTCCAACTAATTTCTTTTAAAAAACTAAGATGTATTTTTTCTGAGTATAAATTGATGACATACTCTTTACTGGCAATTTCAAAGATATGAAACATTTAACAATATTAATAGCATTAAACAATATGAAATTGGCAAAAATAAATTTGTTTTGCAGTGAACAGTTTTAAGTAAATACAAATATTACCTTTCACAGTCTTCTCTAAAAGGTTACCGAGTCTGTTTATTTAATTCTGTTTTAATTGATGTTAAATTCTTTGCAAATTATTACATAAGGACTTACTTCAGTAAGGGTTTAAAGGAGGAGGAAGCAACCTATTTTATGATCCTTGTAACAGTCATCATCGAACAGTATTAAGTAGCCAGGGAGCAGATAGATTGGTTTAGGTACTCTGTAAATCCAGTTAAAGGCACACCCTTTGATTTTCCAGAACATAAACTCTCACGGGGACTTCTCTGTCTTGCCACTAAGAGCGGCTGATCTCAATGTTCTTTCCCACTGTGTCCTCTACATCTCACCAGTTCAGTGCATTCTCTTGGTTTAGTTGTTACCTGCATGCAGGCGACACCTGGATTGCTATCCCCAACCCTGTACTCCCTGCTGAACTCCAGGCTTGCTGGATCTTCCCATATGAATATTCCCTGGGTGTGTCAAACTCGACATGTCTAAAAGCGAACTCACCATTGTTCCCTCCAATTTGTTCCTCCATCAGTATTGATTATCACCTGCTTAGTCAATCAAGAGTCAGGAAGCATCCTGTGCTATTCTCTCTCCTTGCCTTAGTATCTAATTTTTCAAGTGGGTCCAATTTACTATCAAGTATTGTCAAATTCTCTTGCCCTCTATCAGCACTAAACATCTCTTACCTGCATTGTTTCAATCACTTCCTAACTATTCTTCCTGTCTCCAGTTTTGCCTCTCTGCATTCAGCCACAATGCCAACAGAATCATGGGTACAAAATACATTTCTGGAGCGATACTATCACTTGAGGTCACAGAACTTGGTCTCTGAAGAAAGCCTAAAGCTAAATAACCCAGCTGTATCTTCTGGTTAATTAAATATATTTTTAACATGTGGAGAAATCTGTAATATATAGATAAAGGTTTGTCAGGCAGTTTTTGTCTTACATACTTGATGTACAAACATCACCTGGATGCAGCATCTGGGTCAGGTTTTCACCTTTAATGACAATGGTGCCCTCTAGCGTCAACAACAGAGAGGTACCCACTGGACGTCTCCCCTTTGTACTGCAAGCACAGGTGATTTTATTCTCTCCACTGCTTGCTTTCTCATCACCTTCACTTTCATTTCTTTCCACCCTCTTTAACTGTTCAGTGCTTTCTCTGATGCCACGAGAAACCTAGAGACATCGCTGCTTCTGCTGCTGCTGCTGCTGCTGAGACCTCGAAAAAAGGCATAACCAGAGTGTGCTGAATGGGAACTGGAGAGTCTGGAGATGAGAGCTGACCCCACTCAATGGATTCAGAAATAATTTCCTCATAGAAATAACGTTGTCATTCTGGTTATGTATTATTATTAATACCATAATTAAGTGCAGAAGGGCTAAATGGGGTCATTCTGGAAAATTAAAACACTACGCAAGCACTTTGGCTGTTCGGAAAATGCATTCTGAACTGACTTACAAAGGAATATTTGGAGCATAATCAACTGATATTCGAGCCCACATAAATGAATCTTAGAATCTTGTTAATGTTTAAAACTCCATTTGAAGCATTGCACATAAAATATAATATCCATCTTTACTAATTATGTGTATTTTCAGATGTTGTCTCTAGCCCTCCAGAGCAATTAGCCTGGGTTGTTTATAAAAGTGGCCATATTTCTGCAATGGGGCACCCACTGAGATCAAACTCAGAATATTTTTTGGAGTAGGGTAGACAAAACTACCTATCTGAAGTCATTTTCCGGTGTTATGTCTCCTACTCCTTTGCTCTGGCCGGGCTGTGTTTCTTGAAAACACCAGTCATGCCCCCCTTTCTGTGCTTCTATTGTCTGGATTACACTTCCTAAGATTTTTTTTGGCCTGGCTCTCCCCACAGCTGCATTTCATCCTCTGTTCAAAGACACCATAGCTGAGTACCCAACTGAAAATCTCCTGCCATCAACCCCCTTGCTCTGCTTTATTTTTCTTTAAAACACATACATACCTTAAATATATACAGGGTCTGGCACAAAGAATGCCCCTTTTATTACAAACTCTTTTATTACAAAATCATTAGCATGGAATTCCATAACATAACAATATCACACTCAAGCACAACATAGGACATTTTAGGTGAAATGTTCAAATTAAAACTATAAATGATTACACCCATATTGGGACCTTACCAACCACACTCAAACAGGCATTGCTTCTGCCAGATGCTGTATTTAATTATTCACATATTTGTTCATTTTCTGCTCCAAATAGAATGTAAGACTGAGGAGGGCAGGCAATTTGTCCCTCATCTTCACTGCCGAGGCCCCAAGCGCCCAGTGTGGCACATAATAGATGCGCAATTAATATATTACTTTAAGGAATGAACAAATTAATTTGACTTTCTTAATATTGAGTCTTCTCTCTTGTCAGATTTGCTTGACTCTCGAGCTGATCTATTCAAAGCACAGTGTGACACAGAAAATGGCACAGGGATCAGAACAGACTCGTGAGTCTGGCGAGCTTTCCGGCCTCCGCACCTACTAGCCGTACAACCTCAAACAAATTCTCTGGCCTCTCAAAGTCTCCATTCCCCATCTCTAACACCAAGGTAACCAAACGATTTTCCTCGTAAGATGGGATGATAATTAAATGAGTTAACACATGTAAAGCTCTTAGTATGGTGCCTGTATTATTAAACCCATGGTTTTCTAGCTCTAGAATGTGTGTGTGTGCACGTACATGCACACTCACGTGCACAGAGCTGTGCTCCCTAATTACTAACCTTATCTTTTTAAATGTACTTTCCAGTGTTATGAAGTTATTCATTTTCTAGATTCTAAAACTGGTTCACTAGTGGCCACGTGCTCTAATTTTCTAGCTTCAGCTCCTCTGATTGCTAGCCTTGCTCAAATATCTTATTATTTCTCATTTATTGCTGATTATAATAAATAAACAGTTAAGTGTTTCCCAAGTGTAGCTAGTGAAGTATCAGGTGCTTGGTTTAAAAAAAAAATAAAAAAGATTCCTAGAGCTTCACTAATGATCAGGATCCTCCTGGAATGGAGGCAAGGAACATGTATTTTAAACAATTTCTCCAGATGATTCTATGTGCTGCAGATTTTGAGACTCACCAAAAGAGTTCCATGTGTATGGGCAGGTGCTGGGGGTTGTCCCAGATGTCACAGAGATGAGAGATCGGTGTCCCCTGCTCGAAGGCCTGCTCCCTCCTCTCCTCATTCCTCCCCACCCCCGCCCACTGCAGAACAAACACTCTGTGTTGTGTGTTCCGCATGGGGCCAGGGGACAGTACCACACCACCCTGCCTAACGTTTTAGCCATTCTGACTGTTTCCTTGATTTAAAGGAGAACAAAAATGGCTCTTTTTGGCTGAGAGGCCTTTTTAGTTCCAACTCTGTTCGGTGGACACTTACTTTCCAAATCTTTTCACAATGTACATGTGTATCCAATCATCACATTGTCCACATTCAAATATATCACAATTTTGTCAGTCAACCTCAGTAAAACTGGAGGGAAATTACCCTCCAGCTTTGCCACTCTTGGCAATCTCCCGTGAAGAAACCTTCGGGGATTTCCCATGTGTCCTGGGAGCTAGCCACGCGCCCAGCCCTTGCCCCCTGAGCTGAGACCTCAGTATTGCTCCCACACCCACTGCCCACCACACGGCAATGTACCCCTGCAGTCTCCTGTTACTTTAGTTCAGAATGTGCTTCACCTGGAAGATTCTCTTTGTGTTTTGTCATCTGCACTCAAGGACTTCCTTGGCTTCAGCCCTGGTGTCATTTCCTGCTCTGTTATTGCTTCTCTGGGGATTTTTAGTGGCTGTGGGAAGATGTTTGTTTGATCATCTGTTAACACTGTTATTTTTACAAAGCTTTTAGAAGATAAGTCTCCTTATAGAATAGTTTCATTGCTAATGATTCATTCTCACCTCAAAGAACTAGTTAATGGCCAGGAAAGAGATGTGGAGGCTCCACTTTGATAAACCTTGAGAATTCTAGAAAGAATCACGGCTGTGTGGAAAGCGTCGGGAGGCCTCAGGTCAGCACGCATGACACAGACCACGGGAGGCAGTTCACGCCCGGGAAAGGTTTGTACCCCCGAACCTGGAAATCAGGCTGAAGGACACAAGCCTGCAGAGGCTGTCTGGGAGCAGGTCGTGTTAGTGAAAGGCCATGGGATGGGCAAATTGGAAACTGGTAGTGAATTTGACCCTAAAAGGAGAGTCTTAGACTCTGGTCATTATTGACATCAAATAGTCTTGTTCATAACATCATTACTAAAAATAGCCCTTTTTCACTGATAAGTAGGCTCAGGTTTTTCAGAAGGTGAGATTTGAAGGCAGCACGTATGAGGGCCAGGTCTCATTACCACACGCTGTCCCAGAAAGACAGGCCACAGGGCTTATTTATGGGTGCAGCTGGGCACAGTCACCAGTAGACGTCCTGGGCACGAAGGGCCCGAGCTGTGAGGACAAGCTCACCTTCCGATGCTTTAAAAGTAGGAACTGGACTCCAGTCCCACATTACTTACCAAGTGTGTAGCACTGGCCCTCGGAGTCAAACTCCGTATTATTCTCAAGTTCCTTCTTCCATCTAATTTTCAGGGCTGACTGATGGCCAAAGGAAGTCTCATTATAAAGGGAAATTTGTTGATAGAGCTCCAGGCCCCCAAGACAGGGTAACCTAATAATTCTGCCTCTTATTCACAAACCCATTTAACCCAAGATTTTTTTGCAAATTCATTTACTTAAGAAATTAGATCATTCATTGCAATTAATTTGGCGGGCAAAGACAGCCAGCTGCTCAAGTGAGATCCCAAATTTTCTTACAAACTGCACAAACACTAATTCATTTGTTTGTTGATGTGATTATGGAATTAGCAAAATTGCCTGTTCCTCGGCATGAAAAATTAAGATCCAAATTATTTCATTATGACTTATCTCTGTTACAAGTTACATGAAATGGAGAATCTATTGATCACAAACTGAGCAAAATCATGGTTAAAAATAAAGACCATTCAAACAGAGTTTGAAACCTCTGACTGCAGGTTGTGACCTCCATGGGGCCCTTGCTCTTTCTCCCCATACGGAGCCCACATCCAGCTTAAATGGTGCTGTCCCACTAGACCCGTCTTCTCAAATTGCCTTCCCCCATTATAGGAATCCGATGTTTAACCAGATAACTTTTCATTAAGACTTTATATTGTATCCTTTTCCACTATTTGCAACAGCTTTTCAAGAGTTTAGGAAGTTGGTAAAGAGAGTTTATTATCGTCTTATCATTTTAATTTAAAGGAGATTAATTGCAGAAATGACATCTTTAACTCAGAAGGATATCTGTGTGCAGTTGGGGCAAGGGAATGATTATTTTCTTTCTGTTTTTGATTTTTATTTTATTTTTCAATGACAGTTTACATTAAAATTATTTGTATTAGTCTCAGATGTATAACGTAGTTGTCAGACAATCACATACTTTACAAAGTGTCCTCCCCAGTATTTCCAGCACCCGCCTGGCACCATACTGTTATTAAAATACCATTTACTATCTTTGCTGTGCTGTGCTGTGCTTCATGTGCCTGGGACTACCTTGGAAGTGCCAGTCTGTACTTCTCAACGCCTTCCCCTGTTTCACCCCAACCCCCACACCCTCTCCTCTGGCAGCCATCAACCTGTTCTCTGCATCTACGTGTCTGTTGCTGTTTTGTTTTGAGGACAATTATTTTTCATGCTGCTCTTATTTCTATAAAGAGAAAGGAACAGTACCAAAGACCATTTCAAGCCTCTCCTCCCTGCTTGCCTTGAAACCAGGAGAGACCTTGTTTGGAGATAGTGGTGGCAGAAAATGGACTCAGGTGTGGTTCTTTCTTCTGTCTGTCTTCCTTCAGGTTCTCCATCTCTTCTTCAGTTCACTGGTGAACCGGAAACAGCCGGCAGTGACTGTCCCAGGGAGGGGCCTCAGCTGCTATGGGGTCATGGGGGTCCCCCGTCCCTCGAGAGCTCAGGTCTCTGTGCCTGAGCTTTTTGTCTTCCTGGAGAGATGAGTGTCCCTACCCTTAATCAAGAGAGTGCATGAAAAAGCTCTTGAGTCGGGGTTGGACAGGTGTATGGGAAGATCTCCTCCAAGTCAGCATACAGGTAATTGGTTGGGGTGACTATTGATATTGTTTCTATAAACCTCAGTTAATTCCTCTGTCAGGTTTTGTTTTTTGTTTTTTTTTTTTTCCAAATTCACTGGAAAGCCAGAAGAGGAATGATATTTCTTGAGTTGGCACACCCCCATTCACCAACCCCACCACCCGACTCACCAACTTCATCTCTACTGTTATTTTGGGGTGTTATCCTGTGGGCCTCACCCTCCAAGCCAGCCAGACCAGCTGCCCCCTGATCAGCCTCTGCTCCTGCAGCCACAGCCTGACAATTCTGCCGACTGCCCTGCTTCCCTGACTGACCCTCTTCCATGCAAACTTCCTGCAGGGCACGTCGGCATATTCCTCCTGGGTAGTGACCTCTGCCTCTCCTTCACTTACTTCCTTCAACACACAGAACTTCCCCAGCCTGCACGATTCCTGAGTTTTCCTCCCTCCTGTGCACCGGTGTCCCTGGTTTCCCTCTGCAGAGCTTCCCCAACAGGCCCCCGCTGTTGCTCTTCTGCCCTACACGCCCACCCAGACTCCTTCACTACTCACTTCTTCTGGGCAGAGTCCCCTGTGGAGCATAAAGTAGGTGGTATCTAGTAGTCTCTTCTGCCAATTTGGACTGTCCAAAACGTTTTATCAGTCTCACGTCTCACGTGGCACAATCTCACATCACATTTGCTGACATGACACAAACTCTGCCAGGGTGTGACTGAGGACAGCAAACACTCCGCTCTCTTCCAATTAACACATACGACAGAGCACTTCACACTGCAGTTCAGTTTGGCAAATACAGCATAAATTCCTTGTGGGTTTACAGTTATTCATATAGAAAATAATACAATAGTTAATAAATACTAGCACAAGAATAAACTCTGTGTTTCTCCAACTCACAGCGGCAAACCTACTTCTGGCCCACCCTGTTTTGGGCTTAAGGAGATTAATAACTCCTTAGCTAAATTAAAGAAAAGCAATGTCTGTCAGCAATATCTGATCCTCTGGTTCCTGTTAGAAGTTTCTTTTTTAAAAAAAATTGTTCGGTTACAGTTGTCCCATTTTTTCCCCATTGCTCACTCCTGCCCCATCCCCCTCAACAGTCAATCCCCCCCATTGTCCGTGCCCATGAGCCCTCCATTTGTGTCCCTTCTCTTGCCCCCTCCCCTTCTTTCCCCCGCGAGCCCCCTCTGTCCTCCCCTCTGGTCACAGTCAGTTTGTCCTTTATTTCCAAGTCTCTTAAGGGCCTACCTTGGGAAAGGCACTGGAAATAGGGACTGAATAGCAAAGCTGGCAGAACTTGGAGTTATGAAGAAACTTATTTTTAAGAAAGTTATTATTTAACAATGTGAGTGTAAATACTAGATAACAATTTTAATATGATTTCTCCCTATATATTTCATTTGTCATTATATTATGTTTATAAATAGTTTAACTTACATTGATTTAAAATCTGTAATTAAAAACAACTGATTATCAAAACTCAGATTGCATTTATATTTGTCAGAGAAATAATAAAAATAAAGTCAAAAGTTACACATGGCATTTATACCCATGATTTTATTAATTTTGTTCTTTAATGTTTAAAATAGTTAAAATAATAAAAACACAGATGAGGATGATGAACCCATGTTGCATGGAGAGCTCCATGGCAGCTGACTTTTAAGAGAAACTGTCTACTGTTCTTATCCCACATTCAGAGGTGCCTGGGAGCCATCCCAGTGGTAATCGTGTCTCTCATAGAAACAAGAAATTCAACCTCATGCTGGTCTCTATACCAGAAAATCTCTTGGGTAGTTCAAAACATGAGCCATTAAATGTTTGAGACACTTCTTGTAACTTCTCCCCAGTACCTTTCTAGGCATCTCATTCTCACTGCATCACAGTCAGTGACTGTTGTTTGAAAAATGCAACAGAACATTTCAAGGCACCTGCCACTTTCACCGTCCGCCCTCCAAACCAGCGTCTGTCTGTTCTTACACTATCACTCGGAAAGGGAATGAATGAGAGGGGACTCTGGATCCAAAGCGATGCTTGTCGCACCACATCTGCCCTTTCTTGTCAAGTCTCATCTTGTCACTTCTCCTTCCTGCTTGCTGCTAAATCCTTCCCCGTGCAGCCCTCCCAGTTCGACGCAGTTTTCACAGGGCTGTGCCTGGGTTCTTACGGGGAACACAGGGAGACGTCACAGCCCTGTCCTCTCCCTCTGCCCTTTGCGATGCAAAGCACACTTTATTTGTCTTTGGATTTTTCATTAAATTAAAACTGAACTACAGAATTATAGTAACTGTCTTTCCTCTTTTAGCAAGGAGTCCTCCGGCAAGGTAACACTAACCTGAACCAGTCCTGGGAAGAGAAGATTGTGAGGAGAAGAGGAATAACAGCATCTACCACAATCTGTATTGTTAGATGGTGAAGCCAAACAGATACACCGTGTCCGGGCACACCCACATGACAGCTCACGAGATGTAAAATGGGCGGGAAATGGATCACACTTTTAAAAGATTATTTTCCTTGTTTATTTTCTTGAGTCTTTTTGACACTGAAAACTTAGAAAAAACCTCCAGGGTTGAGAAGGGAGATACCAAAAGGAAACCAAACCAGAATGAGGGGTGAGCATCACTTACATCAGAAATCATCTGCTGGTCTGTGCGGTTAAGCAAAACCTGTTAGTCTGATTCAGTGGGGACAGCTCAGTCAGAATGGGGAGGATTTTGCTGAAATAAAACATGCATCTATTCTCCTTTCCTTTGGGTCTACAGCAGGTTCTGACGTTATGCTCAGCAGGCTGGCATTTAGTGGCCCTGTATTTGCATAATGACTATCCTTTTGCAGCCTTTGCTGTCCCAGCTAATTGCTTTAGAATCATTCTGCTACATCTGTTGGGCTTTACCACATTCTAATAGAAGCAAAATCCTCAATCCCAGCCAAATCCACACCGCTGATATAAAATTTGGATACATGGGGTTGTATGAAACATCCAAATTTCATGTGATTTGTCTAGTGACATGTAAGGTAAAGAAGGTAATAACCCAGAAAGGATACACACTAATAAAAAATAAATAAATCCTGGCTTCTGTGTCCTCTGCACAGCTCTGCGGTGAGCTCTGAACAAAGCTGTGTTCCCTCTCGTGCTAGAGGTATCTCCCTTTCAGTAGAATCTAAGATTCTGGGTGCCGGAAGAGTCTACATGCCAGACGGTTCCCAAACTCCTCCAGGTAACGCCGATGGCCGTCCCAGCCTGCTGGGAGGAAGGATCCTGACAAATATAAGTAATAAAACTCAAATTCTTAACTAACTGTGGTCTTTTCCACATGCAGATTTGCTCTGTCCTGTAGTAGAGTGTGCGAGGGACCCTCAGGCCCCGAGGCTGGGTTGGTGCTCATATTCTGTGACTAGCACCTTTTCCAATTAGGTGGAGCTGGGGCTTGACCCAGAAACCAACAGAAAGTCATCCGGTTAAGATTGACAGCACAAGGATTAGAGTCAGTAGATCTGAATCCTTCTGAGTAATAATTCAGACACCCAGTGTAGTGGTTATAAAATTCTTTGACCACCATGTTAGGAGGAAGCTCAAGTCACACACAGAGGTCCCGTACAGATGTTCCAGCCAACAGCCTGGCAAGGTCTCAGACCAAACCCAGGGTGAATTACCAGACATGTGAGAGAATGATCCTGCAGTGAGTCCAGCTCCCAGCCCTTAACCTTCCAGCTGAGGTTCCAGACGCCATGAAGCAGAGAAGAGCCATCCCCTCAGCATTAGCTGAAGTCCAGAAACTGTGAGCAATAACTGATTTTTGTTTTAGCCACAAAACTTGGGATTATTTGTTACTGTGTAGTAGTCCTGAATATTGTCGACACTAAAAAAAGATAAAAAATAATAGAACTATTGAAAATAAATTAGTACTCTAATTACTATGTTACTCTCATTGGAAATAAATTAGAAATCTCACTGAAAATAAATTAGTAATTTAACTACTGTATTACTCTTGTGAATTTGAATAACATGGGTTATAAACTAAATACCTCTGGAATATTCATAATCAAGTTGCTAACTCTGTAAAGCTGAAAACCAACCCTGGATTGTGTTGATCCCATGAATGTTAACAAACTTTAAAAAACCAACCTGAGCTGGGTTTGAAAGTGTCATCTCTTGTCACAGCATAACAGCTTTTTGAAAAAATAGCCAAGTGGAGGAATGGGGTCTGTATATTAAATGTACAGTTTGGTTTAATTTTTAAAAGTCCTGTAGTTTGAGTTGTTTTTATATGGATTTATAATTCTCTGCCTGATACCCTGCTGAGGCAGACAAATGTAGGAGGCTGCCAATTACAGATCAGTCAGAAATAAAAACGAATCATCTTTGAAATTTTCTTATAACAACTCAACAAATACTATCTCATGGGATAAATGGAAACCTTTATCACATAAAGCAAGATGAACCTACAGCACCAAATCACATTATATGACTCATGACCATTAAAAAAATTTTTTTTCCAAAGTGTTTTTAGATATTGAAATCGTGTGGAAATAGAAGGTCAAGAAAGATCTCAGAACTACTCAGAAATACTATAGACTTTGGACTCCCACTTGGCAGTTCTGGAATCTCAATGTTCTGTTCATTCTGGGGTGATGGGGCCCATGGAAAACCAGGTCACAACATTAGTGGGTCACAACATTAGTGTGTCACATCGTGGTTGGATCACAACATTCAGGCTCAACTAAGACTGAATTGATACAGAAAGCCAACTTCAATATTTACAATGAGAAATGTATCTTTTCACTGTGAAATCTACTTGGAAAATGGAATCACAATTTTAAAAGGTTCATGGAATCAAAACTCAGAATGAGAGTCTAAAAGTGTAGCTTAACCCCTGGCCCATCTGGACCCCACCCCCACCCCACCTCCCACGTCTATACATGTAAGGAATCTCTTCCTGGGTTTCTGTCAGAGCCCAATTTCTGAAAAGTCAAGGCTTGGGGACAGTACCTTGAAGGCAGTGCACTGGCTGAGACAGATACCACCTTGGGAGGCCCATGGGCGTGGCAGCCAGTCTTGCTGCACAACAGACACCCTCCTGCAACTCCTGGGCTTAGAGTGAACATTCAAAATGACAATGGTACATGATGGGCTGTAAGAAAAATTAACAGGTGTTGGCCCTGGCCACATAGTGCAGTCGGTTAAAGCATGGTCCTGATACACCAAGGCTGTGGGTTTGATCCTCAGTCAGGGCACATATGAGAATCAACCAATGAATGCATAAGTAAGTGGAAAAACAAATCAATGTTTCTTGCTCTCCCCCCACTCTAAAATCAATTTAAAACAATTTTTTTTAAAAAGAAAGATTGATAGGTGAAAATTTGAACTTAGTTTAAATCAACAAGTTAGACAGCTTCCTTTTATAAAACCTCATCATCGATTCCAACCAAATAGGTACATTGTTTTGATCATCGCAAATAATTCCAATTTTCAAAGTAGCTATTTTTATGAATAACTAAATATACACATACATGTGTCTTAATGTTACAAACTAGAAAGTGTATATCATACACACACACACAACTTTATCTAACTCACAAACTGGGGGAACATAGAATTTTAATTCCCAAAGCCACAGTTAAAAGTTAACATAAACCCTGGCTGGCGTAGCTCAGTGGATTGAGCATGGTCTGAGAACCAGGCATCACAGGTTCAATTCCCAGTCAGGGCACAAGCCTGGGTTGCAGGCCACGGCCACCAGCAACCGCACATTGATGTTTCTCTCTCTCTCTCTCTTTCTCCCTCCCTTCCCTCTCTAAAAATAAATAAATAAAATCTTTTAAAAAAAGTTAACATAAGATTCAGGATTTAATTTGTTAAATTAGGGTCAGCTTGTCTCTTTCTTTCTATGCAAAAGCTTATCATTGCTATCTTATTACTTTATTACATAAAAAATAAGATTTAAAAATATTCCCTGAAAAATGAAAGAGTATAAAATACTACAAAATATGAGAGTTGAGATATTTCTGTCATAAATTAGGAACTGAAGTAAAGCTACTTTACCTGGCAAGAGTTAAAGATCCTCTAGAACACCATCTCATGTGGGGGGAGCGCGCCACTAAATATAACATCCGAAAGCTTGCAAAGCCAAACGGTGAATAAGGAGGAGGAAATAACAAGCCGTGAGCCAGGTGTCAGCCTCCCCAAATAGAAAAGTTTGTGTGAATATTGGGAACCCTAGAATTATGTTGGCAGTCATTTGAGGACAAAGAGACTGCATAACAATTGTCTTTATCTGCAAAGAATTTCCAAATATCATCAGATCATCAAGGCATAAGACAAAGAAATACATGTCCAGCACAGACTTTCTGTTTATGATTCACACTAGAGGGTATAAATATGGTTTCTAACGCTCTCTGTAGTTCTTGGTTCTTGGCTAGCAATCCTAACAAATTCTTGATATAACACTTCCCTTTTTCTTTGAGATTACAACAAAGTAAAGACCGTGTTCCAGGTGGAATGCATTCCAAGTGTTTCACTCCTCTTTACATTGTTCAAGAAAGCATCTTAATGTACAAAGGTACCCTCTAGGGACATAACAGCCGCCTTCTGTTGGGAGACAGTTCTCCACAGCTCCCCTTGCACATCTGCATGGCCCTGAGCCTGAGCAGGAACTGGCCTTTGGTTTCAGACTACATTTCCCAGGACGTGCATGTTGGGAACAGCGGGTTTGCTTATAACCCATTATAAAGGACATCTCATACATATTTAATAAACAGCAGTTTGTGTTGCCCTCGCAACCAATCAGTGAAAGCCCACTGAGACAAATGGATTGATGAAGCCTGGACTTCAAACTTTTGTTTAAATTAGGAAATCTTACTCTATATTGAGAAGAGACTCTAGTCTGTGTTCTTCACAGCAAGCCTGTGGTTAATTCTGGTCTCAGTGATACAGCTTAGTATCAGTTATGCTTTGGGGTGTTAGGGAAGGGCCTGGCTTGGCCACACATAGCATGCGCGGAACTGTAGCTGAAGTGAAGCCTGTTACCTGCCCAGTGGCCAGAGGCGGCCCCAGAAGCCAGAGCAACAGCTGTCCCAACAAGCACTGCCAGGGTGGAATTACAGTAGGTAAGCATTCTTGGGGATAACAAGGGGAACCTGGGGAAGGGGAACCTTTTCAAAGACCTGACTTCAAAAAGATGGAAGATAGAGAATTTGGGGGGGAATCGATCAATACAATCAATGTATTGCTATGCTTCGTACTGCTATACATTAATTGCTATACTCAATTAACTGCTATATTCAAAATTGGCTTTAAATAATAAAATATGGCACACCAAACCAGCCTGCTTCCAGATCAGGTGGACCCAGTCATTGAGCAAATATTTTTAAGGAAATAGTCCTGGCCTGTAACATGTAGCCAGCACTGTGCTAAGAGCTACAGGTAAAATGCTGAACGAGACACCTGTCCTCCAGAATCTTAACTTTCAGAAACAACACATCTTGCTGGCAATGACTGTAGTTTTATTAGTTAGGGTTATGTTTGGTAAAAATACTAATGGCTTAAATAAAATTGAAGTGTTGTTTTCCTCACAAAAGTGCAAACAGAACTCCACAATCATTAGGACCAAGGGCTCCTACTAACTGGTTGCTCCCTTCCCAACACATGGCTTCCACTTTGTGGCCAAAGGTGGCCGCTCCAGTTCCAGCCACCCCTTCCTTCTCTGCATTCTGGGCTTCAGAAAAGATAAAAGAAGGAAGGCCTACCCCTGCCCTTTAAGGATACTTCCCGGAAGTCACACATGACAATTCAGTTATATGCCTTAGGCTAGAATTCAGACATGTGGCCATCTCTACTTGCTAGAGTTCCTCACTCTGATGAGGCATGTGCTGGCTAATATATAGGGTTCTACTGCATGAAAGAAGGGGGGAATGGATATTGTGGGGTGGCCAGCAATCTCCACTGTGGCATGTATGACATGGTACAGTAGGCAGTGCATTGGGAGCTATGGCACTTAGGCTCCAGGGAAGATATCTAGCTGGAGTCCTGAAGGACAGCTAGGATAGCCCTTGGGGCACGTGTGGGAGAGTACGTTCCAGGCAGAGGGAAGAGTTTATGCAAACACCCAGAAGTGAGATAAAGTGTGATGCATTGAAGGCACCCAAAGCTGTTTTGAAACATAGCCTAGGGTACAAGGTAAAGCAAGGGGAAAGATGAGTCTAAAATGAGTCTCAGGACAGAGAGCCCACTGGGAGTTTAGATTTTCTATTAAGGAAAAGAAGCATCCAACAAGATGACGATCAGATTTGTACTTGAGAAGGATACTTCGGCTACCATTTGGAAACTGGATTGGAGAGGGGGTAAGCCTGAGGGTTAGGCCCATTAGGTAACTTTGGTAGTGTGGTTTGTCCATCACGGAAGGCTGGAGTCACAGAGAAGCAATGGAAAAGGAGGAAAAAAGATAAATTCATGGGACAGGAGATCGTATGAACAGGATGTGGAAGTTCATCAGATGCGGAGGACGAGAGTAGGGAAGAAGTTGGAGACAAGTCTCTGTGACCTGGCTTTGACGTGCGGCTGAAGGGTGGTACAAGCCAAGGAGGTTGGTAGGAGCGTCAAGTTGGGGAGGGTGGGGCAGCTAAGGACATGCTGAGTTCAAGTGTCTGTGGGACATATAAGTGATGATGTCGGGGTCAAAGCTCAGAGAGAAATTTGGGTTGGAAAATAGTGGATCTAAGCTTACAGTTAAAAATAATTACAAGTGACAAATGTTTGTGGGAAGCATCCAATTCCAAGTTCTTATATGGGAAACCTAAATTTATGTTTTAAAATAGTTATAACAGGCACATGAGTATTTGTATAAAGTAGTGACTTCCAAGTTCCTGTATACAAGAACATAGGAATTATTGTAACATTATATTGTTACTGTAGCAATGATCACTTTTATACAAATTGTACCTGAGTTGCAACTATTTATTTTCTGATTGATTCAATATATTAATGTTGAATATGCAGCATAAAAATTTAACTGCCAAGCAGATAGTCCCATTTTTAAAATATTAAACTTAATATGGAGTGTTGAATCTCCCCAAACTACAATCCATTTTAGACTAACAGGCATTTCCTAGATTTTAATTAACTTTCCTGAGTCTACAATTCTGTTTTTCATAAGAGAAAAACAGTTTTCTAAACAACAGCATTAAGCTTAACTTCCATTTATTATATGCAAATATATAAAAATCTGTTTTATTTTTATATTTTCTATTTCAAAAATCTGTTTTATCTCATTCTGGAATGTTTTTTCTGTTGTAGTTATTTCTTTGCTGTCTTCTTTGTTCATTCTTCTAGTCCTTGAACAGTTAATTTTTAAATGCTTACGTATGCACCCTAAAAAACTCAGGAGAAAAGGCACTTTCCCTTTGATTTTCTATGATTCTAGGGTTCCATGGAAGCATGGAAAGAAAAAATAAGAATAGAACCAAGTTTTCCCTTTCTAGAGGAAACCTCCCTCCGTGCCAAAACCAGCCCAACCTTCAGTAAACAATCCGGCCTTGCTGTTGGTGGTGGAATAAAGAACAACAAGCTTAAAAAGGAGACTCAAAAGGGGCATCAGAGGTGTTGGAGAAAAACCAGAAGGCTGTTCCGTCCTGAAGGTCAAGATGAGAATCTCTCTTGTTTGAATGTGGATCTGAAGAAACACAAATAAGGCAGGGCTGAACAAGAAATTATACTGACAAGCCATTTTGTAAGAAAAAATCTTGCAATAAGGCCAAGTGGAGGAGAAACAGGCAGCAGCAACTTCTACGGCTATTAATCTTGGTTGGCTAAAAAAGAGCAAAGGCTAAAATTACACATTAGACAGACCCATCAATCATAAGGAAAATTGCTGGAACACAGCATTATCAAACATGCATAACCCTCTTTAACATGAATCTCTTGCAAAAAGTTCTCCACGGAACTCATTATTTTAAAAGATGAGTTTATAAAACCAGACCAGGATGTATATAAAAATACTACAAGAAAAAAGAACAAGAAAAATCATCTTGTAATTTTAAATCTTAAAGCAGACAGAATACCCAGCCAAAGATATACCCATCACATTAAACAACACACACTGAATGAACCCATCCTCTCCGTGTAACGAGAGCACAGGGCAGAGATAACATCGCAAGAACACAATGATGAGAATGACTTGAAAAAAGTGACAAATAACAACTATAACCAGGGTACAAATGAAATCTGTATTGGAAGCAGCACGAACAAGAGATACTGCTAAAAATGCAGAAAGACACTGAGGCCAGGACTGAGAAAAGAGAGAAAAGTAAAAAGGGAAATGGGTAATAGAGAGAAAACATACCGACTAGGGAAAATAGAGAACAACACAATTCCTCAAGATAGAACCACCACCAAAACTTCAATAGGTCAGTTTGGTTGTATTACCTTTTGGTATTGACACAAACAAACCCAATTGTCCTGTTAAATACATAAAATGAGTTGTTAAAATGGAATTCTTTATGCTTTCAACTTCAGTGATGCTCCCAAACTCCAAGGGTGAAACACAAGGCGCCAACGTACTCCCATATTCCAAAGTGAGGCACTACCAGGCCTTTGCAGGAGGCTCAAAGGGGCAGTCAGCTTCCAAATGACTCAGCAGCCACCTCAAGGGTGTGAAGACGATTAGGTCTAGAGGCCCAGAAAGGACTTTAGAGGAACTTCTCAACAGTTTGACCTGCATCTCCTGGAGACTTCAAGGAAGAGATGAGCCCCAGGGCTGGGAAAGCCCATGGGCAATAAACTGTGTTTGGCTAGTTCCTCTGATAGAAGATTAAGGAAGAGTAGCTGCTTCGGGAATAGTCTGCACTCACGGTTTGTCAGACCATGAACAAGAGAAAGCCCTCCTGCAGGTGGATTTAAGAGGTTCACCGAGGGGGAACTGGAGCCAGATTTAGAGAGAGACAGACAGACAGACAGACAGACAGAGACAGAGAGAGACAGAGAGCGAGCGCGTGCGCACCCCATAAATGGCCACCCAGGGAGGTACTGCCCACACTGGAAGAGCTTTAGACGAGGAGGATTGGAAAGTCTCCCAAGAACCCACAAAACATTCCCTGATAGTTGTTTTAAAGAACTAAGAAACCAGGGTGCCTGGAGAACACCAAGGCCAGACTACCACAGCAACAGTGAGGTAAAAGAGCTTTCTTAACCCCCGTTTTTCCTTCTTGATCTTCTTGTCACATTCTGGAGGATAAGAAGGCAGCCAGGTGGACTGAGATGGAAGAGAAGAAGCCCCCAATATAAAAGGGAGAAGTTGGCCACACTCCTCAATTTAAGGCTTTCCAGGAGAGAAACTTTATAAAATTCACTCATTGTGGTTGTTAAAATGCTTGGCATTTTTACTTACTGAAATTGAGGCTGCTGAGGTTGAAAGTGACTGGAAGACACCGATTGGAGGTCATGGCGCCCAGCCTTGCCCTCAGCGGGGCTGGTGGGTTTGCATGTGTGCAACTGGGGAGGATGGAGGTCAGACTGGCTTTCTGCTGCATCCTAACAGCCCTGCTCTTCTCAAGTAATAGCTACATGAGCTGCAAATACTGCACTTCAGGAGGCAGTCCAAAAGGGAGGGAGGGAGGCTGGGCACCAGATGACGAGAGGGAAACTGGTACAGCAGGGCAGTGGGAAGTGATGCCCAGGGATAGGGCCACCAAAAGACATTTAGCTGGACGTATGGTATTGTCTTCACTTGCTGTTGGGCCATGCTCCCTTGCCACAAATCTGTTACACATGGAGTTTGGAGCCTTGTAAAACAATTAGGCACTGTATGAGGAAATGGGACATATTTTGTCCATGATTTTTGTGAGTGATATAAAATAATTCCTGGGAAACTCTATGAGAATACACGAGTTCCTAACAAGCAAAATAGAAACAGACTCATAGACAGAGAGCCGGATGACAGCTAAGGGGTAGGGGAGGTTAGGGGACAAAGGGACTGAGCAAAAAGGAAAAAGGACTTGTGAACATGGACAACAGTGGTGATTGCAGGGTGGGGGGTGTAAGAGGGATAAATAGTAGTGGGGGGGGGGGAACAACTTTCAGAAGAAAGAAAAATATGCCAGTTCCTTATTATCAAGGAGAATTGATCCAAAAATGTCACTTAAAGGCCAAAAACTAGATTGTTACTCAAGGTAATGTGAAAGCTACAGTAATTACCACCAACAACTGGTAAACATGGACACTACGCATTCAATCAGGAGGTAATTTTCAATTCTGTTATGTGCATAAAAGTGACAAATTACTGAGGGAACCTAAAAGGTCAGCATTTTTGTTGTTCAGTATGTAAATTAAGAATTCCCTACTCAGATCTGCTTAATTAAAATAGGGGTTGAAAATAAGCTTTTATTTGGTTTTAATTTAAAAAATATACATTTGCATAGTTTGAAGTGTATACATGATGGCAAAGAATGTAGAATGAAAAGGAAGTTCCCTCCCACTCCTATCCCATAATCAACTTTGCAGACCAGCAATAATCACCATTATCAGGTTCTCATGGAACCTTCCAGAAATATGGTCTAATAAGCACACAGCTTTCAAAATATAGTTAAATGGTGGCAACAATCAACTCAAGCTTGCTGGGAGAATGTAATCTATTCAAATTTCATAGAACATATTATAGCCTAATTTTTTATTGCTAGTGACATTTGCAATGCTTTGAGGAACCACTTTTTGGGGACAGAATAAGATTTTGGAGTTGTTTTAAGATAAAACAGTATTTCAATGCAAGATACTAAGAAATAAGAAAGCGGCATCAAACTGAGTGTTAGTAAAGGCATAATGAGAAAATTACCTGATACGCTCCTTAATATATTAAAAGGCTTAAGACTCTAATAAAAACAAAATGATTTTCCTTTTAAGCAAAAAACATAAAGAGAGCCTACAAATACCACGAGAAGACTGGGTTTACACAGTGCGAGTACATTGACAGTGTGTATCCCCCACAATGCTAACAAAAATTTTCAATGTAAAAACTTACAAATTCCTATGCATGCAAGTGTGTGAATTCAGTTTTATTAAACCAAATACCAGGATTATGAATATTTGTCATTTATAGAGCATTTATAAAGCATTAAAGTCTTTGAAGAGCTGTTGTGTTAATCACAAAATTCATTCAGCTTTTAATTCACAAAATGTGATCTGATCAATCCAGTCCTATTCAACTCAACGAGAGTTTCTAGTGTGTGTCCTGCACTACTCTCAGTATTAAGAGATGACATGAAGGAAGCAAAACTCTCATGGTTGTTGTACCTGTGGCCCAAGCCTGCAATAAAAATAAAGCCTATAATCTTTAACAAAATTGGAAACTAGAAATAGCACAATGGTTGCTATGGACAGATTTGATTATAGGTTTATGGTTGACACAGCCACTTGAATTGCATCCAATAGAGGAGCTTACAAAGAGCATTCTCAAGTGGAATTCAAATGAATCAAGCTTAAAAATACTAGCTTTATTGAGCATTTACCACCTATCAATCACTGAACTAAGAAATTAATGGAATTAAGTCGTTTGCTCCTCACAATGTCCCAGTGAGAGGGAAACTACTGTAGCCACACCAGACAGATGAGAAAACCAAAGTGAGTGGTTATTTTTACTTCCCAAGGTCTGTATTTGCTAAGGAGTAAAGCTGTGGTTTCAAACCTCGGTAGGAGCCATTCATACTAGATCTCCCAACACAGTCCTGTTTGCAGAGATTGCAGTCCATTACCCACTCGTGAACTCAACTCCAAATCATATACCCTCTTACCTTTTACTAAGAAAATATCACAACCTCCCTTTAAATACCTAAAGTATTTAAGCATTACACTTGATATTTTAATCCTGGTGTTGATTTTGAAGTCAATGTTTTAGTTTAAAATTGTAACTTTTGTTTTAAAATCTGAAAGATTACTTATGCCAAATTTCTGAACAGTACCAGATTTTCACTTCCGGGTAACTGTGATATACTTCTGAAAGCTGCCCAAGTGACTGAACCAAGTTGGTAAGCTCTCCTGTTCTCCACAACAGTCTGGGGTCCTTCTGCTTTCCGGCATCTTGCTCAGTCATTATTGACCACTAGCAAGAGCTCTCCAGACACTATGAAACATGCAGCTCACCAATTCATCACTTAGCCACGATTACCCATGTATTAAACACCACATTCCAAGCACTTTAAAGCCCATTATATCTCAGCTAAATACCATAAAAGAATCCTGTTCTGAAAAGAGATTTGTCCATGACCGACCAGTGGGGACATAGGAAATCTTACCCACGTTTTTATCAGAGGTTTCATTGATTTAACAGTTTTCTATTTTAGCCTCCATTTTAGACCGCATTGCGACAAAGGACTTCCTAATCAATAAAAATGTGCCTTAAATTATTAAAAATTTCAAGAAAACCCATCCATCTTGATTCTCTGGATGAGGTAAAGACTACTAAAAAAATCAGCAACTGTTTTCATTAAGATGTATTTCCTGGGTTAATACCTTTAGTACCTTAGGCTGGCAAATTATCATCATTAATTTGCTTGATTCTAATTCTTCTTAGCTAAAACAAAAAAGTTTAAGGCCAACTCTAACTCCACTAAGTGATACCTCATAATAAAATGCTAATTTCAACATTTTATAGGCAAATTGTAAAGACAGCATGGATGCAATATTGTACTCCTGGCGCCCTCTAGTGGGTGTAGTTGGTTTCAAGGATCACTTGCAAGGTTTTACTGAAACCTGCCTTAGGAAGGAATGAGGCATCCCTTCACCCTATGCTCTGTCCCCTCTAGTTTCTCCTCCTTTACTCTCTGGTCTTGTTCAGCTTCCCAAGATATGATGACAATGTCACTCAGTGTTACAGTAAATTAAACTTTATTTACAGGAACAGGTGTTTATTTACAAAACAGCTACACCCATTTACTTACATATTGTTTGTTGGCTTTTGTGCTATAATGGAAGAGCCAAGTAGTTGCAACAGAGACTAATGTATTATCTGCCACTTCGCAAAAGTTTGCCAAGCTCTAGTCTATGAGCATAACACCATTTCTGTCAACACTCTGGCTAGGAAGGACTGGATTGTATCAAATATGCTTGGGAAACTCCATGAGTGCACATGAAACCTATTTATTTGAGCAATAAAGAAACCTCTTTAATTTCATCGTTCCTTAATTAATTTAGCCAGGGAACTCATTTTTTACTAACGCCTTTAACATCTTATCCAGTGGAACACATTTTCGTAAATACTGTTTTATAGTATTGTGCTTAAAGACATACATCTTCTTACTGTTCTGATTAATCTTCTGTCTTCACCTACTTACACTGTGATCAAACATTGTATTGAGTATACTTTAAGAACATTTTAGTTTCAACTTTAAAGAGCAATCATGATAGACGCCAGTGCCCATTCTTTCTACACTCTGGTAAGAATCATGTCGCTTTTGAAGCACAGTAATTTGTTTCCAGACCTTAATTAAAACTTCCTAACACAAAGGGACACAGAAACCCAACCTTATCTTTTCTATGCATTCCTTCCATTTGACACAAAACTGTTCCTCATTGGACTATGTGTCCTAACGGAAACTTCTAAGGTACCAGGTGTACTTTGGGCTTACTCCTCAGCCTATAAACAAACCCTTTGCCCTCTACTTGTTGCAAGGTTTCTTGAAGCTCTGCTCTAGGGCTGTATAGCCCCCACTCCTGCTAGTCCCACCAGCACTCCTCACCCCCTCTGTAGGCTCTGTTCCTGTTCCCATTCCATTTAAGCCTTGCCCTTACAAGCTGCCTGGCAAACCTTACATTATAAAAATGCTGTAGTTTGGGGTATGCCATTAGGGTACCTACATGTATTTGCAGTTTCCTGGATTCTCCTGGAAACAGACCTCAGGGTATGATTCTCTAATGAAAGAATTTCAGTTGAAAGTTATTTGGGCTACACAAGCCTCAAAATACTCAACATTGTCTTTTAAGTAGCTGATTTATAAGGTAATTTCTGTTAGAAGGCATTTCCTTAGCTTCGTGATTAATGGTCCCTATTCCTACAAGGCCCCATGGAAGAGCCTCAAATGTCATGCCTATCATCAGATCTGTTCTGCCAGCTCCCTTGTTGAACACTTTTACAGTTAGGGTCAATTTCCTCTGTTTACAGTGATTTTGACTCGCCCTTAAGCCCTCTATCTTCTATCCACAGCCTTTCTGGATTCCTGTGTTCCCCTCCTTCATTCACCACAAAGGCTTAGAGGCTTGAATTGAGATAGTTAGAATTTAGTACTAACTTTTTCATTTACAGATAACTTGAGATTAGTAATCTCTGTCTAGTTACACTAAAAGCATGAAGTTTAGTGTGGTTTCACTTGTTCTTCCCATTGATTTGCATAGTTATTTGGGGAATGAATGGAAAAATTCCCATTTACACAGCCACCACTGTCTTAAGGCAACCTAAAAGTAGTCAACTCCCAGGTTTTATCTGAAAATGTCTTAGTTTCACTTCCATTCTTGAAAAGTGTTATTGCTCAGTTTGGTATTCTGGCTTAACGTTGTTTCTTTCAACCCTTTGAAGTTGCCCCACTATCTTCTGGCTTCCAATATTTTGGTGAAGTTTTGTCTTCTGTATTCAAGACTATTTTTTCTTTTTTTTAAAAAAATATATTCACTATTTACTTTTGAGAGGTGAAGGGAGAAAGAGGGAGAGAAACATCAATGTGTGGTTGACTCTTGCACACCCCCTGCTGGGGACCTGGCCTGCAACCCAGGCATGTGCCCTGACTGGGAACCAGCAACCCTTTGGTTGTCAAGCTGGTGCTCAATCCACTGAGCCACACCAGCCAGGGCAAGACAATAGTCTTTTCTCAGGTCTTTAATTTCCAGCAATTTCACTATGATGCATCTGGATACACTGGTTTCTCTTTGTTGTTTGGAATTTACTTAACTACCTGAATGTCTAATTTGATGTCCATCTTGGAAAATTCTCAGATTCTCTTCAAAAACTGCCTTTGCCCTATTATCTCTCCTCTTTCAAGGGCTCCTAACAAACAGGTAAGGCTTTCTCACTGAATCCAGTATGTCTCTGACCTTTTTTTCACCTACTTTCCATCCTTTTCCACTCCTTGCTTCAGATTAGATTATTTCTCCTGACCTATACTTACTGCTTCAAAGTCTGTCAAATATAAGGTTCTGCCACTCAGATGCTGCTTCTTAAGTGGTCAAACACTCCAAGGCAAGGTAGTCCCAAATGATGGTCTCATCTCTCTCAACTTTCTTCTGAATTTCAGTCCTCTAGTAATTGACTATATTGGTAACACTTTGTTTTTAGTGAGATTTTTTCTTCTATTTTGTTCAAATTTTTTACTCTTCTTCAGCAGGAATGCTAAATTACCGGTTCCATAACCAGCCCCAGAGTCTTCAATGTGGTAATTTTTAGTAGGTATAATAAACATTGATCTTCCTTTCTCCCAGGGTATAAGGATCTCCAAACTTGTTACTGGGCACCAGACATGACACATTTAAAGACAATATTAATTTGCTCATGTATCACAAGACCACAAGGACTGTAGGAACAACTACTTCACTTTTAGAACCAAAAATAACGCATTCTCAGGAAATTGTTTGGGTACCTGCCATAAAAATATGACTGGCATTCTTTTTAAATAAAAAATATACTAGGTCATCAGAATGAAAAAAAAAAAGCATCTAATAATTCTATACAGTGAATAGCATGTCTTTATTCTATTTACAGTACATTTGTTATAAATATAATACACTTTTGAAAAGCTTATTTTTAATTAACTTGAGATTTATATTTTAAACAGATCAACTCAATTGTTAAAGTTACATAATAAAGAATATGATAATTTAAATGACAAAAATCTCATATTGTGAATAGTGCACACTGAAGTGAAGAAAAAGTCAAACTCCTTTCAAAACTATATTCAAAGCATCAGAAAAATTTCTTTTACAAAGTCATGTATAAGCCATAAGAACCACCAGATACTGATGTACGATGATTCTATAACCAAAGTTCAAAACTGATTTTAGAGAACTGTGTGAAGCAAGATAGGAAAATTTGTATTTAATACTCTATTAAACTTCACAGTAAAGCTGGAACTTGACTAATGGCTTAACCGGAGTTTTGCCAACAAGGCCTTCTTTTCCTTCTGCAAAATTGCCTCCTAATGTTTGTACCCATTGACAGTTGTAACAGCAGACTCAGACGCTGGTTTTTAAGACGGGGCTTAATAAGGTGCATGGGTACGTTGAATTCTGTATTATGAGCATGTAAATTATTACCAGGTTTCAAGAAATACAAGAAAAGAATATCAGTATTCTCAGTCCAATGCGCTTTGCATCATCAACAAACTGTCAAGTATTCTGCAGTGATCTGATACCAACCTCCAGAACAAGTCAGGTATTTCAAATACCACTGTAAAACCCAGTCAGTAAAATAAAACAATTCCTGTGGCTTTCAGTACAACTTTACAAGTTGTCACACATTATTAATGATGATCAGTGCAGGCATGGAGTTCTGCTGACTTGTTTCAAACACTGTAACTTGGTCCGATAACTTGGCAAATACCCTAAAAGTTCCAAGGTTATAAACACCTGTATGGACAAAGCATGCTTTCAGCTGCAAACTGTGAATCTCCTCGCCTTTAAGCTGAAGTTTATATTGTGTTTGTCCAAGCCATGTAAATGATCCATGGATTTCCAATGATTCTGGACTAAAAAAGGAAGAAAAGGGTAAGTTGGAGGGGCTTTTTCTTTATAATTTTCCCCCCAAAGTCCCAGTAATACATCCCTTTCATCTAGAAATTTTATTTTTAGAAATTTTATGAAGCCAATTGCTTATTAATAATAATAATAATGGCAATGCTGTTATTATTATTATTGCTATAACAGCTAACATTTATTAATAATTACTATGTTGTAGGTAAGAGATGAAGAGTAAATTATCTTATTTAACACTCAAAACAACAGTTAGTAAATGATGGAACCTCATTTCAAACCTGAGCTTTTAACTACCACTTGGTTATCCATACATAAAAAATATGTGTATACAAAAATGCTTATAATACTAAAACTGTTTCTAATACTGAAAACTGGAAAGAACCCAGTATCTACAATAAAGCAATAGTTACTTCATTTATAATACACATAGTCACACACAGAATGCATTTGGACTTCAGAGAGCTGCTTCAGATCCTGTTTGGGATGTTACATAATAATCAGTATACGTTTCACATTATTTTTGTAAATATCCGAAAACTCTGAATTCCAAAAACCATCTAGCTCTTGGATTACTGGATATAGAAGTATGTGCCTGCATTTTTAAAGATTATTTATTTATAATAGGGGAAAAAACAAAAAATAATAAGCATTTTCTCACAAACTTGCTGGTTTTCAATTTTAGAGTTCTTTCTCACAAACAAACTTTTACAAAAACATTTAGCTCCAGCCAAACTAATTTGCTGCTTTTGGAAATGCCTTCCATTTTGTCACTACGGTAATGCCACTCCACGACTTTCCTCTAACACATCTGTAACACCAAACGACAACAACAAATCCAGGGAAGCCTGAATAAACTTCATCTACATTAGTAATTATCTGCCTAATTTCAAAATATTAAATTGTTCAAATCAATCTTAAACTACAAATAATCTTGCACTAAATAATCTTTACCTTGTGGTTTTATGCCGAAGATCAACTATGACATCGACATCAGCCTTAGAACAATTGGAAAGTAAAAGGGTGACTGGTACTAAACAAAGGCTAGGGAAGAAAAACAAACAAACAAACAAACAAACAAATTAGCTGTGTTTCTAAAAAAACCCCATACAGCAACTTTCAAGAAAATAACACTTAAACATACCTACTAGAGCATAAGCTCCTTGAAACAATTAGATTCAAGAAAGGAAAAAAATTGAGTCCCAAAATCAATCACTTAAGACAAATTGTATAAATAAGAAGTAAAGCATATTAATACATTGAATAAATATCAGAAAATACACATCCACACAACCACTTTATTTCAATTTATTATTGCTAATCTTAAAAATCTAAAATATTTCCTGGTGGTTATTTCTCAAAATGTAAAAGAGAAGTAAATAATCTCAACTACAAAAGATCAATGGAGAAAAAAATCACAAAAATGCCAACAACTAACCCTCTTCTCTCCTGTTTCTTCAAAATTACTTTGAGAACTTGGCCCAGAATGACATTTGCTTTCTATCAAATTTGCATAAAAGCCATTACGTTTTGGAGAATATGAGAATTACTTCTATGTAAGTTATACGAAGCGCCCTTTCAAGTAGACATATCTGCACAGGTAACGTAGTTTCTGGTATCACTTTATAAATAATAAATTAGCAAAGCAGAGGAGAAAAAACAGGCAGTAACAGAAGAGGTTGTATGAACAAACTGGTATAGATTTCAAATCAAGAACATAATAAATGAACATAACCTGTGAATAAATGAAGCTGCGTTATATACTATTATTTATAGTTTACCCTATAAACACAAAGAACAAAGAGAAAGCAAAAAAAGAAAAAATAGTAACCTTATAAGCACTCACAGAAATAACTAAAATTCTGTTCCAATGTTTTATGCTTTCAAAACTGTAAATAACAACTTGCCCTAAGCAAAACATATCCTTAGGATGCTCTGGTGCCATGCTCTTACCTCCCCCAGGAACTTCTCACAGGAGAAGAAGGCAGCAAGACTGCTGAGTACATTTCCAGTCTGAAAGCACCTCATTAAAAAATTGTATAATTTGAAACCCAAAGCAAAACCTCAGGAACTTTTGCTTTTATTCCCATTTGATCCTTAAGTATCAAATTCTCCATGTCTTACCTAAATGCTTCTAGTAAAAGAAAAAATGTAAACATCTAGATGTTCCCTAGCTCCAAACCACACTCATCATCTTTGTCCCTCTACTTCCTCCATTCAGTGTCAGTGAATAGCACGCCCGCCCACCCCAGCAAGTCTTAGGCATGACACTCAGTGCTTTTGCAGTTGGAATGGGGGCTACTGCCTCGACAGCCCCCATCCCCATTCCTTATTTTCTATTATTTTTCATCAATTCCTGTCCATGTTTTCTCCCACATATCTCCAGAACCTGGTTACTTCACTCCATCTTCATTTTCCTTACAAATACAAGTAACCACGTCTCTTCATTTACTGTGACAGACTCTGAATCAGTCCCCCGACACCATTCATTCTTTGCACCAGGTAGTTCTCATACCTGGTTGGTGTTTCTCGCACTTGGGCATACACCAGAATCACCTGGGGGGCTTGTTAAAAAACATTGCTGGGCCCCACTCCCAGTTTCTGATTCAGGGGTCTGGAGTGTGGCCCAAGATCTGCATTTCTAACAAGTTCCCATACGATAACGATGATGTTGGGTTGGGACCACATGTGGAAAACCACTGCTTTATACAAGTCTTTCTAAGATCTGATGAGCCACCAACAGTGCCTAGGATCAAACTGCTGACAACTATTCCCTCACCACTAAAATTTGGCGTTATTAAAAGCATGCGGTCTAGAGTTAGGCTGCTAATGGTCAAATACCAGCTCAGCTCTGTACCTCAGTTTTCTCAACTGTAAACTGGGAATAATAGCTGTACCTACTTTTTAGGTTGTGGTGATTAGTTAGCTAAGATCAAATATGTTAAGTGCTGAGAATAATGCTTACCACATTCCAAACCTCTATATACCTTGTCTGATTTTATTTTGAAAGTCTATGGCAGCTAAACCCAGTATGACTCGTATCTTTGTTATCACCCGGTCACAAAAATGATAGAATACTTTTTCCTTGTTTTTCACTTCATGATAAACCTGCTCAACAAAAGGAAGCATTTGGCAACTGAGGTGGCTGAGGCACTATCTTTAATCACAGCAGCAACATATAGTAATTGTAGTAAAGGGTAAATTACTTAAGATCAATATCTATACACTTGATATTATTCTAAACGTCTTCTTCAATATTTGTGTTAATGCCATTGTCAAAATAAATAAATGTGTGTGTGTGTGTGTGGTATAATAATTTTTAACAAAACCGTCAAACCTTTTTTGATGAAATGGATGATTAAATGATTCTGGATAGTGAAGACTTGTTTTAATGAGATTAGAAAGTTGCTCTACGGATGGTCTCGGAGAGACTGTAGTGTTTTCTGGCCTGAAAAATTTTAACAGTTCCATTTCTGGTGGCTCCTGAGAAAAGAATAGAAAAAAACATAAGACAATTAAAAACACTACCTTGTTATAATAAAGAATAATGTATACAAACAAAAAAAGTTAAGAATCAATAAAATAAAGCATGAAAAATACTATTTTTGCTATTATTTAAACAAACGGTTGGAATCATTTACAATATAATCTAGGATAAAGAAACTAAGATCTGGCCCTGGCCTGGTGGCTCAGTTCTTTGGAACATCATCCTATGCACCAAAATGGCTGCAGGTTCAATTTCTAGTCAGGGCACTTATCTAGGTTCCAGGTTTAATCCCCAGCCAGGGTGCATACGGGAGGCAACCAATCAATGTTTCTTTCTCTCTCACGCTGATGTTTTTCTCTCTCTCTGTCTCTCTCCCTCCCGCCCTCTCTAAAATCAATTAACATATACTGTTGGGTAAAAATTAAAATAAACAAATAAATAGAAACTATGATGTGAAATCATTCATTCATTCCCTATTTATCATGTGCTAGAGGAGTTAAGCAAGAATTCCATCAAGTTCACATTATTAGCTCTACAATCTTATGTAAGTTATTTAATATGTTAAGATAATTTCCTCATATGTGAAAAGGGGTTCTTAATAATATCAAATGTTGTGGTTCTCATGTGGTAAAACTGCTTAGTACTCAGTCTATAGTTATTCAATTGTATTGCATCTTTTTTAATACTGGAAATAGCACTGGCTGGTGTGGCTAAGTAGTTTGAGTGCCAGCCCGTAAACCTAAGGGTTGCCGGTTCAATTCCCAGTCAGGGCACATGCCTGGGTTGTGGGCCAGGTCCCCAATAGGGAGCGCATAAGAGGCAACTACACATTGATGTTTCTATTCCTCTTTCTCCTTCTCTTCCCCTCTCTATAAAAATAAATTAATTAATTAAATCTTTAAAAAATAGTTGAAATACAATTGCCTTAAAATTTTATTTCGAAAATATATTACTGTGTTTTATATGTTATAGTGCTTCAACTATTAACTAAAGGGTTAATATGCATGTCAAAGTATTAACGCTGATGGTGTCAGGCACACTGTATACGTTTCAATAAATATCATTATCATTTAAATGAAAATACAGAATAACATCCCATTTCTACTACTTTTTTCCCTTGGTTACTTTTTCTCCATTTTCATTCACCTTCCAGGAAAATTTTGATTTTTAATTTCCTGCTAGTCAATATGGATTCTGATCTATACCAGGGATTGGCAAACTACAGCCCATTAGTCAAATCCAGCTTGCCTCTTGTTTTTGCAAAGAACTTTTCATTGAAACATAGCAACAGCCTATCTGTTTGCTTTTGTTGCTTTTGGGCCCCAACAACACAGATGAGTAATTATGATGAAAACCTTTATTATCTGGCTCCCCCCGCCCCCCCGAAAAAGCTTGCTGATCCCTGATCTATACAGTTGCAAAATCAAGAACTAAATATGCTTTTTCCATATAAGTCAGAAAAAAAGTGACTAGAGGTCTATGACTGGAAGAGAGGAGTATACTTCAAGGGAACTGGTTATATTTTATTTCTTAAACTGGGTCCTAAATATATTGGAGTGCTCTTCAATTTATAAAATTCAATGAGCTATTTACTTTGTCTATTTATGTTATACTTTATCAAAAAGTTCAAAACATATATTATTGTGTAATGTATTATAGTAATCAAAGAAAATAATATATTGTTTGAGACTTTAAAAATTATACTGAATAAATTCCCATATAACACCTATCAGGAGAAAAACATGTAAACAATGCTACAAAAGGAGACTAAAAACTGGAAGCTAATTCACTGACAGGATATTCTCAGTTTCTCTCTCTCCCAGGTGAAGCAGCTTAAGAGTAGCGAGGAGTATATTCACAATCCATGCTACAGAATGGATTGGATTTGTACCAGTAGTTTCATAAGGATTTCATTTGACTTTATGAAAGTTCAGTCCCAAGAAAGGAAGCTGTAAAGTACTATTATCTTTGTTTTATAAGCGAGTAGGTAAGCTAAAGTTCATCAAGTTATGCAAGCAATTTGCATAAGGTCATCAATCTGAAATTCTTTAGACTTCAAATCTATTACTCACAATATAATAAAACCACCGTATCGCCCAAGCTTAGTTACATAAAGAAACTATAAAAAACTTCAAAGATAAAATACAAAGAAATTCAAGAAGTTACATACATAGTATATAAAATGGGAATATAACAAGGTTAGATTTTATAGCAATCACTTTGTTTCATATTCTAAGTGCCAATCTTGCCACTGTTTGAGATGTTCCAAATTATCAAAAGTTTATGGCATTTACAACTAAAACTCAGGATTTCTATATCAATCAAAGGGAAAAAATTATTTTCTTAAAATGAGAAATAGATATGGGGCTAAATATGATATATTCATTAAACCTAATGGAAAATTACCATTGCTAACTATCAAAATAAAAACTGATTCAAATTATAGAATCACCAGTGGAAGCTAAAACTAGTGGACCTAAGTAAGCTTGAGGACAAATCAGATATTTACGTAGTCTCAGGTTATCTCTCCACAAATTCTTTATTATTACAAAAGGAAAAACAATAACTTTACTGTGGAGAAACACGGCAAACAATATTTTAATCAACTGAACCATCACTGATAACGGGATAAATTATTATCATGTGCTTTATGATATAATACACTGACAAAGTGATAACATCACTTATGCAGTATTTTTACCATAAAAATCCATAATCTTAATCATGATGAAGCACAAGAAAAATACAGGGATATTATTATACATTAAAATAACCGGCCCACGGTCTTAAAAAAACGTGAAAGACATAACTGTCAAAGACTCAAGAAATTATTCCAGATTAAAGGAGACTGAAGAGACATGACAACTAAGTACAGTGTGTGATCCTGAACTGGATGCTGGATAGGAAAAAACAAATAGCTATAAAAATATTATTGAGAACCTTGGTGACACTTGAGTATGGACTATACATTAAGAGTATTGCATCAATGTTAAACTTTCTGATTTCAATCATGGTCTTTGTGCTTATGTGTAAGAGATTATCTTTGTTCTTAGGAATACTTAAGGGACAGGATGTCTGTATTCTTCTTGGAAGTAATTACTTGAATATGATCAAGAAAATAAATTAATATGTATGTATATAGAGAAAGAATGATAAAGCGAATAAGGGAAAACACTAACTATTTGAGAACCTGAGTGAAAGGTATAGAGTCCTTTCTACTATTCTTGCAGTTTTTCTGTGTTATTTCAAAATAAAAGTAGTCAAAAATAAAGGGGAGAAGAGCTTGAAAATAAATATCTATTATTTATAAATACAACATAAAGTAACTATTTGAATTACTGGACTAAATGTACTTAAATTTTGTTCGCAGTACTATGAGAACTTTTTGGAAAGAGTAAACAGTATGTCAGGAAAAAAGAAAACATGTTAGACACCATCGCCAGCTGCTGCACAACTCCAGAGGCCGTCCCTCACACTGTATGGTGTGCCCCCTGGAGTTCTGCAATGGTCTGGGTCTGCTACAACAAATAAGAAAATATAGAGAACGCTGCCCTCTCAAACTAACCAATTCTTCATATAATATGAATTCTAGATTTAATAAGAGTATATTTTAGGAAACCGCAAGATCATAACAACTGCATCTCTTGTAAGTGCTAACAAATTTTAAAAGCAATTTATGTTCATTCATTACTTGCATCAGTCTTATGTCACCAAACCCAACTTAAATCCCAATATAAAAGTTTGTGCAAACCAGTCCTCACCAAAAATATAAAACCAGCCAAACAAAACCCTCCATAAGTTTACAAGAAAGCCCCAAAGCAAACTGTTATTACCTGTTTCTGAGGATATGAAAAGGCTTCTTTTCCTACAGTGTGAAGAATAACATGATGCTGACCTTCCAAAATAAGCTGCTTACTGTCTTCCACTACGTAAGCCTAAGATACAAAGCACAAAAATGTTACCCTGCTTAGCAGTAACCTCAGAAGCAACCAACAAGCTCTTTCCCGGCCACTGTGGAGATGCATGAAGGTAGAGGCTGAAGGTTGGGTGCATTCAACATTTGGTTCCACCAGTAACCCACTGCCATGACCAAGGAGGCATCGCTGCTAGAGGTGTAATGGACATTAATACTGCTTTATAAGAGGTGCTAAAGACCACCCTCATCCACAATGACTCAGCATGAGAACTCATGAAGCTGCCAGAGCCATAGGCAAGTGTCATGCCCATCTTTGTGTGCTTGCATCCAACTGTGATGAGCTATATATGTCATGTTGGCAGAAGCCCTTCGTGCTGAACACCAAATCAATCCAACTACAGATGATGACAATAAGAAACTAGGAGAATGGATTGGCCAATGTAAAACTGACAGAGAGGCAAAGCCCCTTAATGTGGTTGGCTGCAGTTATGTGGTGGTTAAGGACTACGGCAAAGAGTCTCAAGCCAAGGATGTCATCAAGGAGTACTTCAAATGCAAGAAATGAACAAATAAACTTGGCTTTTGTTTCTAAAAGAAAGAAAAGAAAAGTAACCAATGCAGTATTTGAGAGAAGGTAGAAATATTATGGCTAATATCTATCAATTACCAACACTCATGGTTGTGTCAGCATTACTACTTTTATTTATTCACTGAATCTATAAAGTATGTGTCAAAATCTGTTTTGCATCAATATAAGTGCTGGCTTGGGTATTTCAGAGATACATCTTGAATTCTTTTCCAATTTTCTCTAGAGCTCTTAAGAAACTAGTCAAAAAACAAACAAACAAAAAAAACCAACAATGTCATTAACAACAAGCTTTTTTCTTTACTGGAATGCCAACACAAAGGCAAAAAGCTTCATATATTCTTGCTTTTGAAACACCCCAGGGTTTAATCACGTAGTAGAGTAAAATCAGTGAGTACAAACGTAAAAATATAAATGGAAATGTCACACCCTTAGAGATCTTAAATGTAAGTGCATATGCTTTTAAAAGAGGCTTTTTCCCCTAAGTAGTACACTGATTTCATCTGTATCAAAATACTTGTTCCAGCATATTAACTCTTCTCCCACTTGAATTGTTTCTGTCCCAGAAAAAATATAATCTGTAAGTGGCTAATACATTATTATTATCACATTATGCAAACACAAAGGCTTAATTTTTTTTGACAAATGCAACTTTTTTACTATTAGATTCAACAGAAAAATCACTCTGCCAAAATGCTACAAAAGTTTCTAAATGTTTATTTTCAATTTCTGTACTTGGAGTAGTACTGCAAAAAGGCACAGGACATCCCAGGATCTGCTCAGAATCTTTCCATGCATGACCCAGAAATGCAGGAGTTAATCACCTGATGGGGTGACCTTTAATCAAGTCAAGAGAGGATGATAGCTGATAGACGAGGTCTTCAAACATGTCATACTTCTTTTCCAGTAGTCTAATGGGACTGAGTAAAAATGACCCACAGACATGGCCTAATTCTGAAATGCATTCTCCTCCCTGCACAAAGGCTTAACTTTTTAAAACAAACCTTTATTTTTAGTTAAGATTGGTTAGGAGTTGTAATATACCCATTTTCCATTTTTTTCCACAAAAAGTTGCCCAAGCTCTGAAGTATTCTCCTGGATCACGTTTTATTCAAGAGTCTTATGTTTCCTGTGTATCCCATTCCACAACTTACATGAATCTTCAAGTTTTTTTAATTCAATAGTCATTTTTGCATAATCTAGTGCCCTCATTAAAGAAAACCTACCACTTTTTTCCTATGAGTAAGTAATAAACATATCAGGTACCAGCCACGACCAAACTGTATCTCATTCTTTAATCTATGTCAACTTCCATTTTCTATAGCCAAGGAGCATCACAATCTTCCATAGGTTTCTTCTTCATGTGATCAGCAATACTAGTAGCAGGTTTTATTCACGGCCATTTTTTAAAAAGGTAACACTTTTCTCCCCAACCAAGGTTACCATGGACTTAACAGTGAGTACAGACTACAAAGCATACATTACTCAAAATGCTGTCCCAGAAATATCATAAACTGTTACATGGTAGAAATCTGTGGAATGACAGCCACCAAAGCCAAGGGTCTATTGTATGTTCATTTAATGGTGTGCAGTTGGTTTACATTAGGGGTAATACTGCTGAGACTGAAAATAGGATTCTTTTTATTCTAAACTTCAAGAACATTTGATTTCAAGCTAATAATGTGTACCTAATACTGTTAATATTAACACCTTCTATAATCCCCAAAAGTATCGATATACTTAAAAGTAGATTGAAACATGAAAAGAAACACTCATGCCTGCTTAGTTTCAAAAATGTTTACTAGACATGTGTGATTTAGTAAAAAGAACACTCTAGAACATCTAAATCCGTTTAAAATACCTGTACTGATCATCTACTATGGTCATACCTTTATGTGAGCTCTTTTATCAAACACCACAAAATCAAACCTTTTGTCAAACAACACAAAATCAAACCTCACACAGTTCAGGTGAATACCACTCACTGGTCAGGATCCTTCATTTCACTGTAGAACCATTACATATGCATATGTATGCCAAATTGTGATCCAAAATGGCAGCGGATTAGGTGGATATTTTACTCACCTCCTCCCAAAACTAAACTGTAATTACAACTAAAATACAGAACAATCAACCTGAATAATTAACTGAAGACTAGTTGAACAGAAGTCTTACAATTAAGGATTGTAAGAGCCACATCAAGACTGATAGGAATGGTGGAGATGCAAAAAGGGCTGGCCCTGCTCCCGTGGGCTGCGGCAGAGATTTCAGAGGGGTATCTCAGCTGCAAAGGTTCCCCCTGAGGAGGTGGGGTTAAGACCCCATGCTGGGTTACCCAGCTCAGAGAAACAGAGTTGGGAAGGGGTGCCCACATAACATCTGGATGAAAATCAGTGGGGATTCTGTCTGCCAGGGAGACATGAGTCTGCTAGCAAAAGTACCCTCCTATAGGGCCTACACACAAAATCTCATCTGCAGCCACACATCTAGGTTCTGGGGGAGGGAAGGTGTAAGGGAATGAAGTTGTGTGAGGAAAGGCTGGGGTTTGCAGCTCTAGGGAGAGAGCTGATGGGACAGCCGCCAGGACCCCTGTGCTGAGTCACTCTCTGCACCACAGAGGCCATCTTCCTTAGGTGGAGCACTCCCATCCTTACGGCATCACTCTGGGGGAACGCAGCAGCTCCCACCCTTTGGACTCCTTGTCACATCCTGCAGGACTCATACCCTGCTAAGGATTCAGTTGTCTGTGTTGGGGTATATAAATCTGGGCACACTCAGGGGCTGTCAACAGCTAAGAGAGGTGGCTTTGGAGCAAGGGTCATTCCACCCACTTCCCCATGAACCTGACTAGTGCATATCCTCCTAACAAAGATCTGTTAACCCTACCCCCAAGGCTCCAGATGGCCCAACCCTCTCTGCTGGTGACCCCATCCTGCCAAGGACAGGGCAGAATCTCAGACATACTGAGTTGTGTGGCTCTGGGGTGGGGACAACTCCTTCCACCTTCCCCCAAGCCTGACTGGCGCCTCCCACTACTGGGAAATCCATGAGTGCCACCCCACAATTTGCAGTGGCACCATCCTGCTGAGATCAGTCTCCTGATATAATCTTAAGTAGACTGGGTTATGTGGCTCTAGGGCAGGAACACAAGGTCCATTCCAGGAGCACCAAGATCAAGTGATTAAGAAGACTGTACCACTGGGTTCTACAGGGTACCTACTACATAAGGCCATGCTTCCAAAACTGGGAGTCACAGCAGACTCACTTAATACACAGAAACAAACACAAAGGGGCAGTCAAAATGGGGAGACAAAGAAAAATGCCCCAAATGAGAAAACAGAATATCTAGAAAAAGAAGTAAATAAATGGAAGCAAGCAACTTACCAGATATAAATGTCAAACCAATGGTTATAAAGATGCTCAAGGAACTTAGAACTTTGACAAAGAGATAGCTAGCACAAAAAGGACATAGAAACTATAAAAAAGAACCAGTCAGAAATAAAGAATACAATACAGTGGTACTTCGGTACTCATCGTTAATTCATTCTAGAACTCGTGACGAGTGCTGAAATCAATGAGTAGCGAATGGAGTGAGCGATGAAGCATTTTCTCTTGCAGGGAATGTCATGATTCATACAAGTTCTAGCAAGTATGACAAGTCCCAAGCAAGCACCAACTGCTGAAACATTTTTGAATCATCAAAATGTGACAAGTGCAGGGTTTGATAGTTCTGAAGCCATCGAGTACTCAAGTATGACTGTATCTGAAATAAATATACTAGAATGAATAAACAGTAGGCTGGATGAAATAGAGGATCCACCAGTACTTTGGAAGACAAGGTAGCCAAAAATAATCAAACAGAGAACCCACCCCCTACCCCCAAAAAAGTTAAAAAGAGGATAGTATAAGGAACCTTTAGGACAACAATTTAGCATAACAACATCTGCATCATAGGGGTATCAGAAGGAGAGAGAAAGCAAGGGATCAAGAAACTATTTGAAAAAATAATGACAGGAAATTCCCTATCCTAGTAAAACAAAAAGTCACAAAAGTTCAGGAATGGCAGAGTCCCAAGCTATACTACAAGGCCATAGTAATTAAAATAGCATGGCACTGGCATAAAAACAAACATATAGATCAATGGAACAGGACAGAGAGCCCAGAAATAAACCCACACCTTTATGGTTAATTAATATTTGACAAGGAGGCAATAAAATACAATGGGATAAAGACAGTCTATTCAATAAATGGTGTTTGGAAAATTGGACTAATGTGTGCAAAAATAATAATAAACCAGATTACCTTCTTACACCATACACAAGAATAAATTCAAAATCTATTAAAGACTTAAATGTAAAACTCAAAACCATAAACATCCCAGAAGAAAGCATAAGCAGTGAACTCGTACACATTTCTCGTAGCAATACTTTTCTGGTATATATTCTCAGGCAAGGGAAAGAAAAGAAAAAAATACACAAATGGGACTATGTCAAACCAAAAAGTTTTTGCAAAGCAAAAGAAACCATCAACCAAATGGAAAAAACAACCCAATGAATGGAAGAACATATTCACCAATTATACATCTGATAAGGGTTAATATCCAAAATCGATAAAGAACTTATACAACACACACACACACACAAAACCAAAAACCACACACACCCCTAAACAATTCAACTCAAAAAATGGGCAAAGGACCTGAATAGGCACTTCTCCAAAGAGGACACAGATGGCCAAAAGACATATGAAAAGGTGCTTAACGTTACTGTAATCAGAGAAATTCAAACTAAAACCCCCATGAGGTATCACCTCATACCTGACAGAACGGCTATCATCAATAAATCAACAAACAACAAGTGCTGGTAAGGACATGGAGAAAAGGGAAACCTAGTGCACTGTTGGTGGGAATGCAGACTGGCACAGCCACTGCGGAAAACAGTATGGAGTTACCTCAAAAAATTAAAAATGGAACTGCCTTATCACCCAGCAATTACACTTCTGGGAATATATCTGAAGTAACCCCAACCACTGACTTGAAAGAATATATGTACCCCTATGTTCATTGTAGCATTATTTGCAATAGCCAAGATTTGGAAGTAGCTCAAGTCCCCATTCATAGGTGAATGGAAAAAAAGCTGTGGTACATTTATTCAAACAATGAAATACGACTAGGCTGTAAAAAAGAAGGAAATCTTACTTTTTGCAACACCATGGATGTACCTGGAGAGTATTATGCTAAGTGAAATAAGCCAGTCAGAGAAACACAAATAGCATATGATTTCACTTACATGTGCAATCTAATAAACAAAGAAAATAGGAACAGGCTTACAGATAGAGAAAACAGGCTGACAGACTATTAGAGGGGAGGGGGACTTGGGGGCTGAGTGAAAAGGAAAGGGCGGTGGGCAGAGGTAGAAGAAGGCGGATAGAAGGTAGAAGAGTGGGGATAAATGGTGGCAGAAGGAGATTTGATTTGGGGTGGAGAACACACAATACAGAGATGATGTATTATAGAATTGTACACCTGAAACCTATATAATTTTATTAGCCAATGTCACTTCAATAAATTCAATAGAAAATAAAACATACATATACTATATATATAAGATACAAAAGGTTATGCTGTAAAAAGCAAGTCTGCTCTGTATTTATAGTTCAGGTAACTTTAAGGAAGACTAATGCCTAAACAATTTTATTCTGATCTGTCATGTATGAGTTTTATTTGGATATGATTTTCAAAAGAAAATAAAATTTTCGAATAATCTGGAAAACCTTAATACAAGCCAACAGTTAGATAATTATCAATTTGGTTGAGATAATAGTATTATCTCAATTAATTTGGTTGAGATAATAGTACTGTGGGGTGAATTAAACAAGAAAGCCTTTATGTGCTATAAGTACATACAGAAGCATTTACAGATAAAATATTATACCATTTAAAAAAATACACTACAGCATAAAATAAAGGAAGGTAAAAATAAAAAAACAAAGGAGACAGGGAAATGGAAAGATGAAAAATGAAGAGCAACAAATGAGTAATGGGTATCAAGAGGTTTATGGTGCTACTTTTTCCTTTTTATTTCAGTTTGAAAATGCCCACAATAAACAGTTTAATAATAATACTGGCTTTCATGAAGCTTATCATGTCTACAGTATTCTCAACACCATTTATAACTAATAACAGAGATGAAAGTGATCTAATTTAAATGAGTTCTTCCTTTATGCAAAAAAGTCATTATAGAAATGTTAAACTATAAAACAACTTCAATACTGAAACTGGAACATTTAAAAAGGAAAACATAAAGGGCAGGTTGCGGTTGTTCTTCAGCTTAAGAATCAAATATCTATAAGCAAAGTTTCCTAAAATAATATAACACAGACCTTCCATAATATGACCACGTTCAAATCCACCTCACTGCACTTCTGAATTAATCTCACAGCATCCTCTATTGACTGTGTTTCTGTATGCACCGATGGCTGGGCTTGCGATTTCCTTAGTTCAGAGGATAAACTTCGGTAAAAGAAATCTGCACATGGACTTGCTGAACTTATTATCTGTAAAAAGAAAAATCACTTGTCTACATAATTGTTTTCCATTAAATACACCCTGCCAAATCTATATTTCTATAACTTACACAAAGGCTTACTCAATAATTTCTTGTCAATTTGTTGAATATAGGGGGGGCCACATTAAGACTTGAACACCTAAAATATCTCGTACAAATTACACTAAATCTTAAAGATGTTACTTTAAAATAATCTACAATGCTGTGATATTAATCTGACCTTTCAAGCATCCAGGGAGGATGAATGGGTAGCTCTAAGAAAATGAATAAAAAGATAAACTGTAGAAAAGTATTTTTTTATTATTAAAATAACAGAAGTATTTCTCATTCAAATACTTAGAACACTAGGGCAATATCCAATCAAGCAGACTGCATATAGTATCACTGGTATTAATTTGGCTTTTATACTTGAAGGGAGAAAATATGAGAAAAGAATTTTAAATGGGCTCAGAACTATGAAGTTTCACTTAACTAAGGGAATATTGTATTTCATTATAAATTCTCTTATTTATGATTTCCTGAATTATATGCTACATTATATAGATGTTATGCTTCAAGTTAATTATTAATAAATATATACATTTGCCTCATTAGGAGTAATTTTTCCCCTACAGTTTTCTCATTTATCTGTATTACTTGTAAGTTTTATTTACTCAAGCAGATTCATCAAAAGGGAAAAATGCCTTTGTTTCTGTCTTCAATTCTCCTATCCAAAAGTATTTAGCAACAAATACAGTAAAAATTACAACCTGAATATAATTTAAGGGTCCTGATGATGTTTCTAGCGATGTCAAATTTAGAAATGAAAATAACAAAACAAACTAATGTAATCCTGAAAGCTAAATTCAAACGTTCAGGAAGGGCAGTATCTATAAAAGTCATACTTGTTTTGGAATTACTGGACTTTTGGTGCTCTGAGCTATTTCTGAATAGCTGCTTCTCCAAAATATTAAAAGACAGTCACAAAGTGTAAGTAGATGAAGGCAAATGATAATTAGGAATACAAAAGTATAAGGATGTTTGAAATTATCAAGAGAAAGAATAAAAGGAAGGAATAATAACACTAATAGGGCATAACTACATGGAATTTCACACCCTTGGTCCAGTTTTTTCCTTAGCAGGTTCCCAGATCACCTCTTCAGATTATCTGTAGGGCTGGTAGAAAATGCAAATTCCCATACTCCACTCAAGATCTAATGAATCAGAGGTTTTGAACATTTTTGAAATTTTTAAAACAATTGCTCTAGGGAATTCTTATAAATAATGAAGTTGAGAGTATCACTGCCCTAGACAGTAATACATTTAAAAATCACAAAAAAACCTTATTACTTGGGTCTCAAAACCATATAACATACCAAAATTCAAAGGACTATCATCTGTATGTTCCACTGTGACCACTTTCTCTGACAGTTTACATCATATAATACTGTTTCTTTTTTTAATCCCAAGGATTATACTTATTTCATGTGATCAAAAGGAAGTTAATTTTAACTAATTAAAATGGTATAAATCTATTTTTTTAAATGCTTTTACTTATTTTTCAAGAGAGGGGAAGGAAGGGAGAACCAGAGGGAGAGAAACATCAATGCGTGGTTTCTTCTCATTCACCCCCTACAAGGGGACCTGGCCCACAACCCAGGCATGTGTCCTGACTGGAAATCAAGTTGGTAATCCTTTGGTTTGCAGGCCAGCACTCAATCCACTGAGACACACCAGCCAGGGCAAAATGGTACAAATCTATATAGCATTTCTGTTCTGTTTTCCAGCATGAAGTCAAGTGTCAAAACCCAACAAAGTTCATCCAACAAATAATCTGGGGATTACTAAAGCAATAGTTTTGCCAAAATAAGCAGATATACCAGAACTCTGACTTTTAAAATCAAATGCTACTGTGCATATTTGCATACCTGTTCATTTCCAAAGATGATATCTGCAAAGGTGTATTTTTCTGATGACTGTGTGGCAACTAAAAAAAAAAAGGGGGGGATAAACAAATCATATCACTGGCATGAAATATAAAATGACCATTCAGAAATGTTAAAATAAAATAAATTTACCTTCTTTTTCCTTACATCGTATTGCCTTGAAGCAAAACTTTCCCTTTTCCCTACTGCCAAGTTTGGCATCTAGAAAGAAAAGAGAAAATTTCAAAAACCTTTCTTAGCTGATAACATGATAAAAGCAACTAACTCATTATTCAGAATTCCTCAAGCTGGAAAATAATGCATAATTATAATATTTATTTATTTCGTTAAATGTTTAATGAAAAACATCTTTGCTTTCATCTCAATGAAGTAAATCTAACTCTGCTCTTAAAAAGGATAAAACTAAATGTTCTTGAAACACATGTTCATATGTGTCTGTGTACGTGTGTGTACCTATCGATCTGACAGTACAGATAAACAGGAAGTGTGAAATATAAGAACTTGGAGGCAAAGTCTCACCACTCTACCATTTCTTCATTTCTTTTCAGTATTTCTTCATAATATGCATGATTTGTACCAGTACTGTTCTATGCATATACTTTGCTATGATGTATCTTTCCACCATTGTAAACACCTCTAAAATGCTAATATATTTTAATGACCACAAAATAGTCTTAATCACAGCTAAATCTACATTAAAGCCACACTGAATTTTGCCCTATAAGCACAATCTTGCAATAAACTGCTTTGACTATATGGATTTTCTCATATTGTAAGTTAATTCCTTCAGATAAATTCCAAAAATAAGAATCACCATGAGGCTAAGGGTTTAAACATCTTTATATCTTTTGAATATGTTATCATACAATACTTTCCCAGAAAGAGCAAATATCATTTTCCTAGCTTCACTCTACATTACTAGATAATCTCATTACTGGCAAGATAATAAACTGGTAGAAATATTCTAAAAAATAATTTGTCAATATATATCACAAGTATGCATATTCTTTTTTAAAATGTTATATAGGTATGGAAATACACAGAAGAGCATATCAGTACATATCAGTATAGTTACTGACAAAAAAACCCAGCTTTCCAATGGCAAAGGAAACAAAAAGAAAAACTTCCATTTTTAGTCTGTATGTTCCTATACTGTTTAAAATTTTGAAAGGGATCATGTATTCAGGTACTAATTTTACAAATGAATAAAAAAAGAAAAAATGCAAATAGGAAGGTGTGGAAGGGAACAAAAAAATGGAAAAGAATCAATTAAAATAAGTAATTTGATTTATAGTAACATCAACTAATGAAGGCACAACTTAATACTTAATAATGTTAATTATAAGAAAGACACCCATAACCTTAGATTATGGTACTACTCTGAAAAAAAAAAAAATCAAGCAATGAAGGTATGTCAGAATTTACTACAAAGAGAAAAACACACAAACCTTTGTTTTCAGAGAGATTTACAGATTTCTGTAACCTCCAGTGTTTGCTACTACTTGATACTTGTACTATATGGAATTCCTTAACACCTGCTTCACTCTATGAAAAATAAATGAAAGAATCATTGAGGATTTAGGAGTATTAACAGAGTATTTCAATGAAAACAATATTCACACTGGTACCAAAGTCAGTATCGATTAACATAAGATGAAAATTTCATTTTAAAATAAATTAATAATATACATTTCATGAAGTTTAAGTTACTTAAATCCCCTTTTTAATATTCTGAGAGAAGCCAACATTTCATCTAAGAAGTAAGTTTGGCCCTGGCCAGTGTGGCTGAGTTGGTTAGAGCATTACCCATAGACCAAAAGATCACAGGTTCGATCCCCGGTCAGAGCACATGCAAGAGGGGACCATTCAATGTTTCTCTCTCCCACTGATATTTCTCTCTTTCACATGAATGTTTTTCTCTCTCCCCCCTCCCGTTTCTCTCTCTCTAAAAGCAATAAAAAAAATATCCTCAGGCAAGGATTAAAAAAAATTAAGAAATATGTTTATAATGCATTCCTAGTGGAAAATTTTAAAGCACTAGAAGTATTCAGTTATTAGATCTATCATGAGTGACTCATGAGTTACTGGCAGTGTTTAACAGATCAAAAATTATTTGTTGTCAATTTTTAATCAGAACTTTATCATTTTTATTTCTTCTGATCTTTCTGAGCTATCCCATTCCCACTGAGGCAAAACAAACAAAATACTCACAATACAGAATCCCAATACACAGCCAATATACATAGAATAAAGTTATTTAAACTGCATATAATTTTTTATTCTCCTGAATAAGAGAAAATTTTAAATTAAAATTTCCTTCCTCTTACAAATAATGATTTTTTGGGAAAGATCATCAAAGCATTAATGCATTAATCCTAAATATCTTAAAAAGAAGTAATTTTACATATCTATGAAGCTAAAAATAAAGTACACTGTAGAATTAATAATATTTCAAATAAGTATCTGAACTGAATCAATCTGAAGCTAAGATTCTATTTTAATTATAAGATCACATTCCCTTCTTGTAAAAAAATTTTTTTTATTTCAAATACATAAACAGGAATGGTAAAATGTTTGAAATACTTTATTTTTTTCAAGACTTTACTTATTTTATTTTTAGAGAGAGGGGAAGGGAAGGTGAAAGAGTGGGAGAGAAACATCAATGTGTGGTTGCTTCTTGCATACCCCTACTGGGGACCTGGCCCGCAGCCCAGGCATGTGCCCTAACTGGGAATTGAACCAACCAGCCTTTGGTTCACAAGCCAGCACTCAATCCACTGAGCCACACCAGCCAGGGCTGAAATACTTTATATAAAGAAAATGGTACTGTCAGAAATGTATGTGAAGGGTTATCAAATTAATACCCAATGTGAAATCCTCATAGAACTTCATAAATTTAATTACACCAAGAAATTCTCAATGATGAGACTAGAAAATACTTTATGAGGTCTCCTCTGGGCTGAATTACTGGCATGTGGGGCTATATATCATATGAATATGTGCCATATTTATTCCACCAGGTCCTTTTTACTTAAAAAGATACTTAAAATTACAAAGCCAATACAAAATTAGGATTATTTCACACTCTATTCTACAAAAACACTCATAAATTCCGAGCTTACACTGTACTGTGAACAAAGAAAAAATCCATTACTAAAACAAAAGAAATACTTCAAACAGAATGCAAAACATTGAGTTTTAAACCAACTTACAGTATTGATATTTTCCACATCCACAAAGACTAGCATATTGCCTCCTCTGCCCTCCTCATCCTCAAGAGAATTACTTCTGCAGACAGTGGCTCGTACACTCAAAGATCGGCTGGTACAAATAACTGCTGTATGTCTTAATACTCTGTGACTGTAGAAAAAAGAATTGCAAATTTAATCTAAAAACCTCTCCCTGTGTTATGATTCTTTAATTCCAAATAAAGCTTTTAAAACCTCATCACTGTCAGGACCAAATAAACAAACAAAAAGAATACAATAAAGTAAAATTATCTAGTTGGCTTAAGTTCAATTTCTTCTTCTCAATTTGGAAGGATACTATTAGTCTCCCTGATTCTAGGCACTTTCCCTGCTCATCAAACTCATCTGTAGAGCACATGAAAATAATCATGTAGTAATGTCCTGATCATGTCACTTCTCTGACAGTGGTTTCAAAGTAACTGAACATCTACTAAGTAAACTCCAAACTTTCACCTGGCATTCAAGGCCCTCCACAATAAAGTTTTACATATCAAGGTTCATTTCCCTTTACTTCCTTAATGTATGTTTTACACTGTGGCCAAATTAGCTCATTCAGGTTGGAAATCTTGTGAATCTTCATTCATATATACAGCTTCATGAAGACCTACTATTCTCTTGCCTATCCCTCTTGATATGCAAATTCTGAAATCTTTACTTTCCTTGGAAGCTCATTTCACCTCTACTACATTCTACACAGTCTTTTCCTAATTGTCTTGGTCAGAGCACTCTCTGTCATCTTGAGGAAAATTAGCACTTACTGAGGATGTAAAATGTACTTAACGCTTACAAATACTATTTCATTTCTCTAAAAACACAGTATAATTACTTCTAGTTAATTTTGTAAAAATGACAAGGGCATTATCACTTAACTAAAATATTCTGCTACATAATATAATAGCCTACAGTCCTTGTGAGAGCCAGTTAGGTTTGATTTCTTCACTTATCCCCATTATAACACCACTCTACTCATCTGTTCAGCAAATACATGTACATTTTTTTCATACATTTCCGTGGGGCAGAGAGGGGCAGAGGCAAGGGCATTAGTATAGAAAGAAAGGTAAAATAATTTTCTTGAAACAGGATGACTGTAGACAGATTATCTTCATATACAAGGTGAATTTCATTATCATGTGGTAGTTCTGTCCAGAACAGCTAGTTGTATGAAAGAACCATGAAGTTGATAGATAGAGAAGCCACTAAAAAAGATTATTGTAGCCTTTTTTCACTTCTAGCCTCCTAGAACTCACAGCTAGCTACATTAGGAACAACCTCAAACATAAACATCAGACAAAATTGGAGTAATTTCTTAATGAACAATGGATGACATGTTAACAAATACCAACATGTTTATTTTAATTTGTGCACATATATTAAACGTGAAGGTTACATTTTTAAAAAGGTTTTACAATACTCACCGTACTTTAGGCTGCTTTTTAACACCTTCATAGTAAAACAGAAAGTTAATTTCATGGACACCTTCTTCATCAGGCCCACGTAACCACATTGGTAGCTGAACTGAAGCTCCAGGTAGAAGAACAGTGTCAGGAAGGGGAACAGGAATCACCTCTGGGTGACTTCCTGTGCCAATGCCAAAGTCTGTAGAAGAAGCTGATGATGTGAGTGCTGTACACACAGAGGTAGAATCTGTCACAACAGTCTTGTAAGCACTACAGTTCTCAGAAGCTGAGGGACTTAGTGGTGTTAGAATAGCCGTGTTACCACCAAAAGTAAAGAACTCTGGATGTTTACAAACAACCTTCAATCCAGTAAGAGGACATTTGCTGACATTGACAAATTCTACATATGCTTTTCGGATTTCTCCACAGAGGAGCCCTGTAGGAAAATGTATAAAGAACACCTGCATTGGAGGGAAAAAATATTATTATATTGTCTGTTAAAAATTCCAACCCCCTAATGAATGACACTTTAAGATGCTGTATTCTTTACGAACGGTTTGCAAATATTTTTATTAATTCTCTTTGATATTTCCCTGAATATGGTAATTTACAACTCCATTTAAGAAAAGAGGATGAGACAGAAACCTATGTTTCTCAGTCGCAGATTTCAGAGTTATGAATTAAAGGTAAAATGTCAATAACAAGAGGGTTACTGGCAAAACTTTCATAACTGTGTGGATTATGGACAAGAGAAGTCACAAGTAATTCAACATGGTTATATGAATAATCATCAGTCAAAAGTCCTTATCAATGTGAACCTGAAAAGTAGCTCAATTATTTATTTATACACCATTAAAATGAAAAAATATACTATAGGTCTTAAAAGGAAGAACACACATCCATCATTTCATATTCAGAATCTGAAAACCCCAAAAGCTCCTAAGAACCTTAAGCTTCAGTAACTCATATGGAAACAAAAGCTGACTCAATTAATGAGGACTTCTTACAGCCTTTCCCATTTAATGTGATATTCATATGGTTCACAGCTTCTCTGGGATTGCCAGCCATAACTTCATTAGAACATTTTAGTTCATACTGTTTATCTTTGTATCTCTCCATTTTCAGATGTTGTCAGTGTAGTTCTGACATTTATACTTAAGGATCCTTTAAATGCAAATAACTTACTAGGTGATTTTGTTAGCCCATGTTTCTGCTTCTTTAGGATTGGTCCACAATTCCTCATCTGAAATCCTGAGGCCAGATGTGTTTTGGAAGTCACTTTTTGTCTTAATTGTTAGAAATTGTGTGTGTATATTCGTATTTATGCCTACCGTGTTATGTAACTGTTGGGTTTGTTTTGATAAATACATAATGGAGAGATTATTTCACCAGACACTGTAGATGGGTAACTTCTTTCACTACTCCCTTAAAGTCTTCAAATTCCATAAAATATTTCTGATATATTAGGAATAGAAATATTCTACAATTTTTTAAAAAATCAGTATTAATGTCTATCACTGTCTATTCAAACATTTTAATAAAAGGTCTCTTAACTAAGCACCATCATGACATGTTTGAAAGTAATGAATGATGTTTACAGAATTGAACATTAGTTCACAGGCTTGAACCTTTCTACTATGTCTGCTTTCCACTCCTTTTTAGGTCCCTGTTTGTTCCCAAACCTATTAACAAAATAAGTATTATGTAAACTGCTTCCATCTATATCTGAAAGTATCATTTTCCTCTGTAGATAAAATCTAGACATACATTGTACTGAAGACTATTCAACAATTATCTTTAGATTCCCACTCTGAAGCAACCAAAACCTGGAAATTTAAAATGACAACTTATGAATGTGGCTGAATAAATGAAAAACAAAATGAAACTCTTATGGGAAAACCTATACCAACACAAAGAATTCATAGCAAAAGCCTCTGACCTAAATCCACTCCCCTCAAAATAGTGAATAAATGTATATTTGTATGTTTTCAATTAAGGTAAAATATTTAGGATATAGATCTATTGTGGTTTTTTTTAAATCAACCAAACACCAGTTGTTATTATGTAGAATAAGATGTCCTCTGCTAAAATACCCTCTTTCAAGGAAAACTGCATCTATATCAATTAAATTTTTAAAAAACCACTATGGTACATAAGAAAAAAGTATAGAACTACCAGTATCAAAACCAAGATGAATGTAAATTTAATGACTGTTGAGTTAAACAGCATTTAAAATGAAACATCATCTAATTCAACCTTCTCATTTTATAAATGAAGAAAATTTCTACGGTAAGTTAATTAGAAATGGGACTTAGGCAGAAGCCTAAAAGTAAAACTCTATCTATAACAACAGATTATGTGAGAAACACTGCATTTAAAAACCATTTGTACATTTAATAATCATAACTGGAGAATATTTAATTGATACCATATAATGACAGTTATAACGTAGCAGAATCAATAAAAACTGAGTATTTTGCGGTGCTCTACTGACTGATCTCAACTTTAATCAGAGGACAGAATCTTCCCCTTTGAAACTAAGCTCTAGCAAATTCTTATGTGCATAATTCCAAGCAAAATGTGTTATTAGTGACTTCTAAACTAGAAAGGGTGAATAACCCTAAAATAATATTTGGATCCCAATTCATTTCAATCCATTTTCAGTCTTAGAACTCCTACCTATAGCAATGCAATCCTACGAAAAATCCAATATGTTACTGTGGGACTTTGACAAGCTTGGACAATAATGGCACAAGTGTAAGAAAAAGAAAAGACTCTGAGAAGGACTAAGCTTGCTGGATTTAAAAAAAAAAAAAAAAAAGATGATAAAGCAAGAGTACGGTATTGAAACAGAAAGGAATGAGGGAATAGCACCAAGCAGAATAGTTATCACCCAAAACAAAAGTAAAGCTAAACTAAACTAAACTAAACAGGGTATGAGTACTTTCAGAATATTAGTGTATTAGAAAGAAGGTATAATATATTCAATTAATGGTAACTGAGACTAGAAACAAACTTTGATCCCTACCCCTTGAAATTCAGAAGATTATATTCCCTTGAATTAAAATTAAAAAATAAACATTAGAAAATAAAGTTGTGTAAGTTTTGACTAGGGAAGTCTGTGTAAATAATTATAAAACTTAGAAGCAACAAAGTAAAAGACTCTCAGATATGACTTTTTATATGTTAAAAACCTAACATAGTGAAAGACACCAAATTAAAGTTAAAATAACTGCAAAATAGCAATCAATAAAAACTAGCACTGAAGTAAGCCTGTAAGTCTTTTATTTGTCCTACACAACTCTAAATGCAGCATAATCAAGCAAGTGTAAAACGTGGGGAGAATATATGCAGCTCAGCTATATCCTACCCTCAATACACACACATCAGCATTTTCATGAGTATGGTACCTATACTACCACTATTGGTATAGAATTAGTACCAAGAAAAACCATCCAATGTGAGAAGGGAAATAATAGCCAACTAAAAGGCTATCAATAGGCAATTACATGGACATACGGAAGAAAAAAATCATGAATGAAAAAATGAAAAATAATCAACCTTGTATTATCAGAGAAATGAAAATAAAGGCATTGTCATTTTTCACCAATATAATTTGCAACGTTAAAAAACAAAACAAAAAAACCCTGAAAATACCCAGTATTGCATAGATATGAGGCAATGCTCACTCCCACTCTGAAGAGAAGTACAAATTACTATAGCCTTGCTGAAGGTAATTTTGTAGTATATTGCAAAATTTTAAAATTATATACTCTATGACTCAGCAATTCAATCCCTAAAGTTTTATCTAAACTAGAACATGGATAAAATATATAATGATGATTACTGAAAAACTGTCAGTCATGATGAAAACTAGAACCGCACCCATCAATAGATAAATGGTTCAAATAAGTTACAAGGTAAATAATGAGTAGCATATCTAGCTGTAAAAAAGAGTTTCTATTAAATGGGAACAAATTATGTTGTGAAGGACAAAAAGCAAGTCACAGGATAAAATGTGCAGTATGATTCTATTTATAATTACTAAAACTATATGTAAGTAAACCATGAAAAGTCTGAAAAGAGAAACAATAATTTGGTATCGCTGGCACTTTTTGAAAGTAAGTGGCTAAGTCTGTAGCTCCCCTTGTTGGGAAAACTTGAGGATGCGGGAGGAAGGACCGCCCTCCAGTGTCCATGCTTATACTTCATAACTCTGCCTTTGGGCTGCCTCTTGGGTAGGCCCCTGATCCAAAGTGAGCCAGAATTTTCTTCCAGAAACTTGAAATTTGTCTTAAAGTGCCACAAAAACTGAAAGTTGTAAGACTAAATCATATCAAAAGCAATTACCTTTAAGGCTTACAAACATTTATGCTATATTCCCTGGAGCTGCTGAGTCCTTATTTTTCTTTGAGACTTATTATTATTTTATAATATTTTAGTTGCCATGAGATATTCCAATATCCTTCAACTAAGTAATATATTTCTCTTTCTTGGCTTGCGCAAACTAGCCATCAGCTTGTCTTCTGCAACTAAAAGACCTTGAATTCATATGGCATGAAAGTAGCAAAGGGGTGGGATACAAAGAAGGGGAAGGAAAGATTGCTTTTTGTTGATATACTTATCAACATTGCTTAAATTTTTTACGGCATTCATTCCCACGTCATTTTTACACTTTACAAAAAGCCACTGATTTTAACAACAAAATTGTTCTTTAAGAAATGTTTTCCCAATTTCCATTTATATTTCAAGGGCCACGTTTTATAAGCAGGCTAAGACTTAATGCCAAGTTGCACAATTACCTTAGCTTTGTGAATTAGAGTTAATGCTAGCTTAATAATAATTTTAATGTACAGTACACTGTAATGTCAATAACCTAAAGTCTAAAATTAATTTATTCTAAGTATCATATGAACTTACAAATAAATTATTAAACCCATGAAATTTTAAAAAGCGAAATACCTCCAACAGTGGCATTTCCTCAGTGATTATGGGGTCCAATCTTCGATCAGGACCATATTTAATAGATGTTTTCTCTTCTTTTGTGTTGTTAAGCCGAGGACCCTGAATTTCTAAATCTTGTCTCCCTCGGACTGACATACTCAAGGAATGTTTTCCTGAAATAAAAAACCATCAATGCCCTAACAGAACTTGGTATGCTAACTGATACCAATTTAGCCTGATATATGAATACTATAAGTTTCAGATTATTTCTAGAAAAATTCTAGACTAGTATTTATTAGCATCATTAATCAGAGAATTATCCATATTTTCTTTCATGTTTAAACACATATTTTATGCTGCTTAATTTCTCATTTTACTAGGATTTACTTACTTTGCAGAAAGACTACTATTGTATCAAAAGACTACTACTGGTCATCTTGTACCACTGTAAAAGATACCAATTTTAAGTTTCGGAAATTTTTTGAAACCTATATTTAACTATAATAGCTACTAACCAAAAAGATCTATCTGAGAGAAGAGCTGTGTTGGGACCAACAACACAGGCTATGAAAAAAAATCTATTTTCAAAGGAAAAAAAATCCAAAACATTAAACAGATCAACAGTTCACTTTTAGTCATATTCAAATATAATATTCTAATATATAGATTGATAATAAAATATATACTAATATTTCTGTATAATAACTTTTAACTTTTACTCATATTCAAATATATGTATTATAAAAATATATACTGATAGTAAATATATACTAATATTTCTGGGTAACTACATTTTCTCAATAGATTGCAAGAAGAAAATTAAAGTCATTTAATATTAATGTGAGACTTCCCCCAAAAGCTTCCACAGTGTGTATGTGAAAAAAGAAATCAAGTGTATACAACTATCTTTCCTGCAGGACTACTCAGAGCCTTTAATGTTCAGAGCCTTTAATGGTCACTGTGATATTCCCAGACCAGACTTACAAGATGGCATTTCCTGTACTTTGTTTGATCCAGATCCCTATTAGCATTTTACAAAATAATGACTACACTAAATTACGAAAATTCTGCTTATGGGATGCAACTTATTTTAATAGTTAATTCAGGGTTTGCTCCCACTAACATCCTAAAATAACATCAATTCTTATACTAATAAATACATTCAGTACCTTATATAAAATAATGATCTATATTTTATTGACAACCATAACTTTGGTATTAGGTTAAGATCCTAGGTATGTGCAAGTGGGAAAGGAAAGGATCTTCAAAAAGTACTTAATGCCCATTCAACTTACTTAAAATATGTAATAAATTAGCAAGAGTATAAATGTTACTAGTCTACTGCTTGTCAACCAAGAATTACAAATATAGTACTAAAATGCACAATACCATACTCAACTTCGGTGTAAACTTTTTGTTTTTAATTTCCGAAATCTTATGGAGTCATTCTACTTCTATTCGCTTTGAAAAAAAATTTTGTATTGAATCATCCTTGATATGCAGACAAGTAGAAATTATGAACCAAAGATTAAAAGGACCAATAAACTTTCCAAGAGTTCCCAAAAGATTTCCCAAAAGCAATAATCAGCTTTTATGAACACTAAATTCAAGTCTGTCAAGGCTATAAATTTGTTAAAAAATAAATTTAAAAAAACAGCTACTAAAATAAAGGGCTGGAAGTAAGGGATTTTATGGTAAATTGCCCGGCATCTTGTCACCTAAAATTCAGATAACTAGTATAAATTATAAGATAATATTAGATCTAGAAGGGTTCCCAGAGTTTAAAGGGAAAAAAGTAAACTATGTTAAATATGTATCTTGTAGCTTTACTCTTATAAAAATTGTAAAACATATCATTGAGGCACCAAAAATATCATCTTAACACTAAAATCCTACTCTCTTCACAGGATAGACTGCAGAATTTAAGGTGTTTAATATCCAATGTCATTTGCTCTATGTTTTATAAAAAAGACAGTATTCAAAAATAGAATATGCTAAGATGGTTTTTATATTGGCTGCAGAAATCTCAATCGTTAGAATATATTTGATTAGACTTTACTAAAATTGGATCAGTAACAGAAAAGAAATATACATAGGGTACAAACTAAGAATTATTAAAAAAATACACTAGAAGGGAATAAAGTTGTTTATTTTTAAAGCAATAGCAGAGTTTAAAATAATCCAAATTATTCATTGTTCCAAGTACATTAAGCCTATTTAAAAAATAACATCATTTTCATTCATTTTATTCTATGGAGATTGAATTAAGTATGAGTTTTCTAATTGTTCAGCAATGTTATAGCTTTACCTGTGTGACATCCAGGAAGAGCACCAATGCCATCTACTGTCATGGAGCCCTGAATAGTGCCAAGATTATAAACAACTCCCAGAACATGCAGCTCCCCTATGTGATGGGGAAAGAGCTTTAGTCTTGCCTGTGGAGATATTTAAGTCACTCTTATTATCTGTTTTCATAATATCTCAAATAGTGTAATACCTAAATTCTGTAATGTTACAGAAATGTAAACTCATGACTTAAAACTTTTAAATCATCAACTAATACCTCTTTATTGGAAAGCACTTTCTACAAAAGAAAATCTCTAACTTCAACAGAGGCCTGGATCTTCATCATTACTTTTAATAAAAATCAAAATATTCTGGTCAACCAAGTATCATACTGACCCCAAGAAAAAAGCAGAAACTCTTCACCAGGCTCCTCAGGAAATTAACAAACCAAAGACCACCACAAACCTACTTTTCCCACCAATTTCCTCCTGTGTAATTCCAGTATCCTAATCTTCCAAATTTTAGTTTTTAAGTAAACTAAGATATAAAACAAACTGAATAAACTGATTTTTAAAATGTTTTCATCTTACTTTTAGAAAGGCTTAAGTCAGAAAAAAAAAAATCAAACAATTACCACTTTAGATTCTTCACTATTAATTAAGAATTCTGAAATAACTTCAGTTCCAATCATTTCAAGTTCACTTGTTACCTAGAAAATGAATTATTTTGTAAAAAACACATCCTAATGAATAAATTATCAAATTACAACATTCCTATATATCAATACTTAAAAACAATAACAGTAATTATATTAGCATTTACTAGGTTCTTAGTATGTCCTAAGCAAAATGTAGTTTATTTTTACAACTGCAGTAAAACCATGTAGTAGCAGCAAAAATGTCCATGTAACAGTGGCCAACATGTCCATTTAATTTAATCTTGCAATAAGAGCAAATTTCTCCATCTATTATTTCAACTAGCCTCTTTTTCCAAATTGGTTAACTACACACAGTAAGAGTATTGCAGCCTAAACAGGATATATAAAAGACTGGCAACCCTGGCCAGTGTGGCTCAGTTGGTTGGAACATCATCTCATAGATCTCAGGGTTTTGGGTTTGACTTCCAGTCAAGTACATGCCCAGGTTGCAGGTCCCACCCCATGGGGGCTCATACCCCAGTGGGTGTGCATAGGAGAAGGGAGCTGGTGATGTTTTTCTCTCTCTTCCCCTCTCTCTAAAAAAGCAATGAAAAAATGTCCTTGGGTGAGAATTAAAAAAAAAGGATTAGTGGACACTAAGGGCTGTAGGTAGAGCAAAAAAGGCCTATCTACTCCAAATCAATGGCTCATGCACCAAAGCAGGATCCACTGGCTCACTCAAAGTAAACCTGATCCTCATGACCACTGTTTGACTTTTACCATGAGATGAGTTATTTGACAAAAGAAATAAAGATCGCATTTCCCTAAATTCCAGTTCAGCATCTTAGACCATAACTAGAAGAAATTCATGAAGAAATCCAGAGCTTTCAATTTATAGGAAAAAGTGTAACTTCAACATACACAAGAAAAATGTTCACTTAACTTTAATAAACATCCTATAAAATCTAATTATGAAACAGACCAATATACTTAAAAAGCTAACAGATTTAAAAAAAAAAAAACCTTTTCCAAGAGTAAAGTATTCATAGTATTCTGATTTTTATTTCAGGTATCCATAAAACATTAGAAAAGTGACTGAGGTTGCTAAGATTCAAGTCAAAATAGAGCCTGGTAAATCTCAGTATTTCAAACTATTCACAATCGGTATAAATAATCAAAAAATGTCTTCAGTTAAACAGCAAGACTTTAAGTAAGGCAATCTTTAAAAAAATCAAAATACTTCAAAAGTTCAAATAGTTTAAAGTTAGTACAACAGGCGTCCTTCAAGTTCTCCCTTCAGAAATAAAAGCACGAAAATGTTGGGATCTTTCCCAGTCCCAAAATAACTTTTACCACATTATTAAAGCATATAGCAAGGTAGTATAGAGAAGTAAAATTTATAGATAACTGGTGAATAAACTAGTAACTAGGTAAAAATGTATTTGTTATACTCAGCTGGGTAACAATAATTCTTGGCTTGAGTCATTCCTGCTTCAAAAATAACACCTTAAATGTATAAAGAATTTATCACAAACATGAGTGAGAAAATAAATAAATAAATAGATATGAAGGCTATAAACAGATAATTCACAATAAAAAAGATATACACATAGAAGAACTTCACTAGAAATCAATACAATGAAAAATAAAATAGTAAGATGGGATTTAACCTATCAAATAAACTTTTTTATATAAATAAGAACACTTAATGTTTCAAAGATGAGATATCCAACTCTATATTCTGATTATGAGAAGCTCATTAGTATAATTTGAGAAGCAAATAGAATATTAATTGTTCCCTAAAATGTTCTAACTTCATGCCCAGGAATCTTTCCTACAGAATTAATCACAATAAAAAACTATGCACCCAAATTTTCACCACTGAATGATTATGAGAGTAAACAACTATGATTATGAGGAAACTTCCAACATAATTACCAACAAAGAGATAGACTAGCTTATAGATCATCCATATGAATGAATATTATGCAAAAATGAAATACTAAGACATTTTAAAATCAAATATGCATATAAACCAACAGAGAATTAAAAATATACACAACATGAGAAAATCCCATACATGAGGAAAAATACAAATGGAAATTATTGGATACATAGAAAAGTGTTAAAATGGTTATTTCTAAATACTAAAAAGACAGCTGTATTTTTACTCCTTATGTTCTTCTGTATTCTCAATTTTAAACAATAAGAATACAACATACTTTTTATAACTAGGAAAAAAGCATGAAAAAGAATAAGTATAGCTCACTAAACAGAGAAGTTGAAATGTTATTACATAATCTGTTAGGCTATCACTGAAACAGGTTTATTTACAAATACCTTTTAAAAACTTACTAGTTCTTTAACTTCTTCATTATTCTTTCCAATGAAATCTTTAGGTTGAAACTTCCAGAGCAATGACAAATCAGTCAACAAAAGTGGAACCTTCAAAGGGTTTCTAAAAGCCACTTCTACTGTTATTGGTTCTATAAAAGAAATGCCTAAATTAATAACTTTAATAAACTCCACACTTCATCTTACACTGAATTCTCTAAACATATCTTGCCTTCATAGCTCTGAATTTCTGCCTTAACTACCCTTTACCAACTGCAGATGTTTACTTATTCAGGATTCAGTTTTAAAACTACCTCCTCAAAAAAATCCCCCCAATTTCTCTATACTAAAGAATGGCATTCTCCCTTTTGCATTCCAACAGCACTATGCATCTACCTGTATTAGAACCCCCACTGCTTTGTTTTATAAATGTAGCTCACTAAATTTTGAATTCCTAATTTATTTTTGCATCTCCAGCTCCCAGTGATTTTAGGCACACAGAAAATTATCTTGAATCTACGGTAAATAAAATAAACAAATAAAAATCCACATGTAAAAATTCAAGTATACCACCTTCTACAACTGCAAGTGGAAATCTTGAGTTATCTGAATAACTGTTCAAACAGTACTGCGTAGGATGGAAATTGGATGGAATTACTCCTTTGTTAACTAAGGCCACCACTTGTTCCTCAAGTTCTCGCCATTGCTGGGAGGATTCATAGTCATATTCTTGATCAAGACTGACATGAGTAGCTGCTTGCTTTTCACCTAAAAAATGTGTCAAAATTAAATATGCATTTATTAATACCCACCCTCAAATGAAATATTTTAAATAAAAACCTAAGTTATCCAAAGAAATACATGTATACACGCACTCTTGCCTATTTCCAATTATGTGTGAGAAAAATATGCTTTTATTAACTTCAGCCTAACTGGAATTCTGCTTATAATACTGGTGCTCTTTTCCTTCCAACTCTGAAAGAATGTATTTTCTCTAGTCTTTCACAAGTAATTTTATATAATACTTCAAATATAAAAAAGCATGAAGAATATAAAACATAATTGCATATCAAAATTTAATAAAAGTCACCTTCTCTCATATAATCCCAAATATTTTTTATAACATAAATGTTACAGATAGAGTTGATGTGCTCCACTGTGGAACCCTCCTCAATCCTCCATCTCCACTGGCACCACTTCTTTCTGGAACTACTACTAAAGTGAAGCACAGCATTCTCATCCACTTCTTTTTTAACTTTACCACATATGAGTATATGCATAAACAATGCATAGAACTAGTTTGTATGTTTCAAATATATAAATGAAATTATATTTGATCTATCATTCTTCAACTTTTATCACTCAACATTATGTTGTATTATCCATGCTGAAACATGGAGAAATCATTCACTTGTGTCCTATAGCACGAGTCTATTATATGAACACACCAAAATTTGTCAACTCATATGCTATTGTTTCATTTTTTGTTACAAAAAACAACACTGCTATACACAACCTGATAAATACTTTTTAAATAAAATATCAAATTAGTCAAGAAGTATTAAGCTCAAATATAAGACTGTTTAGAGTTACTTTAACATGCATCAACAGTTTTAATATATTTTTATTTTTAACCTAGTACTGTCATTCTAAGGCTCAATCCTAAGGAAAAAACTTGTATTTTAAAAAGTCTTACAACAAGAATAACAGAATATTGGCAACTGTTCTCTACTTCTAAGTACATTTGAAAACTTCCATAATAAAAAATTAAGAAACAAGTTTTATACACAAAAATTTCTCCTACAAGAGGATTTTATATATGTGTGTGCGCACATGTGCTTTTATATACATAGAAGACAGATACAGTCCAACTATATAACAAGCAAATGTGAAAATAAAGTACTTTGTATGCATTGAATATTATATTTTATAGCCACTAAAAATGCTCATCAAGCCCTGGCTATTGTACCTCAGTGGAATGAGTGTGGGCCTATAAACCAAAGGGCTGCCAGTTTGATTCCCAGTCAGGGCACATGCCTGGGTTGCAGGCCAGGTCCCCAGCAAGGGGTGCATGAAAGGCAACCGCACACTGATGTTTCTCTCCCTCTCATTCTTTCTCCCTTCCCCTCTGTCTAAAAATAAATAAATAAAATCTTTTAAAAAAATGCTTATCAAGCCCTGGCCAGGTGGCTCAGTTGGTTGGAGCATCATCATGTATACCAAAAGGCTGTGCGTTCAATTCCTGGTCAGGGCACATACGTATATTGCAGGTTCAATCTGATTGATGTTTCTCTCTCACATCAATGTTTCTCTCTCTCTTTCACTACCTCTCTAAAAATCAATAAACATATCCTCAGGTGAGGATAAAAAAATGTTTATCTAGATTATACAATAAGATGAGCATTCTTTCTTTTTAAGAAAATTAAAATTCAATTTACTCCAATGACTTGGTTTTTTTTTTTTTCATTGTTATTGTTGACATTGTTCTCCCCTCTTTGCCCATGTTCACCCAACCCTCAACACCTTCTCTCTGGACATCACCACAATATTGTCTGTGTCTATGGGTTATGCATATATATATATGAGCATTTTTTATATTACATGAGAAAAGCCATTATGCTATAGTTTCCTTAAAGATAAGGAAAAACAATACAATAGTGGTTATCTTCAGGTGGCAGGAAGATAGGTGATATGGTATATTAGTATTTATTTTTCAAATATTCTTCAATAATTACACATCATTTCTTAAATGGAGAAAGAAAAAAAAACTTTAAAATAAATAGTCACCAGGTAACAAGACCAAAAAAACCTTTACTAACCATCTGCTGGTCGTCTGTCATGGCCAAAGAAAACCCGTGTTGCTGAACTATTAATATATGGTAAAGGAAGCTGCGGTAAGGGACCATCTGGTGATAGCTGACTTACATTCTAGGAGACATACAAAAGAAAAAAAATTTCTGAGAAAACTTCCCTTTATTTCTATTTGCTTTCTCATTTTTAATACACAGGTACAGAAAGGTTCGTTTTTAATACACAGGTATTAAAAATATGTTAAGAAAAAATTGCCATTTTTACTAATACATCAGTCATAAAATTTTATAGCTAAGAAAACCTTTAGAGATTATTTATTTGGGCCCAAGAAGTCTTCCTAGGGGTACTCAGCCAGTTAGCTCCCTTTGATATTAAACTTCTAAACATTATTTTGGTATGCATTTTACTTCCTGTAATTCATTATACCATCCTATCTGCCAAAATTCTAAAAGCATAAGGGCAGTTACTTTCTATAGGACAGAAATACAATACAGGAGTACGCAAAAGTAGGTTTACTTTTTGTTCATATGGAAAAATATGTAATACAATAAGAACAGTAATACAAGAAATTAACTGTTTCACATATCATGACTATAAACCTAGTTACTTTTCTTATCCCACCTTCACTATTCATAGGACTTCATGAAAAAAATGACAACTTCTATTTCTTCCCATAAAACAATGCTTTACATTTCCTATCTGTCTCAGAAATGTCTTTTCTTACTTTTTCTGGGTTACACCATAATAGACAATAATTTGTCTATTTCCCACAGGTCCATACCTCCTCACCTTTCATAGGGAAAAGAAAGGAAAGTGCTTTCCAAAGGATGGTAGAGGACCCAATATACTATAAGATCAAATAGGATTTTTTTAAAAATCTCAAAAACACAATAATGAAAAGGTTCAGAAAGCATCTAATTTCTTTAAGATTTCAAGAACAGCCACAAATCAAGTATTTACTGGAATACTAAAATTCTCTTTCAAATAACTGTGGAAGGGCAATATAACTCAAATCTATGACTAATAATAATCCAAGCCCTCTTACATTTTATTATGACAGATAATTATATACAACCAAATAAAATCACTTTATTAGACTCCTACCAGATAAACTAAATAAGCTTTTTTTGTTTTTGGTGAAAATAATAACTTAAATGTAATTTTATTATCTAATCCTGAAACTATGTGTTCACCTTGTAAACATAAAGATACTCTCTGAGGAAGGCCCCTTGTTGAGCTGCAGATTGTTTACTTTCATTAATTAAAATATGCCTAAAAGCAGACACAGCATTGTCCAGTTGCCTAAGAGTATAGGATTGGCGCCCAATAGTGAAGTTAATGTGATCCTCTGCAAGAGACCAGCCTTTTCCTTTGTAAACTTGCATGGCTTGACAATAGCAGCGTAAAGCATGCTTTTTCTGTAAGAAAATAAACAAAACAAAGTATTACAATCTAAGTTTCTCTTGGACTGAAAAACATACACATACACACACACACAAAATCAAGTGACTAGTAACTGGTTCTTCCAAGATTAGAATAATAAAGAAAATGAAACTAACATTTTGGAAAACTTCCTAACAATAATTACTAAAAACCAAGAGGTCCTAGAGCAAATAGCTGCTTTGTCCAAGGGCAACAAGTCTAAAAGTCAGGAATAATAATGACTTCATGAAAAACCATCTGGGTTCCCAAAGCAGTAGCATATGGAGTCATGGTTTGGTTAGAGGCTTGTTAGCTTGCAAATGAGAACTATCTTATGAAGTCTCAATTCTGTTACGGTTGTCTCTCTCTATACCACTGCACTGGGCTGAATGGAAATACTACTTGTTCACTAAAAGTGCACATGTAAGTGAACACATACACACACACAAATTTGTATTCTTTTCTTTTGCCCATTGCTGGCTCCATCCTGCCACATCCATGAGCAGATATTTGGCGTTAATCACATATCACTGCCCCCTGCTAAATTCAGACAGCTTCTGTCCTACAAATGAAATTTGGTACAGAGAAAGAGGCCTCCCTCCACTAAACCTTTTGCTTCAGAGTATACTCTTCTACCCACTCCTCTGTCCTGGGGAAAATTCAAACTTTGTACCATATATAGCCAGAACTGTTTGCTTTTTTTAAGAAATGTTTTCTTGATAAAGAGAGAATGAAAGCAAATAAAAATCATTTACCAGTTGACAGCATGCAATAAGAAGAATATAGTCTCTCATTTGTGATATTCCTATACAGACACCCAATTTGAATCTCATCATAAGGAAACATCAGAAAAACCTAAATTAAAGGACACTCTATACAATAATTGGCCTGTAATCTTCAAAAGTGCCAAGGTCACAAAAGTCAAAGGATCCTTCTTCTATAATACAAAGAATATGTATGGCCTACTGTCAAACCTGAATAATGTCTGACAGTAGTAATGTGTGAGGACTAAGCTCTTGACTTTTTTGTATTTTGGTTATGCAGAAGAAAAGTTGTTTCTAGGAGACAGGAAATATATGCCCTAGTGTAATGGGCACTAGGTAGACAACTCTCAGATGGCTCAGGTAAACAAAAGTATTTGTAACTATTCCTGAAATTTGAGCCTGCTTCAAAACAATTTTTAAGTGACATTTCTTGGGGGGAAATAACCCTAATCTCCATTTTGTATTTAGTAAAAGAACAAATACTAAATCTTAAAAACTGATACAGAGAAATAATCAAATGTGTGTAAGTATCAAGTTCAAGCACACTTTTGAGGATTTCGTGGAAAATTATCTGAAGAGATTTGAAAGGTAACAAAGATCTAAAGTCTGCTGAACACAAACACAATCCCTCTCCCCAGCACTTTCCTAATATTTTTTTTTTTTACTGATTTTTAATATTTTACAATGCTGGTTCTATTTTTAAATGCCCTGTTCATATTCTTAATGAAAAAACTATAAAAAATTTCTGGGGACAAAAAAGCAACTCAGCATGAACTCTCAATCAGAAAAGGCTGAGAGAAATGGCATTACTATCTAATAACCTCTGCCATCCTCACTCATCCCTGTGAACACACGCATCTGTTTGTAATGGCATTGTCACAAAAAGCTGGTAGTTCTCAGAAACAATGGCCTAAGAATTGTGTGTGCTTTATGTGCCCTATCTTCCCAGGAAGATACTGTTCTTGACCAACTTCAGTAACATATGTATTTGTTTTTCCTACACCTCTGCATTTCTAGTCATACTTGCAGGTTTCTACATACTGTTTGAGGAGACTTCTGGGATTGAAGTTGATGGACAGTGGTCACAAAACAGCAAAACCAGCTACCTTAAAATCATTTAACTCCATGAGACGACTACAATTAGAGATGATTATTAGGCCTGATAGCAAATGTATCTCCACCTACCACAAATGTAGGATTTTAAACTTGCTATGTATTTGCTACATGCCCTATCATTTCAAAAGGTAAATGTAAAACCAGCCATTTCCAGTTCCAGTGACAAATCTTTCTCACAAATGAAACCATTCACAAAAGATGTGGGAAAAGGATGACTTTTTAAAAATAAGACACAAAAGATCATTCCTAATGGAGTATATAATTTTCTGTTTAAGCAAAGGAAACCATCTGTTTAATACATCTTGTAAATTTTGGAACAGAACACTGCATGCAAGACAAACAATGGGATAATAACATGTTTCAGATGCATCTGCACTTACTCTGGAAAAGATCTGTTAAAAATCATAGCTTTTCATTTTTTTCCACTTCAGAGCTTAAGAAATTCTAACTCATGGAGTACACATCAATTATTATAAAAATACATTTAATTTTATAAATATTTTTCCAGTTTGCATTTACTATATAGCAAGTTCACATATTTTCTAAAACACAGCAGTTTCCAAAAAATACAGGATGAAACTCAATCTTCAAATGCTGGTTTTTTAAAAATACAGCATTTTTACATGAACTTTCAAGTAATTTTTGAACACCTTTATTTCTTTGTACCTTTAATATATAAAAATACTAGCATGTTTTGGTTAGCACAGACTTTGAAAAGTGTATGCCCTAAAAACTCATATTAACTACATTAAAAAAATACTAACACTCCCCTACCAGTTAAAAAGCTCCCTTATAGAGAAGACCTTGTTGGTTTTATGGGGGTATGTTCAACTCCTAGTACAGTCCCTGAAAGATAGAAATGATTACTAAATCTACATGCCTATCTATATCTACAGTAAACCACCATCTCACTGCTGCTACCATTCTCTACCTCCAGCAAAGCTCCAAGAAAACTCTCTAAATTAATAAAGATCTCTCCAACCCAACTGCTTCCAAAGACAGAAGATTTCTACTCATTTAATATTTAGGAAATGCCATAATAAAGCACTCCGAGAGACAACAGAAGACCAAAGCTGAAGTAGGGAGAGTTCAACCTCTCCTAAATAGTTAAAATTGCTTGAATGCATTCATTGTATTAGGACCTTCATTTATATGGTTTGGTTTAACCTTACAAAAATTGGGGCAAAATTCTGAATTTTATAAATTAAAAAATAAAAAATTTAAATGGAAGCCCAGGAAGCAACTTGACCAAAATCAAGGTGTAAGCATATTAAGCTTTAAACCCAGATTTCTCTAAATCCAAATCCCATGCCCTTAGCCACATAAACTATAATACATTACCTTGAAACAAAATTTGTAACCATTTTTAGGATTAAGTCATAAAAAAGTAACAAATGACATGCATTTATAAAATAAATAACAAATAAAAATTAAAACAAATTTTTTTTTAAAAAATGCACTCACCTGCCCTGCTTTACTAAACCGATGGCCTGCTAATATCATATGAAACGCGTATTTTCTAACCATGGGACTCTTCATGTTTATAAAGCAATGTGCCGCCTGTTCCAAAAGAAGTGCACTTCGAAGATCAGAATCCTATTGAAGGTTTAAAAAAAAGGTTACTTTCACAAAATTAAAAGTAAAAATATAATTGGTGGAAAACATTTACCTTCTTAAAATATATAACATATTCAATGTTTAACTTAGGGTATCTGAGGGCAGAGATCAAGAGGTTCCAATCTTAATGATTCTTTCTTCCAATAAGCACACTTAAAAAAAAAATCCTTTCAAAAAATTCTCTACCATGAAATATATATATTTTTTACTTTTCATAAAGCCAAATGTCTGGTTATGATATACACCATGTAAAAAAGTCTCTGAGGAAATGCAATCCCTTTTCAAATAACAAAGTATACAAACGGAGAATTTATTACAGGTATACTCATTAAACATAAACCAGAAAACAGAGCCCTGAAAGAAAATAGATTCACACCAATCTAATTTCTTCTGAAAACTGATCTGTGACATCCAATAGAACATTTCCATCCATCCAAGAAAAAAAAGGAAAGATAAAACAGAATGTGTGTAAATCATAAACTAATTTATGTTATTCTATATAAAGTTGCACTGTATTTGAAAGGTATTCTCAATTTTTTGCTTTAATTCAAGTGAGCCAAATAGCTATTTCATTAAAAAGTCCAGAAGGCCTCCCCTCCAAAGACTATCACCTGTTATATTAATAAATGGTACAACTCAAATTATTTCTACCTCAATTGATTCTGACAACAATGTCTACCAAAAAACACATACCGCATTTATATCCTTACCCACAAGGACAACCTTTCAATGGAAAAAGCTATCATTACTTTAAAAATAACTGAGAAAGTACTTAAGGATGCTGATCAAGTATCAACAACATTTTCACCAAAACTTTCTCTAGGTTTTTCAGCTATTCTCAAACTGAACTTACCATGCCCTTCCATGTGTTCTGCTGCCATTATTTTCCCCAGGGAAAGTTGAAAATAGAAAACATTGACTTTAAATGAAATAATTTCAACATAGTTACATCAAAAAGTGTTATAGATCATTATTATAACTATCTCTGTAGCAATCATAAAATATTAGAGCCGGAATAGATCTAAGGAAACACTCTAGAAAGCATTCTGTATAAATGGTAGATATTATCTATTTCAACTCCCTCATGACAGAAAGTAATAATCAGATAATTTTTCTGGTAACTAAGATCCAAAAGCTAATTAAGTGGGAAAAACCAAGACTATACAATTAACAAGCAATTCTATAACAATTCATCAGATTTACTTGGGGGAGCTGGGGAGCTTTGCTTTTGCTTTTAATTTTTTAAAGAAGTGATTTTATGAAGATTTTATTTCCTTATTTTTAGAGAGAGGGGAAGAGAGGGAAGAAAAGAGGGAGAGAAACAACAATACATAAGAGAAACATCAATTGGTTGCCTCCCACAAGCCCTTCAACACAGGACCTGGCCTGCAAGCCAGGAACGTGCCCTGACCAGGAGGGAATCAAACCAATGACCTTTCAGTATGCAGGATGATGCCCAACCCACTGAAGCACACCAATCAGGGCAACATCTTTATTTTATTTAGAAAATATTTTCTTTTTAAAAAGTTAACTACAGACACTTTTTCCCTTAAAAACTACAAGTTTGAAGAAAAAAAGTGAGCATCTTTCTTTCCCATCCTATGCTTCATCTGATTTGCCAGCTTAGTATATATTACATATATATACATATATATGCATATAGTATATGCATATGTTATCATGAGTGCTTATGTTAGTTTTTTAAGAATACATATACTTTTTAATGAATAAATGGTATCATACAAAGTAGTCTTTATTTTGCTTTTTAAACTTAGGATCACGGACATCTTTCCAAGACCTCTACATCTCTCATTTCTTTTAAAGCTACATGTATTCCATTATAAAATGTACCAGAATTTCTATAGTCTCCAATTAATACTGCTTCAAGCTTTTGTAACTACAAAAAATGTGCTTCAATGAACATCCTTCTAAACACATTTGAGTAATTATAAAAATATTTTTATTAAACAAATTTCTGGAAGTAGAACTTCTGAGTAATGAAAGCTATGTACATGCTTCAAATTCTAATCAATACAGCCAAACTGCTACAGAAAAATACTACCAATAAATATTGTCATCAACAGAGAATGCTATATGTATTTTTTCTACTCTACTCAGCCCAAGATCATTTTTTAAATCTTTACCTCTTTAATAAAAGAAAAAAAAATGACTTTGTTTTTCAACATACATTTCTTTAATAGTAAGCCTGTTCATCTTTTATTATGTTTAAAAGTCTTTGTACTTTTTTTGTGAACTGCCTGTTTATACCCTTTTGTGAATGGGTTTTTGTGACTATATGTTTTATAAGGACCCTTTGTACACTTAATCGAAATCAGGACTTTGTGCAAATAATATTTGCACATATTATTTCCCAGTTTTGACATGAAAGAGTTTATTCTTTAGTAGTCAAGCATACTATCTTTGCTTTTATGACTTCAGGACACTGCACCACACTAGCAAAAGATGTTATCATTACTAGATTTTTTTTAAATGCTCCCCTGTATTTTCTTCTAGGCTTTTTTTCCAGATTTTATTTTTCACATTATAATTAATCCAGCTATAATTATTGTGTTGGCCAAAAAGTTTTTTTTTCCTGTAAGAAGGCTCTAGTAGTACTTAGTGTTCTTTAACTTCATTTGAAACAATTTTGTTAGATTGCATTGTCTCATATCAGCATGCATTTAAAAAATATTGGTGACTTTTTGTATAGCCATTTTAATATTAAAGATAGAAGACAATAAGCAACATTTTTGGCATATTATGCTTTATTATTTCAAGAAAGGTAAAAATGCAGCTGAAATGCACAAAAAGATTTGTGCAGTGTATGGTGAAGGTGCTGTGACTCACCAAACATTTCAAAAGTGGTTTGAGAAGTTTTGTGCTGGAGATTTCCTTGCTGGATGATGCTTCACAGTCAAGTAGATGGGCTGAAGTTGACAGCGATCAAGTCATTAACTGAGAACAATCAACATTATACTATGCAGGAGATAGCCAACATAGTCAAATACCCAAATCAGTCAAGTTATTGTGAAAATGAAAAATGCATCTTTTACCCTGGCTGGTGTGGATTAGTGGATTGAGTGCTGGCCCACGAACTAAAAGGTCGCTGGTCAGATTCTCAGTCAGGGCAGAAGCCTGGGTTGCAGGCCAGGTGCCCATTTAGGGGCATGTGAGAGGCAACCTATCACCCTACCTCTTGCACATCAATGTTTCTCTCCCTCTCTTTCTGCCTCCTTTCCCATCTCTCTAAAATAAACAAATAAACAATAATAAAATATGTCTTTTATATTACAAAAAATAAACTAAGCAAACTTTTTGGCCAGTCCAATATATTATCATGCAAAGAGTAAGACAGGAATCCAACCCCAAACAGTTAATTAGCTGTCACAGTAGCATTTAGTGAATTACCTAACACATCTCGCTAAATTAAATGACACCTAATCACAAGTAGTATTTAAATTTTCATTCTATTACTTTACTCTGTCTATTCTTATCAGTGTAAACAGTTTTAATTTCTATACCCTTAGAATATATTTTAACATATAGAACAGGTACATCCTCCTAATTACTTCGTTGTGCAATTTTATTTAGACTTCTCAATGAAGTTTCACAATTTTCTTCTTTTAGTCCTATAAATTTCTTAAGTTTATTTCTAGCATGCATGTACACATAACACACAAACACACACATAGCATAAATATATAACTATACATATATATATTTTAAATTGCCAAGGAAGCTTCATTAAATTGCAGAACTCAGATGGGTAGCAATCCTGGACATTCCAATTAATATATAATGTAAGGAATATGCCATAGATATCTTTGATGGTGTGTGCAATCCAGTTTAAGAACCAGCACAGTAAACCCTCAGCATTCTCAAACTTAACACTGAAGGACTGACCAATTCAGGAGGCCTGGAAGTCCATGGCACATATTAATTTAGCTAAAGCACAATCTGACTCTTGCACTCAGTAAAGTGTCATCTGAGAAAGATCAATTTGCAGATCTGAATATCCTCCATTCATATCTCATTGCAGCTTAGTTCTTTGTTAGTCACTGTCTATTATAGTGACACCTAAAGTGGAAAAAATATTGCTTTGAAACAACACACAAAAAAAGCCCTGGGACGTCAGGTAGAGGCACAGGTAAACATGGCTTACCTCCTCACACAACTACATCAAAATTACAACTAAATTATAAAGTAACCATCACTCAGAAACGTTAGAAATCAAGTTGAATGAAGTCTGACTACTACAGGATTAAAGAAACTATATCCATCCAGAGTGGTAGGAGGGGCGAAGACATGGAGAGGCTGAATTGGCTAATCACAAACCCAAGTGTTTTAGATAAAAGTTCAGAAGGGGTATCTCGGGACTGAGGAGTCCCAGCCCCACAGCAGATCCCCCAGCTCAGGGTTCCCATGCCAGGAAGATAAGTTCCCATAACTTCTGGCTGCAAAAACCAGTGGGGATTGTGATGGGTAGAAGAAACTGCTGGACTCCCAAGAACCTCTACAAGAACTTACACACAGACTTACTCAGACTCACTCCCTCTGAGCTCCAGCACTGGGGTAGGAGCTTGAAAGGGACCAGAGGCATACAGGCAGGAACTGAAGTGTCTGACCTCAAGGAGAGAGCTGGGGGACAGCTTTCCCCAGACAGAAAGGCAGGTAGAGGACACTATTACTTTGCTTAATCTTCCCCTCACAAGGTCAAAGAGCCCGCAGATAGGCGCCATTGTCTGACCCCCCCTCTGGAGATCGCCAGAGTCTCTGCCCCACCCAACTGACGCCCACCCAAGCTGTTAACAGTGACTTTTCCATAAGAATGGCCAATGTTGGCACATGCTCTGCAACTTCCTAAATCCTCTCAAACAAGCATCAGCCGGCCTCGGCCTCGGCCTCATCCGCCTCATCCGCCTCCTCAAGCCCCCAACCCCTGTACAGGTCCCCAGGACTGACACTAGCAGTAGCTAGCCTATGTTCACAGCTTGGCTTTGCCTGGGAACCTCCAAACCCAGCACAAGCAACAGCCATCTGCAGATGGCTTTGTATCCCATGCAGGGTGGCCCTAATCAGAACACAGGTGAAGGCTGACCTTGGCCTGTATCACCCAGGAAACCCCACAGCCTGTGCACCAAGCACAGAACTACAGACAATGTCAGAGCACCACCACCATGCCCCTACACAGATGATCCTACACAGAGAACAGAAGTTGGTGGTCAGCAGTCACAGCCAGTCCTTGCAGCTGACTGACCTGGTTAAATCCCTCCCATTGACCTGCCAACAGCAATCAAGGCTTAACTACAAGAGGAGGGTGTACTCAGCCCACATGGATGGCATACCTCAAGTACTCAGCTTGGATGACAGGGGAGGCTGTGCCACTGGACCCTAAAGGACAGCTACTACATTAGCCCATGCTACCAAGACAGGGAGGCTGCTAAAATGAGGAGACAAAGAAACAGCTCAAACAGAAGAACAGATGAAAACTCCAGAAAAAGAACTAAACAAAATGGAGATAAGCAATCTATCAGATATAGAGTTCAAAACCCTGGTTATTAGGATGCTCAAAGAATTTAGGGAGGACCTCAACAGCATAAAAAAGACCCCGTTAAAAACAAAGGATACACTAATTAAAATAAAAGACAATTTACAGGGAAACAACATTAGGGCTGATGAATGTGACAATCAAATCAATGATTTGGAACATAAGGAGCCAAAAAATAGCCACGCAGAACAACAAGAAGAAAACAGAATCCAATAAAATGAGCATATACAGCCTCTGGGACAATTTCAAGCATTCCAACATTCGCATTACAGTGGTGCCAGAAGGAGAAGAGAAAGAGCAAGAAACTGAAAAATCTATTTGAAAAAATAATGAAAGAAAACTTCCCTAATTTGGTGAAGCAAACAGACATGCAAGTTCAGGAAGCACAGAGTCCCAGACAAGATGGATGCAAAGAGATCTCCTCCAAGACACATCGTAATTAAAATGCCAAAGGTTAAAGATAAAGAGAGAATCTTAAAAGTAGCAAGAGAAAAGCAGTCAGTTACCTATAAAGGAATTCCCATAGGACTGTCAGATGATTTCTCAAAAGAAACTTTGCAAGATAGAAGGGATTGGCAAGAAATACTCAAAGTCATGAAAAGCAGGGACCTAGAGCCAAGATTGCTCTATCCAGCACAGCTATCATTTAGATTGAAGGACAGATAAAGAGCTTCCCAGACAAGAAAAAACTAAAGGAGTTCACCATCAGCAAACCACTATTATATGAAACTTTTTAAAGGGATTTATTTAAGAAAAAGAAGATCAAAACTCTAGAAAATAAAATAGCAATAAATACATATCTATTGACAACTGAAACTAAATAACAAACTAAGCAAACGAGAAGAACTGAGACTAAATTATGGATACAGAGAGCATTTTGATGGTTGCCAGATGGGAAGAGGATGTGGAGGACAGGATAAAGAGGTGAGGGGATTAAGAAGTAAAAATAGGTAGTTACAGAAAAGGGGATGTCAAGTACAGTATAGAAAAGGGACTAGCTGAAGAACTTATACACATGACCCATGGACATGAATAAAGGTGTGGGTATTGCCTGAGGGAGTCCAGTGGTGCTAGATGGAGGGGGACCAAAGGGGGAAAAATTGGGACAACGGTAATATCATAATCAATAAACTATAATTTTAAAAAATAGAAAGAGAAAATACCATAGAGAGGATCCTATTGTCACAGAAAAAGAAAAAAGAAAAAAGGCCTTGAAAAGAATGACAACTGCCATCAGTGCTGATAAAAGAATAGTAAAAGAATTTCACAGTGATAATTTTATCCAGAAAGCAGAAGCTATAAAATTTTCTTTTCTGGTAGTTCATATCTATGCTATGACAAGTCTATTATATACACTCTATAAGGAACTAAGAAAAAACATGTGATACCACTTTAACAAGAACTCCAGCCTAAGAACTTTGCCCACAACCAAGAGATAATTTTAACAAAAGCTGAAAAAGCAAACATTATCTTAAATTACGAGGATAAATATAGTAGTGGGGGGGAATCATCTAAACTAGAGGCTTCAATAAACACAGCTGATAAAGGCACCAGTTGCACAAACTTAACTAAATAAAATCTCAAGGGTAGCTGTAAGATTTTTTTTTCTTTGCACAATTATGAGATAAACAGGAATGGTGATCAGCTGATCAATTTAAGATGAGAACAGTTTCTCCCAAGCTGAAGAAATTTATAAAAATTGCTGCCATTACTATACCTGAGAACTGATTTAATGTATTTAAATGAAGTAACAAACCAAAAGGGCTACAAGACAAGAATAAATGTTCAACACAGAAACAGAGACACAAATAGAGGAAAAGTATCTTGTTTTAAACATCAAATGCAAACATACTATCCTATGTGGTGGTGAATGTGGCATGCTTTGTCATTATGGTGGGATTGCTCTACCATGCTAAGAATCCCAGAGCATAGCATAAGATTCACTTGCCCATAAACTTGCAGTCCAAAATACAAAGCCAAAGTACAAGTCTTTTCACCCAGGCCTCAGAGCTTTCTTTTGCTATAATGGTATTAGCAAAAATTTAGGAAACAATTCATGAATGTCAAAAATATGTAACTCAGTACCCTGTTCACAAGACGAAGTGAACTTTCCATGATATTATATAGCCTTTCTAGTTAATAATATTCATACAATAAATACAAATTATTAGTTAAAATTTAACAATTTTATATACGTTATGCCTAGAAATCTTCACTTTCAAGTTATTGCAAAGATATATCTGAAAGGTACAGCAGAAAAGGCCACTGAGAATCACTATTTCTAAGGAAACATTCCACACATAGCCCCAAAGCAGTAAATAAGAATGATAAATTTGCTAGAATTTCATGACAAAATAAATCATTCAGGTTTGAAAAAGAAAGGTGAAAACAAAGAGTTGAAAAGAAAAGAGAACAATGACAAAAAATAACAAGGTTACAATGCAGACAGAAGAATTTGCTCTTAAGAAACTTTTTTATTCAAGCTCCTAAACCATAAATTCCTTTACATTCACTGATAATCCCTAGGATAAAAAACACAGCAACATATTCAGACCCAAATTAAGATTACTTATTATAATACAGACCACCAACACACCCAAGAGCCTACATTCAGCTCTATCAAATAGTTTATGTTTGGCAACTGTTCGTAGAGGTCAGTGTTCATGCAACATCAATTATTACACGTTGTATTGGCATCTATTAACCCAATTAGTTATATCTTACAGAAACCTTTTTAGAATAATTAATGGTTCAGTTCAAAAAACATTTGTAAACCATATACCATGTGACAAGCCCAGTGTTAGGCACTACAGATAAAAGTATAGATGGCTACACAGACCTCTAGTCTCAAAAGCTAACCGCTTAAATGTAATTTCCAATCTAATATGACAAGTCAAGTCTTACAGCATTATATGAGAGTGAATGACAGAGACACTTAGAATAACCTGGTGTATTGCGGATGACTATATGAAGGACCTAACTGATATCAGGACTAGTAAATTAGGTGAAGAAAGAGGGAAAGGACCAGGAGAAGGACATAAAGGACATGAACCAGGACAGTAGCAGGAAGGATTTTTTTAAAAAAGAGAGAGAAGTATAATATTTGGAGATATAAAAAGAATGCATATTTAAAAAGTTCACCAGCACCCTCCAATTGTGTTACTGACAGGTAAGAGAATATGGGAGCATTCAACTAGTTTCTGCCCTGATCAAATGAGGAGCTGGGTGGTTATGACAATTTAATATCACAATCTATAAAGGTAAGAAAGCTGATGAAGTTAGTAACTGATATGTCAACTTTAAGGTGCACTAGAAACACCCAAGTTGGTAATCTAAAAGGCAGTCAGCCATATAAATCTAAAACTCAAGAAGTCAGGGCCGGAGACAGATCTGAAAATCATGACTGTGAACCAATCACCCCCCGAAAGTGTATAGAGTGAAAAGTACAGAGTGATCCAAGGACTGAAACCATAGTGTACACTGCATTAATATTTAAGGGGCAAAGAGAAGAGGGGTTTGATTTTGTTCTTTTGTTCTTAAGCCTTCATCTAAAAATGTGTCTTTAACCATACTTTAAAGCAACTACAACCATTCTTTACAAGCTTGTATACGCAATGCAACTTAATAATGCATTATAAACCTTTAATAATAACTATAAATGGATTGCTTTTTCTCCCTTTTTAAATATTCATAATATAGATTTTTTTTAATCCTTAGGTGATTTTTTAAGTTCATATTAGTAAAATAAGATTAAAAGTTCCTGAGTGATTACTCTTTTTAAGTATCAATTTTACATTAGGAATGATACACATGCTTATTACTTTAAATATTGTTATGCATAGGTCAGAACCTAATTCACAGAAGATGTACAACACATGTTTGTGGTTAATAATAATGTACACTTAAATCTGTAAATAAAATAAAACCAGTTTATAAAACATTGCATTTAAAATTAATGTCAATAACTAACTAAAATAGCCATGTTATAAATTCCAAGATTCCCCTCTAATTTTGTTTTGCACACCCTCTCAAAAACACTTTATAAAAATTATGAAGTAACACTAATTAAAACAAATACTTCACAGTTTCAGTACCTCACTGGTCAGCCGTATTAGAAGAGCTGCAGCCTCTGAATATTTGCTTTGGCTTTTTAAGATTTCAGCACTAAGCAATACACATCTTTCAGCCAATACCATATTCCTAAAAAAATAAGACAAGAAAAATATAATTAGCACCACAATATAATCTTAATACATCATAGTAACCATCTGTTCAACAGAAGTTTTCAATTCTAATTTTCAAGTAAAAAGAAATCCATGTTCTTGTTTTCCATTTACCAAAAAGGTTAAAAAAAAGAACTCCTAAGAATTGTCATTACTCATCAGAACATTTTATCATGTAATTTTGTGGTAAGAATACAATATAAAAAAGCTAAAACTTAACTAGTGTGTCTAAACCAGCAGCTATTTACCAAATAAAACTTGTTCTGAACAGAAATTAATACAAACATTTCACTCATATTTCTTCTTCCTCATTGAAAACTCTTGGTTATAAGAGTTTACAGGAACAATTATAAAGGACATATGGACAATAACAAAGGGGGGTGGAAATGGGGGAGGGAGGCAGGGGGGGCTGGAGTGGTCAGGAGGGGTGAGGGAAGAAGGCAGAAAACTGTACTTGAACAACAATAAAAAAAATGAAAAGAAAAAGAAAAAGAAAACTCTTGGTTATGCGTGTTTCATTTTACTGGCTAGTTTGTAGAAATATTTAGACTTTTTTTCCTCCAGTAGTACCACTGAGAAGTTTCAATTACAGATAACATGAGGCCAGTGTCACCTGACTGATTCCTGAGCAAAATCTTTGTGAAAACACAATCTCGATTTTTCTCTGTGGACTACTACCATCAGTAATCTACAGCTGGATTATTCATTCTTGAAAATAATAAATATAAATGAAAATAATCTTACTGTGAAATTACAAGATGGAACCCTTTTTTTGAGAAATAGCAGCAAAGTTCTTCTCTTTTTACTTTCTAATCCTTACATAAAAACACCCCTTGATCTTAAAATTACAACCAAAAATTACTAACCTGAAGGTCATTCTGAAGAGTGGTATTTTTAAAACAGAATTTACTAATTTCAAAAATTACAAAAAATATTGTAGATTCTACCATAAACTTTCTACATAACATGGTTTTCTTAGAGAGTTATTTGTGAATTAACTAAGAATGTATTAATGAACACAAAAGACTAACTCCTACTCACATATAATATGTTCGAATATGCCTCAGTTGTAAATCTTAACACTATCATTCCACTTACTGTATTTCGCTGTGCATAATGTGCACCCATGTTTTTGGCCAAAACTTTCAGGAAAAAAACTTTGGTTTTAATTTTTTAATTCAAAATTTTATTTATTTATATTTGGATACATGTTTTTGTATTATAAAGGAATTTTTGCATTTATTTTTTAACATATTATGGTACAAGAAATTTTATGTGACAAATAATTACAAAACACAAGAACAAATACAAAGTATTTCAGGTACTACCCATGTATAATGTGCCCCCTTTTTTTCCCCTCAAAAAAAAATTTGGGCAAAAAACTGCACATTATACACAGCAAAATATGGTATTTATGTTTGATTCTGCATCCATTTCTCCATGTAGTCAGTTATTAAGTCACAAGGCTACCAAGTCCAGGACTTCAATAATCTGTTAATTCAAGCAACATTTTAAAAAATCATTTGTGTGAGACAGTGGAAATGCTGAGGATTCAAGAGTATCTATGACATAACCCCTATATAAAAGCACAGAATAAATAGGACCTCTCATCAGTTAAAAAGTGGAACCTGGTATATGAAGAAGTGAGCATTGCAAAAGTACTATTATATTCCTGTATTTTAAGAAAATTGATTTACATCTTAATATTTCTGAAACAGAGAGCTTCTTAAAATTGACATATATAATTAATGTAGTGTTTCTAGTTATCCTAAAATATCTATTAAATTCATGATACATCTTACCAATTATGGTAACTTGAAATGAAGATTATTAGGTAAATGCATAATAGTAAGTGCATATTTAGACATAAATATAGTCTGTTGTGGACAAGATGACTAGATTGGACTGCCAAAGCTATTTTGGCTGTCTGGGTCATAAGGTATTATCCTTTTTCTTCTGCGTCATTCCACAAGCATCTCTCCAAATGCTCTGTGCATTCCCAGTCAAGGAACATGCCTGGGTTGCAGGCCGGGCCCCCTGTGGGGGGCACATGAGAGGCAACCACACATTGATGTTTCTCTCCCTTTTTCTCCCTCTCTTCCCTTCTCTAAAAAAATAAATAAAATCTTAAAAAAATAGTAGTACCCACCATTTTATAGGCTTAAAATTAAATGAGCATGTAAATTACTTTGGTATAGTGGCAAATGCTGAACATTCAATAAAAATTAATTACTATTAGTGTTGTGCCATAAACATAACATCATGACTAATACTACTTACATTTGGACAACATTATAAAGGACAAAACTGCAACTCATCTTCCAACCCATGCATGCTACATAGAAAAGTCAGATTAATCTTCCTGAAAAGCAACTTTTATTATGTCAAGACTGCACTGAAATATTCAGTAACTCCCCATTTACTACTACATAACTCTTAAGTATAGCTTAAAAAAAATAATAAGAGTGTTAAGGATCCTCACACTGATTTCTTTCAAACCATCTTTCCAAATTTACCACTCAACACTGTTCATATTCTCAAACCCCCAAACTAGCTAAGGGCTATTCCCTTTCTTTAGTGAGGCTGCATCCAAACCATCCTTTCCAATCACAGTTTCTGAATTGCCTTTAATGCCTATCAAATCCCAACCATCTCTCTTTCCAGGTCTATTCTCCAAACATCCCATGAAACTTCCTGACTACTTCTGGACCAGTTCATAGTCTCATTATAGGTAATGGGTTCTAACAGAACTCACTATGTGCACAACACACTTCTCATTTTCTTGTCTGGACTATTATTTAACTGTTTGTATTTTGCCTTATTTAGAAATGAAGTTCAAAATGACTAACTCCTGGCTTAGTCATTTAACACTCCAGTGTTAAGGTTAACACTTAACACTCCAGTGTTAAGGTTAGATGTTCCCACAATACAAATCACCTTCACTATAACATGTAGTCTCAACATTACATATAACAAATTCCTAACCACAAATCCAAACAAAATAGGAAAGGACAATGTAGTAAAACACTAGTTTTAAAAGATTACCTCATTTTGTCTCTGACTATATTAACCTGATTTAGGAGCTTGTAAGAAAAACAAAGAAACATTTATATCCAGGAACAATATAAATGCCAAATTTCCTTCTAAGTGGAAAGAACATAAATTTTCTAGTCACCTACTTGCAGATATCCCTATATGTCTGGATTGCTGTATCCATGTAATGTGCAGGGTATGGCCTAGGTGCACCCGGCTGAAGAAATGCTGACACTGCTGCCATTTCCTAAAGGAAAAGATATTACTTATACTATTTCAAAAGGAGAGAAATATTCTTGTGGTTTAGCATTCACAAAACCTAAAAAATGCAATGACATTTGCTAGGATTTTTTTTATACATGTACATACATACGATAAACAGACTTAAAAGACATTTATATACTTTTAATTTTTAAATTCTCAGTCAAATTCCAAAGTCTGTCATTCACTATTTAAATAAGATTTTCAAGAAGACCTAGTAAACACTTTGAGTTAGGGCATATATAGCTACCAAGTAAGTCTGGCTTAAGATTTCTGCTACCACTTCCTCACTGTTATTCCTATTCCTCAGTGAGTAGAAAACAGACCAATGATAGGAGCATACAGAGAGAGACAAAATAAAATACATCTCTTTCCCATTGTTGGCATCAAAATATGAAAACAAAGTTCACAATAGGTTACACTATACACATTTTCAATTATTTTCACACTCTAGTTTATACCCTGTACCATAACAAAAGACACAAAACACATTTCTTAGACCAATATTACTGTGAACTTCCTGGGTCTTTTTATTTCATCTTCAAAACCCATCTTCTCGTCAAAGTCTGTAACTTTAGTTAATAATTTAAATAATATGCAATGGTACTAAAAGACTTAGAAAAGAAGATTAAAATACAGGTTTGGTTTTCTTAGTAAAATATCCTATGTCCATACTTGCACTCTCATACAAACCAAGTTTTAATGAAAATTTGAGAACTAAATGAAATCTTCATAAATTAAGAGAAAAAACTGTTAATGCCAATCTACTTTTAGGATGAATAAATGTATTTCTCTATATTTTTTAAAACACACATGCAAAAACAATATAAAAATAATTTAATTATCTAAAATTGGGATGTGTTTAAAGCCGTTAACCTGATACACTGAGAGTTTCCGAGTACCTCTGTATCCTTAGCACCCCACCGTATGCGTTCCCAAACTTACTGAACAAACCTAACGAAACTTGTGTCATACCCATATGACAAAATATTATATACCACATTTTCTTAACTGGTTTAATATTTTAAAATACATAATAAATTTACATATGTTATATATGTAATTTACAGAACACAATAATAAAGATAGTAAAAGAATATATTGTGTTTCATATACTCACAACTGTAAACCTACTTTTGCTCCACCCTGTATTGCACAAAAAATACATATTTACTATTTATGCATTTGTTTGTGTTCTGGTTACAAAGATAGAGATGTTATTTTCCCCCAAGGCCTATTATTTTAGGGCAGCCATTACAGACTAAAAGGATTTTCTCATGTGCATATATTATAACAGATATGTCTTTATTTTCCAGTGCTAAACTATTCTCTCTCATAGAGCTGCCACTATTATCTTTGTCTAAATGGCTTAAATGCAATATTTATCATACTGTAGATAAAAATGAAAAAGCCTAAGTGCCATAAAATCATAGAAATTTTTTTGCCATACTTTTAGAAGATTTTGCCTATATACAAACATTCAATTTGCAGGAATATTATGTAAAATTTAATGATTGTAGAGGTACACTTATGTTATAAGGTATTAATGAAATAACATTACGTATGTGTGATTTCATATTATCTTACATTTGATAACTATAGTAAAAGACCAGAGAATGTCTAAACAGGGATAGTTCATGTAATTTTTCAAACACTTGAATACAGCATATTTTCCGTTCCTGAACAAGACGGTTAAAAGGTTAATTCACAACCGTACTTGAACAACAATAAAAAAAAAGTTAAAAAAATTTTTTTTAAGTTAGTTGACTTTTTCATTGAAAATATAGAAAAGAGTAATATAATTTTGCTATTTTAGCTTCACATTTTTAAGCTACCCGTTTTAGTTGTATATATACACACAGTGTTAAAAAATGCAAAGAGAGCAATCAAGCAAATACCTACATAACCACACAATGGAGCAGAGTTCTTACACATTTTGTTCTTCACACTTCTGTTTATAAGCTTACACATTTTAAAAAAGGTTAAGTAAAAAGTTACAGTGCTAGTTTTACTTTTTTCTAAGCACAGAAAGCAGATTATACATATATTTACAGTTTTTCACAAGTACTAAAAGATTATCAACAAGTATAGAAAATTCCGAGTGTTTACATATCAATTACAAAAACTAACACAGCCAATTCTTACAGTTTATTATTTACAAAATGGCATGCTAAGCAGCTTACATGCCTTCTGCCTTCTCTAATCCTATGCCATTAAGATTCACACTTAACAGACAAGAAAACTGAAGCTCAGAAATATTAAGTAATTTGCATAAGAGAACAGTCTGTCTTATACCATAGTACATGTTCTTAACCAATATATAGTCTTGCATCAGGAAAAAAACAAAACATTTCGAGCAAATTTAAAAGATTTTCAAGCCTGGCCTGAGCAATGCCCTGTGAACCAAAAGGTCACCAGCTCGATTCTGGGTGGGACACATGCCAGGGTTGTGGTCCAAGTCCCTAGCTGGGACATGTGAGAGACAACCAATGGTTTCTCTGGCACACTGATGTTTCTCTCCCTCTCTTTCCCCTTCCCTTCCCGCCCCTCTAAAATAAATAAATAAAATATTTTTTAAAAAATAAATGATCAGATTAAAAATATATAATACAAGACTTTTCAAGAGGTTAAAAGCACCTTCTAACAAACACTTTACATTTTGAATATAGTAATTGAAATTCAAATTAAATTTTGAAAACACAAAAATTAGAAAGTACTAATCAAAACTGAGAAATCAACACTCATACATTACCATGTTTAAATGCACTAGTTTGAGGAAAACCCATCAATTCAGCTATCCTAATTCAAAACCTCTAAAGCACCGTGTACTCGGTGAGTACAATTTTATCTGTAGGTATTTTGTTTGCCATTTCATAAAGAGAAATTTTTATATCATGTTATGATAGCAGAAATAAATTATAATATATAGAATACCGACCAAGGCACCAGCTGCATAAAGCATTGCTTGATCATTAAGAAAATCCTTCTTTGCAGTATGATAACAACTGTAAGCCAGATCATAATGCTGCACCAAGAAACATAAGTCAGCCATTTTCCTGATTTGAAGCTCTGGTGCTTCTGGTGGATACCTATAAACACAACGTAAGTTAAGAAAGGAATTTGTAATTTATGAACCCTACACTGTTATATATTATAAAATGTTCAACAGCTGCTTAACTGCCCAGAGCATGAGGAAAACTGATCCTGTTTTACAAAAATTCTACCTCCAAGGAGATGTCTCAAAAGATATCTGGGGAAATATAGTTATATCTTTATTTATATAATTTATATGTCTATACTGAGAACTTCTCAATAACAGGCAAGCATTTTCTCTATGGTCAAATTATGAAGTAAATGATTCATTCCAGTTTTATATATAACCAGGAAAAACAAAATGAGTTACTTTTACTTTCCCTTAAATGAGGATTCTATATTAAAGAAAATTTTCTAAATATAGGGTGTCTTAGAATCACAAGACCACAAGTTTACAATAGAAGAGTCATCAATGAACACCTAATCTAACTCCATCAATTTACAAATAGGGGAACAGAACCAAGTAAAATGACTTTTCTGGTTATTTTATTTTTGAATATCAAATTACTTAAATTATTTTAATTAACATAATTTATCTATAGTCACCATTCTTATCTGCCTGAGTTTTGACAATATGAAAGTAAGAAAATGAAGAAACAGTCATTTTTTACAGGACATCAACGAGTCAAACACTAGTCAGAGTTAAGCACAGGAAGAAAAAGATATTTCACTCACAGCAATCCAGGTGTATTTTTCAACTCATTAATGCTCTTCTCTGGAACTTTACTGCCACTAAACCATTTTTTAGTTGCAGAGAATAGAGATCGACTCAAACCTTTTCTTGATATTAGCTAAAAGATGAAATGTTGACAAATGTGAGAATATTTTTCTTTTACATACAAAAGAAAAAATTCTAAGTAAAAAGCTTTAATAGTGAGCAAATGCTCATTTTAACAACATTGTTTAAAAAAAAAAAACTGTCCAATATGCTGGCAAAATTCCCAATGAAAATGAGTAAGCCTCATTTAAGATTTAATAGAATTTCATTAGATAGTAATGTTAGTAAATTCTAACACTGGTCTAATCTTTTTTAAATACTTCAAATACTTTAAATATCTTATACTACTATATTCTCAAGTTTACTATTTACTGGTTTTAAAAATACTAATCTAAAAAATTAAATCTTACCTGATCATTTAATTGCCGAATTGTTTTCTCTATATGTGGCAAAAGGCCCCGAAATGTGAATTCTTGTATAAACTGTCGAATTCTATCATGATCAGTGAGGGTTAAACATGCACCATGAATTATTCCAGTATTTGCTTTCTTTGTGTCATGTAATGATGAAGCAGACTTTACACGATCTGAGCCATCAATGCTGTTAGAAGGGTCACTGGATGAGTCCAACTGAAGTGGGTGAGCTCTAAAGTTATTTGGTAAGCCATCTACTGAAAAAACAGATCTTTCTTTTACTCTCAGAATGTGACAATATTATTATTAAAGGAAAAAAGAATGTTGGAATCCTGTATTTTTCTGTATATCTATATCATAGATGTCTATGATACAATAACATTAATCATTTCCCCTTTAAAATTACAGGTCTTGGGCACTGGCTGGTGTGACTCAGTGGATTGAACACTGGCCTGCAAACAAAAGAGTCACGGGTTCAATTCCCAAACAGGGCACATGCCTGGGTTGCCAGCCAAGTCCCCAGTAGGGGGAGCGTGAGAGGCAACCACACGCTAAGGCTTCTTTCCCTTCCTTTCTCCCGCCCTTCCCCTCTGTCTAAAAAATAAGAATCTTATAAAGATTAAAAACTACAGGCCTTGGGTTAACACTTGTTACACATAACAGAAATTTTAAAATTCATGTACATAAATCAAAAACAATTTTTAATATAAAGAATTACTTTCAAATAGCTCAAATAGGCAATTAGAAAAATTAAAATAAAAATTTCTAAATCTACCCCTACTACTGAAACCATAATTTAAAATACAAAAATAAAATGTGAATTTTGGAAATAATCATGCTGCACATCCTCTATTCTCTTGCTTAATACAAAAGAATTTTTAAGTGTTTTACTCATACAAAACAAATTTTAAGTGTCAAATAAAGCTAACTTCATTTTATTATGAAAATTTCTCCCATCTTTAATCTATAAAGTTTAGCATGCTTTGACAACAGTGCATATTTTCAATCAAAAGAGAAATGTAAAGAAAATGTATCAAGACCTTTGACTTCATTATCTAATCCATCCAATGAAAGCAAGTTACTATCAGAATTCTTATTTGAAGTTACAGTACAAGGGCCATCTTCATATGATTCCTATCAAAATAAAATAAAAGGCATTAAGCACTTATATTTAACCATGTTTAAGATAACACTAAATCCATCAACAAGTATGGTTGCTCTGCTAACTGTCCATCTCATTTATCTGCTTCAACAAGACTCTTTTCTTCCAATCTCCAGATTCTTAACATTTTCCATGTATCTTATACTAGCACTCTAGTCTATACCTACTGTAATCTTAAATTCCCTTTCACATTCAATCTGCTCTAATTCTTCTGAATTCAAATTATCTCCAGCTCAGTTAAATCTGTTTATATGTCATAGATAAAAGCCAGTCATGAATATTTGTACACATGTCTAAGTAAAGAATAACAGCAAGAGAGATGGACTACTAGAGTCAAGCCAGGGCAAAAAAAAAGAAAGATGGTATGGAATCACCTGGTCATGAAGCCAGTGTTAATATATTAGAGCGCATACTGAATATATCAGAATGTTTTGGAAAAATGTCCAATGCAATATTTATTTGTACAAAGGCACTGATTTTTCAGTCAACAAAGAAAACTAAAAATACCCAGACTTGTCCATGAGACCAGTAAGTATGAGGTATTATTCCAAGTGCCATACATTAAGGGAAATATATAAACTAGAACTTAGCAACAGGAAAGTGATCATGACAAGAAATGGCCTGAAGCCATCATTTAAAAATTTTTTTTTAAAATTGGGTATATTTAGCCTGGAAAAAGAATAAAAGAAGACATGAGTACTATCCTCCTATATTTTAAAAGTTGTCTTAACAGAAAATTTATACAGTCCTCACAGGACTAATGAGTACAAACAAAGGGAGAAAATTTTTGGTTGATTCTCAAAGCTGTTCAAACTTGGAAAGTGTCACCTGAGAAGGTAAAGTATACTGTCACTAGATGAAGTTATTCATCGGTTCAAAGGAAATTAAACCATTATAAAGTAGCAGTTGGATTTGATAACCTTTCAACTATCCTCCAATGCTGGGCTTCTGGGTTATAAGCTATAGAATTGCTGATATCTGCCGTCTTCTGTTAAATGTTCTGAAACTGAACAATCTGACTTATGTTGCCCTTCCCAACCTTAGATAGCTGGGCCCTAAACTGAGCATTTCGATACTGTTCCTATTCTGAGTGTATTCTCATTTTAAAAATAGAGCCCCTTCACAAACAACTGCTTCTTTGTTTCTTAGACATTCCCCCCTATCATTATCTTAAAGGTAAATAATCATCTTAATATTAATATGTCAGTAGAGCACTATATATGCTCTACTGATATATAAAATAAATATTATTTTCCACTTACTTAAGAAATGCTACCTCTAAACAAAAAGAGTCAACTCTTGATTATCTGAACTAATCTTAGGAACTTGTCATTTACTACTAAGTAGCACACAATGCTATCTTAGAAGTTTAACAGTGTGAAACCATACACCAACCCATTTCAGTCGACTGACAACAGTTAACATTAGTCTAGAACTCTAGATTAAGAAAATAAATTAGGAAGATACTTCCTTCCTGAAAATTAAGAAGGAAAGGAAATCAGAGGAAAGTTAGGTGCCTGGTTTCAGAAGCTGTAACCCCCCATGGCTAAAGCTGAGTAAAAGACCTTGGGACCATAAGCCACTAAGGAGACAAAGCTTATCTCCCTAGCAGGGACACCACCTCTGCCCATTCTTACTTCACCCTGCTTGGCCCCGGGAGGATGAATGGTTAGTCAGTGACAGGAAAGATTCCTCAAGGGGGGAATGATCTAAGACAGGCAGATCACAGGGAGGCCCCAGGGAAGGACTTAGGGGGCTATAGCAAAAGGGAGTGATGGACCCTCACCCCTCAGCTTTGACATAGCCTGAGTCCTCATTCTGTCTGCAAGAAGTCTCCTAATCTCTTGGCTGCCTTACTTCCCCTGCCTGACTTAAGCCTGAAACAATGCTGGAGGTGGGTGCGGCCCAGGGCAGGAACAGGGCGTTCCCTGGGGCAATCAGGCCTAAGAAAGAATGCATAAAATCCTGTGAATCCTGCTTTGCTAAGAATGTCCTCAATTTTCTGATAAGGGTCCAAGCATGAAATGAGTTTGTTCCCCAAAGTTTTATAGCCCTTTAGCTAACTGACCCTGACTCAGAATAAGCCCTCATAGTTCTCTGAATGTTATCTATTGTTTGATCCTTACTGCCTGACAATGACTGATGAGCTTTACCTGTATTCCTGGGCAAACGGAACCCAATACAAGCCCACTGAGGAGCAGGCTCCTGGCCCTTCTCCTTCAAGAGATAGGCCACCTTTACTCCCCAAGTAGATCACGTCCTGGTAGACTTATTCTCATCTGTGGTGGGGGGTGGGGGGCTCTGTGGGTAGAGCTCCACCACAGTTATGGAAAAAAGCCCACCCACCTAACAAGGTATGAGCTCCAAAAGGTGGCCATAAGAACAGCATTTTGAAAAAGAAAGAAGGCAACCCCAGAGCACGTGAATAATAAAGAACTGACTATAAGCTTTCATAATGAATGAAAGGTACAAGTCAAAAATTCTAACCTCTACATGTCTAGCCAATTGAATTCAATTCTTAATGTGTAATTCACTTTTCATCTTTTAAGAAAAAAGATCAATTAACGCTGATATTATGTACCTGAAAGGAGTACATATAAGGATCATTAGTTAAAAACAGCTTTTGAACCACTGATTTAAGAGCTCACATGGTAAAGAATGAAAACCAGCCAGATTCCAAAATAAATATTGATTCTACTAGTTAAACCAAGACATAAAAAATTCTACAGTGATAACATTATGTCATACAGCTTTTGTGGTTTGCTTCATTGTTGTTTTTTACATATACCTGGTTTTGAATACTATTTTTCTGAAGATACTGACTCCAAGGATCTGGTATCTGTTCATCTGATGCTCGATTCGACGTTCGAGAATTAATTTTAAGTAAATAGCAACCCTGAGTTCCATATTTCTGTTTCATTTCTTCATAAATGGATTCAGCTCTAAATTTTAAAATAAAAAAAAGTTCGTAGTAAATGGGGGGCAGACATTAGGCAATAAAAGATACTAATATAAAAATAATGCAAAAATTATCCCCCAAAAGACAGAACAAAAAATTAGAATAACTTTAAAATGAAAACAAAGTTCATGATCTTAACTGAAATGTAGCTAGCTTGGATAAAGCAAGAGTTTCCAAAGTGTGTTTCATGGAATAAAATTTTGCAAGCTATTCCTATGTTATTCAAAGAGAGTTTTGGTGGTCAAACTAGTATGGGGAATGTACAGTAAAGAAACTCAGTTTCTTTGCAGCAAACCATCACTGAGTCTTCCCTGTGCTACTGTGAACTATGAATTTCCAAAGAGCAGCTGCAAACTTATAAATCAGTAACTCTTTCAACTGTGAGGGTTTCAGGAAATATGACTGGGAAATTTTGTCTTGAAGAATAGACATTTTTCAAAAAACATAAGCACTAAAATAGAAAAATGTAGGACCCAAAAACTTAGAAAACATTTTTCTCTGCCATTTTACCCTTCATTTAGCTTCCTCCAAAGAAACACAGTATGGAAGAAGTGAGAAAACTCAAGAACAGCCACAGTATTTATTACATAAAATCCATCCGTTTTTCTTGCAAAATTTGTAATAGTTATACCTATGAGCTATATGCATAACTAAAAGCATTTTGATTTCTATTATTTATATTAACTGAAGTTTCTAGTTGGTAGGAAGTAACATAATTCCAATTTATCAAATTCAAAACAGCCTAATAAGCAAACAGTACAGTGTAATAGAAAATGCAATTTTGGTACTCAGAGCTAATCTAGTTTAAATAGGTACTTTTTAAATCAGTCAGCAATCTAGTGCAAAAAGAAAAACCTGTAAAATCTTATATTCAAAGTGCTAACACTATACAAATAACAAGCCTTGCACACAATTAAATCATATTACATGCTATAAAATGAAGGCTCAGTAAGTAAAATAGTTATGTATTTGTATAAACACAGATGAGTATGTACATATACATATGTATATACACTCAGGTACAATAAGCTAAACTTCTTACTTTACCAATGATACTGCTAAATGTATGAATCACTGACCTAATACCTGAATTACCAATTAACTATCTTAGAAGATACATAACATAGTCAACTGATAAAAACTAATCTTAATAGCCAGTTCAAATTATTTTGTTATCCTACAGGCTACAGACTGTTTTATGATTGCAAAGGTTACTAAAGATTAGTAATCCTCAAAATAATTCTTTGATTTTATAGAGGAAAATTTATAAAAAAGATGGTTTGTGCTCAAAACAAGGGCAAGAGTTATTTAACTGCATATTGTAAATGTCACTGAGACATCAGAAAACTGTAAAACAGAAGATTAATTTGATACACATCTTGAACCAAAAGTCAAAGTAAACTCTAAAGCCTTTTGGAATAGAATTGGTTTGTCTTATTTTACAAGAACTTATTTTTAAAGTAAGTTATTCACATACCCAAAGATAAAAGAGCTATAGCAAATTATTAATAAAGAATAGTAAAGAAAACACAAAGAAATATTTGCATGTTTTTGAGGTGATAGAAAACATCAAGGCTAAAATACAAAGTGACAAAAGAGTGAAAAGTGAAAAACGAAGTGCCTTTAAGGCTTTAAGCAACAGCCAGGAAGTGAAAAGTTAGGAGGAAAACTGGGAAAAAGTGAAAAAATAAGAAATAATTGTGTATAAAGTAAGAAATAACACCTTAGACCTATAGGTGTAAAGTGGCAAGCACCTTTGTACAAAGACTGTACTAAAAGAGATTTATAGTGAAGGAAAAGTTCGGGTAAGCATTTGAAATCTAACATTAAGTGACTCAGCTGTTGAATATAACTCTGAAATAAAAGGTACAGTTAAATGTTTCATTAGCAAGTTTTTTTTTTAAGATTTTATTTATTTATTTTTAGAGAGGGAAGGGAGGGACAGAGAGAGAAAGAGGGAAACATCAACGTGCAGTTGCTGGGGGCTGTGTCCTGCAACCCAGGCATGTGCCCTGACTGCGAATCGAACCTGACGCTTTCTTTGGTTTGCAGTCCACGCTCAATCCACTGAGCTACGCCAGCCAGGGCTTCATTAGCAAGTTTTTACTTTCTGCTCTAGCTGGTGTGGCTCAGTGGACTGAGTGCCTGCCTGTGAGCCACTGTGAGCCAAAAGTTCGCTGGTTCAATTACCAGTCAGGGCACATGCCTGGGTTGGGGGCCAGGTCCCCAGTTGTGAGCATGTGAAAGGTCCCCCGACTCTCTTTCTCTTCCCCCCCTTTCTCCCTCTCTTCTCCTCTCCCTAAAAATAAATAAATAAAACCTTTAAAATAAATAAAATTTTACTTTCTTAGATGACAAGTGTATCTAAAATTTACATGCCCAAATTAAAGTTAAATCACTTAATTAAAAATGTTCTTAATTAAAATGGAAAGCTTACCTCTGTTCATCTCCTGCACTTACATCATGTAAAAGTACGTAATATTTAAGTGTATTTGGTATAAACCACTTGGGGTAGGTATAGTCACTGTTGTGCTGAATTCGATGCTGTTCTTGTGACAACTTTGAAAACTGTTCCACAGGCTCAGCTTCACTAGACGATGCTACCAACATACCTTGTAAACCATATTATTAAGGTAATAATCACTTATCACTCGAATGATAAAATTATCCTATTAAAATAAATTTAGGAAGACATTCTCTGAGCTAAAAAAATTCTGATTTCACAGGTTTTCACAGCAAGCACAAGATAATTTCTCCAGCACTTCTTAGTAATTCAAGGTTCTAAATCTTGTTTAGATTTTTTGTTGACAGTTTTTAGGTTATTTACATTACCAATACAGAAGTCCAAGGAAATAAAAATGGACACCAAAATTGTACAGCTATCAACATATCAAATAATTTTGCTGAACCTTGCTCCCCTCCATTCCATTTCCCTGCAATTTCATACTCTATCCTACCTCTTTTCTTTGTAACCTCATTAAAAAAACCATTAACTGTCAAAAGAGGTTAGCTGCTATAAAACAGGTTACTAAAACACTAGAAAACTGTTTTTAAATATGAGCTTTTACAACAGCATTTAATTCTGAGGCAATCATCACAAGGAGTTACCACTGGCAGTCTTTATATTGTCTTTCTAAAATGGCTAAAAACTTACTAAGTATACACTACTTGAGTTGAAGGATTAAAAAAATAATAAGCAAGCCCTCAATATCCTTATTTTGTAATTAAAAAAATCCTGTATCTAGGATGCCACTTGACAAAACAACAATAATGAAAACTTGAAGAATCATCAATAGAAAAAATTTCTCCCTTCTCTATATCCTTTCAACAGTTTTGCCTTCATATAACTACTTCTGAAATTAGTAACTTCCAAAACATTTGATTTTAAAAGAACACAAACATCAAAGGATACATGCTAAATAGTGGTTCAGAAATTCATGATCTGATGCTGGCATCGACTGAAGGAAGGTCTCTCTGTAAGACTCAAACCATGGAGTAGTAGCTAAAATGAACCATATACAAACAGTTCAAATTTCTCAATACCCTCAGTTTACAAGAGATAAAATTTCAAGTCCATAATCCTTAAACTCATAAGATAGCAATTTCTAGCAATAAACAAGCATTTTTAACTTGTTCTTAAAGATATAAAGTATTTTCACCTGTGCTTTAATATACACATATAATGACATGTGTGTATATAAATAAAGCCATATACACAAATATATTCATACATGGAAGAACATATATTTGCAAAATAAAACTGATTTATTACCAAACCTACGCAATAATCCCACAACTTACTTACCTATTAATACTTTATATATTACCTATATGAGTAAAAAGATTTTAAAACTAAAGTTTACCCCCCTGCCACGAGTAGTTCCTTTCTGTAAATATCATTTCAAAACACTGGTTTTCAACTGACAGCAATTTTTACCCCCAGGAAACACTCAGCAAAGTCTGGAGATACTTTGGGTTGTCATGAGTGGGTGCTACTGACATCAAGGCAAAGAGTTAGGAATGATGCAAAACATCCTTCGATAAACAGAACAAGACAACCCCCCACAGGAAAGAATTATTTGGCTCAATGTCAATAGTGGCAAGGCTAACAATTACTTTACAATTTGATTATATTTGAGTGTGATAGTAACAAAATCTCTTTAAATGGAATTTCAAAGCATGCTTATAATCAAATGTAAAGATGTATGTTTTCACTTTTTGTACACGTGTATATTACACATTTCTTAAAATCTCTTGCTCCATGTTAATAATTTTACAATTATTCTAACATTTTTAATTTTGAACTTAAACTTAGTCATTTCACTAGGTTTAAGCATATTATCTAAATCAGTTTTACTAAAAGGACATTCTATTTCTGGCTACTTATGCTGATTACCAAGTCTTACTGTATTTTTTGTTTTCATATTAATCACTAAATATAGCAAAGAGATTTCCTGTTTATATGATAATATTACATTAAATGACTGGGAAGTTTATAGGAAAAAAAGGTGTTGTTTGACCAAATAGCGTATTTAACCTGGTACCATATACACACAAAATTTTACAACACATGCCTTACAAGAATAACCCATATATTGTTTAGAAGGGCTATGAGTGTAACAATTTCATGTTCATTGCTATATAACAAAAACATATCCAGAAATATTACAGTCTATATGAAAAGTGGCAAAAATCTGAGAATAAATGACACAGACTAGTCTGTTATCTACTATGCAAAATCAATTTTCTTACCAATCAACAAATACATCTTTCCCCCAATCTGTCAAAATTAGTCTGTCTAGAAAATTAATGCATATTTTCATTTAGTACCAATGACAAGAAAAGAAAGGATAGGATTTGTTTCATGGTGTGCTCAAGAGTTCTAAATAAACAATTAGATCTTCCAAAATAGCTATTTGCTGCAAAACTATCTGAAATAAAAGAATAGAAAAGCATTAAGTCCATCAAAAGAGGACATTCATTAAGTGGACGTACTATGCAGCTGTAAGAGAAAGGAGAAAATCTCTAGACATTACAAAAAGTGCTTTCTAAAATATACTGGTAAGGGAAAAAAAATAAAGACACAGCAGAAAAATATGCACTTTTGTGTAAGAAGGGGAAAAAAAGAACCACACAGGTAATATTTGATTACATTGTCATAAAAGTAACAGAAGGACAAATCTAATTAGAGACGAGAAAGGGGGTGAGGGGCATTGACAGAAGCTGCACCTCACTGAATGTAACTTGTTTTATAGTTTCAACTTTGGAATTATAAAAATGTCCACATAATTAAAAATAAAATTAAATCAAAAAGAACAGGCAGGTATACACACATGTATGTGTTCTTAAGTTGAAATAATACTTTCTAAATACTGGTAGAAGACACTATACCATATTCTTAATTGGGTACTCAAGAATATGAGGAACAAAGGAAAAATTTTAAAATACATATGGCAGAAGTGGGTTTTATCTTTCAGAGTGGTCACATTAAGGTTAGTATGGTAACTTTTCCCTTTAGCCTCCTATTTTCTTAAGGGGCTAATTAAGAAAACAGTATGGAATTTCCTCAGAAAACTAAAAATGGAACTGCCTTTTGACCTGGCAATTTCACTGCTGGGATTATACCCTAAGAATCCTGAAACACCAATTCAAAAGAATTTATGCAGCCCAATGTTCACAGCAGCACAATTTACAATAGCCAAGTGTTGGAAGCAACCTAGGTGCCCATCAGTAAACAAGTGGATCAAAAAACTGTGGTACATTTACACAACAGAATACTACACAACAGAAAGAATGAACTCCTACCCTTTGTGACAGCACGAATGGGTCTGAAGAGCCTTATGCTAAGTGAAATAAGCCAGCCAGTGAAAAACAAATACATATGATTTCACCAATAAGTGGAACATAATCAACAAATCAAACAAGCAAGCAAAATATAACTAAGAATATTGAAATGAAGAACTGACAGTAACCAGAGGGAAGGGAAGAGGGTGATAACGGGGGAAAGGGGAAGGGTTGTCAAGGAACACCTGTATGAAGGACACAAAGACAAAGCCAAAAGGGAGTAGGATCAAGGGTGGGAGGTAGGGATGGGTGGGGCAGGGGGGTGGGGAGTGGCAAGGGGAAAATGGAGACAAATGTACTTGAACAACAATTTTAAAAAGTCCTCCTTCAGTTATTTTACAAGCCAATAAATCAAGAGCATCCTTCCGTTTTTTTTCAAATGACACTCTTACAGAAAGTGGAAAAATAGTAGTCCTTAAATGTTTTATATAACGGAAGATTTCAACACTTAGTGACAATTACCTCCCTTTAGAAACTCTCTTGTACTTCTGGGATAAAATCAGTATTTTGCCCATATCCCTTTCCATTTCTACATATTCCTTCTTTGGAATTGAACAGCAACCATGTGTCCTACCAGTCTCTATGCAGAACGTATTTTGTCTTGGTAAAGAAGGGTAAGGAAGAGAACTAATGGCCAAAAGACGACCATGTGTGGGAACTGCCCTGCCTGGTTTCAGAAGCTGTAACCCCCCATGGCTAAGGCTGAGTAAAGGACCTTGGGACCATAAGCCACTAAGGAGACAAAGCTTATCTCCCTAGCAGGGACACCACCTCTGCCCATTCTTACTTCACCCTGCTTGGCCCCGGGAGGATGAATGGTTAGTCAGTGACAGGAAAGATTCCTCAAGGGAGGGATGACCTAAGACAGGCATGGTCATGAAGGGGGCCTCAGAGAAGGACTTGGGGGGGCTATAGAAAACAGGGGTGATGGACCCTCACCCCTCAGCTTTGACATAGCCTGAGTCCTCATTCTGTCTGCAAGAAGTCTCCTAATCTCTTGGCTGCCTTACTTCCCCTGCCTGACTTAAGCCTGAAACAATGCTGGAGGTGGGTGCGGCCCAGGGCAGGAACAGGGCGTTCCCTGGGGCAATCAGGCCTAAGAAAGAATGCATAAAATCCTGTGAATCCTGCTTTGCTAAGAATGTCCTCAATTTTCTGATAAGGGTCCAAGCATGAAATGAGTTTGTTCCCCAAAGTTTTATAGCCCTTTAGCTAACTGACCCTGACTCAGAATAAGCCCTCATAGTTCTCTGAATGTTATCTATTGTTTGATCCTTACTGCCTGACAATGACTGATGAGCTTTACCTGTATTCCTGGGCAAACGGAACCCAATACAAGCCCACTGAGGAGCAGGCTCCTGGCCCTTCTCCTTCAAGAGATCATGGAGACCTTTCCTCCCCAAGCAGATCATGTCTTGGTAGACTTATTTTCATCCACAACAGCCGGGGGACTCTGCTGGACAAAACTCCCCCACAATAATGCTCTATCCTCCAATTCCCCCTTCTTTGTTCCCTTCTTAGTGCCAGTAATTTGGTACACAATGTATTAATGGTCCCAATAAATATCTAACAAGAGCTACAGCAGTGTGCTAAACCTAGAGCAACTCTGGTCTTCATCCTACTGAAACCAAAGTAGTAACCCCAAATATTCAGGTAAAAGAGACCGAATATTCTAAATATAAACATCACATGTAAATCACATATTTTCCCTTCCTAATCATTCACAAAAGCTTAAAGTGCCAGAAAATCACAGTCAGACTAAGAAATATTAACATATTACAAATAACGTTGGTACTTATTACAATGCAACTTTAGATAAATAGTAGATACACCAAAACTTAATACAGAGTGAGGCACTTAATACAGAGTGGGGCAAAAGTAGGTTTACAGTTGTGAGTACACTGAAGTTTATGCTTTATATTATTATTTTTGTATTTTTTCCATACAAACAACTGAAAACCTACATTTGCCTCACTCTGTATTAAAACATCCAAGGAAAGGAAAGGAATTAAATAAGTAAATGTATATTACTTAGATAAATGTACAGACTCAAAGTAAAAAAATATTTGACACTAAATTCTGGGATTATCAGAAAATATGGTTTAATACAGAGGATCTTAGAACACAAGAGCCACAATAAACTAAATCAAAACTCATAAAATTTAACATTTTGCAAGTCATAAAAGATCTCAGATAATATGAAGAACTAAGAAATACTAACATATTTTAACAACACCCATAGTAACTATTCCTGAGGGGACTACTTCTAATCAAGTGTTTTCAGAAAACTCAGCAAAAATTAAAGTATTCCAAAGAGAGTCATGATTGTATATGCCCAACTTTTAGATTCTTCAGACACCACAGTGGAAGATTTTAAAAAATAAATTATCCTCTTTTCAAACTATATGCCTTTGAACTTACAATATAGCAGGGGGAAAAAATTAGTCATTGTCATTTAACCATCTGAATCTAACTGGCCCTGGATATTTTAAATTCACATTACAATTACTTAAAGAATTAAGAATAAAGGAATGGTAAAAAAAACTTTAAACAAATTTTAGTAAGAATTTAAACACAGCAAACTCCAATTGTATTCCATATCTTCCTGGTTTTAAAAGTATATGCCTTAATTAGGCAACATTCTTTGAATGCAACTAACTGTCCATTGATGCATGTCCAACTGTCATGAACAAACCTGGAACACATTCATTGTGTGAATACTGGTTCCATATTGAAATACATCTGTTGGGAACTGCCCTGGCTGGTATCAGAAGCTGTAACCCCTGCCAAGGCTAAGGCTGTGGGAGTGGCCTTGGACCATAAGCCAGCAAGGAGACAAAAGCTTATCTCCCTGGTAGGAGCGCTGCTTCTGCTGCTTTATTCTAACTGAACCCCAATGCTTGGTCGGTTAGCCAATGACGGGTAAGATTCCCCAAGGGGGGAACGACCTAAGACAGGCACAATCACATGGGAGGCCCCCAAGGAAGGACTTTGGGGGCTACAGCAAAAGGGGGTGATGGACCCTCGCTCCTAGACTTTGACATAGCCTGAGTTCTCATTGTCTGGGAGAAAATCTCCTTATCTCTTGGTTGCCTTAGTTCCCTTGCTCCACCTAAGCCTGAAACAATGACAGGGTGGTGCAGCTGTGTGTTGAAAAGGGCGGATTCTCCGGGTGATCAGGCCTAAGAAAGAATATGTAAAATCCCGTGAAACCTGCTTTGTTTAGAATGCTCTCAGTTGAATGATAAGGGTCCAAGGAAGAAGTAAGTTTGTTCCTTAAAGTTTTGCAGCTCTTTGACCCTGACTCAAAATAGGCCCTCATACTTCCTTGTTATCTTTTGTTTGTCCTTACTTCCTCACAATGAGTAATGACCTTTACTTGAATTCTTATGCAAACGAAACCAATAAAAAGCCTCTCCGGAGGGGGAACGGCCCTCTCCCCAGCAGAGATAGTGGCCATTCCATTCCTACTTCCCCACAGGACCTGGCTATCTCTGTGTATGTTTTTCTCGAGTGTTGACGAGCCATCCACAGCGTTCGCGGTCACTGCCAGCCAATGATCACGTCACATCTCTAATAAATTCTAGCTTACCATTACTTCTGGTTCTTCTTGTACTTGCATAGTCAAGGTACAACATTTTGGAAAAAACTGATGGCTTATAATTTTGTTGAAGAGAAAAATGTCATCTTATTTGCTCCATCACTAAAAATCATTTTCATATTTTTAGACTTAATAGCAAATAGTACATTGAATCCAATGAATTTTTATTTCTACCTCATCTAATTCTTTCCAATCATCTTTATACACATGCCTGCCTTCAGCATTTGTCACTTACAAACTGTATCAAGCAAATTTTGTTAAAAAATCACCAGAAAAGATGATGTCCTATAACAAAATGAAGTGGTCTAGGTTCCTGTCTCAAAATATTATGTGAAATCCCTCCTATTAAATTACTGACTAGCTAGATGAAAATGCTGTATTTAATTTTTCTTCTTAGAAATACACTGCTCAGTTATTAATTTTTGAGGTTGAGAAAATTTGGATTAGATATCGTTATCTAAAGATTCATAAGGCGGACTTTCTGTACATGATCAATTTGATCACTAGGGCTAGGCTGTCCAATAGGTAGGTAGCCAGTAGCAGGCACCTGAAATGTGGCTTATCTGAATAGAGACGTGATCTAGGTGTAAAATACACATAGGGTTTCAAACACAGTACAAAAAATACATAATTTTCTATTGATTACATGTTGAAATGATAATATTTTGTATAGTCTGGGTTGAGTAAAACAGAATATTAAAATTAATTTCACCTCTTTTTTGTATTTTTATTGTAGCTACAGAATATTAAAAACTATGTAAGTGCCCTGGCTGGTGTAGGTTCAGTGGACTGAGCACGGGCTGAGAACGAAAGGGTCGCTGGTTCAATTCCCAGTCAGGGCACATGCCTGGGTTGCAGGCTAGGTCCCCAGTAGGGGGTGCATGAGAGACAACCACACCCTGATGTTTCTCTCCCTCTCTTGCTCCCTCCCTTCCCCTCTCTCTAAAAATAAACAAAACCTTTAAAAAAAAAACTACATGAGTGGCTCACATATATTTTCAAATGGACAGTGCTATGCTAGAATGCTGCTGTTTCACTTCATTCATCTTCTTATTTCTCTAATAATCATGAAAAATTGTGTCTCCTACTGTCGGATTTCTTTGCCAATATGGACTAAAATTAAAAAGTTCTCTACTCTCAACTGTGTTCAATAAAAGAAAAAAATGAAAACAACGATCTGGCAAGTAGAAAATCTTACTAAGAGGCTACTGGAAGCTTGAGAGACTAGAGCAAGAGATACAAAGAACTCTGAGCAAGTTGTTTTTAAAAAGGCAATTACACATCTTGGGGAGAAGAAAGTGCAGCCCTGGCTAGTCTGGCTTGAGCACAGGCCTGAGAACTGAAAGGTCACACATTCAATTCCAGGTCAGGAAAAATGCCTGGGTTGTAGGGCATTTGGGGGCATTTGGGAAGCAACCAGTAGATGTATCTCTTTCACACTGACATTTTATCTCCCTCTTTTTCTCCCTCACTTCCCATGTCTCAATCAAGCAATCAATCAAGTGCTGTGTAAGAATGGACTGAGCCCAATACTTGGCTCAGTGATAAAAAGGTGAGTAATATTTAATCATAATATTGAAAAAAGTGATTAGTAACCAAAAATTATGAAAACTACATTAGAGATGGGGAAAAGACGAAGAGGAATAATTAAGCTAAATCTTCATCAATTAAAATAAGAAAATAATGAATAAATTTAAAATTGATTAAACCATAGAAAGCCATATGAAAATATTACTTAGAAACACAAATTAAGTATCAGAGGAAACCCCTAAAAGAATGGGTTGGGTGGGGGCACAGGGCACAGATCATTGCTGTTTTTTCTTTAGAGTCTTTTTAGCATTGTATCTATGTGCATGTATCATTTCAATAAATTAAAAGTTTTAAAAATAAAAGGTATTATGAGCTCTGGAAGTTAGGAAGATACTTGCAGCATAAAAATTTTTTTATTTACTTTTAAAATATGATCGTTAATCCCTCTCTTTGCCCCCTTAGCACTTTGGCATTTTGGATATGCCGTATCCTTATTATAATATATTGTGATTAAAAGGTATTGCAGATAAGAATGTATTGTGACTGTTGATTTACATGTTTGTCTCCCCACCAGACTATAAACTCATACAACATGTCTTATTCTACTTTACATCTCAATTCAAAGCATAGAGTAGGAATCAATAAATATTTGTTACATGAGTAACAAAAATGTTAAAGACCCTATTTATAAAACAGAATCACAGGATTTAAGGTCTAGGAGACACCTTTGAGAAACAATGGAGCCAAATTTTCTCTGGTTTCCAAAGAATGAAACCAAGTATGAGTAAGTGACGTACTCAAGTTATCCAATTAACTAATGGCTATGGTAGTAAAAAAACTTGGGATACTCTGGCATTTGTTCACTGCTGTTCACACTTCTACATTAATTTCCTATTGAGAACAGGAAAATAGAGCAAATTCCATCACTTTCTTTCATAAAATCCAAAATTTTAAAAACATATTATGCCAATAACTGCTTAAAATATATATCTTGAAATTCATATTCTTTGGATGTGAAAAGACAACCATAATATTCTAAACTTAAAATTACCAAGTTAACTTCTCTTACTGGAATTAAAATTAGTAACATAAAAAGAAAAATTATGAACATTTAAAATAAAATAATTCTACAGATATTTCTAACTATACAAGTACAACCAACAAACTTCATGATTTAAAACACACTACTTGCCCTGGCTAGCGTACCTCAGTGGATTGGGCGCGGGGTGCGAACCAAAGCATCACAGGTTCGATTCCCAGTCAGGGCACATGCCTGGGTTGCAGGCCACAGCCCCCAGCAACCGCACATTGATGTTTCTCTTTCTCTTTCTCCCTCCCTTCCCTCTCTAAAAGTAAATAAATAAAAAATCTTAAAAAAAAAGTCAAATTTGTTGGAAAAAAATAAAACACACTACTTAAGTTTTCTCAGTATATTTAGGAAAATCTTTTTAATTGTTCTAGTTATAGACAATGATGAACTTCTTCTATTTGCTTTTTTAAATATTTTATTTATTTATTTTTTAGAGAGGGAAGGGAGGGAGAAAGAGAGAGAGAGAAACATCAATGTGCGGTTGCTGGGGATTATGGCCTGCAACCCAGGAATGTACCCTGGCTGGGAATCGAACCTGGGACACTTTGGTTCCCAGCCCACACTCAATCCACTGAGCTACACCAGCCAGGGCCTGAAAAATCTTTAAATATACAATTGTTTTAAATATGTTAAAATATTACATGAGAAATTATAATGACCTAAAAAGATTATTTCATTAGGCTGCTGAAATATCCTGATAGACAATGCACTTTTAATTTTTTCCCTCTAAAAATCTATCCCATGTCCTTCTCTATTAAGCTTTTTCATACCATACCAAATACTGCTCACTATACATATTATTATTTGACCTACCAATCTGATCATGAAAATATTATTCAAATTAGATTAAGAAGCACTCAGAAAATATTTACTCATATAGTATATACATTCCCTCCACTTAACACTAAGAAAAATAAAAAAAATAATAATGTTCACTTTTTAAATTTAACTATAGTGTTACTTATATCACAAAAGAATGTTTTTTTCATCTACTGTTCTTTCATTCAAGAAATGTTTATTATATACACGTTCTAAGCATTACCTTAGGTACTAGAAATAAAATAAAGAGCCAAAGTTCCTGCCCTAATGGAGCGTCTATTTGCTTTACAAGTACACCTATAAAAACAATTTTATTATAAAAAAATAAAATAAAATCGTCTAATTCATAGTTTGAATTCCTACTCACTTGATTATAACCTCCTTAAAAGTAGTAACTTTTTTTCAACATGTGTTCCCAATCTATCATTCAGTAAGCACTTAAGTGTTACATGATTTCCAAGTCACGGAATTACTTTTTCCAAAAAAAGAAAAATTCCTTTAAAAAGTAATAGTAAACCTTAATACATACCACTGATGTTGAGGTCATAATCTCCTGCTGTAATCACATTAGCTACTAATCCTTCTGCAGGCTGGCTGCAAGAAACAACATCACTCAAAAGCTTCCGAATGGCTCCAGGATGAGGCGGTTGGGTGACAATGTTGCTTACTGCTATCTTCAAATTTTTAATTATGTGAAGCTGATTATTAGGATCTCTCATATGAACTTAAAAAAAAAGGAAAAAACCTTGAAATTAATTCTATACAATTCATGATAACCCAGTCAACAATAGTAAAAAATTGGGTTACTCGTTTACAAAGAAGATGACCAAATCAGAAACCAGAAATTCTAAGTGGAACCATCTTCCATAAATGCAAATGACTTACATTCCCTTACAACCAAAAGGGCTAGCCAGACAGTCTGAACTTCTCACGCAATGCTAGTATTCATGTCCCTACAGTATATGTATTTTCCATCCTCCTGTTTGGGGTTGCCAGGAACCAACCACCACCATCCATACCACGTCTCTAATTCTCATCTCACCCTAAGGCTGGTCCAGGGCAGTGTGAAATCTGTAGTACCAACACTGAAAATAGTAAAGGGCTTCGAAGAAAGGGGAATTAAATGCTAAATTGAGGATTCCTCTACTTCTCCTAGTATGCCACCTGCATTCTCAGCCACTACTAATCCTCTATCATGAAAATCAAACCCCACTCTGACATGGGATGTTGATAGTGGGGAAGTAATGAAACAAAGGTATGAGGGAACTCTCCATACTTTCTGCTCAATTTTGCTGTGAACCTAAAAGTGTCCTAAAAATATAAAGGCTATTAAAAAAAATTAACACCCAAATCCCTTCTCTCATCCCACTACCTCCTGCATCTGCCCTGTTGCAGGCCTTGGCACAAGTCTACACAACTTATAACCAGTGGTTCAGAGCCTCAGGACAAGATAGAGGTTCTTAGGAAATTATAACAAAAGAGTACCCACAGTGCACAGTAGGAAATGTGAGCATATGTTTTCATATAAATACAATCAGGCAATTTCCAAGTAGTATTAGAGCAGCCCATTATATTAAGGACTCAATTTTGGAGTCAGACTTTATTTTAAATCCCAACCCACCACTTAATAACTAGGTTACCCTAAATAACTTTTTAACTTTTCCATGCTTTAATTTCCTCACCTATAACATTTCATAGGGTTATTTTAAAGACTTGAGATATTGTTATCTAAGTAAGTGTAAAGCACTGAGCACCATGACTGATACATAACTATATAGTTAAGTGCTCAAAAGGTGATGGAGGCAGCCAGTATTAACATACACTATTTCAAGGACATCAAGGATCATCATCTACAGATGAGAGGCAACTCTGAAAAACTAGCTTTGGGTACCTACTCATAAAAAAAAAAATGACCCTTTTCTTCCCAATGGAAAATGCTTTATACCAAACTTTTAAGGTCAGGCCTGCCAACATTTTAAAAAGTTACATCTCTAAAAACTGTCTTGCTAAATTTCCTGTGTGCTCTCTGTTGATTTCTAAATTTTTAATGTAAAATCATAAATCACACACAAAAATAGTTTTAAAAAACTATATATGGAACGAATGTTCACTTGTATTATAAGTATATGTACAGAAGTACAGATAAAATACAAGCAAATTCCATTATACAGGTTGCCTATGAAGGAAGGAAATTGGCTAAAGAAAGGTAGAAAAGTGATATCAACTGTATCTATAACGTTTGATTTCTTGTTAAAAGAAAAAAGACATAAAACAAATATGACATGGTTAGTATTTGTTGGTTCTGGGTAGTGGAGAGCTGGATGTTTCTTGTATTATCTGCATTCTTCTGTAACTATTTATTTTTTCTAATTTAAAGAAACAGACAGGACTCTTTCCCTAATTAAACTTCCCACCTAGTCTAATTATGAAACAGAGAAACCAAAAAACATGAATATAGTATGGTGCATTTCTGATGTTTAGAAACAAGCATTTTCCATAAAGTTGGTCCTTAATTATTGAATAACATAAGTAGTCACGTGTGTATTAAGCCTCTCACAAAAGTTTAAATTGGTCAGTTATCTTTTAGTATTCCTAAGTGTCAACACAAAAAAGGATACTCTAGTTTTCCCTATACTCAGAGTGGGCTTATCAGTTGGGTAATCCTACTAATAAATTCAGAAATGAGTTTCTAAGTGTGGCAGCCAGCCTCTGAAATAGCCCCCTAGTGATCTCACCATTTCCTGTTATACACACTCTGGTGTAGCCTCCTCCCACATCCCAGGGTTGTGACCAATAGAACATGGCAAAAGCAATGGTATGCCACTTCTGAGACAAGGTTATAAAAGAGTACAGCTTTCATCCTGGGTTCTCTCTCTGATCACTCCCTGTGTAAGCAGCTAACTGCCACATCATGGGGATACCAAGCGAGCCTATGAACAGGCCCACACGGCACAGAACTGAGGTCTCAGGCTAACATCCAGCGAGGACGTGAGACTTGCCATATGAGTGAGCTTGGAAGAAGATCCTCAAGCCCCAGATGACTGCAGCTCTTGCTGACAGCTCCACTGCAGCCTCAACATAGACCCTGAGCCAGAAGATAGATGGAGCCAGAAGCATCCAGCTACGCCACTCCCAGATTCCTGAGAAACTGAGAGATAATAACTGCTTTTAAGGTGCCAAGTTTGGGGTCATTTGTTACATAATAATTGAATAAGTAACACATTGGAGGGTGATTAAGAGAAATGCTCTTAAATCACATGCAAAAAATTCAAAATCTTCAGAACTAAACAGCACGAAAGGTGATTAAGGATCATAGCACATCTCAATTTCAAAGTGAAATTCAAATCTACCATTATCTTACTTCTGCAGGTTACCATACAGTATCTTGCATACTGTATCATGAAGTAATACTTCCCAGTATGTGAAGCTCCATGAAATACTGTTTCCTCAAGAAAATTAAGAGTTGTCTCTGCAAAACTGATTCTATCTTCAAATAAATTTGGGAAATACTGGAATAAGTTCTTAAGTAGTCTCGTTATAACAGATCTTCTCAGAGCTTTTCATATGCTAAAGGACACCGTGACTACCAAATACATGCTATGTTAAGCAAACTTACTTGACCACAAAATTCATTTTTAGAGAACATATAACACATCTGGTGTTCTAGGAAATACATTTTAAAAAATGAAATAGTCTCTTTCATGTTTTTACCCAGCACAAAAATTTTATAAAGAAAACCTCGACTGCTGAAAAAAAATCAAACTTGGACACAAACAACATATATATCTAAATTTTGTAAAGCTGACAAATTTTATTCAAAGTTCAGAACCTGAAAAACTGGGAGGATAATTACCTTGTTAAACCAACATGGTGGGTAAGATTAATGAAGTATTTCTAACTTTTTAAAAGACACTTAAAAGTAGAGACATTAAGTATCCTTTAAAGGTCATTTCCTGGTCTAATTTACCACTTTTGATAGCCCACTCAGAAAATACTCAAAATTCACATAAAATTGCATTCTATTCCTATCTTTTAAATCCCTTAAAAGTATTTTACAATAAATTTTAAAATATACTTTTCAAAAATGAAAGCCAAAGACTTTCAAAAGTGAGTGGTTAAATAAAATTCTCCTTATAAATCTTATAAATATCTAAATGCCAAATTTCTAATGCCACCACCCATGGTCCATGTCCTAATCATCTTAAACTTTAAAATTTATATCAACTCTTACCTCTCCCAAAATGTCATACCCTTGGCTCAAGAATCTAAGACTGCCACACATTTACCATTTGATATGAAAGCCAAAAATCCATTCCCTAGAATTCAAGATCAAGAGTAAGGCATTTTCCCTTACTCTTCTGTACTCCGATAAGGACAGTTTCCTGTTTCCCAACCACTTGTAATTCACAATTTACATCTTTTGCCCATACAATTCTAACCTCACCCCAACCTCAACAGGGAGCACTGGCTATTTTTCCACCAACTCTCTACCTAGCCAGAAAAGTCCAACTCATTACACTCCTTTCCTAAATCTTTCAGTCTACAGAAGGAAATCATAACTGAGTCTCTATTCACTGTGCTGTCCAATACAGGAAGCTCCAGCCACACGTGGCTACCGAGTACCTGAAAGGTCTAGCTCAAACTGAGATGTAATATAAGTGCAAAAGCATACAAAACTTCAAAGACTTAGCCAAAAAAAAAAAAAAAAGTAAAATATCTAATTAAAAGTTTTAATATTGACTTCATATTGAAGTAACGTTTTAGAAATACTGGGTAAAATAAAATCATTAAAACTAATTTCTCCTGTTTCTTTTCACTTCTTAACCCTGTGACTATTAAGTAATTTAAAATTGTATGTGACATTTTATTTCTGCTGGATAACACTGCTGTCTAGTGTGAATAAGTAATTCTAAACATTGCAATGAGATAAGATGACTTAAGTCACATGGCCTGTTTTTAAGTCTTTCCTACATGTAAGATTGTGTACAAGTTAACATCTTTGCCTCAACGTCCTCAAATGTAAAATGATAATACAATTCAAAAAGGACTAAAAGAGAAAAGCTACGGAACACAGGTATCAGGTATTAGTATTAGTATTTATTAACAAACCAGTAAAGACCACTCACACCTTTCAAAGAATTTAAGAATGTAGAGCACTTAGCTGTCCTGTTGACTCAGTACAACCCCGGAGGAGCTAGCTATGGTAGAGACTGAAGAAAATCCAAGAGTTCTTGTAACTGTGTTTGTTCAGCAGATTTCTCTCTCCTCTAAATACATTAGTGAACTTACAAATACTATTCTCCCAAGGAATACACACCTGTGGCATATAAATACATGCATTTACGGCACAGCACCATTTTTTTGCAGAAGTCATCATAACCAAGTGTCACAGTTTTTCACCTGAAACAGGTAGCTCCTCATTAAAAAACATGTTCTTACTGTTGACTTAGTTTTAATCTGAAAAATCAGATTTTAGGACATTTCCTTTCCTATAAATCTAGGTAACTATGTAACTTGTTCTTAACTTTCTTGTCCATTAGGCAGAGGCTGTTTCAGGTTTTACTATGTCTTTAATACTTTATTTTCTTAAGAGGTTAAGTAAAATATCATATACCTCAGAAAATGTTCAAAAAAAATTTAAGTGAAATAATTAAACAAACTTAGATAGAGATGAGCCTCACTGCTGGAAGAATGTAATGTTCAAAACAACTCCGAGAGTCCAGTTTAACAACCAGGGGATAATGATTCCTCTTCTTTACCAAGACCTCCTCGTTCTAAAAGTCAGCATCTGCCTATCCTTACAACTTCCTACTTCTCTCCCTATGGCCGTTGAGGACAGTCCCTTCGCCCTTCTCTGGGGCTCGCAGTTTTTCGTTACAGTAATTACCTAAGAGTCCGGCTTGTTCAAGGATAGCAGTGCCAACAGAAACTGGAGATTTCGACCATGCTGTCTTGACAACCTCACTTAATGGCCCCTCCGCCTGCAACCACCGGAGACACCGCGGGGGCTTCCTGGCCCCAGACGACACTCCACCCGCTCCTTTTTGTAAACATCGCCCTCATCTTCCCTACCCGCCCCTAACTTATTCTCCCAGCCCCGATTTGCTGACGCTCGGTGAAAAAGAGAGAAGACCACATACCCTCGGAAGTGAGGCGAGAGAAGGGCTTAAGCAACTCCGCGAAGCTAAGGTGATTGAGACGAGTGAGCCGCTCGGCTTCGTCGCTGCACAGCGCGGCGACACAGGGGACGAAGGAGTCCGGGATTAGTTCTTGCACTGATTGTACACACTGGGCCATCGCTGAGGCAGAAGCAGCCGAGGCGCACGCCTTCCGGCCCAGTCTCAGAGACAGATCGTGCGGCTGCAGCAGCTACTGCCGCCGCCCGCCGGCCTACCCCGGCCGGGCGGGGCGCCGCAATGAAGCCTTGGGACCAATATAAGGGACAGATTCCGTCTTCTCGGCTCCCAGGGTACACAGCACCGACCCTTCCTCGTCACCGCCGCTCCTCGGCGCTTGCTGCGGCGTCCTCACATTCCAACCATCAGGTGGAGACACCGACAATCTCCACTCAATCCTTCCGAAGGCAAAACCTTGGTCACTGCCCGACCGGAACCGCCATATTGAGGCCGAACCCTGACCCACCGGCACCACTGGTCCCGGCAGCCCCAGCGCTTGCCCCTCACGTGACGGTGTTAAGGGAGGCGATAGGGGCAAGGAAAGAGAGCGTCGGAGAGGGAAGTGAAAAGCAACGGAGGCCGGTCCGGAGGCAAGCGCCGGAAGTGGTGTGACGTAGGTCCCTCCCACGGGGGTGCCCCCTCCCACCGGGCGGGGCTGGAGCGGGGCTATGGTGGGCGGAGCCAGGCGAGGGAGGCACTGGCGCTACACTTAGTTTACCCGCAGCTACTAGGCAAATGCCTAGGAGGTGTGAGGGCTACTGGTCAGGTCCACGACCAAGATGAACCCCATACTAGTAGAAAAGGCACCCATTCGCCTAGCACGCTGACCTGGCTCTTCGGAATCCCAAAGGCTATCTGGAAAACAGTGGGCAAACGATGTGGTTGTTCACGCTGCTTCCTGCCTTCTCTCCTTTCCCTGTCCTTTCCTTGCTCGAGGTAGAGGGTCGAGGAGCACTGCTCACTGGAGAGTGCGTTGCCCCTCCCTCCACACATGCTCACTCACCGCCCTGGTGTTTGGGGGCTTCTGTATAGCTGGTCTGAAAAGGCCACGTATCGTTTGAACCCAGACCGCCTTTTAGAAACAAGACCGCCACGAATGTGAACTCAACCAGAGAACAGAAATGTGCGCTCTTGTGTGTCCTGTGATTAACACTAGTGTTAGAGAAACGACTACCCTACTGCATTTTTGTTGGTCGCAAAGAAAGCGTGTGCCTGCAAACGTCAGAGTCGTCCGTCTGCAACCGCCTCCTTTTTACCCTTTGCTCCATTGTTCACTTCCTAGTGATGGAGGTGAAGGGAGCCAGTAATTACATACCTAGAGTCCTGAACTGGCTTCCTCTCCTAGAAGTGAATGAAATGAATTTTACTACAGTGTCACTGAATTGTTTGAACTCCTTCTGAATTATATGCCAAAAATATAATGCAAGGAAAAATGTAACACTCCATGGTGTGAAGGAGATTTCCCCAATGTCAGTAACTCGAATTGTCAGATTGTTGGGCACGCCCGAGGTTTTTGCGGTGTTAAGAATTTATGACAGGTGAGAGTGTGACTTTTGAGAAACGAGAGGTAGGAAAGGACTATAGGACACAATGACATGGCAGCTTTAGCCATAGATCAATTTAGAAAAGATAATACCTGCATGTTGAAAATTGGAAATTAACGTTCTTAAAATGAGCTGTACCTGAGCACCTCTTAGACAGTTTTCTTGTATCCCCAAGGGTACATACATTCCATTTTGAATACATCTGATGTCAATCCCTTGCATTTGATAATGTAAAAATCTCATACAACTAAGTATGACTCGAGTTACAAGATATATTTTTAGTACCAGAGTTCCTAAATGCAAGCATACTACTTAAGTACTCAACTAAAAGTTAAAAAGGCAATTTATTTTTTACACTAAAGGTAAAACTAGCCGCATTAGAGTATTTAAGAAAGACTTTCAAGGGCAATTTAGCTTAAATGGATTTTTTGAGATATAATTCACATACCATAAAATCCACCCTTTTAAAGTACACAATTCAGTGATTTTTAGTATTTTCAGAAAGTTGTACAACCATTACTATTGTCTAATTCCAGAACATTTTCATCACCACCAAGGAAGTCTAGTACCCATTACCAGTCACTTGCCACCCCATACCACTTCCATCTCTGGTAATCACTGATTTACTGTCTGTATAGATTTTCCTATCCTGGGCATTTAGTATCATACAATATATGACTTTGTGTTTGATATCTTTTACTCAGCATAATGTGTTCAAGGTACTTCCGTGTTATAACATGAATCAGTCAGTACTTCATTCCTTCTTATGACTGAGCTTAAATGGATTTGCCTTCTGCATTGACTTTATAATCTAACACCACATCTACACAGTGTTTCCAGGGAAAGACTTCACTGTAAAAATCTATTTCTTTCCTAGTTTATCTAAGGCATTCATTTTCTAAGGTGTTGTTCTCGTCTAAAGATTAAAGCCAAGTCACTGATACATTTGCTTTCCAGGAACAGAGAAGGCACCGCAGAAGCATGTGACTACTGGTTTAAGATTGAATTGTAGAAATGGCATTCACTCACAATTTCACTGACATCCTACTGTCCTCAGTGAATCTATTGGTCACACCTATCTCCAAAGGAGAATGGAAAACATAGGTATGCAGTTTCTGTTGCTAATGAAGAGGAGGAAAATGAATATGGGATAACAATAAAGGGCCTCCAACAGACTTTATTAAAAATAAGGTACTCTGCAGAAGGTATTGCATGGGATGAAAGATACCACACTTCTCTTGTTTCTCTGACATCTCCAGACACTGGCTCTTCTTGCATCACTTGTCCTCTGAACCATTCACTGTGCTCAGAAAAAATTTGATACTATTGATTGGCCAGGCATTGGCCCCTTGGCCATGCACATACCCTCAAAACTAAGAGGACAGAGTCTATCACCCAAAAAAAGGAAGCTTGCTGGACAAAATAATAATACAACAAGAATTTAAGGACCTGTTTTCCAAGTACCAAAGATGAGACTTGGCTTCCTTCTTTCCCCCAAGTTGAAGAATTCCACAGAACATACACTATGCCAATGGGCTTGTATTTGATATACTGTGTTACCAAATGTTCATGAATTGTTTTATGTTGTATGTATAATATGGCCAGTCTTTTCTGGTGCTTGGTGTGGTCAAGTTTAAAGAACACAAACAGAAATCAGAAACATCTGGATTCAAAAGTGGTTCTATCACTTGTGAATAAAAATAATGTCAACATTACCGATCACCATATGTCTAGTATGGTGGCTTAACATACATTGTCTATTACTTCTGTTTCTCACACAAACCCTGAAAACTACGTGTCACCAACTTTCAGATGTAGAAATGGAAGCACAGCACAGCAGTTAATTAACTTGCCCAAAGATAATCAGCACTGGAGCCTTAAACAGAGCCAGCTCAGTTTTCACCCTAGAGATTTGATCACTAGGATAAATTGCTTTTCCACATGTTTCCTTGCTTTGAAAGTACCTACAAAAATTTTAGTCTGCAATAGTTTATATCATTTTAGCAAGAAATCTGTGACTTTTGGCAAGTTACTTATCTTTTCTGAACCTCGCATTCTTTATCTGTAAGCTTAGAAAGTTAGGACTAGAGTATGTCTTGTATTCATTTCAATGTGAAGATCTGAGTCTAACATTCTTTCCACTATTATTAAATTTCACTGTGTTACCGGTAGATGGTGCTACTGCGTATTGGCTAAAACCCAATAAAACTGATTCTAATTACTGAGTACAGTAGTCCTCACAAAGGAGATACCTAACTATATATACATCAGAGCATTGGAGGACAAGGGATGCCCAGAAAATTTGCACATTGAAAGATTCTTAAGCTGAAAAATTTTATGTTATGCTACTTTAAAACACTAAAAAGAGGAAAGGTTTAAATATATAATCTGCATATTGGCCCACCATTTTTATTTTATTTACTAAATTGAAAGTTTTAAGACAACTTATTAGCATTGACATTCTGACTACAACAGATGGCATCCATTTTTTCAATTACTTTAAGGTAAATCAGAACCATAATTTTGCATTCCAAAGTTCATAATCCTATTTTATACTTGTTAAGGTATTTAATCTGCAGCAAGTAAAAATCTCATATAAATATTTTTTCCTTTGTGCTTCTCCAATGGGGGAGGTGGCATGGAAATACTGAACATTTCAACTCCAAACAAATTTTATAAATGTTTTATTCCTCAAAGTTTAGTCTAAAAGTAAATACAGTTACATGCCATATTGTAAACTAGTAGCATAGACCCATGCTTTCCTATTTAGGAAAAATTACAATGTCATTTTATACATGAGAAAACAATTCTAAGGGGTGAAATATTTTTCCAAAGGTTATACGCTTACAGATGAGGCACAAAGCTAGTAAAGCTTCCCAATTTCCTGACTTCCAATCTCAAGCACTTGTCATTATACTTCCACAGTTTATATATTAACTAAAATTTGTTTTTATTGATTTGTTCCTTCTGACTTCAGAAATTACTTAGGGTAACAGGTGCTTTTTTTAATCCTCTCCTTAGGACACTTTTTTCATTGCTTTTAGAGAGAGAGGGTGGGAGAGTGGAAGAGAGAGAGAGAGAAACATCCATGTGAGGGATAAGCATGGATTGGTTACCTCCCATACATGCCCAGATTGGGGATTTTACAGGTCCAGACTGAGAGTCCCACACACCAGTGCCTGGACCAATATCAAACCTTCAACCTAGGTAAATGCCCTGACCAGGAATTAAACCCACAGCCTTTTGGTTATGGGATGATGCTACAGCCAACTGAGTCACACTGGCCAGGGCAACAGGTATTGATTATATCTGCATAAAAATAAAAGGAATAATCCTAGTTGCTAAGCATTTCCCAAAAGGCATATACTTTTAGCTTATTAGCTATGCAAGTTAAATATATATATATATATTCAATTTGAAAAAAATTTAAAAAGACCTAAACACATACAATGATATCTCATGTTCATGAATCAGAACCCCTAACATCATTAAGATGGCAAGACTCTCCAAATTCATCTACAGATTCATATTAAAATCCCAGCTGGCTTCTTTGTAGAGATTGACAAGCTGATTCTAAAATCTATGTCAAAATTCAAGGAACTTAGAATAACCAAAACAATCTTTAAAAAGAACAAAGTTGGAGGGATCACACTAATTACAAACTTACTTCAAAACTACAATAACCAAGACAATGTGGTACTGCTATCATATAGACATAAAGACCAATGGAATAGGATTGAGAGTGCAAAAACAAACCCTCACATTTAAGGGCAATTGGTTTTTGAAACAGTAGCAAGACAATTAGAGGAAGAAAAAATAGTCTCTTCAACAAATGGTGCTATGTCAACTGGACATCCACATTAGAAGAATAAAGTTAGTCCCTTATGCCACACCATATGCAAAAATAAATTCAAAATTAGTCCAACACCTAAATGTAAGAGCTAAAGATATAAAACTCTTAGAATAAAACATAGGTGTAAATCTTCATGACCTGGAATTAGGCAATGGTTTCTCAGATATAATAACAAAAGCACAAGCAACAATAATAAAAAGAAACAAACTGGACATAATCAAATTTTAAAGACTGTACTTCAAAGGGTACCATTAAGAAACTAAAAAGACAACCCACAGAATTGAAGAAAATATTTGCAAATCATATATATCTTATATAATCCCATAAAAACCATATGATATATGTAAATACTGCCAAAAAAACTGGATTTGTATGTCAAAAATGTAGATATACAAGGGGGAAAAACTAGTATATGTGAAAAACTCTTACACCTCAATGATAAAAAGGGAAAAATAATCCAATTAAACATGGGCAAACACTAGTTAACATGCATTACTGTACATAGCTATAATTTTTTTTGTGTGATAAGAATTTTAAGATCTATTTTCTAAGCAACTTTCAAATATTAACTAGATTTATTGTGGTGATGATTTCAACCCATAGACAAATATTGAATCATTTATACACTTGAAAAAGATATTAATTATATGTCAAGAAAAAATAAACAAAAATAAAAGGAAACTTTTTTTTAAAGATTTTATTTATTTTTATTTTTTAGAGAGGGAAGGGAGGGAGAAAGAGAGAGAGAGAGACATCAATGTGCAGTTGCTGGGGGCCGTGGCCTGCAACCCAGGCATGTGCCCTGACTAGGAATGGAACCTGCGATGCTTTGGTTTGCAGCCCGCACTCAATCCACTGAGCTACGCCAGCCAGGGCTTAAAAGGAAACTCTTAACCAGATAAAGACTATGTAGCAAAATCCATAATATTATACCTAATGGTAAAATATAAGAATCGTTCCCTTTAAAATCAGAATGAGACTAGGATATCCATTATCATGGTTTCTATTTAATACTTTTCTAGCTTCCTCTAGAAGCAGCTAGAGAAGAAAAAGAAACAAAATTTGTAGGATTTCAAAATGAAGAAGCAAAACTGCACTAGTCCCCCCTTATCAGCAAAAGACGTGTTCCAAGGACCCCAGTGGATGCCTGAAACCACAAATAGTGCTAAACCCTATATATACTATGTTTTTTTCCCTATACATACATACCTATGGTCAAGTGTAATTTATAAACTAGGCACAGTAAAAGATTAACAATAACTAATGATAAAATAGAACAATTTTAACAATATACTAACAGTTGGAGCTGTGGTCTCTCTCTCAAAATATCTTATTGTACTGTACCTACCTTCGTCTTGTGACAATGTGAGACTACCACAATGCCTATGTGATGAGATGAAATGAGGCGAATGACATAAGCATTGTGACAGACTTTTAGATCACTCCAAGGGTTACTTGAACACAAGCACTGCAACATTGGGACTGCTGAACCAATAACCAAGAGGGCTACTACATGACTAATGCTGGACAAAGGAATGATTCACATCCCAGGAAGGATGGAGTAGGATGGAGAGAGATTTTAACACACTACTCATAATGGGCACAATTTAAAACTAATGAATCGTTTCTTTTTGAAATTTTACATTTAATATTTTTGGACTGCAGCTGACTGTGTGTAACCGAAACCATGAAAAGTGAAACCACAGATAAGAAGGGACTACTGTAAACTTATTTAGAAATGAGACAATGAGCTTAATACATAACATGCCTTCATCATATTTATGTGGCTGTCTACCTACATAAACTGCCCTTCCAAAAAAAAATTAGAAAGCAGAACTCAAATTTTCAATTTCTCTTATAGCTCAGACATCATTATATGACTGGGATTTTGTAAACTAGACATATACATGGAAGAATCCTAACTGAAAGCGGCAGCGATACCATTGAAAAGATGGCGATTCCACCAAAATTAATCTAGATATTCAGTGCAATTCCAATCAAAATATAGAGATTTTATAGAATTTGACAAACTAACTCTACAACCCATATTTAAGAGCAAACTTTTAAGAATAGTTAGGTAATTTTGAAGATGATTTAAAAAGTGGAGGGATTTAGTTCACTAGCAAGCAAGACATATTAAAATTGTAATACAGTTATTAAAAGACAAGGTATACAAAATGGGCTAATGCAATAGAAGAGAGGGCTGTGGGATAGACCAACTTCAAACATAAACAAAGCAATGTAGAAAGGTCAGATTATTTAATAATTGTGCTTTAATCCTTAGTTATCTGTACAGAACAAAATCTAATTAGTTTTCTATTTCACAACATACAACAAATCAGATCAGGTAAAAAACAGAGGCAAATAATAGCAAACACTTGATGCTTATCATGTGCCTGGTACTGTTTTAAACATTTTACATATGCAAACTCTTTTATGTCTCATAACATCTCTAATATCATTCCCATTTTGTAGATGAGGAACCTGGGGAAAAGAGATTAATTAAATTGCCCCAGGCCACAAGCCATTGTGATTTGAACTCGAGTGATCTGCCTCTAACCCTTTTTTTAAAACACTATATTGCCTCCCTTTCACAAAGAAAGTAGGAATTTCCTAAACAAGATTCAAAACACAAACCATAACAGGCAAATGGTACATATGAAAAATAGGCAAGTAACAAAAAGTTATTTCACAAAAGAGGAAAATTTTGAATAGCCAATAAATATTTAAATATTCTGAAAGTTAAAAAAATGGGCAAACAATATGGACAAACTGTTCTCCAAATAGGCAATAATAAAATGAAAAAGATGTACAAGATCATTTACTATCAGGGAAATGAAAATCAAAATCATAATAAAATACTACTTCATACTCACTAGGATGACTGTAATCAAAAAGACAAAAAAATAACAGGTGTGACAAGGACATGAAGAAATGTGAACCTTCATAGACAGCTAGTGGGAATGTAAAGAGGTATAGCTGGTTTGGGAAAAAGATGTTCTAAATTGTTATAAAAAAGAAGTTACCATATGATGCACCAATTTCTTTTCCTAAAAGGATGAAAACATATATCCACACAAAAAGTTGTATATAAATGTTCATAACAGTATTATTCATAGAAGCCAGAAAGTAGAAACAATCCAAATGTTCATCAACTGATGAATGAATAAAATGTGATATGGCCATGCAATAGAATATTATCTGTCAGTAACAAGATATGAAGTATTGATACATGCTACAGTGTGGATGAACCTTGAAAACATGCTAAGTAAAAGAAGCTGATCACAAAGAAACACATATTGATTCCATTTACATGAAAACTGTACTTGAAACACTTGAATTTTCTTAAATCTCTCTATTAATTCCTTTTAATTAGAACACATTTTCCTTAAGCCTTTAGTTACAGAAAAATTGAGACCCACTCAAAATAACCCAAGTATAATATAGGGGGTATTTTTACAACATAAACTTTTCATAAAATTTTAGGACAGAAACTGAATGCAACTGGGATTCATATACACAAGAAATGCTAGTGCCAAATTCCTTCTTCAGCCAGGGTTCTTACTGTTCTTTTCATCTCAGCCTCTATTGTTATGGAGTTTGGGCTTTTTTTTTTTTTTTGAAGCCCCCTGTCTGTCTCCTTTTCGTTCTTCTCTTTCTTACACACACACACACACACACACACACACACACAACTTCTCTCTTTACTTGTTTTGCAACATACTTAACATGGTTGTCCAAACCTCAAGTCTACAATATATAATAAATAATTTTCTCTTTTCCTGGTTCAATTTATTAAGATGGATAAAAGGATTAATTTCTTTTAAGAGTCCATCCTTGCTTCAATTGTCAGTGAGAAATAATCATGTACTATAAAAAGTATTAGGGAGCTCAAGCTATAAAACCTATATAAAATTTTCCTTTAATCACACCACCACTTCTTTATCATCCTCTTTTTACCTGATTACTTCTTATTCTTTCAACTTTCAGCTCAAAAATTACCTTTTCATAACAGAGTTCACTGATCTTTGAGTTTAGTAGTAAAATGTTCCTATACATGTCTCATAGCACACCTTAATATAGACTTTATCTCATTGTAATATAACTGTTTTCTCATCTGCTCCCCACCTAAATTTTAAGTATTTTGAGAGCAGGTGGACACTCATTTTATCATCCATTAAAGATAAATGACTAAAGCAGCAGACACTTCAAAAAATTAAAAATATAACTGCCATATGACCCAATGATTCCACTTCTTGGTATTTATTCAAAGAAAAAAAAAACACTAACTTGAAAAGATATATGCATCCCATGTTCATTGCAGCATTATTTACAATAGCTAAGATATGCAAGCAACCTAGTTGTGTATTGACAGATGAATGAATAATGAAGAGGTGGTATAGATATACAATGGAATATTAACCAGCCATAAGAAAGAATGAACTCTTGCCATTTCTGACAATATGGATGGACCTAGAAGGTATTGTAATAAATCAGACAGAAAAAGACCAACACTGTATGATTTCACTTACATGTGCAATAAAAAAACAAATAAAACAGAAACAGATTCATAGACACAGAGAAAAAACTGATTGCTGACAGAGGGAAGGGAGGCAGGGGACCATTCCCTGGTAAAGAAGGTAAAGGAAAACGAGAGGTACAAACCTCCAGTTATAAAAAAAAATAATAGCTCACACAGATGTAATGTACAGCACTGAAAAAGTAGTCAATATTACCATAATAATTCTGTTTTGTGACAGATGGTTACTAGAATTACTGTTGTGATCACATCATAGAGAATATAAATGTCAAATTACTATGTTGTACATCTGAAACTAATATATTGTATGTCAAATATACTTTAATAAAAGGATAAATGAGTGATGGGTATAAAGAGAAAATAAGGTTTACTTGGCGGTTCTGTAAACTAATATCCCACTTTTTAAAAATAGATTTATTTATTTATTTTTAGAGGTGAGGGAGGGAGAAAGAAAAGGAGAGAAACATCAGTGTGTGGTTGCCTCTCACATGCCCCAATCTGGGGACCCAGCACACAACCCAGGCATGTGTCCTGACTGGAATTGAACCAGCAACCCTTTAGTTTGCAGACTGGTACTCAATCCACTGAGCCACACCAGCCAGGGCTAATGTCCCACTTTTGAAAAGCAGTTTGGTGGCATGTATCAAGAGCTACAAAAGTGTTCATAGTCTGGAGCAAATTGATTCCACTATAGAGAATTCATGTCATTTCATTTCATTCAATACTTACTGACTACTTTTTATACGATAGGCATTGCTCTAAACTCTAAGATTTAGCCCTGGCTGGTGTAGCTCAGTGGATTGAGCGTGGGCCTGAAAAGCAAAGGGTCACAAGTTTGATTCCCAGTCAGGGCACATGTCTGGGTTGCGGGCCAGGCCCCCAGCTGGGGGTGCACAAGAGGCAATCACACAATGATGTTTCTCTCTCTCTCTTTCACTTTCCTTTCCCCTCTCTCTGAGAATAAATAAATAAAATAAACTCTAGGGTTTAGAACAGGGCCATAAAAGACCTGCCAATATCAGATCATGACTGTTAGCAGTTTGAACCATGTGGGCTGCTCTCCATGGTTCTGAACCATACTTAACATCCACAAAGACCCAGGTCTACTTCACTAATATCTCCCATGTATCTTTCCCCAGGATTGTGAAGCAGAGTAGGAAAGAGAGAGTAGTAAGAGAAAATGTGGAATACAGAGGAAAAGAAATCATTGCAAAGCTACAGCCACTGAGAGATTCAGGCAGAAAATGATATTTCTTTTTGAGATTATTTTCAAATAGTTTCAGTTGCAAAGTTCCACAGTAAAAAAAAAAAAAAAAAAATCAATAAAGTAAAAAAGCAACATATGGGTTGGGAGAAAATATTTTCAAACTCTATATCTGATAAAACATTAACTTCTGAAATATATAAGGAACTCTTACAACTCAATAGCAAAGAAACTAGTAACTAATAAAATAGGCTTAGGGCATTTCTCAAAAAGAAAAACATACAAATGATCAAATGGCATAAGAAAAAAATGCTAAATGTCACGAAATCATCAGGAAAATTAAAATGAAAACCACAATGAGATAACATTTCACACCTGTCAGGATGGCTGTTATCAGAAAAACAAAAGACAAATGTTGGGAATGATGCAGAAAACATGGAACCCTTGCACATCGTTGACAAGGGTGCAAAATGGTACAGCTATTATATAAAACAATATGGAAATTCCTCAAAAAATTTACAGGTAGAATTGCCATATAATCAAACAAGCCTACTTTGGGGAATTTATTCAAAAGAATTCAAATCAGCATCTTAAAGAAATGTTAGCACTTCAAGTTCATTATAGCACTATTCACAATAGCCAAGGTGTGGAAACTACCTACATGTCCATCAGCACAGAAATGGATAAAGAAAATGTGGTGTATACATACAATGGAATGTGATTCAGCTTTAAAATGAAGGAAATTATGGCCCCACCAGGGGCAGCACCGCCAGACCAGCAAGGTAGAGGCTTGCGCTCAGCCACACCAGAGGCCAGTGCCCTGACTGTTTTACTTGGGGAACCCGTTTCATCCTGATTTACTTTCCCTACTTTATTACCTACAAGTGCAGTGGCCTGTCCGATTACAACGCCTTCTGGAAGTACGTCCAGGCTGGGGTCACCTACTTCTTTGTGTAGCTGTGCAAGTTGCTTTCCTGGTCACTTTCTTTCTTACCTGGGAAGGCAGTATCTATGACTTCATTGGTGTCCATTACATCATCCCATCCTTCCAGGTGTAGATGACAACACGCTATGACCTTTACCCCACTTTCCAGCCCACCATCCTCCTTGATGGCTGATGTTCCTCAGTGTCTGCAAGGCCTTTATCATGCAGGCCTTCATCCACCTTTGTGCCCTGGGCAGATAGACAGCACTTCTGGCCAAAGCAGTGGTGACCGGACTGCTAACCTTCAGCACCCTGGCCTGGTACGTCACCATTGTCAATATGCACTGGTAGGCTTGGTGTCCCAGGCACACCTTTTCCTTTTCTGCAGGTTTGAATAAAGTAAGCAGTATTTGCGGGGGCTGGGGAAGGAGAAGGAAATTATGCAATACATAACAACATGGAGGAGTCTTGAGGACATTGTTAAGTGAAATAAATCAATCACAGAAAGACATGATAATACCACATGATTCCACTTACATGATGTATCTAAAACCGTCAAATTTACAGAATCAAGGAGTGGAATGACAGTTGCCAGGGGCAGAGAGGAGGAAAATATGGGGCGTTGCTAACCAATAGGCATAAAGTTCTAGTCAAGCAAGATGAATATGCTCTAGAAGGCTGCTGTACAACATTGTACCTACACTCAGAAATAAAATAAAATAAAATAAAATAACAATAAAGCTGTTTGCCTAATAATATAGGAAGCTATAACTAGAATTTTTAAATGGAAAAGTCTTTTTAATACTTGATAAAACAAGCAGAAGAATATAGTCATAACAGTATTTAATATTTGGGTAAAACTGGCCTAATTATTATATAAAATATAATATATCCAACAACTACAGAATACATATTGTTTTCAAATGCATGTGGAACAGTTAATCAAATTAACCACATGTTAGGTCACACATCAGGAATAACCAAATGTCAAAGATTGTGAATATAAAAACTATATTCTCTGACTACAAAGAAATTGAGCCAGAAAAAAATAACAGAAAGGTCACTAGAAAATTCACAAGTGCATGAAAATTTAGCACTTGTGAATTTTCATACTTCTAAATAACTCTTGGCCAAATAAGAAATCAGAATATAGTTAGAAACATTCTGAACTGGATGCTAATGAAAGTATACGTTTCAAAGTTATGGGACTCAACTAAACAGTGCTTAGAAAGACATTAATATTTAAGAATAAGAAGAGCACTGGCTGGGCAGCTCAGCTGGTTAGAGCATTGTTTCAATATACCAAGTTTTCAGTTTCAATCCCCAGTCAGGGAACATACAAGAATCAACCAATGAACTAATGAATGCATAAATAAGTGGAACAGCAAATTGATGTATTTCTCTCTCCCCCCTCCCTCACTTCTTCTCTAAAATCAATAATTTTTTTTAAAAAAGGAATGAAAAGAATTGCCAAAATTCAATTATTTATGCAACCACCTAAAGAAATTAAAAGAAAATTAACAAATTAAATGTAAAGAAAATAGGAATGAGCCCTAGCCAGTGTGGCTCAGTTGGTTGGGTATCATCCCACAAAAGTTCTCCAGTTTGATTCCCAGTCAGGGCACATGCCTGAGTTGTGGGTTTGTTCCCCCAATCGGGGCACGTTTAGACAGATATGAAAAGGCAACCAATTGATGTTTCCCTCTCACATCAATGTTTCTCTCCCTCTTCCTCCCTCCTTTCCCCTTTCTTGAAAACCTCTCTTCCTCTCTCTCTAAAAAAGCAACGAAAAAATGTCCTCAGATGAAGATTAAAAATATAATAATAGTGTTTTTTTTAAAGAAATAGAAAGGAAAAAATACAGAAAAAGGCAGAAATCAAAAAATAGAAAACAAATGTACAATGAATAGAGATAACAACAAGCAAAGTGTTCTTTCTTTGAAATTTTTAATACAATTAACTCTTTGCAAGATTTAACAACAAAAGTGGTAAGTGCAAATACTGGCATATAAAAGAAGACAAAAAGATGCTGGAGACATTAAAAGGGTAATAAAAAAATGAACTACTTTATGTCAGTAGTTCATTTACATTTGAATATTTAGCACCTTTGTAGAAAATCAATTTACCATATATATAAGGGTCTATTTCTGGATTCTTTATTGTGCTCCTTTGTTTTATGTCTATCCTTATTCCAGTACTGCACCACTGGATTACCATAGCTTCAGAGTAAATCTTAAAATCAGATCATCTACATCCTCTAAGTTTGTTCTTTTTGTTTTAATATTTCTTTGTCCCATAGTATATATCAATATTTCTTGAATTAACATGAAAAAATTACTTTGTTTATTTTAAGTCATTCATTTTAAAAGTAATATTTAGATTCAACTCATCAATTTCTACAAAAAATAACCCCATTAGAAAAATAACTGGGATTGTGTTGTTATCTATAGATCAATCTGGGAGAATTGAGATTTTAACAATATTGAGTGTTCTAATCCATGAACATAGTGAATTTTGCCATTTGTTTATGCCTTTAATTTTTCTTAGCAATGTTCTATACTTTTCAGTAAAGAGGTACTGCATATATTTTGTTAAACTTATTCCTAGGTATTTAATGTTTTGTAGTAGTGTTGTAAATTGGATCTGTTTCTCCAATATCTAATTGTTTTGCTAGTAGCATATAAAAATGTAATTGACTTTTGTGTATTGACCTGTACCTTATGATCTTGCTAAGTTTATTCATTATTTCTAGCAGTTGTTTTCTAGCATTTTGTAAGCAAATAATGACATCGTCTGCAAACAGAGATAGCATTACTCCTTTCTGATTTTTATGCTTCATTTTTCTTTCTTTATTGCAATCACTAAGACCTTCATTACAAGATTGAATAAAAATAATCAGAAAGGATACTACTCAGTTCTGAACTTTGAGAAAACATTCACTATTTCACCACTGATTATGATTCAGTTGTTAACTGAATGATGAATGGGTATTGAAATTTGTCAGACTTCTTGTCATTTATTGAAATGATATTACTTTTATTCTTTATTCAGTTACTATGATGAATTATACTGATTGATTTTTCAAATGTTACATCAGTTTGTATTCCAGGGTAAAACCATACTTGATCATGATATATTATCCTTTTTATATATTGTTGGATTTGATTTACTAATATTTTATTAAGAATTTTTGTATATGTTATGAGGAATATCAGTACACAATTTTATTTTTATATTTATCATATGTAATTTTATAATATATGTGTTATACTATAAAGGTCAAATAATGTTGGCCACATAAAACAAATTGTTACTTGTTCTTTCCTTCTCTAATTCTGAAAAAGTTTATGTAAGATTGGTTATTTCTTCTTTGAATATTTGAAGATTCACCAACTGAAACTGGGGTTTTCTACATGAAAAAGTTTTTTATTTAAAAATCAGTTTATTTAATATATATATAGGCTAATCAAATACAGTTTCATCTTTGCCAATTTTGGTAAATTATATTTTTCTAGAAATTTTTCCATTTCATCTAATTTTTCAAATTTATGGGTGAATGTTTTAATAATATCTTCTTATTATTTTCATTTCTGTTGGGTCTATGGTGATAACTTTGTATCATTCCTGTTATTGGTAATGTGTTACTTCTTTTTCTTCCTTGATTAGTTTTCTAAAGTTTGACCAATTATGTTAGCCTTTTTTAGCATAATTAGTGAATAATGTAAAATCAGCTTTTACATTTATTCATTTTCTCTGTTATTTGGTGTTTCCTGTTACATTGATTTCTGCTCTTAGCTCTATTTCCTGTATGCCTTCTAAATTTTAGGGTTTACTTTGCTATTTTTTAATGTTATTAAGGTAAAACTTAGATAATTGATCTTAGACCTGTCTTCTATTTAACGTAAGAATTTAAAGCTATAGATTTTTCTGTGAGCACTGCCTTAGTTGCATTTCCTTCCCTTCGCCCAATGCACATCTTGTATTTTCATTGTCATTCAATTTGAAATATTTTCCAATTTCTCCTGTTATTTTCTATTTGACCCATGGATTACTTAAAAGCGTATTGTCTAACTGCTAAATATTTGAGGTTTTTCAAGTATTATGGACCTACTATTTATGTCCCCCCAAATTCATATGTTGAAGTCTCAATGCCCACTATAGCTGTATTTGAAGATGGGGGCCCTAAGGAAAGATTTAAGGTTAAATAGGGTCTTAAGGGTGAGGCCTTCATCTAAGAGAATTAGTGTCTTTATAAGAAAAGACACCAGAGAGCTCTCTCCCTTTCTCTCTTATTCACTCCCGTCATGCATCCAGTGAGGAAAGACCGTAGGAGGACCCAGCAGAAAGGTGGCCATCTACAAACCAGGAAGAATGTACTCACCAGAAACCAAAATTGCTGGCACCTTGATTTTAAAATTACAGCCTCCAGATCTGGGAGAAAATAAACTTCCGCGGTATTTCGTTGCAGCAGCCTGAGCAGACTAATGCACCAAGATATCTTGCTTGTGATTATTTTAATGCTTTTGTAGTCAGATAACATGAGTATGATTTTTTTCATTAGATATTTTTTAATGAGAGTCAACATCTTTCAGTCAACATTCATCAGTCAACATAAATTTGAAAAGGAACTGGAAAGTTTGAATGGTGCGATTGAAGAGAACAACTCTGAAGTTGTTCGGTATAGTGTTTTGTCAATATCAGATATGGTAGTTGATAGTTTAGTTCACATCAAATATGGTGACAAATACACTCAAGAGGTTTCTATATTTTTAGGAAGTAAAAACTAGTTAATTTTGTTCCAGCTACTTCATTTCTATACATAAGAACTTACTTAATTAATTTCGTATTGATTGGTGATTCTTTGGTTTACATTTTATACAGATTCCAAGTCATGTACATTAAAATATGGAGTCCTTCCCCCAACACTTGTGGGCCCATCCAAGATGTTTCCAGTGCCTTTTCCATATGAATGGCCTATCTTGATTCATGGTTCTTACCCTCCTAAAATCTCTCAAACAAGTAGCATCTGGCCTCGACCTGCCCCATACTTCTAAGTGGCCCCAAGCCAGGTAATAGCAGCAGCTGGCCATGGTTGGCAGCTTGGCCTCTTCTGGGTACCTCCAAGCCCAGCACAAACAGCAGGCAGCTGAAGATCACTTTACAACTCAAGCTGGGTGGCCTGGGCAGAATACAGGTGGCGGCCAAACTTGTCCTGCATCTCCCAGGAGGTCCCAGAGCGTGCACACCCAGTGGACAGCTTCAGGTCACATTGAAACACTCCCAACCAACTCCACATGTGAGACATTCGAGGGGGAGACTCAGCAGGCACCAGAGTCCTGCTGAAGTAAGTACTGCTCTGCAGGACCACCCCTGCACAGCTGATCCTCCAGGGTGGTGGTGGTTTTGGCCATTCCTTGCAGCAGATCTGCTTGGGGGTAAAGCCTTCCCATTTACATGCCAACAGCAATCAAGACTCAACTACAACAGGATAGAGTACACAGTGCACATGACGGGGGACACAACTGGAATGAATGGGGAGGGTGTGTCACTAGACCCTGTAGGACATCTACTATATTAGGTCACTCTACCAAGCCCAGAAGATATATCACATCTACTTGTTACATAGAAACAAACACAGGGAGGCTGTCAAAATGGACAAAGAAACACATTTCAAATGAAAGAAAAGAACAAAACTCTAGAAAAAGAACTCGACAAAACAGAGACAAGCAATTGACTAGATGCAAAGTTCAAAACATTGGTTATAAGGAGGCTCAGTGAACTTAGGGGAAGAGTTGTTGAACTTACAGAGAATTTCAGTAGCACAAAAAAAGGACGTGGAAACCGCAAAAAAAAAAAATTCAGGAAGAAGGATACACTAACTAAAATGAAGAATAATTTACAGGAATAAATAGTAGAGTAGATGAAGCTGAGACTCAAACTAGTGATTTGGAATATAAGGAAGGAAAAAACAGGCAATTAACAACAAGAAGAAAAAGAATTTTAAGAAAACGAAGATACTATAAGGAGCTTCCTGGACAACTTCAAGTGTACCAGCATTTGCATGATGGGGGTGCTGGAAGGAAAAGAGAGGCAGCAAGAAATTGAAAACCTATTTGAAAAAATAATGACAGAAAACTTCCCTGTCTTGGTGAAGGAAATAGACATACAAGTCCAGGAAGCACAGAGACCTCCAAACAAGATGAACCCAAAGAGGCCCACACCAAGACACACTATAATTAAAATGCAGAAGGTTAAATACAAAGAGAGTATTTTAAAAGCATCAAGAGAAAAGCAATTAATTATCTACAAGGAAACTCCCATAAGATTGTCAGCTGATTTCTCAACAGAAACTTTGCAGGCCAGAAGAGATTGGCAAGAAATATTCAAAGTGATGAAGAACCAGGACCACAACTAAGATTACCCAGCAAAGCTATCATTTGGATTAAAGGACATAAAAAGACCTTCCCAGATAAGAAAAAGCTAAAGGAGTTCATCACTATCAAACCAGTATCACATTAAATGTTTTAAAGGTCTTCTTAAGAAGAAGAAAAAAAGGAAAAAAATATGAAAAATAAAATGGCAATAAATACATATATATATCAACAAATAAACAAATGGCAAATAAACACATCTATCAATAAATGAATCTAAAAAAACAAACAAACTAAACAAAGAAGCAGAACAGAAACTGATTCATAGACACAGAGAGTGTTTTGATGGTTGCCAGATGGGAGGGAGTTTAGGGGGATGGGTGAAAAAAGTGAAGGGATTAAGAAGTACACATTGGTTGTTACAGAATAATCATGGGGATGTAAAGTACAGGATAGGGAATATAACCAATAATATTCTAATAAGTATGTATGGTGCCCAGTGGGTCACAGATTTATTGGGATGATCACTTAGTAAGTTACATAATATCTAATCACTGTTAAAATCAAATACTATACCTGAAACTAATGTAATATTGCATGTCAAGTGTAATTGAAAAATTAAAAATGATTTAAATTAAAAATAAGTAAAATGTCAATCAATCAATCAATCAATTTAAAAGTATCATTAACTAAAAAGAAAAAAAAAAAGACTAATGGGTCCTCTCTCATGTTTCTTGTTGGAGCCCTTTTTCTCCTCCCAGACAAGCATTTAGAATTTAATGGGCTGGCTTTGCTTTTTGCTGACAGGCAGCAGTGACACTGCAAATACAGGTTTTGGAGAACTAGCCTAAAGTAAACATCTGAATAGTGTCAATATTTTAAAAACAAAATTTAAATAGATTCTATGCTAAAACAGGGAAATAACAGGAACTACGGTTCTTGTTTTTGGGCAAAACACACAGCACTTCATATGATTTATTTTAAGGGTCAACACTGACACTCACTGGGTAGAAAATTGAGACAACTCTTTGGATAATTTGTTTCTTTCTTCATCTACTTTTCCTCCTGATCCCAGTTTCCAAAAGGAAGCAAACAAAATAAAACAAAGAACCACCACCTCAGTCATAGTTATTTGGATAGTTCAGACCAAAGGCAGTCTTTCAGTTTGAATTGTACGGTTTGCTTTCCCCAGTTAATCATTCTACCTTGCCTATGTATAAATAAATACTCTCTTAACGTTGCTGGCATGGAAAAGCAAATGAGTACATTTTCCAGAAGGTAAGATGACTCAACTCAGTCATGCAAACTCACCCTGGACTTTGACCTTACCTCTAAAGCTCTGTTTATAAAAATACCCAACGGTACAAAAGTGGTAATAGTGTCTATGATCCAAAGTTGGCTCTGGGCTTATTAATTTTTGTTTGCAGATTTTGGTTTAAGTGTTTAAGCAATGCTTTACATGTTATCAGAAAACAAAATCCCTTAATATAGTCTTCCTCTTTCCATATTCAGTAAGTCCTTTAATCTACATATACCTAAATTCTCTTTTTTAAATGAAATTCTTTCATTTTAAATATACAAACATTATTGTTTACATTTGTCCATCAGTTTGAAATTCTGAAACAGTAAAAGTATAATTTCTAAAAAGGTTTAAGATCTGAAATTCTTTCCCCATACTTCAGAATATATGGTAAGGCTAAGGAAATGTTAGCTTAATTTTTAGAGCTCCAAGTAGAAATCCTTGAATAATGATAGCTGGCACTTACAGAGCATTTACCAAAGGTTAGACATTGTTCAAAGTGTTCTACATGTATTAATTCACTGAAAATGCACGACGACTCTCAGAAGTGGGTCCTGTCATTATCTCCCCTTCACAACTAAGAAAACCAAGGCACAGAGCAATTAATTAACTCATCTACAATATCCATGGTAGTAAGCGGTCGAGTTAGAATTTCAACTCTGGCAGTATGTCTCTGACCCCGCAGTCTTATCTATTATATGCTATGTCCTTTCTGTTGACTCTTCATAGTGTCATAACTTGTATTTTTACTTTCTCCGTGAAATATACTTCCTAAGTGGATCTGAATCAAAGTTGTAATATTGCATTTGAGAAATAATAGAATTGATGTTTTCTGAGAAAAACCACAAGTATAAAGAATATTAATTTGAAAAATAGTACTCGGCCCTGGCTGGCGTAGCTCAGTGGATTGAGTGCGGGCTGGGAACTAAAGTGTCCCAGGTTCGATTCCCAGCCAGGGTACATTCCTAGGTTGCAGGCCATAACCCCCAGCAACCGTACATTGATGTTTCTCTCTCTCTCTCTCTCTCTTCCCCCCTTCCCTCCCTAAAAATGGATGAATAAGACATAGGATTACCAGAATTTAAAAAAAAAAAAAAGAAAGAAAGAAAAATAGTACTCGGCCCTGGCCAGGTAGCTCCGTGTATTAGCACATCCTCCGTGCATTGCACTTTCAATCCCTGGTCAGGGCACACACAAGAATCAAGCAATGAATGCAGAAAGAGGTGGAGCCACAGATTAAGACATCTCTCTCGCCCCCCGCCCCATAAATAAAAAAGAAAGTGTCGTTTCTTTTTTAAAAAAAGAAAAGAAAAATAGTGCCCAACATTTCTGCTTTAGTTTGAGGATTCACTGGCACAGGCCCCAAAACGATAACATTTATTAGAATAAACCAGAATAAAGTTATAAAATGCATCTTGGACCTGCTGTTTGTGCTTTCGAGCAACTGCATCAATTACCTGGTCAAATTTCCTTCTGGACAATATTATGCATCACAAAACTAACTCTAACCTTCCAAACTACACAGTCGGCCAAAATGTGAAATACGGGAAGCGATCTTTGTATTAGTTGCTGCAAAAATAAAATGCAGAGATCATCACTGATACCCACTAAATTCACTGACTGGCCTTACAAAAACCTTTGATACCCTGAATGTGGAGGTTGTTAAGCATGTTTGGGACTCCAGACATTCCAAGAGTATTTTGAAGTTTTTACAATGTTATATTTGGTCCCATAACATGTGAACAAACTTTGAAAAATATAAGATAGTATTAAATATAAAGTAGTGATTTTTACCATCAGCAGAATCTGTAGGCTTCTCTGTTCTCCAACACCAATCGATTGAAATCTGAGAGTATGCAATTCTCCTGTCATCCATCTAAGTGCCCTCTGGAAGGGAAAGGAGACTTTTTTTCCATAGTCTCCTTGCATGCATATGTGCATAATCTTAAGTGCTCTGCTGCATGCTATAACCACTGCTGGTAGTAACACTGCCAGTCTCTCCTCCTTTTCATGGAGCTCCGCCCCGTATCACATATTTCCCTCCTCCCCCTCCTCATCGAACATGCATTTAGCGGCTCTGTCCTGTCACCCACGCACCTATCTCTCACTCAGAGTAATGCATCTATGAGTGATACTTTATAAAGGCACCCCACCCACACACAGGATGTGACACGCACGAGATGTGATTTTCATCCTACTTCTGAACGTCAGAGAGCACTTCCTGGGATGATTCTCTGACAATTGATAACAGGTTTTCATCCAGAAAATTGCAGGGCAAGTTGAGCTCACCCTATTCTAAGAAAATACCCTTGAAATTGTGGTTTTTGAAAAGCTGAAAGGCTATATTTCTGGCTCTGCCACTTATTCATGTCTTCAAATTATGTCCTCGAGGTCATAATATGAGCTATTTTATACTACTTGTGTTGAAATATACATCAGAAATACGATTGACATCAGACACAACTTGGCAGTTGGATTAGGGCTGAGAGGAACGTGGTTCCAAAGACCTTTGTTCTGTATCATATTGTACCAACTAAAGTTTTCAAATGGATTGTAGAATTCTACAATGTGGCCTAATTTTTCATCAAATTCTGGGTTTCACATTGACCAAAGGGCAAGGAGGGACACAAAATCTAATATTTAAAATAGAAGAAAAAGCTACAATATTCAAGCCAAGTGGTAGTCCAGCCTCCACTTGCTTACCCCCGGTGATCAACTACCAAAGCAAACATTGAACCTACAGCTTGGGTTGAGCTGAATCATGCCTCTGCATGACTTGTCTGCAGTTTGCTTTCCAGAGTAATATATATAAGAATACTACCTACTTTTACATATTTGAAGAGAGATACCTAGCTATCGTGTGTCCTTATAATCTGCTCTTTTCTGGTCTGAAAATACATACCTTCTTTAGCAGTTCCATTTTTGTATGGTTTTAAATTCCCTCTCCATTTTTCCCTCACTTCTCCGAGAATACTTTCATTTGTCTGTGTTCCTCTCAAAACGCAGTGCTTAGAATTGAACACAATGTTCCAGATGGGATTTTACCAATACAAAGTACAACACAACTATTATCCACCATCATCTGGAGAGTATACTTTTTCAAGGTCACTTAAATAGAAACTAAAAAATAAAAAACAAGTTTGACAGTCACTGCCATGTATGTAGTAAATGATCCAACAATATGACTGGATGTTGTTAAATTAAAACCCAGCACATTTGTTGCTTGTTTTTTGTTTTGTTTTCTTTGTGTGTGTGTGTTCACGTGCATGTATGCTTTTAACAGAATATATGGTTAAAGGTTTATGAGACATTTAATTTCATGTTCACCTTCTCAGTATATTGGATATTTAGGTTTAACATGGATATTCTACCCTTTTAAAGGAATAATTGTATTAGTATCAGTAACTACTTTCGTTTAACTCAATTTTAAAGCAGTCTAGCAACTGCTCAGGAGTGAGTCTTTCCTGAACAGAGAATTCCACCACAGAACACTTATTCAGAGCATGAATATATTGCAGACCTTCACCAGCTGTTGCTGTGTGGGGCACCACTTACTGATATCATGGCTCTCCACCAAGGGAACAGAGCGGGGTATTGTTTATGGAAGCCCCAAACAGGAAACTGGCATTATCTATTTTCTAATATAAATATGAGTCACATATTTCTTTTTTGAGCAGAGTAGATGTTTCTGTGAAATGAAGAAATGGTTTCTGGAGCGTCAAGATGGAGATGTAGGCAGACATGGCTCACCTCTTTGCACAACTACATCAAAATTACAACTAAAATATAAAACACCATCACTCAGGAATGTCAGAAATCCAGCTGAATGGAAGTCTGACAACTACGGAATTGAAGAAACCACACCCATCCAGACTGGTAGGAGGGGTGCAGACATGGCACGGGCTGGCCCCACATCCACGTGGATAAAAGTTCCAGAGGGATATCTTGAGAGCAAGGAGTCCCAGACCCACACCAGATTCCCCAGCCCAGGATTCCAGTGCCAGGAAGGTAAGTCCCCACAACTTCTGGCTGTGAAAACCAGGAGGGTTGAATCAATGGAGGAGGCCGCTGGAGCCCTAAACAGTTTCTCTTGGGGAACCCACACATGTACTCACCTATTCATAGTAACTCCCTCTGAACTCCAGCAGTGGGGTGGCAGCTTGAAAGGCACCAGTGGTATATAGAGAGAGACTGAAGTGTCTGGCATCGGGGTGAGCAGAGGCCATTGTCCTTTGACTGAGCCCTCCCCAACAGAGCCGGTAGACTGGTGCCGTATCTAAGACTCCACCAATCTGGGTAACACTGTTTGACCCACCTTGGAGATTCCCAGAGGCTCTGCCCCACCCAATTTATGGGCCCATCCAAACCACTTTTCCAGAAGAATGGCTAGTCTGGGTTCCGAAATCCTATCAAACAAGCAACAGCTGACTTCAGTGAGCCTTAGTGGCAGCCAGATTAGAGTCACAGCTTGGTTTCACCTGAGAATCTCCAAGCCCAGTACAAATAGCAGCCATCTCAGATTGCTTTACAACTCAGGCAGGGTGTCCCATGCAAAACACAGGTGGCCTTGGCCTGCACAACCTGGGAAACCCCAGAGCCAACGAACCCAATGGACATCTACAGACCATGTCAGAGCACCACCACCCTGCCCCTGCACAGCTGATTCTCCACGGAGTGTGGAACTTCGTGGTCAGTGGTCACAGCCAGTCCTTGCAACTGACTGGCCTGGATAAATCCCTCCTACTGATCTGCCAATAGCAATCAACACTCAACCATAAGAGGAGGGTGTACTCAGCCCACACAAAAGGCACACCCCGAGTACCTAGCTTGGGTGATAGGGAAGGCTGTGCCACTGGACCCTACAGGATGCCTACTACCTTAGGCCACATTACCAAGACACAGAGTCAAAGCAGCTCTACCTAATACATAGAAACAAACACAAGAAGGCTAACAAAACAAGGAGACAAAGAAACATGGCCCAGATGAAAGAACAGATCAAAACTCCAGAAAAAAAGCTAAACAAAATGGAGATAAGCAATTTATCAGTTGCAGAGTTCAAAACACTGTTTATAAGGATGCTCAAGGAACTTAGTGAGCATAAAAAAACCCAGTCAGAAATAAAAGATATGTTAATTGAAATAAAGAACAATTTACAGGGAAACAACAGTAGAATGGATGAAGCTGAGAATCAAATCAATGATTTGGAACATAAGGAACCAAAAAACAACCATGCAGAAAAACAAGAAGAAAAAAGAATCCAAAAAAAATGAGGATAGTATAAGCAGCCTCTGGGACAACTTTAAGAGTTCCAACATTCGCCTCATAGGGGAGCCAGAAGGAGATGAGACAGAGCAAGAAATTGGAAATCTATCAGAAAAAATAGTTAAGGGAAACTTCCCTAATTTGGTGAAGGTAATAGACACGCAAGTCCAGCGAGCACAGAGTCCCAATTATGATGGATCCAAGGAGACCCACTCGAGGACACACCGTTATTAAAAGGCCAAAGGTTAAAGATAGAGACTCTCATAAGCAAGGGAAAAGAAGTTAGTTACTGGAAGGTTGCCAGAGGTCGGGGGGAGAATGGGTGAAGAGATGAGGGCATTAAGAAGTACAAATAGGTAGTTACATAATAGCCATAGGGATATAAGTTACAGCATAGGAAATGGAGTAGCCAAAGAACTTATACACATGACCCATAAACATGAACAACTTGCCTGAGCAAGTTGTGGGTGCTGGATGGAGGGGGGAAAAGGAGAGAAAATAAGGACAACTGTAATAGCATAATGAATAAAATATAATTTAAGAAAAGAAATGTTTTCTGTAGTAATGATAACGATCAGGTCAAAGACTGTCCTTATCAAAATGCTCTTGGGCCAAGATCAGACAGAGTTCGGAATTACCATTTTGTCCAAGTAGGTGATTGCTGGGGACAAGATGTAAAAATTATTTGTTCACCATCATTTCTCCAGCAGTTGATATGATGCTTGGCAAAAAGCAGACCCTCAAAAAAACCTTGGAAAGTAAGTCAAGAAAGGAGGCAGGGAGAAAAAGCTACAGGGAAAATTTTTCAGGATTACTTCAAAATCAAGAACACCAGATTAAAGACCCAAATATTGATACAATATGGGATCTCCAAATCAGTGTCCAGCCTCCTCATTTTAGATATGGTAACTGAAGACACAGAAGAGTTAAGTAACTTGTCCAGTACTACAATATCTCAGTCTAGTTAGTTACTGAGTCATTCCTAAATGTTAAGACTCTTAATTTTGAGCTCCTTATGTAATACTTGGAGCTGCAGAAGGAATTATCAAGGGAAGGCCCTGGGGTCTCACGCTCTGGCCCCAGGTTAGTTACCCTAGTGTGCCTGGATTGGAGGAAACTTGAAAAGAGGTCTTAGCCACAGACCTTCTGGAAGAAACCCTGGGATTTAAACAAGTGATCACAAGCAAGGCATATGAAGCAACGTGATCCTGACTGAGACTGAACAACTGACATATGCTCTATTTCCTACTGTCAGTGGTCTGTACTTCTCTCCACGTACATACCACAGTCCTTTCTTTGTAACAATCTCGGTTACACTGAAGTAGATCAAACTTGGGGACAGGAGTTAGCACTCCCAGAGACAACAATTTACCCGTAGAAATCAGAGGCCATGCAGCACAGATAACGTGCTTGTCCCAACACCAGTGCTGGAGTATGTTAATAGTTGTTGTCTCTGGAATACAGAAAAAAAGTTCTGTGGCCCATCTCTGGAAATGTTTACTTCAATAGGTATTTTTCACTACAAAGACTTTACAGGGTTTTTAAATGCTAATGTAAGGTGGGTTTTGTTTTTTGTTTTTTTGTTTTTTAGAGAGAGAGGGGAAGGGAGGGAGAGAAACATCAATGTGTGGTTGCCTCTCATGTGGCCCCCACTTGGGACCTGGCCCACAACCCAGGCATATGCCCTGACTGGGAATCAAACCAGCAACATTTCAGTTTGCAGCCCACGCTCAATTCACTGAGCTACACCAGCCAGGCTACTAATGTGAGTTTTGAACCTCCAAAAGGCAAATTGGTTCTCAGGCTCTGCCAAAAGTAACTGACCTTTGTTAAATGAATTGGCCCTGGCTGGTATGGCTCAATCAATTGAGCGATGGACTGCGAAGCAAGGGTCACCAGTTCAATTCTCATTTAGGGCATATGCCTGAGTTGCGGGCCAGGTACCCAGTAGGGTGCATATGAGAGGCAACTGATTGATGTACCCTCTCACACATCAATGTTTCTCCCCCTTTCTTTCTCCCCCCTTTCCCCTCTCCCTAAAAATAAATAAATAAAATCTCTAAATTAATTAAACAAGGATGCTGTTAGACCAGTGACTCTTATCCTTGTGGGCCTACTAAGCAAACCAAATCCCAATTTGTAAATGCCTCAAAATTAAAAAATTGAAATCTAAGGGCTACCAATTACAAACAGCCATCTAGACTTTTAAGCTGTAGCCAATCAACTTTCTGTCTTTGCTTCCTCACTTTCTCTACAGAAGTCTTTCCCCTGGCTTCTGTCCAGTGAGCACTCATAACCACTTCCCATGTGGCCCACTTCCAGTCAGTTTTTGCTTGAATAAACTCTTCAAATTTTCAATATGTCCCAATTATCTTTTAACACCATAAACTTCCTACATTCTTTCCGATTTTTAAAAAGATTTTATCTGTTTATTTTTAGAAAGAGGGGAAGGGTGGGAGAAAGAGAGGGAGAGAAACATCAATGTGTGGTCGCCTCTCATGCCCCCCTACTGGGGACCTGGCCCACAACCCAGGCATGTGTCCTGACTGGGAATCGAACCAGCAACCCTTTCATTTACAGGCCCACACTCAATTCACTGAGCTATACCAGCCAGGGCCATTTTTTTTTAAGATTTAAAGGACTTATTTTCCAAGGAGTACACTTGCAGATAATGTTTTTACTGCAAAGTTTTCAAATGTGTTTTTGCTGTGGCTTCATATCAGAAACCAGTATACACATACTTGTAAAACTGAAACAAATGTTTCATAAAACAATACTTACCTTTTCTATATGTGCTACATATATTTTCTATTCTACTTTCTTTTTGTCTAATATTCACTGGATATTAAACCCACCAAACTGATTTCACAATCTACCTACAGGTCCAACCTGCAGTTAAAAAACATTGCTTTAGCAAATATTATCTCTTTACCCTTTCTTTTACCTGTGAGCTATGCCATATTGATTGAATCTAAAATCTAACTAGGATGAATTCAAATGATAGAGTGGGGTTAAACAATCCTCAGCTCTTTTATTGCAGCAATGGTGGAGCATACCTTGAAGGACGTGTAGTTGAGAAAGCCTGGATCAGGGATCACAGTCATCAAGGAGGTCTCAGGTCTTTACAAGATACCTTTCGACCCATGAAGTGGAAAAGGGGAAATCAGAACTACATTATAGTCTAACATAATGGATATGTTGTTAACAAGAATGAGGTACTAATTTTCAACGATATGTAAGGTCTATTGTTTAAGGAATAAAGCAAGATGTACAATGATGTGTACAGTGTGCTCCCATATGTGTACAAAAGGGGGGTTATAATCTATGCTTGGTGTGCACAGAATATGTCTGGAGTATAAATTGGCCACAGTCGCGTGTCATTGGTTAGAGCTACTGTGATAGCAGCTTTATTTTTCACTTTCTGTCTTTTAATACTCTTTTAATTCTTCACCATAAACATATATTACTTTTTCCAAAATAATAATATACTACTAGATGGATAAAAAAGCATATTTTATGAGAGAAAAGCATATTAATGAAAAAGCCAAGAGTCTTCCAGTGTTTGGTTTTGTAAGTCACTGCTAGTGATGATATCTGCAAGAAATCGAATTGTCTAGGTGCGAATCTTGAAGACGTGTGTATGTGCTGCAGTGATTGTTGGACATTCTGCTTCTTTCATTGGACGCTTGACCTTGTTAACAAAAAGCATCTATGCCTAGGTCATGCTTTCTCTGTTCTACCTCTTCCTCAAAATATAGCTTTTTAAAAAAATATACAGAAAAGGGCTCCAAATAGGTTTTCTCAGGATGATGACTCAGGTTTTCCTTTTCACCTGCAACAGCAGAAATGCCAGTGGTGCAGGGAAAAGAGGAAAAACAAAAGCAACGTCCTGAGAGGGGCAAGGTTTCAAAAGGAGAAAGCAGAAGGAGGGCTACCAGTACTTTGGGCAGTTCAAGAGAGATCACAGCATTGATTTTCAAGGTTTCATATTAATAAAAATTACTGGGGATATGCAATGGTTTTCAAATTTAATGTTGATAAGCATGACCAGGACACTTGTTAAAAATGTAATCTCCTGGGCCCTGCCCCAGATTCTAATACAGTGGGTCTGAGAAGTCAATTAAATTCTCTTTTCTGAAGCTTCTGGGATTAGACTCAAGTAAAATGAAATGACACACCCCTTGAGAAACACACATGCACACAAAGACAAAATTTAGAAAAAAGAAAACCAAAGACAATTCCGGCTATACGTATCAATGACACAAGGACTGCTTGTATGAGAAAAAGGTCTGTTCTTCTCCTTAAGTTTTTCACCTGTAAGCAGATTTTCTTAAGTAAGTTTAACACATATGAAGAACAATGCCTGCACAGAATATAGGTTGAGTAAATGCAAACTATTCTCATGATTTCTGAAGGCTATATCAAAGAACAGTTCTTATATAGATGAACCAACTCTATAAATGAGACGGAGGGGGGGTTGTAGCAACTTATGTTATGAGAAATATTTTTTTATAAGTTAGGGTTCTGGGTCTGAGAATGCTAGTTTTCCAGACAAGGAGCCAAGTAAATGCTTGAGAGGCTGTACTGTATCCAAACAATGTTTGAAATTAACGATACAGTCCTGTTCAAGCACTTGTGAAGAAAATGTCTAGTTGGTTTCGAACTTGTATCTAAATTGTCAACAATGCACATTACAAGCAACAACAATATTAAAGTACATCTTCACAAATGTGTGAATGTATCTATGACTCTTTTCCTTACTTCATCTCAACAGAGTGTTTTCAATTTTATTTTGTTTTTGTTTGCAAAGTTGATGAATACCCAGGCACCGATCCCAGTTTGGGTTTAAACTTTGTTCTAAATGCTTGAATAACATCCCAGTTTTTCTTTTTTAAAGCAACAGTGTTGCAGCCCAAAATGAATCACTCTTCAAACAGATGTGAATTTTCCAAGTTGGCAAAGTCTGGGGACCCAATCCACAATCCTAGTGTTAACACCTCCTTGACAGCTTGCAAACCTGACTAATCACATGCAAAACATCAGTGTTTTATCAAGTTCCTTCCAGTCCCAAGGGAAAGAGTTTCATTCAATGAATATTTCATACTAGGTATTTTATTTTTCACACTCGGTAGTTTAGAAGACGGCAAAAACAAACAAACAAAAAAAGGAGGTCTTCAAAGAATTCGGTTGGATTCAAACTGGCCAAGCATCATCCTTCCTGGAGTATAGGCCATAGATGCCTTGTAAGAAACATATGGGTGTCCTCATCTTTATAGCACCCTTTTAGAGAGGTTGGCTAGCTTCAGGCTTGTTTAAAGCTGGTAAGAAGAATTCACTACCTGTCAAGGCAGCCCATTCTATTTGCAGGAAACTTAGTGATTAGAAGTCTCTTGCTTATGTTCCTTCTAAATGTGCCCATGGGTGCTTGCCCAGACTCATGTGCCCTTTGGAGAAAAGCAGAGTGAGTGCTTCTGTCATGCAGGGGGCAGCTTTTCAGCTTTCTGAAGACAGTGTGATACTCTATACTACTATCTTCGTCTTTTCTCTGGCTTCTAAAAGAGGTAGGAGGGAATTACACCATGGGATTTACTAAAATGTGAACCTAGTTGCACTTAAGTTACTTTATACAGAGAATCAACCCCCAAAAATCTCTAGAAGACATAGAGAATTAGAATGCACTTGTAATCTACTGAGAAATGTTCCTTGAAAGAGGCATGTATAATTTATTCTTTTTCGGTATGTATACTGGGGTGGTAGATCATTTTTAGTGTGCTTCTTTTATTATTCTAATTGTGTGTGTGTGTAATTTTTAAGTGAAATAAAAACAACTTGTGGGGGCTGAAATTTTGACTGAGTGGGGTCAGATAACAAGTTCAGTGGAATACATAATTCTTTCTTGAGTAGCCCACCAAATCCAGGATTACCTCGTATTCTTCTTGGTATCACTGGTGACTAGTACAGCACATGCACAAAGTTGGCCTCAATAAATGCTTGTCGAATTGAATTTACCTGAATGTCCAGAAGTGGAGAGAGCTACAGATGAAATTACATTGATAGCCCTTTGGCAAGTGATGTCTAGTGACACCCACCTTAAAAATGTTGGCTTTTGAAGTATCACTATTGTGATAACCCAAACATAGTATGTTCTACGTGCCATAACTGGCATTCTTTCCCTTCAAGTCAATATACATTTTTAACATGGCATTCTACAGAAAGTGCTTTGAACTAAAGGAAAAATTATAACAATAGGCAGAAATGCCTTGGGACATATTTTGGTGCCAAATAGTGCCTCAGACTAGGCATTGGAGAAACCACAGTCAATGACCTGGCAGCGAGATTGTGAGAGACCCCCCAGGAGATAAACTGGGGAGGGAGGAAAGCTGCTTGGGAGTCACCGCCAAGGCAACAATGTGGTTTGCTGGAACTCAGAAAAGCATTCTGACCTAATGACCCATTTTGTGCAGGGCTGGGAGTGCTGCAGATTACAACACAAGTGAAATTGGCAAAGGCCTGAGAGTGCAAAGTACCCTGTATTTATGTTCCCTTATTTGAGGTCTGCTTGTACTTTAACCAGATAATTGGATTAACAGCAGCATTTGCCCTGTGGCAGGAAGGAGGGCTGTTTTCTTAAAGTAAAATAGGCACTAATTTTGGGACTTGGCCAAACTCACTCCTCTCAGAAGGGGTGGGAATCTGACTCAACTGACAAGAGAAGTCCAGCCAGGAAGGCACAGTACAGTACCCTTAGGTAAAGCGGTCAGTGTCTGGGAGACCTGGTATTTGGTGGCAACCTCCACTCACCAACAGCTGGGTTTCGCAGGCCCTTGCTCCTGCATGAGAACACAGACAAATCAAGACAAAGCTCCAGTACCAGCAAAAATATTGATAGGTAGCCTGGGACAGTACTGTGTGGTGCTTGTGGTCTTGACACAAGCATAAATAGCATCCTCTTTCATGCTCAAGAGGGTCCTGATCAGAATGATAAATTATGCCATTCTTCATGTGAAATGCTTGGAATACCAGGAAACCCTAGAATACCAGGAAGACAACTTTTGCAACAGAAACAAAAGCCAAAGTCACCTTTATAAACTGGGGTAAAAGGACCTTTAAAATGGAAACAGTAGTCCAGGACCACCTGGGGAGTGGGTGCTAAGCAGGATGCTCTTGCATTCACTGGGAATCTCAGAATCAGTACTAGCCACATCCATGTCAGAATAGCGTTAAGGATTTATGTCCTTATTCACAATGCCCCCTACAATCCTTCAGAATGTAGGGGTATGTAGTTTTCCTATGTGTTTCTATTGTAAGCCTCGTAGTTGAGAATGGTTGCTATTTACTTAGCATATTAACGTAGTGTTAACTATCCTGAAAGAGAAGAAAGTTCTGCACTCGGTATTCTTTTTAAATATATGGGCAAGACATAGCTACATAATGCAGATTGCAAATTGCTTATAACCTAATTGGAAAGTTAAATATTTAAGTGTTTTAAATAGTCTAAGCCATCAACAGAAGAGTTATCACAACATAGAACTTGGCTAATAATCAAACTAATTCTGTTAGCTGTGATTTTAATGACAGTTTAGAGAAAGAATAACAACTTTAGTTTAGGAAGATAAATAGAAAACTTATGAAGGAAGTGGAACTTGAAGGACTTCTCACTTATTAAGTACTTATTACTTGTCAGGCATTGTCACATATGGATTCTGATTTCTCAGAATAATCCTATGAAATAGGTATTAGTATCCATATTCTACAAACAAGGAAACTGAGGTTCAGAGGTTTTAAGCAACTTGTCCTAAGTCACTCAGCCAAGAAACAGCAGAAAGGACTTAAACCCTTCTTTGTAAAGAAAAAAGCCATACTCCTGTGTGCCTCTCCTACTCTCAATACTCCTTAAGAATACTGCCTCACCTCTAATACCAGATTTCCGCATACCAAGCACTTCTGGGACAGAAGTGTTACAGTTTTACTCAATTCTGACACATCTACCTGGAGATAGCATCAGCTTCCCATAGGCTAAGGGCTGTCAAATAACAAAAATAAAACAAGTCGGTAACCAGTTTGATGGACAACAATCTGTGGATGGGAAAATGCAGAGCCTCACAAACAGTGAAGCACTCTTCCCAAGGGATATTTGGGCAATAAGTGAGTTTTATAGAATGTCAGAACAGGCAACATGGAAACTGAGCATGACTGGCTTGGAGGTCGAGCTTTCTTTACGAGGCTAGCAGGTCAATTTGGAAATAAGGAAAAAATATTTGACTTAAGCTGATTGGCTGAGGTTGCATATCAACCTCATATAGAACAAGAAAATCATTAGAGTCTTGGCAGGTGGAGATTGCCTGGTGGGTATTCTGTTCAAGTGCAGCATTTACAGGGACTTGAAAGTGTTAAGTTTTGGTTTTGCTAGTGTGACACCCAGGCAGGAGTGGCTCCATCTCGGGCCTAGATATTTATTTCAACAGTACTCGGTCTCACAAGACTTCACTCCCGCCCTCACACAGACACACACTCACGCACGCACACACACACACTTCATATGCCAATCACAAGTCCAGGTTGTCACCTGTGCTTCTGATTGACCAGCTATAAATTGGAGGTTCCCATGACCACCTCCTCAGGTTTGATTAATTTACCAGAGCAGCTCACAAAACTCAGGAAAAGAGTACTGGCTAGATTATTGGTTTATTATAAGTGGATATAACTCAAAAAGAGTCAGATGAAATAGATATATAGAACAAGGTGTGTTGGAAGGGGTTCAAAGCTTCCACGCTCTCTCCGGGCCAGCCCCTCTCCCAGCACCTCTACACAATGACCAACCCAGAAGCTCTCCCAAACCCCCTTTTGGGGTTTTATGGGGACTTACCTACATTGGCCAGATTAGTTAAATCATTGGCCATTGGTAATTGACTCAACCTTTAGCTCTTCTCTCCTTTCTAGAGGTTTAGGATTAGGGATCTTGAATGTTCCATCCTTCTAATCATGGTTGGTTGCCCTGGCAACCAGTTCTCATTCTTTAGAAGCTTTCCAAAAGTCACCTCAGTAACATCAACTCACGGGTGGTTTAAAGGGGCTTGTTATGAATAATAAGACATTCCTTTCACTTTTATGGTTCTGGAGCTATTTCAGGAACCCAGGATTAAAAAAAAACAAAGATGCTCCCAGTGCTCTTATGGCTTAAAAAATTCCAAGACTTTTAGGGGTTCTGTGAAACAGAAACAGGGATAAAGACCAAATGTATATTTCTTATAATAAATCATAATATACCAGCCTCTTATTTAAGTTTCTTTTTTTTTTCCACTAGGAGGGTCACAAAATCCAGTCAGAGACCTCCAGGAGGCTGAACAGTGCAAACAAGTGCAGGGAGATCTAACGATGGAAGGAATGTTTGGAGTTCTGCAAGCAGCTGGATTTGACACAAGTGGAGATTTCAGGAAAGTGGAAGGGTGATATTCCACCAATGAAGCTAGGTGAGAAGAACTTAAAACACCTTAAAAAAGTTAGAACTTTGATTCAAAAGGCCTTAAATTGTAGTCCAAAGAGCAGTGGGGAACTATTTATGTTTAGGCCTAGCCTTCCATGCCTGGAGCCCAAGATGGGGCATAGAGCTCAGGATCCTGGGTTGTCCACTCAGGGTGCAAGGGCCAGGGCAGTGTATCTGTTATCACAAGAGAAACTAGCCTAAACTAGAACAGATAGATAAACTGCAAAGTGAAAAAGCAAAGAAGAGACCTTAGTGTCCTGTAGCTCAAAGAACAAGGGCTTTAGAATCATCTGAGCCCTGGCTAGTGTGGCTCAGTGGATTGAGTGCCAGCGCATGAACCGAAAGGCCACTGGTTCGATCCCCAGTCAGGGCACATGCCTGGGTTGTGGGTCAGGTCCCCAGCTGGGGGTGTGCAAGAAGCAGTGGGTCGATATTTCCCTCCCTCCTTTTCTCTCTCCCTTCTCCTCTCTCTAAAAATAAGTAAATAAAACATTTAAAAAATCAGTTGTGTTTACATCTGGGCTTTCCCACTCATTATAATTATAACTTTGGCTGGTTACTTAACATATTGAAGATTGTTTCCTCATTTTCAAAACATACCTACTTTACTGTAGACTTTGTGGTTGATTCCCTCAAATTCTTTTCACCTCAGCTGATCCATCTAAGCCAATGACCAGATTCAAATTCTCTTCATAAATCATTGGCCTAGGGATGGCTAAGAAGATATGAAGAAGGATACTATGGACTGGCTTGTGTCTCCAGAAAATTCATATATTGAAGCACTAACCCCCAATGTTATGGTATTTGTATTTCCAGATGGGGCCTTTGGAAGGTAATTAGGGTTATATGAGGTCATGAGGGGTGGGGCCCTCATGATGGGATTAGTGTTCTTACCAGAAGAAACACCAGAGAGCTTGTAAACTCTCTCTCTCCCACTCCACCTCTCTAACCATTCCTCTCTCTTTTCCCCTCCCCCCCACTCTACTGTGAGGAAACAAAGAGAAGTTAGCCAGCCACAAACCAGGAAGAGAGTATTCACCAGAACCTCATCATGCTGGCATTCTGATCTTGGACTTCCATCCTCTAGCCTGTGAGAAAATAAATTTCTTTTGTTTAAACCACCTAGACTGTGGTTTTCAGGTATGGCAGCCCCAGCTAAATAACACAAAGGATTTAAAGGAGGCTTCTGGGAAATGTTTTCCATGCTCTGCTAGACAAACCACAGGAAGTTTCTTTCTTATTCCACATGTTAAAAAGCACATAAGTAGCCCCAACTGCCTCCAGCACCCATTCCACACCACCAGGGAAATCAGCTTTAGAACACAGCTGACTAGAACTGAACAGCAGCATTGCAGGGAAATGGAGCCAGAATCCTGATCAAATTATGCCTGAAGCCAATACTACTTTTGAACTTCCTGCTATATGAGTCAGTACAATTTCTTATTATTGAAACAGGTTTGAGCCAGGTTTCTGTCACTTGCAGATTACAGCAACCTAGGGCCATTGTGAGGATAATGAAAATAAATCAAATAATGAAAGTAAGAACCTTACTCCAGTGCATGGTATATACCAATGATAATTATAATATATTATTTTAGGCAGGAAACTAATTTGTATGTCACTCAATTTAGTGGTCATGACAGAGAGATCTTATCTGGATTTAGAGAAATTTCCTATCAGTGAGTAAAGGTTACGGTGAGCAGAACCAGTCTCTGAAAAAAAAAAATGAAGGGCCCTGGATGGGTAGTTCAATTGGTTAGAGCATTGACCCTATATACCAAGGTTTCAGGTTCAATCCCTGGTCAGGGCACATATAAGAATCAACCAATGAATGCATAAATAAGTGGAACAACAAATTGATATTTCTCTCTTTCTCCCCCCCCTTCTTTCTCTCTCTCTCTAAAATTGATAACTAAAAAAAAAGAAGAAAGAAAGAAGAGAAAAAGAGAAGAAAAACAATGAAGACTGGAATAAACCGTGCAGAGAATTGACCTGAGATTTGCCCCTGGCAACCAGATTTAGTTATGGCAGTTACAGTTGACAGAGAAGAAACCAGCAGAAGAAATAAAGCAGAACTGACATGAATGTTCAGAACCGCAGCCTCCTTCCTAATTTTCATTTTTCAGCTGATAATTTTCCTACAGTCCTAGCAAGTCAAACAGCCAGCTCTGCTTTAGAAACTTCCTTGTCTTTTCTTTGCTGTTATTAGAGCTCCCATTTATTAGTTTCTCTGGAATGTGCTCTTATATAAACTCTACTTCTCCTGTTTAAATGTTTATACTACTTAAGAGTTAAAAAATAGTACATTTAAAGAAAGCTCATCTAGTTCTTCATTAGTTGTACTTTTCTTTAGATTCAAGTGAATTAATTACACACTTACAGCAAAGCAATAAAACATCTGAAAATTATTCCATAACTACATTGTTTACTCAATGGTGAGCAGTTTCTAAACAAAACCAACATAGTCAGGAAGATAGTCTCTCTAGGCCACTGAGCAGCTCTTCCTTGAATTGTTGTAGTTGGTAATTAAGCTGGTATATGCGGTATGATTGTTAGTGTTTTCTATTTTTATCAGTTGCTCTTCTACATTCCAAAGAACTATTCAGTCCTTGAACTACTTGTAAAATAATTTCCTTGTTTTTAAGAAACATGTAAGCCACTACATTAACTCTTATGATTCTACAGCAAAAATGAAGGAATGTTCAATGTTCGACTGCAAGGATGTTCACTGCAGTATTATTTATTGTAGCAAAAAATAAAATACCCAAATGTTCAATAATGGAAAATTGGTTGAATCGATTATGTGCAATATATAAAATGCCATTAAAATATATAATAAAATTATACAAATATGTAGTGGTATGTACAAATAACAATATGAACCAAGAAAATTATTTTATATAATTATATTTATTAATATAGAAAGATACTCCTGTCAGTGGTAACAACCAGCAGAGACAGTGGTGCCCATTGACACTGTAGACATACTAGGCAAGCAGCCCTGTGTTGGGCGGAGAATCGGAACAGTGATGCCGGAGTGTGCAGCAGCCTCCAGCGAAGTGTGATGGCAGCTGGCGAAGGAGTTCCTGTGAGTCAGTGATAGTGCCCAGTGGGAGCAGCCTCTTTTGTAGGCATGTGCGGGTTACCTCTGATAGCCCCCAGAAACACCTATGGTCAGACTGGAAGAGGGTAGAAAAAGCCCTGCATCAGTGATTGTGGGGCTGAGAGTCCATGAAATTTAAATGATGATTAATAGGTTTCTATCTTCCATAAACAGATAAAGCCTTGGAAAACTGGCTCGTTTTTACATTTCCCATAAACAGTGTTTATCACTACATCACAAAGATGGCATATTTATACATCTTAAGCAAATAGTTTTTAACTACTTTCAAATGATTTAGATTTTCTTTGCTTATAAAATTATGTTGGCATTATTAATAATTTAATTTCCCAAGAACAGTCTATATTTCCTCATTTTATGTTAGTTATGTAGCTAGATGAGAGAAGTAAAAGTTTCTTTCCAAGCAGAAGTCATTTTAAAATTATGAGGAAATGTGAAGTAACTTTGAGTGGCTAGTTACAAGGAACTTCCACTTGCCATTCCATAAACTCTTATCATGTTTCTACCATGTTTAAGACCATATGCCAGATGTCACGTCTATAAGGTTGGATGAGATCAGGCCCCTAACTGGGGAGGCAGACAAGACCATCAATGACTATATTTTTAGTTAACCCTTGACATTAATAATTCTAAAACCAGATCATCCAACTTAAAATGAACAATAAGCCAAGTAAGGGCAAACAAATTAATTTGCTCACTGTTCTCTGCTGTGAACATAATCCCCTGTTAAGCCTTTACCTCAACTGTTTTCTAAAACAGATCATCTTCTTCAAGCAATTCTTAGGGCTGAAAGTACATTTCGGGATTCTTGAGTGTAATTGGGGAAAAATCAGCCTGCAAAATTTTCAAAATTCACTAGTGCTTTACTTATCTTGCTTGTTCAACCAGTTCATCCAGTTGAATTACTGAAAGGGCAGTGTTTGGATCACTGCCCAACACCAAGTACTTGCTTCCTCATTGTAGAGCAGCCAGACCGTTGAGAAACTGATGACAGCTATAGGGGTATGCCCCAACCTGATAAACCCATCTCCTGCCCCAATTATTACTTCGGGATCCCAGACCTAAATTGTTTAGACCATTTTTGTTTTGAAAATGGATATGACTTAGCTCAGGCAAATAAGGGAAGTTTGTTGAGGATTTTTGGCAGTGTCCTCACTTTCAACATCTCACAACCATTCAATCCCCAAGTAATCCCGTGACCTAGAAAGCCTACCATCAAGAAATAGGTTGCTGGATAGATGGAGCCCTTAGTAGAGGATTTTGCACTAATGCTCACCCCTGGTATGACCGAAGAGGACTTTGGATACAGGAGATAAAATCACCCCAGAGGGTAGTAGTAGGGCTCAATTAAAGCAACAAAAAAAGCAGTCCTCTCAGAGGTATAGCCCCTGATTAGTTAACCAAGTCTCTCTGCATAGCAGAGAGCTCTTGCTGTTCCTGTCCAACAGGATATGATGTGTTTTGAACTGTATATTGTTGCCCTGCCTCCCATTTCCCAACGTTTTAATCAGTTCTTTGTATATCAGGGTGTTGAGAGTGCTTTATCATTCAGTCATAGGTCTCCTAAAGAACTACAGCTAGAATTAATAAAGATAACATAATGTGCAGATTGCTGAACTTGGCACTGATACCAGAATTGGATGTCTTTGGGCTGACCTGGGTAAATGTATTTCATACTAGAGGGGTCATGCATGAAGATATATGTAGTGGAAGCTGCAGTGTACCACTCAGCTCTACCGCCCATGGCCAAGGCACTCACTCCTGCCAGCTGCCAGGAGTGATGTCTGCTAGTGGTTCGGGGCCACTAGAAATTGTCCTACCTCTGGATTACACTTGTCCTCAGGAAAAGCCTGCATCAGGGCTGTGAAATTTTACCCAATAACTTTCCTGTACCTATATTCCTATCTCAGAGTCTATTTCCTAGGAATTCAACCTAGGATAATAAATGATAATAATAATAATGTCAGGAAATGCTTAGAGAGGGCTTATTATGTTCAAGCCATTCTCCAAAGTGCTTCACATACATTAACTTATTTAATTCCCCCAAACACTATGCGGTAGATCCATTACTAACTCTGTTTTACAGATGAAGCAAATGAAGCACAGAGAGGTTAAGGAAGCTATGCAGATTCACACAGCTGGTGAGTGCCAAAGCTGGGATCTGAGCCTAGGCATTCTCTTTCCAGAGTTCTATGTTCTTAACTGTGCTGCCTCTTGGCCACTTGCATAGTACTTACTATGTACCAACCATCTTCAAATTCAGTGCCACTGCTGAGAAATAAAAGGCCAAGAAAAATATCAAGTTGCTACAGAAGCAGATGCATCCCAGATAACATTTGGCTCAGCTGCCTATGGCTAAGAGGATCACCTACTGCAAGAACTCTGTGGCTTATTCCTGGCCTTCCTGGCTGTCTCAGAAGGGGCAGTCATCAGTATTGAGGTGCAGACAAAGACTCCAGTGCCTTCTTTAAACAAAGCATGTGACAGGGGTAGCTGCTGCTGAGGACAAGAAGACTCACAGGAAAACCAAGAATCTGAAAAATCTCAGGCAGTCTGGCTCCACAGCAGCACTGTTCATCCTGTAGCCACTGCTTCTCAGCAGGGAGGAGGAGGCGGCATGTGTAAAGATGCTAGCAAGCCCAAAGGGAAGGACAAGAGCAGGTTCCAGGAGCTGCCCCACCCTCACCCTGAGTAAGCAGTTCTGTTCTTCAGGAATGTGACCCTGATGAATCTCCATACTGATTTCTAGATATTAGTTCAAGAACTCAGGCCTCACCTCAATACCTGACATGGTCCTGGCCACAGGAATTGTTGCAAGAATTAAGGATTACGAAAATGCATTGGGGATACTAAGAAAGTTACCTTGAACTCATAGGTGGCAGTTATCTTACCTCTTCCCTAAGAAGGCGGTGGCCATGGAGAAAGCAAGATAGTGGGAAATGCTGCGGGCGCCCCTGGATGAAGTCAGCCCAGAAGCCTGCACTTCCTCTGGAATTGTAGCTGTGTGAGCCAGTGATTCTCCTGACAGTTAGGTTAAACAGTGTGATTGTCTGGGAGCAGCTGACGGCAGAGGCATCTCCAGTCTTGAGTCATTCCACCTCCCCTCTAAACCTGTCAATGTTCTTGTGAGACAGTTGAAAAAAAATGCTTACAGCATTTATAAATTTTTAATAAATTATTAGTTCAGATTCTTCTGGTTACAAGTGACAAGAGCCAACTTTAGCTATCTTATGCAAAAGAGAGAGAACTCTTTAGAAAATTGGGACTTTTCACAGAATCCAAGGACAAAGTCCCAGCTAGGGCTCGGGGATAAACCAGAGGCTGAAGCACTGTAGAGAACCCAAGGGCCCTCGTTCTCCGCATCACTCTGGTGCTTCTTCCTTTTTCTCACTGCCAAAAGGCTGTCTCTACTCAGCAGTGCACTATAAAGAACACAACTACAGACAGGTTCTGAATTTTGCATGCTACAGCTAATGTCGAGAGAAACTGATTCATTTTCTCTTCCTCCCTCCCTTTCTCTCCTCTATCTTTTGAAAACTCTCTGTCTGGATTTCCAAAATCCCAGCCCAGCTTGGGTCAGGTAGCCACCCTTGAACAAATAAACAGTGGCTGGTAGGTGGGGGAGGTGTGCTCGGTAAAAAGTCACTTCCAGGAGAGTGGTTACTCTTGCTGAACTGAAAAGACAGAGTGGGTGGGGAGAACAATAAACAGAAAAGAACTTTCCAGCAATATTGCTATGAACAACAACAATGAAGGGGAATACACAAAAATAAAAGCAGTTTTACCAGGGTTAGGTGGCTATTTGTAAAGATTTTCTTTTCAATTTTGTAATTTTAGAACAGAATACAGGGTGCAGCCGGTAGAAACTGAAACTGGTGTCATACAGCTCCACCACCTAGATGCTGCACGGCCTAGTGCCAATTGTTTAACTTCAAAGTGGGATGATAATGCCAGTCCCAGAGTTTAGGACGAATATGAGTTGATAACATGTAATGCACTTCACACTTTATTGGCACCTAGTAAGTGCCTTGTCAGTAGAAGCTAATGTTATTTATGAATTTTCTTAAACTGGCAAAAATACCATTTCAACACAAATAACAAGTGGAACAGGAGGGAAAATGTCCACTGCTTTGTGTAAATCAAGTCATAAATCATTGGTACCGTGAGAAATGCTCGTTGCCGGGCCTGTGGGTGAGACTGAGCTAGGCGGCTTCCTCCAACCATGGAGGTCAATGGTTCATGAGCTATAAAGGCTCTACAGCCCTTGCATCGCAGTATTGATTAACTGTGAAGAAATTTTTTTCTACAGGGGATTTGACAATAGCAGAACCATTAGCAGCATCTCTTGGAGAGCCATCTGGCATTGATTTTTCCACTGTTTCCTGAAGGAGAACTCTCAGGAGCCTGAAAGTGCAAGAAACAATTCTTCTCTTTACCTTTGCAACTGCTGACTTAGATTCACCTGATTTTTCTATATTCACTTGAACACAGAGACAAGCTAGAAAGAGGGCACCACTATGCCATAGAAAAGTCATCACTTCTGTGTTAGGCCTTGTACGTGCCAGGAGCACTGTGATTTGGTTTAAAATTTTTGTTCAGTTTTTATTCCTGCAAGTTTTATGTTTGGAGTAGAGTTAACCCACAGTTAATGTTAATTTTGTTTTACTGTAACATAAAAATTGTTTGATTTAAAGACTGCTTGTCCTTTGTATTCCTGCTATCTACAAGTCATTATTAATAATTTCATTCTTTGACCAGTCTTCTGAGTATTCATTCTCATTTGGCAATTCCCTGAAACAAATTTAATAAAGTAGTGTTGTCGTTAAATCTTTTTGAGTTTGTTAGTTTATATATCATGCCTAGCAATTATAAATATAAATAGTTATAATTATAAATACAAAGAACACTTACAAGTATTAATAAATATAATTCAATATTTAATTACAAATATAAGGAAATAAAAATAGCAATTATAAACATAAACAATGGTTAAATCTAAGTAAATTTAGAGCTGCTTAGTTTTCAAGTACAAACATCTTTGATTAAGCTCATGTTTAAAAAAATTTATACCTTCAAATTTGACAGACTATATTTATGTGTATCTGATCATGGAGTTGTTCACCTCACCCACATTTGGCATTTAAATAGAACCAGTTTAACATATTGGAAGGAAAGTTAGTTTTATATTGGAATCAAAAGAAAAAGAAAATAGGCCAATACAAGTTATTAGTGCTATATACATACACTAAAAAACAACTGTGGTGCCCTGACCAGTGTGTGGCTCAGTTGGTTAGGTGTTGTTCCACAAAGCAAAGGGCCACCAGTTCAATTCCCAGACAGGGTATATGCCTGGGTTCAGTACTCCAGTCACACTCAATGATTCTCTCACATTGATATGCCTCTTTCTCCCTCCCTTCCTCTCTTTCTAAAAATAAATAAATAAAATCTTATGGGACAACCCCCACCCCTGACCCCGCATTGTGACATGTTCTTAACAGGCTAGAGAAAATTGCCCAGTGCCTTGAAGAAGGATTTGTGGATTGAAATTAATTCTCTTTTTATGACTTTTATATATATTGAATGGTGTGCTTTTAATACATTTTTATCGCCAGTGATGACATATTGTTTTGGTATACTACACTAAAGTTGGAGAAATGCTATACTTTTAATAATCCCAGTTGAAGTCTTAAAATTAATAAACTTAATTCCAGTGTCCGTTGATCCATAACATCTCTCCCTTTAACATCTGTTGCCAATTACAAAGGATCAGAGAGTGACCCCATCCAGCCATCACACCACCTAACCTGGCCGGGCAGCAGTTGTGAGGGGGCTTTGTACACCTAGCACGGCATCTGCCGAGCGGTCGCACAGCGTGTCATCATCCCCTCTGGCCCACGAGTGTGTACCTTCTTCTGTTGGTGGCTCCTAATTCCTACCTGGACCATGACTCCATGCACTGTCCTACTTTTCTTGTTTGTTTACACAAAGGACGAAAAGAGCAAATATAAATAGGGAGGAGAGTGGGGGCAAGGAAGAGGAACAAAAACAACACACAAGATGTTTGTTCTCTAGCACTTTCTTAAAGACAGCTGCTGATTTCACCATCTGAAATCACCGCAGCTCTTTCACCTGGTTCTGCTGATATGGATTTTGATATGCTTTCAAAAAATGATACCCGCAACCCTTACTGCTATGCTATTTTTTAGGAGAAATTGCTCTCTTAGTCTGAGGCACAGAAGAATAACGCTCAGCACTGATCTTCCCAGAAATTTAGGCATAGAATCCATATACTAGTTGTTGGCACTCCAGATCACTGGAATTTAACCTCTACCATAATTTCTTTATGTCTATTTTTCAACTGACCTACATTTCAAACTGTGAGGGCATAGGCTAGAAATTAATGGTGTGTGAGGCTTATTTTTATGCTTGAGTTTCCCATTTGTAAAATGGAAATAATGAAGTTTACATCTGCTTTAATCCAAGGATATATTATTATTTATAATATTATCTATATTATTTGCTTATAAAGTAGCACAGAAAACAATTACATTCTTGTAATTAAAGCCTAAAGCACTAACATTCTTCTGTAATTAAAAAAAATTCAGTTGTGTAGGTCATAAAATAATGTCCAATGGAAAAATATATAATTGTTGTGCAAAATTACAAAAAGATCTTATATTTGTATGTTGTTAATCTTGGATTACTTTGTTATATTGCTCTAATTTTGTTTTAAACTACTATATAAATCATTTATTGTTACTTACCTTTTCATCATTTATGATCTTACCTCCTCAAATAGATATCTCTTATAGATAGACCAGTGCTTTCCAAGTACTAAATGACTTAATTTTTCTTCCAAATGTGTCCATTTGAAATTTTGAGGGAGGCAATATGAATGCTCTCAACTCATTGGGAAGCAGTTTATTTGTCTGCAAAATGAGAGAACTGGGTCAGATGCCTCTGTGATCCTTTCCCATTCTGGGCATGCCAAGGTTTCATGTTAACTGAAATAGAACATCTCAAATGTGGATTTGGTTCAAAGACTACCCAGCTGTGCTGCCCACTGAGTTATCCTCGAGCGAGACAGCATGCTTTGAGGACATGCTATAATGTGACTGTCCATAGTTGCAGTAAACTGCAATGATCGCAATGGCATGGGGATAGCTGCCCCTGACATGCTATCTGGGAATCTAGCAACAAACAGCAGTGAGACTGGCTAGCAGGAAAACTGAGGACACTACTCAAGTTTGAAAACCCAGTTATGCTGAAACCAGAGCAGAAGATCCAGGTCCTTGACTGGCTGACCCAGATGAACTCACTCCTAAGTTTCGCTTTCAGCAGAACAGTGATGAAGGCCCTCATTTGTGATGGTGTCCTTCTCCCTTTAAGAAGAGAATAGTGCCTCATTTTTTTCATCAAATAACAGTTGAGATTGTGGAGGAGTGCTAAAGACTATTCAAGATCACACCTAGGAGGTTTATGTTTCTGTAGAATACTATGAATATTACTCTCAAGAGGTTTATAGATGAGTATTTTTAAAATTGTCTTTGTAAATTCAGAAATATTTATGCTTTGCTACTAGGGCATTCGCCAGTGTAGTGTCATGCAGTATGAGAAGGCATAGCCCTGACCAGTGTGGCTCAATCACTTAGAGTCATCACACAAAGTGAAAGGTTGTAGGTTCAATTCGTGGTCAGGTTACATGCCTGGGTTGCAGGTTCAGTCCGGTCACGACTTGTATGAGAGGCAACTGATCCATGTTTCTCTCTCACATTGATGTTTCTCTCCCTCTCTTTCTCCCTTCCTTCCCCTCTCTGTAAAAATAAATAAGTAATTTTTTTAAGAGAAAGCATGCTCAAGGTTGAGGACAGATTACATTAGAAATGAATGTTAAGTAACTCTCCTGGCACCTGACGTCTCTGCTGTTGTCAAAGGAACCTGGAGGATCTGCTGTTGGCCTACCATGTGGAACCATATTCCTCAAAGAATTGTCCATTGACCCCTGCCTGCATCAGAACAAGCTAGGGGACTGTTAAAAATTCAGCCTCCATAGCTCACTCCTGGCTCACATAATTCAAATACTTTAAAATTAGGCCATTCTGATGCAACCCAGATATGTGCCCTGACCGGGAATTGAACCAGTGACCTTTCTCTTTACGGGATGATGCCCAACCCACTAAGCCTTGCTGGTCAGGGTTAATCTTTATTTCTGATGTCCTTCTGGACCCACAGTCTGGATTGTAAATGTATTCTCTGGCTGACACCACAATCATCATCTTCTTCATTATTGCCACCTTTATAAGTTTATGAAGAGCCCTATAAATAATATCAGATGCTTAATTGTTATCTACTCCCCCAAGTCCCATTTTCCTGCATTATTTTATTTAATTTTGTTTTATTTTTTCTAAGATTCTTAGTACTTCTTAGCTTTTTACAGGTGTCTTTGTGAAAAGCACAAGGATTTCAAAATAAAAGATCTAGAATTAAAACACAATTTTGCCATTTATTGGCTATGTGACCTTTTCCTAAGTTGAATTTACTGAGACTATGAAACGAGAACAATGTCTACCTTATAAGATTAGTATTGAGTTACATACATAAATATATATATCACCTCCTACATGCCAGGTACTTTACTTGCATTATCTCTAACTTTTGGAGTAGCCACAAGCAGGATTAATTGAAGGGCAAATAGAGCAGACTCTGAAAGAATCAAGGAGATAGTATGAGATGAATGTCACCAACTAAGATCTGAAGGAAGTTGAGAGTGGTGGATGTTGATAGAAGTATTCAGGCAAAGCAAAGCAAAATGAAACAAAACAAGTATAAAGATCCTGAAAATAGCAAGGACTCAGTATACTCAAAGAACTGAAAGTAGCGGAGAAATTTGGAACCATGCAAGGTAAGGGGGACAGTGATAGCAGATGGAACCCAAAATGGTTATTTGGGGAGACCCTATTGTTCACCTATCAAATTGCCTTATCCTCTTCTTTCTTGGTAAAAGAACCCCAAATTATATTGTTCAGATAACCAAAGGGCCAAGACCTATGGGATAAATTATGAGTTTACGCCAGTCAGAGCACCCTCCCTGTCTTTAGCTAATTACTGTTTAAGAATGGTCATGGAGCCCAATTTCGACTAACGAAATGTGAGGGAAAGTTGGCAGAAGGAGGCCCCTAGGAAACATTTTCACTTTACTTAAAGGGAGAGAGAGCTAGGGAGAGGAAACCTTATATTTCCTTTCTGCTTTTGGATATTTTTGTGTGGAAATGTGATTATTGCAGTAGTTCCTGCCATCTTTCTGCCTGGAGGAAGACATTACTGTGGGATGCACTCTGGGGATGGCAAGGGGCTGGGGCCTGGAGGGCATCATGAGCTGCTGCGCTACCTCTGGAACCGCTTGCCTCCAGACTAATTTACTATATTTGATAATAAATATCCTTATCAACGAAGGCACTTTCAGTTGAGTTTTTACTCCCCGCTGTCAAAGGTGTCCTAACTGATTAAAGTTATTAAAGAGTAAAGTCTGCAGGGCTTTGTAAATCGTGTTAAAGATTCGGGATTTAATCCTAAGGGTTATGGAGAACCATTAACTGGTTTTTGAGCATGGGGTGACATAAGATATTTGCTTTTCAAAAGGTCACTTTAGTTGCAATGTGGATAATAGCTTGGACAGTGGCAACAGTGGACATGGGTGGAATGAACAGGAACTGTTGCAACAGGTCACAGGAGAATGCAATGATTTAAAGTAAGTGCTAGTTGGCCACGGGAGTAGAGAAAAACGAAACAATTCAAGAACTATTGAGATGTATATTGGAAGCAGAATTCTGACTGTGACTGTGGCTGATTCTATGTGAATGAGAAAGAGGAAGAAATCCAGGATGGCTCCTAGGTGTCTGGCCTGAGCTACCAGGTAGATTGTAGTGCCATTTACTAAGAGAGAGGTAAATAACTGGAAGTGGGAGGTTAGTGTAATGAGTTTATTATCGGACGTGTTGAGTTAAAGGTGCCTAGAGCAACTAGATGGTTATGTCAAGTAAGCAGCTGGGCATTTGAGTGGCCTAGAGACAGTCTCTGGAGCATAGATGGTTAAAAAAATCTATGTGGTTTTTCAGATTCTTAGGGAAGGAAGGAGAAGGGAAGACAGAGTCTTTAGATCTCCAGCACATAGCTTTTCCTTGGAGAAAGAGAGGCCGGTGAAGGAGACTGAGGAACAACAGCCAGAAAAAAACAGCCTTAGAGTGTTTCTACAAGGAGGGAGTGATCAACACTGATAAATATAACTGACAGGTCAAGCAAGAAAAGGACTAAAAAGAGTCTATTGGATTTAGCCACATTCAGGCCACCTACCAATGACCTTGGTGATGAAGTAGTTTTTAGATAGATGGAGGTACAGTGGTTGGTTCAAACCCAGGTTGGACTGGATAAAGAAAGGATAATTAAGAAATAAAGACATAAAAGGTAGAGAATCAGGTCAACAAATTGAGCCTTAAAGAGGACATAGCGTAGGATCAGAAGGACATGTGGCATCAAGAAACAGTTTTTGTTTTAAAGATATCCAAATCATGAGCAAGCACCTTAGGTCTTTTCCCTAAATATATCTCAGACCTGTCCATTTCTCTCACCTTTTACCCAGTCAACTCCCTGGTTCCAGCCTTTATCATTCTCACTTGGACTAATTCAGTGGCCTCTTAATTTGACTTTCATATTTTGTTCCCGTCTTTTTGAAACCACCCAGCAGTCAGACTAAATCAAATCATGGCACCCAGAATAAAATCCAAACTCTTGGTCCAGGCCTGTAAGATTGGGTATGAGCAGGTCTGTCTCATCCCATCTGCACCCCTGGTCCTACAAGTTCCAGCTCTGCACTGCTTTTTTCTGTTTTTTGTTGTCACCTCACTCACTGTACCCAGTGCTTCGCAAGCTTCTTTTCCTAAATCTCTGAATGGCTGACTCCTTTTTATTATTCATGACTCTGCTCAAATGTCACCTCATCCAAAAAGTCTTCTCTGACCTTCTTATCCACCCACCACCTCTGTTTTATCTTCTTCATAGCTCTTATTTTCTGAAATGATTTTGTTCATTTATTTATTTGTTGATTACTCATATCTTTTCATTAAAATTCAAGTCTGGGGAAACTGGGTGAAATTTATGGGATTATTTTGTATTATATATATTATTATGTAGTATTGTAGGTATTACTTCTTAGTAAGCATATGAAACTATCTCAAAATAATTTTTTAAATTTTTATTGATTTTTTTTTTGAGAGAGAGAGAGTCAGAGAGACAGAGACAGAGAGAGAGAAACATTGATTTGTTGCTCCACCCATTTATGCAGTCATTGGTTGATGCCTTCATGTGTCCTGACTAGGCATCTAACTGCATCCTTGGAGAACTGGAAGTTCCAACGGAGCATCCCCACCAGGGCTGGGGTTTTGGGGTTTGTTTTTTGTTTGTTTCCAGTTCTGTAGAGAGCTGGATTTTGCTTGTTGGAAAGTGGGTCCCATTACCAGAGTGGAGTCTGGCATGCAGTGGGCACTTAATAAGTCTTATTAAATGCATGAATTAATAAATGACATATTTGGTTCTGTTTAAAAGAGGACGGGACAGAGCATACAAGCAATAGCAATAGATCCTGAGTCGAAGAAAGGGGGATCGAAGAAGTTAGCTAGAGAATTCCTGTCTTGCATTGGCATTCGATGTGTTGATATTCGAACGGGGGTCTTCAGAACTCGCTCCACTACTCCATGCTATTGCTCCATTAATGGAGTATTGATTAGATGACTAAGCTAGTGATTAGACCTGTCTTAGGAGATGTTCAGTCAGCGATCGTCTTTGTAGCCTATTATGATTACAACAGTGCAGGATTAATGAGACCACCACCTTGCAAGTGGGTGTTCTCTGATTCCCATAAAGCATGACTAGGCCTGCTTTTTCCTTAACTTTCGACCCTGGGGAAGGTGGATGTGCACAACCGCTTGGAAGCTTCACTGCTGAACCGGGTCGTCTGCTCTGCAGTTGCGGTTTCAGGTTTCAATCCTCGCAGGACCACGAGAAGTTGCAGCTTGCACAGCGCGGCTGCCGCCTCCGCCCCCGCTCCTCAACCAAGCAAGGCAGCACTCAAAGGCAATGTCAGACTCCAGCCGCGCACTTCGACTGCCCGAGACCGAGGCTGGGCGCTGCGACTGAGACTGCTTGTAGGCTGCGATTGCTGGACGCGCTGGGAGGCGGCGATCGCAGCTGGGCCGGGACTTCCTTCCTCCACCGCAGGACAACAAAACAACCCGGCAGTAGGCACTGAGCTCTTGGCAGCTGTCCGGGTGAGACGCGCAGCGATGGGCTCCGTGCTGAGCAGCGATAGCGGTAAATCCCCGCCCGCCTCTGCCACCCCACGGGCCCTGGAGCGCAGAGGAGCCCCAGAGCTGCCCCTCACGTCCTTCGACTGCTCCGTGTGCCTCGAGGTGTTGCACCAGCCTGTCCGGACCCGCTGTGGCCACGTGTAAGTGCCAGGGGAGCGCGCTTTTCTCGCCCACCCCCGTGGGGTGGGCGATGTTGAGGGAGCCGAGAGTATGGGGAGGGGATATTAATAAGCCTGCAGAAAGAAACCTGGACCTGTCAAGTGCGGGCCACAGGAAAAAAATGCCCAATCGGAAGGTGACACAGGATTTCAGTAGGCAAAAACAACAAAAAAGCGGGCCCTTGCAGTCTTCTTAGAAATGCTTCTTCCCGAAGCCCAGGTGCGGAGCCTCAAGGATGGGAATCCCGGGAGGCGCGGGACCCGCCAAGAGCCAGGATTCGCCAGCTGGCAGGGGAGGATGATCTTGGCAGGAGAACCAGCACCCGCCTTGGCACAAGGCAGTAAGCTCCCCTCAGAGCACAGTTATCCCGCTGAACTCCGTTAATCCGGCTGTGTTTCCCTCCCCTCCCCCACCCTGGTCAGTTTTGTTTTTTGGCGGTGTGCACGTGTTCCAGAACGCTGCTGAGGCTTGACTCTCTTGAGCAAACAAGGACCTGTGCAAATTGTCCTTCCACTCCAACCCCCATGTCCCTTTCCCAATACTGACACCTACACCCTTTCGAGATCGTCTAGTGAAACCGGAACGTCCAAGTGGTTAACTGTAGTTTTAAGAGTTTACCAACCTGTCCGGGTAGGATCTGGAGCTTGAACGTTAGCACAAAGCCGGTTGGTAGATGTAGGCATTTAAAACCCAGGAGACTGTGACTACCTGCAGTACACACCGCTTCCGCACATCGGTAGAAAGTGTGGGTAAAAATAACTGTCTTAAAAATCATGTGCTGTGTAACTACAACTCGGTGTTGGAGGTCAGCTGTGGTAGTTTCTAAGAAGAGTTTAAATAAAAACAAAATATCTATAAAAATTGGCACGTTCTTAAATGCGTGCTTAAGTAACTAGCAGTGGGAGTTGCGCCTGTGAAGTTGTGTTTGTTTACTTAGAAGCTTTATTTTCAGGGGTGCAGAGGTAGGTGACTGTGTGTGGGAGCGGGGATTGCATAGAGCAAGAGCGGAAGCCCACTTAATGTGTTTTTTGGACCGCCCACGAACTATAGTTAGATGAAGCTCCCCAGCAATAACTGCAGAGACTAGTAAGTGCTTTTGCCTTCCCCGTAAAAAAGGAGTACCAAATTCTAAGGGCCCAACATATTTTCTAAACGATTCCCGTGGTCCTTGACACCTGTAGCCTAGTATGTGAGAAGTGGTTTCACCACTGAAAAGCACAGCAGTGAGCCATGGTGATGAAAATCTTTAGCCTACAAAATGTTGAAATAAGGAGTGTCTTGGTCATAATATTCCGTGGCTGTATTCAGGGCCTGTTGTTTCAGCTTTGTACTTTAAACTCTAGACAGATTCACCTCCTGTCTGATAACTGATGTTTCCCAGCTGTCCAGATGTAGTTCATTGATTTACTGTCCTAAGGCCAATATGGAAACCAAGGTGATGTTGCCTAACAGAATAAAACACATTGATTTGTTCAGGGTAGTAACAGCTTTGTTTAAATTTAGCATTAAAACTTTATAGTTGCACCAGAAATGTACAGTGGTTATCAAGTCTTGAAGATTTCTATTGTAGACCTGAAATGAGCAGCTTTGCTGTTGGATACTGGAGATTGTTACCTGATTGGAGATTGTTTTTCCTGCTTTGGATTTTGAATGCTGTAACTTACTGTATTCAGTGCTTTTGCTTCTGCTAAAGGATAGTATACATTTGCAAAATGTTAAGTCTTGTATAATCTTTTTCCTTGTTAGAGTGAATAGGAAACCAGCCACTGGAAAAGCAGTCATGAAGTGTAACAACAAGGGCTGGATGAATGGCTTTCCCTCACTTCACTGTTCTTTGTTTTGACAAATCTATGTCCATTGTTCTGGCTGTGGGCAGAATTTCCATATTCCTCTTTTTGGCAAATTTACTTGGGCCCCTTCCACTTTGTAAATGTTAATTAGAGTTCCTTCTGCACTGGTGATGGTGAGTATTATTGATACTATTTTGTACTTCCTAGATCAATTACTCTCTTCCATTGAACTTAATTGGAAGATGAAGAAGTGGAGATGAAACCTCTCTATATTATCCTATACTGAAGCTAATTTTCAAACTTGTTGAAATAGGTCATTTATGCTAATTTATATTTATAAACCTTTTCAAGCCAATCAAGTACAATGATGGCAACAATATTATCTTGAGTGAATATGTGTATAGCACTTTATAAGTTTAATTGTGATGTAGTAAAAACAGAGGGCTTGATAGGGAAGCAGGATTTGAAATTTATCTCTGCTACTGATCAGCTATGTGAGCTCTTTGAATCTGTTTCATTTGTAAAATAGGATGAGTAATGGAATTTTATGAGTATTTAAAATGTACAAGTAGCCCATATTTATTATATAGGCTCAGAACATAGTCTGTATTTCCTTCAAAGTCATTTCACAAAGCAAAAACCCCTGAAGGGTTATTATTTCTTATCTCTATATTTCTTCTGGAATAAACTGGTCCAGAAAAGGTGCAGTTTAAGAAGTTCCATTTTAAAGTTTCAGCATCTCAAAATGACTTTATTTATATCACTGTATCAATTGTAAAAATAATGCTTGAAGGTAGGAGGCTTCTTTATCTTTGCCTTATCGTCTGTTATTGAAACAGGAAAGAGAATAGATAAGTAAAGCTGTGTAAATGAAACTTAAAGGGAATCTGATTTACATTTAAAAGAAATACTCAGAAATATTCAAAGACATTTGTTATCCAACTGGATGTGAATGATACAAGGAAAGAAGTCCAAGACAGCTCCCAAACAAGTGACTGAGATAAAGGGGGCAGAGTTTAGCTCAAGAGGAAGTTAATGAATTTGAGATTGGGCTTGTTGACAGTACAGTAGGCCCATGGGGTGATATACAAGTAGAAATACCCCAGAGGCACTGGGACACTGGGTTTGGGGAAAGAGATCAGAACTGGAGGTAAGGGAGTTATCTAAAAAGGACTAAGGTGGAGAACTGACCGACAGAGCTGAGTACTAGCTGGAGAATACAAAGAGCCACATCTTCTTTGAACTGATTGGATTACCTAAATTGCTCTGTGTCACACAATTTGTCCATTTTTTTTTAATGCAATGGTTCAAGATCATTCTGAAATGCTTTTAAGTAAATGGATTGAAACGTTCCATTTGTGGTCAAGTATAAGCAATACGGCCTACATAGAATTAGTGATTCTCTGAATAGAGTTCAAAAATCAACTGATGAGTTTTAAATTGACCTGGAAATACACATCAGTGCTTTCATTCATAGATGCAGGTAGTTGAATTGAGGTAGTGGGTCTGTGTGGAAGTTCCCCTGTGATTACAAATTATCATCAATGTAAAGTTTGACCTGTTATTTGACTTCAGATGAAACTTTACAGTTTAAATATGAACCATCCAGTCTCTTGATGCTAAAAACAAATGCATATAGGATGCCTCCTTCTCCCAAGGTACTTGGGTAAGTGTCGGTTGAAATGGGATGAGTGGAGTTTTTTATATCATCACTGTTCAGAAAACTCTTGAGAACCATTGCTCTGATAAAGGAGTGCTACTTTCCATGTTGCCATTCCTTTAAGGTCTGGCACTTAATGGGTGTTGGATGTTAGTTGAATTAATGAACAACTCTAAAACAAAATGCAGTTTGGATACTTTGGTGAACATCCCTCAAGTGGGTACAACCACTCCATAGTGCCAGCCAGCTAATGATATGTAGTTTGAATAATAGACACAGGAATCCCATGATAGTTCTTGAACCCTATTTATTCCTTTTATAGGGTTACTCTTCTGTGCTTGTATTATTGAGAATTGCAGAAAGATGTGATTAAGCTGGCCTGAAATTTGCCTCATTTGGTGGTTGGATGGCTCTGTGTTTACTTAGCAACGTTAGTGTTGTCATAGGCAAATTAAGCATTAGGGATTTATTAAACTATGTATTCTCTAACAAACAGCATCTAAACACTGTAGCAGATTGAGTTTTATGCCCAGATTCTCGTTAGAACCTTGGTCCTTGCACCAGCAGTATTGCAGTACTTGGGGCTCCACTTCAGATCTCATGAATCAGAATCTGCATTTTAACAAGATGCGCTGGTGATTAGTATCCACTTTAAAGTTTGAGAAGCACAGCCTTAGATAACCCTTTTTAAATGACAGTGAGATACAGTAAGTTGAGGACAGTGTTTGAGGGATATAGAAAGACATCCCTCTAAGATGTCAAGTAAAAGGAAATAAAATTTGCCTTAGGGTTAAATTTAAAATCAACACATAATGGAGTGTAGAGAAATGCACAGTCATTTTCTGAATGACTCCCTGGGAGTGTAACCTAATTGAATACACAAGCATATCAAAGGGATTCGTGTGGGGCAGTTCCTGGCTGGAGGAGCCTGTGCTTTAATAGCTGCCTTTGGACCTGTCCAGACTGATCCATTATTAGAGGGAGTGATGTGTGTGACTGTGTCTTTATTGCCCTATATTGGAATATTTTAGCCTGAGACTTTTTATCGTCAGTCACTTTGAATAACAATAGCATATCCCCTTACTCTATTCACATTTTCAAGCTCACCAAGCCAGCTCAAGACTTTCATCTGCTCCATATTGGTATGCCCACAGTTGAGGCAGCCTGGTGCTGAGAACAAAAATCAAATGTTTAGACTGGCCATGTGTTACCAGTGGCTTCTTCCAGAACCACATTTGGGGAGCACCTCTGGGAAGTCATTTTGCCTATCTACTCCGTGGCTCATAAAGTCTTTAATGCATCTCTTTCCTCTTTAAATCTATACTTAGGTTCACTTTACCTCTTCAGATTGGGTACATAATTTTACCCAGTGGCTTCAACAACTCTTCCTGTTTCCCTCCTATACATCGTTGACCTCTTCACCAATCCCTTAATTTGGGGAAACAGAAAGGGGTTAATAGGATAACCAACGGGAGTGGGGTAGTTATGTTTCCAGCTGGTTGCAGAGGTCTTGGAGTCATTATCTAGTTCTTAATTGGTTTCTTTAGGACCAGTAAACTCAACAGAGCTGAGCTGCAAGTGGTACAAATGATTGTGGAGGGTGACTACTCCACGGGAGGGGCCACCAACCCATATGGCCATTTGGAAATTGAGTCCAGGGTTGCAGGAGGTTGGTTAGCTTTTCAAGAGAAGCCAGAAATTTGCCTTTGTGTGTGGAATCTGATTTTAAAGCAGTGCACCTCATTCAGAATTTTTGAAAACATTGAACTGGTCTTAAAAACCATGCATTTAAATGGAAGGAGACTTGACTCTGGGTGGTAAACACACAATACAATATACAGATGATATGTTGTAGGATTATACATCTGAAAACTATATAATTTTATTAACTAGTGTCACTCCAATAAATTCAGTAAGTAAAAATAAATTGCTCTGGCTGGTGTGGTTCAGTGGACTGAGCACCGGCCTGTGAATCAAAGGATCACCGGTTCGATACCTGGTCTAGGGCCTTTGCCTAGGTTGTGGCCCAGGTCCCCAGTAGGGGGTGTGCGAGAGGCAACCACATATTGATGTTTCTCTCCCTCTCTTTTTCTCTCCCTCCCCCTCTCTAAAATATTAATAAATAATATCTTTAAAGTAAAACAAATAGAAGATACAACTTAAAAAAACATGCAGTTGAGGGCTTTCATCTTCAGCTCCTGTCTTTCACTGAAAAATACTCATTCTGATTATGCCTTTTATAATTCATCATTCTGAACTACATTATGGAGTGGGAGAGAGGGTAGACAAATAGGAATCCCTTATTTCCTTAGGTTTGTGTTTATTTCTGTCCCTTGGGTACTTCCAGAAGGACATAGGACTCTTATTTATTCATGGGAACATTGGGCCCTGCCCAGAAGGTTCCCCTTGGGAAATTCCTCATAACTAATTTAGTGATTTCAGTTTACTGAGTAGCTACTGTATGCCTGGAGCTGAGTAGGAGGGGGGCCTGCCAGCTTCGGAATGGCTCTGTGCTGTACGTGTATTTCTATGATCTTGTCCATGCAGTGCTCTTGTCACTGACCTGTTGTCTGGGGCATTTTTATTTTGTTTATTGTTCTTTAGCTTTATTGAAGTGTTATAGTACAGTTCACACAAAAGGTACAGGTGGATGAATTTGGGTAATTATATGTAAATCCTGTAACTGTCCTCACACACAAGAACCAACAGTTTCATTTCCCTAAAATGTTCCCTCAGAATCTTTGCAGTCGATCCCCTTCCCAGACCCTTGGTCCCAGGCAACCTCATCTGCTTGTCAATAAGTTTGGAATCATACTGTAAGTAGTCTTTTGTGTTCAACTTCTTTCACTTAGCATAATGGGGGCATGTATTTGTTGTCATTTGGTATGTTGCAAGTCCTTTTTCCTCTTCCAAAAGAAATTCTAAATCTATGTGTCGCCTTGGACTGTCTAACGTTACATTGCTGGTCTAAGCCACCTTCCTGTCTTAAACTATTACAACTGACTTAAACCTGGGCCCCTCGCTGTGGCTCTTGTACCTCTGGAATCCATTCTTGACACAGGAACCAGTGATCTGTGTAACGTAAATCAAGTCATGTTGAAAACCCTCCAGTGCCTCCCCATCAGTCTTAGCTATGGCTTTATGGTTTGTCTCCTACCTACTTACTCTCTCACAGTAATTAATCTCTGATTACTTTGGCTTTCAGTACCCCAGTAAGCTGGTCCCTATCTTTTGTACCTTTTGTTTGCAGCTTGGAAAACCATTCCCAGCTCTTCCCAAGATCGATGCCTTCAAATATCATCTAACTGCTCCCTCTGCCCCACCCACTCCATTTTTATTGTCAACTGTTTTAGTCTTCTCAAAGCATTTGTCATTTGCCTGCCTACTCCCCTCCCCATTCTGGAACCCTGAGAACAGGAACCTGATGCACTGCACTGGTTTCATCTCTGGCCTGTCAAACACGGCCTGGCAATAGTAAGCTATCACTAAAAATTTTGCTGCTGAATGTATGCTTACACAGTTGGGTATTGGGAGATGTGTGCGGATTTATGCATTCTCTCATAAAGTCTTCATTATGACCCTGGGATAATTGTTCTCACTAAAAGCCACACAGGTTCATTTCTAAAGAGTTTTGTGTTTTGTCTCTTCAGTCTTTTATTAGATTTCAAATTGTTCAGTGCACTTGTTTTTAAAAAAAACATTTATTTACTGTCTCTTCAGAGAGAGTGAAAGGGAGGGAGAAAAAGAGGGAGGGAAACATCAGTATATGAGAGATACATCAATAAGTCACCTCTCACTTGTCCACAGCTGATGGCCTGGCCTGCAACCTAGGCATGCACCCTCACTGGGAACGAACCAGTGACCTTTTGGTTCACAGGCCAGCGCTCAGTACACTGAGCCACAGCAGCCAGGGCTGTTCAGTGCACTTTTACTTAAATAATCATAAATGCAATGTAACTTTTTCCTCACACTGGATTTGAATGCCCGTAAAAATATTCTTAAAAATGTTTTTGTCTTCAAGTCACATTCTATTGTAAATTTCAAGTCTCTCATTCTTCAAACATTTCCTTTTCTAATATCCAAACTAAATTTTTCTCAGGAGTAATGAAAATGTAAGTCATAGTAAGGTGGTTCATTTCCCTAGCATTTTATTGTAAAAATTTTCAAATGTACAGTTAAGTTGATATAATTGTACAGTGAACACCCATATATTCACTACCTAGGTTCTACCATTGTTAATTTTGCTACATTTGCTTTTTTCTCTCACTTTATGGCATACATATCCATCCATTAATCCATCTTATTTTTATTTATTTATTTATTTTTTAGAGAGGGAAGGGAGGGAGATAGATAGAAAGAGAAACATCAATGTGCGGTTGCTGGGGGTTATGGCCTGCAACCCAGGAATGTACCCTGGCTGGGAATCGAACCTGGGACACTTTGGTTCCCAGCCTGCGCTCAATCCACTGAGCTACGCCAGCCAGGCTTCATCTTATTTTTTGATGTATTTCAGGGTAGGTTATAAACATTAGCACACTCTGATTCTTTCTCATATTAGTATGCATAATATTAACCAGAATTCAATATTTGTTTGTTTGTTTTTTAAGGTAAATTATACATAACTGAAATGCATACATCCTAGGTATAACATTTGCTGAATTTTAACAAATATTGAATCTAAACCCTTATCAAGGGCTACAGTATTTTCAAGAGATAGTTTCCTCATGCTCCTTCCCAGCCAATCCCTGTCCATGTACCCCCATAGGTCACTACTGTTGTGATTTTTTTTCTGCCATAGACCAGTTTCACCTATTCAAATGCTTTGTATAAATGGAATTTTACAGGATGCACTCTGCTATGTTTGGCGTATTTTTATTCAGTATGTCTTCGAGATTCATCTATGTTGAAGCTTGTATCAGTAGTTTGTTCTTTTTATTTCTGTATAGTATCCCATTGTAGGCATATGCTGTGGTTTGTTTACCCATTTTCTTGTAGATGGATACCTGGGTTATTTATCATTTGGGGCTATTATGAAATATTCCTTATGAATATTCGTGTACAACTGAACGTAGTTTTTATTTCTCTTGGGTAAATACAGGGGCTTAGTATTGCAAGGCCAAGGCAGCACCTGTATATATTTTTTTAAAGAATTGTTCGTTGCACAGGTAGTGTGGTCGTATGGTTCAAACTTAAAATTTGGCAATGAACATGCCCTCTTACTACTTTATGCCCCTTCTTTCCAGTTTCCCACTTCTCCAACAGGTGGGTAAATGTTTATTTTCTTTATCTTAGATGTTTGTATATATCTGCAGACCTAAAAGTAGCTCTGCATACACGTCTATACTTTGCCTTCTAAGAGATTTTAGTTTTGAGTCATCTTATCTATGGGCCTTGTTTTATAATATATATCACCTAAACTTGGATAGCCCTGTGTGGATTCTAATTAGATAATTCATGAAATGTTCGATCACTTGTGTACTTTTTATGCTAATGTATTAAGGCGGGGATGTTAACTTCTCTAGCTCTCATTACTTGAATTTAATAACTATACCTTTAATGAGAGAATTTTAATGTCAGGTTTTTTTAATTTAGGAGGTCTGCAATCTTGTTTTTGCACCCCAGAAAGTAAGACCTGAGCTGCAGTAGCATCCAATTCCTTTCAAAAGTTGTGGTTTTTACACATTCATAATCTATAAATTCAATCTGTTCCAAAACACCTTGGCCTTGTGTTTTCTCCATTTAATAACCATTTTTATTAAAATGAGTACAGCTAATTGACTAATTTACCAGATTTGCAACTACTATCTCCTGTAACACAGTAGTAACATCTATATACTGCTCATTGGAGAGTTTCATACCCCATGTAACAGCACTGTACAGAGAGATGTAGGGGGCTTATAGTGAGGTGACTTGATTAAATAATGGTTTAAGTGTGCTACTTTTCACAATTATCTACCAGGCATTTCCATTGTTGTGGTTACAAAAACTTGTGCAAAACATTTACAGAATGACAGCGGAAATGTACTGTATGTGAAGCCCACTGGTTTATACAGGTACATCAATGATATATAATTGTGCCACTTCTGCTTATCACTGGGAGGAAATAGTGTCTTTAAAAAGACTACAAACTTTACGCTTCTCTTGAAACTTAGGAGAAAAGTACAACTGTCTTCTGGCTGTGTGACCTTAGCAAGTTGTTACACCTCTCTGAACCTCAGCTTGCTATCAATCAAGAGAAGAGAATGCAGAGCAACATTTTAGGGTTACTGTGAGGGCTAAATGAGGCCGTGTTTGTCAGTGCCCACCACAGGGCTTGCCACCAGCGTTAGTTTGCTGCTTGTGCTGGCATAAAACTCAAATACATTGTGAGAAAAGGGGGAAGACTTTTAGCTAAAAACAAAACAAAACAAAGGGTTATCTGCTTGTTCCTAAATTATGTAAACAAATCATGTCAGAACCATAGTATTGTATTAGAAATGTTAATTACGAGTTGAACATTTGGACCATCTTAATAAATACTCTTTAAAGCATACATTTTGAGAATCAACTCTTAAGGACTTAAAGAAATGCAAGGGCAGATTGTGCTTTAGAACTTAAAATTAATCGTGAGGCAGAGAAAAATACAATGGAACAGAGGATTTAGGTATCCTGACTCCAGCAAGGATACTGCTCTTTCTGACTGGGCCAGCTGTGGTGGCAGAGAGAAAGGTCACCGCAATCTGGGTCAGAAAACCCCAGCTTAAACTTTCTGTAGATGTAGTCTTGCAGACTTTTGTTTCCTCATCTGTACATGGAAATAATCATCTTTCTTTAGGGGCTTGTTAATTAAGGTATTTTATTTTGTCTTAGTTTTGTTTGTTTGTTTGTTTCAAAGTATAAGTGAAAGTTTTTAAGTTAGAGGTGGTAGAAGTGAGTCAGCTGAGCTGTTTGGGCTCCAGAAACCAGTTACAGATGCAAAAGAAGGGCCCTTGAAATGGAGGAGAGAGAAAGGCAAAGGTAACTCCCCTGGGGGGAAGGAGGGAAAGAAGGGAAAGGCGTCAGCATATTTCTAAGAGGAAGAAAGCCTTGAAGTAAGGTATTTTTAAAAGTGTTTGAAAAATTTTTATTAAAAAACCAGTGTATTGAGTTTGAAATTATATCAAAATAAAGTTACCAAATGGCAATCATAACAAACACCTAGGAAGAAAAGGGTAGAAACCTAGGCAGATCTGGGGTTCTGAGTAAAGAGGACAGTCCCATCAAGTTGTTCCTGAATCCATCTTTATGTCACTCTGTTTACCACTCATCTTCCAGAGAGAGAGTTCACCTAGTCTGGCCTACTTCAGGTGTTCTTGCCTTCAGCAGAGGGTGGTGGGCACCTATTTTAAAAATTTTTTATTGATTGATTTAAGAGAGAGAGAGAAAGAGAGAAACATTGATTTGTTGTTCCATTTATTTATGCATTCATTTGTTGATTCATGTATGTGCCCTGACCAAGGAGTGAACCTGCAACCTTAGCATATGGGGACAGTCCTCTAACCAACTGAGCTACCTGGCCAGGGCTGGTGGACACCTTGATTGAGATCCTGCCGGATTGTATGTAAGAGGTATAGCCCCAGCAGAACAAAACAAGGATGCTATTTCAAGAAAAAGGGGAAACGGACATGGGTAGGCATAAACAGCAAGCAAATGCCTCAAGCACTTTGCAAACGTCAGCATCCTTTGTGTGCGAATAAGATTTTTTTCTTAAATAATAAATGCAGAAAAGAGTATTTTTAGGAATCAGTAACGGCTGGTATAATTGAGTGTTCGGTTTGTGAAATTTCATTGAACTGTGTACTTACTATATGTGAACCTTTCAGCAAGTATAGTATACTTAAATTTTTAAAAGCTTAATAACTTTTCCCAGGTATTAGTACTCCCACAGAGCTGTTACGTGCTGAGTGCTTTAAGAGCCATCAGACTGTGCTAATGTGTATCACCTACCTAAGTGCTCATTTTGCCTTCCGTGTGTGCACTTAACCTTCAACAGCTCCCATAAATGGGCCAGATATTCTGTCAATTCTGTTGATTCTGTTAAAATTTTGTTAGGACCATTTTTAAATAAACCAGAGAATTTATCTTCCAAAAAAAAATTTTAGGTAAAGTAGGATTAAAGGAAAGAAAGAATATAGCAGATATCCTTTGGGTTATCATTTTAACTCCAAGTACAGGAATACTATTTCACTACGTGGCCTGGGTTCTTTTGTTTAAATGTGTGCAGTGCAAGTGGTGAGAACATGTGATCCCAGAGAAGTCTTACTGGGGGGAGGTAGGAGATTCTGACCAGTGCAGGGTGCAAATGGTAGTACAGTTCATAATATACAAGGTGTTATTAAAATACAGTTTACACAAATGAACATGTAACGGTGGCTTTGTTATGAGGAAAGTTGTGTATTTGTGTTTTGTGTTGGGCAGATTCTGCCGTTCCTGTATTGCTACCAGTCTGAAGAGCAACAAGTGGACCTGTCCCTACTGCCGGGCATACCTTCCTTCAGAAGGAGTTCCAGCCACGGATGTGGCCAAAAGAATGAAGTCAGAGTACCAGAATTGTACCGAGTGTGACACCCTGGTAAGGGACCCTGTCTGTACTCCTGGTTACCAGCTTAGACCACTGAGAAAATTGTTATGCAGCTAGTCATTTTGCCTATGCCTTTGACCTCATCTTGCCCTAACTTCCTAAAGCTTATTGTCTGAGCCTCTCTCCAATTTCATATGTGTATGCTGCAGGAAAATGGTCACCTGACTTCTACCATCACCTAATTTTTCAAACAGATGCTTTCATTGGCCACCTCCATTTTCTCTCTTCCCATGATTTTTATGATCCCCTATTGTGGGACCTCCATTCCTGCTACTTTGTTGCAGCCCATCAATGAATAACTTTATTATCAAATCCAGTGGCATAATTGCACCTGTGGCCTTCTGGGTTTTGCAGTGTTTATCTCTTTTGATATGTCTTCCTGGTTGCAGTTTTAATCCTTTGATACATGGTTAGATCATGTGAGGTCTTGGAGGCCACACAAAAGGTTCTGTCTAGATTTTATCTCAAATGCAATAGTGAGTCACAGAAAAAGTGTAAGCTTTTGATGGGGTTTATATTTTGAGGGTATTGCTCTAGCATGTGCGTGGACAGTGGTTTGAGGGGGGCGGACAAAGCAAGATTGGTGAAGCCAACGAGGCGGCTGTCAGGATGGATCAGGTAAGGAAGCAGGATTAGAGTGCTAGTGTCAGGTATGAAGTACGAGGTTTGGTTTTTTCAAGGTGTATTTCGGAGAGAGAATAAAAGGAAATTGGTAATTGACTGCATGTGGGGGTGAGTGAGAGTGAAGTGCCAAAAATGCAGGGTTTCTGAGTAGGTGAAGATGCTGAAATGGGTGGGGATCAGGTTCGGAGAAGAAGCCACAGAGTTTAGATATGTTAAGATTTGAACTGCTAAGTAGAGGATATTTAGATGTACCAGTCTAGAGCCCAAAAGAAAGATTATGTACTAAAGATCTAAATTGCTTTAGAGACTGTTTCTTGATGGTTAACCTGCATTATAGCCTGTTATACTTTGTCTTAGCCCTCTGTATTCCCTTTATGACACTGATCACCACTTGTAATTATGTTTTCATGGTCCTTTAATTTGTGCCAGTTACCCCCACCAGGTTTAAGTACCATGAACGTAAGGACTGTGTCTGTTTTATTGGCAACTGTGTACTCAGCACTTTGAAAAGTGACTTGCATATAGTAAGTGCTTAATGCAGTTTTGCTTTTTTCTGTATATTTATGTGAGACTCAGTGACCTATTCATGGCTTTCTGACTACAGACAGAATTCATGCATGGTCTTTGGGGTCATATATCCTGGGACCAAACTCCAATTCTCTCACATATTCTTTGTGATTTTGGGCAAGTTATTGATCTAAGTTTTTGTTTATCTCTGGAAAAGAAGGAAAAGGGTAGTGTTTGTGTCACAGGATGGTTTTAAAGGTAAATGATAAAACTTATGGCTCTTAGCACAGTTTGAAACATAGGAAATGCTCAAAATCAATGGATATTTATATCCATCGTAATAGACTATTGCTTATTTTTACTTTGATATTTTTGTCATCATATAAAATTTAACATGCACAAATCAAACTTGGGGTATTATTTTACCATCTGGTTCTTTATCCTGCCTTTGATGTCTGTCACAAACAAGACCTGGGCGCTCTCAGTTATCCTGGGTGGAAATCCCCTTCCTTTTTCAACCCCTGCCCCCTCATTTCTGATTCTTCCCAAGTGTTTTTGCATTTTCCTTTGAGGTAGTTCTTGTATCCATCTCTTCTGTTTTATGTTATTTGTCTTGCCAGGAATACTGCTGTTGTTTCTAGAGCCATTTTAGACTCTATTTGCTCTGGAGAATCCAGGCCAGAGCGGCATTCCATGAGGCTTTTGTATTCCAGTCCCTGGTACCAAACAGCTTCCTCTCCACTTGTCTTCATATCTTTTTTTCCTTCCCATTTGATTAGAAGCACCTTTACAGCAAACAGTGGCTATGTTTCTTCTGTCATCTCTTACAGTGCCTTAGGTAATTTTGTCTCTAGAGTAGCCACTGTATGAATTTATCAGCTCGTTTGTCAGTATATAGTCCCCAAGTTGCTAATTTATGTAAGGAATGCTTTGCTGTGTTGATAAAGCAATACAAAGAGGAAGAAACTTAACACAAGTAGTGAAGGAATGAGAGAGTATTAATGGGCCAAGTTGTATGTTAAAGATTGTATAACATTCGGTTTCAAGACAGTTACCTAGATAAGTTCTAGTTTTTACAGCTTTTAGGTGGATACTTGTAAAGCAAGGGTTTGCTTTTATTTTTGGTCTTTTGTTAAGCAATTATAACCGTTTCCTTGACGTGGTAGATTTCAAGTTTGAGGTTTAACTTCCGTAGCTTGGGCAGAATGAAGCAGTGTGCGTTGGCCACCTTACCACAGCTGTCAAAGCTTCCTTTAGCACAAGATCTTATCAGAGTTTCTAATGAAACATTGAGTAGAATATGTGTTATTTAGCAACAGATCCCTCATGGTTAGGGGTCTCTGAATGTATATCTGGAGGAACAAGGACTCTTTATTCAGCCTTGATAAAAATGGACTGCAAGAGCTGTCTTTCATGTGTGTTCTTAATGGGGCCATTAAGTATACTGTGTATTGTGAATTCATGTGATGCTACTAGATATATTATAAAACCATGGTATTTATATCTTTCCCTGAGGCACAGAGTTTCTTTTTACTTACTATGGACATGTCTAAAATCCATCCATTTATTCTTCTTATCTCTCTTTGTTTTCCTTTCTCTCTCTTTTTTTCCCCTTTCCTCCCTCTATTTCTTTTTCCTCTCCCCTTTTTCTTTCCCCACTTCCTTTTTTCCATCATCATTTTACACAATGTCATTGCAAAAATGTAAATTTGAGTTAATCTATGCCTTTCCACCTTTCCACTTTAAAGGACATATGCTTTCTAGAAAGAAGGACCAAATTTAATAACTCAACGTTTCAGCCTTTAAAGTATTAGAGAAAATTAAAACTAGTGTTATTCTTGATAATGCCTTAACTTCATTGTACCGTCATCATGAATGCATCCTTTTAAAATCAGCTGACCCACACTATGACCTTTTTGGAAATAATGAAAGGAATAAAGCTAGTCACATAAGGCTTCATTGAGGCCCTTTTCAACAGTGAGTTTATTTTTTATTTGCTTTTACATAGGTTTGCCTCAGCGAAATGAGGGCACATATAAGAACTTGTCAGAAGTACATAGATAAATATGGACCACTACAAGAACTTGGGGAGACAGCAACAAGGTTTGTTTTAACAGAGTACAGTTAAGTGCTCAATTTGATATGTCTATAAAGAATTTAATGCAGAAACTAATACAAAATAATGCTGAATGTAAACTGTAATTGAAAAAAACCTTTTAAATGTTATGACACTGAAAAGCAAAAAAATAATTTAATGAGCTGGAAAATTTAACATTTTTATTGTGAAAATATGCATATACTTATGTGTAAGCTCTTAACCACAATACCTATTATTGATAATCATTTGTTAGTAGCAATAATTATGAAAGAATTTTGCTCTCTCTACTTCAAAAACTTCGCATGGAGGAGCCAACCAAACACTGGAGAAATTAGGGAAACTTCCTTAGTGAAGTTTGTATTAAGGAAGATTCAAAAACACAATGCATAACTGTTCATTTCTGTTAGGCTCTTTTCCCTTTCTAATAGACTCCTGAAGTAGGTCATGATTAAGAGGGGTTTTGTCTTTACTTTTCCATTACTGCTTCTCAGTTCCCCAGCTCATTCCCTAGCTCATTTGCTAGTTTCTTCTTAGAAAGGAGGAAGGGACATCTCTGTATATATTCTAACTAGGAAGTATAGGCCTCTAGCAGGCATCCTGAATTCTGTAGTTTTGGGGTCTGGAAGATGGGTGGAGGTGGCTAGCAGGTGAAATGGAGGATACTGATCATTAACTTTTTTTCCTTTAGAAAAAGAAAAGAACTCTGGGTCATTATTTTCCTGATAGCCAGAATATTTACAAATTTGGAATTCCTCTCTACTAAAGAAAATGATTTAAAGAAATATGTTCTCCCACATAGGTTAATGGCTTTGAAACCATTAAATCTGCTTATGAACTCAGTTATCCAATAGTGGTATTCAGTAGGAGTGTGATTTCTTTCTTATTCCTGAAGGAAAATGTTAGTTCTCCTTGTTTTAAGAAAATACACTCAGCCCTGGCTTGTGTGGCTCAGTGGATTGAGTGCTGGCCTGCAAACCAAAGGGTTGCTGGTTCAATTCCCAGTCAGGGCACATGCGTGGATTGTAGGTCAGGTCCCCAGTAGGGGGCACATGAGAGGCAACCACACACTGATGTTTCTCTCCCTCTCTCTCTCCCTCCCTTCCCCTCTCTAGAAGATAAATAAATAAAATCTTTTAAAAAAATACACTCAGAATAGAGCTTATACTTTTTAACCTGGATGTCTAAATCATTGCTCCATTCCTTTTGCTTTATTAGAGATTGCTTTGCAGATATACCTGTTTTATAGGATAAGTTTTATACCATGACATTACAAATTTTAAATGAGTATTTTAGCTCTAAGGAGTATGAGTTCTGTTAGATTGGTCACAAGGAACAACAGGAATGAAGGGTAATGTGGGTTGAGAAAGTATGTGTATTTGATTGCAAGGTTGATAGGCTTTATAAAAAATTAAAAATATATGAAAGCTAATTTAAAGCCCAATTTCTTCTTCTAGTTATAAATAATAAAGAATTAAAATAACAGAAAATAAGGTTTGGTGACTAATCAGTCTTACAAGATAGATTAATATTTGCATTGAAGGTAGAAATCTTTGCTTTATAGAAGTTACTACATGATTCAAATTTTTAAAAAATTTTATGCTGGGAGCTTGTCTAGAGTACAACTCTTGGGGTGTAGGAAGTTATTTGTATAATGGAAAGTGAGCAAAAAATTCTAAGCTTCCATGTTAATAACCAAACCAACAGAATAAAAAGCAACAAGTAAAATCAATTTTTGATACATTTTATTTAACCCAAATAGAGCCAGAATAGTATCATTTCAACATGTGATCAATATAAAAATTAAGATATTTTACATTTTTTAATATTAAGCCTTTGAAATTCAGTGTGTGTTATATGCTTCAGCATTTCTCAGTTTGGACTAGTGATATTTCAAGTGCCCAACAGACACATATGGCTAATGGCTACTGTTTTGGACTGCACAGGTATAAGGGGCAAATACTCCCAGGTATGAGGACTTAACAGGGTAGTCATAGGTCATTTTTCATCCTTCCCTGGATACTAATTATGTGAGTTGACACTTGTTATACAGGGTAGGTTTACAGTTGTGAGTACGCAAAACACAGAATTTGTTTTTGTATTATTATGTATTAATTGTAGTATTATTTTCCTTCCAAACAACTGTAAACCTACTTTTGCCCCGCCTTGTACATACTAGCAGAGTTGGAGGACAAATAACACCCAAATCAAAATTGGGAAAGGGAGGATGTAAAAGTGACAGAAAAAGCAACCCAGGGACAGGGACTGATGCTCAGTTTCTCAGTGAATGGCTGCTTCAAGTGTACTAGAATTGTTTCTCTAGCTTGTCCCAATTGGGATACACATTTACATCTCTCATGAGAAAAACTGAGGCACCAAAACCATTATCAGGATAGGAAAAAATATCACATCAGAAAGAACGATAACTAGAAACTAGACCTGCCTACATTCTACTTTTTACCTCTAGTTAAGTGACTATTTAATTGCCAACGATTTTAGTAATATTTGTATTCTGTGCAATTTCCAGGTGTGTGTGCCCATTTTGTCAGAAGGAATTGGATGAACATAGCTTGCTGGATCATTGTATTGCTCATCACAGATCAGAAAGGAGACCAGTGGTAAGGATTTTATATATTTCTGCAATGTCTAATTGCAGAAATTGCAATGTCTACACATTAGAAAATTCATTTGACAGGCTTCTATTTATAGATATAAAAGATAATTTATGTCAAGGTTATGGTAATTCTGTGACATTAAATATATGTGAAAGTGTTGAATTGAAACTGATAAGAATCACTAATGTGCAATCATTCATTTATGAAATTAGACAACATTATGTCTTACAGATAATCATGGATATGATCAACTAAGAAGATCTAAAGTGCACAGTTAAGATCTAACTTTAGTATATTAACCATGATCAAGTCTTAGGTTAAGAATATTTTTTTTAAAGCTATCTTCTTTTTTTTTTTAGAGATTTTATTTATTTATTTTTAGAGAAAGGGGAAGGGAAGGAGAAAGAGAGGGAGAGAAACATCAATGTGTGGTTGCCTCTCACATGCCCCCCACCAGGGACCTGGCCTGCAACCCAGGCATGTGCCCTGGGAATCAAACTAGTGACCCTTTGCTTCGCAGTCCGATGCTTAATCCACTGAGCCATACCAGACAGGGCAAGAACATTTTTTAATAATGCAAAAATAGAGTTGTCATGAAGATACACTAGAAATGAACAGTAGAAAGTCATTTATCTTCATTAATCAGTTTATTACTTTATTTCATAGTCTTGGACATAAAATATACATGCTGCTCTTCATTTTCTGGATTCATAGTGAATGCTGCCTTTTTTCAACTGGGCATTTTAGTTCTACTTTGCAGTGTAGCTTCTATAATTTTTATTTCTGTATAGTTGTGAGATGAAGCAGAGTGGTAATGGGTACATCATCATTTATTTAGCCATTTTACTATTTTTGAACACCTGAATTATTACCAATTTTTAGGATTTTAATTCATATTTTTATACATTTAAAGTTCTCCTTTTATTGGATGTTTTTCCTAGAAGGAAATTTCTTAGATTGATATTCCTGAGACTAAGAGTGCAAACTTTTTTTTTTTTTAAATCTTATTTATTTTTAGAGAGGGGAGGGGAGGGGGACAGAGGGAAAGAAACATCAGTGTATGGTTGTCTCTCAAGCGCCACCTACTGGGGACCTGGCCTGCAACCCAGGCATGTGCCCTGACTGGGAATTCCCCAGTGATCCTTTGGTTCTCAGGCTGGCACTCAATCCACTGAGCCACACTAGCCAGGGCCAAGAGTGCAAACTTTTTAATAACTCAAAATATAAAAAGTTTGAATTAGTTTATACTTATATCAGCAGTTTATAAGTAAATTAATTTTTCCTTAACCTGTCCAAAATTGTATACATTTATTTAAAATTACACTTAACAGATACAAAATTATATCTTGAAGATTATTTTGAATTTTAGTCATTTTATATTTCATATGTATGTTTATGTGTATATGTGCATATATATACATAAAATATATACATATATACACATACATAAATATATGTGCCATTTATATATGTATATATGAGTTTTTAAATTTGGATTTTAGGTGTTGTTTTTTTCCCCCCATAAAGTCCTTTTGGGAAGTGGATGAGATTGAAACATAAGTATATTAGATAGATAGATAGATAGATAGATACAGATAGTCATCAAAACAGTCCTGTGAGATAGATGTGATTATTATCCCCACCTGACAAATAGTAACCTAAGGCCCAGAGAGGTTAAGACTTGTAAGGTCACACAGCTGGTAAGTAGGAGAGCCACAGTTTAAACACCGTCTGGCTCCAGGGCCTACATGGTGAACCCCTGTGCTCTACTAGCAAGTTCATGAGAAAGCCACACAACACAGTCAAAGGTATTTATTATGAATCCTAATGGCCTGGGCATTTAGTTCTTGAAATGGTTTACTAGGGGCTTGATACGTGTAGGGGGAGCAGGGGAGATTTATCCTGGGCTTTTCCTGCTCAGGTTGCTCTGTGGGAGGAGCTGGGCTGAAGTTTTATAATAGGTCCTTGGGGAGCAGGAGGAAGTTAGAAAAAAACATTAGGTCAGGTGGCATGGACTATCCCCTCGCATCTGATGTTTCTCTTTCTCCCTTCCTCTCTAAAAGCAATGTCCTCAGGGGAGGATTAAAAAAAAAAGGCATTCTTGACTTAGCCTGAGCCCTGACTAATAGTGCCCAGGGCGCTGCTCAGGCTGGAGGAACACCAGGCATGCTGGACCTTGCACTTCATCATAGCAGCAGTCTGCGGCAGGCCACATACTGGTACGTCCATTTGTACTATGTACCAGCTCCAGCAGAAATCCAGTCCGCATGCTCCTAAATTTGGCCACTGAAGGAGGTCCATGGAAGCTGGGTCTTCCATGATTAAATTGTTGAAGAGAGCTAACCTAGGGACAGACATAAACAGGGATGATAGGATCAGATCGCCCATGGAATTTAGTAGTTAAAAACTTAGGCTTTGGAGGAGAAAAGCTTTGGTGCAAAGTCCAGCAAATCCCATTAATCTCTCTGTCTTTGTTTCATCATTTGCAAAATGGTGATGATAATGTAATGATGGCTTTTTCACAGGGTAGTTATAAAGGAGTCAGGCATATAAACTAAGCCCTCTTTTTTTACATGGTGTTTATCTCATAAATAAAAGAGAGTGGAGGGGATAATAGATAGAGGAGATTTCTTAGAGGAATCCTTGTATTCTCATAGTTGGTGAACCCAAGAGAGGAGCTGAGGAGGTCAGTGGTAAAATTTTACCACAAGATCTGGGTATTATTATGGTCTTGAGGCAGGAACAGATTATTTAGGTTTGTGGTTCTGTAATACACTGGGGCCATCTGGACATGGTTCCTGGAACAGAAGACCTTTACAGTTCCTATTTAGTATTTTATTCTTGAGTAAAAGCTTGAGACTCATGTCACTCTGAAGGATCTAGAGCCAGTAGGAATAAGATGTATGCTGAGGCTATAAAAAGGCTTGAGGTAGATACTGTAGCATGGCTGAAGTTCATGTGGTTAGGGATCTCCAATGGGGACATGTGGTTGAAACACACTTGCAGAAGTGCTGGGCAAGGAGGGCTGAGTCTGAAGCTCATTCTGGGTCTGTGTAGAAGTTAGCAAGGAATTCCTGCTTTGGATGACTGGATTGCTGGTTTTGGCTGCAGGTAGAATCAGTGACATCACTGACTAACCCGGTGTAAGAAGTTTCATGGCAGTTAGAAACTTGGACAAGTGATTCTGCCTTCCAGAAATAATCAGATAATTAATTCAGAGATCAAACCATAAGAAACTAATCTCTTTCTGAGTTGCTCAAAACTGGAGTGGTAGGTTAGGAACATTAGGGAACTTTGACTTTTCTGATATGTAGCCATAAAAGCCAACAGTTCTTGTCGTTTAGTAATTATATATTCTGCCATGTTTAATTTTTTGAAAATCTGTCTTTATTTCTTAAAATATTTTATTATTTATTTTTAGACAGAGGGGAAGGGAGAGAGGAGAGAGAGAGAGAAACACTAATGTGTGGTTGCCTCTTGCACATCCCTTACTGAGGATCTGCCCGCAACCCAGGCTTGAGCCCTGACTGGGAACTGAACTTGTGACCCTTTGGTTCACAGGCCGGCGCTCAATCCACTGAGCCACACTAGCCAGGGCATATCAGTGGAATTTAGACTCAAAGGGGGCAAATGACAAACAACATGCTTCAGATTGAATTGTGAAACCACTTGAGAGAAATTTGGTATTTTATCTGGTAAAGAGAAGATATTTTAGCAAGAATCATTCTTTCTAACTGTTCTCTCTGCAATAGTGCTCTTTCTGTCACTACTTGGCTCTTACGTATCTTTTAGAGCTCAGTGTAAATCTTCCTTAGGATACCCACCTCTTTGTTTGTTTGTTTGTTTGTTTGAATAATTGTGTTAATAAAACATTTTTTTTTACTTAATGGTTTTAGGGAGAGAGAGAGAAAGAGCGTGGGAGAAACATCCATTGTTGTTTGACTTATTTATGCATTCTTTGGTTGGTTCTTGTTTGTGCCCTGATGGGATTGACCCCACAACCTTGGTGTATCGGGATAACACTCTAACCAACTGAGCTACCTGGGCAGGGCCCTGAACTATTCATCTCTACAGCAGTTTATTTCTATAGGTAGTATTTGTGACTTATCTGGGCAGAGAGGGTCTATGTGCAGAGGTGTTTTGCAAGTGAGAAAGTTTTTCATTTGCTTTTAAGCTCCTACCTTGATTCTGGTTATTTATTTACCTGTGATTATTTCAGTGCATATCTCTTTTCTTTTGTTGTTGGATTCAGTCATCTTTAATTTCCTTCCCCAAATGGCATTTGCCATCATAGGGATTGTGTTCTGTAATTGGCTGAGTTGCTGTGGAAGTTAATCTAAACCACAGATAGAGCTGAGGGTCCTTGTCATAGATGTGCCAGAGGATTGGATCCTTTGCATCTTGAGATGTTTGTATCATGAGTGCACTGCTATCCTTGCACTCTGAGAATTCATCCTCAGATCTGAAATCCCTCAACAGTGAAATATGATGTTGCATGGCATCTATCCTTTTAGAACCTGAGAAGAAAGAGGGTACCAGAAAAAAATAAATTCTCCCATCCAATTTTTCTGTTCTTTATCAAATCAGTCATGTACACACTTTAGAAAGAGATTTCAACTTTTACAATAAACAATATACTTCAATCACAATGCAGAGTTTCAAGGACCTCTGTTGAGAAAGATATTCTTTATGGGATCCCCTGTAATAGTACAAAAATGGGGGGAAAGCAAGGTTTGATGAATTGGAAGGTTGACTGTCCCTATCAGTCATGTTCTCTGTGTTATTACTCTTATCCTTTAAGGGGATCAGGGAGGGATGTCATTTTGAGAAACCTGATAAGGACCAGTTCAGAGGGCCTGGGACTGGATGGCTTGGCTCCGTGTATCCATGGAGCAGCATCAGATCCATTTTGTATCTTTGGTGTGAGGGGTTTTGGAAAACGTGTCCTGCTGTACCCACATTAGATGCTAACATCTAGTACACTGATAATCCAAGGCTGTATGTTCCTATTAGATTTTTGTACATTTTATGGATTCTCAGAAGCCCTTGCATTGGCAGTTCTCAACCTTTTCTGTCCCTCCACATCTAAAGGATATGATGCTGAACTAAATCATTCTAAATTTGGTAACAGTGATTCCTGAGGGTGGCCAAGAAATCCCCTGGAGAGAGAAGGTGATTGTATCAGCATTGAATGGAAGCAGAGGTATATAGTTGAAAAAGGACTCTCATCTGACTCTGCGTATCACCTTCGCATGACCTCTTCTTCCCCCATCCTTAACTGACCCAGTTACTCTGTTACAGGAACAGGTGTGAAGTAGAAGGCTTTTTCTTTTCTTTTAGGACTTCCTTGCTTTTCCCACAGATTCCTCTGCCTGTAATGACCCTCCTGTAGCATGACTGACTCATTCCTCAAGACTCCATCAGATGAATCATTTCCTGATTTCCTAGGCAAAATTAATGATTCCCTTTTCAGGTCTTGAACAGTTCGTATCTTGAATTTAGCACTTGCTGTGCTGTACTGAAAGTATCTGCATAAGTAAGAATAATAGTAACCATTTATTATTTGTGCCATGGACTGAGCTAATATAATTACTGAGCTTCATAATGTTACATAATGTACTACTTTAAATCTACCAAGAACCCTGCAAAAATAGAGATAATTCTTGTTTTTATAGGTTAAGATTAATTACTTGCCATGGTTAAGTCAATGAGAGGCTGGAATGAAATTGGAAACTATTTTCCAGGTACTGAGACTATGAGAATGACTGGGACACATATAGTTCCTTTCCTCAGGGAACTCTAGCTATTTAAGGACAGGGATCAAGTGGTAGCAACTACATAGCATTTATTAAATACTAACAATGTACCCATCCCATTAAGGATAGTACCTCTAAATATCATAACTGCTCTACTAGATAGATGGTGGAATCTTTGTTGCACAGAAGAGGGAACTTGAATGCTGAAGGTCACACAGCTGATGTTAGGCTTTGAACTCTAGGCTCTTTGACTTCAAAGCCCATGCAAAACAACCCTATCTTACTGGATTTTCATATTCCATGTGCCTAGCACATAGTAGAGGCACAGTAGAAGTGTTGAATGAATACATTTCTATAACTAGTGGGTGTTTCAACACCACAAAAATTTGTTAACTTTTCTGTTGAAATATTTCTTGTTCTCAGCCCTTTTCACATTACTACATAGGGGTCCTAGGGTAGATTAAGTGCTATCTTGGATAGCCAGTATTGCCATTTAACCAAGATAGCTAGTGCATCAGAAAATCATAAATGATTATAAAGAAATAGTAATTTTATTAAAATTAAGACTTAAGGAATAATGGAGTAGAGCAAAATTCAAGAATGGACTTTATTTAAAACAATTGAACATATTAAAACTAGGACACATACACACCTCCCCCCATGCCCTGCCCCATAAAACAATAAGAAAGAAAAGAACCCTGGTTGTGTAGCTCATTTGGTTAGAGCATCGGCCCAATATACCAGGGTTGCAGGTTCGATTCCCAGTCAGGGCACATAAAAGAATCAGCCAATGAATGCATAAATAAGTGGAAAAAGAATCAGCCAATGAATGCATAAATAAGTGGCAAAACAAATCTCTCTCTCTCTCTCTCTCCCTCCCCCTTCCTCTCTCTCTCTAAATTTGATAAATTTTAAAAAAGAAAAGAATTACATGAGGACCTCATTTAAATTCAAAGAAAGACATTATCTAAACTGATAAAGTAGACATTGTTATAATATTAAAAGAACATTGGATTGTCTTTTGGAGGCCCAGTGTTCACTTCTGATACTTACAGTGGTATAAATTTAAGCTGTTTTCTTCCTCCATGAAATTGGGTTCCTCAACAGAATAAGGGTAACAGTTAACAATGGTTATGAGGATCAGTTGAGAATAACACCTAATTTAATGCTAACACATACTTGGCAGTCAGTAATGATTCTGCATTTCATGTTTTAATAAGTGAATACATGAAGAAATGGAATAAAAAAAAAAACCACAGCCACCCTGACTGGTGTGGCTGAGTGGATTGAGTGTCAGCCTGTGAATGAAGGGGTCGCTGATTCAATTCTCAGTCAGGGCACATGCCTGAGTTGCAGGCCGGCTCCCCAGTGAGGGGCACGTGAGAGGCAACCACACACTGATGTTTCTTTCTCTCTCTTCCTCTCTCCCTTCCCCCTTCCCCTCTCTCTAAAAAGTAAATAAATAAAATATTAAAAAAAAATAAAAAACACAAGCCTAGGTTAAAATGTAATAAAGAAGCCTATGTTAAAAGAGTCATTTGGATTAGCCATTGGGGAAATGCAAATTAAAACCATGATGAAATACCACTACACATTTATCAAAATGACTAAAATAAAAAAAATATTGACAGTACCAAATGCTGGCAAAAATGAGGAAAAACTGGTTAATTCCCACGTTGCTGGTAGAATATAAAATGGTATAGCTACTCTGGAAAATAAGTTTGGCAGATTTTTACCAAGTTAACTATAACACTGCCATATGACCAACAGTCAGACTCCTGGAAATTTATCCTAGAGAAACAAAAGCATGTTTATGCAGATGTCTGTATACAAATATTCATTGCAGCTTTATTTGTAACATCCCAAAACTGGAAACAACAAACATCCTTCAGAAAGTAAATGAATAAACTGTGGTACATCCATACCATGGACTGTTGACCACTAACAATAAAAAGTAAGGAACTGTTGATACACACAGTAGCTGGGATGAATCTGAAGGTCATTATGCTCAGTGAAAAAAAGCCAATCTCACAAGATTAATGTTGTATAATCTGATTTATATAACATTCTAAAATCATGAAATTAAGATGAAGAAAACATCAGTGGACACCAGGGTTACAGAGAGAAGAGGTCCAGGGGGAGCATTAGGGAGTTCCTTTGTAGTGACAGCACACTTCTGTAACTTGATTGTGTGAATGGTTATATGACTCTGTTTGATAAAATTTCATGGAACCACACACATGCACGTATGCACGCACGCATGACACCAAAATGAATTCATGCAAAAACTGGTGAAACCTAAGGGAGGTCTGTAGTTTAGTTAATTGCCCATTTCCTGATTTTGATGAGGTGCTACAGTTATGTAAGATGTTACCATTTGGGAAAACTCACAATTTCCTGGAAGTTTATAAATATTTCAGAATGAAAGGTTTTGTTGAAGAGTTATTAATGGTTATTAAATTGGGAAAATACATATAAATACTAGTAACTGATGCTGGTGTGTTATCTATATTGCTGGTAGCAATTAAAAACTTTAAAGCAGTAGATATTATGAACTGTAAGTGTTCATAATCTTTGACTACAAATCTCCATTTCTGGTCATTTATCCTAAGAAGGTAATTCCCCCCCCAAGATAGACACTATAGATAATGTCATTTGTAATAATAAAATATCCACGTGCAAAAAACTTATTTCAAGAGGTAGGCAACGAATGTAAGAAGTATAATTATTAATGTAATAAGTACATTACAGTGCATCTACTAACTGTAATATTGTTTAATCAATGGATAAATATGAAAATAATAGCTATACAAAATTATATGCAATAAATGCATATAAGAGTAAATTGCAGTTTTATTTGTTCAGTATTGCTTTAATGTTTATACAATTCTAAAACATAATACTGAGGTATGGTCAATAGGTTCATCAAGCTAAAATTCACTTTATTGAATGGTTAATTTTTTCATTAAATTTACTGAAGTGACATTGGTTAATAAGATTATATAGATTTCAAGTATAGATTTCTATGATACATGATTTGTTTATTGTATTGTGTGCCCACCATCCAAAGTCGAATTATCTTCTGTCACCGTCTATTTGGTCCCCTTTGTTCTTTACTACTGCTCTCCCCACCTCATCTGGTAACCAACCACCATAGTTTTCTGTGTCTATGAGTTTCAGTTTTTTGTCCCACATGAGTGAAATCATATGGTTCTTCCCTTTCTCTGACTTATTTTGCTTTGCATAACATTCTCAGGGCCAATCTATGTTGTCACAAATGGTAGTATTTAATTGACATTAATGATTGTTTTAAATTCTTTCTTGAACTCTTGGTCTTGTATATTTCCAGTTCTGCCCACTTTGCCGTTTAATGCCTAACGAGAATTCAAACAGCTTCAATGGCAGTTTAATAAGACATTTGCAAGTCAGTCACACTCTGTTTTATGATGATTTCATAGTAAGTATATATTTTTCCTTTTACATTGTCTTTATGCTGTCTGTGTTAAGCTTACCTTTGTAATCCTGGTGGAGAAAATTAGGAAGAAATGTGGATATAGCCAAAGTGTTAAGTATTAGCATTAAATAAGAAATCATAAAAATACAGTGTTTTATAAATTTGGGTATTAATATTAAAGTGATTATCTGCCTTAGACAAAGTTATTTTCTTTTTAATCTATATAATTATCCATTGTATAAGCAGCCAGATTCACCTTCAGATTATTTTAGTCTCTACTCCATATGTAGTTATAATTTTTATGAACTTGAAAACTTATATAGCTGAGATGAAATCAAATCAGTAGTGAAATGAATTTGCTCTGCTTCCCGTTGCTTTTATAGAACATTGAATGGCTGTTAACATATGATATTATCAGTGTAGAACATTCAGGCATTATTTTTAATTTAAATTTTATAAAACACAAAACTCACTTATTGAACTTTTTAAACTTAAAAAGTTCATCATGAAAAATATTAAACTTATGGAAAAGTAGACAGAAAGCATAGTATAATAAACCCCCATATACCCATCACCTACCCATCAGTAATTAACAATGTATGGCCAATCTCATTACATTATTTTTTATGAAATGCAAGAAAAGTATGGTATTGTATGAATAGCCCAAATACTTACGCGTATTTCCCATGATCAGAAATGAGAATAATAAGCAAAAAGTTAATGTAGCCTTTGTTGTACTTTGGTCCATGTGTTGCCACGAGAGGGTAATGTATTGTCCTCTGAGTCCCTTTTAGCCTTATTATTGGGGGGAATCACCAAAGCCATGTCCTGAAATAGAATATTTTATTGTTAACTTTTATGTAAATACATGAAGTGTTAACAGCTAATTCTAATTTGCATATCATTTCTCCTGACCTTTTAAATGCTATTTCAAGATAGAATTTAATCATTGTTAAAGACTGTCACTTGAAAATTCTCTCCTTGCTTTCTGATCCACATGCTATAATTATCCAGATTCAATAAAAGGAACAACGTAGGCTTTGACCTGGATTTAAGTAACAGCTCTGTCACAACTGTGTGACCTTGGGCAGGCCACTTAACCTTTGAGCCTCTCTTCGTTGATTTGTTAAATGAAGGGAGTGAAAAACCTACTCCCCAAAGCTTTTGAGATTGAGATAATGCATGTAAAGTGATACACACAGTGTGGGCATGAATGTTAGGCAAATTTGCAATGGGGACAGAACAGATGGGATATAAGGAATACTCAAAGGATTGAACAAGCTATACCACTGTGGCTGCATAACCTCTGCTCCTTCTCTCAAATGATGTCATCTAGTCCCTAAGTACACAAGACCTCAATGACAGAGCATAGTTCTGATCTATGTGTTCTCATTTTTCACAGCACGTGGGACTTTCTCTTTCTTTTAGCTCCATAAGATATTCTAAAAGCCACACTGAGGGGGATAATGGTAGAAAGAAGGGGAAGGGACTAATCAAAGAACATGCATGAATGACCCACGGACATGGACAACAGTGTGGGAATTGACTTGGAAGTGCGGGAGGTGTGGGATGGGCTGGAAAGGGCAAAAGGGGAAAAATTGGGAAAACTATAATAGAGTAACAATGAAAAATTCTTAAAAAGAATAAATGCCAGCTTGATTTCATTACCTGTTCTGCCTATGTACATTCAGTCCATTTGTAACATCTTTCAAACTACAAATTCAGGGCTAGTTAGGATGAAGCCACTTTGATGAGAATACTTTCCACCCACTCAAAACCATATTCTTGATATGGAAGTGAGGATAAAACAGCATTCTTTGTTTTGATTTTTTGTTTCCTCAGCTATCAAGTACTATGCTAGGCACTTTATGTGTATTATTTTATTCCTTGCAACAACTTCCGTCAAGGGAGTACTGTGTTATTATACCTCACTTAGGTATGAAATATCTGAAATTCAAATGTTAATAAATTGCCTAAGAAACAACCAGTATCAAGCCCCAGATCTTATGTTCTTCCATTCTTTGTGGCTCTCCTTTGAATTTTATTTGTCCTTATAGTTTTATGTTTCAGAATGGACTTCAAATAGAGACTTTTACTTTTTGTCTTTCTTTTTCCTCCCTCCCTCCCTCTTTCTTTCTTTTAGCTTTTAGGAGTTTTTTTTTGTATTTTTTTAAAGAGGAGATGGGTTGCAAAGGATAGAGCTCTTAATAGTTTTTGTTTTTTGTTTACAGAATGTGCTGACAAAGTTTTGAATGCCATTTTGACCATAGGAAGGCAAAAGAAAGAGAGTTTTGTTTTCAGCTAGATAATCCAGTAGTGCCACTGGTGAATCATGTGGAAATGTCTTAACTATACTCCACATTACTTGTTTATGTGGAACCTAGCTCTCTGACCAGTATTTGTAATGTTGACCAAAAACTACTCATTAGATCAGACTTAAAAAGCTTTAAATTCCAAATCAAGATTATTTTATGATGACAATAACTGGTTAATTTATAGGCAGTAAAATGAAGTAGAAAATGCACTGGACCCAAAGCAAAAGTCCTAGGTTCTTTGACAACACTTTGACATTTTTGTGGAAGTCCAGATAGGTCACTAAACCTAGGGCTTTAGTTTCCTGCAAAATGAGGAATTACAACGACCCTCCTTTTTCAGTTTGTGAAAACTATCTCTGATTGTATGTTTCTAATTATTTTTCTTACTTGTAGGATTTTAATATAATTGAGGAAGCTCTTATTCGAAGGGTATTAGACCGGTCACTTCTGGAATATGTGAATCACTCGAACACCACATAATGTTATTGAAAGGAAAAGGAAGCAAATCATACAATCGTACCACTTGTTAAGATGCTGCTTGAACGGTTGGAGGGAAATTGTCAATGTTTGATGGGAAAAAATGTACGACAGTTATGTTTGTCCACGTTTGTTGTTATTTGCATTTTAAAACTGCTTTCATTTTGATGGTTTAAGTCTGTTTCACATCCCTGAGTTTCTTAGATACTTAACAACAACAAACAATCTCCATCAGCCATTAATATATGAAAGAGAACATAAGGCTGGAATTTGTGGGTGAAGGCTCTTTATTGGCCAGTTGGATAACACAGTGTATAATCCCATGTATTAATAAATGCCACCATGGTTGGGCAAGATAACTAATCTTTGTTCTATGTGAAAAGATAGAAAGTGAAACAAATTGTGGACATCCAAGGAAATATGAAATCTATTTCAATTGTTCATGTTCTAATCACTAATATAATAACATGAATAACCTTGTATGGTAGGAAAGGAAATTTTTGGACATCAATGAAGTCCATTTAACCCAATTGTATAACATAATGTAACAAAATTAATTTTGTGTTAGGAATGAATGCTTAGTTCTTTTACTTTTTATAACTGCACATTTAAGAATTTAGTATTATATTTTTCAAATATTTGTAGCTTATTATTTAGAAATATTTCTATAATGTAGGTAATTTCTTAAGAATCATCAGCTCATATTTACAGTAGAAGTATTCACTTCCATAATTTTTAGTGGAAAACCCAAAGGGCTTTGATGTTATTTTTCTTTTACCCTTTAGAAAAATTATAAAAGATAAATATTGAAAACCAAACAATGAATAGATCATTACATTGTGATGGGGAAACACTCTTTTAGAACTCTGCCAGCCACCCTGGATGTCCTCTGTGTGTGCTATGACAGTTCACAACCTCTTCACCAGCCCCATGAAAGTAACCACTACATTGATTTCACCAGTTAATCACTTCTTTGCATTTCTTTAGTATTCTGTTATGCAAGTGTGTATCTTTACACACTAATTTTTTATCTTATCCTCTTAAAATTGTTAATAGATATAATAACATTCCTTTTTACATTCCTTTATAATCAATATGTTCCTTCTTCTTTCTTTTTCTTGAAATTTACTTGTTGAAGAACCTGGTCTTACGACTTCCAGAGTTTCCCACAGTCTCTATTAGTATTACTGATTGCAGACTCAGGACACAACTTAGCATGTTCCTCTGTCCTCTGCATATTGACACAGGGATCCAGAGGTTTGAAAAGATTTTGGCAAGACTGTAGGTCATGATGTGTCCTTTCATCAGAGGACATGTAAATGTCTGTTTCTCTCTTTTTTGATGTCAGCAAAAACTGATAGTGCTTATTTAGGTCCATTGATGTACTGTGGGTTGGAGAATATTCTGTCATCTCTTCTGTTTATTACTCGGAATGTTTTTGTAAAGAGATGTTTCCCCACATTTATGATTTCGTTATCCAGTGGTAATATTCATATAGAAAGGGGAAAACAAAGATTTGAATTTTTCCCTTTATTTACCAATTTTCAAGATAATAAAATTGCATCTTATCATCTTCTAGTGAGCCCTTTTTTTAAGTATTGTGAACTAACTCATGGATTCAAACATATTTCATAGAGTTTAATCCATTTTCAATATTACCTTATTAAAGCTCAAATTGTCCCATCTCTGTCCATTGGGTGCCTCATCAAGTTGTTTCTGAGTCCTTTTGACACTACTCTAGCAATCTTTAATAGCTCCCTTGCTGTTTCATATGACAAAATATTCCAGGCTCAATTTGTATGTTTCTCCCCCCAGACCTGGAATTGGCCATTTTGCAAAGAAGCCTGGACATTTTCAGTGAGAAATGGTATTTCAAAACTATAATTGGGGCTGTTATGCTCATTGCCACTAGATTTGCCATTGTTTCTGGGAGAAAGCTAGGAATATTTGTCTTTTAAAGATAAATTGCTTCATGAGTTTATTTTGATACTTCCAAATCAAATTGAGTACTACATGGTTTTTACCTATCCTTTCTGTTTCAACTGTCTTCATTTTTCTATACTGAGAATCCTGGTTTTCAAGACACGGGCCACAACAGAATTAGAATATCCTACAGATACTCATTTCTTTATCTATCTTACACATGCTACAGTCTCAGAATAATAGCACTAATACAAGCACCTCAAATATTTAAAACAATTAAACATTTTTTATTTGCTCTCCCCATTCTCTGTTTTTTAAAGTTGTAGTATATTAACATTTTCAGAACATACTGGTATGGTAATAACATACTATACTCTCTTTCTGTATCCACCATTTAGTCTTAGTTTTTTAAGTAACTATGTTCAGTGCTTGCCACCAGTCCTTATTTGATAGCTCTGTTTTTCATATCTGACTCTGTAATGATGAATCCAGAAAAAAGAATAATGTTTCCATCTGGAAATCAAGCCATTAAACTATTTAAAATGTTATTTGGCTGCAGTTAGCTTTTAAATTATAATTACTTATAAACTTCTTTTTTACATACAGTCATGGTGCCCAAAATATCTATAATAAACTATCCATTACTGCTTAAAAGTCTTAACTTACAATTTGGCCTTCCACTACAAGGGAATTAGAAAAGCATAAAGCTGATGAAGTTTAGAGGGCTTTATTTCCTTCTAGTTAGATACTGACTTCGCATCTGTGAACAAGTAACAACAGATTTTTAGTTTCACAACCTCTCTTCCTCCAATTTGGTTGGATTATCCAATAAACTCAAACCCGTTGGACAAGTGCAAAAGGAGAGGAACTTTTCAGAAGTAATCATCAGACTGAAAATCTAGTCCCTGAAAAGTAAAAGAAATATACTTCTGAGCATTAGTACTAACTATCCAGAAAATAAATCTTTATTAGAGCAATACAAAAGTCATCTTTAAATCTGTGAAACTTGAAAAAACTTTAAAATTTTAAATACCATATTTTAAGTAAAGCTTTAAGTCACCTACCACTGTTGACCTCAATGCAGCAATTCTGCATCCTGCCTGGATTCCTCGCTTGATAATTTTGCCACCTTACAGGAAAAATTAGGTGCTGGACGCCTGAATTATTTTGCCTTTGGAATTATTTTGAGTTCTAAAATGGTCAAGTGCAAATATTCATTGTTTTACTGTGCCTTTAACTTCTGATAAAAAAGGAACTTAAAATTTATTGTTTTAAAAAATTAAAACCAATATATGAAGTTGACTATTAATGAAAATTTCACTTTGTTAATAGTGCCTCAAGATGCAACTTTTTCAAGGCTTTAGAGAGGAAATCTGATTCACATGTTATTCTTCAAAAGCTAAATTCTTCTAGCCCTACAAAAACCTGTGGAGATTTTACTTTCATGTATTATTTTATCCAGGTTTTTATAATGTAGATTGAAAGCTGGATTGTGAACCTGTGAATCTATGGTAAAGATAGCTCTAGGTCAGAACTCCTAAGATACTGTGGCTCCAACAATGTTGCTTCATTACTTTTACTGGGTGCTAAGTGTCTTTCATTTTTAAGTGAGCTTACTGCAGTTACTGAATGTTTATTATATAATTTGTACCTTTAAGCATTGAAGTTATTTTAAAAAGTCATTGAGATCGATTCTTTTCTTATGCAACTGCAAAAAGAAATCTGTATAATGATCAGAATTTAAAATGTACAGTTCTTTTTTTCTTCTGTAAATATGTATTGTGAGAAATAAAGAATGGCAGGACCATTACTTTCATTAAAAGGTCTATTGTGTCTATTCTTAAATATTCATCTTGATAATTTTTTACACAAACCAAATAAGCTTTTAAAATTGTCATCATTCAGTAATATTTATCACAAAAATACACTTTCATATAGGCCTCTCAGGGGACATTTGGCAGTGTCTAGAGATATTTTTTGTAGTCATAACTGGGGTTGCTGTTGGCCAGGGATGTGGATAGAGGTCAAGGATACTGCTTAACATTCTACAATGTACAGGACAGCCCCTTCAAGACAGAATTGCCGTGGCCCAAATGTTAACAGTGTTGAGGTTTAGTAACCCTGATTTAGGTCAAAGTAATGCTGATCACCATGGAGTTACTGGTTCTGCTTCCAAGGGGCTTCATTGAAATTTAGGTAAAATGTAGATGAACTCTTATCCTCTGCTAAATAGTGATACATACTAACTTTTAGGTGGCTGTAACTGTCATTTGTACCACAGTTCAGAATATGCTCAAACATATGAAAGCCCTTTAGATTTTTCACAAGAGATACAGACCAGAACACAAGTACTATTGACCTGACCTATGATGAGTGACATCCTGAGAGAGGGTACCAGGACGAGTTGGGAAGGCTTACCATTGTTATCTAGACTATCTTTATTGAAGTAAACGACATTAAAGAGGGTCACCTATATCTGAGATCCTTCAGGCTAAGAAATACCTATTTTTACCTTATTACTACAAAATAACCTGGTATTTTAATCCTGCAACTTTCAGAGAAAGCCACATGTGGGTCTTGATTAAGGCAAATCATTGCCCACAAAGCAACCATATAAGGCTCAGTGAAGGTGAACCCAAGGAGCAATTGGTCAAGACAGATCAGGTCATGCTGTGGTTATCAAAACCCCGTATCCCAGCACTCAGGTATACTGTGGAACCTGGGTATACTCCAGGCAGCTGTTGTCTAACCTCAGAATTACAGATTACTTTGATCTCATGGCATTTATATGTCACCATGTGCTTCTCATCGTGACAGGATGGAGAAGTGGTTGGTACACAGGTAACACAGGCCTCATCTCCAGATACACTCCTATTGGGGATTAGGGTTTCAACACAGGAACTTTGGAGGGACACAAACATTCACTTCAGAATAACATGTTAGTTGAATAGAAAAATGAATGGCTGACTAATGGATCAGACTACTCATGTTAGATCCTCTGTATGTTCTTTTCTCACTAGCAAAGTCTATATGGGGAACAAAATTGAAGAGAGCAGCACTATGACTGAATTTGCTCATTATTGTTTCCCCAGAATTTAGCACACAGTGCTGTGCACCTACAGGCACTCAATAAATACCTGATGAATAATTAGTGAATAAGTTGTAGTTTGAGAAGCATAGACAAGATGTTCTTAATGCATAAGGTCTTCAACCCAGAGATGCATCTTTTCTCTTTAGAGATATACCTGCCAAGTGAACCAAATTACCAAACAACTTTTTTCCTTAGAGTTCTAAAGCAAAGATTCAGTCCAGTGGTATAACCTTTAAAGGAAAAGCAGCACTCATTTGCCTTCATTCAGTAATATTAGAGGTATGGTGTTAATTCTGAAGCACAACTGCACTTTATATATATAATAGTTGCTGAGTTTAATTTGCTCCAGATTATACAGTGTAGTAACTTGCTACATAGTTAACCTAGGTAGCCAAATAAACTTGTTTAACCCCAGTAAACAGATAAAATGAAGAAAATGTTTAGTTCTTATTTCCACTCTATTTTGATACCTTCTAAGTGTATTTCACTTTGTCCTTTCCACATATAATAATGTCTGCAAGAAGGTCAAGACACATATAAAACCATACTGTCTTTCGCCAGTATTTCAAGGGTGTGTTCTACAGAAGTTTCACCCTTGAGGCATTCTGATTTTAAAATTACCTTAAAAAGAAAAACAATAGTCTACCTAAAAAAAAAATAAAGTAGTCAAACTCTTAGAAAATAGAATGGTGGTTGCCAGGGGCCAGTGGGAGGGGGAAAAGGAGAGTTAGGTTTTCCATAGAGTTTCAGAAAACGACAGAGCTCTGGAGGCATGTTGCATAACAAGGACCATAGTTAACACTACTGTGGTATACTCTTAAAAATAGTTAAAATGGTAACTTATGTATTTTTTATCACAATAAACAAAATTGGTATGCATGTAAACCAGATAGCATGGTGTATATATATATTTCTATGCCACTTAGTTTGGAAACTTTTAATTGTTGGTGACATTTAGCAAAGAAGTATTATCTCACTGGCAAACCGTTAAGGTTTCAAAAACAAATTATTTAAATATAGAGACTGAAGAACTCTGCTCCCTATTGCTATTTTTTCTGCCCACTGGTCTCTCTCAAGACTTCTGTTGAGGTTTAAGGCACACAACTTTATTTGCTGCTTTTTCCCCAGATGCAGTAGTTGTACATTATTACAATTACTTTAGTCACCAATCTGGGTTAGTATCACTTAATTAAAGGGGTTTCGGAAGAAACTCCCTAGGAAGAGAAGGCAGTTCTTACTGTTGTTGCTGTTGTTTTTCACACTGAATATCTTGATCTCAAAAAAGTTAGCATTCGGGGACCACCAGGGAAGAAGAGTTTTCCTGAGACTAATGTCAACCCAAGCAAAACAGAGCCAAGAGAAAGTGAGAAACTAAATCCTGATATATTTTGAGCCTCTGGTTTCAAACATGCATTATCTTAGCCTTACTGCTGGAATGATGTGAGCTGGAGAAACCTATTTATTGTATTTCTATCACTTGCAACCCCCCCAAAATTTGACTAATGTGGATTCCATGCTGTATCTCTGATTCCTTAAAATTCATTTACCTCCTTATCTAGTTCAAGTTTGGCTCTGTAATTTATACCTAAGAGTCTTAAGTGATATAAAAATCAATACCAGAAGTGGGATCATTACTTTAGATCATAAGAGAAAATGGAGAAGTAGCTGAGCTGTGGCTAGGTTGAGGGTGCGTGGCAGTGAAGATTCCTGCATTGTGGGGTAAGAACTTCAGATTTTGTATGTAGAAGGCTCAAGGCATATGGTCACGGAGGCTTTAGAGGACTTAGGAGCACAATGTCAACAATGGGTCAGTATCAATATGTCAGTTTTCACCTATTCATTCTCAAGTCTAAATTTACTCTTTTTTGCCTGCTCTATTAAAATGAAATGGGCCCTTTAAATATTTTTCTTTTGCCAGGTGGCACAATAGTTAAGATTTTCCAATAGAGAGCACTAGAGAGAAATTGCTGGAGGAAAAGGGTTTTGTTTCCTGTAACTCACAGGGCCAGCCCCAGCTTGGGCAGTGCCCTGTGGCCAGCAGCCCCCTGCATATAGAGGCTTCCTCCAACATTTCTCTGGAGTGTACTATAGCAGAATACTTCCCATGAGATACTTCTTTGTGAACAAATAGTTTTCCCTTGGACCCTAGAGGACAGATTTCCAGCAAGTTCTGACAGCATGGTACCACAGGGACATCTCTACCATCCAGTGAGCCACAGCTGGGACCTCTCCAGCAAGGTCAGAATCTTAGCCCTAGTGGTGATGGTAGTGGTAGAGCCCTTCTTTGGATACTTTATTTCAACTCTATATTCCAAAAAGACACTTCATGAATTTGCGTGTCATCCTTGCATAGGAACCATACTGATGTTCTATCCAGTGTTCGTTTCAGTATAGAAAAGGAGCACTGATACCTATATTCTGTAGATTTCTCTATTTCTTATACCAGTGTATTAGAGTTAACATTATATGAAATCTTCTGTTTGAATTACTGTGTATGTTCAAATTTTTCTTTCCTGATTTGACCCAGACTTGTAAATCAAGTGTTGATTTTTCCTGAATGCCAACAAAAATTTTGCATGCTCCCATCAAGATCTTCCTGGATGTCGGTAGAGAAAAAGAAGAGTTGGGAATTGAGAATGCTGAGGTCCAAATCAAATAAGTAATAGTTTGCTGGCCTAAGGGGCAGAAGTCTCATTCTCTGATTCACTTCCCTTTCTGTGTATAAAATTGAAATGCTGACAGAAAATGTGAGATCCTGGAGGATTAATTCAAAATGTGAGTTAATGGAGGATTTGCAGTACCCTGGCTCCCATCCTGAGAACAGAATGGCACTACCATTGCAATACACACCGAACTGGAATTCAGGTTGGTGGGGAGTGATATTTTAGAAGACAGAGAAGGGCTCTCTGCCAGCCTAGCCAAATTTCTTCATTCACCCTGTCCTGAGACAGAGTTTGTCAAACAGAGTAAACTGGGTATGTGTTGCCCCCAGAGTTTCTGCTGACAAACAGAAAATCTAGTGAGTATAGCCCTGTTTTGGATTTTCAATTTAACAGCCCTGCTGACATAACAAAGCTTTTAGTATTTACTTTTAGGAACTTCTCCTACGATGAAACGGATAGAAGGTGACTATTAGAATTTATTAGACTTGTAGGCCCAGTAAAAACCCTGTAATTTATTAAAGTCCACAGGTCAGAATGTCTTAATTCCTTAGAAAGCCTCAGGCCATTTTTGTACCACAGTACCTTCAACAAAAAGCGAGTTTCAAATGAGATATACCACTTCTCTCTCCCCAAAGAGGGTCAGATACTCTAATGTCCTTTTAGGTATTTCCCTGTCAATAGAAATGATCCCAGTAAGCAATATCAGAGGGCCCCATTGGTTGACAATAGAATTCTCATCACTGCCAGGTCAAACAAATAATGCCCATGAGACTCAGTGGTTCTGTGCTTTACTTCATTAACTCTGTCCAGCAGCAGATGGTACATATCCTATGGTTTCTTCTCCTTTCTCCATGTTCTATGGAAGTTTTCATTGTAGTTGTAATTTGCTCTGCATTGCAGTACATAGAGGTGATTGTTGATAGGACTCACATTTGTGATTTAGTCTAAGGCTGCAGGATCATGAAATGTTAAAACTGGACCAGATTAAGACTCAATTAATAGTAAAAGTAAGAGACATTGGACTGGAATAGTGACCTCATGACATTGCTTCTGGAAGCATAGCTGGTAGGGAATTGGATTGTCTCCTTTTGAGGAAGTAGTTAATGCATATGTACTGAAGGGGGAATGGCTGGAATAACTGAAGTTTATTTTTTTTCCTTTTTTTAAAAAATTTTATTTTAATCATTGTTCAAATACAGTTTTCTCCTTTTTACTCCCAATCCAGCCCCCCTCCCACCCCTCCCCACTTCCCTCCCATTACCACCCTCCCCTTAGTTTATGACCATGTGTCCTTAAAAATATGGAACGCTTCACGAATTTGCGTGTCATCCTTGCGCAGGGGCCATGCTAATCTTCTCTGTATTGTTCCAATTTTAGTATATGTGCTGCCAAAGTGAGCACGAATAACTGAACTTTATGTATAGAAAGAAGGCTGTATATGTGCTGGAATGTTCTATTTTCCCCCAAATTAGGCTTTGTTTGTTTTTTAAAACGGGTGTTAGGATTTTGCCTCCACTCTTACACTAGGCTAATCTTGTTATAGCTGCCTTTATCCTGGCTATGAGCTCAGGATAGGAAAATAACCAGAAGATATCAATAAATGTGTACAGAAAAGAAAAAAAGGAAAAAAGAAAAAAATAACGAGGAGGGAGGAAGGGAGAAAGTTGGAGAGAAAAAGAGTGGTAGAGGCAAGGGATATTTTATCTTTAAATTTCTTTCTCTTAAAGATTAATAAAAAAAATCGAAGAAAAGTTGGAACGTGAGCTGATTTGCTGAAATCTGTTGTCATTTCTGGTCAGTCTATGGCTCTGCCTGCTCCAACAGCCGCATACCTTATTCAGTGAAACAACTTTAGCTGCAGTCACAATGTCTGTTTCATTGTTAGCTTGTTCTCTCTCTACTGATTGACTTTCTCTGCTTGGCCAAGGGAGAAAACAGCTGCCCCTCGGCCTGTGTTAACACAACTTCCGAATGTAGGGATCTGAATTCTACATTCTTGGGAAACTGTGACTAGCATAAATTTGGACTATATACATCTCTATTCTAATCAATTGTAACATAGACACTGGATTGCACAAGATACATAGGGCCACTGGATTACTAATAGGAATATTATTTAAAATGACAGCTCTATAATAGTACATAAAATACAGTTGACATGAAATTAAATGTCAACAGCATGAAAATGCATATTCATAATGACATTTATAAAGTTGAATTTTAACTGTCCCAAACTGAGGTACACTAAAAAAGGATAAATTCCTTTATTTTCTATACTTAATTTTACTTTTAAGTTTCCATTTGTGCTAATTTGCTGAGTTGTGAAGAGGAAATTAAAACCTGTAATGGAAAGTAATTAAGTTCCTTCTCTTTTGGAAAAAGAAATACTTTTGAAGTGTTTCACAATTGCCTTCCCCTCTCCTAAAGTGTTGATTCAGTTAGGAAAATGGGTCAGGGTCCAATCAGAAAAGTAGAACTCTCAGTAATTCAAAAGAGGACATTTAATATGAAAAACTAACTACGAAGATGTTGGAATTGCTGAAAGACCAAGGATGACAGTGTGGCAAACACAGAAGCAACTGAGAAAAGACAGGGACTGCCCAGAGGACCTGGGACCCTAGAGGAAAGGGCAGACTCACAGAAGCTGAAACCATGAAAGAAGTGAAGCCACTGACAGAAGCAGAGAAAAGGTAATATTCTGTCACTCAACTCCATTGTGTGGGTGGAAAGGTGTATCCCCCACACCAAGCAATTCTGAATATCAGCTAGGTATCCTATAATTCAACTCAATTCCAAGACTATCTATCTACCTGGAAAGTGTCAGATCCCACAGGTTTAGGGAGCAGCCCTACAAGACTGCCCCCCCCACCCCCAAAGATGCTAATTGGAAGTTCAGGTTGTCACCTGAGCTTCTGACTGATTGGCTATGGATCAGAAGTTCCTACTACCCATTCCTTAGGTTTGATTCATTTGCTAAGGCGGCTTACAAAACTCAGAAAACCAGTTTACTCACTAGATTACCAGTTTACTACAAAATGATATTACTCTGGAACAGCAAGATAAAGAGATGAGCAGGGCAAGGTATGGACACAAGGGTGCAGAGCTTCCTTGCTCTCTGAGTAGCCTAGTATCTCTTCAATCTCTAACTTGGAAGCTCTACATAGCCTGTGCTTTTAAGTTTTTGTGGATGCTTCATTACCAAGGCATCAATGATTACGTCATTGGTCATTTTAATTGAACTTAATCTCTAGCTCCTCTTCCCTGCAGGTCTAGGTATCTTAAAATTCCAACCCTTTAATCACATGGTTGTTTCTTGTGGTGATCAGTGCTCATCCTCAGGCAATCTAGGGGCCTTCCAAAATTCACCTCATTAACATAACAAAAGATACCCTTACCATTTTCGTCACTTAGGAAATTCCAAAGGTTTTAGGAGCTCTGTGCCAGAAATGGGGCCAAAGACTCAATATATATTTATTATAAATCACAATATCAGAGAGGGAGAAATACCTTGACTTCTTCCTTCCAGTCTCTCTCATCAGTGCCTCCCATTGACTGAATATATCAAGAAGTCAGTTAGCAAGGAAAAACAGGAAACAGTTTGTAAGGGTGAGCTCCAGCAATACAGCAGAACAGGCAACTACTGGGGAAATGGATCTTGAGAATCAAGAAGCAAACATCCAGCTTAGACCCTTTGAGGTACAAATGATACAAGAGCCAACTGAGAATGGCTTAAACTAGAAGGGCCTAACTAAATGGCTCAACTACATCAAGGAAAGACATTCTTTCCATCTTTCAGCTCTGCCATCTTCAGTACATTGACATACTGTGTGCATGGTTTCATGATAGTTGCAGAGTTTCGGGCAGCACAGAAAGGAAAACATTCGGACATAGCACGGAATTGTTTATTCCTATTTGCCTGGTTTTTCCTTCAGTGAAATGCTTGCTGAAGCCCCTCAGAAGAATTCCCCTCACAAACTCCTTAGTCATAACTGAGTTATTAATACATGGCCAAGCCTAAATCACTGGCAAGAAATGGAAATGGCCCATCCAGACTGGCCCAACTCACTTATGGTTTCTCCCCTTGAGCTGGGAATGAATGTTGCCTCCTAAGGCACATAGTTGGGAGAAGGAGAGAAGATACCTGAATAATGATCACGATTTGTTAGAGTGGGGGATGGAAAAGGGGTTTATGAATGTTTGATAGAACATGGTACCTGTTATAGTTTCCCTTTCACATTGTTATTCACTTGACTTCCTTACTACTTGGCCTGAGGCATCCATCTGTTTTGTGTTGGGTGGGGTGAGGTAGGAAAAAGAAGAAATTAGGATTAACTCAACAGAAATGAAAAGAACGTTGCTCATTTTTTTTTTCAAGAACATTCCTAACACAAGCTTGAATAATTAAATGATTGGCCTTCACTGCATAGGTTTATTTCTGTACATAGTCATAATGTTTGAAATATTTAACAACTGGAATTAAATTAACAACTGGCCATGCAGGACAGACTATTGGCCAATCAGAAAAGACAGGCTGAAAAAGGACTAGCAGCGCCATGCTTGTGCAAACCAGCTGAATGTTACCACTGCACATGGTACCAATCTGAAGAGACACCAAATGGTAACTGGTAACCTGTGAAACATGACTCCCTCCTGTTCCATTCCTCAGCTCTCCAGTTCACTTCTTCAAAGGCAACCACTTTTACCAGAAAAACAGGCTTTTCATGCTCTGTAGTAAGACAAAGCCAGGCTTTGTCAAGGAAGAAACTAACTTTCTAAATCTAGTCATTTATCCTTTTAGGGTGCTAACTACCTGGCCTAGTGGATTTGATTAGATAGTTTTGCATATGGGAGGTCCCAATCATCAGTAAGTGGGGAGGATTTAGTCCATTCTTTCCATTTGGAACGAATGCGGTTGAAAAAGAGACAGTGGCGGGAAGGTCTGTTAGCTAGGTTGAGGGTAGTGTTGAGGGATAGGGAGCTGGAAGCATGTGGCCTTACAGGCTGTTCAGAACCAACACAAGGGTCAACAATTCAAGGAAATCTAGTGACATAGGATGTTTGTGCAGAATAAGTCTCCCTCCCAGAGTGGCAGAGGCAAGGACTGGAAAGAATGCCATGGGCAATGCTGTGTTGACAGTGAGTATAAGGCTGTACTAAGGCACTTGCCATGTCAAGGGTCAAGGAACTAGAAGATGATTGCCATAGACATTCAGAGGGTTCTAAAGTGTTGGTGAGGCTAAATCAACCAGGGACACCATAAAGCCTTGAGTCAGCTGAGATGGGCCAGAGTCATCTTCATTAATAGATAACTGTAGGATGGCCAAGTTTCATTGTACCTCAGGTCACAACCAAAATTAGCCCCACTGCAGAAAAGTCTAGCAAGAATTCAAAGGAGACTGTGCAGTTCTCAGGACCCAGATTCCCCAGTAGTGCCTCAAGTTTATGTTCGCTACTCCTAGTCCTCCCACGTATCCCCCAGGATGTCATTTGGATGGGAGCAGACTGAGAGAGATGGATTATTAAGTGATTGGGTGTTTTACCTAAACTTAAAGGAACTATTTAAATGGTTGCAACTAAGTTCATCATATTGGTCTAATCTTAGGAGTTTTCTCCTGCTATCCAGAAGCTGAGGACATTTTAGTTACATGGCTGAATGTATTTTGAGTACATCTGTGATATTGCTATAAAAATGTCAAGTAGTTTTTCATATGAATTGCTGCCAGGACAGAAGATTGTGTTGTCTGGCAATTATAGTTTATTTTTCTAAGTTTAACTCTTAGAAGGTAACCAAATTTTCCTGATATCCACATTTTTTTTATGGTTATGCTTACAGGTATACCAAATGACTTCTCAGAATATATGAGAAAGCAACACAAACATGTTCCAATTAGGGCACTAGTAAGGCTGCATTACACAGAAGGAATAAAGCAAATAAAGCTACAAAAGGAATATTCTGGTTATCCCTTTACTCCTGGGGAATCCAGGAGTAAACACTCTTACCATGTAGAAACTATACTTCCTAAATGAGTGAAATGATTGGAAGTATATTATCAATAAGGTGAAATTTGGACTCCAAGAACCACTCGATACGTGAAAAGCACCTGGACTGCTGCTATCAGCTGTTCCTCCTATCAGGTGCTTTTCCTCCTCCCAGGAAATCTGAAGCTAAAATTAACTATCCTTCTTCAATTCCATTGTTTTTGTTAGGGAGGAACAAAAATACAGTATGTAGTTTGTTGGAAGGAATTCAGTATTATTCCAGGAATTTTAAGATGCACATTAAGACCCACCTCCATTGTTTTCTCTAAGCCACACAAATCCAATCGGCTTCCTACCCTCAATATAGAACTGTTAATGAAAAATTTAATGCTTTTGCAAATACCGTATTTCCGTCTTTTTATTTTTATAGACATTCAAGAGTGTAAACTAGCTTGGAGCAAAGTTCGTAAGATCTGCAAAGCATCTAACATAGCGCCAAGGACAATGTTAGACAATACACAACAGAATTGAATTAACTACTCCCTTCAATGGCTTCTATTCATGATTTAATTAGACCCTGGTGGAGAGTGTTAACACAGCATGTTAATGAAACCTCTCCTTACCCCCAACTCCCGAAGTTAACTGAAGATGCTTTATGATGTTCCAGATTCTCCTTCCTCTTTTCATGGTTATGACTGTGATTCCATTTTAGAGATTTATCAATTATGTGGATATATCAACAAATTAAGGGTTCATTAAAACAGCCCTGGCTGCTGTGGCTCGGTTGTGCGTCCTCTTGCAAACCAAACGGTCGCCAGTTCGATTCTGGTACAGGGCACAGGCGGGAATCACGGTGGGGGAAGGCAACCAATCATTCTCTCTCACATTTACGTTTCTCTCTCTCTTCCTTCCTCCTTTACCCTCTTTCTAAAATCAAAAATTAAAAGTGAAAAATAATATTTAGTAAGTAACGTTGGTTAAATGTCTTGATCCATGCTTCTACTTTGTTTTTCTTCAAAGCTATCAAAAACCGAAACAAAACAAAGGTGTGGGTGTAAGACTGCACCTGCAACTGTGATCAGTCACATTGAAGGCAAAAAGGAAACCTCAAGAGATTTCCGCCCGCCGTACCCCCCACCCCCGCCCGGCATTAAAATCCCCAAACGGATATTATTGCTTCATAATACAACTTGACACCATCAGAACATTATGACAAAGACAAGTAGTAAGGGCCACATCTTTCAAATCTTTAACATTAGGGGTGGCATTTTCTGATTAAAAGTTCCTGAGAAACCCAATATAATCGACAGTTGTGAAAGAAATGAGGTCCCCGCTGTAGGGAGGTGGGGTGGAGGCGATACAGGTGGGCACCCAGCTGTTTACGTCACAACCTGCTGAAGGCGCCGCGCGCCGTTGCTAAGGAGCCTGCCCTCTTCCCATTCCTTCGCCAGCGCTCATCTTCCCCTCGGGTTCCGTGACCTGCCCGGCAGTCCACAAGCAGCGCAATGCCACCAGAGAGCTGCTGGAGGGGGCGGTGGGATTCCGGTGCATCCTGAGCACCGGGCCCGGCCCCGTTTTGGGCCGATGAGCACGGAGCAAATTGCCCGCCACTCCCCTCCCGGCCTCCGCAAGGAAGGGAGCAGCGGCGAGAGGAGTCCGAGGCCGGCGCAGGGCCACCTCTTTCACCACGTGGGGGGAGAAAGCTCCATCAGCCACGCCACTGCGGAGTTCCAAGTGAGTGTCTACGAGAGAGGACGGGAGGGGCGGGGCGCGGAGTAGCGGGAAAGAGTGGGTTGCAGCGGGGAGACGTGGCCTGCGGGATAGACACTCGGAGCGAGGAAACGGAGCCTAAAACCGCGGGGAAAGGAGGCCGGCAGCGAAGTAGAGGCTAAGGGTGGAGCTGAGGCCGCGCGCCAGAGTACCAGTACCGGAGTGGCCGCGGGAGCCCCTCCCAAAAGAGGGGTGCGGCTTCTTGTTCTTACAGCTTAGGGTAGAAGTGAAAGAGAAACCAATCGCCGGTGTTTTTCCATCATAGCCTCCCGCCAGGCACCGCTTCCGGGTCCCGCCGGGGCGGCGGCAGCAGCCTGGAGCTCGCCCGCGGCAGTAGTATCTTAGCGTCAGGCTCCGCCCCGCCCTCGCCCCGCCCTCGCCCGCCCCGCCCCTTTCCTGGCGCGAGCCACCTCTTCACACGTCCCCTCCTCCTCAGAGTTCACGCAGGGAGTCGGGCCCGGGCCGTCTCTGCCACCTCGGCCGCTGCCGCTGCTTTGATTCACCACCCTCGCCATGGCCGAGGACCTCTCCGCGCCCACTTCTTACACCGAAGATGATTTCTACTGCCCTGTTTGTCAGGAGGTGCTCAAAACGCCGGTGCGGACCGCTGCCTGTCAGCACGTGTGAGTAGACGCCCCCTCTTCTGCGCGGTGCCGGGTGGTCGTTTAGGCCCAGCATCCGGCCCCGGACCCTCGGCGGCCCCCTGACAGGAGCGGGGCTCGTCGTGGCCTACCCTAGCGCCGCTCTGCGCGGAGGGCCCATTTCCGATGCCTGAGAGCCCGGTTCGCCCTCCCTCCCGGCTCCGGGCCCTCTGGAGGCGCCCGGCCCCTCAGCCCGAGCTCCAGGTCTCCGGCTCTACCTGGTTTTTGCGCCTCGGGGGCAGTGCCCAGCCCCTTCTCCGTGGCGCCTTCAGGCCCCGGAGGCCCGTCGCCTCTCCTCCCGTCCAGGGAGGAATGGCAGGGAACGTGGAGCCTTTTTGTTTCCTAGCAACCTGAGTGAAGGCTGGGTGTCGAGTGTCAAAGCCCTCCGAGGAGGTGCCGGCACGGGCCCGCTCGACCTACTCTGAGCTGCCCGGCTTTAAAGTTGCACCTTCTCTTCCTTTAGTATCTTCGTCCATCCTTTCCAACTCTAAGAGCTCTTACCTTACCCTCCAACCCTGCTTCCCAGACCTCCTCTGAAAGTGTTTTGTTTCGTTTAAATTTAGTACATGTTAGAATGATCTAGAGGGGGTTTTCTTCTCATATGTTGGAAGTGACAGGATTTCCGGGTATTGACGTGATCGTTTCCCTTTGTTTTACCCTTTTGCTTATTACTTGGTTATTACAAGGGTGGAGATAAGAAAGGAAGACTGCTGTTACAGGGAATTAACTGAAAATAAGGCAGTAACCCGACGGGTGAGGGAGAACACAGAGGGATTAGGTGAGGTGTCATGGTGTTTGATTTGGCATATTTTTATAGGAAGAGCTTCTATAATTTCATAGACTGCTGGAATGTCAGTAAGGGTTGGAAGGAGCCCTTCTTGAAAAGGCACTTCTGACAAACCTGGCTGCTGATCAGAGCCCCTGGGCAACTTTTTAAGTAAACATATCAATTCCCAGGCTCCATTCCATACCTACAAAATAATTTCTGGCAGGTGAGGTCTGGAAATCTTTATTTCAGAAGAACACACTCAAGCTTAAAAGTTCTTTGTGCTTGAAAGTAGCTGAGAAGAATCAAACAAGTTCCTAAATACATTCCTCGCCCCCCTCCCACCCTTATTTTTTTTTGAGAGGGAGGTTCTATAGTTTTGTAAAGAATGGATTGAATTTTGGGTCAGTCAGAAATTTTATTGCAATTGTTTTTTGATATCCACTGTTCTAACTGTGATCTTCAATCTTAACTCTACTGCCTACCTTATTTCTGTTCTGTGGTGATGTGAGCCAAGAGTATGTGGCCTTTCATGATAGAGTCATGCCATTATGACTTTTCATTATGCCATTTATGTGTTTGTTGTTTAAGGGAGGTAAGTGACAGTGTGAAATTACTTTATTATTTGGAACAACAAATGTTGACTTTTAGAAAAATATTTTGAACTATTTTGAAATGTCTAGGGCACAAAGTATATTTTGTAGCATTTAATCTGTCAGTATTCATGATCATAAATTGATGCCTTTCCTGTGCTTGTGCTAGCAGTGGGTGGAAGAAAGGAATGAAGGGCAGAGTGAAAGGAAGTAAATTTTTCTGGACAGAAACATTTCAGTGACCCTCTGGGTCACTGACCCTATAGAACTCATTGTAATCTCTAGTTCCCCTCAAAATTCCAAGCAGTTTGCTCAAGTCTATTTCCCTTATGGATCATTTAAAATCAGACTGAAATTTGGCTTGACCTTAAGGTTACGTAAAAGAGTGGAGATGATCGTTGAGGACCTTTCTGAGATCAACTCATTGGGCTTGGCTGTGATCAGACTAGATATGGAAATGAAATGAAATGAAACACAGCAGATTTTGTTAAGAGGAATGAACACTACTCTAACATCCTCCTCCATCTCCTGTCTTTTGCCCCCTCCCTCAAACCTCCAATACACACAGTTGCTCTGGGTTCTGGCTGAACAAGTAATTAAAGAAGGGGTGGGTGGGTGGGGGAGGGGGTGGAGTTTTGGAAGGGATGGGAATAGTGGAACAGGGCCTCATTGACTGGAAGAGTGTGGTGGGAAAATAGAATTCTGTTTTAAATAATCTAAGTTTTCAATGTCTTTTGCTCTTTTCACAAAGGATAAACCTGTGCCTTTAAACAAATTTATATTTAGCTACAAAGTCAGTTTTTGATTGATGAGTAGTGAGAGATGAGGTGATAATGCTTTGGGTCACTGTGGCACAATGGGTCTGTTAGAAAATAAAGTTTGCTTTTAAAAAAAAACGATTTTATTTATTTTTAGAGTGGGGTAAGGGAGAAAGAGAGCGAGAGAAATATCCATGTGTGAGAAAGACATCTATCAATTGCCTCACGTGCCCTGACCTGGAATCAGACGACAACCCTTTGGTTTGTAGGCAGACTCCTGATCCACTGAACCACACCAATCAGGGCAGAAAAGTAAAGTTTTCATTACCATTTCAATGGCAGCACAGCATTTGCCTATTATTATTCTAGTCACAGGAGCAAGTTCATTTTTGTTAGAGTAACTCCACCAAAATATAAATTCTCACTTAATCCCCATTCATTCCTTCAAACAGCAATCGTTGAATATTTTCTGTATGTCAGGTACATGGAATAACAAAGTGTTTTATCACTAGAGACTGTTAATAGTCTAATGGAGAAGACCTATATATGAATGTGGTTAATATGAAAGAGATTTAGGTATAAAATTTTATGTGAGCATTGAGAGTAGGTATCTAAATCAGCCTTTGACTATAGGGGAGATTTTTTTGATGAAGTAATACTTTAGGTCAGAATTGGTATTCAGAGTTTGTTGGGTAATACCTGGATTAGGTTCATAGCATATGCAGAGGCAAGCAGAGATTACAGAGAATGACTGTTTCCAGTCTACAAAGTTTTCCTGAAGCTAAAGGATGAATGTAGTAGAGATAGAGTTTAGAGATACTAGCAGGAATTTACTGTGTAAGCCAAAACTTTTTCCTGAAAGCCATAGATACCAATTCAGTTTTTGGCAGAGGAGTAGCATGGTCACATTTCAGTTTTAGAAAGTTCACTTTAGTAGTGGGGTCTAGCTTGTTAGTGGTAAGGCTATTGAAGAGGTCACCCATTGCTGTGTCAGGGAGAGAAATGATTGGAACCTGAACAAAGGAAATGATACTGGAACTGGAGAGATTTCTGACATTTTAAGGATATCATGTGAGATTTGATACGCTCATTTTTTAGGTTTGTGTATGTAGGTCTGGAATACATGGATCTAAAACTGAGTAAGGACATAGACATATGAAGAGGTATATAAATTGAAAGGTAGCAGAGAGCCTAGACAGAACAAAGTGCTCTGAATACAGTTTAAAATGTGGAGTAAAGAAAAGTGCAGCCTGATAAGGAATGGGCAGGATAGGAAGGAAACCCAGGATGGAATGTCACAGTGGAAACAGAAAAATTGTAAGGAAACCAATCATCAGGAGTATCAGATTACTATTTTGAAAAGCATGTAAAGTCGAATTAAGAATATTAAAGTTGATCAGTTTTCAGAAGTCAGTTTTCAGAAGAAGGTACAGACTGACATAGTAGTAACATATTTATCTCCTTTGGTGTGGTTCTTTGTAATCTTTCTTTCCTTTTGTGAATGGTCAAGGAAATAAGTAACTCTTGTGCATTGTTAGGAGTAAGCTCCATTACAATGAAAATCACAGATAATAACAAAGTGATGCCTTGCCAGATTCTTAAATATGGAAATCTAATCTGTTTGCTTTTAGGCATCTTTGTAAGGAAGCACCTTTTAAAATAAGCTAATGTAGCCCTCCTTGGTGTGGCTCAGTGGACTGAGTGCTGATTTGTGAACCAACCAAAGGGTTGCTGGTTTTATTCCCAGTCAGGGAACATGCCTGGGTTGTGGGCCAGATCCCCAGTTAGGCGTGCTCGAGAGGCAACCACACATTGATGTTTCTCCCCCTCCCTTTCTCTCTAAAAATAAATAAATAAAATCTTAAAGTAAGCTAATGTAAATCAGCTTCCACTTCGTATTAAGCACAGATTTATATGATTCTCTATTAACTTGCCTTGGGTTATCTAGTCCTTGAATTTTCAGTTTATAGTTCTTGTAATTTTAATAACTTTATTGGTATCTTGTTATTTGAGCATATATAATTTAAAAAATTCTTATTTCTACAGATTTGTTATAATTCTGAAAACCAGGCTTATATGGGTTCTTGCCAGTTTAATAAATGGCTGCTCTAGACCATCTTTTTCCTTAAGGTTTTTAAGACTATGACATAATTTTTAAAAGCTATGCTATTTAATTATGTAACAGAAAATTGACTTACTTTTCAGTCCTGAAGACCAACTTAAAAAGTATAATTTTTTTAAAGTTATTTTGGGGAATGATTTTGATTATAAGACTAGGAGGATAGCCCTGGCTGGTGTGACTTAGTGGATTGAGTGCTGGTTCCATTCCCAGTCTAGGGTACATGCTTGGGTTATGGGCCAGGTCCCCAGTAGCGGGTGCATGAGAAGCAACCACACATTGATGTTTCTCTCCCTCTCTTTTTCCCTCCTTTCCCCTCTCTCTAAAAACAAATAAATAAAATCTTGTTTAAAAAGACTAGGAGGATAAAAGGTGACAGATTTTACTAAAATTGGGAGTGTGACGGATGGGAAAATTGTTTTATTCTCTCAGTGTTGATCAACCTTTTGTTAGGAGAGGAGAATGGGTAAGGACAGAAATTCATCTAGCATATCCTAGTTTAAAGTTGAAAGAAACTTAAAGATAACATTTTGAAGTTGTGTTTCAGAGTAATGTACTATGCTAAAAGACACAGGCTCTTTTGATATGTGGAAAGAATTGTTTTAGTAATCTTGATTTGTATCTTTTTTCCTCCTTGTTCTATACTTTGTTTTCTAATAAGCTCTGTTTAGCAGATTCAAATAGTCTGGCCAAAGGGAGATGAGGAATAAGCAATTTTATAGACTCATGTTTGGTTATACAGAAGAAGGAACAAGTCCAATTGGAGATAGAAGACCTGAATAACTTTCCTTTGTACTTCTTGTCACAGCTTATAACCAACATTTTTGGAATCAGATGATTTGACTTCTGCTAAACTATAACCTCTATAAAGGCAGTGCCCCAGGACTACTTTCACTTACCTGAATGAGTATGCATTCAATATTAGATAAAGAGATCAATGGGTTTGTGTTGCGAGGGCACAGGTAATAGCTGTATCACTTTGTTAAGTCATTTAATTCCTTTTACCCTGTTTTGGCCATAAAATGGGTAAAAATGTGTTACCTATTTCACAGGGTTGTTGCAAGGAACAAGTGAGGTAATGTTTGTGCATAATATATATATGTCTAACAGTTTTCAAAATACATAATATAAAATTATGTCATTAGTTTAATAACTACAACACTTCACAGAAAAAGGTAGATTTAAAAAAATTTTGACATACAACATTGGCATGTGTTTATTGCTCGTAAGTCTACAGATCAGCTGTGGTTTGACTGATGTAGGTTGGCTTATCTGGTCTTGGCTCCAGGTTACAGGTTGCTTTCAGGCCTGTTCCACATGTCTGTAATTCTTTTGGAGTCAGAAGTGCAAGAAGCAAGACCAAGTGGGCAGGCTTATTTCTAGCCTCTGCTCATATTCATTGATTGAAACAAGTCATGTGGCCATGCCCAATAGCAATGGTGAGGGGAAGTATGTTAGTTGCTCTTATGATGGGAGGGGTGGGGAGTGAATTCTTGCTGAACAAAATTCAAATTAGCACACAAAGTGACGTCACACAGCCTTTTCCTAACTTACAACTCTGTAAATGTTATTCTGTGGTGTCTGGCAGTTTCAGTATAGTTGTCTCCCTTTATCAGTGGGGGATAAATTCCAAGACTCCCAGTGGATTCTTATAATTGTAGATAGTATTGAAACCCTATATATACAGTGTTTTTTCTTATACATATCTATGATAAAGTTTAATTTCTAAGTTAGGCACTGTAAGAGATTAACAACAATAATTAATATACTGTAATAAAAGTACAGGAATGACTTTGGGGCCATTAGTAAGTAAAATACGGGCTACTTGAACACAACCACTGCTATACTGGGACAGCTGATTTGGTCACTAAGATGGTTATTACTAAGTGATTAATGGGCAAGGAGCATATACACAAAAAGCTAGATTATTATTGTAAATAGAAAGGCATCTATTTCAAGTTCTTTTGGTCCAGGTAGTTAATACCAAAGGATATGTGGTGAATGGAGAATATTGTAATTCATAATTATAAAGGCATAAAGGGAATAATATGACTGTATCCTACACTGTTATATATTTTTCTGGTGATATGTGTATAAACAAGGTTGTAAATATTATTTTCTTGTTTTTCACATAAAGAACAGTATATGGTATACACTCCTTTGTACCTTGTTATTTTCATGTTACTATCTCAGTGATCATTCTGTGTTAGTACATAGATGACCTTCTTTTTTGGTTGTTGAGTTTTCATTCATTCAACCAATGTTGCCTATGCATTATGTACCTTGCAGGACATTTGGTCCTGTCCAAAGCATCCATGGGGATGTCCATGCCAGCCCATCTACTTAGCCCCATGTGCCATTACCTACTAGGCTATAGAAGTAGGCAGGGTTATTGTTGGCAATACAGATACAACACAATTATATGACAAAGAAAACATGACAGTATTTTTATGTATTAATTTTGTAAATCAGAAGTAAAAATAAACACGGCTGTTTGAACCGATGGACTTTTTCGGCAGCACCAAATATCAAGGAGCATTTGGCATGGGCCAAATGTGCCCATGGACATTATTGATAGTACTGTATTTCAAGGATCTTTTGGTGTGAACTAAATGTCTCTATGGATGTTTTAGGACTACTTGAGGACAATATAATGATTATCTGCTAATCATTATATACTAATACTATTGTAGATAAAAATTCCTGACCTCATAGAATATAATTTAGTATTCTATTAGTATTCCATCGTTTGATGTATCATTATTTATTCAGTCCCAATATTGATGAGCATTTAGGCTGTTCCTAATTATTTGTTGTTATGAATATACCTCAATGATTAAACTTATATAAATACTATTTCACATGTAAGAGTTTTCCCTGTAAGATAAATTTTCACAGGTTGAAATGCTGGGTCAGTGGGTAGAATACAGGGGAATTTGTCAGATGTATCATACAGGGATGATTACAGCTTTAGTAAAGTGTTTTGTATGTGGGAAGTGCCCATGGTTTTGATTTGAGGACTATGGATTATATCTTTGGGTTAAGAGATTTAATAGTTTTTGGATTGGATGAAGGTAAATTGGCATTCATTGTTTTAACAAATTTAATGAATCCCTATTAGTTGCCTAACTCTGTGCTGGGCATACAATGTTCAAGAGTTAGATATGATGATCCCTGCTCTCTTGGAGCTTGTGTTATTGAGATGTATTTTCTTTTTGTAATTTTTTTTATTTTTAAAGATTTTGTTTGTTTATTTTAGAGAGGGTAAGGGAGGGAGAAAGAGAGGGAGAGAAACATTAATGTGTGGTTGCCTCTCATGAGCCCCTTGTTAGGGACCCAGGCATGTGCCCTGATTGGGAATCAAACTGGCGACCTTTGGGTTTACAGGCTAGCACTTAATCCACTGAGCCACACCAGCTGGGGCTGAGATGTATTTTCATTCACATAAATATTCAGATACATGTGTAGTTACAAACTTAGGTTCTGAGAACGTATAAGAAGGGGATCAGATCTTGGGTGAGTTGGGGGAGGATGAGTAGGTTGTCAAAGACCTTTTCTTGAAGAGATACTGTTGCTGAGATTTAAGTGGTATGTAGGTATTCATTTATAGAGGGCTGTGGTTGTTTTTTAAAGAATTTATTTTATTTATTGATTTTTTTTTTTAGAGAGAGAGGAAGTGTGGAGAGAGAGAGAAACATTGATTTGTTGCTCTACTCATTTATGCCTTCACTGATTGATTCTTGTATGTACCCTAGTGAGGGATTGAACTTGCAACCCTGGCGTATTGGGACAATGGTCTAATCAACTGAGGTACCTGGCCAGGGCTTAGAGGGCTGTGTTTGTGTACAGAATGTTCTGGGGTAGAGGGAACATTCTGGGCCTTGTATTTCAGTGAAGGAACATCTTTTAGCCTTTAGTCTCTTAATTTTAAAGAAGCTGTTTTGTGAGCTTTAGTTTCCTCATCTTTATTTTACAAATGAGGAAACTTAGTGTCTTTTAAAACACTTATTTTTAAGAATTGAAGGTAATGAATATAAGTTTTCTGAAACATTGTCTAGCACATATTAAGTATTCAATAAATAGTCACTGCTCTTTTTTATAAATGTCATGTTGCTTTCCACAAAATTGGGCTAACTTACAAAATACCATTAATACTATAAAAGTGTATTTGGCCCTGGCTGGTGTAGCTCAGTGAATTGAGTGTGGGCTGAGAACCAAAGGGTCCCTGGTTCAATTCCTGGTCAGGGCACAGTCTTGGGTTGCTGTCCAGGTTCCCAGTGGGGGCCACATGAGAGGCAACCACACCTTGATGTTTCTCTCCCTCTGTCCCTCCATAACCTTCTCTGAAAATGAATAAATACAATTTTTTAAAAAGTGTATCTGTATTCCATCATCTTTGCCAACTTTTTTAAAACAATTTTTTGCTAGTTTAATACAGCTCCCGATGGTAGTTAGAATTACTTTAAAATCTATTTCTGTGGTTGCTAACAAGGTGATGTGCATTTTTCCACTTTAAATTTTTATATACTAATTTATAATTTTACTATAGGTAAAATTATAGTACATTTGTAATAATTTTTATGGCTATTTTTAATGCTAGTCTAATTTCATTTTTTTATAGATTGAGAGAGAGACACACATCGATTTGTTGTTATACTTACTTATGCATTCATTGGTTGATTCTTGTATGTGCCCTGACTGGGGATCGAATGGGCAACCATGACATATTGGGACGATGCTCTAAACAACTGAGTTACCTAATCTGGGCCTTAATTATAATCTATTATAATTTATACTTATTTTATATTATTTTTCTATTTAGTTACTTTTCCTTTGTGTATTTTTATCTTATATGTTCAGATTTGAGATATTTGGTTATCTAAAGTTATAATGCTATTCATTTTTTTAATTTGTTAAATCTTTTTAAAAAATAGTTCATCTTTTGGACCTGTCTGGGATTTGCTGAGATACGTGATGTGTGCCTTTGAATCTTATTTTGACATTCTTAATCAGTTTAGCAGGTATTCTTTTTGCATTATTTTAAAAATCTTTTAGTATATTTGAATTCTTTAAATAATTAGACTTTTGGGGGATTCTTCACTTTCATTCATTACTTTGCAGTTTTAGCACAGTACTATGATTTGTTAAATTTTGTGGAGTGTGGATATAGCATATACACACAGTGCCACAAGTTCCTGCATGCACACAATTCTGTAAATCCCATCAGGGTCAGGCAGGGTAGGGATTTTTGTTTCTTTTGTTACCTGCAGTATACCTAGTGTCTGTTATGTAGTAAGTACTTAATACATATTTATGAAGTGAGTATGCATTATAATATGTAGGCATGTACTTTAAAAAAATCTGGTAGGTTTATTATTTTTGCTCTTTTTAAAATAACTTTCCTTTAAGTTAAACTTTTTATTTTGAGATCATTGTAGTTTTACACGTAGTTGTAAAAAATAATAAAATCCTGTGTACCCTGAACCAGTTTCCCCCGATGGTAACATTGTATAACTATAACCAGGATATCTACATTGGTAAAGATAGAGAACATTCCATTTCCACAAAGATTCCTCACATAGTCCTTTTATAAGCACACCCACTTTCCTCTTGATCCTACCCCACTCCTCCTTAACCCTTGGCAAGCCTTAATATTCTCTAGTTCTGTAATTTTTTCATTTCAAGAATCTTAGAACCAATAGGATAGTACGGAGAGATTTCTGGATACAAGAACAACAGATAAAAATCATTAACGTTTTATACCAATGATATTAATAGAAGAAAAACCCTATTTATGATAGCAATAAAAGAATAATGTATATGTATTTAGAATATTTAGAGTGTTTATTAGAATAAATATAATAAAAATTGTGAGGCTTTCATAGGGAAAATTTAAAAACTTCATTGAAAAGTGTAAGAAATCTGAATGAGTGGTAAGACATGACACGTGTATGGAGAGATTCAGATGCCAGTTAAAATTAAGATGCCAGTTCTTCCTCAGATAATTTTTAAAATGCTAATACAATTACAGTAAAATCTCTACATGATTCTTTTGGTAGACTTTGAAAAACTGATTAAAAAATTTCAATAATGAGAGCCCTGGCTGGCATAGCTCAGTGGATTGAGCACAGGCTGCGAACCAAAGTGTCGCAGTTTCGATTCCCAGTCAGGGTACATGCCTGGGTTGCAGGCCATGACCCCCAGCAACCGCACATTGATGTCTCTCTCTATCTGTCTCTCTCCCTTCCCTCTCTAAAAAAATAAATAAAATCTTTAAAAAAAATTTTCAATAATGAGTTAATAGCCACAAATAACTAAGAATATTTAGAAAAAGTAGAACATAGAACCAACTGTACTGGGTATCATGACATTATGAAGCTATGGTTATTAACATGGTATAATATTAATTTGGCAGTAGATAAATGATTAATAGAACATGTTATCAGTTGCATTTCTGTTAGAAGTTTGGCTTATCATATTTAAGGTTTTAATCTACCTGGAAACTTTTTTATGTATAGTATACAGTAGATAGATACTCCATGAAAAGCCATGAACCAAATACTGTTTTACTGAACAAGCCATGTTCCCCCATTGATTTGTGCCATCATATTTATTAAAGATAAAACTATTTCTAGTGCATGCAAGGGGAATATCTCTGGATTTGAGAGGGAAAAGGCTTAAGACTACAAAAGTGCAAGCTGTAATTTTAGGGGAAAGTGATGAATTTAGATTACATTAAAAGTTGGAATTTTCCATAGCAAATGATCACAAACAGGGTTAAAGACAAGTGAAGACTGAACAATGAAAACACTCTGTTGTTTTGCAACAGATTGGTATATATGTGATTTCCACCCTGCACGTTGATTTTTTGGGCTATTAGCGAATGGCAGCTGAAGCAAAATATACTAACACTCAGCTGAATAACAAGCCACAGAATCATATACTATTATACAAAACACCAACCTGCATTTTTTTGTTTATTTTGACCATGAGTTTTCTCTTGGAGAAGCTGTTGAAAATTTACAAGCTTCATCCCTGCCTGGTGTGGCTCAGTGGACTGAGTTTTGGCCTGTGAACCAAAAGGTCACTGGTTTGATTCCAGGTCAGGACACATGCCTGGGTTGTAGGCCAGGCATGGAAGAGGCAACTGACGATTGTTTCTCCCCCTCTCCTTCCTCCTCTCTCCCCCGCCTAAAAATAAATGAAATTTATAAAAAGAACAAAAATTACTAACTTCAGCCATTCCTTATTACCCTCTGACCCCTTTCTAAAATTTTAGAGTCATGTGTTTATTAGAAACTTGAGTGTCTTTTTAAATGTGTTAATATTTTTATTAGAATTGTTTGGGTTATTGTAAGTGCTCTGGTGATAGGGTTGCACAGGTAATCTACCCCAACTATTTTTTCCTCACAAGCCCTGTAAGTTTTAGTTGGTTTTTCCTCACAAGCCCTCGGTTTTGCAGAATGCAAAGATTTTCTGTATTGCATAAATTGCATTGTATCAGAAATGCCAAACATATATGAAGCAGATGATTTAGTATCAAGATGATGAAATTGTAGGTTGTAATCATTTTCCCTCAGAACTTTGACACATCATTCTAATTGTTTTGTCACCTCTTTGTTATTGCTGATGATTTTGATGCTAATCTGATTTTTCTTAGCAAGTCAGCTATTTTTCTTATTGCCCCTCTGGAAAATATTACAAGTAGAAAAAAATCATTAATTTGGACTTCTGGCCAAGATGGAGCCCTGGGTATATATGCTTTGCTTCCTCCTACAACCAAAGGAGGACAACAACCAATTTAAAAACAAAAACAACAGGAGCTGCCAGAAAATTGAACTGTATGGAACTCTGATAACCAAGGAGTTAAAGAAGAAACATTTATCCAGACTGGTAGGAGGGGCAGAAATGGGCAGCCAGGAAGGAGAAGATACCAGGCAAGGCGGAAGTTGGTGGATCAGGTGGTTCCACATTCACGTGTGTATAAACTGGGAGGAACAACTTGGGGAGCAAGACAGACTGCGAAACCTAGGGTTCCAGTGCAGGGAAATGAAGTCTCAAAACCTCTGGGTGTAAAAATCTGTGGGGGTTGTGGCTACAGGAGGAACTCCCAGTCTCAGAGCAGAGTCTGTTGGAGGGCCCCACAGGGTCCTAGAATGTAAACACACCCACTCACCCAGGAATCAGCATCAGAAGGACCCAATTCGCTTGCGGGTAGTGGGGGAAGTGACTGAAAGCAGGGTGAGAGCTGCTTAAGTGGCATTGTTCCTTCTCTCTCCCCGCCTGCACATACAGTACCACAGTGCAGCCTTGTGGGTTGCACTGCCCTGGCGAATACCTAAGGGTCCAGCCCTTACAAAGTTACAGGCATGCCTAGACAAAGAAATATGGCCCAAATGAAAGAACAGATCAAAACTCCAGAAAAAGAGCTGAGCAATGAGGAAATAGCCAGTCTATCAGATGCAGAGTTCAAAACACTGGTAATCAGGATGCTCACAGAAATGACTGAGTAAGGTTGCAAAATAAAGGAAGAAGTCAAGTCTATGCAAAGTAAAATAAAGAAAAATGTACAGGGAACCAAGAGTGAAGTGAAGGAAACTGGGACTCAAATCAGTGATTTGGAAAAAAGGAAGAAATAAACATTCAACCAGAAGAGAATGAAGAAACAAGCATTCAAAAAACTGAAGAGAGGCTTAAAAACCTCTGAGACAACTTTAAACATTCTAACATCCGAATAATAGGGGTGCCAAAAGGAGAAGAGGAAGAGCAAGAAATTGAAAACTGACTTGAAAATATGATGAAGGAGAACTTCCCCAGTCTGGCAAAAGAAATAGTCTTCTAGGAAGTCCAGGAAATTCAGAGATCCCAAAGAAGTTGGACCCAAGGAAGTGTACACACCAAGGCACATAATAATTACATTACCCAAGATTAAAGATAAGGAATCTTTTTTTTTTTTTTAAAGATTTTATTTATTTATTTTTAGAGAGGAAAGGGAGGGAGGGGGAGAGAGGGAGAGGGAGAGAAACATCAATGTGCGGTTGCTGGGGGTTATGGCCTGCAACCCAGGAATGTACCCTGGCTGGGAATCGAACCTGGGACACTTTGGTTCCCAGCCCGTGCTCAATCCACTGAGCTACGCGAGCCAGGGCAAGAGAGAATCTTAAATGCAGCAAGAGAAAAGGAGACAGTTACTAACAAAGGAGTTCCCATAAGACTGTCAGCTGATTTCTCAGAAGAAACCTTACAGGCAAGAAGGGGCTGGAAAGAAGTATTTGAAGTCATGAAAAGCAAGGATCTACATCCAAGATTACTCGATTCAGCAAAGTTGTCATTTTGAATGGAAGGGCAGATAAAGTGCTTCCCAGATAAGGTAAAAAGGGAGTTCATTATTACCAGGCCTCTTATTACATGAAATGTTACAGGGACATACCTAAGAAAAAGATGATCAAAACTATGAACAATAAAATGACAACAAACTCACAACTCTCAACAACTGAACCTAAAAAACAAAAACAAACTAAGCGAACAACTGAAACAGGAACAGAATCACAGAAATGGAGATCACATGGAGGGTTATCAGTGGGGCGGGGGAGGCATGGGAATGGGGGGAATGGTACAAGGAATAGGAAATGGAAAATCCAAAGAACTTATATGTATGACCCATGGACATGAACTAAGAAGGGGGAATGCTGTTGGGGTGGTGGAGAGCTGAAATCGATAAAGGGGAGAAAACAATGGGATAACTGTAATAGCATAATGAATAAAATTTACTTAAAAATGTTTAATTAAAAATTTTCAGTTATTTATGTGGATGTGGTTCTTTTAAAAATCATTATACTGGTCATTCAGTTTTCTCTAGTGCAGCTATATTTTTGCTCTGGATTCTAAAAAATTTTTTTTATTTTAAGCCTGATTAGATGATAATTTCAAAATTTTAAATTACGGTTTATATTCAATATTCTTTTACATTAGTTACAGGATAATCTTTTTTTTTAAGATTTTATTTTTTTATTTTATTTTTTAGAGGGAAGGGAGGGAGAAAGAGAGAGAGAGAGAGAGAAACATCAATGTGCGGTTGCTGGGGGCTGTGGCCTGCAACTCAGGCATGTACCCTGACTGGGAATCGAACCTGCGACACTTTGGTTCGCAGCCTGTGCTCAATCCACTGAGCTACGCCAGCCAGGGGAAGGATAATCTTAGTTTAACTATTATTTATAATAATTTTAATAATATCCTTGTTTTTCACTCCTAATTAAATTTTTTCATTTATGTATAATATAAATAATAGAAAAGTGTCCCATCATAAATGTCCAGCTTAATGAGTTTTTCCCAAACCAAGCACACCTGTTTATTCAACACTCTAGAAGCTCCTGTCATTTCCTTCTCCAAGCAGTATATCCCACCTCTTTCAGGATTTATGTACATGTGAATAGCCTAACTTACTTTTATCTGAGTACATATTCATAAGTGCTTGTTCGTTTTTAATCATGGCAACTAAAAGACTACTATTTTTTGTAGTTAACATGTCATACATGTTTGGTTTAGTTTCTGTAGAAAATGTTTCCTGACTGCGATGAGAGAAAGCGGAATACATTGTCCCCTCTGTCGTGGAACTGTGACTAGAAGAGAAAGAGCGTGTCCTGAACGGGCTTTAGACCTTGAAAATGTCATGAGGAAGTTGTCTGGTAGCTGCAGATGCTGTGCAAAACAGGTACAGTAAATGTGACATAGCCCTTGAAAGTCAAGTTTTACTCTGAAATTCCTGTCTGAATATTCTTTGTGGGTGCTGTTTTGAAGAGAAAGAAGTTATTTAGATTGATAATTGGGCTGAAAATGCCAAAAAGTAAAAGAAAAAAGAAAAAATCTATGGCTATAGATTATAAGCTTTCCTGAAAACAGAGACTGAAAGACACAGTCTCTGAATTTACCATAATTTTTACCATATTCTTTTTTTCTCAAAGTAATTTCTCATTTATTATCTACTAAACATAGATAATATGAACTAACTGAAAATGAGCAAACTGGTGTTCTATTCATTTAAACCCCATTCTGATACAAATTCAACCATTAAATAGTTTTTCTGATGGTAGTATCATCATTGCAATTTTGCAAATAGAAATAACCAAATGAATTTTTGTAGTCAAGGAATCATTAGCTGCCCACTTGTTTATCTGTTTCATCTAAGAAATCACAAAATATCAACTGAAGACTTCGCTGAAGTTTTAAGGAGCAAGTGGGAAAATTAGCTATTGACAAGTAACTGGCATTAATTCTCCAATCTGGATTTTATTGTTCTCTCATTTGGAGAAGGAGTGCAATGATGAAGTGTGGTTAGGCCTTGAGTATATCCACGTGTTTGTGGATTTATTGCAGCCACTTTTTCAAATAGCTAATACAGTCAGTGAGTAAACCCAGTTGCTATTTCATGCATTTACACAAGTCAGATCTGTGTTTCCATCTCTTTGAGGGAGGTCTTAACTGACAGGGCAATGAAGTGAAGCTGGAAGCTACACTTGAGAGATTTTTGGCTCTATTCTTCAGTGAGAAACTGAAAAATGTTCCAAGTGTTAACCAAGGAATGTAGTTTTTTAAAGTGCTTTCTAATTCTGCCAAGTTGCAGTAGTTAAAGAATAAATACCCAATACCATGAGGCATCTTTGTAGTACTTTCATTTTTTGTATATTGTTAGTATTGTTTCAAGTGTTAAATTATTTGTTAATATTTTTTGCAGTGAGTTTACAGACAGATGGACTCTTTTCCATTGTCAGTTCACCTAATGTACAGAGACACATTAAGAATTAAATCACTTATTTAAAAAAATCTCGTTTCAATGGAATATTTAGTTTATCAATTTTTTTATCCCCCCCCCCCCATTTTGGCAGTATGTCAAATTTTGTGAATTTTATATAAAAATAAAAGTCACAATACAGTGGCTCTCTCTAGGGAGCACACCTGCTCCTTTCCCTACCCTGTTCCTCTTAGCCACGTTTTTCTTGCCTCTCTCTCCTAAGCTCCAAGAGCCCTTCTTTTGCCTCTGTAACTTGTTCCCTAAGCCCATTTCTTTTACAGTTCACATATTCTACCTCTGTGACTTTCTAAATAAACTTTCTTTTATAGTTCGAGTCTTGACTCTGAATTCTTTCTTAGCTAGAATTCAAGTACTGAGGTTGCTGAATAAAGGTCTGGTCTGACTGCATTGGCCTAATACCTGGTACTGTTCTTGCTGTCGACAGTTGGACTGTTCAGTGCTTTTTTCACTTACTGTGTGTATGTTTTGGGCTACTGGAGGGCTGCCCTCAGTCCTGAAGGTGTGGATAGATCTTTCTGTGCCTAGTGATTTAAAACAGCACCATCCAGAGTGTTCTCTGTGCCTTTTTTATTCCTTTAGCTATATAAATAAAATTGTTTTTTTAAAAAAAGTCATGTTACATTTTAATAATTTACAGATTAAATTCTATCGCATGAGACATCATTACAAGTCTTGTAAGAAGTATCAAGATGAATATGGTGTTTCTGCTATCATTCCAAACTTTCAGATCTCTCAAGATTCAGTAGGGAGCAGGTAAGCAATATTTATTCTTAAAAAGATAATTTTTATAGTTGAAATGGAAATTGTTTTGGGAACTATATGATAAGTGTGTTTTGTTTTATGTGTTTGGGTTTGTAAAGTGACATGATATGAGAACTATATTATTTGTGTATTCAGAAGTTTGATATATGTAAGATTACATGTACGAGATTAACTTTAAGTTCATGTGATTTAAAAATCATTTTAGGAGCACTGGCTGGTATGGCTTAGCAGATTGAGTGCCGGTCTGTGAACCAAAAGGTTGCTGTTTTGATTCCCAGTCAGGGCACATGCCTGGATTGTGGGCCAGGTTCCCAGTAAGAGGCATGCAAGAAGCAACTGACTGATGTACCTTCTTGCACATCAATGTTTCTCTCTCTCTCTTCCTCCCTTCCTTCCTCTCTCTCTTAAAAGAAATAAATAAAATCTTTAAAATAAAATCATTTTAGGAAAATCTACAGTTTTTTGAATAAAAAATAGACTTGAGAGTTGAAGGCTGTTTTCTTTTGTGAGATTATTTAAAAAGTAGAAAAAAATTTTACTACCTAAGAAATAGAGTTGTTTGAGATTTTTACTCTGATAATGAGATATCATTTAAAAGTGAGACCTTGTACTGTTAAATTCTTAGTTCTAGGTTAGTCTCATTTTTTTTTTTAAACTAGATTTTGGCTTAATTTATATCTTAGTGTCTCAGATTTCTGTATATTAGACACTTTATTAAATGTATTTCATGTAGAAGAGAGGCCAAAATGCATATTTAAAAATACATGTTTTTAGTAAATCACTATTTAAAAATAGTGATAAATACCTAATTATCTGCTAACCCAGGTCAAGAAATAGAACACTTTCTAGGACCTTAGAATCTCCTTTTGAGCCCATGATCATCTGAACTCCATATGCCCAGAGGTAACCACTATCCTCTTTTTTGGGTCATTCCCTTTTTTTTTTTAAATAGTATTATCACCCCTGCATGTATTCTAACAATGAAGTGTTTAACTTTTAAAAACTGAATAGCAAGCACACACACACAATTGTCTAAAAAAAAAAAGGCAGTATTGGCAGTATTATAGAAAGGCCCATGAGAAAGTATGTTAAGCAGAGACTCTTGTGATTTTATTTTGGTAGCAATTCATTTCGCATGTTGCTAATTTTTGGTAATGTAATCACTCATACTTTGGTATGCTTTTTACGTACTTCTCAGTTAAAACTGTTCTGTCTTTAGTAATTTCTTGATTGCCTATTCTGCAGAATGCTTTCATGTTCTCATTTTACTTAATGTCATTGGATGACAATTTTTTAAAATTCCCTTTGGTTCCTTCATCTATTATTTCTTTATTATTGTACTTCTGTATTGAAATTATTCAACAATTTGTTAATAACTCAATAGATTATTCTTAGGGGCAGGGATGGTATTTGTCTTGTTGAACATTGTATCTTCAGCTCTTAAGAAAGTTCCTAATATGTATGATTTGTGCAATCACTGAGTGTGAAATGACTAAATTTTCTTAGGAAATATGCCTTCTTCCTCCTCAGATCTAATTGGTTATAGATACTATGGATTTCTTTTTTATTTTATTTTATTTTTTAAAATTTTATTTATTTTTATTGTTGTTCAACTACAGTTGTCCCCAGTTTCCCCCACCACCCTCCACCATTCTTCCCACCCCCACCTCCCACACTCAATCCCCCCCGCCCCCCGTTGGCTTTGTCCATGGGTCCTTTATTATATGTTCCTTGATAACCCTTCCCCTATATTCCCCCTCAATCCCCCTCCCCCCTAGTCATTGTCAGTTTGTTTTTTATTTCAATGCCTCTGGTTATATTTTGTTTGCTCGTTTGTTTTGTTGATTAGGTTCCACTTACAGGTGAGATCATATGACTGCCTTTGTCTTTGTCTGCCTGGCTTATTTCATTTAGCATTCATGCTTTCCAGTTCCATCCATGCTGTCACGAAGGGTAGTAGTTCCTTCTTTCTTCCTGCTGTGTAGTATCCCATTTTGATCTGTTCATATACTGATGTCCACTTGGGTTGCTTCCAACCCTTGGCTATAGTAAATTGTGCTGCTGTGAACATTGGGGTGCATAGGTTCTTTTGAATTGGTGTTTCAGGATTCTTAGGGTATAATCCCAGATCCAAAGGCAGTTCCATTTTTAGTTTTCTGAGGAAATTCCGTACTGTTTTTCACACTGGCTGCACCAGTCTGCATTCCCACCGATAGTGTGCTAGGGTTCCCTTGTCTCTACAAGTCCTGTCCCTTGCCAGCACTTGTTGTTTGTTGATTTGTTAATGATGGCCATTCTGACTGGTGTGAAGTGGTATCTCATTGTGGTTTTAATTTGCATCTGTCTGATGGCCAGTGATGCTGAGCATCCTTTCATGTCTCTGGGCCCTCTGAATATGCTCCTTGAAGAAGTGTCTGTTCAGGTCCTTTGCCCCTTTTTAAAAAATATTTATTTATTTACTTACTTGCTTACTTATTTATTTATTTAATTTTTAGAGGGAAGGGAAGGGGGTAGAAATAGATGGAGAGAAACATCAGTGTGTGGTTGCTTCTCTTGCACATGCCCCTTACACACACCGCGACCCCCCCCTCCCCTTGCCGCTGGGCACTTGGCCCACAACCCAGGCGTGCACCTTGACCAGGAATTGAACTAGCAACCCTTTGGTTCGCAGTCTGGCACTCAGCCAGACGGAGCTACACTAGCCAGGGGCCTGTGCTCATTTTTTAATTCGATTGTTTGTCTTCCTGGAGTGGAGTCATGTGAGTTCTTTATATATTTTGGAGCTCAAACCCTTGTAAAAGGTATTGTTGGCAAATATATTTTCCCATACAGTTGGTTCCCTTTTCACTGATGTTTTCTTTAGTCGTGATTTCTAATAGTATCCCTCATTTGTGCTCTTCTTTTCTGTCTCTGTTGTCACTTCCCTAGCTCAAGCCCTCACCATCTCTCACTTGAACTGTTTATTGCAGTAGGACTTTAGGTAGTGGTTTTTCTTTAATCTGTCCTATATACTCTAGCTAAAGTGATATTTCAGAAGTGCAATTCTGATCTCTTTCTCCCTGTCCTTGTACCTTTCTCCCTATACCTTGTTAATGACGTCTCATAGCCCCATAACAGTGTTTCTCATCCAAGGTTCCATGGGTCACTAAGGGCTCTAAACCACCTAAACTGCTAAATTTTTGTTTATGTACATTTTTTTTTCTGGAGAGATGAAGATTCTTAAGGGGTTTCTTGATCTAAAATCCAACAAATGGCTTACAAGACAAAATTTCTTATTCTAAAGCCCTTTTTGATCTGGCACTTGCCTTTCTTTTTAACCTTTATGTTTGACTTCCTATCATTTTATCATATGCTTTAGTTATGTTGAATTATTTGTGTTATACCCTTGTTGTCCTTGAGAAGCAATATAACATAGAAGTTAAAAATGAAGGCTTCAAACCAGACTGTCTAGGTCCCAGACTCTGTGACTTGCTGATTGTATGATTTTGGTAAGAAATTGTACCTCAGTTTTCTCATCTGTTTAAAAAAGTTGATTGTGAAGATACTGTTAGCACCTCAGTGGATTAGGAGTCAATAAATAGATTAATACAGGTAAAGCATACTGAATAGTACTTTCTTTGGTAAATGTTAGTTTTTAATCCTTGTCATTATCATTGTAATCCCTCTCTTACCTCCATACTTTTACCAGAAGTGCCCCCTTTCCTCACCACCTCAACCTACACTTTGCCAGCTGGTGGACTTTTTCTTTTCTCTGAAGACTTAGAACTAGATGGTGTAATACTTTATATTTATTTATACTTAAATTTATTTTATAGATTTATGTATATCCTTTTATCCAGAATACCACATTCATATTTATATTTTATGCAAAATTCTAATTGCAATAGAAAAATTGAGTTTGTATTTCAATTTTTTGTAAGGAAATTGGTGAAGAAAGGAAAAGTTTAAAAAAAAATAGGTGTTAGGAAATAAAAGATATAAAGCCAGAATATAGTGAAGATCTTGGGAAGAACCAGATAATATGTTCAAATTAGGTAGTAAGAGTAGGGTATCAGGTACAGTATGTGAGAAGGTTATAGAAAATCATCAAGAATAGTGATGCTGGGTGTAATGAAAACGGAAGGGGAGAAAGCTGATACTAGAACTTGGAGAAAGGAAGCTGTGTAGAGAGGGCAGTTGGAGAGGAATGTAGTCAGTCAAGGCAATTTTGCTGGAGAGGAGTCTGGGTAATGACTTAGGGCTGTATTTTAAAGACCTTCAGTGCAGGCTGTCACATGCACTATTGCAATTTATTAAAGCTTTTCTTTTAGGGGCTTTTCTGTGATATTCTGGCTAGGTTTGGTGATAGAATGGACAAGATACATACATTCAGATAGTTCTCCATGGAGATTATTTCTAGCAGCTACACTTTTTAAAAATCCTTACCCGAGGATATGTTTTTATTGATTTTAGAGAGAGAGGAAGGGAAAGAGAAAAGCATCAATGTGAGAGAATCATTGATTAGTTGCCTACTGTATGCACCCTGACCTGGGATTGAACCTGCAACCTAGGTATGTGCCCTGACCAAGGATTGAACTCACAACCTTTTTGTGTATGGAGCCAACACAGCCACCTGGCCAGGGCTAGCAGCCATGCTTTTTATAAACTTTATTTTGGAGAATTTAAAGTTTCTACTCTTTGTCAAGTAATTGGAGAGCAGATATATTTTATATTGTTGATTTAGAACAGGTCCATGCTGTAGTTATTAGTTTAGCAGGGTTTGGTGACATCTTACGAAGATTCATTATTTTAATAAGGACCTCTCTGGCCCTGGCTGGGTGGCTCAGTTGGTTGGAGTATCATCCTGTACACAAAAAGGTTGTGGGTTCGATCCCTGGTCAGGGTTTATACCTAGGTTGCAGATTCCATCCCTAGTTGGGGTGGTATGGGAGGCAACTGATTGATGTTTCTCTTACATTGATGTTTGTCTCTCCCTTCCTCTGTCTCTTTGAAATCAATAAACATATCCTTGGATGAGGATTAAAAAATAAACAAAACCGCCCTGGCTGGCGTAGCTCAGTGGATTGAGCACAGGCTGCGAACCAAAGTGTCGCAGGTTTGATTCCCAGTCAGGGTACATGCCTGGGTTGCAGGCCATGACCCCCAGCAACTGCACATTGATGTTTCTCTCTGTCTCACTTTCTCCCTCCCTTCCCTCTCTACAAATAAATAAATAAAATCTTAAAAAAATTAACAAAACCCAAAACCTTTCTGTAGAAAATCCAAGGGACCACCTCAGAATAGAGCCGGTGCTTTCTTAGAATACAGTTTCCAATATTTTCTCATAAGTACAGATGGGTGATTAAGACTCTGGACTCTGGTTATAGAAATTTTTAAAGTGGTCTTTAAAGTCAAAATTTTTTGAAAATCCACAGATCATTTCACTATTCTGTTTTTTAAGATTTTTACTTATTGATTTTAGAGAAAGAGAGGGAGAATCATTAGCTTATTGTTCCATTTATTTATGCATTCATTGGTTGCTTCTTATATGTGCCCTGACCAGGGATCAAACCTGCAACTTAGCATACTGGGATGATGCTCTAACTAACTGAGCTATCTGCCCAGGGAACATTTCATTATTCAACATATATTTATTGTACTTTCTGAACTACTGGGGACATTCTACATGTTATTGATTATACAAGGATGGGTTACATAGACATAATCCTCTTTTCCATATATATGAGTAGTATAACTTTCAGTTGAGTGATTCAGAATCAGCTAGCACTGATATCAGTCAGATCATTCAGGGTAGAACTATAAACTAGTAAAACTTGGAGGATGTTTAACAAATTATTACATTGGCATGGGGAGTTTCTGATAATAATTATATAACAGTGCTATTTGTTTTACTATGGCCATTTCTAACTCATAACAATAAAATTCTGCTTTTAACATATAAGACTGTATCTTTCTGTTTTCATTAGCCCCTAGAAGTGAGGAGGAGGAGAAAAGGAGAATACATGTAATCATTAAGATAAACCGAAACACATTCTATTTATCTTCTTTGGAAATTATTTTGGTCTGTTTGCAGGCTTTTCCTACTAATCTTGACTCTTTGTAAACTCAGTATCAGTAAGCTCAGACCGTTTAGTCCAAATACAGTTCTTCCATTGTTCTTAATAGATTTCTCTCCAAGGTGTTGAACTTTATGTTTTAAATTTGTATCTTTTTTAAAAAAAGATTTTATTTACTTACTTTCAGAGAGAGGGGAAGGGAGGGAGAAAGAGAGGGAGAGAAACATCAGTATGTGAGAGGTACATCAGTCAGTTGCCTCATAGGCAACCCAGGCATGGGCCCTGACTGGGAATTGACCCAGTGACCTTTCATTTCCCAGGCTGGTGCTCAATCCTCTGAGCAACACCAGCCAGGGCCAAAAGTATTGAACATTTTAAGTGGCTAAATACAATCTGTTACAAGCATTAAATAAAATGCCCTTTTCTATTTTATAGGCATTCTTTATGTATTCTAGATAATAATCCTTTATTACATGTATTGCAAGTATATTTTTGTACTCAAAATTGAAATTTTTTTGCTGTTTTGTAAAATGTAAATATAGAACTTGAGATTTTTCTTTATATTCTAAAAAGACTAGAAATAAAATACTTTAGTATTTTGAAAACTTAGGGAATATCACAATTTAGCATAAAGCGACAGTCATACATAGTTTTATTTTTTATTGTAGTAAGAATACTTAACAGATTTTTAAGTGTACAATATTATCTGTAGGCACCATGTTGTACAACAGCTCTCTAGACCCTATTTTGCATAACTGAAATTTTATATGTGTTGATTACCAACTCATTTCCTCTTCCTCTTTCCCCTAGCCCTTGGCAACCATCATTCTATTCTTTGCTTCTAAGAGTTTGACTATTTTAGATACCTCATATAAGTAGAATCATGCAGTATTTGCCTTGTGACTATCTTTAACTTAGTATAATGTCCCCAAGGTTCATTCATGCTGTCACATTTGCAGGGTTTCTTTCTTTCTTTTTTTTCTTTTTAAGGATGAATAATATTTCATTGTATTTATATACCATATTTTCTTTATCTGTTCACAAAGTTCTTTCCATGTCTTGGCTATTGTGAATAGATCTGCAATTCTTCAGTCTTGATTTCAGTCCTTCTGGATGAATACCCATAAGGGGGATTGCTAGATCATATGGTAGTTCTATTTTCTATAGCAGCTGCACTATTTTGCATTCCTACCAACAGTATACAGGGGTGCCAATTTCTTCACATCCTCACAAACACTTTTTAAAAAAATAATAGCTGTCATAACAGATGTGAGATACCATCTTATTGTGGTTTTGGTTTACAGTCCTCTGATGATTAGTGACATTGAGAATCTTTTCATATACCACTTGGCTATTTGTATTTCATCGTTGGAGAAATGTCTATTCAAGTTTTTAGCACTTTTTGCAATTAGCTTTTTGCTATTGAGTTGTAGGAGTTCCTTATGTATTTTGTAATTAATCCTACATTAGATACATGGTTTGCAAATAGTTTCTCCTATTCTGTATTTTTGCCTTTTTGTTTTTTTAAATTGTTTTCTTTGCTGTATAGTAGCTTTTTAGTTTGAGGTAGTCTCACATGTTTATTTTTAGTTGAAAATATGGTGTCAGTAATAGATTTTTTGTTGTTGTTGAACCCATTCATGCATTTCTAAAATAAATGAGTAGGCTACCAGTAATAGCCAAGGCATGATATAGGATGATTAGGAAAGACTAGGTTGATACAATGATAGTAATAATGAAAAATAGGGAATTATAATAGGAGATGGACAAAAGTATTTTAAAAGGATGTTAATTTTGATATTAAAATTTTTTAAATCAGGATTTTGTGATTGCATACCTCATTAATGAAAAATATGAGCAAGTATGCCTAGAATATGTGTTTATATAAAAACTATGTATGTATTTTATGGTACTGGTATTTTATGTACATTATAAAATGTAAAATTGAAGTAAAGATGAAAAAGTTATTTTAAGAATAAATTATGCTTTATTTAATGGCATAAATTTTTTTATTTTGAAAGTTTTTTTAATACTTCACTGAAAATAATATTGCTGACTATGCTTTCTTAAATTTTTAAAAATCTTAGTGTAACACTGTGATATAGTAATTAGAGATTTGGATCTAAGTTCACTTTACTTTGACGCTGGTTTTGATGACTGTGATACCTGAAAACAAGACAGCTACCACACAGTAAAATGTTGATCCAAATGGAAGAATTATGTCATAGGTTGAGATTAATAAGATTTTCAATCTCATCTTTCCTGCTAATGTTACAGGTGTTTCTACAAACCAATCAGAAGTTGTTATATTTTTAAAGGACATGTTAAAACTCAATGATTATAGATAATTTAAAAACTGAATAGAAAAATCTGTCACCAAGCTTAAATATATAGATGTGAGACTTTAAGAAATAGGTGACATACTGTTTGGGTAACAAAATTATAACATCTTTTTAACAGGTTGAGTTTGTTTTAAAAAGCAGTTGTTAGTCTCCATATTATTAAAATGCCATCTTTACCTATACCTAGCAGATATTAATCTGCCAGAAAGGCGCAAAATTGTGGTTTAATAGTCTCTTATTTGAGTATTAAATGGGAGTTTGCTTCTTTTGCCTAGCATAGAATATGTGTGGAGAGATCACATTGTTATCTTCACAGAAGGGAACTGTTATTGGAAGGGTATCTTTGCACCAAATACACCTTGTTATATGTAGCTTATTATGAAAAAATAAACCGAGAAAAGAAAATTTAAAAAGGAAAGAGCATGTTAGGGAGATTGGTCCCAGGACCCTTCTCAGATACCACAGTCTGAGGATGCTCAGATCCCTTATATAAAAAAGCATAGCGTTTGCCTATAACCAATATTTGCAAATAGGCTACAGCAGGCTTTGCCTATGCATCATGTCATTCACATGGATTTAGCATAGTGTTCCGTGTGTGGCAAATTCAAGGTTTGCTTTTTGGAACTTCTTGAGATTTTTTTTTTCCTGTGTGTTTTCAGTCCACAGTTGGTTGATTCTGCAGATGCAAAATCCTTGGATGTGGAGTACCAGCTATGCTGCTCGTCTTTTTGTAAAAGAAAAATGAATAACCAAGTTTTAAGTTTAACAACCCTTTTAAATCTATTTGGTATATATACCTTTTATATTTTTTGTTCACTAGCTATCTCATTTCTGTTTTTAACATTTCTGCTATTGAAAGGTGTTTTTATATAATTGACCACATTGATGAAATTCTGTAATGTCCCTGTATGGAATACTCACTCTTCCCTCAGGATTCCTCTAATAATGCATATGACTCATGATTCAGGCATGGGGTCTGAATGAGGATGTCAAGTTGTTCTATATATATTAAATGTTGGAGAGCTTAGTTTCTTTTTGGAAAATGAACTATCAAATATTTTCTTAAACCTATTCTACTTTGAAGACCACAACCTTAAAACATATCCTACTTGCAAACCAAAAAGTTCATGCATTCTTGAGCCTACCCCAGCATTCAGATACATACTAGCTTGGATAGAGGTAGAGGTATTCTTAATTTTAAGGTCTGAAGGACCTGGAGAAATGTTATCATGCTGTAGATTTAAGGTAATTCTGCAAAATTCTACATTCTTATACTTTTGTAACGGCATCTATTAATTTTGAAGGACATGATAAGGACGTAGTAAACAGTCTTAATCAGAATTTATTTGAAAAGTAATTAATGCCATGTGTTTCGTTGTTCAGAACAATTTGAAGTTTGGGCTTTTAAAACAAATTTGGACTAGTCTTCTTCATCAGCAGTTCAAGTTGATGAATCTATAATGTGCTTTATTACTTGAGGTATTAACTTTTATCCCCCGTATGCTTCTTAAGTAATAGGAGTGAAACATCCACATCTGATAACGTAGAAACTTACCAAGAGAATACAAGGTAAGCTTTTGAAAATCCTGCTACTTTAGTAAATAATACCAATTTATTATTTTATAGTAATAGACTTTTGAGTTAAAAACTTTTTATTCAATTAAATTACCAGATGCAATGCTAGAACTTGGTAGTTTAGAAACAAATGCTACAGTTGCTCCTTTTATGGATCACATTAAATTGGAAGAGTTTTTAGCTATCCTCTTTCACTATGGTTAGGTTTCTTTCATGCATAATTTAGGTAGAGTTGTCAATATTGAACTGTCCCTTGCTGAAATTCAGAGGTATTGAAACCCAGTGATGCATGATCCTCAAAATGTTTTGAAACACTGATCAGTTTGATTATCAGTGCTTTTTTATTTTTCACTTTTTCCTAGGGATTTTGTATATTAGAGTTCCAGAGACTGGGATAGGTGAAAGATATTGGAAGTCTTTTCAAAATTAAGTTCCTAGATAGGGGGATAGAGGGTTTCCAAACAGGGACGTCACAGGACATTTAAAAATTTCAAGGTGCATGCAGTGGCATCTGTTGTCCTCACATGGATGACCACATTAAATTGTTTGGATCTAACTACTTAACACATGGAACAGTAAGGTTTGGTTTTGTTTTGGTCTAGTCTAGAGGCATCATGAAAAAGTTTACTGAGACATTAAAATGAGACTGGAAACATTGATTGTAGATTATTTATTGAAAACATAGGGTTTTTTTTCTCCTTCAAAATTAGAGAATCTTTGAGTAGTCTAATAATTGTAACTTAAAAAAGGAACCTTGTAGTAACTGGTTAAAAAATAGGAGAGCATGACTTCTTTGTTGTGATATGTAATTTCAAATTAAGTATACTTCATTTTAAATTGTTTTATAGTTCTTCTGGGCATCCCACGTTTAAGTGTCCCTTGTGTCAAGAATCAAATTTTACTAGACAGCGTTTATTGGATCACTGTAACAGTAATCACCTCTTTCAGATAGTTCCTGTGGTAAGTACATATGTTTCTAATAGTCTTCAGCTTAAGTATGCTGTTCCATTTATTTCACATCATGCGTATAGCAGGGAAGGTAGTTGATTTAAATTTGGAAGGGGCATTATCAGTAAGGTAGATTTCTGTCAGCAAAAGATGAAAGATTTGAAGTATTATGAGATTTCAGTAATTTACTTATGAAAGGGAGATTCTTATTGTGACAGTAATGTAGAAGAATAATCTAGAGAAGAGTGAAGTAGTGAAAGGTGAACTGGGGATTCATTACCTAGCTCTGGCATTGCTCAGTTACTTGGTTTATAGGATGTAGTCAGCTTGATCTGGTCAGGTGATCTGTTGTAGGTGAAAACTATAAGTAAAAATAAAGTCACTAGGTATTTTTAATTTGTATCCTTGCAGAATCTAGTATATGAATTCATACAGCAAGGAAGGAAAGAAATCATACTTACTTTTTGATGCATATATATCTTTTTGATACCATTTTGAGAGTGTGTAAGAAAGTGGTGAGACCTTTTTGATGAATGAAGGAGATAGTGCAGAGTGCAGGATTCCAACATTGTGTTAATGATCCTACAACTCCTCATTTGGAACATGAGTTTCACAGGTAAGTGATTTCAATTGTGGGTGAAACAGGACAAACTGAGCTAGGAGAGATACTGCCCTTTCAGCTGTACATTTTGATACATAAACATTTTCTTCAGAAATAAGAATAGAAGGAAATATTACAAATAAAATAAGGATTGTAGATATTTCTAAGCAGTTTTAGTGGATATACTAGAGAAAAATTCTGAAAGAATATGCCTCAGTAATTATTGAGGATACCCTTAAACTTGTCTTCTAGCACTAAGGGAGACATACCACAGACTTTGCTCCTTAGGAAAGGATCAGTTACTGTTAAATAAACAAATACAGTGCCAAAGATATCTCTAGGAAAAAAAAACACAATATTTAAGAGATTTTATTTGTTTTATATTGCACTTTTAGCAAATTTTTGTTTCTATGTTTTGTTCAATCAAGCGTAGACTTTTGGCTAGAGTCCAGTAACTAAAGTTCTTCATTTCAGAATGTCATTCATTCATTTTTAAAGATGTACTTCATTTACAACCTTAAGAATACAATTTGTTTACTACACTTTAATTTTACTTATAAATGAAATAAAGCTTATAATAATTACAGTTATTATGTGGCTCGAATGAGATTACATACTGGTTAATGATAACTACCATTACAAATAGCGTTAAAGGCTGGATGTGTTGTTTCTGTCGAAATTGTTGTGTAGTTGGAGGTTTAAGTAATAGAATGTATAAGATTTCCTTTTTATTGTGCTGTATTAGAATGGCATAATTTATCTAGGGTAATTTGGTTGACAAATGATATAGTCATGGAATTTGGTTGTAGAATGCTTTTCATGTAGGTGTTTTCAGTTTTATAAGTCTGTGTTTAATACTTTCAGTAATTATAACATTTTATTTTCATTTTTTTAATATAAAACATTGTTTCTTATAGACGTGTCCTATTTGTGTGTCTCTTCCTTGGGGAGATCCTAGCCAGATTACTAGAAATTTTGTTAGCCATCTGAATCAAAGACATCAGTTTGATTATGGAGAATTTGTGGTAAGTGAATTCTTCAAGATTAAGAAAATACTGTTTAAGTATTCAAGTTATATTAACTTTTTCAATCTAGACGTGAGTTTTGAGGCAAGCTGTTGTATCATATTGAATGGTTACAGAGCAAATTCTATTGTTTCTATAATAATATAGGTGAATTTTGGTTTGTGAAAGAGTTAAGAAGTTCAATATAATATCTACCTGTAGCAGAGAGATAAATAATAAGGGGAAAAACAAACCCTCAGATTAACAAAATGATTTATATGAAAACTGTAAAAGGGAAAACTAATTGCTAGAGAAGTAAAATTGGTACAACGGGTTAAGGAGGATGTATTTTTCGTGAAGTTGCTTTCTAAACCTATTATAATACATATATGTAGCATGTGAGACACATTTTAAAAAATGAGGGAGCTTAATTATCAAGTAAAGCTGGGTTGAATGGTAGATTTTGGCCTTAGTTGACTGTTTTCACAGTGAGGAAAGTTACACAATGCAAAAAATGGATCCCCAAAGAAAACATGCAGTTAATTTCTGCCTTCCAAATGTGTTATAATAAAAAAAAAATACATGTGGCTTTTGTTTTACTTATTGTGAAATTACATTTCATTTACTTTAGTGAATTTAAACTTTACCTAATTTAAAATTAATTTTGACAAAGAATAGTTGATACTTGTTTTCAAGTTTAGGTAGTAAGTACAGGTATATGCAACTCTGACAATGGCATGGATAGAATTTACATTTTTCTCTACCTTCCAGTGTTGAAATTACATCATTCTTGATAAATATTTTGTGGAATTTGCATCTTTAATCATACTATTTTTTAAAGATTTTATTTATTTATTTTTAGACAGAGGGGAAGAGAGGGATAAGAAGAGGGACTTGAGAAACATCAATGTGTGGTTGCCTCTCATGCGCTTCCCCACTGGGGACCCGGCCCGAAACCCAGGCATGTGCCATGACTGGGAAATGGAAAGGGAGAACCTTTGATTTGCAGACCTGGCACTCAATCTACTGAACCATACCAGCCAGGGCTAATCATACTATTTAAAAGTAACAATTCAAATATATGTAAAATTCAGGTGTACTCCTATAATATTAATATTTTTATGAATTGTAGATTATTCTAAAACTCTCATTATAAGTAAGAAAGTTACTGTGTATGGAGGACTGTATTTGGAAAAGCAAAAACATATTTGTTGAGCCCCTTTTGGTATATTTGGCAGATTGTTTTACTTTGCCTCAGAAAAATATGTAATTTTAATTATTCAAGATTGTCAAGTGGGAGCCTATTCTAAAGCAAACCCATAGGATGTAATTGATAGCAAATGTAATTTAACTTAGGAGTAGTAGTATAACTCAGATTGAATGAGCTATAGTTTTTAGCTTCATGGTTAAGAAGCTATTATTCAACTCTTGATTCAATAAACACTTATTTTCTTTAAAATGAATTTACCTTCACACATTGTCATTCTTTTTTAGAGATCACACAAAGTTTATGATTGTGGGTTACCTTTAACTATACTTTGAATTAATGACTTACCATAAGATATTTTTTACTTTCAATTTTCATTCTCTGCTGCTCCTCTCTGTTGTTTATCAATTATTCCTAAGTTATTACAATTAAATTTAATTTTTATTGAATTTTATGTATATAAATCCTATATTTTAAAGGATATATGTTGGCCTTGGGTGGTGTAGCTTAGTTGTCTGGAGCCTTGTCCTGTAGGCTGAAGGGTGTTGAGTTTGATTCCCTGTTGGGGCACATGCCCAGGTTGCCAGTTTGATCCCCTCTTGGGGTGCATGAGAAGGCAACCAATCAATATTTCTCTCTCCGTCTGTCTAAAAGCAGTGAAAAAAGGTCCTTGGGTAAGGCTAAAAAATAAATAACTAAAGGATATATGTTGTAACATAAACTGTTTCAAGTGTGTAGTGTATATGTCAAGATGTGTAGTATATATGTCAAGATGTGTAATATATAGGGGCAAAGTATTGAATAGTATACTGTGTTTTTCCTATTGACATATTAACATTATTGTTTTTAGAATCTTCAGCTAGATGAGGAAACCCAGTATCAAACTGCTGTTGAAGAATCTTTTCAAGTAAACATCTGAAGGCTGTAGACATCTGTGCATCTTTGTACCTGCAAGTGCCATCTTTAAGGAGAAAGCTACATGAAGTCACCATTTCAATAACTTGATGTGTATATTAATAAAAGTAATTCAGTCTATTGTTTTAGTTTTTAATTGAAAACTAAACATGGGCCATCTAAAAATTTTATTCTTTTGATAAGTTAAAAAATGAACATTAGGACATTATCTTTAAAAGCGTTAAAATGATTATATTTCATTAATGTAATGGTGAAAAGGGAATCTTTGTTGTACTTTATCTTTTTTATATTAGATATTCTTGAATTTTTCCTTATGTGGCTTTTGAAATTCGGTGCAGTTTCTCACATTGATGTTATTGTACACAGGTAAAACGCAGTAGCAAATGCTGAAAGATGTGATTGATAGGAACCTAACAAATCTGAGCCAGTTATCTGAGTTGCAGAATGGAGACTTGAAGTGCTAAGTTAAACAATCCAAAGGAAAAAAATTTTTAATACAGATTCTAGCTGAAGAATTCAACTATAAGAAGGCAGTATTTATATAACGTAGTATTTTTGAAGACTAGTGAGATTTCTTTAATAATTTTAACTGTTCAAAAAGTGAAAGCTCATTGTAAAGATATTTCATTTTTGTTGCTATTAGAAGGAAATATCAAGAGAAAATTTATTTGGCAAGCAATTAGTAATTTCAGATCCTGTTTGTTTGGCTGACTAATTTATAAACTTAAAGTATATTGACTGAATTACACCTTTTTGGCTCCAGAATTTTCAATAGCCAGTATTTCTGATGAGCTAAGCTGAACCTTTAATTGGAAACTTTCAGTTGGTGATTCAGTTGTATGTTCTACATATATATTTAAGTGAAGAGTTTGGTTTCACCTCATTTGAGAAATTCAAGCAAATCTAAAGATGTGTATGTATAATATAGACACACATGCATGCAGTTTATCAGGTCATATACAGAATTAAGATTTAAAAATAGCAATATGGGATTGAAGTGTTCATCTGATTTGATTAACATTTTGTATATCACCAAATTTTTGAAAAGTAACAGTCAAATGCTAAATGGTCTAGTTGGCTGCCATCATACCTTGAAATTGAGTTCACACACACACACACACACACACACACACACACACCTGTTTTTATGGTGCTCATTTGTTCTCAAAAGATAATGCATGACTTTGAAGTAGTGAGACACATTTTACCAGCCACTCTGTTTCACTGCTTCTTAGTCAGACTGGGTTTGTTCTTAGTATTCCTTAATGAGAATCATAACTTGTATTAGAGGATCCAAATCACAGAATAAAAGATGAAGAGTGAACTAGTGCACATTCCATACTAATATAAATTGTTTATGCTTTCTTTAAAATAAATAACTAAAAGAACATAAAATCTCAGAAGTAGTTTGCTGCTAATATATACGTATATTGTATAAAAAGGTATATTTTGGTTTTGTTAAAACCCTTGTTGACTTTTCTACAGTGAACCTTTTTTTAACTTGGTTTAATAAAAATGTTAATTTTGCAAGTGGAGTTTTGTAAAAACCTTTTTCAGTCAAACAGTAATGACTTTATGGGTAGAAATAACAGTCACCAAAAAGCCATACATCTTAATGAACTAATGCCTTTGTTCTGTCATTCGAAAGAGTGATGTTTACTATGTGCTTGAACATTTCCTCTGCAGTTACATGAGTGTAATTGTAAGAATAGCTGTTTAACTTTTTAAAAAGAGACTTTGACCATAGGTTTTTCCAGTTTAAAGCAATAACTTTAGTACTTTCTTTCAAAGTTTAATACTTTCCAGTATGTCAAGTAAAACCATTTTGGGATGTGAGAACTTCTTCAAAGGAAAATTGTAATAGAAATCATCTTGATGAAATTGTGTTTTGAAATTTTGTGGATTAGTTCAATATCATTAATAGTTGTGTGTCTTTCATATAAACTTTTTCATAAAGAAAATATTGGCTTTTATTTGCTGTTATCTGGGACCTCCTCAGTATGGAAATGTTTGTTTAAAGTCTCCCCTCCTCTTGGCCAGTGGCTTAGAAATAGGAATTTACAGATTTATAGTTTAAATTCATGAAAAAGTTCTTACAGCTGAGTCAGGATAAAAGAGGGAAACTATTGATACTCTTTTAAATTTCACAATACCACTTAGGAAAAACGATTTTCCTCAACAGACTACAGTTTGTTATTAAACAGTCTTATTTGAGATGTTTTATTTTTTCAGTTAAAAATGTTTTTCTCTACTTGTGTGTCTAAAATTTTGCCTATAGGCAAACATGATAACATTTAATTTCCATAACTTACTCTGGAAGATATGTATGAGATAACCTATTATTTTGCACAAAAGAAAGCCACCACATGCTGATGCTGTATGTTGGACTTAACTTTATAAACCTATTTTATCTTTATTTCAAATATTAATCAACGTATAAAGTTGTTTTATCAAGTATTCATGCAGCAAGATTTTTAAGCCCAGATAAGCCCTATGTAGTTGATAACAATCAACCAGACAGAGAGATAAGTTAACTGGTTAATAAATACTTTTTATGGAGAATTTACCTTTAAGTAAGATATTAGGACTGAAGGAATATATTGCCAAATACAGTGTCTCATACCTGTTGGGCTACTCAATAGGTATGATCTTGGTGAATCATCACTTTTATAGAAACCCTTTAGGGCTGGTACTCAAAGGAAATACCCTTTGTGGAGGTGGTGACATTTTAGCCTTTGTAGAGCAGTTGTGACCCAGAAAACATGTAAATACGTGTAGTATAAAACTCAAGAGTATGAAATGCTCATTCCGTGATACAATTTAGAGTGCAATGTAATTTTCTTATTGTGCAATACAATTTGAAAAAGGATGAAGAATGGGAGTGAATGTCATTAAGAGGTTAAAAGTACAAGAACCTCAAGAAAATGGATGTTACAGCATGAAACCCCCCTCCCCCCAAATGCAATTGTCCAATCCTGGGGCCAAGAAAGATGACAGTTGCTGCACTGCTTTCCTGAATGAGGAAGATTAATGTGTATCCCATTGTGTACTTGATTGAAAAACTTGGATTAAACTATATCATGCAATTTCATATGTATAACAATAGGAATTTTTAGAAGCGTATAATGATGAAAGATACTGTTGCAGAATCCAAGATGATCAGGGGAGGGGGCAAATTTCTCCAGAAGAGAAATCAGAAGAATTAGAACCATTCTACGGAGGTTATGAAGAAGAAAATACTCAAGATGTGAGGGAGGAGATTTCACATTTGGATGGACAAAATAATGGTACATGATACTGAGAGTGCACCAAGTGAACAATAGTAATAGCTTTTTACTCTGAGCTCAGATCAGGGAAATCCATTACTAGAATCCCTTGAGTCCCCTTGTTCCTACTTTTAGTCATAACCACCATTACTAACCTCTGATACCACAGATTGTTTGCCTGCTTTTATACTTTATACAAATGAAAGCACCCAATAAAAGTTACTTCTGGCTACTTTTGCTCAATGTTGTTTTGAAATTTTTGTCAGTTTTTAATTTAGTCAATAGTTTACCTACAGAAACTTGTCCTACAGAAAAGCTAGAAAGTAGCTTCTAAAGCTACTTTTTAATATTTTTGGAAGTTATGTTGGATGTATTTCAGGTGGTTGTGTATGTTGACACCTGGTGGGGGTGTGGATGCCAAATCTCAGTAAAAATGGAAAAATAGCTGGCATTCTGCTCATAACAACTAAGAGAAGACAAGTGAAGAGTATACCCCAATGGCCTTCCACTGCTCTCACCTGAACTCATAAGCTCCTCTTTTGGGGGCATTTTGTCGGCACAGGATTTTAATAGGTAAGGGCTATATTTTCTGGGAATAGAGTCTGATGCTCCCGATAGAAATAAAGGGGCTGGCTGCAGTAGATAAGAAGAGGTTTCCTTTGCTGAGATACAGAAAGCATTTGAAACAACTAAGCCTAATTTCTTTGGCCAAATGACCTGTTTTTGATGATTCTGTAGATTGATACTGAGTTCTAGACAAATTATGTAGCTTCTCATCTATGGATTATGAGAATTGAATGAATACAGGAAATGCTTGTTATCTTTACCATTACTGTGTATATAGCACAAATCTACCAATTATGTTTGTATCTGGTAGATCTCTAGTCTCTTCATAAATCCTGCCAGGAAGTCTGAAATAATTTGGATCTTTTTCCCTTTTGGAATATAGAACCTAAAGGATTATTAGTCTTTGCTAGCCTCAACTTTTGTAGGAAGATCTGAGACATTGTCTTTTTCTCCAAGAGAAATGAATGCTCCAGACAATGAGAAATTCTAAATAAAAAATATATATCTTTTAGAAAAATCCATATAAAGTGCAATCAGCTGGTTACCATACTTGTTAGTATGGCAGGATTTATAGTGAGAAGTTAACATCCACTTTTATTTTTAGTTTCATTGATATATAATGGACATACGGCACTAGATGGTTCAAGTGTATAGCATAATGATTTGACTTACACAGATTGTGAGATGATTGCCACAGTAAGTTTAGTTAGCATCCATTGTCTCATTGATGCAAAAAAAAAAAAAAAGCAAAGGAAAAACTTTCCCTTTGATGAGAACTGTTAGGATCTATTCTCTTAACGACTGAAATATACCATACAATGGTGTGAATGATAGTCAACATGTACTTTTATTTTAAATGCTTATTTCCTAGCTAATAAGTAACATGAAGAAAATACTGTTTAAAAGAAAACTCACCATATTTTCAATATTAGCAAATGATCTGAATAGCTTATATATGATTAGATCAGTCATCTGTTTAAGAACTTTTAGAGTTAAAATAGTTATGACCATTTTGAAAGGTTCACGGGTGTTGAGTATATTACTTTACACAAACTTTATTTTTCTATTTCTAGGTACAGTAAACTCATTACATTAACAATAGTTTAAATGGGAAATAGCTTCAAAAATGTAAGGAGAATAGTGGCATTGTTTGGCATTTTTATAGATCTAATAAGTGGCTTAATGAAAGACAGCTGGATTCTTATGTCTACATCTTCATGAGTCTGTTGTGTAGGTTCTGGTTAAAGGATATGAAGGCAGTGTAGTCTCACAGATAATATAGTTGGAAAAACGAATGTTTTAATAACCTTTTTAGATAACGATGTTCTTTGATAAAATGCTAAAACTCAAAAAATGATCATTTCTTAAAAGTTGCTAATTGAAACGATGGCAAACTTTTTGTACACTGGTAATAGTAAAACCCAACAGCCTGCCTTCCACTTTGACTGGATCTTGTACCCATGCATGATTTTGTAATATTTTGTAATGGTCAATTGGAAGATGGTAGTATGAGATATGTAGATATTACATTGTTGACACTTAAAAATATTTATACCAAATCATATTTATTATTATTACCACTGTTTTAAAAATGGGAAGCTGAGAAGATCTTGATCAAAATTCTAATTTTTAGCTCTGGCTGGGTACTCAGTTGGTTAGAGCATTGCCCCGATACACCAAGGTTGAGGGTTACATCTGCAGTCAGGGCACATACAAGAAGCAACCAATGAATGCACAAATAAGTGGAACAACAAAATGATGTCTGTCTGTCTCTATCTCTCCCCTACCCCCTTTGCTCAATCTAAAATCAATAGAAAATGGACTTACAGTCAAGATGGAGGTGTGGGTAGATATACTTTGCCTCTGCACACAACCAAAAGAAGGACAACAAATTTAAAAAGAAAACAACCAGAACTGCCCTAAGTCAAATGGTATAGAAAGCTGACAACCAAGGAGTTAAAGGAGAAACACTGATCCAGACTGGTAGGAGAGGTGGAGATGGGCAGCCGGGATGGAGAGACTGCAAGGTAGAGTGGCGGCTGGTGGACTGGTGTTCCCACGTTTGCGTGTGGCTAAACTGGGAGAAACAACTGGGGAGCAAGATAGACTGCACAACCCAGGGTCCCAGCACAGGGAAATAAATCCCCAAAACCTGTGACAAAAAAATCTGTGGGAGTTGGCAGTGGTCGAATACTCCAGCCTCACAGGAGTGTTTGTTGGAGAGAGTCACAGGGTCCTAGAATGTACACAAACCCACCCACCTGGATATCAGCACCAGAAGGGCCAGATTTGATTGTGGGCAGTAGGAGAAGTGACTGAAAGCTGACAGCGGAGCAAGCGCCACTGTTCACTCTATGACCCCTTCCCCACATACAACGTCACAACCGAGCAACGTGGATTGCCTCTGCCGCTTAGCTATGTAACTGGTGTGCCAAGACAAATATGGCCCAAATGAAAGAACAAATCAAAGCTCCAAAAATAGAACTAAGTGACAAAGAGATAGCCAACCTATCAGATGTAGAGTTCAAAACACTGGTAATCATGACGCTCACAGAAATGGTTGAGTATGGTTGCAAAATAGAGGAAAAAGTGAAGCCCATGAAAGATGAAATAAAAGAAAATATACAGAGAACAAACTGACAGGAAGAAACTGGGACTCAAAATGATTTGGAGCAGAAGGAAGAAGGAAACTCAACCAGAACAGAATGAAGAGGCTTAGGAACCTCTGGAACAACTTTAAACATTCCAACATCCGAAATAATAGGGGTGCCAGAAGGAGAAGAGGAAGAGCAAGAAATTGAAAACTGACTTGAAAATATAATGAAGGAGAACTTCCCCAATCTGGCAAAGGAAATCATCTTCCAGGAAGTCCAGGAAACTCAGTGAGTCCCAAAGAAGTTGGACCCAAGGAGGTACACACCAAGGCACATCATAATTACATTACCCAAGATTAAAGATAAGGAGAGAATCTTAAATGCAGCAAGAGAAAAGGAGACAGTTGCCTACAAAGGAGTTCCCATAAGACTGTCAGCTGATTTCTCAAAAGAAACCTTACAGGCAAGAAGGGGCTGGAAAGAAGTATTTGAAGTCATGAAAGGCAAGGACCTATATCCAAGATTACTCTATTCAGCAAAGTTGTCATTTTGAATGGAAGGGCAGATAAAGTGCTTCCCAGATAAGGTAAAAAGGGAGTTCATTATTACCAGGCCCTTATTATATGAAATGTTAAAGGGACTTACCTAAGAAAAAGATGATCAAAACTATGAACAATAAAATGACAACAAACTCACAACTCTCAACAACTGAACCTAAAAAACAAAAACAAACTAAGCGAACAACTGAAACAGAAACAGAATCACAGAAATGGAGATCACATGGAGGGTTACCAGCAGGGATGGGTTGGTGGGAGAATGGGGAAAAGGTACAGGGAATAAGAAGCATAATTGGTAGGTACAAAATACGGGGAAGTTAAGAATAGTGTGGGAAGTGGAAAAACCAAAGATTTATATGTACGACCCATGAACATGAACTACGGTGGGAGAGTGCTGGAGGGAAGTGGAGTGCAGGGCGGAGGGGAATACAGTGGGGAGGGGGAATGGGTCAACTGTAATAATATAATCAGTAAAATATATTAAAAAGTAAAAAAATCAATAAAAATGTTTTAGAAAACAAAAAATCTAATTTTTGCTTAAAACCTTAAAATGTATCATTGCAACAAGGGGTTTGTTTCCTAGAAGTGATAGGCTCTTTTCCTACAAATATCTAAGTCTGAATAAACATGTTTGTCAGTTGCTCTATCCAGCAAGAATAGTGGTGCCATGGAAAACCTCCAAACTCCAAATACCTGCACAACAAGTATATTTCTTTGAGACAATCAGTGCAAGAAAGTCCTTTGTGTATATTTGCTATTTCATTACATAGGATATTAAAAAGACTTGTGCTTACAGGTTAAGTTTTAAAACAGATTTTACTGTTTGAATGAAGGTATTCGCTTGTTTACATGGGCATCTTAATAAACCTGCCCTCCCACCAATCTTGTGGTATGATATACACCCTTAAAGTTTTGAATATTGCATTTTTAATCAATTCTGTTTTCTTACCTCATTCTTCATTTTTTAAAATTTTATTTTCAGTATGTGTAAACTTTATTTTTAATATTAGCATCAGTTTCAATTTTCTTATTTCCTATAATTGATTCATTTGTACTTATTTTTAAAGGATGGATGTATCTTATAGATCTAGTCCATTTAGATCAACTTTAGGCTAATTATTTACTCATTCATTTAACTTTTTTAGTATTCCCTCTAAAGGACAAGATATTCACCCCTTGCTTCTCCCAAATATTAAAGAAATTAATAACAACTTAGTTTAAAGGAAAACTTAATATCAACTTATTTTATCTCTTCTAGCTTTGTTTTCTCCTCAATGAATGACCTTGCCTTGGCTTATAACCCAATGAACTTCACAGGGATCTACCATTTTCCTCTAAAGGATTTACCTTTAGAACATGAGGTGTACTTTAGAAAATCTTTCTCATGATCCCCTTAGTGCTTTCAAATGGGGAAAGCTAGCCCAATAGTGAATGAAATGACCCAAAAGCCTAAACTTTTTTGATAGAGATTGAATTATATATTTCTAATGTCCTCCTGAGAGCACCTGTGTGCCCAGAAAAGAATTTTGTCAAATTGAGAAGACATTTAAAGGTGGTGTAATAGTCATTGACCAATGTAATTCATAGGCGTTTTTTTTGTTTTTGTTTTTTGTTTTTTGAGAGGCTCAAACAGAATTTGGATGAATTGCTCTTGGTCACAGTAGCCAGTGAGTAGCAGAAGCAGAAAACACAGTAATTTACTTCTGATCCTATGACAATTCTATGTTGTTCAATTGTAAAACTATGAATTTCCTTTCAAAATCTACTAACTCTCTATATTCTTTTGCTAATTGCCTCTTCATGTGCTGTCTGAATTTGAGGTATACAAAATTCCAGGCATACATAGAATACTGGTATTCATAAAATTGTTTTTAAGAGGTTTGAAAAGAAGGGGGTGTTCTCAGATATAGAAGTTATAACTGCCCATTGAAGAAATCTGAAAAACAGTGAAAAGCATCTAAAATGGAATGCACGTATAAACCAGCCACCTAATGTAATTACTATTAAAATTTTGGTGTATGATGGAATGCTTTATATGTATAAAACTATGTAATTTTTATCAAGATGGGTATATTTTAAAGTCCGAGTTTTTGTTTAATTGTCAGACATTTTTCAGTGTCAAAGATTCTATATTTTAATAGTTTCATACATTCTAATGTAAAGATGTACAATTAGCCTCCAATTTTGCACATTCAGATTTCTTCTATTTTTTGTCCATAAAGTATCCAGCCACATAATATGAAAAATAGAGACATTTATTAAAGAAGATACAAGATTCAAGAAACATTGTACATAGGATAATGATGCCTCAGCCCCCTTCAAAATTATGGACTTCTTGAGGAAATCTGGTTCATTGGTAGTGGTTTGAATCAAGTCAGTAGCAACTGTAAGCACGATGTTCCTTCTGCTCTGGTAACAGAAGCCACTGGAATGAATATTGCCACAACACATTTCATGCCAAGATCCTGCATTAAGATCTCAGACACAGTAGTTTTTGGAATCCCTGAATCAGCTTCTAGTTCTCACATTTTCTGGTCAGTTGCTGATCGTTGTTGATTGCAGCCTGTACATGTTCAGCATTCTCAGGTGTTCTGCTTGTTTCAGGCCTTCCAGAATGTGGATCACTCAACAGATTCTCAACCATCTTTGAAGTGTTTGTGCCACACTTTTATTCGTGCTGCACTCATTGCATCATACCCCAAAAGCCTTCTGAATCATCTGAATAGTTTCCTTGGAGGAATATCCAATCTTAACACAAAATTTGACACAGATTCATTGCTCTATTCACTCAGTCATTTTGAGTGCAATGGCCACACAGTACACATGCTCACTCAACAGCATCTTACCACCCTCAATGACTAGTACAGTGAGTTGTCACTGTTCACACCAGCATTTTCCAGTCCACTCTCCTTGGCTGCCAGGTTAAATTGGTGTGTAAACTGTTCTTGTTATATTAACAATGGCTGGACTTTTTCTGGACAGATCTTCATATGTCTGTGATGATATTATATTTAATCTTCCCCTTTTCTACCTGGAAACCAAACAACCAAACTTGGTAGAATTGTGTAAATAATAAGTAAGCTCTGACTGAAGGGATGTGGACTTCTCCAAAAGTAGTATAAATTTAAGCTCATGGAATTTTTGATGGCAGAGTGATGGATCTTAAGCTCTAAGTCAGTCAACCTTGGTTTTGACATCAGGTCTAGTCATTTATTAACTGTCAATTTGGGTAGATTATTTAATCTGTATAATATAATCTATTTCCTTATCTATACATGAAGGTAGCAGTGCCCTACCTCATAGAATCATTACAATGATTAAGACAATACCCAATAAGTAGCACTCCATTTCAGCCATTTTAAAAATCTACTTTTACCGTTTTCCCCTGAAAAAAAAGGCTAGTTTCACTACTCAGCTTTTGTAAATACCTTATCTATTATTTATTTTTGTGCTATTGTTATAAATATATCTAAAAACAAAACGAAACACAGCTTAAGATGTACCTTGAGTACTGATAAGAAACACTTGTTTCTAAGTGGTTAAGAACATGTGGATCCACAGTGGGGAGAATTACATTAAAACGGACACTAATTGGGACAACTGGTGAAATTTGAATACTGCCTGTATATTAGATAATAGTATTACACACAACATTGTAAAATTTTCTGAATTTGGTAGTTGTATCATGGGTATATATGTATAATTTTTTAAGAAGTTGCCAAACCATTTATGCCACTTTACCAACAATGTATAAAGAATCCAGTTTCTCTCTTTAACAGCATTTGGAATTTTGAATATATCTATTTTAGCCATTCAAATAGGTGTCTAATGATATCTCATTGTGGTTTTAATTTGTATTTCCCTAATAGCTAATATTGTTGAACATCTTTTAATTTTTATTTATTTATTTTATTTTTCTTCTCTTTTGATGTGCTTATCTGCCATCTTTATAGCCTCTTTAGTGAAATATCTGTTCACATATTTTGACAATTTTCTAATTGAATTATTCTTCCTCTACTGTTGAGTTTAGAGAATTCTTTGTCTGGATCCAAATCTTTTGTCAAATATATGGTTTGCAGATATTTTCTCCCAGTCTGTAGCTTTTCTTTCCTTCTTAGCGTTTTTTATAGACCTAAAGTTTTTAACTTTAAGAAGCCAGAGTCCAGTTAATGTGTGACCAGTTCAAAAGCTCTGAGACCCGAGGGAAGAGATAAACTGCAGTGGACTGGCTGGGGGATGGAGATGCTGGCCAACACAAATAGACACAGCGTCGGAGGAGAGTACGCTGTGGTGTGGGTGCAGGCAAAACTCAGCAGCAGTAGGTCCTTGGAACCCCTCCCTTTCATTCTTTCCAGGCTGCCTGTAGATTGAACGTGAGGCTCTCGGCAAACAGCTTCATTGTCATCATGGGGTTGTCACTCATCCTTATCTGAACCTAGAGATATGAATTCATCTGAAGCAGTTATTAACTTTTATTCATGTATCTTGAGCTTCAATTCTGTATTAACTATGTTTATGCCACTCCTTCTAGTGAGGTATTATTTTCCTGAGTAGAAAAAAATGGAAGTTATAGTTTGTATCCCGAGAACATGGATGCTAAAATGTTCCTTATTTCCTAGATGGAGGTCTCACAGCTACTTAGTACTTGTTTTATTTTATTGTGTTGAAATACGTTTTCTTTTGGCATATCTGGTACTCCATTTTTTATGGTTCTCCTTAGACTTCTCTCCGCTCTTTCTTTGCTGGTTCACTTTCTTCAAACAGGCATTCAAATACTGGAGTTCTCCAGGGCTCAGTCCTACCCCTCCTCTTTGCTCACGGCACACTTTCTCCCCATCAAGGATTCTCATCCTTCATGGTATGTCAGTGATCACACTCATTCAGGTTTTGTACCATCATTATGTCAACCATTTTCAAATTTCATCTGCACCTCTCCTCTGAGCACTAGACCTGTATATCCAAATAGTTGCTCAGCATCTTATTGTCTTGCAGGCATCTCAAACTCACCAGAGTTTAGACCAAATTTATCTTATTCTCACACCTAGTTTTCCATGTTCCAAAACTCTGAATCAAAGTACCTTTCAGCACTTGCTTAAGCCAAAAAAGCCTGGAAGTCATCCTTGGTGCTTCTCTTTTCCTTACTCCACATATCCAATTCATGATCAAATTCTGTTTATTTTATCTCTTAAGTATCTCTTAAAACTTTTTGCTTTTGTTCCTATTCATTCATCCTACTACCTAAAGATACCATCCCTGTTTGCGGGCTGTTACTAGTCTTCCTGAACCTGCTTTTGCTCCCCTTGGTAGGTATCTTCAAATTTCTCATCATTTTCTGATTAAAATCATTCAATCACTGTTTTTGTTCTCTTGAGGAAAAAGAAACAAAAGCTCTTAAGTTGGCCTATAAACCTACATGGTTTGCTTCTTGCTTAATTTAACCTTCCCAGCCTCATCTATCACCACTGTCCTTACTAGCGACTGGGCATTATAGCCACAGATTCCATCTCTTCAAAATTGCCATACACAGAGAGTCTCATCACACATGCTGTGTCGTCAGCATAGGATACCCCCACTCGCATGCTCGTCCCCATCTTGTTATGTACGATCTACTCACCTGAAAGCTCATTTCTCACCTGGTTTGCTCAAGGCAGCCCTGCTGACCTTGTACTGCTGAGGCCTTGCTGTGTGCTTCCAGAGCACCCCGGCCTGCGTCCTCTGCTGGTGTTTTCTGTGCCTCCTGTATAAACTACTTACACCTGAATCCTTGTCTCAGGCTCTCCTTCCTGTGGAACCCGAACCAAGACATACAGCAAATCTCAGAGTGTGTCTCACAGTGTGGTGCTCAGACTAGCAAAATCAGCATTACTGGGAAATCTGTTAGACAAGAAGATTCTGAAGCCCTGCTCCAGACCTCTGATACAGAAACCTGTGCGGGTGGGATCAGCAATTAGTGTTTTCACAAGGCCTCAGGCTGATTCTTGTGTATATCAAAGTTTAAGAACCACTGGAGTAAATCATCCCTTCTTCCCAAACAGAAAGCCTATCTCTGTTTTATTCCTCTTGTTCAAATATATCTCTAAAAAAGTAAAAATAGCCCTGGCTGCTGTTGCTCAGTGGATTGAGTGCTGGCTTGTGAACCAAAGGGTCACCAGTTTGATTCCCAGTCAGGACACATGCCTGGGTTGCAGGCCAGGTCCCTGGTGGGGGTGCGTGAGAGGCAACCACACACTGATGTTTCTCTCCCTCTCTTTCTCTCTCCCTTGCCCTCTCTCTAAAAATAAACTAATAAAAAATTTTTAAAAACCCCAAAAGTTAAAAAATAAAATCTTTAGAATTTTTCAAGAGTCTTATATATTCTGGGCACTACATTTCTTGAAAGTATTCTTCAGAGTTTTAGGCCATCACTGCTGTTTATCCCTGTGTGTGTATATGTCCCATTTACAAGAATAATCAATCCCATTTTTAAAAATATGATGTCATTTGAACATGCAGTTACTTTGATTTCATTAAACATTTTCCTCCCTTTTTTTCCCCACTGGGATCAGTTATGATAATATGGTTAGAATATCCTTTCCAGTAACATTTTTAAAGTGTCTGACCCAGAGACGCTTCTGAACTTGTTGAAATGTGCTTTCTCTCCACTAATTCTTGAGGCTTCCTCCAAAGAGAAACTTCTTTATAAAGAATTTTTTTTCTAATCCACTAAGACCTTCAACAACTATTGTCAGTTGTACCTTAATAATTTGATAATCTGCTTTATTTTAGGAGATACTTACTCCCAACAATGTTATATATTATCACCACCTTCCAATATCGAACCCCTGAGTCTCTGTATCTTGTGCTGCTGTAACGAAAGCCAGGCTCCGGCCAGTTGAACGTTTTTGGTCAAACTTTTGGTGGAGTTTTGACCCGAAGAGCAGCAGCAGCAGCTTTCGTCCACTGTGGAAATGCAGATCCATAAAGAGAAATATTTGATAACCTTAGAACTTGAATGCTGTTTTTGAAAACTACAAATTGTGTAATGTATTGTTTTTTTATAATTACCAGTTTTTGCACACTAGTGAACAAATTCTTTAGCATGGAAATCAATGCAGTTTTTCCATTAGTTTTCACCCTACAATCTGTAAGCTAGTAGCTTGTTTCCTGTTCTTTGAATTTGATTTTGCATTGGTTTCACCTTAGTGGTTAGACAATCATATAGTTTACATAGTGCTCCCCTTGATATTTCTAGTACCCCAACTGGCACCAAACATAGTTATTATAGTATTATTGATTATATTCCCAGTGCTGTACTTCATATACCTGTGTCTATTTTGCAACTACCAATTTGTGCTTCTTAATCCCTTCATCTCTTTTTCCCAGTCCCCCTCAACCCCTCCCCTCTGGCAACCACCAGTTCACTCACTATGTCTATAAGTCTGTTTTAATTTTGTTTGTTTGTTTATTTTGTTTTTCAGATTCCACATATAAGTGAAATATCATATGGTATTTGTCTTTCTCTGACTTATTTCACTAAGCATAATACCCTCTAGATTCATCTACTTTGTCATAAATGGTAAGATTTCATTTTTTATGCCCAAGTAATATTCCATTGTATAAATATACTATAGTTTTTTTTTATCCACTTGTCTATCAGTGAGCATTAGTGTTGCTTCCATATCTTGGCTATTGTAAATAATGCTGTAATGAACACAGGGGTGCCCGTATTCTTTTGAATTAGTATTTTGAGTTTCTTCAGATATATTCCCAGAAGTGAAATTGCTAGGTCATAAGGCAGTTCCAGTTTTACTTTTTGAGGACACTCCATATTGTTTCCCATCGTGGCTGCACCAGTCTGATTCCCACCAACATGCATGAGGGTTCCCTTTTCTCCATAACCTTGCCAACATTTGTCATTTGTGGATTTATTGATGATAGTCATTTTGCTGGGTGTGAGGTGATATCTCATTGTGGTTTTAATTTGCATTTCTCTGACAATTAGTGATGGTGAGCATCTTTTCAGGTAGTTAAAAAATACCACCCTTCTATTTATTAAATATAATTTTAACATACTTTGGGCTCATTGTTTTGATTGATTCTCACAATGATGATGTAGAAAGGACAAATATCATTCCCATTTTACAGGTGAGGAGTCTGAGCTGAAGTATATAAGGTTGGGTGACTGGCCCAAGGTTACAGACCAGCTTAATAGCAGCTAGAACTGGGATTGGAACTTAGTCCCTAATTTTTAATCCAATACCCTTTCCAACACACTGACTGTCCATAAAAGGTATAATTGCCTGTGAGTTTGGCTGTCAGGCAGAGACATGCATGAACTCCATATTCCCCTTCTCTCTGTGTCTGTGTCTTGCCTCCTAGGAGGCCTCCTTCTCGATCCAGGTCTGTGGACTTATCTATTAGCCACCCAGGCCCTAGGTGGTGCCTCTGACATGTCCTCCCCGTATTTATCTCACAGGACTGAGACTCAGAGAATTTAGCTTATTAAACTTACTTAATGAATGATTTATATTTAATGAGTGGTTAGTGATGCCAGGAACTGTACTGCACTCGGGACAGACATTATTGAGCAGGAAGACACCGTTCCCACCCATGTGCTGTTTGACAGTAGTGGGCTAGAGACAAACATTAAATATTCATACATGCGTGGACGTGCGTGCATGCATGCACACACAAATCTAAAATTGCAGCTGTGATAAGTTGTACACAGGAGAGGAACATGATGCTATGAGAGTATGAAATAGCAGGATTTGATTCTGTCAGAGAGGCCACAGAGATGATCTCAGCTGAAACCTGATCTGAAGGAAAAGCAGGCATTAACTAGACAAAAAGAGGGGAAAGAAGTAAACCAGTTCTTCCAGTTTTTCCCAGCACTGCAAACTCCTTTGAAGTTCAGGCAGTTTCTCAGACCTCCCCACAGGAAGAGTCACTGGGTTTTACCATTGAGAAAATATACAGTGCTATTAATTCATTAACCACTCTAAATGTATTTATAATTTACTATTCACTTGACAATTGTATACAATTGAACCATATATCTTATTTTCATGGGATATTGTTTATTGATGATACAGACAACTCCTTATACTGTCTCAGCCTCCTTAGGGTTTGGTGCCAGCTCTGAGTTAATTTGTGGCTGTCTACTGTTGGGAGAAGAGAAAGAAGGACTTTCCCTCTCCTCCGTTTTTCTCTCCCCTACTAGGCACCAAAAGTGTATTTTTGCAGCGATTTCTTGGAGAGATCAGTCTCAGTCAGTTTCCAGTCCAGTTTCAAGGGATGGATGGGCCGTGAAAAAATGTAGTGTTGCTTCAGAGTAAGTAACCTTGAAGTGGAGAATTATATTAAGGGGAGAAGAAACACTGGCTAATGCAGTGGTTGGTCAGACTATATCTCAGGGATACCCTATGGTTCAGTGTAAGATTTTGTTTGAAAAAAAAAAAAGGTTCTCTTAAGAAAGTTTAAATAAGTCTGTTAAAAGCAAGATCCTCTGGGAAATAAAGTCCCAGACTAGTGGAGTGTGCGCTTCCCCACAAAAACAGTGCCGCTCTTCCTGTTCCTGGGCTGTCTCATCTCCTCCTAGCCTCAGTCCCTTGATCTTTTGGCTTAAATGTCCGCCTAGACTCTTCTGTGAAGACATCACTGGCCCCTTCAGAGATACTGGAGTGCTCCTTCCCAGGCGCCCAGAGTATGTAGGAAGATCCCCAAGGTAAGCAGATTGCGTGGCAGCAGTCATCCTGTGGTCCCACGTGTCTCCTCGAGAGGCAGTGGCTAAAAGGTACTCAGTAAATGCTGTGAAAGGAATATGTTATTGCTTATGAAACACTGAGGTTTTAAAATAAAGATTACTCAGCAGTTTGGGAAAAAACTGTATCTATGTCAACCCTGCCACAATTTTAAGCTGGAGGGAGACACTTGTTGTATTGTAGTCCATTTTCATGAGTCTATGACAGGAAAATTGGCAGCTGTGGGAGAGGGAAGCATATGCTTCTATGGTTTATAAGTCACATAAGCAACATGTTATTCCTAAATGCCAGGATGAGTTAGTGGTACTGATGAACATGTAGAAGGAATGAGGAATGGCATCAAATTATGAATGTAGCTAGGCAGGCAATGCATTAAAAAGGCTGGTGAGCAAGAGCTGGAAACAGCCTAAGTACCCATAAGTAAGTGAGTGGATCAAAAACTATGGTACATTTACATAATGGAATACTACACAGCAGAGAGAAAGAAGCTCCTACCCTTTGTGACAGCGTGGATGGAACTGGAGAACATTATGCTAAATGGAATAAGCCAGATGGTGAAAGACAAACACCATATGATCTCACCTACAAGGGGAACCTAATCAACAAAACAAATGATCAAGCAAAATATAAACAGAGACATTGAAATAAAGAACAATCTGACAGTGACCAGAGAGGAGGGGGAGAAGGATAATGGGGGAAAAGAAGGGGAAGGGTCAATCAAGGAACATATATAAAGGACCCATGGACGAGGACAATGGAGGGGGAGGATTGAACATGGGAGGTGGGAGGTGGGTAGAGCAAGGAAGAGTAATGGGGGGAAATGTGGACAACTGTAACTGAACAAAAAAAAAAAACCAAGGAAAGAAAAAAAAGGGCTACTTAAAACACATACATATAACAACCACAAGGTGGCAGTGTAGAACTATGACATTAGAGCTAGAACACCATCCCAAGACCAAACTGCCTGGCCAGAGTGGAGAACAGGTAACAACGTGGCAATTCCAACAGGGAGGGGAAGAAGACCGTGGTTTGTAGTACCTGCTGCCCACATCTTTATAATTTTGATTCCTGTAGAAAAAAGGGAAGACACACGCATACACACTCATACAAGCAAAGCTTCATGAAATGCAGCTTAACTTGCGTCACTCCCAGGGACCCCCAAGGTGAGAATGAGATGTTTCAAGCATGAGTTGGCAGGTACCTCAGGTGGGCCTCATTTCCTTTGTAGCTCTCACGGTGTGTCTTGAGAGACTATTTAAGCACTTCCTGAGGGTAATTTCACTTTTATTTGGTTTTCATTTGATGTATTTACTTTTGAACATAACCCTCTTACTATTGATAAATGCAACTTGACTCTGCTCATAAAAATATAATATATAAATTTATATATGTTATTTATAACATGTGTAAGGCCATATAACACGGACTGATAAGTCAGGGAACCAGTGCTTTCCATCATGCCTTGAATATAGTGGGTGCTCCATGTATGTTTGGAAACAGATAAAGGAAAGGAAGGGACAGATTTATTAGCAGAACAGAAATTCAGCACAGTGTGGAGGGTCAAACGCTACTCACCAAAGTGCAGGGAGCAAAACGCAACACCGGAGAGAGAGAATGTCCATTTCTCTTCCTCTTCTCCGAGCAAAACTGCTGTGTCCAAAGGTCTGTGAAGCTCAGGGTCCCCTTCCCAGTTACGACCCAAACTGTTACCACCTCCACGTGTCCCTCTCCAGGTCTTCACTCATGACGGTGAAACATCGGGGGAAGAAGGGTGTCGTGAAAGTGACTGCTATTAGAAGGCAAAATTACTGAGACAAACATGCTGGTAGAGCTCTCACGGTTCCAGCACCGTGTACAGAGCAGGCACTTTGTACAGACTGATTACAAATCCAGCCTGCCAAAAAAGAAGTCCAAAAGGTGATCACAGAACCATGTGAATGTAGGGAATTACTGAAGTAATTAAAAGGAAATGTTATTTATGGTAAACCAGTTATGTACCACATAAAACTGAGCTTTTGTTAAGTATCCAACAAATCAAAATTACATTTTAGCAAAATCACCTTTCCTCAGAGACACATGAAGCTGAAAAAGCTCTGGATATAGGGCAACAGCTATTGTGACATCCTGCCTTCAAGGGACTTAAACTGAGCTCCCTTAAACTGAGGAACAAAATATCACATGTCCATAAAGACATATTCAACAATGTATAGCAAACATGGACTCTGGAGAATCTCAGAGGAGGGAGAGGTCACTGGTGGCGTCTAGGAGACTTCTGCAGAGAAGGCAGACTTTGACTTGAACTTTGGAAGGTGAGTCATCTCCAGATAACTCTAGGAGGGGAAATATTCTCAGAGGCGCTGGCCAGGAAACTGACTCAGCGGAACGTGAGGGAGCAGTGTGGACAGAACAGACGTTCAGGAGGGCGTGGCAGGACACACGGCTGACACTCAGAGGTAGCAGAGCCCAAGGGCTCCAGGGAGCTAAGTTCAAAGGCCTGTTCTTTCCCTCAGAGACACTGAAGATCATTGAAGAGGGTAGTGGCCTGGTGGAGGCTGAACTTTTGAAAGATCATGCACTTTCACAATATATACTTCTAATATTTCAAAGTGTGTGTTGACTTGGGTATGATGAGAGCATTAAATCGTGTTTTATTTTTAAAACAAAAAAATCATAAAATACAATCTGTAGTTACGATACATATATAAATGTTCAAACATATTATAGCCAATAGATTTACCACATATCCATTAACTGATGAATGTGCATAAATAAAATGCAGCACATTCATATAATAAAATATTATTTGCCAATAAAAAGAAATGAAGTCATGATACATGTTACAGAATGGGTAAACTTTGAAAATGTCATGGTAATTGAAAGAAGCCAGATGCAAAAGATCACATATTGTATGATTCCATTTATATGAAAAGTCCAGACTAGTCAAATCCTTAGAGACAGAAGGAAAATAAGGCTGCCAAGGGTTGGGGACATTGTGAAGAAATGGAGAGTGACAACTAAAAGGTACAGGGTTTGGCGGGGAGTGATCAAGTATTCTAAAGTTGATCGTGGTGTGGTCACACCACTCTGAATGTCCTGACAGTCACTGAATTCCACACTTCAAAAGGGTGTGTTGTATGGCATGTGAATTCTATTTCAATAAGACTGTTACCAAAAGAAAACTACATGCTGCAGCAGCATAGTACTCGAAAGGACTTCAAGATGTTATCTAATGCAGTTTAGTCAATTAGATGTGGTTCATCTAATATGATGTCAATGAATTTGTTGAGCACTTATCACGTGACTGGTATTTGGATATGATGTTGTCAGAGCCCCGAGGAACGGCAGTTGGCTCAAGCTGGATTAGAGAGAGTTCTGAGGAGGAGAAGGTGCTAAGTCAAAGTGAATGGTAACCAGGTATTTAGCATGAGGTATTCAACAGTGCACATGACTTAGTTTTGGGGAAGGTTGTGCAAGGAAGCCATCGTGCTTGGTATAATTGGTGTAAAAAGTACCAGACTGGGGAAGAGTAAGAGATCTGGCTAAAGATGTAAACATAGCATGGAAGGCCTTGAGTACCACACTGCATAGACTGGGCTTTATGTTGTAGCTTCTAGGGTACCACTGAGTGATTTACCCAAGAAGGTGACGTACTGCTTGTGTTTTGGACAGATCTCTCTGTACAGGGGGAAGAGAAATTCAAAGGGACCATGTTTTTTTTTTTTAATATATTTTATTGAGTATGCTATTACAGTTGTCCCGTTTTCCCCCTTTCACTCCCCTCCACCCTGTACACCCTCTCCCACCCATATCCCCCCCTTTAGTCATGTCCATGTGTCATACTTATAAGTTCTTTAGCTTCTACATTTCCCGTACTTTTCTTACCCTCCCCTATCTATTTTCAACCTACAATCTACGCTACTTATTCTCTGTACCTTTTCCCCCTCTCTCCTCCTCCCACTCCCCTGTTGCTAACCCTCCATGTGATCTCCATTTCTGTGGTTCTGTTCCTGTTCCAGTTGTTTGCTTAGTTTCTTTTGGTTTTGCTTTAGGTATGGTTGTTAATAATTGTGAGTTTGCTGTCCTTTTACTATACATGTTTTTTCTTTATCTTCTTTCCTTAGATAAGTCCCTTTAACATTTCATAAAATAAGGGCTTGGTGATGATGAACTCCTTGAACTTGACCTTATCTGAGAAGCACTTTATCTGCCCTTCCATTCTAAATGATAGCTTTGCTGGATAGAGTAATCTGGGATCTAGGTCCTTGTCTTTCATGACTTGGAATATTTCTTTCCAGCCCCTTCTTGCCTGTAAAGTCTCTTTTGAGAAATCAGTTGACAGTCTGATGGGAACTCCTTTGTAGGTTACTGTCCCCTCATCTCTTGCTGCTTCTAGGATCCTCTCCTTCATTTTTACCTTGGCTAATGTAATTATGATGTGCCTTGGTGTGTTTCTTCTTGGGTCCAACTTCTTTGGGGCTCTCCGAGCTTCCTGGATTTCCTGGAAGTCTATTTCCTTTGCCAGATTGGGGAAGTTCTCCTTTATTATTTGTTCAAATAACTTTCCCACTTGTTGCTCTTCTTCTTCTCCCTCTGGTACCCCTATAACTTGGATGTTGGAACGTTTAAAGATGTCCTGGAGGTTCCTAAGCTTCTCCTCTTTTTTTTGAATTCTTATTTCTCCATTCTTTTCTGTTTGGTTGTTTTTTTCTTCCTTTTGATCCACTCTATTGTTTTGAGTCCCAGTTTCCTTCCCATCACTATTGGTTCTTCATATATCTTCATCTCTTTTATGGTAACCTGAATTTTTTCATCTAATTTGCACCCAAAATCAGCCAATTCTGTGAGCTTCCTGATTGCCAGTGTTTTGAACTGTGCATCTGATAGATTGGCTATCTCTTGGTCGCTCAAAAGAATGAGCCCTGGGGCATCACTCTGTTTTTCTATTTGAGACATGTCTCTCTCTGTCTCTCTTTTTTTTTTTTTTTTTTGGTCTGGTCGCTCCTGTCACAGTGAGGGTCGGAACCTTAGGTGTTCACCGGGGCTGGGCACCCCAGTCACTAGATTGTGACGTTGTATGTGGGGGCGGGAGGGAACAATGGCAGTATCTCCGCTCTCCTGGCACCTCAGTACCCCTCCTAGGATCCTGGGTTGTGAGCTCTGCCCTGGTCCACAATCACTGCCTCACTGGGTCTGCCAGCCGCCGCTTGCCTACTCAGGGTCCACCCGCTGCGATCTTGCGTGCCCCGGATGGCTAACACTCTCCCAGTTGCCTTAGGTGCCCCGTTCTCCCTGCTCTCCACTCGCGCCGCGCCCCGCGCCCAGCTCCTCCTCTCTGCCCTTCCTACTGGTCTGGATGAACGGGTCTACTTCAACTTCTTGGCTGTCCGACTTCCATTCAGATAAATTCTCTATCAGTTCTGGGTGTTATTCTGCCTCTAAATTGTTGTTGTTCTAATCTTGGTTGTGTATGGAGGTACGGTGCGTCCACCTATGCCTCCATCTTGCTGGAAGTCCTCCAACGGGACCATGTTGACAGAAGGTGCCAATTAGTAGACCAAAGTCCAGGAGAAGGAGATGCTTGAGAGAGACTCTGAAAGCTGAAAGTGGTAGGATCATGGGTGGGGAGGAGAGAAGGGGCTCCCAAAATTTTGAGGAGGAAGGGTGAGCCAAACTTGATATGGCTCAGATGTGAGTATGAGGGAGTTGAGGAGATGCAGAAAACTGGTATTCTAGTTTTATTCCCAAGTAGAAGGAGGAGATGTTAATTGTAATAAGCTTGCAGGAGATAGAAGCTGTCTAGCATCTAAGAGGAAAAAATTGAGTTGTTCTAGATTGTGTCCATTGATTTTGAGAGATGTTTAGCAGGAGTTGGATTTTGAGTCTGAAGCTTAAGGGTAGGGTGTCATTGAAACCATGAGAAGAGATTAGACACAATATAATACTGTATAATATTATAATATTTAGTAGGTATTAACTTTTATTACATACCTCCTTCGTGTTTATATGTATTAATGTAGGTAATCCTCCCCCAGAATCCATTCAGTTAATACTTTTAACTCCTTTGTATAGAAATGACATTAGAAATAAGAGAAATTCCACAATCTCCTAAACTCCATCTACCTACCCGTCTCATGTACTTGGTCTACTGTGAATGCACGTTACGTTTTTTTGGAAGTGCAATCTCAGCACTCGTGTACTAGATCTCAGCTTTGATCACCTACTAAAGGCCATTGCTTCAGCAGTCGTCCTTTCTCTGTCCATCATAAAAAATTTCCTCCCTACTGGATCATTCTCATCAGCCTATAGTCTGATCTTTCCTGGTTCCAACTAAATCCAAACCAAAACTCTCTTGACCCCATTTTTCCTTCTAGCTCGTGTCCCAAAGAGTTGTCTGTACTCACTGTCTCCAATTCCCCATTCCATTCTTGTTCGACTCACTCCAGGATGGTTTTTATCGCTTCCAGTCTGCCAAGATTTTTCCTGACCAGGTGGCTGAAGACCTGCATTTTTCTCAACATAACAGTCAGCTTTCAGTTCTCATTTTGTCTGACCCGTCTGGCTTCTGACTCAGTTGATCACCCCTCTTTCTTTCCTCTGCTCACTTTGGATCTAACACACTTTCTTGGTTCTTCTCTTGCCTCTCTGGTCACTCCTTCTTCATTTCTTTTGCTTATTTCTCTTTGTATCCCTGAGCTTGGTTCAGCATTTCTGTCTGCTATTTGTATGTGTGTCTGTGTATGACTGTTCTTCAAATTCTTCTTGAAATGGTTCTTACATCTTACTGGTTCTTTATAGATTAATTACATAAAATCTTTAACATGTATACATTTGTAGGTGTATGACAGCCATCATTTTAATTGTGCCTTAACAGACTATGAGTGAAACATGGTTAAAGCAGAATTCATTTGCCTATAATCTTTAATGGAATTAATCTAGACAAGTAATATGCTTATAAAGTAACTCAACTGTGCAGAAGTCGACTTTAAACCCTAGAAATACTGTGATGTTCAGTCCCTTCCTTTATATAAAAACTATTAATGTTAAAGAAAGTTTTGTGACTGTCTCTCATGCAAAGAAAGGGCCTTTAGGAGGCTAATTCAAAGATTTATATTTTATAGAAAAAGAACATTTTCATAATCACTGTGAGATCAAATACATACGTAGAGTAAGTTTGGTGAAAAGACAGCTGATGCTCCAGAGGGCTGGTGTAAAACTAGATTCCTCGAACAAATCTTAGTCCCATTAAACCACATCAGCAAATGGCTTATGCATTTTATCAGGCATGCCGATTTCTTCTCAGGAGGCTGTTCTTTCCAAGTTCAGGTTCAGGACCATTTTTGTTTACACTGATCTTACAATTTAGTGTAAGCACAAGAAAGTACATAAAAGTTCTGTTTTTCCTTGACTGCTTTGGTGCTTTCAAATAAATATATCACATTTCAAACGCTTTTCAAATATCTGTTCTTGTCTTTTAGGTCCCCAAGCAAATACTTACTCCAACTATCTAAAAGTTCCGCAATTAAACAAACCAAAATGAGCTTTCTTGCTTCTGCGCTTTGGTTCCTTCCTCAGACTTGACTTGACTCTTACTGACAGTTTCATGTGCATTTTTTGCTTGTGCTGGGAGCCCGAAAGTAGACCTGTCTGAAACCTATATCTTTCTTCTTTTCAACTCTGTGGATTGCCCCCTCCTACAACAGCCAGGTAAATGCTCACAGAGATCCAGTTGTTGATAGTTATGCGTTTGTTGTCATTTTATTGTTTATAATTTTTTATCTCTATTTCTAAGTCATTTAACATTTCATATAATAAGGGCTTGGTGATGATGAACTCCTTTAACTTGACTTTATTTGGAAAGCACTTTATCTGCCCTTCTAGTCTAAATGATAGCCTTGCTGGATAGAGTAATATGAAAGCAAACTCATAACTATCAACAACTGAACCTAAAAAACAAAATAAAAAACTAAACAAACAACAAGAACAGGAACAGAATCACAGAAATGAAGATCACACAGAGGGTTATCAATGGGGAGGGGAAGGGGAAGAATAGGGGAGGTACAGGGAATAAGAAGCATAATTGGTAAGCATAAAATAGACAGGGGTAGGTTAAGAATGGTATAGGAAATAGAGAAGCCACAGAACTTATATGTACAACCCATGGACATGAACTAAACTAAAGTTGCGGGGGGTGCTTGAGGGTGGGGGTACAGGGTGAAGGGGAGATAAATGGGAGAAAAAATTGGGACAGTTGTAGTAGCATAATCAATAAAGTATACTTAAAAATGCTCCCTGAGATCCAGATGGGAGAACAGGCAGGACAATTTCTCCCCTTGGTGCAACTTGTCACTACTCAAGTGGACAAAGGTGGGCTTCTCTGACACTCTTCCAGGAAAGTGGACACACAGCGGCATTTCTGGTGGAGGGAGGAAGAGCCTGGGAGAATCTCGACTTGGCACAGGACCAAGGGCCCTCCATCAGAGGCTCAGAGGTCTGGGGGAGGAAACCCCTGCTAACCTCCCAGAAGCCTGAAATGGCCAAGTCCAAAAGCCTGTAGGAACTTTAAGACTGGGACTCTTACCTTTCTCAGAAGGCAAAATGCCCTGGCAGGGAGTGAGGGCTGCAGGGGGCTGGTGGGAGGATGGAGAAGCTCATGCGCGTGGAGGGAAGAGATGCCCTGGTTGGGAAATCTCAGGAACTGAACTCTGAAGCTGTGTTCTTTGTGGAAGTTGAGAGGACAAATTATAACTTCGGGCTAGCGTGGTTTTGAGGCTTTTGAAGGTCTGGGTTCGCCTTCTTATTTGCAACTCTGGCCCCATATCCTTTCAAACACACCAAGTATTCAATGTATTTCTATAATTCTGCTTTTGAAAATACTTCACTCTTACTTTTAATTTTTTATTGCCTTTTTTCATAATCATGTTTACTTGAGATTTCTTTCAAAGTGAGAACATCTGATCTGTAAATATTTTTTAGTATTTTATTTATTTATTTTTAGAGAGAGGGGAGGGGAGGGTGAAAGAGAGGGAGAGAAACATCACAGTGTGGTTGCCTCTCCCGTGCCCCTCACTGGGGACTCAGCCTGCAACCCAGGCATGTGCCCTGACTGGGAACCAAATCATCGACCATTTGGTTTGCAGGTTGGCACTCAGTCCACTGAGCCCTACCAGCCAGGTCCTGATCTGTAAATATTTTTCAGATGCAAACATATTGATGAATATACAATGTAATGATAGATGACTTGGACATGTATGCTTTGGTACAAGATTTAATTAGACGTTTATTACTTGTCCATCTGTAGCTTTATTTTTAGTTTAGAGCCCACCTCCCCCCTCTTTCCTGCTGCTAGGTCTGTCTCTAGCATTTGTGCAGACAGCATCGTTCAGGCTCACTGGCCCTAGGCCCTGTTTCTATGGTGTCTAATGGATAAAACAGCTCACAGTCCTCTGGTCTGAAGGTTTGAGCTGCTTCCTGGAACTGTCCTAAAAACCTGCCTATTCCTTCAGAATTCAGTGGGAGGTCCATCCAGGGAAGATGAGGTACAATGGAAAGAGACAGCTCTCACCCTTATCATTTTTGGGCCATAGGCCCCTTTGTTAGTTCAGTGAAGCTCATGGATCCTTTCTCAGACTGGAGTTTTAAATGCCCAAAACATGGCCTGCAGGTTTACAAAGGAAGCCAATTATGTTGAAATACGGTTAGCAAAAAGAATAAAATTGTGAATAGTAATACATGTTTATTAATGCATTAAATGACAAGATCTAGCTACAAGTCAAATAACTACCATAACTCAAAGCCGCAGTGAGTATAAACTATATTTTGAGAGATCAACACTTACTGTGATCTGATATGAAAGTGTTTGTTATTGCTATCAGTGACGGTCAGAGGTACTGATACTACTATTAGGGTTTGTTGCCTATTTTTGCAATGGAGAGAAATGCTACATTTTAATTATAGGTTAATGAAATTAAGATATGGTTATTTTCACCACTGAGTTCACAGAACCCCTGAATTCTATCCATGCCTGTGGACCTCAGGTTAAGGTCAATGGACGGCAAAGGTGTCCTACCATCATGAATTATGTGGGAGGGTTACAGGCACCGAATGATGCTCAGCCTGAGAGATTCTGAGGCTGAGACTCTGGCCCTCTGAGCCCCAGACCACTGCCCCCTCTTCTCCTGATGTAGTATCAGTTAGAAAGTAAGTGCCCTTGAATATTTGAGATGTTCCCAATCTCCAGTCCAATGCCAGAGCTACAACTTTACACTGTACTCTCAATTCTCTGGGCAAATGACCTCCAGACAGGTCTCTTGAAGTACCCTATCTTAAAAGCTTTTAATTTTTTTCCTGAAATTTATTTTATCTTTAGCTCTACAGTTCACATTCACCCCAAACCACCATAGCTCATCTTCTTATCCATCCATCTGTCCGTCCATCCATCCATCCATCCAAACACTTAACCATACATTTCATAATGATACTATGCTGTAAAGGTATGAATGTGTAACTTATCTCCCTTGTTCATAACCTCATACTGGAAAATATTGATGTTAGCGCAAAGGATCATCTATGATAGAGCTATCCTCAGATGTTTCTAGAATAATTAAAGCAAATCATGTCGTTTCATTACGCAGGACTGATTTGAGGGCCGGTTTGTGAGACAGGCAGGCTATTCTTAGCTCCTGGCCTCAGAGCTGAAGTGTCTAATGCCTGGAACTCAAACTCCCCAGTGCACATGTCAGATGACACTCGTCTCCACGATTGGTCATTATCTCTTTTTTCCCTTTCTCCTCTCTCATATGACACTTGAATTATGCCACTTGGAGCAATAATTCCCTTTTATCTCCCCGCCCCCCCCCTCCCCCCCGGCAATGAATCCCATCACACCTACTCCACGCACACCTTGCTCTTTTGGTCACTCAGGGCAAAGTCAGTACCTGCAGGACCCGGAACTCACAGCAGCACCTGTCAAAGCAGAAGTCCAGGGGTTCTCACGCTGTGTGTACATGTGAGGAATAGCCTGCTGCTTTTTCTAGGACCACAGTGGGGCCCTGAAAATCTGATGTGCTTGACACTCTCGCCGTGACTCTCTTTTCCATCCAAGGGCGTAGGTTGTAGTTTGGAATGATAGGCCTTCCTCCTTCCCTCTTAGCTCCTCAGGCCCTTTGGTGACCACTGAGCCTTGTCAAAACCAGGCTCTCTGTAGACTTTTCCACTAGGACTGGCCCAAGAGTCCATCTACTCTTTTTAATTGGCTTCCCAAATCCAGATGTAGACTATAAGCAAGCATATCACTGCTTGACCTTGGCACTTGGCATGTGCCTTATTTTTTATAACACTGATCAGACTGAGCTCTTATAATTGATTTAAATGTCCCTGTAAGCTACTTAAAGGCAGAGATCATGCAATTTGTTTCTGTATCTCCATCATGGCCATGACTCCCTATAAATATTTTGGAATAAATGCATAAATGTATTAATTAAAGAATATTCTAGCTCTCTTCAACTACTTCTTTTGTTCATGAACTCTCTTATGTATACATCTCTGATCCATGCTCTAGTTGGGTCTATATTATAGGCACTAAGTATATGTATGAGTATATATAATTTTTAATATGCTAATCATGTCCATTTAATTTATTTCTCTTTCATATGTAAGAAAGTTGAGGCTCACCTGGCTGGCGTAGCTCAGTGGATTGAATGCGGGCTGCAAACCAGGCATCGCAGGTTTGATTCCCAGTCAGGGCACATACCTGGGTTGCAGGCCACGCCCCCAGCAACCACACATTGATGTTTCTCTCTCTCTCTCTCTTCCCCTTTCCCCCCTCCCTTCCCTCTCTAAAAATAAATAAATAAAATCTTAAAAAAAAAGAATTGGAGGATGCTTAAGCTAAAAAATAACAAAAAAAAGATAAAAAAAAGGAAATTGAGGCTCAGAATGTGTAACTTTCCTACGCCCAGTTAGCTAATAAATGGCTGGACTTCTTAGCTAAGTGTTCATACCCCAGTCTTTTTGAGGCTACTTCTACCTTTCCCCTCACTGTAAGGCAACAGTTCCCAAAGTGTGGACCGTAGGTCCCTGAGTGTCTTGGAGACCCTTTCGAGTCTACAGGTCAAAACTATTTTCATAATAATACTGAAATTTTGGCTTTTTACAAAATTGTGTTGACAATGCACCTCGATGCAGAAGCTGTGGCCATAGCATACCTCATCGCCATGTACTTGCAAAAAACAATAGCATGACAGTCTCACTTTAAAATGTTTGGTGAAGCTATAAAAGTCAATTTTTATTAAATTTGGACCCTCAAGTGTCCATCATTTTAACATTCTGTGTGATAAAATGGGAAGTACCCATTAAGCACTTCTGCTGAGTGCCAAAATAACTTCGTCTTGAGGAAATCAGCTGTGTGATAGTTGATGTGAGCTCCTTTTCTTATGGAAGACTATACGAGGGGAAGCCCCCTCCAAACCCCAGAGTCATCTTCTGGAGGGTGGGCCCCTCGTAGTACAGGCTTCCCCCCACTAGGTATGTGTTCTAAAAACCCATCTGTATTGGTGTCCTAGCTGGCACTGTTGTGAGAGGCTGTGTTTGGCTTCAACGATTTTTTTTGAAGACGTTTGGCACGTGTTTGCCCATTTCTTGATGGGTGATTTACAAGCACACCTGTCCACACCTCGCTGAGTGGTCAGCAGTTTTTGAACAAGAAAAGGCATGACCCCTGTGCCCCACCCTCACTATTCACTCAATCTCACCCCAAGCAACTTCTTTTTTGTTTTTCTGGATGAAAAAAGTCCTCAACGGGAAATATTTCCAATGTTGAAGAGATTAAACAAAAAACTGGCAGAAGCAGTAAAACGCATCAAAATCGACAGGTTCAAAAACTGTTTTGAGCAGTGGAAAAAACGTCTCAAAAAGTGTATTGCAGCAGATAGAGAGTACTTTGAAGGTGACTGAAGATTAAACATGTAAGAATAAATACACACTTTTTTTTTACAAATAAATTTCCTGTTTTGAGTCCCTTTCATATTCACTTAAAGAACAACTGTTAAAGAACAAACTGTGGATATTTCAGTATTTGGCAGAAATCTTCTTGAAAATTAATGGAGTGAGCCTAAAATGGAAAAAAAAAAACCCCAAAGAAACAGAAAGCCAAAACCAACTGACACTATTTATTGCCAATGATAAAAACTGAGCTTTCAAGAGAAAGTTAGAATTTTGGAAAACTTGTGTCTGTCACAGTGAATTTAACAGTTTCCCAAATACTTGTAAACTTTTCTCATGTGATTGTTGATGATACTAACAAAGGGACTTCTCTAAGAAGCTATATTAAAGGATCTAAATTTCCTAAAATGCAAATGAATGATGTTAAAATCATGCATAAATAAAGGATGTATTCAAAATGCAAGATTGACCAATGGATTTTAATGTAACAGACAAGATGAGTCCACGATGTGGTTGAAGAAACTACAGCTTGTTGAGTTAGGGTATAGTATTTAAGAAGAACAGCTACAGTGGTCTAAAATGGCTATTACATCCCCATTTCTTTTCAATTACATTTTTGTTTGAGACTGAATTGTCTTCATTTATGTCAATTGTGACAACACACTGCATCGGGCTGAATGCAGAAGCAGACCTGAGAACCCAGCTCTCTTCTGTGAAACCAGACAGCAAGAGATTTTCCAAGATGTGAAACGATGCCACTCTTCTCACTGTATTTGCTTTTGAATACGTACTTATTTTTATTAATATATTATTTATGTTAACATATCATTGTTTTCAAATTGGTATTTTAAAAATCCTCACTTGGGAATATATTTATTGATTTTTAGAGAGAGAGGAAGGGAGAGAGAGCAGGGCAGGAAGAGGGAGAGGCAGGGAGGGAGGGAGGGGAAGGGAGGGAGAGAGAGAGAGAGAAAGAGAGAGAGAAGCATCCATCGGTTGCCTTCTGTAGGTATGCTGACCAGGGATTGAATCTGCAACCTAGGTATGTGCCCAGACTGGGAACTGAACCCACAGCCCCACAACCTTTCTGGAGTACAGGACGATGCTCCAACCAACTGGGTCACTGGCCAGGGCTCAAATTGGTATTTTATAATGAGTTAATAAACAAAAATTGTTCTCAGTTCCAATTTCTAGTCAGGTGAACATTGATAGAAAACTCAAAATAATAAAATTTCTCCGGCATCTTCAATGATTTTTCAGAATGAAACGGTCTCAAGACAAAAATATTTGGGGCTGCTGTGGAGACGTGCGCATGTGACAGGAAGGAGCAGAAACCGGACTCGTCCGGCAGAGTGCTTAGGAGATTTTTCCAGTTTGCAGCAGACAACAGTGAAATGAATCATACAGTCTACCTTTTCTTCCTCAACAATTTTTGTGGTTAAAGTGACCCAGGCTGAACGTTATTGTGAATTAAAAGCGGGAGCCCAGAAAACGGAAAGAAGAAAGGAGACTCTCTCTCAAATTTCCTTTGCTGCTGTCTAGCAAAACTTCTCCCGCTAGACACAGCAAACGCTTAAATAATGCCGCTGACCTTCATGCACTTTAGGAATATAGTGCAACAGAGCTGAGTTCACCCGCAAGGCACCAGCCCGGTCTTGTGCTGTGTGTGCGACCCTGTTTTCCTTCTGCTCTCTTGCTTCGGTTGCACTGCAGGTAGTGTCATTTACATGTTGTTTGGAAAGTATCTGTCATTTTAGCACACATCTGGGTGACTTTCCTCAGAAGACACACTGTCAGAAACAGAAAGCAAAAAGCCAGTGCAATGGAAAACAAGCTAGATGCCATAGTATTGGACACATAGAAGGTACCGCTTGCTAGTTGTTAAACCAGATTAATTAACTTCGGTGATCTCTCCCCTGCCCCCTCTTATCCACAACAGATATGTTCCAAGACTCAGTGGATGCCTGAACTTGTGGATGGTACCAAACCCAATGTATACTGTGTTACTTTCCTTATGTATACATATATTTTCACTTAAAGGGAGTGCTTAACCCCTTCTCTTTGGCATATCTGAATCACCAGCATTACCACTCTTGAATTTGGGGCTATTATTAAGTAAAATAAGACTGGAACAAGCAGTGCGATACCACTACAGCTGATAGCAAGACAGCTAACGCGTGATGTACAGGTAGCTAGGTTACACAGGTAGGTACTCTGGACAAAGGGATGATTCCGTCTACATGGGATGGAGTGGGAGGGTGCGCGGTTTCATCACGCCTCTAGAATGGCACACAATTAGAAACTTAGGAATTGCTTATTTTTGGAATTTTCCATTTCACATTTTTGGACTGTGGTTGACTGCAAGTAACTGAAACCTGGAAGTGAGTGAGGGGGGACTGCTGTACAAGGGGCGTCACCTCAGCTGACTCAAATGTCCACTGATACTCGGAAAAGCACTTTTAGATTGCTTAAGATGTGAGCTGAACTAACTGTGTGTGGCTGCTTTTTTTTTTCCCCCATGGAACACCATACCTATTTAAAGAACAACTGACAGACAAACCATAGTCAGTAGGCATTTGGCAGAAATTTTCTTGAAAATGAATGGAGCAAGACTACACTGAATACATTTATATTGGTAAAGGCTTTTAAACCATGTTAGTGTGGGGCATATATAAGCCCCCACTCCAGAAGTACTTTGCGTGTAAGTCTGATTTGTCCAACCAATCGTGAAGCAGTGATATGTGTGTACTAATGTATCACAACAAAGCCATACATTACTTCACAGTGGGAAGTATTAGACCTTGCAGAAAAAAACGATGTAAGACAGGAACATAGTCAACAATATTGGATGAACTATGTGTGGTACTTGGTGGACACTTGAAATATTGGAGTGCTCACTTTGTAAAAGTTGCAATTGTCTAACCACCATGCTGTACAACTGAAACTAATACAAAATAGTATTGAATGTAAACTGTAATTGAAAAATAAAATGAAAAATAAATTTGCACTCTCCAAACAAATCTAGGACAAAAACATGTGATTTCATTGGCCTCTGTGCCAATAAAAATTTTTTTGTGTGCCTAGCAGAGATGAAATAGGCTATGAAAGCAATTCATAAGTAGAGGATGATTTTCAATAGTTCACTCCCATTTCTTTCAACAAACATTTACCAAATACCTAAAAAGTGCCAACTGCTAGAGCTACATGTTGCAGAGACAGGTTTCTAGTTCTTTACTTGGGAGAGGCAGATTTATAAAATGCAGACATACCTCATTTTCTTGTGCTTCACTGTAGTGTGTTTCACAGATGTATATTTCTACAAATTTAAGGCAAGACCCTCCACGAGCCAAAGGATAACGACGTGTTTACTGTGGTGGTCTGCAACCAAACCTGCGGTGTCTCCCAGGTATGCCTGTGACTATAATCCTAGGTAGTGGGAGGTGCACATGAGTGCAACCGAAGCACAGAAGGCCTGATTAATCCCTTCTTCCAGGTGTTTGCAGGCCCGAGCTACGGGGGCAGTAAGCTGGACTTGAGTTTGAGGGAGTTAAAACTCTTGAACAATCCCATGAAGTAAATATACAGGTATCAGCTTAAGAGCAACCTCAGATGTTACTATTTCCACCTCAGAATCAATGGCTGTCACCTCTAGACCTGTTCTAGCCTGGAGTGAATTCTTAATGGCACCAAGCCAGCCGAGCTAGACTAGGGGTGTCAAACAAGCCACCTGCTGGCCCTTCTGTGGTGGTGGGAGGAAGCGCTCTGTCTCATCGCGCTGCAGCAATTTCCCCCGTTCCTTTGTGGGCTAGCTCTCAGAATAACAGCTCCTTGTATAAAACCAGTCCAGGAATTTGGAGTAGGATTATCCTGTGGAGGAATAGAATTGTTCCTCATTGCCTCAGCCAACTAGCTTCTTGAAATTTGAAGGGTTACTCCTCACCCTTTTGTATTTTGTCATTCATGTGCATCACGAACTATATAATATATAGCATCTTTTCTTTAAGCCGGGAGTGTGGCTGACAGTCAAGCCAATTGAATTAAGTGGCAACAATAGCCACCTCCAGTGTGACCAGTAGCTATCCCATAAATTGATGAACTTGAAGAGTCTTTAAAAAAAGGGAAGCAAAAATGTAACTGTTTGGGTTATTTTATGTGTCAACTTCGTCAGGTCATGGCATCCAGATATTTGGTTAAATGCAAGTCTAAATTTCACCATAAAGGTTTCTTTTTAGATGACATTCATATTTAAATCAGTAGATTTTGAGTAAAGCAGATTATCCTCTGGAATGTGGGTGGGTCTCATCTAATCAGTTGAAGGACTTAGGAGACAAAAGACAGAGATCCCTAGAAGAGGACCACCTTGGGACCCATGCTGCAACATCAGCTTTCCTCTGGGTCTTCAGCCTGCCTGCCCACCTTTGGACTTGCCAGCTTCCAAAGTTGCATACGCCAATTCTTGAAAATAAATTCATCTATGTGCACACACGTCTCATTGGTTCTGCTTTTCTGGATAACACTGACAATAAAGTAAGATACTAAAATTTTGAAAAATGGGGTAAGAGATGGTAATTCCAGGGAGAGCTTAGAACATCTGTGTGAAGAATGTGATTTAGCCTGCTTAATCCCAGGGGATGCAGACGCCTTATAAGCTTCTCTGTTCTTGAATTGTCTGGGCCCCTATCGGCGTTGTGTTCTTACAGCTCCCTGCAGGTTTCTTTAGTCCCCACACTCCATTTTTCCCATTTTTTCTAGATCCATCTAATTTAATTTAAATTCAAATATATGTACCTCCCCAATATAAGTGTTTGTAAAATTTCCTAAAAAACTAGTATCAGGAAACTCGTGAACTAACTAAGACTTTTTGCGGGGAGAATCAGATGGAGTCTTTTGGAACTTTTGTTGCAATCTCTGTACTATTTACCATTAAAAAGTATTTCACACCCACGATCTACTACCCTCAGGTCTAGAATGTACTCATGTCCCATAGGGATTTTGAGAATCAAAAGAAATATGCTTTCCTGATGGTTTCAGGGCCTCTCAGAACAATCCAAAAGTTCTAGAATCTCAAGCACGGGTTTCCTCTTCCTGATATTACCTGGGAGAAATGAAGACCAGAGGAGGACCAGCAACTGGAGGCAGAGGCGGTTTCCTGAAATCAGACTCCACGGGTCCTGATGAGGCTTGGAAAGGTTCCCTGGGGGCAGAATGCCAGTGAGGGGAGCTGAGGGTATGTTAGACCAGCCAAGTGCAACTTCTGCATTAAGGAGCTTCACTGACAACCCTGGAAAGAAGGAAATGTAAAAGATATCCACTAATTGTAGTGAAAACACAGTTTTGGAGTTGGATTTCAGCCACGCCTCAATGACTGCTGGTGAGATTCCTGGTGAGGTTGGGTCTGTGGGCTGTAATCAGGGTTGAGAACAGATTCCAGCAGTCCTAGGAACTGTTGCCTCCTGTTTCCTAACTGAGCGTGAGCTGCCTGTCCCAAGGCACAGAATATAGCCAGGTGTCTCTGTTACACATCTCAGCTCACTAAAACAGATGTGCATGATGATATCTTTATTTTTATGTAACCACACCTACGGTTTTGGGTCCCCATCCACACAGGTGGGAGAAATTTAATTGCAACCAATTCAGGATTCTCATCTTTTACCCTTAGACTTCTGCCTGAGCTTAATAGCCCATGGCACTGGGAGGGCCTCATCTGATTTCTCTATCACCTGTCCTCGTGAGAATCCCCTGAAAGTTTTATGTTTCTGTCCTGTCCTTGGTGGTCATCCTGGGCAGCATGCTATGGAGGCTTTCTCATTCCTCGCCACATGGCTTGTCAGGTGGAGGCTTTCTCTGACAGCTTCTTTTCCACTCTTGTCCTCACAGGAGTTGCTGTCCTCCTCCCAAGACCTGCTTTCTTCCGTATTGTTGTTTCCTCGGGTCTCTAGCCAAGAAATAGGACTATAGGGTTTTGGATCCCATTAACTGTCTTGGTGATCCCAGGGAGCAAGTGAGGAACGGGTCCACATTTATTGCTTTTTTTTTTATTATTATTTTTTTCAATCCTCACTGGAGGATATGTTTATTGATTTTAGAGAGAGGAATGGAGAGAGAGAGGAAGGGAGAGAGAGAAAGAATTATCGATCAGTTCCCTCCTACTTGCACCCTGACCAGGGATCAAAGCTGCATCCCAGCTGTGTGCCCTGACCGGGAATCAAACCTTCAGTCTTTTTGGTGTACGGTCCACACTCCAACCAACTGAGCCATCTGGCCAGAGCCACACATTGCTGTTAAAGCTTCCTTTTAACTCTGAGAGGGTGGGAATGTCCTGTTTGTATTAACAAAGCATCCTTCCATGTCTTTCATCTGCACTACATGTCTTTTTATGTCCTTTCCATTAGCAGAGAATGGGACCAAGGCCAGTCTTGAGTAGGAAAGGAAATACTGTGGGGAAGAAATAGTATTTTCAAAAAATAACCTCATAAGTTGAGAGTGAAGCTGTAAGAACTGAGTTATAGAGTTTGTTGTCCTTAAAGGGAAGTTATCCCAAGGAAAGAAGAAATATGTGAGACAGAATTGGGAGATGGATTGGGGACATTAGTTTATTTGAAACCCAGCAATCACCCCTAGCTCTTTTGCCCTAAGTTCCACCTGAGTTTGCTTTCATGGTAATTTTCAGGAGTGAAATATGTTGCTATTTTGCTACTGTGTATCTGGATAACAATAAGCTAGATTTCTAACACATTAATGGATATTGAACCTCAATATACTTTTTTTAAAGATTTTATTTATTTATTTTTAGAGAGGGAAGGGAGGGAGAAAGAGAGAGAGAGAAACATCAATGTGCAGTTGCTGGGGGTCATGGCCTGCAACCCAGGCATGTACCCTGACTGGGAATCGAACCTGCGACACTTTGGTTTGCAGCCCGCGCTCAATCCACTGAGCTACGCCAGCCAGGGCTCAATATACTTTTATTAAATGAATGAATGACAAAAGCGGTGGCTATAATTGGATATATTAAAGCAGCACAGGGCTAGATGAGCAGGAGGAGTCTCACAAGTGTTTCCTGTTTGAAAGACGACTAAGAAATTATTTTATCATTCTCTTTTGCTCAGGAGGCATTTAGTCTTGGGGAGCAGTATGTATGCATTAGAGAACTTACTTCATTAACAGCTCTCAGCCAGGCCTTTGGTTATTGAATGTTGACACAGAATATAAAACCAACCAGCCAACCAACCAACCAAGCAATCAGCAACTCTACAGAGCTGTGTTAAGGATACTGGACTTTAACTCCTTGATTAGGGGGTATTACCAGCTGACCTGGAAGATGGATCAGCATGGTCAAAGGCTATAAGTTATGATGTTTGCCTTTTAAAAAGTAAATGCTATTCTGAAGTTCATAGTTTGTAGCTTTCAACGGACAGTTGAAGTAGCAGCATGGATTCATGGATTCCGTCTTGGGTTCTCTTCTTTGCCTCTTTCCTCGTGGTTTCTGGCTTGGTAAGAAAACAATTAGAAAAATTTGGGGCATTTGATATTAGTTGTTAAAGAAATAATTGTTCATTTTTTGTTTTTTATGAATTTCGAAGTGTTAGTGAAATGAGCATTTCTTTTTGGCGAGCAGGGCAGGCAGGGCACAGGGAGTGAGAGGAAGGCCCGCAGAGAGAGTCAGAGAGGCTGATGTGAGGTTATGTTCTTCTCTGTGTTTCATTATTGTGTGACAAGCCTTCTTTGACAGAAAATGTGAAACTTGAAAATCATTCCGTTTTTATTGCTGAATGACATCACACTGCAGTTATACTAACATGAGACAGGAATGGAGGGAATGCTATTGTCACAGGCTCAGCAAACATTTACAGCATTGGGCAGCATGGGACTTCTCTTCTGCTCCCACCTGAATTGAGCCCAGTCCTGCTGAGGGACAGGCAGTTTGTACCACAAACCAATCCAGGGTTATAAATGAAGTTCCAAATGCTTGGTGGGAAAACTTTAGTTGTGATTTAAAAATAAGAGTTCTTATATTATGCTGATATTCTGTGAATGGGAACTATAGCATTGGGAACAAGAGAAACCATTTGATAACATTAAAACTGTAATTATGAAAAATACGTGATAACTTGTTTTAGTAGGAATGCTTTGGCATTCCTGCAAGTAGCACTTGTTACTATCAAAGAGGATGGTAATCATCTAACTAGCTCATACCCACTGCTTGCCAAATGTTCCAAATGATTCTAGAGTTTAGATATGTGAACCGTATTTACATAAAATTGTACCTTACATTTGTGTAACATTTTCTTATAATTTCAAAGTGCTTTCACACTTCTGCCCAAGATGGAGCCGTAGGTAGATACACTTTGCCTCCTTGTACAATCTAAAGAAAGACAACAACAAATTTAAAAGCAAAAAATAATCAGAACTGCCCCAAAATCAAATGGTATAGAAATCAGACAACCAAGGAGTTAAAGAAGAGCCATTCATTCAGACTGGTAGGAGAGGTGGAGATGGGCAGCTGGGGTGGAGGGGATGCACGGCAAGGTGGCAGCTGGAGGACCGGGGTGGCAAGACGGTGGCTGGCGGATTGGGGGGTCCCACATTTGTGTGCAGATAAACTGGAACAACCCAGGGTTCCAGCACAGGGAAATAAAGCCTCAAAATCTCTGGCTGTAAAACCCTGTGGGGGTTGCAGTGGTGGGAGAAACTCTCAGTCTCACAGGAGAGTTTGTTAGAGAGACCTACAGGGTCCTAGAACATACACAAACCCACCTACCTGGGAATCAGCACCAGAAGGGTCTAATTTACTTGTGGGTAGCGGGAGAAGTAACTGAAAGCTGGAAAGAGCTGAGCAAGCGGCATTGTTCCCTCTCGGACTGCTCCCTCACATACAGCACCACAACACAGAGAAGTGGGTTGCCCTGGCCAGGCCAATACCTAAGGCTCAGTCCCTTACACGTAACAGGTGTGCCAAGACAAAAAGATATGACCCAAATGAAAGAACAGATTAAAATTCCAGAAAAAGAACTAAGTGATGAGGAGATAGCCAATGTGTCAGATGTGAGTTCAAAATCAAGATGCTCACAGAAATGGTTGAGTAGGGTTGCAAAATAGAGGAAAAAGTGAAGCCTATGAAAAAGTAAAATAAAGGAAAATATACAGAGAACAAACAGTGAAGATAAGGAGACCAGGACTGAAATCAATGATTTGGAGCAGAAGAAAGAAAGAAACATTCAATTGGAACAGAATGAAGAAACAAGAATTCAAAGAAATGAGGAGAGGCTTAGGAACCTCTGAGACAACTTTAAATGTTCCAACACCCGAATCATAGTGGTGACAGTGGAGAAGAGGAAGAACAACAAATTGAAAACATATTTGAAAACATAATGAAGGAGAACTTCCACAATCTGGTGAGGGAAATAGACTTCTAGGAAGTCCAGGAAGCTCATAGAGTCCCAAAGAAGTTGGGCCCAAGGAGGAACACTCCAAGGCACATTATAATTACACTACCAAAGATTAAAGATAAGGAGAGAATCTTAAAAGCAGCAAGAGAAATGGAGACAGTTATCTACATAAGAGTTCCCATAAGACTATCAGCTGGTTTCTCAAAAGAAACCGTACAGGCAAGAAGGGGCTGGAAAGAACTATTTGAAATAATGAAAGGCAAGGACCTATATCCAAGATTATTCTATCCAGCAAAGCTATCATTTAGAATGGAAGGGCAGATAAAGTGCTTTTGGGATAAGGTCAAGTTAAAGGAGTTCATCATTACCAGGTGCTTATTATATGAAATGTTAAAGGGATTTATCTAAGAAAAAGAAGATGATCAAAACTATGAACAATAAAATGACAACAAACTCACAACTATCAACAACTTAACCTTAAAACAAAAACAAAAACAAACTAAGCAAACAACTAGAACACTGGAACAGGATCACAGAAATTGATGGAGATCACATGGAGGGTTATTAGTGGAGAGGGGGAGGAGAGAATGGGGGGAAGGGTACAGGGAATAAGGAGTATAAATGGTAGGTACAAAATGAACAGGGGGAGGTTAAGAATAGTATAGGAAATGGAGAGGCCAAAGAACTTACATGTATGACCCATGGACATGAACTAAGAGGGGTGGGGAATGCTGGTGGGGGGTGTGCAGGGCAGAAGGCAATAAAGGGGAGAAAAAAATGGTACAACTGTAATAGCATACTCCATAAAATTCTTTAAAAAGGTGCTTTCACATGACATCATATAACCCTCAAAATACCAATACAAAACAGGTATTGGCCATATTTTATTGATAGTTTGAGTATCAGGAAGGTGAAATGACTTATTGTTAATTGGCGGAATTAGGAATATAACCCAGATCTCCTATATATTGAGCTTTGTACAATACAACAATACAGAAAGTCCACTGAGCTTTTTTTTAATAGTCACCCGAGGACATTTTTTTTCATTGCTTTTAGAGAGGGAGGAAGGGATAGAGAGAAACATCGATGGGAAAGTGAAGCATCAACTGGTTGACTGCCATATGCAACAGACAGGGGGACTGGCCTGGCCCAGGATCCTATGCATCCTGAAGGTAGAGGGGAGGGGTGGAAAGGAGGGGGTGTTGCATGTGCCAGCACCTGGACTGGGGATCGAACCTGCAACCTTTCAGTTACAGACTGACTTTCCAACCAACTGAGCCACACCAGCCAGGGCAGTCCCATGAGCTTTTTTTTATTAGACTACATTAAGAAACTTCTCAGGTTCTCTTAATTTTTCCGTTGATATAGTCTTGGTTTCATTTGGTTACTTCTATCCTCATAAAGTTTTTTTCTTTTTTAAAATCACAATACTATCTATACCCATTGATATTTTTCTTTGATATTGTCTTCGAAGGCAGTCTTAAGTGAAATATGAAAGTAAACCATGATTAATGAAGTCTTCAATAAAATTTCTTTTTAAAGGATTATTATAAATTACAATAATATTTCAATGTTGGAATAAACTTTCAGGCTATTCAAATATTGCTCCATGAATCCTTTAGAAAGTCATGATAAAAGTGAACACATTTCAGGGCTCGAGTCCTATGCTCTGCTCTTTTGTCTGTGAACTTGGTTTCTTGTTAGTTTCACTTTCAAATTCACATAGCAGGATTTTTTAAATGTGACATGGGAAGACCCTTTGACTCTAATTCAGCTGTCTTAGGTATATGTTGGAAAGTAATTTATAGTAATAATGGAAAAAGTCCTCACAGATGACTAGATATAAATTGAAACAAAAAAACTATTTATATCCTGGGCAAAATAATAATGTCTTCTTTCATGTGTTTGTTTTCCAGCCAACTCCAGAAAATTTTGGTGAGTGTATTTTGAGATTTGCTCTAAGTTGTATAAAAAAAGTTATTATATAATAGAACAACAGAACAGAAGAAGTTAGGACAGATTTAATGCTAAGCACATCCATAATTGCATTGAACTTTGGTCAAATGCTGGCTTCTATTGATATACTGAGGAATGTTTTATTGTCCCTGTACGAGATACCAGCAGAAAAACAGATGGTGGTGTAGGAGAGGCCAGGCACAGTGACAGACACACAGACATCCATAAATGCTCGCTATTATTATTTTTGCTATTTATGACAAATCAGATGAACATCCTATTCAGTTGTACACTGAGAGATTTGGCCACATTATTCACCCCTTTGCAATTTAAAAGAGAAATTTAAATTTAAATTAGGAATTTTGCTTGAGAGTTCCAAGGTATGCTATTGCAAAGGATACACATTTATGGGTAGGCTGGACTGGTGTGATCAAATTTAAACATTTGCTTTTTATTTAATCTAGTTATCTAACTTAGCCTTCCAAATTAAGCTTAATATTATATAGAGTAATCAATTTCTTATTCCTGAAGTTATTTGGAATTCAAGGGACATGAATAGGACAAGAGCAAAAACCCCATAGCCTCAAGCCTGGGCCATAAGAATTTCTGAATCAAAGAATCAATGAAACAAACAAACAAACAAACAATGTATATGTATTAATTTGGAACCCAGTAGTGACTTATCTGAGGCAAAAAAACTTGCTCATTTCTAATTCGATAATTGATAAAGATTTTCTTGTTTTTAAACACAATGTTCAATGTACTTTTTTTTTGTTATTTTAAAGATGTAGACGGTGGCATTGACCAGGATATATTTGACATCAATGAAGGTTTGTAATTTTTTTACATCCTTTGCTTTTAAAAATATATTTTATTGATTATGCTATTACAGTTGTCCCATTTTTTCCACCTTTGCTCTTCTCCACCTGGTACCCCCCTCCCACTAGCATTCCCGGCCCCTTAGTTCCTGTCCATGGGTCATGTGTATAGGTCCTTTGGCTTCACATTTCCTCCACTGTTCTTAACATCACCCTCTCTATTTTGTACCTATGAAATTATACTTTTTAATCCCTGCACATTTCTCCCTATTATCCCCTTTTCCCTGGCCAGCTGATAACCCGCCAAGTGATATCCTTATCTATGATTCTGTTCCTCTTCTGGTTATTAGCTTGGTTTGTTTTTTTAGATTCAGTTGTTGATAGTTGTGAATTTGTTGCCCTTTTAAAGTTTGTGGTTTTGCTCTTATTCTTTTTCTTAAATAAGTCCATTTAACATTTCATGTAATAATGACTTGCTGATGATGAATTCCTTTAGCTTTATCTTGTCTAGGAAGCACTTTATCTACCCTTCCATTCTAAACTATAGCTTTGCTGCATAGAGTAATCTAGGTTGTAGGTTCTTGTTTTTCATCACTGTGAATACTTCTTGCCAGTCACTTCTAGCCTGCAAAGTTTCTTTTGAGAAATCAGCTGATGGCCTTATGGGAACTCTTTTTTAGGTACTGCATTTTTGGGACTATAAGATGCACTTTTTTACCACATTTTTTGCTTCAAAATTTTCTTCCCTATTTTCCTCCTCTAAAACCTAGGTGCATATGGGGTCCGTACCACAAGATGTGTCTAGGTTTTAGAGGAGGAAAATAGGAAAAAAAAATTTGAAGCAAAAAATGTGGTAAAAAATGCATCTTATGTGGTAACTCTCTGCTTTTCTCTTGCTACTTTTAAGATTCTCTCTTTATCTTTAACCTTTGGTATTTTAATTATGTATCTTGGTGTGGTCTTCTTTAGGTCCAACTTTTTTGGGGCTGTCTGTGCTTCCTGGACTTGTATGTCTATTTCCTTCACCAAGTTAAGAAAGTTTTCTTTCATTATTTGTTGAAATAAGTTTTCAATTTCTTGCTCTTCTTCTCCTGTAGCATCCCTATGATTTACATGTTAGTATGTTTGGAGATGTCTGAGAGGCTTCTTATTCTATACTGATTTTTTAAATCTTTTTTTTCTTCTTGCTAGTCTTGTTGAGTACTTTTTCTTCCCTATGTTCCAAATTGTTGATTTGATTCTCAGTTTCCACTGTTGATTTCCTGTAGATTTTCTTTTATTTTACTTAATGTAACCTTCATTTCTGCCTGGGTCTTTTAATGCTGTTGCCATACTCCATGAGTACTTTGAGCATCCGGATAACCAGCGTTTTGAACTCTGCATCTGATAGGTTGGTTATCTCTGTTTTGTTTAATTATTTTCCTAGAGTTCTGTTCTGTTCTTTCAATTGGGCCACATATCTTTGTCTCCTCAGTTTGGCAGCCCTCTTCACCTCGTGTTTGTTTCTGTGTATTAGGCAGAGCTGCTTTGATGCCCTACCTTAGTAGTGTGGTCCATTGTAGAATAGCAGGCCTGTAAATTGTGTGGGGTGGAGCTTTAGGTGATCACCAGGGTGGTGCAACCCACTTTACTGCTTTGTGGTTGTGTGTGCAGGGAGGGCTCAGAGAGGGGACAATGCTTCTGCCTGGCTTCTGGAGGTTTGCCCAGGAGGCTGTCTCCCAGCACTTGCCCTGTTTCCAGTCACTTCACTTTCTCCCCATATGCCACTTTTGCCCTTCCAGATGTTGCCCTGGTGCTGAATCCCAGAGTGGAGTGGGCCTGCATCAGTCCTAAGTCTGAGTGGACCCTTTAATAGGTGTCTCCTGATAATCTGCCAGTTTCTTCCATTGCCCCAACCCCACAGATTTTTACAGCCAGGAGTAATGGGGATTTATCTTCCTGGCACTGGAACCCTGGACTGCTGGGTAGTCTGGTTTGGGGCTACGATCCCTTGCTCCTGAGGTGTCCCTCCTGATTTTTATCCACCACAGGTGAATGTGGGACCACATATTCTGCCACCTCTCTGTGCCACTCCCATGGCTCTGAGCTTCTCTGCACTTCACCTCTCTCCATGTCTCCACCCCTCCTACCTGTGGCTCCTTTAAATCCTTGGTTGTTGGATTTTCTTACAGCTCAATTTTCTGAATGTTCTGGGTGATATTTGTTTTGTTGTCTGGTTGTAATTTTTTTCTGCAGTTGTGTGAGGAGGGGAAGCCTGTTTACCTGCACCTCCATCTTGACCAGAAGTCTTTACAGCCTTTATTAAGTGGGAAGTTTAAACAAATTTGCTAACATGAATTTTTATCTTTCTCTTAGATTTGGGACTGGATCTTTTTGAGGGAGACATCAAGCTCAATGCGGTAAGTTGAACCAATGCAAGGAATAATCTCCTATTAGTCATTGAGAGCTAAAATACAGAATATCTAAGACTGATTGGACAGCATGGCTTAGTTAAGCCCAACAGTCTCTAAGTGCACAAAATCATGGTGACACATTTATTCAGTGAGTACATTGTACTGTAAGGGAATCATATATTAGTGTCTTCTTGATCTGTTACTCAGATTTCTGTGTGGTTAAAGCCACAATCACTCACCATGGATGCCTTGGTCTTTTTGATCTTTCTGATTTTCATTACTGAAACAGTAAGATGTTTTCATTTTAAAATAGAGTCTCACTGATTCAATCTAGTTGAAACAAAGTTAAACTAAATTGATAGACATCTTCGATAAATCAAGCTTTTTACCCTGAGATAAATTTTGTGACTTCTACACTGAAAGCTAAAAATAATGTTGCCAAGTACAGGTCCTCCCATACCTTTCATACAGTCTTCCCTCTTAGTGAAGTCATCACCTCACGTCACCGAATAAGTAAAAAATCCAGGTGTCACCTTTGCTTCTTCCCTTTCCCTCACCCTTCCATTCAGTCCATCAGCAAGTTCTGTCATTTCTGTCTCCAATGCATGCCTCAAAAAATCTACTTTTCTCCTAATTTGTCTTTTTATTTCAAATACTGCCCTTTTCTAAGGGAAAACTGTCCCTGTTAACAACAAAATGATCATTTAAATAGACAATGACATGATTTCACTTCTTGTCTTGAAAGTCTTTGATAGCTTCCTATTGCATTTAGAATATTATCCAGATTTACCCATAGGCTTCAAGACCGTGCATAAATTAACTCCTGCTTATTTCTCCTTCCATTTCTTCTCTTTTCCTCTTTCCCTGACTTCCCCTCCCCTTTCCTCTTTACCCCTCCTTTCTCTTCTCCTTCTCAACTCATTTCTTTTTTCTCCTAACTTACTAGGCTACTGGACTCAAATCTTCTCAAAACATATCAAGCATATTCCCATGTCAGAACCAGAGCAACTACTGTTTCCTCTGCTTGAAATGATCTCCCCAAGGTGTCTTTCAATCCTGGCTCTTTCTTATTTTTCCTATTTCACCTTAAATGACATTCTTTAAAAGGGTCCTGTCCTGGCTACTTTATCTAATGCACTACCCCATCCCTTTACTCTTATCCACATACTTCTTGTCTCTTCCACTAGGTATTACTTCCATTAGGTAAAGACCATAGTAGTTCTGTTTTTGGCAAATTTGTTTTCAGGAAATCCTTGTTTTCTAGAACAGTGCTCATTTTGTTGACTGGATGAATACATTAAAGTGAAATATTAGTTCTTTACTATAAAAAATTCAAATTGTTTAAAACACTTTTGAAAAAATTAAAAAGTTTTCAAAAAACTTTGGCCTAGCTCATATGACTTTTTCTGACTCTGTCAGGTCATGATTATTGAGGTTTTGCTATCACTTCCTTCTGGTATATTTTTACTCTCTTGAACAGAAAACTAGTCTATAAGTCTACTGCTATGTATAATTCAGTTTTACAACAATCATTCTTTAGATGGTTTTACATGACTTCTTTTTCAATTCTATCAACAAAATTAATGATAGCAATTTCTTCTTAAGAACTTTGTTCTAATGTGGTACCAGTAGAGGTACACACACATGCACACATGTGCACATGCATGATCATTTGTTTAGCTGACTGGGGGGAGAGCTTAGAACTTCACTTATTTCTAGATTAACTATTGGTTGTTTCATAAGTTTGTACTTGATTCATTTAATTACCCTTTTCACATTTATTTTTGACAGGTACAAGGTAGAAATTCCATCATTGGAGAAAACTATAGATGGCCTCACACCATTCCATATGTTCTAGAAGATAGCTTAGGTTAGTATACCCCTTGGAATATCCATAACTAATGTATATTGCAGAAGGAATATGATTACAGTATTTCCAAGGGTAGAAAATTATGGCCTTTAAGGGTTTTTGTTTGTTGTTTTGTGTAGCTATGTATAGTTACTTAAAAAATAAGCAAAGCAAACAATGAAAAGAACCTAAGTGACTTTGTCTGAAATATTTGCTGAGCTTTGACCAATAAAGGAATTAATTCAACCAACATTTATGAAGCACCTACTCTGTGCTGGATCATTTCATTTTAGGGACAAAAATATTAGAGTGCTAGTCTTTATTTTAAAGCAGTGGTTTCTCATATGTTCAAATTTGAGTAAAAAATAAAACAATCAAACAAATAAGACTCTAGGAACTGGTGTTGCTTTACCAACATTTTATTTTGCCAAGTCAGGAGCTTAATCAACAAGAATCCACTATCTTTTATCATCCTTTTTTCATAAAATAAATAGTGTTTTAATAGCAAAAAGTCAGAAGAATCTAATCCAAAACTAAGAAAAAATTTAATTGTAATGGGCAACTCTAAACCTGATTCTCATTTTATTTATTGACTAGTGAAAATGGTATCTCTGACCAGCATCAGTTTAGGAACTGGTGTTTGGGAAAGTTTTCCTTAAAGATCATATATTTCAGTGGGGATTCAGATAAACAAAAAGCTAATTATAATAGAATGGAATAAACATAATGATTAATTGTGTGTTCAAAGAGCTATGGGAGTAACCTAGGTATAAAGGCATAATTATTAGGCAACGGGTGGCACTATGCAGCAAGGCTGCATGCAGGTTGTGCAAGTTGTACACCTCACAGAAGTGCTGCAGAGGGGGCACAAGTGGGACTGAAATTGAGTTTGCATTCTGTTCATCAAGAGACATTCATTTCTTTGCACGAAGTGCTATTCATCCACCAAGAAAGTGCTTACAGCGTTCTCCCAGATGATGTGCCTCTTTCTAATGTGCAGAAAGGCACCACCTGGTTTCACATGGCTTCGGACAGCAAGGGAAATGTTCCCAGGGCAGATGTGCAAAGGCATGGGGAAGGGAAAAGCCCTGATTCAGATGGGAAGTAGAGAGATAATGAGGTTGAACAGGTAGGTAGGATCCAGACTGGGGAAGTCTTTCTCATATTAAAAACTTGGTGTTTTTTACCTGGCTGGTGTAGCTCAGTGGCTTGAGCGCGGGCTGCAAACCAAAGTGTCGCAGGTTCGATTCCCAGTCAGGGTACATTCCTGGGTTGCAGGCTATGACCCCCAGCAACCGCACATTGATGTTTCTCTCTCTCCCTCTCTTTCTCCCTCCCTTCCCTCTCTAAAAATAAATAAATAAAATCTTTAAAAAAAACTTAGTGTTTATACTGATGGTAATGTGGAGTTACCAAAAGTTTTAATGTGGAAGAAGATTATTACTTTGGCTGCAGTATAGAAGATGTATCATTAATAGAGCAATAAGAAAGTAGGGAGATCAGCTAGGAGACTATTGAAGACATTTAGGGAAGCACCAAAGGGTTTCTGAACCAAGACACTCTTAGTAAGGACAGACAAGAATGGATAAATCTAAGAGAGATTTAGGAGACAAATGTTATATTTGGTGATTGACAGCAAGAGGTCAAGAATGTAGTTCCAGGTAAAGGGATACTGATGCCCAGGATTTGCACATCTTGGTATATCATAGTGCTTTTAAGAAAAATAAGGAATATGTCTTAAAATGAGTGGGATAGAGAGGTGTGGTGAAAATTAGACTTTGGAATGCAGAATTTGAAATGTGTCAAGTACACTGTGGTAGAGATATCATATAGTGTTGGTGGACAGCCTGGTGTTCAAGATAGAGAAGAGAAATATTTGGGAATTATGAGGATATAGGAAAAGGCTGAAGCTGTGGGTATGAGTGAGAATCTTTCACAGTGCCTTGCATGTAACAGGTACTCCACAGATAATGGATCTGACTGAACGCCCCCTGAAGACTGTGTTTCACGAGATGGCCAAGGATGAAACTTGGCCTGGGAGAGCAACTCTTTGGACTTGGCATAGACAAGGGATCTGATAGAAGTTGTTGAAAAGGGAGAGTTAGTCAGAAACATAGATTAAAAAACCAAGCATAGGGTAGAAAAAACCAAGGCAAAAGTAATGAACAGGGTTAGAAGTTTAAAAAGCTCTTGTAATATGAGGAGAGAAAGATGTTTATTGACTTTTGGGATTGGGGAGAATCAGAAAGATTTGAAGCACTTTTTCTGGTTTAAATATTTTGATTACAAACTTAAAAATACTTTTGTGTATTAAAAAATATATATTATCATGAACTGCATATTGATGATTCAGCTAAAGACAAATTGTATATATAATGATGATCCCGTAAAAGTGTAATAGAGCTAATACATTCCTATCACCAGTCACTGTCTAATCGTAGCACAGTGTTTGGGATTATACTGGTGTAGGCAAACCTACTGTACTGCCAGGCACAAAAATACAGCGCATACAGTTATGTACAGTACTTAGGACTTGATAATGATAATAAATGACGATGTCACTGGCTTATCTGTTTATTAGACTATTAATCATTATTTTAGAGTATATTCTTTCTACTTGTGAACAATTTTGCTGTAAAGCGGTATGCATGTTACCCCAGTGGCAGCCTCATATATCCCATGTCTACCACGTCTCTTGATGATGTCATTTTCCTCTGTGCTCGATTTAATCTTGTGTTTTCTGGAACAGTGACTTGCTGCACAGGCTTGTAGCCTACGAGCAATAGAGTATACCGTGTAGCCTCGGTGTGTAGTAGGCTCTGCCATCTGGGTTTGTGTACTCTACAATGTTCACAGGACAAAAATCACCTAGCGACACATTTCTTAGAATGTAACTCCATCATTAGTGATGCAAAATTATCTCTGAATATATATACTATATATACACATACACATATGTGTATATGTATACACATGTACACATATACACACATAGTATATAGAAAATTTTATACACATACATATGTGTATATATATAATTTTAATACATTTATTCTTCTAGGTGAATTCCATGAAAGGTCAGTGAGCCTTAACATGACTGTGCCTCTTAGGCTATTTTTGCCATGTATTTTAACCAAAACTATCATAACCTTGTGAGCTCTATGTACCTGTTTTTCAACAGCATTATAAAAAACTGTGTATGCATTGAGGACAGTAGGTATTTATCACCTTGCAAATCTGAGGCTTAGGTATATTATAGGCATTTAATAAGTATTTTAAAAAATCAACTGATAGTCCTGACTGGTGTGGCTCAATTGGTGAGTTGTCATCCCACAAAGTGAAGGGTCACTGGTTTGGTTCCCGGTCAGGACACATGCCTGGGCTGTGGGTCGGTCCCCGGTCAGAGTGCATATGCAAGGAAGCTGGTCGATGTTTCTCTGCCACATCAGTGTTTCTTTCTCTCTCTTTCCTCCTCCCTTCTCCTCTCTCTAAAAATCAATAAATAAAATCTTTAAAAAAATAAATTGATAAATATATATGAAAGAAACATATTAGGTAAAAAAAAAAACTCAGCTCAGATCCTACCACCCAAACTGTACACATTTTTGAATAGTTATAACTATGGTTTTTAAAATTTTTGTTCTTTTTTCATGTAATATTATTGCATTGTTTAATGTTATATAATTTTTCATAACATAATTAAACTTCAAATTTTTATAGGCCATTTCATCAATTCAATGATTTTTATTCTTTCTTATTTAGAAAATACTAACCTATGTTTAATAGTGTAACATAGAAATTATTCTTTATGTTTAAAGTGAGAAGAGTATTTTCTCACATTTCAAAAGTTTTTCTGATTACAATTTTAAAGTTCTATTTTATTTTTATTTAAAATTTTTTTCAATGACAGTTGACATAATATATTAGTTTCAAGTGTACAACACAGTGATTGCACATTTCCATAACATGAGATTTATACCATCTTCAAATGACTCCAACTAGGAAAATCACTAAGCAAGGCCACTCTTATGTGTGTAGCAAAAGTAGTTACTTTTGAAGGGTTTTCAAGGAACAGGTGATTTTGGAAGGCCAGAAATCACTATTACTCGAATTCTGGAGGGCCAGAGTACTAAGTTCTGCCAGCAGGACTTTGGTCTTTTAGCTTAAACTTTAGGAGTTATTTGGCTGGTAGGTGCAACTTCCCTGAAAGGGAAGAAGCCATTTATAGCATCCAGTGAAAAATTTTAATTCCTTGCTTGAGTACCAGATCTGAGGTAGTAGGGGAGGGGAGGTAGGGAATAGAGAATGAGGGTAAAGAGTTAGGGATGGAAATAAAAGGTCAAAGTGCTAAAGGGACTGACAAGGGGGAAATAATCTAGAACAGCTAATTACTTAACTCCTGGGCTTGTCCAGGACCTGCCTAGGGCTTGCCTTATCCTACCCAGCCTGGACATTAGATAACATGATCCCAGGTGGAGCTTTTCTGCATCTGTGACATATGGTGAATTAAGATCGTTTGTAAATAAAGGCAGATGGTGAATAAAGACTTTATTATGACAGAGAGCTCTACCTTTTAAAAAATTTTTCTAATTTTATTTATTTATTTATTTATTTTTAGAGAGGGGAAGGGAGGGAGAAAGAGAGGGGGAGAGAAACATCACTGTGTGGTTGCCTCTCCCATACCCCTTACTGGGGACCTGGCCTGCAACCCAGGAACGTGCCCTGACTGGGAATCAAACCAGTGACCCTTTGGTTTGCAGTCTGGTGCTCAGTCCACTGAGCCACACCAGCCAGGGCAGAGAGCGATACCTTTTGCAAAACTTTCATATCTGTTTCCTTGATTCTGAAACAGCTCAATGCAGAATAGAAGCTGTCCTCATTAAGTTTTGAGAGGCCTAGATCAACATGCTACTTTTCCATTTTGTTCTAAAATAGTCATGTGGTAGTCAATATCATCACCCCTTATCTTAAGGAAATGTTTGATTTGAATTAGTAATCCAAATGTGATATTTATGGTACAGAAAATTTGGAAATAATTTAACTATTTGACAACAGGAAGTCACTTACTTGTGTTAAAGTCATATAATGTAACCATTAAAATGGTAAAAGTAATAATGATGATTTTAATGATTTATTTTGTGAAAAAACAGTTTATAAAATATGTAGACTGTGACTTTATTTTTAATAAAAATATATATGTTATATATGTATGTATTCATAAGCAAACAGCATGATGAGGGTGATTGATTATTTCTGGGTGATAAGATTTTTAAATTTCCTTTTTTTGGTTTGTAAACTTGTTTATAATGAACATGTATTATTTGTGTGGTAGTGTAAAAGTTTGAATTTTCAGTGCCTCTTATAGATTCATAGATCTTAGGGCCTTATCTATGTTAACCCTGTGTTGACCTTCACTTGGACGAGGTGTTCTGAGTACAGTCATGAGTTACCTAACCACAGAGATATACTCTGAGAAATGCACTATTAGGCAATTTACTGGTTGTGCAAACACCATAAGGTACACTTACACAGAGCCAGATTGTATACGCAAGGTATACAGTATAGCCTAGTGTTCCTAGGCTGTAGCCCTGTATGGCATGTTACTGTATGAAACAACATGAGATTAAATCAAGCACAGGAGAAAATGATGCAATCAAGAGATAATGTTAACATGAGATATCTGAGGCTGCTGCCTATGTAACATGGCACACATTTTTTTTAAGTAGAAACTGTGCACTCTACAGTAACAATAGAAAGCTTTTGTATAGTAAATACGTAAACCATTAACAGTCACTTATCATTATCAAGTATTGTGTACTGTGCACACTTGTATGTGCTATACTTTTACATGACTGGTAATGATAGCACATTACGGTAAATTTGCACCAGCGTCACAACAAACATGTGAGCAATGTGTCTTGGCTGTGACATTAGGGTGGTATGGCTCTAAGCGACAGCAATTTTTCAGCTCCGTTACAATCTTATGGTACCACTATCTTGTATGTGGTCTGTCATTGACCAAAATGTTGGTGTGGAGTGTATTACTGTAATCATTTTTATATGTCTGTGTTAAGGTATGTAAAGGGGCCCTGAGCGGTGTGGCTCAGTTGGTTGGGTGTCGTCTGGGGAAGTGGAAGTTCTCTGGTTCAATTCCCGGTCAGGGTACAGGCTTGGGTTGTGAGTTTGGTCCTTTGTCAGGGTGCAAATGGCAGGCAACCAAACTGATATTTCTCTCTGATGTTGATGTATGATGTTTCTCTCCTTCTCTTTCTCCTTCTTTTCCCCTCTTTCTAAAAATGAATAAATAAAATCTTAAAAAAATAAAGTTGTAAAGGGGAGAACAAAAATGAATATTTGATACAGGTTCATTCTATTGAATGCTTGGACCTTCACTTCTACTTTCTATTCTTGTCTTCACAATATCCCTGCAAATTGATTTTAACTCCCCACTGAGGTAATGATAGCATCATAGCACCAAAGGTAAATAAATTGGCAAAGGTTACACGTAAAAAATAAGTAGTGAGGAAAACATGGATAACTTGGATGTGTCTAGCTCCAAAGCCCAAGCACCTTCTACCCTAAGGATGTCTCCCACCTCCCTGCAGCCACCACCCTCCACTTCAGCAGTACCTGCCCCCATTCCCTCTGTGCCAGTCTCTCCACCTGCATCTCATACAGCTTCCTCCCTCTGAGCTTCTTTTCCTGCCTATCTTTGTTGCTTTCATACCTCTGCCTTCTTTGAGTTCCAAGTCAATCCAACCTCTTAGCATAATTCTTAACTCCAAAGCTATGGTTCTTAATTCTGTTTGGGGCCCTAACCTCACTTGTGAATCTTATGAACACTCTGCTTCCAAAACGCTCTTTGCAGATATAGATATGTAGATATATACTGTCCATACTATGTCAGCATATTCATGGACCCTCCCATCTCAAGATCCTCAGGTTAAAATCTTTACAGTGAGACTTTAAATACATGTTGCAGCTTCTCAGATAAAGCAGATGTCAGTGACTGTTCACTTGGTTGCTTGTGATCTAATGTATATGTTTCTTTGAGATAATGCACTTCTAATGGCTCCAGAGAAAGAAATATGGGGCGAAAGGGATTCGGAGAATAATAAAATATTTGCATATGATAGATCCTCAAATAACATATAGTTTCATTCAATGTTATTTCATTACATTGTTGATGAGATAAATATTTTCATTTGTTTTCTTCCTTTAGAAATGAATGCTAAGGGAGTTATCCTCAATGCATTTGAACGCTATCGCCTAAAGACATGCATTGACTTCAAGCCTTGGGCCGGAGAAACCAACTATATATCAGTGTTCAAGGGCAGTGGGTAAGTTAAAGAGTTTGTCTTCTAAGGGTGCTAAGGAGACCTGTTGTAGCCAGGGCATTATGTCACAGCAATTGCCCTGGGTCCTGACCTTGAGAGAGAGCTGGAGTTTCCTTCCCTGTTTGTTGGGTAAAAGACAGCTGGATTTAGTTTCTCTAGACATAAAGTACTATTTTCATACATGCAAGTAAACTACACATTTTTAAGATAAGGAGGGTGGGATTCCCTGCCATCCAGTCTATAACTTTGTAGACTTCAGCTACACCTTATGTCACCCTTCAAGTAAAACACGAGTGTGTGCATGTGTATATTTAAATTTATTTTAACCTAACGACTCTTACTACTTGAGTTACAAAGATGAGTGTTATTTGCTTGGAGCTTAGCAATACCTATTGGTTGCTATGCCTACAAAACACTTACGAATGGTCATCAGTATGGCAAGAACTATCTGAAAGACTTAGAAATTTCTAGGAAAAATCAGGACGAGGCTGACTATGGTGTGACTTGCTTTTATATTTTATTTGGTGTCAGGAAAAGTTCTCCAAAGGTCATCTGGTCTGGGAGATTCTCATACCTCACCAGGGTTATGAGAGAAATGAATTGTGTTGTGTGAAGGATCCAGGTGGGTAACCAAGTGGGTTAGGCATTGGGGAACTTGCCCTGAGACCCCAACCTGCATCATTATAACATCCTCTCCCCTTTCTCCTGTAAGCTGCTGGTCTTCAGTAGGAAATAGGCGTGTTGGGAAGCAAGAACTCTCTATCGGGCAAAACTGTGACAGAATAGCCACGATTCAGCACGAGTTCCTCCACGCACTGGGGTTCTGGCACGAGCAGTCGCGTTCTGACCGGGACGACTATGTCAACATAATTTGGGACAGAATTCAGTCAGGTATATTTCTCTTGTTTTCTTACATTTTCAGGTAGCTAAAGACTGAATGTCTAAGCATAGTGTCCTCTCCTGCCATCTGTACCAACTGTTAACAATAAGAAAACTCTGATGTTTTGATGTCTCACATCATTTAGCTGTAAGTCAGTATGAGATGGAGCAGGTGAAGGTCGGTGGAGGACAAGATTCCAGAACCCCAGTACGTTTGGGCCTACTGTGATCTTAGAAACCAGCGTTCCCTAAAGCAAGTTTTATGGAGTGCTGTTCCTCAATATGCTCACGGGTGTTTTGTCAAAAGGAGTCTGTGGTCACGTTAGTTTGTGAAATACCAGATTAAAGGAAATTCAACTAACACTGCTGTACACTTCGGAATCTCTTAGATTAACATGAATGGTACATCTCCGAGAGAGGAATATTTCTCCAAGTGTCCTAATTATGGTCTTTCCATGTTTTCGCTTTGTGGAGCATTTGGATGTATTGTTCCATGGGACCCCTACTGGGAAACACTACAGTAGCTGGACAACCTTGACTTTTAGTGACTTTGTGTTCCAACAGAGAAAGGTCTTTACATCCATGTCTGACCAGAGCTCATGTTTTCCACGGTAACTGTTAGTTCCCCATCTGCACTGCCTCTGTAAGACACGGTGGAGGGAGCTGCACTGCTATCATGTGGGTGCCATGAGGACTGCTGAGGCCCCTGACAGCATAACCTTAACATGGAGGCTCTAGCCCTGTACTCCCGCCTCCCCACAGTGTCTTGCTCTCAGCTGGGGTAAGGCACAGCAGCAGGCTAAACATTTCTGGAGCCAGAGAAATGTTTAGCTTTTCTCCATATCTAATTCTTTAGGATTCCCAAAGTCTTATTTTTGGTGAAAACTTCTGCCTAGATTTGACAGCACATTTGTGTGCTTCGGAGATCAGGTCTACCTCATTGTGCCCACAAAATCACTTGATGTCAAGCTGCAATCCATTGCCCATCAGTATGGTGTTAAGCAGCCTGGCATCTTCTCTAAATATATTCATTTAAAATACAACTATGTGTGTTCCAGTAAGCATGAAACCCCTGACTATGTCAATCCTTTCTAATGACGCGACATTATAATACCCAGGTCCCATCGCTCCACCCCTCCCTTTCATCCCCATCTGCTGTGGATGCCCACACCCTCCCATCATCGCCTGCCAATGGCCCTGCTTGTTTCTTTATTTTAATTCTGATTTATTTTCCTTTTTAATTGCACTTATTAGGGTGGCATTGGCTAATAAAATTTTATAAGCTTCAGGTGTACAATTCTGCGTTACACCGTCTATAGACTCTGTGTCAATAACACCTTTTAGAATTCTCCTTTCCATGTGCAGTTTTTAGAACCTTGGGCCCAATGCTAATGTCTAACTCTGGGCTGTAATGAAAACTTAGATAGGTTCAGCACAACCATTACTATCACAATTCTAAGCTTGAATATTATTCCTAAGGCAGGAATGTATGGAACACCTTTGAAATATGGTAGGTCAGTTGTAGCAAGGGTTACACTATGTTTATTACAGTCTCCATTTCTAAGTTAATAGCATTCAAAGTAAAATCAGTTGGATTTTGTGAATATCAAGTAATTAAGTTTTTTAAACTTTATTATTTAGGCAAAGAGCACAATTTTAACACCTATGATGACCAAGCCTCGGACACGCTGAACGTTCCCTATGATTACACTTCAGTCATGCACTACAGTAAAACTGCATTCAAAAATGGAACAGAACCCACAATTGTAACAAGAATCCCAGACTTCATGGATGTGATTGGCCAGCGAATGGATTTCAGTGACTCTGATCTCTTAAAGCTGAATCGCCTGTATAACTGCTGTATGTGATAGGTTCTTCAAAATGCCTTCTGTTTCTCTCCGCTATGTAGGAAAAAAATTATGCTCTGTACCATTTTGCTTAACATTGCTGAGTTTTCTGAAATTATAAAAGCTTGATTTTTTTTTAAAAAGAGCACCCAAATCCCAATCTACAATTTGGAAGCAATGTTTTTCTTCTCACACAGTTGGGCTTTCAGATGTAAAAATAAGTTGGGTCTTGAAGGAACATGCCCCATGCTGGTTTTTGAAACTGTCACTAATTCAAATGTGGACCAACTCGATATTCAAAACTCGTTTCAGCCCAAATGAGGTGGCCAGTCATAATATAAATGGGATTAAATAATCCGGGTATTGTTTTAATGATCTGAAAAACTAGAGGAGTATAGACTCAGGTTTCTATAATTAGATGATTTAATAAAAAGATGTGAGGCAGACAATTTATTCAAATCTGCAGAGTTGATCAGTGTCTTGGTTCTGCAGATATCAAGAACCATCTTCAAGCCAACATCACCCAGAATCAGTGAGATGTCACTCTTTAATGCCATTTTGGCACTCCCAGTATTTCTGTCATAAACTCAATTTTTATTACTTAGATTATCCTGTTGCAAGAGTGTCAATAATTGTTTTTTGCTTTTGCAGCCTCTTCCTTGAGCTTCATGGACTCATGTGATTTTGAACTGGAAAATGTGTGTGGTATGATTCAAAGCTCAGGCGATAATGCTGACTGGCAGCGAGTTTCACAGGTTCCCGGGGGGCCAGGGAACGACCACTCCAACATGGGCCAGTGCAAAGGTAACAGGAGAGAGATGCTTCTAGATTTTACTTGCACTCGGTGGGGTTCCTTTTTTCTTTGCTATGAAAGGCTGGCATTTTATCTCTAACTTCTTCCAGAATTATTCATGATAGCCCATTAGGATGCTACCAAGGAATTGGTTCTGTGCCTATAAGGACATAGTTAATTTCTTTGCTTTTGTTCTCTGAGTTTTTCTTTCTCAGTCAGAGGTGGGCTCTGTGAAGCCCTACCTCATCACGTATGCACTCACAGCAGGAGAAGACTGTCTTTCCTGAAAGACTTATCTCCAGGGCAGTGGGGTCATTTTCTGGAAGCTAGCAGAATACAGGAGACATTCTAGTGAACAGCACTAGGCTGTGGATTAGTCAGCTTCAGAATTTCAGCTGGTTGTGAGTACCTGCTCCAACTACAAAAATACTTAAAATGAAGGTAGAAAATGCCTTCATTTTTCAATGTAATGCCTTCAATTTTTTCATTGTAATTTTATTTTGAATTAAATACACATTTTTTTTTGTTTACAAGTACCACATTTTTATTTATTTTCTCATGTGGGGGCAAATATGTAAAACTAGACTTCAGAACCCAGAGCCATTGCTTGACAGCTCAGATCGCCTGGGCAGGGTGGGAGGCCCCTCAGAGTGAAGAGGTGCTTTCCCTTTTTAGGGCAGGTGGTGGGGGGGTGCAGACATGTTTTCTAGTGTGTTTTCCTCATTATATCTGGCTGTGGGGGTGCAGGCAGATGTTTTCTAAGGATATAAACTTGCCACGAGTATTAAATAAACCCTAGAGATCTAACACACAGCACAGTAAATATGAATAACAATATTGTATTATAATAATAAAATTGGCTTATAAAAGACTAGAACTTACTTATTCCAACCACTAAAAAGAAACAAATTTTATGTAACATGAGAGAGGTGCTGGTTATCACTACAATGGCAATCATATCACAATATATAAATGTATCTAATTAACATGTTGTACACTTCAAATTTACACAATGGTGTAAGTCAAACATATTTTAATATGTTTTAAAAATATTTATTTAAATGCAGATATCTTTTAAAATATATATATATTTTTAAATGCAGATTTGGATAGTGGAGAGTGGTCTTACATAGACCACAGCAGTGGGGAAGAAAGGGAGGGAGGGGAGAGAGAGAGAGAGAGAGAGAGAGAGAGAGAGAGAGAGAGAGAGAGGCACTAGATCCAGCAGGTGACACTTTTCTCCATTTTTGAAAACGAATGACTACAGTAGGGAAAGGTGGCCTGGTGTTGTCTCTTTCATAAACTGTCTGCTCCTAGAGCTGTATTTAAATGTCCCACATGGTGCCCTGCATACCATGGGACGAAAGTGGAACTATGGTGCCCACAAGACACACGTTCCTATGTCCAGTATCTGTTTTCTCTCAATTCTGCTTTTATCCTTGTAACAGGTTCTGGTTTCTTCATGCATTTCAACAGCAGCTCCGTAAATGTGGGGGCCACCGCAGTGCTGGAAAGTAGAAAGCTGTATCCTAAAAGAGGATTTCAGTGCTTGCAATTTTATTTATATAACAGTGGAAGTGAAAACAACCAACTGAACATTTATATCAGGGAGTATTCTGCAGGCAATGAGAATGGCACTTTAACCCTGGTGGAAGAAATAAAAGGTACAGTATCAACATCCTCATTGCTTGGGTTCAGAGTGAGGCAATCTTAACTCTCTGTGCCACAATAACTTACAATAGGCTGGGGGCTATGGGCTTATTACTTTTCAACTTAGAACTGGTCCTCCTTGTTTTATGCTGTGGGAAGCAGTCATAATGAGGGTCCTCTGTGTGTACTAATACAGGGGTTTTCAACCAGTGTGCTTCAGAATTTTAGTAATTATTTTATGTGTGCCATGAGATGAAAAAGGTTGAAAATTGCTGCTTTAAGATGAGGCATTCACCTAAGAAGCTGTAATCAGTTTCTGACACTGAAGAGGTCAGTTCCTGGAAAGTAATAGTTCTTCCCACCTTGCAAGGCAAAGTGGGAAGAATTATGGGATCCATGTAACAAAATTGTGGAGAAGACCCAGGAAAGACTGGACCTGTCCCCAAACAGGGTTGGGGGCCTCTCCTGGTATCTCAGATGGGCTTTAGCTGTTTACTTCCCAGCTTACATCTTAACAAATGTATCATCAGACTGGAAAGGGGACTCTTCTTCTAATTTCTAGCTTAAAAATAAGTCCCGGTGAAGGCTTCTGATTTTTATGACTCAAGTTACATGGAACTTCTGGGGCAATTCCTGAGGAGAGAGAGAGGAACACGAGTGGGCACCCACCCCTGATTGCAGTCATGGTCAGAGAGATGGGTCATGTCCATCACCAATTAAAGCGGACGGTTAAGAAGGTTCTCTGAGGAGGAGGTGCTGTGGGCTGGCAACTATATTACTGTCTGCTCCATATGGTGACTTCTTGGTTTGAATGAATTGAGTAAAACCTATTATAGAACCTATCTACAGTATGCTATATGTCATGCCATTCCCCTCCCCCACCACTGTTTAACCATGAGAAATGCTCTGAAAACAATATTTTCCCTTGTGAATACCAACAGTGAGGTTTTTTAATGTCATTTTATATATACACATACATATACATACACACACACCACATACTATACATATATACCTTATATGTAATTATACTATATATGATACAGTATACTATATATAAGATATATTTTATATAGATATTCCTTTCTATTAGTAATCTGTGGTCTTATCATTGATAGACAATAATGCGGTGCCCTCATCATATCTGGCGTGTCATTGATAGACAAAAGGTACTTAAGGAACTTGCTTAGCAGTCCAGAATTTAAACTGACAGTACTGATAATACTACAGTGGGAGCTCTCAGGAAAGGTTCCTGTTCAATCTAGGATCCATTCATGGACAAGGGAATTTCCTGTAATTTGGATATTTCTAAGTTATTTTCAGGCAATTGTGTTTTACATTAAGTGCCAATATATTTAAATTTTAAGTCATTGTTTTAATTATAAGTTTCACATAAATTGAGTTGTTCTCTACCCGGGCTTCTGAAAAAAATTAAATATACTATTTCTAATTTGTGTGTGTGATACAGGAAAATAAGATAGGATAGAATAGCTATGCTGCTAACTAGGGGTGGGGGAAGATAGTGGAGAGGGAAGTGCAGGTTGGGGAGGAAGGAGGTGGTACTAAATATTAGATACATATTTATGACGTTGAATCAACTGGGAATGGTCTATGGAGTAAATTGTAGGGTGTAGGCCTTCTAGGGTTTGGTGGATTCCTGTTTAATACTGTCAAAAGGTTGACTGAAAATTTTGCCTGTGAAGGAAGTGTTCCACTCAGAGTGTAAATACATTACAGGAGGCTTTGGTTGAGTATCACAGGAATCATGGGTACAGATGTAGTATATTGGGCTTGCTTGACCATTTAATTAACACAGAACTAAAATGGAATGACAAGTAACCCCTAAGTAGGGCATGGAGTACTCATGAATTAGATGCTGTTGTTGGCTCACCCATCTCTGGGAAAGGATGACCTGTCTGAGAAGCAGCTAGATAAACATCCAAATATTGCACAGAGGAGTCTGACCCCACAGAAACACCTCAAAGTTAATGGAGCTGGGCTAGAGAAGTGAGAAGGCCATTAACTGAAGCCTGTAGGAATCAATAGCTCTGGGATAAACATTTGTCCAAGAAGGTTAGAACTCTAATGTTGATTTGCATATGAATCATTGTCCTTTGTTTTCTGTGAAATAATAATGTCTGTTTTGCAGATATACCCCTCGGGAGCTGGGAACTTTACTACGTAACAATGAAAGTAACCAACAAATTCAGAGTGGTGTTTGAAGGAGTCAAAGGCACTGGTGCATCATCAGGTGGCTTATCGATTGATGACATCAATCTTTCAGAAACACGGTGCCCTCATCATATCTGGCGTATAAGGAATTTCACACAGTTCATTGGCAGCCTAGATGGAACTCTATATAGTCCTCCATTTTATTCTCCTAAAGGTTATGCCTTTCAGATTTACTTGAATCTAAGCCATCCTGAAAATGCAGGAATATATTTCCACTTAATCTCTGGAGCCAATGATGATCAATTACAGTGGCCATGTCCTTGGCAACAAGCCACGATGACACTGCTGGATCAAAATCCTGACATTCGACAACAAATGTCCAACCAGCGGAGTGTAACTACAGACCCATTTTTGACCACCGGTTCGTGACTCATTTTGTTTATTGCTGGTGCATGGTCATTGCTCTTGGAGGGGCAGATGATTTGGGAATGGGAGACTGCACAATCGGGTGCCTAGGGAATTTTGAGCCCAGATCTTGGGAACAGAAGCTACTTAAGGGAAGGGTTTCAGCAGTTGCAGACTGTCAAGAATGTCAGCAGGAATGCTAACATATAAAGAGATACTGACTGTAGTCTCGGGAATGGATGATCATACCTGAATTCCCAGTGCTGTGCCAGGCATGTAGGTTTTATTTTTATTTTTTGTACTTTTATTTTTTTAAACCTGAAATTTTTTTCTTTGATCCAGCAGACTTACAAGAAATTTTAAATCGTGGTTATTAGTTAAATCCAAAGCTAGTAGGACCATTGGTTGTAGAGTCTGACATGCCTGGATTGAAATCCAAGGTTTGCTTCTCATTAGCTAAGCAAATAGACCTTGAGCAAATAATCTCCTAGAGCCCCAGTGTCTCACCAGTAAAACTGGAGCTGTAATAATAACCACACAGATCTGTTACGAGAATCACTGCAGATCAAGTGTGGAAGTTATGGAAGGCCTGGTATGGAGAGGCCCTCAGCCATTGACTTCTTCTAATCTGTGCTATGCTGATCTTGCCACTGGGACTGTCAGAACCAAGTCACCTCTTGTAATGGGGGGTCAGAAGAAAGATGAGCAGATTCTCCGGAGTGCTGGGAAGGGTTGTAGCTTTTTACTAAAAAGGTTATAGCTTTTTACTAGAGAATTCTAGAGTATTTGTCAATGGTGACATCATTTCTCATCTTCCTTTCTCAAAAAAGGAGCAGAAACTAGAAAGCAATGATCACATTTCTAATTTTAATAATCCTTTGCTATCTGGGAACCCAACAAAAGGACCAACGGAATTGTGGCAAGGTGAATATTATCACCAAATCTGAATTCTATATATGAAAATAATGGACCCAACTGACATAGAAAAAAACCCCTAATTTGATAGGTAGAAAATAATATTCAACAAAAGGATTGTAGGGATTAGATACTCAGAATTTCTTTTTTTTTAAGACTTTATGTATTTATTTTTAGAGAGGGAAGGGAAGGAGAGAGAGAGAGAGAAACATCAATGTGCGGTTGCTGGGGGCCGTGGCCTGCAACCCAGGCATGTGCCCTGACTGGGAATCGAACCTGCGATGCTCTGGTTCACAGCCCGCGCTCAATCCACTGAGCTGTGCCAGCCAGGGCCCAGAATTTCTTTATTTTAAAAAAACATATATATATTTCCTCCTGCCTTACAATGAAGATGGCCAGTCGGGGGGAGGTGGCCATCACCTTTTCCAGAAGGAGTGCTTCTCTGCTTTCTACTCCTGAAGGACTTCGCTCTGTGAGGTGAAAAATTCAGTTAACAAGATAAATTGTTCTGTGTTAATATTAAAAGCTCTCTCAGTAACATATTGATTTAACTCAGTTAAAAGGCCTGTCTTTAACTCAGAAGATCACTAAGGAACGGTTCTCACGGGCAGGGGGGTTCCCATACTGGTCAGTCAGTACAGATGTGCTACCTGACCTGGGCAACTTTCGGTCCCCTTCGCTCCGATTCCAGAACTCGGGCCCCTGCCGGGCAGCCTCACTTCCTCCAGGACAGTGGAGACGAACACGCCCCGGGCACCCGCCAGGGACTGCGTCCCAGGGCCTCAGCATCGTTTAATTATTTCGAGCTGCATCTAAGTGTGTTTCACATTGCCTGTTCTTTCCTCCCACCGAAAGTTATGATGCTGCTCAACTTAATCCGTTGATATAAATTGTTTTTTCAGATAATGGAGACTATTTTTGGGACAAGCCTTCCAAAGTGGGACAAGTGGCTTCTTTCCCTAATGGAACTCAGTTTAGAAGAGGAAGGGGCTACGGAACTAGTGCCTTTATAACCCACGAGAGGCTGAAAAGCAGAGATTTTATAAAAGGAAATGATGTTTATATCCTACTGACTGTGGAAGGTATGCCAATAAAAATAGTGTTATATAAATTATTTTTGTTCTTGTGGTAGCCATTGATTATTTCCTGTGTTCTTCCGGGTTCCATTTTTAGGCATATTAAATAGGGGTGTGGGAGGAAATGGGCCTGAGTGCAATCTTTTTTGTATGAACCATTAACAATATGAAAATAATTTAAATCGAAACAGTGAGGGTTCCAGGATAAAGAATTTAATGACCACTACCTGGAGTCATAGTGAAAAACTTTAGGCTGGAAAACTTTTTTGAAATAAGTTAAAGTGTAGCCATCATGCCCTAGAATGATAGTCTAGGATTCCAGAAATAAAAATATCACACAAACACATGAAGTTAACCTTAAAATGGATTGTCTTTTTCAAACACACACACACACACACACACACACACACACACACACCACACACACACACATCTTTCTTAGCTATGGCAGCTAATACATTTTTCAGGAATACTGGTGGTTTCCAAGATGTATGTGGTAGGATTTTAACTCACTTACTATTAAAGATCCACTTACATCTCAGTAAATCAGAATATTGTTTGTAATGAAAAGTGGTGCAATTAAAACTCATGAAATTTTGATTTCAGTGTCAGAAAAAATTACTCAGGAAAACTTTTGTCAAGGAAGAAGGGGCTACATGAAAGGTTTTCTCCCTTGACAAAAGTCCCCTGTTCATCAGTTATGTTTGACTGTATTTCGATAAGGAGCAACAGAAAACACTGCAAAGAACAGAACCCTGGCTGTCAGGAGACCTGGTGTCTTTCACCAAATATCCAGCAACTGCTCCACAAAGCCAGAGACCAGTGGCTTTGGGCAAGCCCCTCAGCTGCCTTGTGATCTGTTCTTTGGTGTCTTTGTCTGGCCCTTGGGAGTTGGTAGTGTATAAAATCAACAAATGGGGCCACTTTCAAATGGAGTTGGAGGTGCCATGCCCGAGAAACTGCCTTGTGTGCCTGATGTCTCAACCCTTGGGAATGTTAAAACAGGGCGAAAGAACCTTTGGACTGGGCCTAAAGCAACCTTGTGTCCAAAGAACGGTTTGCAAAGATAACAAGAAAGCAGATGTTATGACGACCAGACTGAGAATTAAACTTTCTTTACAATAAACACCACTATGTTATGTTATCCACACCATATGAAAACCTTCTTTCTATTGGTAGAATTTTTCCTATTCCTGTTCTCATAAATACCCTCGGCTTTTGTCTCCTAACCAGAACCTTATCTGGCTTCTGCCTGACTGGATGCTTCCCTGATTGCTATCCTTTTGATCCCAAACATATGCTTGTTGCCTATCGCTTTGAAAGGCCTTTTGCTTTCAGATTAGCAGTAACGAAGTCTTGGGCCCCTTAGAGTTCAGTGATAGCCCCACAGGCTGGCCCAGCTTTCCTCTGCATCTAGGTTTCAGCCCAGCCATTGATTATTTCACGGCCTGTGCGTATCTGTTTTGAAATTTAAAGATCAAATCCTACTTAAAGCAAAACCTGATTTCCATCCATGCTCTTCCCCTGCCGCCCTTAGACATTTCCCACCTTAACTCGACACAAACGCAACCAGTCCCGACCCCTGACGACAACACCCACGTCAACTCTACACCAGGGCAGCCAGTCCCGACCTCCACCTCCGGCATCGCTGGCCCTTGCGCAAACTTCAAATGTGAGAACGACGGCATCTGCTCTGTCCGAGGTGGCAAAGCTGAGTGCAGGTAAGGCGTCACGTGGACAAGATCGCCATGTTCTTTTGTTTGAAAAGCTGTCATTCCCACAGTGTGGGATTAAATACTGATACTCCACACGAGTGAAATTAGTTAGTTCTCATCTCACAGCCATTCATAGGGTGTTTATTTTTTGGTCTTTATTTGGGACTTTGGAGAGTCACACAAACAATGAAATTATTTATGAAAATATAGCACATTGTATTTCTAATTGCTTGGAAAAGTCCTCATGCGTTACATATCTGAAGTCCTCACAGTAGTGTGGTGTGGATAAGTGCTAACAGTCCCCATTTTGTAGAGGGAGATACTTAGGGTTTGAGAAGAGCTTGGCCAAGGTGTGTAGCTGGGAGGTGGAGGGATCAGGACCTTGAGCACTCAATTTTCTCCATTACCTAGGCTATCTTTCTTCCCTCCCGGGAGCTGCTGTTCTGAGCACCAGATTAGGAGTCTTTCCAACTTTCCTTTCCATTGACTCTGCCTGGCCTGCCGGTGCTGGTCTACCCATCTCCCTCTGGTCCCGAGTGGGTGAAATGTTCAGATATCGATACACCCAATGCTGACCCACGCCTTGAATGGTGAACACGTTCAGATTTAAATATTGGCGCATAACTGAGCTGTGTTCGAATATGTAGATGTCCGTCAGGGGAAGACTGGTGGTACTTGGGAGAGAGGTGTGAAAAGAAGGGCTCCACTCGAGACACCATCGTCATCGCGGTTTCTTCCACCGTCACCGTGTTTGCGCTGATGCTGATTGTCACCCTCGTCAGTGTCTACTGCACCCGGAAGAAATATCGTAAAAAGGCAACTTCAAAAACAGCAGATATTACTCTGGAAAACGTAAGTCGAATCTAATATCTGGTTATTCAAAACCTATTGATGAAATTGTATGAAGAAGAATTAAGACTTTTAAATATATTTTAAAAAATTCTGGGGCCAACTGCTTTGAGGATGTCAGTTTTTTGTTACTTTCACTATAAATCAATGATTCTTAAATTGAAAACCATGGAGGCTTCTGGGGGGGGTTTGGGGGAGGAGTTTATTATCTTCTTAGAATTGTATTCCTTCTGAGAGGCAAAACTGATTTTGCCTATGAGTTCCAACCTTCCTGGTAAAGGGGAGAAGTGACCTTTTTTTTTTTAAAGTCTCTGAGTGATGGTGGAGCTCAGGCTTGTAGAGAGGGGGTGTGGGCACATTTGGGGCTTTTCTATGAAAAAAGGTTCCAACTACTTCTGGCTTCATATACAATAACTAAATACACAGCAAGATTTCCAAGCAGAGGTTTAAAGTCTTGCCTCAGGCGGTCTCTAAAATGACAATAGACTCTTAAAAATGCCTGCTCTCAGATTGGCTTCCTGGGAAGCAGACTCAGAGATGGGTATGGGCATGCAGGAGGTATATTGGGCAGTGTCCTGGGGAAGTACCAGTGAGAAGGAAGCTGGGATGAGCAGTAACAGCTGAGGACTTGGTTCTCCCTCAGTCTCGGGAGCTGGGATGGCCTCTTAGATGTGTTCCAAATGGAGGCAGGGTGAGGGGTACCCACCACATCAGTAGCCATTGAACTGGGGCTCCCCCCAAGAAGAGTAGAAAATTGTGCAAGTGCATATTAGGGGTAGGGCATGTCTTGCACGAGAACCTTCGTTTTAAAGGGCAGGAGTAAGCAATGGGCCCCAGCATCCACTATGCACACCAATAACAGAGAGCACAGAGCATGCAGATTCATGTTCTTACAAAACAACCCAAGGAAAATGGTGTAAAATCTGAAAATCACTTAAAAGTGAAGCTTTAAAACTTTTCCAGTTATATTTTATTCAAAATAGTCTCTTAAAATCACTAGAATTAAAGAAAACATGCCCAATTAGAATATTTCTGAAAATATAAAATATTCCTATTAACTAAAGCTAGAATATATTTTCTTTTTAAATTTATTTTTATTTTTTATTTTAATTGTTGTTCAAGTACAGTTTTCTGCCTTTTACTCCCATCACAGCCCACCCCCCCACCCAAGAATATATTTTCTTAAGAAAATGAGTATTCAAGACCTACAATATATTAAGGTTACAATTTTTTAGAGTGGACAACCTGGTATCAAGATATTATATTTCTCTGAGAAGTCAGTCAAAAGATGAACAATGAACAGAAAGCAAATAGTTTTATCATTATACACTAGTATCATATTTTACCAACATTAGGAAGACATTTAAAACTAATCAGGAGGCAATGCATCAATTACTTCACAAGCTTGTTAGAAAACTACTTAAAATGTGTGCAGGTTGCTTTGTATTTTAAACAGCTATTTTCAGCTTATTTTATGACTCAGAATAAAAGCAACAGATCTACCAATACAGGACCCAGTAGACCAACCTGCAGACATGTTCCCCGGGACCAGAACTATGAGTTTGGGGGCTGGAGTGCGGAAGGCGGGAGAGTGGTTAGGGAGGGAGGACTAGGTAACTAGATGAATGGGATTACTGGATATTCATCCGGAAATGGGCAAATATCAGTGCTATTGCAGCAGTCGACTTAAGTAAAGATTGGAAGGAATTAAAGAAAATGATAGAGAGAAGGAAGGACATTAAGTCAATAAAGGGGGAAACTATCAGGGTATCAGGGACACGGTAGGACTATTAAGTGGAAACACACACACACCCATACACATACCCACCATAATATTGCAACAGAACTGCTCTGTCTCTGGGTCTTTCAAACATGTTCTCCAGAGTACGGAATCAACTTACATTCTCCTTAGCGTAGACATTTCTAGTTAATTCACGAATAACAGGACCTTCAGATCTAGTTTAAAAATTTTATTTATTTACTTTTAGTGAGAGGAAAAGGGAGGGAGAGAAACATCATTGTGAATACATTGATCAATTGCCTCTCACATGTTGCATGCCCCCAACTAGGGACTTGGCCCACAACCCAGGCATGTGCTCTTACTGGGAATCGAACTGGGGACCTTTTTTGGTTTGCAGGCCAGTGCTCCATCCACTGAGCCACACCAACCAGGGCCTTCAAATCTGGTTTAGATCTTTAAATCAGAATGACCTTATTTCTGAGGTTAAAGTGTGTACTTACCCTAATGTTTAGCTTCTAACATGAACAGACAAGGCATCTTCCTGGAGACAAGGGCTGGGGCTGCCAGCCTGCTGGGAGGGATGCTGGGACACTGCTGATGGCATTTCATTTAGAAATTAGACCATTTCATTGTGATTTATTTAAGTGGCAATTTTTAAATTCAGAAATTAAGCCATCCATTTTTCTTTCCTCTTTTAGCAACATGCATTTTGAAAATGAACTCAACAATACGGCCAGCAAATGCAATTCAAAAGGATTCTTTGTCATGGATTTCACTGAAATATGTTACAATCACCTCATTCTTCTATAAATGGATTTTCTGTGTGAATAGCTAGATATACTCTAGTAAGTCTTTATTTTGGTAAATGGCTAATTAGTGAAACATTGTTTGTGTGTTTGTTTTTAAAAGGAGGAAGCACAAAAAAATAACAATAGAGGTGGGGAAACAATTCAGGTTCCTCCAGAATAATACTGTCCGTAGAAGGAGTAGCTTTCCAAATGACTGATCCTTTATTTGGGAGCCAAGGGTAGGGGCCTCACAAGTGATTGCCTAGAAATCCAAAGAACTTTTGTTTATGAGCACGAATTTTATCGATACCTACCTTAGTAGGAATTCAAACCAGAAACATTTAAAACTGTATTAATCATTAAAAAATAATAAGTCCAAATGTGGTAGCATACATCATGTGTTTAATAAAAATAATTATATTTTCCAAAATAAAGAAAGAGAGGCATTGTTTTATTTTTTTTTGTGAGTTTCTAATGTCTGGTTTGATTAAAAATAGCTGAGTTCTCATATATGTGTCAACATTCAATTCAGTCTGTTGTGATATATTATTTAGATGAAAGGTACAAAGAAATTCTAATGTCATACAGACACGTAGCTGAAAAAGGGAGGCATATTTGAACAGTTTTTCAGGTGATTGTGGACACTTTTTTTAATACTTGGGTCAAAGTTGACAAATGGTAATGGCAAAAATATTCGTTGCATTTGGAATCTGAAACCACATCGATGAACCGTTCTACTCTGTCCAGTAAACCCACTGGTCTGTCATATTTGGAATGGATCTTTCAGCCACGAATGGTTTGGTAATATCGTGCATTAATTTTTTAGAAAATATTGATTCACTGAATGATGCAGCTCTTAAAACTTTGGCACATTTTTTAATTTAGTAACAATATTAGTTAATATCCCCACTAATACCATAAAAAGTCTTTAGGTCGTGGGATGTTGACACTCATGGTGGCACAAACTTCTCAAAATTCTAATTTTTGGCTGGAAACATGAATCCTCTCATTAGCCAAAGTACTGTTTTCCTTGTAATGACAAGCTCACTTCATCACTTTTTTAATTCAAATTTTATTTTGAGACCACTATAGATTCATATGCAAATGTAAGAAATAACACAGAGATCCCAGGTGCCCTTTATTTAGTTTCCCTCAACTGTAACATCTTGCAGAACTGTTGTACAATGTCACAGCCAGGGTATTGCACTGATACAGAACATTTTCATTACCACAAAAATCCATCAAGTTGCCCTCAGATAGCCACATCCATTTCCCTCCTGTTCCCACCTCCTGTTTGTCTCCTGGCAACCATTAGTCTGTTCTCTATTTCTATAGTTTTGTCATTTAAAAATATTATATTAATAGAACCATAGAGTATAGAGCCCTTGGGGGTTGCTTTTGTTTCTTATCTTTGCATATTCTATATAGGTTTATCCAGGTTGCTGCATATACAATATTTTGTTCTTTTTTTATCGCTGAATAATACTTCATGGTATGAATACATCACGGTGTGTTTAATCATTCACTTGTTGCAGGACACTTGGGTTTTTCCTAGTTTTGAGCTATTATAAATAAAGATGCTATAAACATCCACATGTAGGTTTTTGTATAGACTTGTCTTCATTTCTCTGAGATGCATGTGCAAAATAGCATTGCTGGGTCACGGTGGTTGCATGTTTAGTTTTTCTTTTTTTAAAAGAAACCAACAACTGCTTTGCAGAGTGGCTGCAGGATTTTATAGTTGTACCACAGAGGTGGTCCAGTTTCTCTACATCTTCACCAGCTTTTGTGGTTGTCACTACTTTTTAATAGACTATATTTCAGAGTAGTTTTAGATTCACATTAAAACTAAGCAGAACTTAGATTTCCCATATAAGCATAACCTCTACCACTACCAACATCCCTGCCAGAGTGGTTAAGTTCTTTACAATTGATGAACCTACACTGACATGTTACCATTATTACTCAAAGTCCATGGTCTGTTTACATTAGGATTCACTCTCGGTGTTGTACATTCTATTGGTTTTGACAAATGTGTAATGACTTGCGTACCCACCAAAATAATGTCCTACAGAAACTATTCTGTAGAATAGTTTCACTGCCCTAAAAGTCCTCTGCTCCATTCATTCATCCCTCTCTCCCCGCTAACCCCTGACAATCACTCATCTTTTTTTGGAGAGGGGAGGAAAAAAGTTTTTATTCACAGAGTGTACAATCTGGGGGAGCTGGAATCTCCTCTTCTCCAGGTCATTCTCTTCTGCAAGACACAGGAAATCCCTTTGTTCCTCAAAAGACTGAAATCCAAATCCATGCCCAGAGACCCCCTCCATTCCTATCTGTAGTCCAAGGCTGCTACATAGATAGGTTTTTGTCCCTTCTGCTCCCGGCTCTCTCTCTCTCTCTCTTTGGAGTGTGCACTTGTGAGGCAAACATCTTCATTGCCTTGCTTCAGCTTTCTCTCTCTCCTGGGGCTGGGGCCAGTTCACTGCAGCCGGTCTTGCTAGGGGCTCAGTCCACCTGGACTCAGCATCCAGGGCTGCTCCTGCCCTTGAAGGCCAAGGAGTATTCCTGGCCCCTGAGTCTGTGTGCTGTGCTGCTCTCAGGGGAGAGAACAGGAGCAGTCCGGGACCCACGTCCTGTGGCACAGGGCTGCAGCATCCCATGGGCCTGCGGCTGGCGAGGTGTGGGTCTTGCGTGAGCCCGCCCCAGATGTGCAAGCAGGACAAGACAAGAGCTGTGTGTGGGGGACTGGCATCCCATGGGCCGGCTGCTGGCAGGGCACACATCCTGTGCCCAGGACTCAGCCTCTGTGAGCTGGCTGCCGACTGTGCAAGCGAGAGAAAGGAAAAAGAGCATCCAAGCAGGGCCTGGTGCCTGCTGGGTCCTGAGAATACTTTGCACCCCATCCCAGCCAGGGGCAACGGGTGAAGAAGTCAGAGCTTTGCACACCCATCATTTTAAATCTTTCCTCCAAATTCCTATGTGCTGTTGGAGGGTCCAATTCATCATTCAATTTGGGCCAACATCCACAGTGAGCGTCAGCCCACATTGTGTCCCTGCCCCTCCTGCAGCTGCTGTGATCTGGAAGCAGGTGGGAAGGTTTTCTAGCCAATGCAGGGCACCGTGTTTCTCCCCAGGGTGGGGCCTCACCTGGTTACATGTGTGTTGTGACCTTTTCAACCCCCACAGTATACACAGGCTCTGCGCAAGTGGTGTCATGAGCTGCATACAACGACTAATCTTTTTACCGTTTTCATGGTTTCGCCTTTTCCAGAATGTTGTTTAGTTGGACTCACACAGCATGTAACCTTTTCAGATTGGCTTCTTTTCACTCTTTTAAAAGATTTTATTGATTTATTTTTAGAGAAAGGGGAAGGGAGGGAGAAAGAGAGCTGGAGAGAAACATCAATAGGAAAGAGAAACATCAATCGGTTGCCTCTCAAATGCACCCCAGCTGGGAACTGAACCCACAACCCAGTTCCCAGTGCCCTTCTGGGGAATTGACATGGCTATCTTTTTCTTTGCGGGATGACATCCAACCAACTGAGCCACACCAGTCAGGACCTTTTCACTATTTTTTATTCTAGCCATTCTAATAAGTATATAATGATATCTCACTGTGATTTTAATTTGCAGTTCCCTGATCATTAATGATACTGAAATCTTTTCATGTACTTATTTGCCACCTGTATAGCCTCTTCAGTGGACTATTGCTTGCTTTTTGCTCATACTCTAGAAAGGATTTTTGCTTTTATACCATTGTGGTTTGAGAGTTTTTAAAAATATATTCTAGATCTATCCTTTTGTTGAACGTGTGGTTTGGAAACATAGTTTTCCATTCTGTAGATTGTCTTTTCATTCTCTTCAAAGGGTATTTTGCAGAGCAAATATTTTTAATTTCAGTAAAGCCCAATTTTTGACAATTTTTAAAGAGATTGGGTTTTTGGTGTCAACTACTTATTGAAAAGATGATCCTTACTTCATTGTGTTACATTATATATAATTATACGTAAATTGTAAATAATACATTATAATTAATAAATTTATAATTATATAATGTAGTACCTAGAGCAACCACTTAAGAACTATACAAAGACATGCTAAAAGTACATATTAAACATGTATAATATATATTACATTATACATATATATGAGATCACAGTCTTCATAGAAGTTTGAAAAAAAATTTGCCAAATAGCTAAGTCTGAATAACCATAATTTATCCTTTAATTGTGTTTTTAAAGTAAAAGTTGTGTTCCAGGGAAAAAACAGCTAACTCATCAGCTAACTCAAAAATCTTGGAGGTGTTTTCCTTTGAGACACCTGCTGTACCTCACTGTGCAGCAGAAGCTGCTTCATTAGTACCTCCCATTGTACCGCACAGAATAATAAAAAGATGTGTATTAAAGGGTTGAGAGTTCATGAAGTTAATAATGTGTACAGCTTCACTAAGGACTTTCTCAGGTAGAACTGGCTTTAAATTTATGCACATATTTATTTCAAGTGTGTGAGACAGAAGATTACAGTGACTCTTAGTGCAGTTTGGCACCAGGCCTCGGTTTGTGCTGAGACACCACTGGTTTTACTCACCGTTACTGCCCCCCCTCCCCCGCCCCATTTCGAGATTGTGGTAAAAAACTTAAAACCATAAAACTCACCATTTTAACCATTTTTCAACTGGCAATTAGTACATTTATAATGTTACACAGTCATCACCAATATCTAGTTCCAGAACATTTTCATCACCCCAAAAGACAGTTTTGTGTCCATTAAATACTTATTCCCTTCCTGCTCCCCCCAGTTCCTGCCACCACTAATCTGCCGTCTTTATGGATTTGCCACTTCTGGAAGTTTTGTATAAATTGAATCATAGAGTATGTGACCTTTTGTCACATACTCTATGATTCAAGTGGAAGTGGCCTCTAAGTGGAAGTGGCCTCTTCCACTTAGCGAATATCAGGACATTGTTTCTTTTCACAGATGGATAATATTCCATTGTATAACTATACTGCACTTGGTTTATCCATTCAAAAGTTGATGGACAGTCCTGGCCGGGTGGCTCAGTTGGTTGGATCACTTTTACATACACCAAACGGTAGTGGTTTCAATGCTCAGTCAGGGCATAGTCCATGGTTGCGGGTTTGATCCTCGGTTGGAGCAAGTGTAGGAGGCAAGCGGTCAAAGTTTCTCATTCACACATCGATGTTTCTCTCTCTCTCTCCATTCCTTTCTCTGTAAGGGCAATAACAAACAAACAAACAAACAAACAAACAAAATGTATCATCAGGTGAATATTAAAAAAAACAGTGGATGGACATTTGGGTTGTTTCCACCTTTTGACAGTTATGAACTGTGCTGCTATGAACATATGTATGCAGTTTTTGTTTGACACCTATTTTCAATTCTTTGGGAAAATACCTTGGAGTCGAATTGGGGTAACTCTGTTTAACTTTTTGAGGAACTGTCAAACCACTTTCCATCGCGGCTGCACTATTTTACATTCCACCCACTGTGTATGAGGGTTACAATTTCCCCACGTTCTCACCAATAGTTATTTTCCAGTTTAGGAAATTATAACCATTCTAATGGGTGTGAAGTCATATCTCATCATAGGCTCACAAATACTTTTGTACCAGTTCAAGTTTTAACATTGAAAGAAGAAAATAATATGAATTTTTTTTAGAGTGATGCTTTCTTTTTTTTTTTAAAGATTTTATTTATATTTATTTTTAGAGAGGGAAGGGAGGGAAATAGAGAGAGAGAGAGAGAGAGAAATATCAATGTGCGGTTGCTGGGGGTTATGGCCTGCAACCCAGGAATGTACCCTGGCTGGGAATCGAACCTGGGACACTAATGTGAATTTTTTTTTGTCTCAATGACCCCCCATGAAAGGACCTCAGAGGTTGTCAGGGGTCTCTGGACCATCCTTCGAGAACAGCTGTCCTCACTGAACTTTATGCAGGCAGACTAATCCTGGGTCACTTTACTTTACCCAGCTAGTGACATTTCAGGAGATTTTTCTTGGCTGCTTCCCATTCATAAGGGACAGAGGTGGGATAATGGTTAAAGCTATGAACTTTTGCATCAGATAGACCTGGGTTTGAATTTTGCCTCAGTAAATACTAATTATAGAGTTTGGGGCAGGTTTTCTAACACCTCTGAGCCTCAATTTCCTGAGCTATAAAATGGGACAATTACTACGCCATGGAATTCTTATGAAGTTTAAGAAGATAGTAAGTATAAGTTGTTTGGTAGATAGTGGGCACTCCAGAAATGGTAGCTATAAAGAGTAGATAGTATTACAAGTGTCCTATTGTTTCTTATCTAAACAGGGACAATTTTGAGGGTGAAAAGAGTGCTGGGCAACAGGGTTTACCTGTCCCAGGCACACCTGGGAGTGTGGCCACCCTAATAAAAGAAAGTTATAGGAAATCATTTTAGTGACAGAAGAAAAGTTTTGCCCACAGACTGGGAGTTAAGAGTGTATGCTCTGGATCCCAACTACTTGGGTTTGAATCCCACCACGCACTAGTTGTGGGGCCAGGGACAAGTTACTTCATCTCTCTCCGCCTTAATTTCCTCATGTCTATGCTGAGTAAAAATAGCAGCTCATAGTGCTGTTGCAGGAATTAAATTATATAGTTTATGTGAAGTGCTTAGAATGATGTCTGGCACATTATAAGCATTATGTATTTAAGAGCTGCCATTTTTAGATGAGGGAATGTAAAGGGAGGCTAAGGAAGCAGGAGGAAAAATCTTGCATGATAATGGATTATTTTCAGGGAACTGGTAGAAAGAACAGTTAAAAGTAGCTTTTCATAATGGTCTAATTAGCCAAAGCAATTGTATATGAGCCTTTCCTCACAATACCTGTTCATGGCTGTTTACAGTAAAAATCCTGGTTAAGAAAATTCAGCCCTTCAGCAGCTGATCTTGTTTTCTACTCATGAAGTTGGTGATTTGTGGTGTTGCAAACCTATTGGTCGCTAACAGTGTGGTTCTTGGGTGATGAATACCATTAAATTATGGGCAAGCTGTTACTACTCCATAATCAGGAATTTCCACGTTGAGATAAAGGTACATATTTTAGAATTTCATGTTTTTTATTCTAGGTCCAAATTTCTTTTATTGATAATAATGTTATTATTCATATGTAGTATATGACTATATTATAAGGATAAGGGACTGAGTAGCTATGCATATACTTTAGCAAAATACCATTCACTAATATTGTGTAGCCATATTGGGTTCATATTGTAGTTACCCATTAGTTTCAGACATTAAGCTTTTTCATAGTATATGAATTTTGGTTTCATAGTTTCTTCCTGAGGGTATAAGTGGAGCACACATAACAATTTACAAAAAGTTCCCTCTTTTTCAGTGATGGAAGAACTCCCATCCCACCCCCAGTTATCTTCAGAGGGAGGGGAGAAGTGGGGCCCTCTCGGCCTGCCCTGATCTGGCACCACCGTGACTCACACCGGGGTACTGCCCTGTGGTTACTTTTCCCACGGTCCCTGCTCCCTGTGATTATTTAAGGTGAGTTTCCTGAGGCAATAATTTACTAGCTGCTCCCTTAGTGGGTGGAGTTCAAGGATTATCAGCATTATTTCAGGGTGGAGAATAGGGCCCTGTGTGGCATGTGTCAGCCCTGTAACATGAGGGGACAGAGCCACCGCTCCGTGGTGCCGTGTCCGCCATAGCTGCACGGTTGTCAAGTTCCATGTACTTGTGAAGTCTCTGACTGTAAGTTTGCGATGCCATTTGCTCCCACCGACTTTGGCTGACAGGGGACAATGTATATTTCTGGAAACCAGCTGAAGTGGCACTGCCCTGTGGCTGAAAAATAATCACAGTTTTCAACTTAGGTGGGCCACTAGCTTTAAAATTATGAGGTTCTTGAAGAATTTTAAAGTTGAGATGTTTCATATTATTTTAAATTTTGCAATAAACAGACTTCATTGACATTTAATGTTGTGCTGTTTCAAATAAAAAATTTCATTCTTCATAAAATTTAATCATACCTTATCTCAGCGATTTTCAACATTTTTCATCTCATGGCACATAAACAAATTACTAAAATTCTGTAGCACACCAAAAATATGTTATATTTTTTTGCTGATCTGACAAAAAATTGGTATAATTTTGATTCATTCACATTGAATGGCTATTGTTGTGTCAGGTGTTGTTATTTTTTACTGACAGTCTGCAGAAAAAGAGGCCAGCGCCCCTGACTAAATAGTCAGGTATTGCATGTTTTAAAATTTCCCGGTGCACAAATCATGCTCTAGTAGTTAAAAACTCCTGGAAAGCATGGACTCTTTCATTCACTCTTTTGGGCCTCTTGGTACCTAGGAGTATTGATGAATTAACCTGCTTCTTTAAATATCAGGGAGAGATTGGACATTATTTAACCTTAGGGCTCAGGATGACTTTAAGATTCCCGTATTTCTATGGACATCACTGCTTAGGGCCTGGAAAGAATAGGGTTCTGTTCACATCATCTTCCATATCACTAATTGTATTTAAATAAGAACATGGACTACAGGAAGGACAAACTATAATACTCTGGCATCTAGAATTTTAACATAAAACCAAATTCCACCATTGAAATCAAGTCTGATTGCTAAAAACATTAAACTAGGAGCCTTCTATAACATTAACTCTCGGCCTTTACAACTGATGTAAAGGCCTGATGTCATTAGAGTGACTGATCACAGGAAGTTTTGTTCAGAGCTCTCAGATGGCTGGGGAAAAGCTGCTCTGGAAACATGTCATTGATCGCTGTCCATTTGAACACTCACCCTAAACCAACGGGTGGAGATGGGCCATGGAAGGGGATAGTGCATAAGATTTTGGGGCCTTTGGAGATCAGCAAGATCAGGAAAAAGGGAACTGAACTTCATGTTGGCCTGAAGAAGGAAACTAACATTTTTTTTTAGAGGGACATTGTACTCATTTCTAGACTCCGTGTGAGGTGTTTTGTATGTGTAATCCTCAAAAAGTCCTTTGTGATAGGTAATATTATCCTTATTTGGCAGATGAGAACTGAGTTAATGTGGCCCTCAGTCTGTGCCTGTCCTACTCTGCCATGTACCTGTGGTGTCGCAGGCAGGGTGTGCCTCCAAACGGAGGGGCTGGCTGTGCCTCAGGAGTGGGTGGCGGTATGTCCTATACAGACCTTACATAAAGTCTTTCAGGTGATAAATTACCAAGCAGAGCCAAACCAGACCAAATCTCCACCCCCAGAGTCAACAGAAAAAACCACAACTGTACTGGTAAACATATGTGATGTTGTGATATGTTATAAGAAATATATATTTGTTCTTCCTGTTCTTGCCACAGAGCCCTTAAACCCTTGGAATTTCCTAAGTGGTGAGAGCATTAAAGGTGTCTTGTGTTTTGCTCATGAGATGACTTTTGGAAAGCACCAATGGATGGGGGTTGGTTGCCAGGGAAACCAACCAAGATTAGTGGGTTGGAACTTTCAGTCCTACCCTCTGATTTCTGGGGATGGGAAAGAGGGGCTGCAGGTTGAATCAATAACCAATGGTGGACAATTTAATCAAGCACGCTGGGGTAATGAAGCTGCCGTACAAACCCAAAAGGACAGAGACCTGGGTTGGTGAACATGTGGAGATTCGGGGGAAGTGGCTTGTGAGGAGAGAGCATGGAAGCTCCATACCCTTTCCCCATTCCCTGCCCTATGCATCTCTTCATCAGGCTGTTGCAGAGCTATATTCTTTTATAGTAAACCAGTGCTCTAGTAAGTAAAATGTTTCTCTGAGTTTGGTGAGCTGCTCTAGCAAATTAAACCCAGGGTGGGGGTGGGGCAGTCACTGGAACCTCTGATCAAAGCCCGTAGATCAGAAACATAGATGACAGCCTGGGCTTGCATCTGGTGTCTAAGTAGAGGGCAGTGTGTAGAATTGAATCCTTAACCTGTGGCATCTGATGCTCTCTCCAGAATTGTGTTGAACTGCAGGACACCCAGCTAGTGTGCAAGAATTGGTTGGTGTGTAAGCAGCCCTCCTCCGCGACAACACATCAAAATGATGAGCATGATCATTAGTATGGGAACATGAGGTAAGTGTCTGCCTCACAATTTGACTGAGGCTACAAAGAACTTCCTCAAACTGAGCAGTTTGCTATACCAAGGATCTTAACTCATCTGACAATCCAAGGACTTGGCCTCAGACCTAAGGCATTGACTTGTTTCTGCTTTTAACTGCTCTTGACCTCTCTAAGACTTAAGAACTGGGTTCCAGGTTCTGAAATTCAGTAAGCCCTTCTGTCCTAGAGCTGACGGCAAATGCAATTCCAAAGTCAACGTATTGAGAGCCTCTCCCTGCTCCCTTTCCAGCCACACACAGGATGCACACAGTGCACATACACAGTACACACAGACCTCTCAGAGGCTTAGGAAAAGCATGTTGTTTAATCACTGCATTAGCACATCTAAACCGTGAGGAGAAGTTTTTTTACCAGACTCTCATTTGTACATCTTTCATATGACTACCTCAAGTGTGTATCATTTAGCTAATGTGTTGTTAACTATCTTCTTAAAAAACATTTCCTTTTCTAAGTATTCTCAAATATTATGTGATCTTTTTGAGTTTACTTGTGTTCTTAGTCTAATGGTCACAATAAAAACATTTAATTTTTGTCCTCATTTTCTGATAATTATATAACAAAATAAAAAATCACCCCCAGGTTCTGAAGACTAATTTTTTTTTTTTGTATGGACAGCTTTAGGTCAAAGGTGTCCCCTTTCTGGGAAATGACTCAGTCATCATAAACCTTAATGACAGTGATTTGGTACACTCCAAGTGAGCTGGGATTAGGAACCACCTCCTTTTAGATGGCGCCTGGGAATACTGTCACGAGTAATGAACACATGGAATTGTCAGGATGATAGTGTGTTAACTGATAAGGCAGCCTTCTTGTCAGCAGTGTGCAACAAGCACCTGCTTATCTGTCAGCCTGAGCCGTAGAGGCCCCCTGCTCACCGGGAGTTCTTGGCCTCCACAGTTTAACATCATTTCATGAATTAATTTTCATAGCCTCTTCTGAAAGCCACTGTGAGGATGGTAGTTAATGTTACAAAGGATCTGAATACATTTCTCTCCTTGGAAACTCTAATTATCCCAAGAAACTTATCTATTTTCTGCTCTTGATTTCCTTCCAGTTATGTCTTCTTTTGGCTGCTACTGCTTGTATGTTGGGCTTTCTCTTGGTAATGGCTTTGTTACAGAACAAACAAGGGGGGGGGGGCCTGGGACAATATACTATTACTGAAAGAAACCCCCAGGTCTGTTATGTCCGCCATCTCTAGGAAAGATGTCTCTCAATGCCAGAGATTTGTGAAAAGGAAAGTAAATGTTTATTTAATGCTATACAGACTTAAAGTAGTGACCTAATGTCTTCATTAAAAATCCTAAAGTTCCTTAAAACACCCACAGACAGACACAGTCCTTCCTTCCCCCTTTGCCCAGTCCAGAGTACTGTATCTCAGGAGAGGAAATAGAAGTCCACGGCCCAGGCAGTCCTCTGGTTATTCCCAGTCAGTACTCCATCTTGACTGGGAGACCTCCCTGGGTTCCTGGCTCCCTCAGCTGTGTTGCCGGGATCTCTGCTAAAACTGGGTGGTAGTTCCCCCTTCTAAAGCTGCGGGGGTCCCCACTCTGGCAAAGGCACATGGTCCTCTCTCCCAGGGCCACGGGAGTCCCCATTCAGCCAAAACCGCATGCTTCTCCCTCAATGGCTGCCATGTCTGGGTTTAAATCCCCTCGCCAATCTTCCTCTGCAGCCCCATTTCTGACTCCTCCTACAATCGGCCTCACATGCCAGAACTCTGCTGTCCTTTGCAGCTTTTCTGGTTGCCATTGTGGGTCTGGGCAGATGTGACCCCATGTCATGGAACCAATCTTCTCTGAGCTCTCACGCAGGCGCTGTAACTCGGGGGACCTGCCCTCTAGTCACATCTTGTGGGGGAGGTCCCTTTCCATCCCCCCGGCCTTGAGCTTAGCCATAGCTATTTAGCATATCTAAGTGACCAGCCAAAGGCTATAGGTATGTTAAATGACCATGCCATGGATTAGCTGCAAAGCTGCCCTGCATGTTCTTGGTCTGTGTGCCCCTTCCCCCAACTCACACCTGTGGGGAAAGGGGTGAAGACACCTTAAAATCTCCCGGACACCTTGAGTTCTGGACCCCATTTCAAATGCCCATTCGGGGTCCCCACTCTTGGCTTTACCCTGTAACAGCTTCTTGGGTCATTTATAATGCCAGTGTAAGAAGGAACAGGGGAAGAAGGAAAAGCTAAAGAATGATGGCTGTGAGTGACAGAATGAGAATGTTTTCTGGAGACCACGCTATGACTGCCCACTGACCAATGACAGCCTACAGGTAGCCCACAGAAAGGATTCCCTATTCACTAGGACCCATTTAAACAGACCACTTTCTCCAATTGTCACCACTGTGCTTTTATCTCCTTACTAGTAAACATTCAAGCTGAGATTTGACCAGGACCTTCTGACTCAAGAGTCCATGCATTTAACCACCGCTACCTGGCACAATCTATTTGAAATGAGGAAGAAATCGCGGTTGTTCCTAAAGATAGCATAATCACCGCCGGCTAGTCATAGGCGTCTAAGTGTAATGTCAGAGCAGTGAGGAAGATAAACTCCGGAAACAGCTGAGTGGGAATTTGACCTTTGGCTGTATCATTTAGGACTCCTTGGGTTGTAAGTGAAGAGGATAACAAGTTTGTCTAAGCAAGTGAAGATTTTATTGGCTTGACATTTGGACCTTGGGAAGGCTGCTTGCTGATTAAGGAGGCCCAGGAATGACAGGAATCAGAAACTCGCAGCCAACAGGACTTCCTTTAGTCCTCGCTTCTCCCGTTTCCACCTCTGTCTGTGTGTTGGCTTTGTTCCCTTCTGTGGCGAGGGTCGCTTCAAACTCAGGTTCTAGCAGCTCTGCCACAGATGGGACGGGGTGCTTTCTGCCTCCGGCTTCATTTGGAAGCATTGTGGAGAAGGAGTTCGATTGCCAGCACCTTAGGTTCTGTGCCAATGCCTGTGGCCAGGGGAAGGGGTTCTGATTGGCTCAGGGTGGCTCAAGTGCGCACCCCTGTGGCCAAGGAAGGGGTGGAAACACAGCGGCTGGGAAATCGCCGAGAATTGGGTCCCACTCTATTACGTGCCCACTGATGCTGGAAAAGATAAGATTGTGTTTTTCAAGCAGTTATGCTAGAAGCCAGATTCCGTCTTCCACCAGTTGACCATAAAACTAGACTCATTGATTATCCTCTTTTCTATTTGGATAACAACAAAGCAAAACAGGCACTGGGGAGAGAGTCAGGAGGGTAATTTCCTGCCACCCCTCCTTTTGCCGGAGACTTGCAGCCCTTACCCCCAGAAGCCCCTCCACTCCACCACCCCTTCACAGGCTGTGTGATTCTTGAAAACTTCAGATAAAGAGAAAGTAGTTAATAGTCCCCCAAAGTTGGTGATTCCTCAGGTATGTCCTAAACAGTTATTCATTAGAGATCTTTTTTCTACTCCATTAAAAAGCATGAAACTGCTATAATATTTAGCATTTGAATTTCTTATACTTGATCACATGTTCTTTCCATTTAATCTTAGAAACGGTGTATATTAAGATTTGTTAAAATGAAAAAATTGTTTAATTGAGTATTGGGAATAGCCTTATTAGACAGAAAAAAAAGCCTCACTTATTGAAAAATTTTAATGATACTTGAGGAGAAAAAATGATTATGAAGAACTAAAAAAAGTAAACATTTGAATTTTGTAGGTTTTATTAGTCTGTCATTGGAAAATTTAAAGGAATCTATCAAAAATTATCAGAGGTAATATAAATTCTTCTAATTGTATACATAAAATAAATGTATAACATTTATTATTTTACATGAGCATGCCATAATGCTAAACTATTCAATGATAACGAAAGTTCCTTTTTTGTATAACTATCAGATAACTGAGAATTAACTCAGGACACATGACATTTAAGAAAATCATAAAATCCTCACATGAAAAATAAAATAGGACAATAATAAGTGGACAGGTATGTAATATTCGCAGTTGAGAATATAAGGATGATAATCATTCCTAACTAAATATAATACATACATTTATGCATCATTGATGCACTATCAATGTAAGTTATAACAAAATAGAAAATAGAACTCGACAATTTGATAGTTACCTAGAGGACTAAAGGACTCGATATGCATTTACAAATATGTATACATCTACATGACATTGTTCTATCATATTTGCAACATTTTAGAAAGTAATGAAAGCCAGAACATTATAGTACTGGGTTAAAAAGCTAAATTGCCCAGGAAAGTCTACTTTATTGTTCATAAATTCTAGAATCAATCTATGACAAAACAGACGCAATGTGACACACTGAGGGGTAATTCTGCCCTCACCTCACCTCTCTGCCTCCCTGCCTCCAGGTCTAAGCTTCTTCTATGCCCTTGGCTAAGTGGACTCAGGGTCTGCTAGGTCTCTCTTCTCTACACACACACACACACACACGAAGGTGCAGCTCACTGCATTGCCATACCTTGCACCTGGCTAGAGTGTGCTATTGTCTCAGGTTTTGGGTTCAGGCTTTTAGCTGGGAAGCCCAAGTTGTATGCTCTAGCCTAGATTCATCACAGGGATATACTGGGACACCTGCCACTAACTCAGTTCTATCATAATGGTACTTTCATCTTGGTCGGATGGCTCAGTTGGTTGGAGTGTTGTCATGTACACCAAAAGGTTGTGGGTTCCATTCTTGCTCAGGGCATATACCTAGGTTGTGGGTTTGATCCCCAGTCAGGGCACATGTGGGAGGCAACTGGTCAATGTTCCTCTCTCTCTTTCTTAAATCAATAAATATATCTTTGGGTGAGGATTTAAAAAGTTTTTTTAAAGGTATTTTCTTACTTGCTATTTTTTTGTAGCAAGTTCCTTGGGAGCCCAAGGTTGAAGGGAAGGCTTAGATGAACATGGCTGACAGAGGTGGATTTGGGAATTCTAGCAGAGTAGAATGGTGGTGGCAAAGGGTGTGGGGTGAGGGAAACAGGAAGATTTTGGTCAACAAGTACAAACTTCCGGTTATAAGATAAGTAAGTTCTGGGGATGTAATGTACAGCATGATACTATAGTTTATAATAATCTATTAATGTTGCTAAGAGAGTACATTTTAAATGCTCTCACCACACACAGAAAGGTAATTGTGTGAGGCGATGGTGATGGGGTGCTAACTAACTGTATTGTGGTAATCATTTCCCAAAATAAGCGTGTATCAAACTATTGTGTTGTATATCTTAATTTATGCAATGTGACATGTCAGTTATGTTTCAGTAAAACTGGAAAAGAAAAACTTAAAGTAATAAATAGTATTTTTCTGTCTTTTTCCTCCACTGCGTCTGTAGAAACAAACTCCCACCACCCTAGAAGGCCGGCACAGTAGATTCTGTGTGTCTCCAGGGGTTTTCTTGTATGAGCTCAGCTGCGTATGGCTTCACCCCCTCGCCCCCCTCAGCCCCTTTCCAGTTCTGCTCCCTCAGAGTCTCTCCTACTGTTACAGGCTGGGCTGTGTCTTCCAAATTCGTATGTTGAAATCCTAACCCCAGTACCTCAGCATGAGACTTTATTTGGAAATAGGGTCCTTGTAGAAATTCATTAAAATGAGGCCTCACTGGAATAGGATGAAATCTTAATTCAGTATGACTGATGTCTTTATAAAAAGGGAAAATTGAACGCAGATATACACACAGGGAAAATGTCTTGTGAAGATGAAGGTGGAGATCCGGGTGATGCTTCTATGTACGAAGGCCTCCAAAGATTGCAGCAAACCACTTGCACGAGGGAAACAGATTCCTTCTCATAGCTCTCAGGAAGAAGCAACCCTGCTGGCACCTTGACCTTGGACTTCCGGCCTCCAAAACTGTGAGCCAATATATTCTGTTGTTTAAGTTACTCACTTTGAAGTTCTTTATTATGGCAGCCCTAGGAAACTTCTAAACCTGCCAGGTCTCTTCTGGAACGTAAGTGCCATGAAGGCAGAGACTGTGTGTGTCTTGTTTGTCATCGTAACACTGGGGCCTAGCCCAGGGTGGAACACACTGTGCTCAGCCAGCCTCTACTGAGTGATTGCCTGGATCCCTCTTTGGTGCTGTTATCAGTGCCTGTAGGTTGTGGTGCAGCTGGGGTATGGTGGCTAAGCTGTGATGCCATGCCAAGTCGGATGGCTGTCACAAGGATGTCCTTTAACAGAGGGTTGGTTGCTATGCTGCCGCAGCTGCGCTCAGGGCGAAGGTCTGCTTCCTCTCACCCTTACCAGCTCCATGTTGCCCACAATGCTAGAGCTGTCCTGCGTTCCCTGAGAGCAAGCTGGACTGTGTGGCAGGGTGACCACAGTTTCATAGGGATGTTAGAGAAGGATAATTCTTTGTGTTTTTTTCCCCCTGTGCATTTCACTGTGTCCCTAGGACTTTGGTATGAGTTCCTGACAGCTGCCTAGAGGAAAAGTACGAGACTCACTCATGGTGTGCAGATCTCAAAATTCTACTTTGCCTCCCAGAAACCTGATACTGTTTTTTTTTAACCATTCCTAGGCTTCTGTAGGGTGCTTCCTCAGCAGGTGCCTCAGTGGCATCAATGACAGTCTCTTGGTTGACCCATCCCACTGGCCAGCTATACTTGTGCCATTATGTCTGATTCCACAGGTGGGGACTGCTTCAGTGAAGCTTCAGTCCCAACTCACATTTCAGCTCCCCAGGGTGACTTGTATAATGGCACTGCAGTATAACTTATGTTTAATAGTTCACCAAAAAATTATTTTCAATGTCTACTACTAAATGCAATTACACAACCCATTTCATCTGCCCATTCACTCATTCATTCATTCATTCATACATTCATTCAACAAATAGTTTCAAATGAAAAAGTTTTGGTTCTTAAGATGATTAGGTTCATCACCTAGATAATTCATTTCCACATGGTAGTGAATGAATAGTTCTTTTGTAGCTCAGCATTCTAGAAATAGGCTACGTGAAATGACTGACTAATTTCATCGGCCTGTATGTAGGTTTGGAGTCTTATAAAATGCCAATGGATGTAACTCAACATGTGAGGAGACAATACTTTCTGAGGTCTATGGAAAACGTCCAATGTTCTTTTCCATGGGATTCTTTTAACAGCATCATTTAACAGTATCATTTAACAGAAGCCCCCACCCCTTCTTTTTTGACAGCAAACTGAAGCAGAAGCACTTAGAAATCCTTCAGAAACAAAAGGAGTACATCTGTAGAAACATGGGTAATTGCTATCTTTTTAAAAAACACAGCCTAAAAATTCCATTTTTCCCCTTCTGTTCAAATCCAATAGTCCATCTGCTCTGCATTTTTTGCTTCCCCGTGGCTCACTTTGTACCTTTTCCGGGGTTTATTAACACTTGTCATTCAGTCATCTGTCCTCTCAAATCAGCAGCAGCCGGAGTCTAATTTAACAGCTAAATGACTGGCTGTTCCTCTGGCTTTAATGTGGCTAATTTGAACAATCTGCAGTCCTCTGTCTCTTTTATTTGAATTTTCAGCCTTCTGTGGCTGTTATCTCCTACCGCAGCAGAGGACGTTTTTGTGTTTGAGCTCAGTGCAACAGATGCTCTGCTGATTTTCCTGTAGAGGAGGCAACCAGGAGCACCAGAACGGGGTGGCCTGGGGGGTGGGGGAGCCCACACGGGTCGAGTGCTTCTGTGACAGCAGTGCAGCTTTCTCCGACTTGATCCCTAGTCAGAATACCGAAAACACAAAATGGAGAGAGGCATGCTCTTTTGAAATATGGGGTGTTGGATTAAAATGTTCAAGAACACATGGCAAGACACTGGGTTTTAGCATGCTGAGGTTCCTGTTCGTCTTTACAACATTCCTAACCACCCCTCTCACCCAAATGCTTGGAAGCACTCAGTAAGTATTCCTGGAATGGAGTGGAATAGATTAGCACAATTCAAGGCATGGGAAAAGATAACAGTGCCTTTCAAAGAATTATTTTTTTTTTTATAGAGAAGTTTTAAAGTAGATAGAGACAATATCAGATTTGGATCATTATTATTAGCGGTAAGACCTAAATAATATTCAGGGTACATTTTTCACTTGTCTGTCAAATATAATTGTGCCATTTTCCCTTTTCTCAGAATGGCAGTCCTTCTGTTTGACATACAGTGTTAGAAAATGGGCAAAACACATCACCCAAAGTTTTACGTCTTCATGAAATTTGAGCCAAATAACCATAAACTTGTAACAAAGGACACTTTTTGATAATCCAGAATTTATTTTCTCACATAGTTTATATTATTTACTATTTAAGATTTTTTATTATTATAACTTGCTATTTGTGTAGACTTAGCTCAAGTTTCATGGTTGCCATAGGCCTGGTTCTGCCCTGATTCTTGTCAAGTCACCAGGGCCTATTGGGGCGTGTATATGAGAGTGTGATGAGCATCCTGTGACACTCCTTCCCCTGGGGAGTGTTACTAGATATTGATTCAGGACTAATATGGGCGGGGGAAAGTGGGTGGAATGTGAAGATTCAAGAAGGGGAAAGTGGTCTGGCCACAGGCTTATTTGAGAATACCCTCTGAATTTATCATCTGTCCATTCAAACTATCATTGAGCACCTTCTATGTCCCAGGCACTGTTCTGGGCTTGGGGATACAGCAGGGAACAGAACAAAGTTCTGGCTTCCCTTGAGCTTACAGGCAATATGCAAAACCATTAAGAAAATGGTAAAGTTTGACAAATGTTAGGCAAAGTTTATATAAAAGAGAATGACTGGGCGGCTACTCTGTTTTGGGAAGTCGGGCTTCAATCTCTTGAAGGTGACAGTTCAGTGGAAATGTGAACAAGTTACAGCACTGAACACAGAAGATACTGAAAAACACCTTGGAAGCAGGTATTCTTTGGAATATTCCTGAGTGAGTTCTTGAGATGAGCATTCAGAGGAAGTGCTGAAGGCTAAAGTCCTAGTCTTGGGAACTTCTGCACTGTTCCCACCTGTTTGCTATCTTCCTTCTCTGAAACTCCTTCTGGTACTTTCTGTGGGCGTGCTCTCAGCATCTGATATATATTGGATGTGTATACTGTGTCATAGAGCCTAGAGCATCGGATACATTGATTTCTTTACACACCTATCTCTTGTTCTTTTCTCTCAGTTCCTGAGGACAAACTGAAACCAGAAAAACTGCGTTGGTTCTGCCTGTTTCACACCCAGCACAATAAGCAGAGACAGGGAGCGAATCTTTATGGGCGCTTTATTCAGATGGCTGGGGATCTGAGAAGGTGGTGGGTTCATACCCTAACAGACCATCCTAAATCCCATTTTAAAATGGCCCTTGTATAAGGAGAACAAAGTGTAGGTAAGGGGTTTGGAATTCAGGGAAAGGTTAATTGGATTAAGAAAACTGCAGTATTCTCTCCCTGGGTGGTGGTCGTTAGCTGTGTCCTGGGCGGTGGTCATCTCACCCGGGAATAATGGCTCACACCCATCTTGAATTGCTTGCAGTCCAGAGGCACAAAGGTAGAACTGCTTATGGTCTCTTGGAGTCAGGGTGGGTCATCCCTTCAGTTCCTGGAATAGTAGCTTTTACATGCATTGATTACTATGCTTATTAGCTACTATTTACACTAAAATTTTCCAACTCTTGAGTCCCCTATCAACACTTTGTGTCTTCCATTTTTTGGTTATGTCTGTGGCTGGCAATCCCTGGCATGGGGGAAATATTTAATAAATGCAAGTTCAACAAATATATTTGTTTCATCTCCACAGTTAGACAGAAAGGCAGCATCAGCATCATGTCTCATGTAATTTCTAATTTCCCCGAGTGCCCAGCATTAAGAGGGACGGAGTAAGTGGTGGGTAAAGATTGCCAATTGTAAGTTCTTGGACAGATGGAAGCTTTGCTCAAACTCCACTTGGCCTTTGTTCCAAGGGTAAAATGAAGAGATAGGCATAGCCTATCCTAAAAGGAGATTTAGACAATAGTCAGATTTTTTGTAGTGTTTATTGAATTTTTGAGTAGACCAAAGTTGGAACTTAGGGCTAGGTAAAAGAGGGAGAGTAAGGAGATGAGTGAGGAGTTTGGGGTTGGTGGTTGATGTATCAGATACAGAATATTTGTGAAAAGGTCAAATGATGTTTCCAAGGATAAAAAATGTTTCTAATAAAAGGCAAACACATTTTAATACAAGAAAATGATGACACAGTAATTGTGCTAGTTTGGCTTTTTGTTTTCTTGCTAATATTACATCACTGAGTCATACAAGCGTGGTGAGGAGGGGAGAATAAAAATAAGTTATCAACGCACTATTAACTCAGCGTGCTCTTACCTATTAATAAGACATTGATGTCTCCTCTTATGCGTGTCCCATCGAGAAGCACTTTCTCATTACCTCCAAGCGGCATACACAAAATGGCTTTTTTAATACACTCATGCCTGTGGATGCTTGGTGCTAAAGACTTGTTTAAATGGTCAAAGATATCCTATTTAAAAAACAGGAAACACTTACACTGCACATTATCAACATTAGGATGGGATCTCATTATCCGTTAGCTGGTATTTGTGCGATTTATCACTCACTTTAGATTGAGTTTTGCAGAATTTCATGATCTTTGCCACATTATCAGCTGAAAATGTAGGTGCTGTGTCTTTGCTCATCAGTTTGATATTATCAGCTAGGATTATGGTCTGGTGTTTTCTACACTGCGGAAATCTTTTAAGAGATGCTGCTAATTAACTATTAAATAAATGCTTGGATAAAGTTATCTTTGTAACAGCACACTACTTGAAAATTGCTTTCCATCAAGTGCAATGAGTTAAATTTCTTTCTATTTTTGTTAACTTTTGCCCGTCTTCTCTAAATCTCAGACAGAAAGCTATACTGTATATTTCTTTCTTTCTTTCTTTTTTTTAGACTTGTGCTCTCCTAAAACTTTGGAAAGAAGGAACTGGTAAAGAGGTCCTTTCTGAAAAGGCCTGTGGGAAGGAAAGACGCTTTAAAATGACCCCTGATAGTCTCTGTGCTTTGAGACAAATCTGGCACAATGGGTCTGGTTGTTCACACAGGAAGAGACCGAAACAAAAGAGACGCAAATGCTTCAAACCACAGAAAGTAAATCACATTATAATTTAGAGATAATTATATATTCATTAAGTTGTACATATTTTTCTTATCATTTTCAATGAGAAAAGGAAAAACTAAAAAGCTTGGAAAATTGGATGCCTTTTTAAAAAGTTGTGACAGATTATCTCATTGGACTGGAAACTAAATGTAGGCTTCAATTTTAAGTACAAAAAAGATTTCTTCAGTGTTTAGGTAAATAGCTATTTAAGACATTTATTACTTTTGGCAAACATTTATCTTCTTTTATAGAAACACTACTTAAAGAAGAGTTCATTTTCTTTTTTTTAAAAGATTTTATTTATTTACTTTTAGAGAGGGAAGGGAGGGAGATAGAGAGAGAGAAACATCAATGTGCGGTTGCTGGGGGTTATGGCCTGCAACCCAGGCATGTACCCTGACTAGGAATCTAACCTGCGACACTTTGGTTTGCAGCCCACGCTCAGTCCACTGAGCTACACCAGCCAGGGCTAAGAGTTCGTTTTCAAAAGCATGTTTAATTTAAACATTGAATTAATTGTTTAATTTGCTTAAATTCGCCGATCTGACACCATCAATATTTATTGAATGTGGCCAGGGAGGGACGGGCTGAAGGGCAAGGGTGGAGCGGGACTAAGATCCAGAAGACAGGGGAGCTTACAATCTAGTAAAAAAACAGGAAGCTTAGACCCACATTCATCCTCTGGAGGAGAATGGCCCTTTATGGTACTAATAGGAGAACACGCATGCTGATTCTGAGGCAGCATAGTGAGAAGCTAGGAGAATCCCGTGGCAAGTGGAATAGGGAAACAGACAGCTGAACACATGGCCGAGCATTTTACAGCCAGATACAGAAGATCGCCTCCCTGAAGATAACATCTAGGCCTCAGCTGCATTTCAGCTCCAGGCCCAGAAAAACCAGCAAAACCGGGAGTGCTAGGCCAGGACCAGTTGCAGTGACGAATGACCCCTTGGTGCTGACCATCAGCGGAGACCAGACCCTGGAAAAGGCACACCTGGAAAAGCTGAGGAGTATTCCGTTGAAACCGTCCCCTGAGACCTCCCCTAAGTTCCCACCTTCAAGAGAGAGATAAAAGCCTCAAGACAAAGGACTCACTTAAGCTTCCCCCTCGTCTTCACTCAGTTCTTCTCCCCCAGGCTTGCATCTCCAAAACCCTCCAAGACCCCACAAGACTTGCAGTCAGGAAGCAATGGGCAGTGGCAACTCATCCCAGGCTAGTCTTCTGAACCCATGTCCAGGGCCCCTCTTCTCTGACTTCCTGGAGATCTAAGGCAGCCCAGCCCAAGGCTCTCCTGTTGCTTCTTTCATGCTGAGCCCTTCCCTGTTTCACTGTCCCCAGCTTTAATGAATGTAACCTTGTAGTCACCTGGACTCGTGTTGTGAAATCTTTCCTACATGAAGTCAAGAACCCACACACTACCAGCTGGCCCTAGGAAGGCCCACTCAGGGCCAGGCCCCTGTGGAGGAACAGTTCAACTGTTACTGAGGTCAGGGCCTGGGTGAGGCATCATGTGACAGAGACCAAGAGCGGAAAAAAAGACTGTTCTGGTAACTGCGTAGAGACTTCATTTCTTTACTACGACCTTTCTCCTTTCTTTCCTTGTGACTCAAACTGGCCTCACCCAGCCCTCTGACTCACCTGCCTCCTTCTCCCTTGCACATCTACTCCCTTAATCATTAAGCCCTCAGGACAATGAGGTTCTGGTCAGAATCAAATAATGTTAGGGACAAAGCCTCGGGTCTGTTGAGTCCAGAGACAGAATTCCAGTCAAACAAGAGATGACATCTAGGCCTCAGTTGAGTTTCAGCTCCAGGCCCAGAAAAACAAAACCACACAAAACGACACCATGGCTGACATCAGGACCAGATGCAGTGATCAACTATCCCTACCTAGTGCTGACCAATCAGTTGAGACCACAACTCTGACCACGACTCTAATCCCTTTAGTCTCACGATTACTGATTTTCCCCCTATATAACCCACCCCCTGGAAGCCATGGGGAGCCAGGTCTTTGAGCATTAGCTCACCTGCCTCCAGGCGTAGGCCACTTCCAAAAAAACCCCTTACCTTCTTTGCTGCAAACTTCTGTTGGTGTCTTCTTGGGCTCTGAGGTGTGAAGGCAAGCAGATCCCTTTAGTCTGCTATCACTCTAATGCTGAAGAAGAAGAGAGAGGAATTTGCTGAATATAAATCCACTGATCTACCTAGGTACTCAACTGCCCATCAAATAACCGACAAGAATTGCCAAACATCCACCACCAGCAAATCACTGTGGAGAGTAAAGACATGAAAGACCCAGCTCCTGATTCAGAAAAGGAATCTAAATGCCAGCTCTTTCCTTGCAACAAAAAGGTCGATACCCTGTTGGCTCCTCATCTCGAATCTTACATGAAAACAATGAAAAAGAATCTCCTTCCCTTTTTCTGCTAGTATACAAACCTCATTGCTTTTTCCTTTGGGCTTAACTTCCCCCTTTTAAATGTACGAAAGCCTGTTTCTTGCATCTCATAGGCAATTATACTTTTTCAGTGCTGTTCCCAATGACACCAGACTATCATCTAAATGACCCCAACATCTCTCAACAGCTAAACTATGATACTAGCTATGCTTGCTTGTGGGAACAGAAAAGCATTTCTGATCTCAAAATGAAGAGAAGAGGGACGAGTGCAAAGGCGTCGATGGCAGTGAGGCATCGTGTGCAGAAAGGACCGTGTGCAAAGCGGCTGACTGCAGCACAAGAATAACTACGCATACCTACAAAGAATGTGCTCATTTCACACCGCAGGCTACAGCTAGGGAAGGCTCCTTCTCGGCTGGGGAGAAGGTGCTACTAGACCATAAGCTCACCCTTCTCCATTCCTTGACTGAAGAATTAAGTTTGTGCTGTGCTTTATGAAGTGGGTCAAAGTCAAAGAAAGTTAGACATGGACTGTCCTGCATAGAGAGGTACATTGATTCATGCAGTGTGCTTTGTGGAAGACGCCGCTCTTTTTTACCCCTTGGGATGGCTGTTTGCCTTCCATTCATGGGGGTTGTGGTGATAAGGGGTCATATAAATAGAGTTCAGGATGAAAGTGGTAGGATGGGGAAAAATACATTAAAAACCACTTATTTGTCTGGACCCACGGCTAAAGAAATTGTCTCCTTTATTATTTCTGTTTCTTGCTTTTACCATCATATCATTCTTGTCAACATCCAGAGATGCCAACAAAAAGTTCTAATTGAGAAGATCTCTGACCTTGATCTGTGTGAGTTTTGTTCCCATTTTTAGGTGTTTCCTTCAGCATGGAGTACTGCTTAGATTGGTGCTTGCTGCCTGTGTGTATCCTTTGCGGTCACCTGAGTAGCTCCTACTCTAGCATTTGTTTAAGTTTCAACGCCCTCCCCCGCAAATTGACAAAAAAATCAATTAGCCATAGAAAAGTAGACCTTGAGTATCATCAGTTTGCAATGGGTGCCTTGGTCTTGGCTCTGGCTGCCTAGAGAGTATCTCTAACTTTTGGATGAACTTTGTCAAATTCATTCATTCATCAACCACTATTTCAATCGATCAGCCAACCAGTCCCTGCTATAGTCCGTGTATTGTGTTATATGTTATATGTTATGTGTTAATTGTTTTGCTGTTTTAAAAATGGTTTACTTTAAATTCTTCTTCAAGTGAAGCTAATTTCTTTTTTTCACTACATTTGATACTAATTTGATACATAACTCTCTCCTCACCCACCATGAGTGGGGAAAGGGTGTTGAGATGAGAGAACACTTCTCTATTTACCATTTTATTTTTTTAAAGATTTTATTCATTTATTTTTAGACAGAGGAGAAGGGAGGGAGAAAGAGAAGGAGAGAAACATCAATGTGTGGTTGCCTCTTGTGCGTCCCCACTGGGGACATGGCCTGAAACCCAGGTATGTGCACTGGCTGGGAATCAAACCAGAGACCCTTTGGTTTGCAGGCCCATGCTCATTCCACTGAACTACACCAGCCAGGGCTGCTTTAGCATTTTCATATGATTATGCATGTCAGCAAGAAGGGCAAACATATTTAAACTAACCTGTGACTGCTGCTTCTGAAATAGGAAAAAAGGTAAAAGTATGAATCATGTATATCTGGTCGGAGACCAGTTATAAAGCTTGCTGGGCTCACTGCAAAATAAAAATGTGGAGCTCCTTGTTCAAAAATTAATTTCAGGATGGCCAAGTGGAGCATGAGCCCAAGGGTGGGGCACTTCTAAGCACAAGGCAGGCCTTGCGTGGCTGCACAGGCTGCACGCCCAGCAAATGGGCCTTGAGCTTCCTGTTACATGGGGTGGAGATCTCATGATTCTTATACCCGGCTAACAGCTTAATTTTTAGTGAACTACATGGCCAACAAGAACTAAAATAGATACTCTCAAGTTACTGGCTTACAACAACATTTCCAAAGCTGTTGGAGAAATGTTGGGTTAAATATAGTCAAACAGGCTTCTACTGAAAATTTCTGAGAGCCTTTCATATACTAGTAGGCATTATGCATTTCCAGAAATTGCAATAGGATATACTACGTTTGTCAAAAACTGCCTATGGGTTTGAGACGACTACAAATACAAGCAGGAATGAGGCTGTGATCTCAGACAGTGAAAGACTTAAGTTCTAGAGCTGAGCTCTGTCCTCAGCTTCTGACTCCCATACCAAATACATGTGCAGCAGGACAACCGCATACCTGCAGTCAACTTTGGGGAGGGTGAGTTTGAGTTGTGTGAGGGCCTGTGCTGATACTGCAGTTGCTTATCCAATATCTGATTTCTTCTTGCTTGCAACGCCCTGATTTGTTCTTGCTTAGAAATACTCACCTACATGATTCCTGCAGCTTGGGGTGGTCACATGACCTAGTTTTGGCCAAGTGGAAATCTGTGGGGGAGGACTTCTGGGAAATATGTTTCCTAATTAAAAAGAGACAGAGTCCTTTGACATGTGTCTTTTATTCTTCCGACTTCCAAGCTTCCTTTCTGCTTCCAAGTCAGGAAAAATGCCTGTAGGTACAGGACCAAATCATGAGCACGAGGCCAAAAGCCACCAGTGAGGACCTGGGAGCGGGACACTGCAGGGCCCGGTTCCTGGGTGACAACCTTGAGCAGCTGTGCAAGTCCTAAGTTGCCTTCTTTTGGGCTTCTTGTTCCTTGAGAGAAACAAACTTCTATTTAGCTGAGCTGCTGTAGTTGGGTTTTAGTTCAGTGCAGCCCCACACAGGTCCCAGTGGTAAACCTGAAGCGCAACTCACCCAAAGCTGAGGCAGCATCTCCTTCCCATCCTGTTCCTCAGTGTCTTTTCTATCCCATTGTCCTCGTGGACATTCCGGACGCCATTTTTGGTCCCACCACAGCCTCACTCCTCGCATGCTGCAATCTTTGTTCCATGGCAGCTGCTGAAGGCTCTCTGGGTGCAGCTGGGTGGGCTCCGCAGCCCTGAGCAGCTGGAGTGCAGCCTCTAGCACCCCTGGGGAGCTGGTTGCAGCAGCCTCTGCTTTGGGGAAATCCCAGGCACACTGTGGTTGTGGAGGCCAGTGTGGCTGGGTGATGGGACAGCAGGATATCCCAGTCAGGGATATCCCTGTAGGTCCTCATCCAGCTCATCCCCTGAGGGACCTGCATGACTTGGTTCCCATGTCATCCTTCCAAGCAGGAAAGGGTCCAGTGGAGATTGTGCCTTGAGCATCATCATTAATAAAATTAATATCCTGTTGTTTCTTCTCACATCTAGTAGCCACCAGAATATTATCATAATATTAACCTTTTATTCTCCCTTCCCATATTGCATTAGGAGGGGGAGTGGTGGAAATGAGACAAATTTATAGGCATGTGGACCTTCGAGAAGCTTCAGGCATGGGCTTCAAAGATGAATACTAGTTGTCATGTTTGATCAACCACCAAGTCCTTTTGTTCTGTCCCCTAAATTTTGCTCTAGCTGGTCCATGTCTGTACATCCTCATGGCTGCTATTCCATCCAGGCCCCCATGCCGCTTGCATGCATTTAAGTGTGACTTCCTAATTGCTCTCCCAAGCCCAGGTTTGCTTCCTTTCAACCCATTTCCCACCCTGCATTCCCAGTGATCCTGTCTGCTCACCTTACTTCCCTACTTCCAACGATGAAGTTCCTCTCCTGACTTCAGGATGAAGAGCAGACTCCCTTGCCTGCTTTACAATGACCTTCATGGAGAGGGCTTTGGCTGCTGAATGATTTCTGTCAATGATGCTGCACTTTCTCACATCTCCACCACTTCAGAAACACCATTTTCTTTCCTCAAATATTCTTCACCTTCCTCCCTCCCATTCCTCGTCCTAATTCCTGCTTACTTTCCAGGTTCCTGCTTAGATGCCACTTCCTTCAGGAGGCTGACTGAGCTTCACGATGCCGGGATGTTCTGCCCTCCGAGCTCCCAGAGCACCTTGTAAAAATCCCCGCAGAACAGCGTGGACACTGGGGCAGAAAGAGTTGGGTTTGTATTCAGGGTCAGTCACTTGCCACGTGGCCTTGGGCAAGTCACCCTTTTTGACTCAGTTTCCTCATCCACAAAAATGAGACTAACACTAGTAGCTACCTCTCATTGCTTCTGATAAGGAGATAATGCATGTAATTTGTGATGTTACAATGAAGGAAACTCAGTAGGCCCACAGGAAGTGATTTTGTGACTGCTCTAATTGTCTATAAATCATCAGCTTGTGTCTTATTCACCAGAGCAGCTTTAGCACCAGGTACCTGCTGAAAACAACACGTGCTCCAACAGCCCTTGCTGAATGAATGAAGGAATGGAAGGAATATGTAATTTATTCCCACCACCACCTTCTCCCTCATTTCTAAAGGGGTTTAGTTATATTTCAAAACAGAATTAAGTTGTACTTTGAACTAAGGGTTATTTCAAGAGGTTCGTATATATCAACTCATTTAATTTTTATAACCACTCTAAGAAGTTGTCATTATTCCTGTTTGATAGGTAAGAAAGTGAGGTCACAGTCACACTGACAGTCTGGGGCAGAGCTCTGATCCCTACTCAGGGCTGGCTGACTCCAAAGGTGTTCAGTTATTGGCACTGAGGGCACAGTGACGAAGAGGCCTGTGGTTTACTATTGGCCCATTTCCTCAGGGGTCTGAACTCTAAGTCTTTGAGAGAGTGTCTGTAGTGAATGTGGGTGTATATGTGTTTATATATACCTGCTGGACACCTGGAATTATAAGAAAGCACATCTGTAACTCACGCTGGTGGAGCAGCTGCACACAGAAGGTTTATAGTGATGCTGGGGACGGGACGGGACAGAGGAGGACAGAAAATGCCTCTGTGCATATCTGTATGTTTGCACGGGCAGCTGTCTAACCTGAGGCTATGCCCAGGGCCCTGGTGGGTGAAGGGCGGCAGGAGAACAGCCTGGCAGGGCTGGGTGCAGGGGCAGGGCTGAGGACGAGAGACAGTGCTGGTCAACCCGGGAGCCAATGAGACACGCTTTCCCCTAAACATAATGGGTGTGTCTCACAGGGGCATGCCAGAGGGCTGGAGGCTGGCTGATCAATATTTTGTTGATACTAAGAGTTATTTCAAACCTATCTTTAACATTTGTGCATGTAGTATTAAAAAGACAACTTTTTATTGCTTGGGAATGGTGGTAGGTACTTACAGCCAGGTAGGTCTCTGGCTGTAAGAACAGGTATAGGAAAATCAGGCTGGAAAATGTATTTAAAAAAAATCCTCACAAGAGGACATGCTTATTGATTTTAGACAGAGAGAGAGGAAAGGATGGGGAGGGAGAGAAACATCAATCGGGGGCCTCTCACACACTCCCCTACCGGGGACCAAAACTGAACCCAGGCATCTGCCCTGATTGGGAAGCAAACCTGCGACCTTTCAGTTTAGCAGATGATGCTCTAAACAACTGAGCCACACTAACCAGGGCAGGTTGGTGAAGATCTAAGACGTTCCATGGAAAGAAGTATGAGAAGAAACCCAGAACAGGAGAAGACAGAGTAGATGGGGTCCTTTATTATAGTCACAATCAGACCTGCTGTGGGTATTTGGGAGAGTGAGCAGCTGAGCTAGGTCAGGAGCTAGGTCATGAAGTGAAATGGGTTGGGTGACCCACGTCCTGAAACACTGTGCTGGAATTGCTGAGGGTGTGTGGGGTGTCACATTCTCATCCCCAGCAACCACTGCTTTCTCCTTCAGAATCCCACACCAAAATCACACTCTAGCATTGGGTGACAGTCAGAAGGGATGAAGGTTGTGGGTGGAAGATGAATGCTCTAGAAATGGCCAATACTAGCAACATGGTAAGGCAAAAAATAAACGCCACATCTCTCAAAGAAGTTGGCAAGGCTTAAATGATAGCATTTTATCCCTTGGGCATTAATTCTGATAAAATATACCTAATGGCTAACTGAATAAAGAGAACATGTGCTTCATTTTCCCATTCCATCTTTCAAACTGTTCTTTTACAGTTTGTTTTCCATAAAAGATAAGTTAGTTATCTCAACCTTCCAAATAATAAACTGTGAATGATTAACTGATCCATGGGTCCCAGTACTGTATAAGTTACTGTAATTATGGTATTTCCATACCCCTTATTCACCAATCAGTGAAGTGTGACTTAAAACAGGTTAAGCCCTGGCCGATGTGGCTCAGGTGGTTGGATCATCATCTGGTTTGATTCCTGGTCAGTGCACATACCTAGGTTGTGGGTTCGGTCCCTCGTTGGGGCGTGAACTGATCAATGTTTCTCTCTTACATTGATGTTTCTCTCCCTCTCTCTCTACCTCCCTTCTCTTCTCTCTAAAATCAACAAGCATGCACTCAGGTGAGAATTAAAATAAAAAACAGATTAATTATGGTTCTAGGAAAATCTTTACTGGAAATTATACTGTTTCAATATGGCAACCTAAACTAAAACTGAGATTATAGGTCACTTACTGAATTTCTAACATGAGTCATCTCCTTAAAAGTTGAATTGAAAGAGAGACGTCTTATACTTTGTCAACAACTGTGTTACTTACTGGGAATAGTAAAAAGCATAGAGAATGAACATATGTATGCAAAAATGAAAGTCTGACATTCTCTTTGTTAGAATTCTTATTTGCTTTGTTCTTCCTTCCAGGATCAGTTAGGCAGGCCCACGGGTTGGCTGCTAAGCTGAGGGAGGACTGAAGGAGATGTGCTTTTCAAGCCCAACTGAGCGTCAGTTTTACTGTAACGATACTTGATAGATTCTGTTTCTGGCTGAGGGTTTTGTTGTTCAAAACCAGCTGTGGAATTAAAAAAATGAAGTATAACTTTTCACTTAAGAGCTTCTGATTTGCACTATTCACTTTCAAAATTCCAGAGACTCAAATCCAAGAAGGGGAAAGGCTTCTGACAGGTCAATTTTGCACTTCAAAACCCCCTCCCTACCCTCTTCCCCCTGGACATATGGCTTGAAAAAACTCTACGTGCCCCACTTTCAAATTCCTCCTTTTTTGAGACACTTCTTTCTGTTTATTGGTTTCCATAACACCAGGATTCTCTTGCTTTTGGCTGACTAAAAGAAGTGGAAAAGTGATTAGTGGGAAGACCACCAGTCACTTTTGATTAGAGACCACCAAAATGACTGGACTCAAAATTTAACTCTACTGATCTTCCACTCACTATTGTGCTTCATCAGAGTTGACTGGACTAATCCTGGGGTAGCCATTAGCTGGTTAGAAAAGCCTGACACCATGTGGCCTTGTTCAGTACTACAGCTGCTTCTTCACCTAGGAGGCTCAATTTGTAAATTCGTCCTGGGTGCTTACCTCGGATGCAGTGAGTTAAAGGCATGTGCCCTCGGTGATTTTACATTTTACAAATCTTATACCTGAAAGAGGCATGTCCTAAAGAGATCTTATACCTGTTTCACTTATATCTCCAGAGTCATCTTTTTTGATGGAAAAGCAGGAGACATGTTCAGAGCCTCCATTTTATCAACAGAAAAACAGGGGAGGTTTCTCTTGATTTCCAGCTAGGACTTCCTAGGTAGGGTACACCAGTTCACGATTGTCTCCTCTCTCTCCCTCTCTCCCTCTCTCTCTCTCTCTCTCTCTCTCTCTCTCTCTCTTTCTCTCTCTCTCTCACTCTCTTTCTCTCTGGCCTTGAGTAGGGCATTCCAAGAGCTAAACAATAACAACAAAAACATTAAATGTCATTTTAAAAAGTTAAAATTTGAAGAAATTAGGAGACAATATTGCACTGGAAGGAGTACAAAACAGGGAACCAGGAGATTGTATTTCTAGCTCTGGTTCTGTTGCAGACCTGTTGTGGTAGTGGTGGGGGGGAATGTACGCTCTATGGGTTTCATTCCTATAAAGTTAAGATGTTGGACCCAATTACCTCCAAGGCCCTCTGTGGCTCTAAACTTCTCTGATCTGCCCACAGATGGCATTTCCTTCGCTCTGCACAAGGTCTCCTGGCCAGGTGTGCTCCTGAGCACACTGAAACTGCTTCTTATCTTCACCCATCACTGCCTCGGGTCCTGAGATCACTCTCAGCTTAGGTCATCCAACCGTATCTGCTACTTTTCAATCACGTGTGTCTCTGAGGGCCAATTTTTGAGTCAGTCCATGGGAACACACTGATCTTGTTCAGTTCATCATGCCCATAAAAAAATGAAGTCATTGGCTTAATTAAACCGTTAGGAGAAAAATGTATTTATTCATTGGCAAATGATGCAAACTCAATCTGGGATCTCTAAACAAATTAATATCTTGCTCTTTTATTCTACTCATAAGTTTTATGACCCATACCAGTTTCATGTATATTGTTCTCTTCACTTTAACTTGTTCTTATCCTATGGCTGTAGGATCTTGACCTTAGCGGTACAAAGACTGGCTGCCATCAGAAATGTGATGGTATTCGTGTGGACATTCGGTAGTACCTCCCGTCGCATCTCCTTCTGAAGATACACAGTAAAAAGACAGAAGCCCTGACACCAAAGAGCATACAGTTTACAAGAGACCGGAGGTACGCACAGAAAGCTCCGTCAGCACAGAGGAGTGATGCCTAAGCAACGTGGGTGCGCTGCTCGGGAAGTGCTGGAGGACGTGTATGAGTTAGATAAGCAAGAAGGGGCTGGGTGGGGGAGGGGTTTAAGGGAAAATTCATCCCTTGAAATAAGAATTTACCCAGTACTTATCATTGTTTTCAATCATTTGGCTTTTTCTGACTTCCGATATGTAGGATTTCAAACATATTTGATTCTAACCCAATTTATTTCTCAGCTTAAATTTATTTTGCAATATCCGGTCTGGGGTAGTCACCTGTCCTAGTTTCTATGTGATGCAAGCACTTGCAGAACCCTGAGGTAGAAGATCCTTGGCTGTTTTAGTCAACCTCCCTGGATCCCACAGTTTCTTCCAGGAAACTGGTCACCCATGGGTTTAGTCACAGGTGTTCTCCCTGTGGAATAGGACATAAGGGTTGGAGGTGTAAGTACTAAGATGGAATGAATGTTTTGGGGGTGTACTGTGTAGTAAAAGAAAACAGGAAGACTTTCTTTCCAATGAGTCCATGTTACTCAGGAGGAAAAAGCAGACTTGCCTACGTGCAGCCAGCCGGAGTCCACCTCCACGCTCCTTCCACTGCTTCTCAGGCCCCTGGCTGTCCTCTCAGGATTCAGAGCAGTGGTTCTCAACCTGGGGCCATTGTGTCCCCCAGGGCACATTTAGAAACGTCTAGAGACAATTTTGATTGTTGCAACTTAGAGGAGCTGCTGCTGGGATCTGGGTGGTGTAGAGGTCACCCAGCTGTTAAACATCCCCCAGTGCCCAGGAAGAGCCCCCACAAGGAACTGTTCCCTCTGAGACTTCAACAGCGCTGAGACCTAGAAAAGTTGGGTAGGGGGTACCCAACCTTCCTTTGCCAATTTTATTTCTTTTACTGAAATTACAAGTAGTCATTAAAACACTTAAAAAAAAGACCTTTTTTCCAGTGTGACACTGAGGGGGTTCGGGGGGAGGTGGGCAGGGAGGAAGTCCCAGCTGGCCTTGGGACATGTGATCTCCTGTCTGTCTTCCCAAACCTTCTGCCCTTCCCCAAAGCCCCCCAGTCAAATGGTTTGGTACAAAAACAAACAAACAAAAAAACACCAGGAAAATTTAGGGCATAAATGTTGGGAAGCTATCGCACTCTATTTGGAGTATAATAAAAGCCTCTTAATCAACTTCTCCCTGCCATTTACCGACTTCTCCGTAAAACTTACAGATGGATCCCACAGCACGCTCAATGCGCTTGATTTTCTCTAGTATCTTCCACCGTTTCTGCACACTGGCTTATGCTAGATGTAATTATATAACTTGAACACTTAAACCAAAGAGATGTGGTGAAAGGAAAGCCGGAGATAGGAATTTGTGCTATCTTGCCCTGCCCGAACACTCACACATTTTTCAGAGCTCATTGGTTTACCTCTCCTTGTCCTTTGTCCTAACTCCTGACCCCGCAGGTACCACCGGGTTCTGCTGGAAGGCTGTCATGTTACCTGGATTCCACCTTCTTCTCTGTACAACAGCCACAGTTTTCGATCTCTTGTTAATACAGAATGGGCTTATTAGTGAAATGAGCCAGTTGGTGAAAGACAAATACCATGTGATCTCACTAATAAGAGGAGCCTAATGAACAAAATAAACTAGTGAGCAAAACAGAACCAGAGGCATGGAAACATGGAACAGACTGACAGCTGTGAGAGGGGAGGAGAAGCGGGAATTGACTGAAAGAAGGTGAAGGGACTGGTCACAGATCGTGTGTGACGGACCCATGGACACGGACAACAGTGTGGTGACTGTGGCAGTGGGGGCACAGGTTGGGAGGAGGGGGGCAAAGGAAGAAAGTGACAACTGTAAAAGCATGAACAATAAACTATTAAAAAAAGAAAATATTAAGGATAATTGATAAGTTCATTATCTTAATTGTGGTGATAATTTCAAGGGTCAATGTATTTGTCAAAATTAATCGAATGCTTTAAATGTGTGCAGTTTATAATCTATCAAAGTATATCTTAAAAAGCTATAATTTTAAAGATAAAAAAAAAAAAGAATCCCCTTAGATGAGTTCCCTTCTCCTGAATGAGGATGGGGAAGAGAGAGTCTGGAAAACTGTACACTAGGTATGACTCACTGAGGAAAAATCGCAAGAAGAGCAACTTTTAAAATTTCTTTATTTATAGACATTTCAGAACCATTTAGATCAACAACAATTTTTTTAGACATAACATACCATGTTTATCTTGAGGTACACATTGGGCCCATTAGATAACGCTCTGGAAAATAATGCAACTGTTAACTGGTAGTTAACAACTTCAGTTTTCCAAGCCATGAAAGAGTAAAAGGTTATAAAATTCTTTGAAGAGAATATATCATTTCCATTTACGTTAAGGAAAATGCCGCCATCTTTAATGGAGTTCAATTTTTAGGCTTAGCTTAAAGAGCATTTTAAATGGAACTTAACATGAAAGTGGGAGAAGGGGTTCATAGCTAAGAAATCATCTGAGCCCTACTACGTGAGATTGTAAACAAAGGAAATCTGTAATCTGATCAGCTCATTACAAAAATCATAGCCTAAAAATTAGAGCAGCAAAATTACAGAAGATAGTTCTATATAGTTTTAACTGAAATCACGTTTACCTCCGGCTTCCACAATTAGACAAATGTTAAAACACCAAATTTTAAAGACTCAACGATGCGATTTGACAAGTGGCCACAGAAACTCCACAATACTACAGCCCCGCACCAGAGAAGTCCTGCTCCCCACCTTCCCACTCCGGCATTCCACTCCCATTGCCCTAGCAGCCTGGGGCACTGATTGGAGTAGAGAAGCAGTGGGAACTGATACAGTGGATGTAGTTCTGAGAGTCTCATGTGCCCAACATCAGAACTAACTTTTCTGGTGGACAAAGTTAAAATTTTCTTTGACTAGTTTACGAGGTTCTTTGGAGAACTGTTTTGTTTTCCAGTTTGTTATTCAAAATGTTAATCTTATACTCTTGAGGCACGATGACTATGACTTGTTAAACATAGTGTTTGGAAAATGAAGGACCCTCTATCCATCCACACTTACCCCCGAACTTCTTGAGGAGCTACATGGATGCCGTGCAGGTGGTTCTGGAATGTGAACAAAGGGTGTTTATGGATGTGTCTGAGAACAGCTGGAATGGACTGTCATAATATTTTCCCATAAGGTTGTTGTTTTATTTCCACGAGACAAGAATAAACACTGCAATGGAGTCGAAGGGGCAGCTTGCTGCAACTTCATAAACTTAAATGGTATATGTGGGTTGAAAGAATATAAACGTAAATTTCACAGTTCATAAAGCTGAGCAGCTCAACTTCAAGGAGAGAGGCAGTGCAGGCGTTGGCAAGATTCTGAAAAGGAGTTGATGTGTGTTTGAGTTCTCCCCCGCAACCTGAGCCAGGCCCACATTTTACATTTCAGTTGCTTGGTTTGGTTTTCTGCTGATTTTCTTTTCTGATGGGGCCATGATGATTTTAGCCATGAATTTAAGGATCCCTAAAAGGGTCCTGTGTAGACAGACCCTTTCTCCCAAGTGCTGTGGTCACTGCACTGTCTATAGGGAACCGACTAGATGTCCTTGGTCTTGACCTGGTTGGTTGGAAAAAAATTCTGCTTGTGGGGAATACCTATACTTCACTATTCACTACAAAAACCACAGCTGTCAGAAGGGAGAGGCTGCTTCCTTCCTACCCCTGCTCTGATTTCTCGTCTACATTCTCTCCGGCTAAGCATGCCTTCGTTAGCCAGGGTCCAAGGTCCCCTATGGACACGTTCAGTTCAGGAACAGCAATTACATTTGTCTGTGGCTTCAGAGATGCTGGAGAAATTTATTACAGTTAAAAAAATCTCAAATCAGTCAAAGAGAAGGCTAGCCAGTGGGAGTCAGAGTTGCTTTCTGCCTCCAACATATTCCAAGTTGTCAGTGTCTTGTGGTATTGTATTTGTTTTATATCCCTTTAATAGAGGCCATATTTCTTCCATCTGTGGGTTCTTTAAAGACAGGACACACTTAATTCTCCATACCTCCAACTGCCCAGAGGGTTTCATGTCCTTCCCCACACATTCATGCTCTCGGCAACTGCGATTTGTAATGTAAATATTATGACTTCCAAGAGGGCAGGAGCTGTGTCCTTGGTCAGCGTTGCTGAGCCACGCCAGCCTAGTGCCGGGCACAGGGAAGAGCTTGATGGATTTGGAACACACGAATCAAAGGCCAGAGTCCCTGCCTTGCCCTCAAGGACTCTCTATGTTGCCATCAACACAAACTCAACATAAATATGACAAGACAAAAATAAACAGAAACTATTTTGGGTAAAGTTTTTGCAAAAAAAGATAAAAGCATCAGTTGTTTATGTGGGGTGCCCCTTGTAGTAAACCCAAACTCAGCGCTTTCCTCCTGCCTGAACTTGTGTCCAAGGGCTACATGTGTAAAAAATGAATTTGGCAAGAGTTTGCCCCCCCGCAAAATGCAGCTTCTCCATGGCATCCTGTCTTTTTATTTTAAAGGGAAAATTCTGAGAGGTTAGCATCACTAAGGAAGTTGCCCCTCAGAGAGGATGCTCGCTCAACATGAGAGTAGCTGAGAGGCCTCCTGCCCTGTGAGTGCGCTATGGAAAACGTCTACGTATATTTTTAGAAAAGACATTTAAGATGGAAAACAAAGAGGTATCAATTCATCTCAGTTCTAAACCATGAGATAGATTACAAATATCTTGAACACCAAGAAATAAAGCCGTATTGCACAGGTATGCAAAATTAAATGGGTGGGTCTGCCTTTACATTTTTTATTTATTTTGGTGAACAGGAAGAGTGGATAATGAGATGTAAGCGCATCCTGCAAGCCACACTGACACCTCAGTCACAGACTGTCCCTACATCCGGAATCTGGGGACATTCTCCAGGGCTAATATGGTGACAGCTTGCTTGGGGAACTAAAACTTTGCTCAGATATATATTACTGCAAAAAGTCTAAAATGATGGCGAGGCCATTATATTTTGGAATATTTAATCAATTTGGCGAAATTTGACAGAATCATGTTCTGAAATTCTTAAGTATGGTAGTAGTGTATTTTCTTTGGAAGGGAGGAACGAAGAGGTTTATGCACTAAACAAATACTCTTAGCAATACTTTAAAAAATGTCTCAACAGATGTGGCCCATATAGTAACAGAAGATGGTTGTGTGATATCTGAGAGCACCTAACACACTTGGAGAAATCTGTTCAGACCTCACTTCAGAAATCAGGAGAATAAGATGCTTAAACCTGGGAAGAACTGTCACTGGACAGAAACTGTCATTTCCCCAGACACAGGCATGGGAGTATTATATGTCAAACCCAGCCCCACATGGGCTTAAAATCAAATTTAATTCTTCCATATAGACTCTCTACTGATTCCTTCCAAGGTTTTAGTGATGAAGCTCTAATGAGTCTGAGCTTCAAGGGGCAGGGTTCTGAGAACCTTTGGGTCATTCCGTCCACTCTTCCTAAGAGTCAGCTTAGTTAACAGCCCCACACCTCAGTGGGTATTGGGAAATGAACAGGCATTATCTAAAATAGCAGACTCAAATGATGTTTACAACATATACATTTGTACCGTGTACACATACATGTATGGTTCTTTTCTGTGTTTTTCTTCTGCTCAGGAAAGTTAGCAGCAGTTACAGATCATTGCTGTGGCCATGGTTTGCTCGGTCTCTAAGGAAGTCATTTATCTTCTGTCAACACGTGACTTTTGGAAAATGCCTTTTGATGAAAAGATCCCCACCAAGCATATAACATTAAAGTGTCATCACTAACATTGTCAGGCACAAGAGTAAAACAATTAGCATTGAGTAATCCAAACAACAGAGCACAGAATAGAGTTAATTGTCTAAAGTCGATTCCCCCAAAGGAAGGAATTATTGTTCAAAAGTGTGTGTGTGTGTGTGTGTTTAAGATTCTTATGTCTTTCAGCTTTGGCTATTTTGTAATAAATATCATACCTTCTTGCACAGGCCTACTGGGTGAGAATTACTTCTCTGAACGTGCCTTTTGTTTAGCAGCTGTTGAGTGTTGAGTGGTGTACAAGGCACACCTCTAGGTGTTCTGTACAGCATTTTTATTGACGTACAAAATAGCCTGTTCACCATTCAAAAGCGGAATCTGTATAGTAAGAGTTTCTCTTATCCCTATTTACAGAGAAGGTTTTTAGTGCAAAAAACATGAAATCGTGTCCCAGCCCACCCCTTCTAGCACACACATGTATCAGTTTTGTTCAATGCTAGCTGGGGTTATTTGTCTATATTTTGGGCCTCCAGCCGTTAATGAATTGCATGATTTTCTTCACCTGCAGTTTGCTTAATTTGAAATCCTCTGAGAGGATTTCTTCTGTTAGTTGAACAAGCAAATTCCCATCAATCTTTTCAGTAACGAAGAACGATATGACATCCTCAGACAAACCAATAAACCGTAAGGACTTGGACACTTCTTCTATTGACAGCCCTGAGAGGTCGGCGGGCGGCTGCCATGGGGAGCCGTCGCCGCAGGACCTGGGGGCCAGCTGGAGGTGGAGCGGGGATGAGAAGGGGTAAGAGACCGAGAAGATGTCCTGCATGCCCTTTTTAACAAAATACTGGTCCTCCGAGAGGTCCGGTGACCCAGACTTGGGGTCTTCCTCAGCACCATCGATTTTCAGAGGCAAAGGGGAAGTTCCGGAGGAGGCTTTCTCTTCCACTGGTTTGGGGGCCCTGGGCGGCAAGGCAGGGCACGAGATACTCTGCTTTGTTGTGCCGGCTGTGAGAGTTTTCCGATCTGTGCTCTCCAGACAGTAGCTTGCTGACTTGGGACAACCGGAGACGCTGCTACTGGGCTCTGCAGGGGCTGAGCTGGTGGGGCAGGCCGAGGACTCAGGGCCTTCAAAATCAAAAGGTGCCGGGCAGTTTCTCTTTGGTGTGCCTGGGGTCTTCTGCCGAGGGTAACTGTAACTCCGGCTTGGATCCAGCAGGAAGTCGCTCCTGGTCTGGCTCTCCGCTGCTCCCGAGTAATGGTTAGGCCAAGAGAGGCGGGAGGAGAGCGCGTCGGCAGAAGGACTTCCCGAGGGGGACTTCAGGTCCACAGAATCGGCTTTCCCTCGGTTGCACGGATAGCAGGAAACAGGAGCACTTTCAGAAGGGCTGGTGTCGCTCTTAGTGACGCTGCTTCAAAGTAAGGAGAGAAAGAGAGATTAGTTAAAAAAAAAAGCCCAATCCCAATACTTTCTTTCTCCCATAGACCTTACTTCTGATTAGAAAAATGTAGTTAGAAAAATATATATTTCTTTAGCATGAATTCAGTAAAGTACCTGCTAACCTCATTGAATTTTTAAAGACAGAATATTTAAATTAGTAAAAATACTGGTAATTATGGATATAAACATAATGATTTAAAATGCTACAGTGGAGATAGCAAATATATAACTTTTTTTAACTAGCAATAAAATCATTGTTCGTGGATGTCTAGATCTTTATGACAAGAAAAATTGTTATGCCATGTTTGGGCATATTATCAACAGGCACTGTGATTGATTAGTGATGTCTGCAGGGGGCGAGGGTGGGGTGCCAAGGCAGTCTAGGGTGCCTCATGCTTGCCACCCTTGTACTAGGGATATGACTACATCACCACCACCCATGACTCTATTTCCATCCAAAAGCCTGAGGGAGGAGGGGATGCTTCAAATAAAATGCTTATACTTGTCTTAGTTTCTGTGCAATGAGTCATATTAGCATAAAGATTTAAATGTATGGAAAACAAAAAATACCTGCAAAGATGAGCTACTTAAAACTGTACAGATCAGCAGTGGAGTCATGCGAGTGCATTCAGCTCTGGGGCCCTAGCTTAAGAGTGACAGTGAGGCCAGAGTGTGCTCAGGGGTGGGTGACCAGACGCCCAGGGAAACTGCTACCAGAACTGAGAAGACGTACATCCTAGCTGAGTTTACGTTTCCACGGGGCTGACAAAGAGAGGTAAGGTGGACCTGTATTTGCTTTTCTAGACATGAGAAACACTTGGAAATTACATGGAAATAGATTTCAGCTCGATGTGATGAAAGATTTTGGGGAAAAAAAAAGTGAACAGCACTTGCCAACAATGAAATGAGCTGCACTGCAAAAGAATGAGCTCCCAGCACCGGAAGGATCCAGACTGAAGTGAATGACTGCCTGACCACGATGGTCAAGAAGGGATTCCTGTCCTGGGTGCAAATTCCAAGGAGAGAGGGAGCCAAAGGTCCCTTTCAATGCTAAGTCCTGGGTGAAGGTGCCGTCTGCCTGTGTTGAAGTCCAAGTAGAAGGAACTCTGCGCTGGTGTGTTAGAGCTGAGAGTGGCCTGTGGGTCGCTTCTAAGAGAATCCAGTTGGCCTGTATCCCTGAACTTCTCACAGACTCTGAGATCTTTTCTTCCTAGGAGACTGGCTCTTTCACCCTAGCTTAAACCCAACGTGCTGTCCCAGGAAACGTTTTTAAGACCATACAGAACATTTCCTCTCCCACCACCTGTCTCAGTGACAGCTACCTCGACACAGCTCTCAAGCCCCTGTGACCTGGTCGATGTGCAGAGTCCTGTGGAAGAGGCCCCTGGCGTGAAGACTTACATGTCGTGCAGCCCTGAAGAATAGTAGGACAAGGTGGGGCTGGGAGAGCGAGTCTGCTGCCGCGCTGGCTTGACTGAGCGAGGAGGGATGGAGGGACTGGTGGACAAAGGCTTTGTGCTCCGGGGCGGAACAGGTGGGGCGTTCAGGAGCCGGCACTCTTCCCTGACCTGGCGCAGAAAAGAACACTCTGGGTTAGCAACAGACCGACAAGGCCACGGGCCGGCTCCGCCCTGCAGGGAGGGCCAAGCCACTGCTCCCCAACTGTAACAGCAGGGCTGTGGGGACCGAGAGACAGGACCAGGGCAAACAAGAGTGAAGGGACACACAGCAGCTGCTGGAGGTAAAACCGACACCCTCCATGCCCTTGCTGAGACGGAATGGTTTTAAAAGACACTGCGTGGCAAGTGCCAGCTGCTGTAGAAATTCAGCAAGTTGTGTGAAATACAGCAAGTGAAAGAGGTAGTGTCAGGTGAGCACGTATAAACCAAGAGTATTAAGAAAATAAGGGCATAAGGAAATCATGATCTTAACAGAGGATTCAATTCTCCTATTCAGTTGTTTATTCACTCTTCAGACTGAATTCAGTTTGATGTAAACCTTTGAGCACAGTGGGCCTTCTCCAGGGTCAAAGCTCTTTCTGAAGTGACACTCATGGCTTCTCACGTGTTCATGGGGACCTTGTTACCGTGAATTTATGGGAACCTTGTTAACGGGTAGATTCTGATTCAGGGGGCCATGGGAGGGGCCTAAGACTCTGCATTTTTAATAAGCTCTCCGGAGATGCCATGCTGCCGGACCATGGACACTCCAAGAAACAAGGCTGCACCTGGAGTAATAAGGCAGCTCTCTAAATCCCCCAAACAGTGCTTTTCATCACACCACCAACTGTCGTCTTCCCTTCGTCTTCACATGGAGAGGATCTAGGTGACCTGCCATGTCCTTGGCTTCTGCGAACTGCCTGCATTCACTGCGGGCATTCAGCTTATGACGCTTTTTAATGAAGTGGAAGTTTTTATGTACTTCTCTGTGTTGGACAGCAGGGGGCAGTTTATACCTGGATCTGCTAGATTACCCTAAAAGACACAGTTTGTAAAAATAGAGCCAACTGTGACTGTCAGAAATACCGTTGTCTGCTGTTCAGCTGTGTCCCCACCAATTTCTTCACCTTGGCCTTCACTTCGTTTCTGTCCCAGAAGCTCTGGGGTAACAGAGACAATGAAACAGCCAGCTCCTGTTAGATTGGGTATTGAGTTTGCTTAAGACCAAATGAAATGAGTTCATGTTGTATTGCACCTTCTACCTACCACCTACACTGCACACCGGGGCTCTAACTGGCCTCCCAGGCCTGAACCATGTGCCAGATGGGAAATCAGATGGGAAGAAAAGTCACGTGTCCATGGTGACCCGGAAAACCTCAATTCTAAGTGAAATGGAAGCAATTAAAAAAAAATCTGGTTCGCTGGATTTCTTCCTGGGGCTGGGGGTCCCTGCTCACACCTGGCGGACCTGGTGCCCTGCTTGTTGGGACCCACTGGTCACAGTTTTTTTCATCGGGAGAGCTCCTTAGGCTAAAATATAATATTCAGAGACGCAGAGTTTCTTCTTTTGGGTTTTCCCCTTTTGAGCTTTCAAAAAGGGTGTGGTGGTGGGTGACTGCAGAAAGAAAACCAGGGGGGAAAAGAGGTTTGGATGAAGAAGAGAGAGGGTCGCTCAGCTGGCTCTTGTACCACTTTGGGGTCTTCTCAAGAAGATGAGAATCCACTAGGACATCAGAAAGCTCTGGCTGGGTCATCCCCTCCCCTGGCTTGTGGGAATACATACTGGCTACAAATAAGTAACCAATATACTGTGTCGCCTTGTTTCTGCCTCCTTACCAGTGAACTGTAAAGTAACCAGTTATGTTTCTTTTCTTGCTTAGGGAATGTCTGCAGAATCTAGGATAGATGGGTGTAACTTTATTACAGATGTTGGTTGCATTTATGCTTACAGTATTAGTTATTATGAAAAATGAGAAGATGAGAAGCCTGTCAGCTAACTTTTTCATTTTAAAAATAAACATGGAGTTATTTCTCAACGTTGGGTTAAAGAGAAACATGGGAAAAAACATGGTGAATGCTGAATCTGATTTAGAATTTCCTAAAGTTTGGAATTAGTCATTAAGTACGACACTTCATTAGAGACCGCTTACCTAGATGCCAATTTTAATATGCTGAGATGTCAATTACCATATGCATTTTAATTTAAAGTAATCAGCTGACCTAGGTCTCAGAACACACAAAAGCCAGTTGTAGTTGAATCTGACCTATGAGAAATCCTCTCTTTCTATTCTTAAAACCCACCCCCGGAGCATTCAAGGTCACTTAGACCTGGTCCTGCCACCTCCTTCCATAAACTGGGCTTCCTAAAGAGCTTTCCAATAGGTTTCCCACATGAGAGGAGATGGAGGGAGGGGTTGTAGTGAAAAGAGGCATTTACTGGCCACAGGACTCTGTGAGGTGAGCTATGGTGCACTGGGAGTGTTTACAGCTAGACTCCAAACAGCACTGCAGATACAGAAAGCCTTTGGGTGGGTACACTCCTGCAAGGAGTTGAAGAATGAGAGAGTGTGTGTGAGAGCATGAGTGAATGTGTGTGATTCTTACTCTTGGGAGGAGGGACATGGCCGGCAAAGAGATAGTAATCGAAAGCCAGAGAGAGACTTTCTGCTGTTCTGATGATGAGGCAGTTCAGGTATAATCATGTGAGTTCAAAACGAAAGAACCAGGCTTATTTGAAACCCATTTTGGAGAAAAGGTAGTGAAGACAAAAAAAAATGAGTTTAACAGGGTCCCATCCACGACAAGAACTCAGATGTAGCTCTGTCAGAGCACTGAACGTGCTGCACCAGGCAGGGGCGTGAGGGTGGCCCCTGGACCCTGCAGACACATCTCCCTGGGCTACTTCCAATGTGCTGCTGCGCATGCGGTCCCTCCAGTGAAGTCACACTTCACTGCATTTTATGGGAAACAGGATATGTTTGGTGGGATGCATATATCTTGGGATTCAGAAGTTATAAATCATGAGGGTTTACCGTACCATCTTACTTCCTCTTACATCTTATAGCAGTAAACATTCTACCTTCTCTTGCTCCTTGATTTGCTCAATGTGGGACTTTATACCCAAGAAAAATGTAGCTGTGCTTGAAATAAATTTTATCTTACAACAAAAGGCAATTTACAAGACTGGATGGCCAATCACCCATTTCCAGTTTCCTCTCATACTCAATTTCACATTCAAGTGCTGTATTTTCAGCCCATTCCTTCTAAAGGTCTCAGCCTGTGGCCTTCATCATGTTGCTCCCCATTGCCAGTGGCCCCTCTGATAACTGGAAAAGGTCCAGCCTGTCCAGCCTTCCACTGGGGCCCCCTGCCGTCTTTCTAGCTCTTTCTTCTAGCTAGAAGAAATGACTGCACCTTACTCACCTTTCTAGTTACTCCCCCCACTACTCTATATTAACACACAGGTCCGCCCAACGTGGTGGATTCAGTGTTACCTAAACAGCTTGTGTTTCGCTGCTACCCACTGTTTTAATTCTCACGGCCCATCCCCACTGAAATGCCAGTTCCGAAGTCCCAGCCCCAGCCACTACAGGCTCAGACAGGGACCATCACAACTGTGGACTCCGCTAACACAGTCCACTCACTTACGTTCCATCTATATTCAATTAGCCTGAAAATGAAAACAGTGGGGACTGTCACTGTTATTGCTGCCCTGTGGATGGCAGAGTTTGGGAACTTTTCACCTCTGGCATGAATATGTCACACAGAAAGCTAGGCAGACATTAACAGATGCTACTCCCCTGCCCCCCCAAAAAGGGCGTTTTTATTTTTAAATATACACCATAAGAATGCCATTTATATCTTTGTGTGGAACTGGTTATTGATACGTCATTTGGATGGGTGTTATTTTTTTGTCCTCACAGCAGTGTCATTTTAGGGGAAAACGGTGCCAGCAGCCCTGGCGCATACGACCGCCAGCGTCCACTCCACCGTCAGTGCCACCACTGACTCAGCATTACAGTGAAAATGACAGTGATGATGTCATGAACTGGCAGACGTGGCTTTCTTCGTCAGCAACCCCAGAGCAATTAATTAATATTCTAAGATGAGGATGTAACAGAACCCACGTGCCTGGGGGACGAGAGCGCCTCTCTCCACGGCCAACGCGGCATTTGAGGCTGCGCTCCAGCTGGAGTCCGGGGAGGGGGAGGTGTACGGAGTAGCAGGAACAAACCTCCACCAATCCTGCTGCTACGCAGGGGGCAGGTGTTCTGTTTTAGGGCAGGTGCTACTATGCATTGCAGGTTCTGGGTGACCTCCGCCTGGGTGTTTGCAGAGGGTCTCCGGGCTCCCCAGTTCCGACAGGGTCAGTGAGCACAGCATGGGCTCAGGAGGCAGCAGGGAGCCTCTGGTCTAGAGCTGGTCTCTCCAGCCACTGCACTCTCAGCACAAGTCTCTCCTCCTTTCTCCTTCACACGATGTCTTTCCCTTTTCTAAAACACTCAGTAATTCAATTCTCATCACACAGAAGATCCCACTCTCCGGGATTAAAACAACTGTCCTTGTTTTTCATGCAGCAGTTTGCTAACTCAGGGCTAAACAGAAAGCTAATTTATTGAAAAATGATGAGTTCTGCTCTTTCTAGATCTGCAATTTTTCTTAAGTCTATGAGGCATACAGGGTGGGGGAAAAGTAGGTTTGCAGTTGTTCGTATGGAAAAGAATACGATAATTAATCAGCAGTACTGTAAGAATAAACTCTGTGTTTCACACACTCCCAGCTGTAAACCCACTTTTGCCCCACCCTGTGTTCTCAGGGGGGCGTATTCAGGAGACTGCCCCCTAACACAGTGATGTAATCTAACGGTGGGGTTTGAAGTGCGCTATGACAGGCGTCTGTCCTGGGGGCTCCCAGCCAGGGTCGCAGTGACCATGCACCTCCACCACCCCTAAGTTCTGATGGGCACGGCCGTCCCTTTCCCTTTTCCTACCTGCTACCTTCATTCCATTTTTGCTACTGGTTTGTTGAAGTACTCGTGGTGTGCCTGTCCTATGCTTGTTGAGTCAGTGTTGAGTATACAGAAAGGAGCAACTCGTGGAATTGTTTGGAAGGGAGGGAGGGGAACACATACATAATTGAGATACGAACTGGCTGTGCAGTAATAGAAGCAGGAGCAAGGGTTAGCAGGGGCACCATGAATTTATTCAAGGTGTCAGAAGAAGGACAAATTCATTGGAAGTTTTACTGAGAAAGTCTTGCGGAAGAGGGAATTACGGGTATCAAAGGTACAAGAGGCCTGAAAAAAACCACCAGGTACTCTAGCCTTAGATGACCACTTAAATGCTGGTGCCATTTATCAGAAACTTAGAAGGAAGAACAGGGCTTGGGAGAAGGCAAGGAATTTAGTTTTGAAATTACTGAGCTGGCACCAGATGTTCTGCTGATAGAATATGGAGTCGTGAAGGCACTGAGCTCTCACAGGAGAACCAAAGAAGGCCAAGGAGGAGAGGCAGGTGAGGAGACAAGGAAGGAGAAACACAAGTGACCACACCTTACCCCTCACAGAGAAGAACTGTTCTTAGAGGGTGTCATAGACGCCAGGGGTGGGGTGAGGACGGCAGGAGACAGAGTAAAGGTTAAAGGATACCAGGAAGTCTGGAGAGGTCTGGAAGTTATGTAACAGTTAGCAGGTCACTGCAGTTCTGAGCAAGTGATGCTTGCATCAAGGGAGGGGAACAGAAGCCAGATTCTAGTGAGTCAAAGGTAGAACAGGAGGTGAGGGCAGAGTTAGTGAGCACAGACCACTTTTTTCAGGAATACTAGCTGGCAAGTAAGGCAGAGCTAGGCACTGGAAAGGGATGGCAGTTTTTCTTCTTTTTGCCTTGGGGGAAGCCAGAAAGATGTTCCTGGGTTTATGCTGTGCATGCACACATGCAACCTGGTTGAGTGCACGCAGACTCCTGGGCCTGCGCTCTCTTTTCATGGAAGGCAGAAAGGGAGCACACATGTTGTGACCGCTCCCTGCCTTTGCCGCACCATCACAGGCCATGTAAAGCCAGAAAAGTAACGGCAGTTTATTATCTAACAGGTAAAGCAAAGATGGAACACATCCAGTGGAATAAGTGACTTTGGGAAGCTTTCTATTTCCAAGTGGAGGTGGCCAGCAAAGTCAAAACCTGACTCCAGTCTGTGGTCAAATGAAATGTATCACTGAATAGGACTATTTTCTTTATTTTCAGAATACTGTCCAGAAAGCTTAACTTGATGGCCTACCACCTGGAACAGGCAGTTAGCTTCCCTTTCCCCTCTTCCCTTTATACATCTCTAGCTCTTTTTAGCTGGGAGGGAACTGAGCACACACACAGGGTAAAGGACCAATAATGTGTGACCATCGGAAGACTAGGTCTTCTTACTAAACAGCCATATGTTAAAAATAATGCACGAGAACCTGTTAAAAGCACAAAGCTCATTGTCACATGATTGGAAAACAGAATTAGTTACATGCAGATGTTCAGAGGACAAAAAATTGAACATTACATACAATTACATGCAATACCATTGGAGTATGTTATACACATTACCGATGAAATAATTTCTTTCCTTTGTGACATCTGTGGCATTAACTTTCTCTGCTCTTCCTAGGGATCAAAAGAATACACGAAACAAAACACACACACGGCGTTTATGAAACAGCATAGTGTGGGAATGGGGCCTTTTTGGTATGACAGTGTTTCTTGGAAAGTCTTTGTTTCTGGGAACTTCCTATTCGTCTTCTAGGGAAGACATGACACTTTCACACCCCTTCACTAACTGAGCCTGGGAGACAGCTTAAGCAAAGTAAGTGGTATACTTACTATGACATGTTTTGTGCTTTAACTATCTTTTAAAACAAAAGTCCATTTCATAGCAGTGGTCACCCCACTTCTAAATCAAAGGCAATGGATGTGGAGACACCTGTTGAGAAGGCCACACACTGCCTGTCTGTCAAGCCAAGCACCACTCACCCGTGGGTGAAAGCCTCCTGTCTCAAAGGACGGTGGGCTGTCACTGAGGAGACTCGGGAATGCTTAGGGAGAGGAAGGGTCATTTTTGCTTCTATGCAAAAACAATTCAGGAAACACATACACTACACAAGAGCTTGATCGAAACTTGGACTCACCTTTATGGTGAGTTTTCTTTTCTAAAAAGCCAACTCCAGGATAATGCCGGCAATCTAAAGAAAGGAGTTTTGTAACCATGCTCCCTTGAACTTTGTAACTTTGCCTTCGCTGCGTGCCCTCTGCCCTGTATTCTACATTTCTTCCCACACTCTCTCTCCCAGATAACAAAATCATTACAGCCTTAAGAAATCTTATTTATAAAGAGGCTTTTATACAAAGAGTTCATAACCCTGTCATGTACCCATCAGCGATATTTTCAGCCAAACAGAAATTAAAGTTTTATAATGACAAAATGGCAATAAACGAGCCTCTATTTGATGAATGACACAAGGGCAGATGTGATTTACAGTCGCAATCCTGATTCTCAGATGCATGCGTTTCTTGTTCCAACTCCCTACACTGATGACAAGGACCTAGGACAGACCTATGTCTGAAATGGCCTCCAATTTGCAAGCCTCCGGGGAGGGCGGCAGAGGGGGTGCAGGAGGCCGCTCTCTGGGAGGCAGAGGGCAAGCGGTTCTGAAAGAACACTTGTTTGAACTCCAGGGTGCTTCCGTGGGCTCCCAGAAGGAACGGTGTCATTGGGGCAGAGAAGAAAAAGATCTTTTCTGAGCAAGGAGTGTGATCATATATTATACGTATATTTAAATGGTTTAAATATTACATGTTTAAATAACAATGGTTTAAATAACCCTTGTATTAATGGGATTTTATGCAAATGTTCTCTGGGAGCACAGATTTAAGACAAAAGCTATCCCAAAGAATATTATAATTACTTTATTAACATTGTGATCATTGAGATTTTTCATGGGCACAGGAGAAAAAAAATTTCTTGGCCTAGAAGGTTTCATTTAAAAACAAATAACCTGAAGGCAATTAGTTTCAAAATTACTAAAACACAATAATAATTTAGTCCTTATTTTAATTAACAAGTGGGAACGTAGGTATATGGCTTGCTCTCAGAGTACGCCTCAAAAGTTGTAATTAAAATTAATTAAATGTCAAATGCCTTAGGAGACCTCATTAATTAGTGAAATCCTGAGTGAATCCTTTGGTAGGGTAAGTATTTTGAAAAGTAAATAATCACTTCCAGATTAATATTATTAGTATCAAAACTTTACTATTAATATATCAAATTTATTTTAAAAAATCTGCCTTTAATGCATTTTCTAATATTAACATTTGACAGAGGAAAAAAACCCAAAGACAAAATAAAATAAAAATTCAGGGTGGGACCAGTTCTCATAGTCACTCTCCTCAGTTAATAAAGAAACATGTTTATAGCTTGTTTTTTAAACCTTGTATAGTCAGTCACATGAGGCCCCAAACCCTGCAGGGTGGTCACACCCAGGGCCGCGGCCTCTGGCAGCACCGTGACCTGGCCCAGCCACGCTCAAGAAAGAGCCAGTCAAGGCTACTTCTCAGCTTTCGTACTTCTATACAGGTGTGCCTAGACACTTCCGACTCTGACATGTGTTTGCAGCCTTCAAGCCCCAGGTAGCATGTTTGCAGGCACTCTGGGTCTTCACAATCCCAATACTCCGTTAAACAACTACATGGGACTGGGGTCTGCAGGGTGCCCGGCATTTCTGGGGCTCCTCTTTCGGTTTGTCACGATGACAAACTTGGCTCCACAGGTAGGTAACTATGACATACCACCTAGCTTATCAAGCAGACATTTTTGTAATCAGCTGAAAAGAATGTTTTGTTATTTGCTGGATACCTGGCGAAATGAAACTAGCACGTGCACTTTTGGAATGCAGGGACAACTGGCCACTGCCTGGGCGCAGGGCCACTGATGGCCTGTCTGGGGAGGTAGATGCGCCTGCCCGTGCACCCGCCCTGTGAGCCTCTGCAACTCTTTGGAGAGGCTTTATAGCCTAGGTAGGAAAGGACAGAGGAAAAAAATTCCCCCCAAATCATTTCCTGTGTGACTCTAAATCAGATTCCATCTCATATTAAGTTACTGTTACTATCTGTTGAATGCTTACCAAGTGCCAGGGAGAAGTGCCAAGTACTTTGTACAATACAATAATGCAATGGAGTTATTATGCCTCCAGGAAATGACTCAGGGGGGTTAAATATTTTGCCCAAGGTTCAAAGTTACTAGGCAATAGAGCAAGGATTTGAATCCACGTGTGGTTCTTAGATGCCATGCTACACAGTTCTTTTTATTTATCGTATAGTTTGAGAGATCTCCCTGCTTCCAGTTCAGTGCCACTGAGGGGAGGGACCAGAACACTCCCAGGACGCCTGCTATCTCCTTTCATTTTCTCATCAACTGGACAGCCTATCTGAGGCAGATGCAATGACACCAACTCGCACCTGTACAGTTCAACCAAGCACTTGCTGGACAAGGTCCAGTCAATATGGCATGAAATTTACCCTTCAATTCTTGTTTTTCTCAAACACCAACAACACAGCATGCTCTGCTACAGGAAATTTATTTTCCATGGACTTCCAGCCTTATAACGATGAGCACATGCTACCAATCTATCCTGTAACTCAATCCCTGCACTGTGTTTCTCGTAGGCTTGAGGGTGGGGGCAGCCCTGTCCATCCCAAAGGTTAACACATTCTTCATGAATACTGTGGGAAAGGCTGGTTTAAACCAGTAGTTCACAACCCAGAGCTCCTTTTATGACTCTCAGGAATTGTTCTAATGGCAACAACTAACCCAGAGTAAAAATACTTGTTTTCCTGTTATTGAAGAAGATGGAGGACATGAATCTCTGGGTTCTGAGACGGGAGAGCCCACGCTGGACACTGCTGTGCACACAGTTTCAGCAGAGCTGTGGCCCTGTGGTTCGATAATCTGTAATTCACTGCATGGCCCAGAGCGGTCTGGAAGTCAAATGTTCTATTTATGGAATTTCGTGGAATATAAAGTCTTCCCATTATTGCTTTCCAAAATGGCACTTCTAAGGAGGGGGAAAAAAGAACAGCTCTAGCAGACTGTCACTCACAGAATTTAAGAGTGTGTCTGGGTTACTATTTTAGACATATTAGCCAATACTCAGAAAATTGAGATTATCCCTTGTGCAACAGAGGTCCACAAGGTTATGCAGTAGAGATGTGTTTAGAATAAATGTATGAAACAATAATGATAATCTACTTGAGACAGACTGTCTGTCTAGTCATTCTGATTTAAGGGCACTTTGCACAGTTAAAAAAAATGACAATGTCACCGTTTAGTGAGCTGGGCATGCTCCCTGATCTTGAGCTTGTCTGCAACAACTCTGAGGGACACGAGTGGCTGCTTCCCCTCTACACCCGGGACCAGGAACTGTTTACTTTTCCCTGGGACACTCCTGTTAGGAAGGGAACGACCTCTCATATATTCTGAAGAGGTAAGTAGCAATTTTGTTTTAAAAAAACATTATTAAATAATCTTTACAAAAATGCACAAGGATGAGAGCATAACTATAAAGAGCCATATCAAGTACAAAATATATTAAGGGGGCTAAACCTCTGAGGACCTCTGTTTGGCCTCACAACCTAGTGTTCTGCCCTAGAGTGTGGGTGGAAAGGCGCTGACCCAGAGGACGCCGGAACCACAGCACCCTGCGGGAAGCACAGTAAGCGTCATTGTTGAAGGGGAGAGATTTCATCTCACTTTTACAGACAGAGAAACAAAGACCGTCGACATTTGCTGCAGAGAGAGCACAGATAGGTCTTATACCTCAGCACACTGCAGCAGGAAGTGAAGAAGAGAGGCAGGAGGAGACGAACAGACTGACATGCCGGCACCGGGGCCAATGACCTCTAGATCCTGACTGGGTCACGGACTGTGGCCAATCAGAGTTCACTGGCCCATCGCCAGCTCTGCTTCCCTCCCTGTGAAAGACGTGCTTTCTCTGACTCTCTTCCATGGCTCCAGAACCTTCTATTCCTAAAGACTGGGTCGGGGTTGTCCCCTTCCCAGATTTGGTCACACCAGAAAGCTGACAACCATCCTTAATGATCAGGTGGAATAGCTGCTGGACACGTGGCACGTCTCTCCCCTAGGAGGTACTCCACTGTAACTATCCAAAGACTTTTACTTAATTCTGTAGGAGCACTCGAATTTATGCCCCATTAAAGTTCTCTTGCAAATTACAAGCTGAAGCCACATCTAACAATTATGACGTCCTTTGGATCCCACACACATCCTAAAGATGGAAAATTCATTTCATGGTCGAGAAACAATAAAAAAATGACTTCATTTCAAATGTCTAATTTTTTAAAGTAAATTAAATGATTTCAGGTGTTTATAAAAACTGTTATGATTACAGCATTCTATAGACGCTGGGCATGCTCTGAAAAGATTCTCTTCACCAGAAATCACAGCTTACATTGGAGGCCCAAACCTTTTCTTTTCCTGTAAGATTTGCTTCTAGTTTCAAATGTAACATTTTTTCTTTTAGTATCAAGGTCAAGATAGGGCCTCAATATTTATGGTCTTACTCATCTTATATACCACAGTGGGGGGAAAAACGGGTTTCCTACCTTTAGACTTGGCTACATAAAGGACTCTGGGTGTGACCATTATGTGTGACTCAAGCAATCAGTCAGCAAACATGAGTCCTGACTACGTGCCAAGAGGGGCCAAAGTTCCGTGGGAGCAGCTCTAAGCTTCAACTGACATCCAATATATCGCTGAGTGGACACATACCTAAAATCGCCTAAACTACTTGCCGGCAAGAGTGTCTTTTACTTTTTAGCTGTTTTTTGGGAATATCCTCTGACATGAATAAAAGGACCGAGGACGCTAACCCCACCAAGACTAAGCCCAAATATTCTACAACCCCTACTGGGTGTGGGGATCTCTGAGCTTGTGCTTCAGGACCCTGGGAGATCCTATAAGGAGCAAGAGAAAATCCAGATCTGCAGTCTCTGGGGAGTTCTGATGTCCTGGAACAAGCAGACAGAAGTGGGTCCTCTCTCAGGAAACTGCAGCAGTGAGGGCGCTGCATGGACAGCTGAGCGTGACACCTGGCACAAAGTGTGGCCTGAGGTTCGGGGCTGTCCACAGCCTGGCTCCGGCCTCTCAGCCACCACCACCCTGCACACACCCTGTCCAGCCTTATTCCACTGGCCCAACAACACTTCCTGTTTTTCCTCACCTGTCTCAGCTTCCACACCTTTGCTCATGCTATTCTGGAATGTCCTTCTTTCTCATCTCTCTGCTTCTCCAGTTCATATACATTCTTTCCGTTCATTTAAAATGTCACAATCTCCATAAAGACTTCTCTCATTCATCAACCCACTGGAAGTTTCTGTCTCCTCTGAACTCCCACACACATGATCTATGTACAGGTCTCTCCCATTGATGAGCACATTTTAACTTGTATGACAGTCATCTCTTTTCATCTGTTACCTTCCCTATAAACTGAAAGATACTAGAATTCAGGGTACAGGTCTCACTGACAGTCATATTTCTAGCATCTCACACACTAAATAATTTCATGGTTTTGAAACTGAGTTTTGTAGAGTGCCAGGGTTTCAGAAAGGTGTCTTGATACCCCCTGGCGGGGGACAGAAGTCACTCAGGGCACACAGAGACCCTCTCCTCCCAGTCTGTGCTTCAGTCAGATGGGTTTTTATTTTATCTTCTATTTATTCTGATTAATATAAGTTTTTTTCTTTAAGCATTCTGCCAAAGATGGGAAAAAACCCCACTGGAATAGACACTGTCAAATAAATGAACAGAATTACACCCAGTGCCTCTAGTGCTTTCTCCCTTCATATGTAATGAAATCCAACAATCAAAAATGAGTAGCAAAGGTTCATAGTGCCTGTCAATCAAAGATCATGGTCAGAACAGAGCGCCCTTTCTCCTCTCCTATACTGACCTTTTTACATTAAAATTTGATAGAGCCCCCTCAAGCTCTGACTGGCTTATGTTCAAGGAATTAATAGAATCACCCTGGCACCTGGTTCTGCTCTGGGCTGTGTGTGTGTGTGTGTGTGTGTGTGTGTGTACATGAGCACACTCACTATAGGAGTGTCCAACCTTTTGGCATCTCTGGACCACACTGGGAGAAGAATTGTCTTAGGCCACACATTAAATACATTGCGACACACAATCACAAAAAAATATCTCATAATGTTTTAGTAAATTTATGACTTTGTGTTGAGCCACATTCACAGCCACCCTGGGCTGCAAGTGGCCCACAGGTCACAGGTTGGACACCCCTGGTATACTTTGATCTCAGATGTAACTTCAGACATATAGGAAAGAGAAACAAATTATGCTGATGTCTCTTGATTCCTCCTCCTCTCCCTATAAACCTATTCCTCCTTCAGTCTTCCTCACCACTATAAATAGTACTAATATCCATTCTGTTGCCCAGGCTAAAAATCGAGTTTTTCTTGATTTCTGTCTTTCCTTTACTACTCACAGCCAATTTTTCAGTGAATACCATCTACCTCTAACACATGTGCCGAAGCCACTCATGTCTCCTGGCCATCTACTGCCACCAACTGCCGTAGCTCAGGGCACCATCATCTCGTACCTCTGTGCTATCATGGCCTCTGTCCAGTCTCCTGGCTTCTGCTCTCTCCTCCCTATCTTTTCTCTAGGCAACAGCAAAAGTCTCATTGAAACTTCTCCTACTGAAAACTCTCACAGAGTTTCTCATCAAACATAGAGTAAAATCCTAACCTCTAACTGTTAAAAATCATCTAGTAAGCTTTTATATTTCACTGTATATTAAGCAAATGTGCTCATTCTTTCACTGGGGAGTTGTCTTCTCATTAGGAAAGAAAATAAACTGGTGGGTGATTGAGCAGAGAGACAGAAGGGCTGGCACAGCACTCGAACACAGAAATGACTTACGGCTTCAGATTTGGGAGGCACTGGAGGTGGAGGTAGGGCAATCTCTGAAGACTTCATTGCTGCTCCCACAGTTCCAGGGACAGGAAGAGGGGAAGTTACACATTTGGACCGGACAGAACCTCTAAACTGCTCACATCTGCTCTTTTCGCTCAGGGAGCGGGTGAGAGGCTGATGGTTGGGATTGCTTTCCTCCAGCCACAGCTCTTCATAAGGAAGTTCTGACTTTCCTGGGATGCCCGTTGATTCTTCACTAGATTCTGGGAAAAGGTAGTCACTCCCACTGTCACCCGAGTCCTGATAGGGCAGCATGTCATGAGGAAAGGGGGCCCATTCTCCCCCCAGGTTCCTGCAGCCATGGAGGTTCACCTCGCTGTTGCCATGGAGATTGTTGCCATACACACAGACCGAGAGCCGGTGGAAAGACTGGGTGAGCTCATCTCGAGCGTAGCTAAGGGAATTGGGCACATGGTTGTGGCCGGAGCACCGGCCCTTTTTGGGGCTCTTGCAGTCCTCATTCCAGTCGGTTTTTACGTCGCGGACAGCACGTGAATACTCATCGATGTCAAACTGCTCTTGGCAGATACCCAGCCAGTGATGGACCAGGGTTTCTGGCCATATGTCCCCCTTCACCAGGTGTTCTGGGAGACTAAATTTGGGGACAGTCAAGTGCAAAGGGAAGTGCATGGGGAGGATCTTGTTGTTCCGCAGCACACAGCAGACCACCACGGTCTTGGTCTGGATGTTCACAAACTTGTAGCGGTGCCCCTCGCGGATGAAGTGGAGGTCGTAGGGATTCCTCGGCGGGGGGCTGGGCACAGTCACATTCACAGGAAGCCTGGTTTTCTCCACGATGTTGCGGATGGTGTGTTCACCCTCCTGCATCTGAAGTTCTAGCGGACTTCGGGTGCTAAATCTGCCCTTGCACTGGAAGGGAAGGCTGATGCTTTCATTGGTCCGGTGATTCATGCAAATGAGGCATGGCATTTTGCCTTTTCCCAGCTTGCTGATGGAGTTGAGCTTGCCAATCTTTTTGAAGATTGTGTTGAGTCTCGATTTTTCCTTAAAAGTCTTTGCATAGAGGATTTCTGCCTGCCCCATGAGAGTGAGTTCATCCCCAGTACACAGGGTGATGTTGTAAACTTCCGTGTCTTCATTGCATTCACCAGAAGCAACCTGCAAGAGGATAAATCAAGTTTCAGGTTAGTTTCCTTTAGTTTATTCACACAGAGAAGTAGAGAACTTGTTTCTTAAGACATGTGTGCACACATGCACAAAGGGAAATGTGGTTTTGTTTAATACTAAATTTAGCCACTCCATTTTTAAAATAATATTTATGTGGTTAACAATAACAAGATGACATTCGTTTAGACTTTTAAAAATACACTTTGTTCTGAAGAAAAATGAAATCTGTTCATCAGCAGAAATTTGGAAAACATAGAGGAATAAGACAAAAAGAAAATAACATCATGAGCCTAAGTCACAGATAGCTATGGTTAATGGTTTGATGAAGACCCTTCTAGTTTCTTTTCCTATTGTAGCCTATCACATGGATAATTATTTTGCGACATTCATATTATCATTATATCTTTTTCAGTTATAAGGTTGCTTTCATAAACACTAGTATAGAAAATTTCTTTTTAAAAAGCTATTTAAATTTTACTCGGTTTTTTAAGACTGGAATTGGGACAGATAGATGTTCATTGGAAGAAACATGAGAAAATGTAGATTAAAAATGAACAAATTCTATACAACCTTACCCCTAAAGATAACCTATGTTCAATTTTATGTAAATAGAAAGAAAAAAAGATAATTAATACACACACATGCATACACAATTTTGTTACTGAGCTTCTGACTATAATTTATTCATTTTCTCATGTATATGTATATACCATCAATCATAATAGTGATCTAACATACACCATTATATATGGATATGCCTTAATTTACTTAAGGAACTTGAGCAGTTCCTTATTGTTAGATGGGTTTTCCCAGTGTTTTGCAACAAACATTTTCATAGTTCAATTATTTACTTGGAATAAAGGCTCAGAAGTAGCATTACATGGACAAAGCTGTGTGTGTGTTGAAAGTTCTAATGTGTATGGCCCATTGTGTTCCACCACATTATCCTTACTTATACTTCTTCCACTTTATGAAATTACCTGTCCACCATACCTGTGCCAAGTAAGACTAATATTTACTAACATTAAAGGTAAAGCATGCATCCTGCACTTTTATTTTGAATACCTTTGATTATTAGTATGGTGAATATTTTTTGATATTTCTATATCTGGCTATTTAGATCGATTCCTTTGGGAATTGTCTATTTGTGTGCTTCACCCATTTTTCTGCTGGGATGGCCATCTTATTGATTACTTCTTATGTAATGTGAATATCATTTATGCTATGTATTTTTCAATTTGTTGCTTGACTTTCACTTTTACAGCTATAGTTTCCTAAGGTACCAAAATTTTTTCCTTTTATTAGCACACATTTTCAAAAATTTCCTTTGTAATTTCATTCTTGGATACTATGCATCTATTAGTTGAGATGATCCAGATCAGTGGTTCTGAACTAGGAGCAATTTTACCCGTCCCCCCAAACCCAGGGAACATTAGACAACTCTGGAGACAATTTTGATTGCATGTACATAGATGTGCTATGTATATCTAGTGGGAAGAGACGAAGGATGTTCCAAACATCGGATAATGCTCAGGACGCTCCGTACAACAAAAATCATCCAGTCCCAATCCTAATAATGCTGAGGTTGAGAAATGCTGATATAATTAACCAACATTTTCTTATAGTATTTTGATGGCTTCATTTATTAACCATTTAACTCATTTAACAACAATTTCTTTGGTGGATTATTTAAGGTAGGGATCTAACTTTAGTGTTTTAAACAGTTAACTGGAGGTCTAAATAACCATCCCCTTCATCACTGATTGGAAATGTCCCTTTTATCATACACTAAATTTATAAAACACATACACTCAAATGTATACATATATTTGTATCTATTTTAGGGCCATTTTATCCTAATGATGTTTCTACCTAGGTTCCCATCAAAACCATACTGTTTTAATTTTTATAGCTTTATGTTACATTTTTAGAACTGATAACAAAAACTCTCATGTGGTTATTCTGACACAAACCATTTTTGGGTGGTAAGAAACAAGAGAAGCAACATCAAAAGGCAAGTAACAGACTGAGAGAAAATGTTTGCTATATATATATGTAAATAGATATAGATATAGATATATAGATATATAGCATGATATACGATAGATATAATATATCACAGGTAAAGAGCAAATATCCCTAATACATAAGTAGATTTTTAAAAATGATCAAAAATCTTCCAGAAAAACAGGCAAAAGTTATGGAAAACCAATTCACTAGAAGATGCACAATGGACTTTAAATCTATGAAAAGATATTCAACACTTATAATAAGAGCCATGTAAATTAAAATTACACTGAGATACCATTTCTCAATGGAATATTCATAGACACCCAAAGCTTGACATTGTATTCAGTTGGTAAGGCTGTGGGAAAACAGACACTCTTGTTCATAGTTGGTGGAAATGCAAAACGGTACAAGCCCTGTGGCAGGGAATTTGGCAATATCTAATCGAACTAAGCATGCATTTATCCCTCCACCCAGCAATCCTATTTCTAGGAATTTACCCTGAAAGAAGACATTCCTTCAATGATGTGAAAATACACATGGACAAGGTTATTCACTGTAGCATGGTTTGTATTTGCAATATTGGAACTGATCTAAATGCCCAAACATGCAAGACTGATTGAATACACTATGGTATACATCTGAAACAGTACTATGGCAAAAAAGAATGAGAATGATGAGTTCAATAAATCTATATGAAATGCCATCCAGGATATATTGGTAAGTAAAAAAAAAAACAAGTGCATAACAGTTTATATAGTATACTACCTTTCTGTTTAGGAAGGGAAGAAATTAGTGTATATTTCTGCTTATTTTTTATTAAAAAAGAAACATAAGAAAATATTCAAGAAAACAATGAAATCGGTAGTTTAAGGGGGGTGGGGGGACAGAACCCGGTGGAAGGGACATGGGAGGAAGGGGCACCTCTGTGAGTTTACCTGGCTACAGAGTTCTGGCTTTCAGGAAGCCTGCTAATGTTCTACATATTCAAAAGTAAATTAAGTGAACAGAATTTTAAAAACCACCTGAGAGCTGAATCCAAATGGAAACAGATGAATCCAATCATATTTCAAATGAATACACTAGCCATGCTGGAGACCCAGAAATAATTAATGCAACTTTGGAACACTGCCTTTGATCACATGTTACAGGAAGGGAAAACCTCCCCCTTCCAACAAATACTGCTCTTTTTAGGTCTGCTTTGCATAGGGGTATGGGTATGGTGATTCTGAAATAACTTTATATGTACTGTAGGAATGAACAAATAAGTAAATGAGTTGATATTTTGGGAGCCAGAGTTTTCACTATGCAAAGGGAGATAGAAACATGCCATTGGGGAATGCCAGAAAGAGCTCCATGGGGTTGGATTAGAATTAGTTATCAGCATTAATTCAGAAATTTAAGAAACCACACAGAGGGTATAGGGGGAGGTAGAATAGGGTAAAGGGTGGATAAATGGTGATGGAAGGAGACTTGACCTGGGGTGGTGAACTTATAATACAATATACACATGATGTATTAGAAATTATACAACTGAAACCTATATCATTTTATTAACCAATGTCACCCCAATAAATTCAATAAAAAAGAAAAAAAGGAATTTAGACATACATATATTTCTTAGCTTTCTCCTTTTTAAGGAACTAGAAGCAAAGACTCTCGTTATCATCAAATATACCTAGTGCCCAAACCGTTCCCCACTAAAAGGAACCAGGGCTGTTTGGAGTAATGAGTGATTTCAGGGCCAGGGCAAAAATGGTACAAAATAAGCTTGGAACATTTTCTTGTGCCAGAAAGTGCTTGTAAGACGATGGGAACATGTCAAAAGGACAGGGGAACCAACCTGAATCCGACCCCACTGGCCAAAAAACAGATAATTTGAACATTGCAATAAAGACCATAATAAGTTATAATCGACTGAATAAAACAGGAATGTATACATCTATATTATTAACAAAAAGAGGACTGAATAAATTAAAAAATAAATAAAGGAAAAGCTGACAAATGTAGAAAAGTGGTGGGACTGGGAAAATCATAATTTTGCAACTATGATATACTAGGATCATTAATGAATTTATAGAAGTTTGATTAAGGAGTAGGTTATGTTCATGGTTTAAAGCCTCTTCCCCCAGAGTGCTTGTTAATTTCAAGGAGAGTAAAAGTAACTACAGAATGGAGGAACTGCACAGCAACTTGACCGACTGAAGTTTAACATGACAGAAGAGAGGCATACCCATGTCATGGCCTCTGGATGTGATTCCCTGAGACGTTCAGAACCTCACTTCGGTAACATTCCATTGAAAAGTGCATTACTGAAATCTAATGAGGGAATATCAGATAAAATCAAATTGAGAAATATTCTATAAAATGTCTGGTGTGTATTCTTGAAAAGAAAGGCTGAAGAACCATTTAGAAGTTTAAAGTGAAATAAATTAAAGGTAAATATAATACATTATCCTGGAATGGATTCTGTACTGGAAGAAAAAAAATGCTATAAAGTAAGCTTCTGGTACAATTGGCACATCTGAAATACAGATTGTAACCGAAAGTAGCGTATCACTGTTAGCTTTCCTGAATGTACTGTGTTTACATAAGAAAATATCTTATTCTTAGGAAATACGCAATGATGTATAAGGGGGAAAAGGGCTTAATGTATGCAATTCACTCTTGAATGATTCAGAAAAATATGAGCAAGTTACTTATGTAAGTAAGTTACTTAACTTACACAAATAAGTAAGTATATGTTTATTTGGGGGAGGGAGGACAATAAAAAATTTGGCAAAATGTAAAACGTTGGTGAATATGGTTAAAGTGTTTAGTGAGGTCTTATATTATTCTAGCAACAATTCTTTAAGATTAAAATTACTTCAAAATAAAAAATTAAAAAACATAATAGGAAATTTTTAGATATTTTTGCCTATTCCAGATGGACATTAGACTCATTTTGCCCATGGTATGTGTTGGTAATTTTATTAATTTTATTGGAAGTGCATCTGCACGGTGTTGTGGCAAGAAGTGGGATCATTATAATAGTGTTCCCAAAGAGGCACCTGAAAATCCTCATCAGTGTTCAGATCTTTTATTTTCCTTATTAGTATTTAAGTGGGCTTTGTTATCAGTATCTGAACATCATTGTTCATTCACAGTTGTTAAATGGTTCGTTGATTTTTGTATGTCCAGTTTCTTCCAGTTGATTCTCTTGGGATTTTTAGGTAATTATATTTCATTCAATCAATAAAAAATTTATCTTCACATTTTCAGTTTTTTTCCCTTTTTTCCACAAGAGTGTTGTCTCATATTTTAATATGATTATTATCAGTGTTTTAATATAAACTATGAGAACTTTGATTAAAAAATTTTTAAATCAAATACTATTTTTGTATTCAGTAAGATGGCTATATGTTTACTTTTAATTTTAATGCGCTGATTGCATATTATAATAAGTAGATTCCCAAATATTAAAACAGCCCTACATTCCTGAAATAATCTGTATTATCATGGTGTACTTAAAAGTACATTGCACAATTCTCTTAGATAATATTTGATTTATGATTTATGTATTTTACAGGTGAGATTAGTCTACAGTCCTATTACATTATCCTTATCAGGTTAGTCATCAGGAAGGGTTTTCAGGAACAACTAAAGGACACATGGACAAAACCAAGGGAGAATGGAAGCAAGGGGTGGGGATGGAAGCAAGGAGGTGGGGATGGCTGGGGTAGGGGGGCATGGTGTGGGGAAAATGCAGACAACTGTAATTGAACAATGATAAGATAATAAAAAATAGCTTGAAGAGAAAAAAAACCCTAAGATTGACTTTTTCCTTTTATGTTAATAAAAAAGCATTTGAGTGAATTGACTGATAATGTTCATATTGCTTAATAAGTAGTATTTGTCAGTATGTGTTTAACTAGGTAGTAACAATTTTTATAAACAGCTTCTTACCTGTATTTTTTTTTTTGTCAGATTGGCAAACATATTTTTGGTGTGCCACAGAATCTTAGTAATTAGTTTAATGTGTGTCAGGAGATGAAAAAGGCAGGAAATCACTGCTACGGAGAAGTGGATTTCTCTGTAGGAGGCATTATCAGTACATAAATAGAAGCACAATATTGTTTTAATGGCCATTCAGACTCCTAAGGTTTAAAGTCCATTTTAGGTGACTCAGTGGACTCCAAGTTAAGTTTTTTGTTTTTTTTTAAATAAGACCTCAACTTAACTGTGCTTACTTTCAGATTTAGTATTCACCTTGCCTTCCCATTGATTCTGGGCTTCTGCATTGGAGTAAGTTTAGGAATGTAAATAAATAAATAAATTTTAACTTTTTATTTGAAATAATTGCAGGTTCTGCAGAAAAGTTTCAAAGGGCATACAGAGAGGTCCTGTATACCTTTCACACAGGTTCTTCTGTTCACATGTTACATAACCATGGTACACTACCAAAACTGAGAAGTTAAGATTGATACAATACTTTAACTCAGTCATAAGCTTTGTTTGAATTTTACTGATACTTTTTCCTCTCACGTCCTTTTTGCTGTTCCAGGACCCAACCAGGATATCACATTATATCTAGTCCTTTGATCTGTGAGTTTCTTGGTCTTTCCTTGCTTTTTATGACCTTGCCAGTTTTGAAGAATACAGATTAGGGTTTTTTTAAGCTAATGAGTGATTTATAAATGACAGTTGATTTTCTTTTCCTACAAGACCTGTAGCTTCAACGTTTTAGTTATTTTATTCTCTTCACTTTGGTCACCAGGAGTAAAGATTTGTTTGCTATTAATTCTAACTTTTGAGTTATCCTAGTTATCCTGAAGGCTTTTACTTTCAGCTAGCATCTAGTTAAGCTTGCAACAATATAGATCAGAGGTCAGCAAATGACTTGCCCAAGTTCAAATTCGGTTCCCCATCTCATTTCACAAGCACAGTTTCATTAGGACTCTGCTATGCCCATTCATTTACGTAGAGTCTATGGCTGCTTCCACTGTTTGACAGTGTCAGGAAGCTCTAGCAGTGACTGTACAGTCCACAAACTCTAAAATATTTACTCCTTGCCCCTTTACAGAGGAAATTTGTTGGCTCCTAGAATAGGTAAATGAAAGTAACTATGGACTTTGGAAATTAATTGGTACCATACTATGAACGATACAATACTACTAACTAAAGCACAAGCTGAGTTTGAGTCCTGTCTCTATTGTGAAGTGACCTCACATGAAGTGTTTTACTTTTCTGAACCTCAGTTTCCTCCTCTATAAAAAGGGAATATCACCATCTACTTGGCAGGCTAAATCAATGTATGCAAACAACTTCCCACAGTGCTTGGCACAGGGTAGGCTCTCAATAAATAGTGACCATTGTTATTACTTTTACTAATAATAAACTACTTTAATTCTTACAATTGTTTCACACTACCTTCCACATCTCTGTATTTTCATGCTGGTTTCTGTTCCATCCATTACTGTTTTAAGCTCAAACCTCTACTTCTAAGCATGATCTTTTCTCCTATGCTGTGAATTGTTCAAGTTTTTATTGAATGTGTTATTTCAGAATAAAACTGAATGTCAGAATAGGGCCTAAAATATCATTACAGTTATATCTCAAAGGAAGTGAATGTACTAGCTTCCAAAATACTCAGCTGCATCGCTATACTTCCTTTTTATTGGAACTTTGTGAAAAACTTGGCAGTTCATCCATTTGGATCAGGAAGGAGACAGGGATGTTGAGAGACGGGGCTCTCATGAGGTTTGAGAAACACACACGCTAACTCTCAAACACCAGACTGTTTCCAGTTAACATACAGGGAGCCAGCAGCATTTCTCAAGTACGAAGCAATAACTAAGTATTTGCTTTTTAGCTCTTCAATTGATACTATAATTTTCTTAATTTACCTTTATAAACATACTCTTTCCAGACTAAATAAATTAGAGGTCTAGTAAGTACCTCACACCAAATGAACTGAAAGGGAATGTCTACGTAGCTTTTGATATATAAATCAGACAGTACTGTGCACAGATTAAACAGCTCAAAATGATCCTTTCTAAATGTCACTCTCTGGGCACATTCAACCGTTTTGTTAACTTTTTCGTGTACGTGCATACTTCTAATGGAAGTTATTCCTATCCCCATACATTAACATGCATAACATATGTGAGTACAATCTGTAATTCCAAGCTCCCAATTCTGATGTCACTATTAATGTTAACAATTAGCTCCGCCAAAATTATGAGACTAACGTACCGACCCATCTTGTGGTCACTGTCAATGACAGATGAAGAATCTGATAAATAAATGTTCTTCCTTTGGCAGCTGAGCCAAATAGTCTCTTCTGGTTTCTACAGATGTGATTTATTCACATAATTTCTTTCCTTTTTAATTTTTTTTTTAATAACGAAAGAAACAATGTGCTCTGTCTAAGTGCTCTGGTATGCGTGCCTGGTTAACATTTCCAGTTTCAATGCTTCCTGAGAGGAAGTAATTCAAAGTGTGTTATCTAAACAACTCTTAATAGGTCTAATCCAGGAAACTATCAGGGTTTTACTATTCACAATGCCATTCAGAGTTAATACCCCGTGGTCAAGCAACGTTTCAAAACACTGATGTAAAATTACACACACACATACACACACACACACACACTCTGATGGCACTGGTAATAGGCAATCTGTTGGTAATAGGCAATCTGTTCTCTAAGAATAATTGTTCTAAAGATCAAACATATCACAGAGGTTAAAATTTCAACTCTTGGAAAAAAATCAGGATGATCTGACTGATTTATAAATGAAACAGATAATATTTGATTAATACCCACACATTTCTCCCCAAATGTCAGAAAATAAGAAGAGGCACGGAGAGTTCAGTAAATGCCGACCCTCAGTGCCTTTTTCTTTAAACAGGAACTAGGGCGAGGATGACATGCACAGTGGGAATGACTTGATCCTTGATGCCCGAGGACTTGCCAATTGGTAGTTTTTCGGAGGAGGTCTTTAAACCTCAGATGACATAAAAAGCACCAGACTGTCTTCAAACACTGAAATAATTAACCTCACAATTGTATCCAATTAATCATTCTGAATAAATCTTAAAAATAATGACATCTGACTCATCGTAAGAAAAACATGCAATTTTTAAAGACTCAGAATAAAAATAAAAATGAGCTACCTAAATTCATTCACTTTGCATTTTTAAAATTCATCCTTACACAGTAAAATTCAAGTTGCATAGTAATCAATAATTCCTGATCTCTCTGCAAGAATAGAGTTGGGCACCACATAAAGTTTTAGTCAACAATGGACCACATACATGACAGTGGCCCATGAGATGGTAATGGAGCTAGAAAATTCCTATCGCCTAGTGATGTCATAGCTGTTGTAACTTCTTAGTACAACACATTACTCATATAGTTTTGGTGATGCTGGTGTAACAAACCTACTGTGCTGCCAGTCATGTAAAAGTATAGCACATGCAACTATAGACTTGATAATGACACTACACTTGATAACGACACTATACTTGATAATGACAATAAAAGGCTATTTACTAGTTTTTCCTATACTATAGTTTTTTCATTTGAAATTATACTTCCTGTACTATAGTTGTTATTGTCATTTATGACCCCTTTTGATTGCATCATTTTCTCTTGTGCTTAATTTCACCTTGTGTTGTTTTGTACAGTGACATACTGCGGAGGCTTGCAGCCTAGGGTCAACAGACCACGCCACACAGCCTGGCGTGGAGTAGGCAATGCCGTCTAGCTTTGTGTGGTGCACTAGATGATGTTCACGCAATGACAAAATTGCCTACTGATGCGTTTCTCAGAATGATATGTATCCCCATTGTGAAGGGGTATGTGGTTGTATGGCCAAGAACAAGGCAGTGCGTTTAAAGGCCTCTCAGCAGCTGTGGATGTTAGGGCTTAAAGTAAACCTTTGAGGACCTTAATCAGCATACTCACTCCTAACTAATCAAAATTCGATCCAACTTGGTTATGAGTTTCCATACCACAGTGCAATACAAGTAAAAATTAACACTAGAAATACAGACGAAGTATTCTAATAAACAGAAGAAGCAACAAACAAACAAAAAATTTAAGTGAGACCATGAAACAGCACAAAAGGGCCTCTCCATCGAAAGGCAGAAGTCACATACATCTCAGGAGATGAGGACAAGTTTTCAATTTTGTTCAAGTACTTCTCTTTAAGATGCCAGAGAACTGCAACACATTTTAAGAAACTGGATGGAAACAACGGTCATTTTGGACAGGAGTTTTGCTAAAATTTACAGCTGCCCCCAACACTGGCTATCTAGAATTACTCATGCTCCAAAGGCTCCAGAGATGCAGGGGAAATGCCAGAGTAAACGATCCCTGTCCTTTCGAAAAGAGGAAAACACTGCTTCTCACACATTGTTATAATCTCATACCACAAGGAGATTCTTTTTCTGTGTTGTCAGGACAGAAACTAGGAATATAGTTTAAACCAGGAATGATGGTTATGATTAAACTATACTCTTAAAAAAAACTCCCCAAAGGACAATAATGTTTCAGCACCATTATTTTGCATTACTTTCCAGGAGGACCACGAGACAGCTGATGAAAGCAGAAGGGAGGCCACTAGGAAGCTGTTGCCGCCTTTCAGGAGACAAGCGTGATCAGAAAGACGGCAGAGAGCAAAATAATTGTGGCAGGAGTAGAACCACACGCAGTCGAAACCTCCCCATTAATGTGTCTTCAAGGCCTTGTCTGTGGTTGGTTCTGTTAAAATGAGTGAAGAAAGTAAAATGACATATGTTTAATTTGTTAACTACTTTATGTAGGGAAACAAGATATAGTCTAACTAGTTGGCAGAAGAGGGAAGATCGTTTCTTCAGCACTTTTTCAGATGGCAACTTTAAATAGGGTGACTAACATGTTAAGATAAAAGGCACAAGACTGCCTCAAGTCCATGACTTGGGGGGAAAACAAGGCTAATTTTCAGTAACTTGAAAGCCTTGGGAAAAAATCCAAAAATTCAGCATCAAGTTGCATGAATCATATTAAACTTCAGAACTTTTCCTTCTTTATTCAGTAATGCATTTTAGCCACATCAGTGTATTTTTAACACTTTTCCAAGCAGCAACACAAGAACCCAACTCTAGTCTTGTTTCTCTACTAATTCTGGTTAACAGTCTGGGTTAGTATTTTACAGCAGTATTTTTGAAGGGGTCCCTTCTGACACATTCTAATTAATCTAATGAGAAAGTACCTTGACACCAATAGAGAAGAAACATCAAATTAACTTGTAGGATTTTATTTAAAAAATATTGGGATGATGCTCTAGTATGAAATAAGATGTAAAAATCTATATGTACAACATTCATAAAAGCTGCCAGATCCTGTGTATCAGAAATATACTGTGTATCAGAAATATACTGTGTATCAGAAATATACTGTGTATAAATGTTTCAGAAATACAAAAACAAAAGGATAGGGCTAGGTATTAAGTATTGAACACATTTACGTATATTTTTTAAAATGAAAATGATTGCCCTGGCTGGCATAGAACAGTGGATTGAGCGCAGGCTGCAAACCAAAGCATCGCAGGTTCGATTCCCAGTCAGGGCACATACCTGGGTTGCAGGCCACGGCCCCCAGCAACCGCACATTGATGTTTCTCTCTCTCTCTCTCTATTTCTCCCTCCCTTCCCTCTCTAAAAATAAATAAATAAATAAATCTTAAAATAAAAAAGAAAGAAAATGAGTTAAATGTGCAAGTTATTGTGTTGATGTGAAAGGCTGTTCTGATCACAATTGCAAGCCTTATCTCGAGTCCACGAGGAGAATGTGAGGAAGCAGAAAGACGACTGGATTGAATTAGGGGACCTGGCATTGCCGTTAAGTAGTTCTGTGGCTTCTTGTGAATCAATGAAGTCAGCTAACATCTGTTTCTTAGTTTTCTTATGTATTAAAAGAAGGAGTAGGACTAGGCGATGTGTAAGGGCCCTTCCAGATTTAAAATTTGGCGATTATAAAAATTCAATGTCCGTAAACTTTTGTCTGGCTGGATTATCTATAAGATTTCACCATCTGATTCTTGGTTATGTTTCTCAATGTTGAGAAGCTTAGCTATCACTTAAGTCGTCTGAACCTGATATGATTATTTCCCTATTAAAAAAAGACATCCCTGACATTCTTCACCCCACACTATGGCAGCTCTGCTGCTAGATGCTGACATCCCTGCCAAAAACAGGTGCCAAAACCAGTAATCGTCAGGAGCTGATACGCAGGTGACAGGGCTGTCAGCTCAGCTCCCGTCCCAGACCACATGGTATGGCCCGTAAGAGGTCTGTGCGCACTGACTGAAGTGGTAGTGACTGCTCAGCATCTGATTGAATCTCACAAGTCCTGAGTGGGGCACTTTCCCTGGTTGAGACAATGCAAACTTGTTATTTTGCCTCTGGGGAAATATCTATGCTGGAACAGCTGAAAGCTTGGATCTCATTACCTCATTAGCTGGAATGAAAATAGCAACATTATAGCATCCAGATTAGGGTATTTGGGTTCCCTCTGATGTGAGAGCAGTAAGGGCGTCAGCAGTGAAGTCAAGATGCCTTTTACCCACTTAAAGAGAGCTGCGCGTTTCGCAATGCCAAATCTGGAGGCTACCCTTTCTTCCCTCGTCACAAATGTCACAGTAAAGACAGAACTTAAATGAAGACTTAATTTGTTAATCATTGTTTTGATGGCAGAAAAACATGGTGTGGGAAAATTTCTCATTACTGGGCTGAGTTTGAAAGGCTGGAAGACATTTGAAATAATTCACTTAGTACTGGCATAAGTTTCCAAAAAAGTATTTGAGGTGAAGGGGTATTCTGGAGCAAAAATAACAGCAACAAACAGATATGATGTTCTTAATATTAAGACACTGACTATAAAGCACTAAACAAAGAGTAAGTGAAGTAATCTGTGGTGGGAAATTTTTTGACAATGTGCAACTTATTTTAGTATGATTTTATGTTCTAAATCAGGGGTTGGTAAATGTTCTTACAGGGCCAGATAGCAATAATTTTTGGCTTTGTGGGCTATTTGGTCTCTGTTGCAACTACTCAACTCTGCTGCTGTACTGCAGAAGTAGCTCCAGATAACACTAAACGTGTGTGGGTGGCTGGGTGCCAATAGAACTTTACTGGCAAAATGGGTGGCTTGCCCCAAGACTGCAGTGTGCCAACCCCTGTGCATACACACTTAAAAGCACTTTGGTGCATTACTTAATCTAAATCCCATGACAAACCTGTAAGGTGGTAGTATCACCCCCACTTTGCAGGTGAAGACACCTGGTCTCCAGGGGTCCCGTGGCCTGCCTATGGCACGATCAGTGCTTGGAGCTGGGATCTGGACTCAGCTCTGAATCCAGAGTCTGAGCCACATGCCACAGTGCGATGTGCTTTTTAGATCATACATAGCAGCTTATTTGAAGAAAGATACATGCTTGCAAAATGTTGGTGCTGCTATTTTTCTTAGTAAATGGTAGAGAAATGAGCCTTTGGTTGGGATGGTCAAGAGATGGTTGGTAAAAAACTAAATGATAATTAAGAAAGAAAATCCTTACTACAGTTAAAAACATAGCATGATATGTAGGAAAGCAGATAAACAAAAACAAAATTCTACCATGCAACCCCAAAACTGGATGGGTAAAGGAAAAACATGTCAAAGAGGCAGGTGACTAAAGTTCTAAAAATATCAAATGCCATTAGCTTGGAAAGAGTGCAGGAAATGTACCCATATGACGCACAAGAAGTGACCTGCCCACATATTCTTTCATGTTTTATTTTTGCCTTCTTATCTCCCATTTTCTGTTCTTACTTCTGCAGTTGCTGACTCAAATGACATGCTTAGATTTGAAAAAACATCTAGTCCTGTCATTTCCTATATTACTGCCTAAAGTTCAAACATTTACACTCCACCAGCACTCCTATTTTGCACCTTGTGTTCTTCAACCTATCCATTTCAGAAGCTCTTTAACCCAACCCCACAGGGTCCCCAACGGTCAATGGCTGTACTTCTTGCAGTCACACTTCCTTATCCAGTGGGAAGTCCATGCTTATCGCTGCCTGTCACTGTAGAGCACACTTCTTCTGTCCCTTCGCTGATCTGTTCCACTCCTCTGGTAGAAGCCCAACTCCGTCTACTCTGCACCTGCATCCAGGCAGCTGAAGATGGCTGGAAGAATAAAAGGTTGGTGCCAGTGATCTCTCTTGAAGTTTACCTTGATCAAACTCTGAGACCACCCTACTATATTTCCCTGGTTAACTTACTTTCTGGGTGTCTGAGCTGATTGTTATTTCCTTCCTGTGCAGACTACCAAAGGCTTCCATTTTGCTAAATTTAATAGTCATTCCCAGTCCTTACCTAATTCAATCACTAAGTAGCATTTGACACAGGTGACCGACCATTCCTATTTGAGACACTTTTGTCATTTGGCTCCTGGGACATGTATGGGTTTTGATATCTATCTTATGTCAACCATGTGAGACACTCATGTCAATCACTCTAGACCCCAGTGGTGGCGTGTTCCAGAGTTCAGTCCTCAGCCTCTCTTCTTTAACTAGTCTCTGGGTCAGAGTTTCTCAGCCTCAGCACTACTGACACTTTGTGTCAGCCCACTCTTTGCTGTGGGGGGGTCCTGTGCATGGTAGGCCGTTTAGCAGTATCCCTGTCCTTTTCCTAACACATGCCAGCAGTACCTGCACACCAGCCCCTCACCCCCGCAAGCTGTGCCAATCAAAATGATATCCAGACATTGTCAAGGGTCCCCTGTGGGGGAAATCACCTGTAGTTGAGAACCAGTGACGTGGGTGAACTCACCCAATCCCTCGGCTTCAAATGCCATTTAGGAGCTGATGAACCACAAATATACACCCCAAACTCTGACCCTGCCTCCAGCTCAGACCTGTATACAGGTCTGACCTCATTATTTGGAGGTCGTATTTGTACTTATTGTTTGCCATTCCAATAGATTGTAATCTTCTGGGAGGCAGGGAGGGGCTTGAATGATCACTACTCATCTCCTGAGCCTAGAACAGTGTGGGGCATATGGTAGGTGCTCAAAATGTATTTCCTGGTTAAAGAATGAAATACTTAACCTATATTAATTCATTTCAGGCAGTTAATCAATGGTGGGGGAATCCCGTAGATAAGTAGATAAGTTTAAACACATCAAGTCATTTTTTAAAGACATCTTTATTGGATTTCAAGATAAAAGGAATGTCTATTTTTAAATAAATATGCAAACAATACTAATATGACCTATTAAATTTATTCAGTTAAAATTTGGTATAATCTGGACTTCCGGCAAGATGGAGGCATAGATGGATGCACCGTACCTCCACGCACAACCAAGATTAGAACAACAATAATTTAGAGCTAGAATAACACCCAGAACTGATAGAGAATTTATCTGAATGGAAGTCGGACAGCCGGGAAGTTGAAGTAGACCCATTCATCCAGACCAGTAGGAGGGGCGCTGAGGAGCGGGCATGGGTCGCGGCGTGGGGAGATCGGGGAGAACTGGCGCGTAAGGCAACTGGGAGCGTGTAAGCCTTCCAAGACTCAGCGGTGGACCCTGAGTACGCAAGCAGCGGCTGGCGGACCCAGTGAGGCGGCATTGTGGACCAGGGCAGTGTGCGCAACCCAGGATCCCAGAGAAGGGACTGAGATCCCAGGAGAATGGAGCTACCGCCATTGTTCCCTCCCGCCCCCGTGCCCGCCCCCACATACAACGTCACAATCTAGTGACTGGGGTGCCAGAGCCTTAGGTGAAGGAACACCTAAGGCTCTGCCCCTCACTGTAATAAGAGCAACCAGACCTGGAAAAAAAAAAATAAAAAAAGGAGAGAGAGAGAGACATGTGTCCAACAGAAGAACTGATCAGTCCCCCAGGACTCATCCTTTTGAGTGACCAAGAAATAGCCAATCTATCAGATGCACAGTTCAAAACACTGGTGATCAGGAAGCTCACAGAATTGGTTGATTTTGGGTGTAAATTAGATGAAAAAATGCAGGTTACCATAAAAGAGATGAAGGAAGATGCACGGAGAACCAAAAGTGAAGAGAAGGAAACTGGGACTCAAAACAATAGAGTGGACCAGAAGGAAGAAAAAAACAACCAAACAGGAAAGAATGGAGAAATAAGAATTCAAAAAAACGAGGAGAAGCTTAGGAACCTCCAGGACATCTTTAAATTTCCAACATCTGAATTATAGGGGTACCAGAAGGGGAAGGGGAAAAGCAACAGATTGAGCACATATTTGAACAAATAATAAAGGAGAACTTCCCCACTCTGGCAAAGGAAATAGACTTCCAAGAAATCCAGGAAGCTCAGAGAGCCCCAAAGAAGTTGGACCCAAGAAGAAACACACCAAGGCACATCATAATTACATTAGCCAAGGTAAAAATGAAGGAGAGAATCCTAGAAGCAGCAAGAGATATGGGGACAGTAACCTACAAAGGGTTTCTCATCAGACTATCAGCTGATTTCTCCCAAGAGACCTTATAGGCAAGAAAGGGCTGGAAAGAAATATTCCAAGTCATGAAAGACAAGGACCTACAACCCAGATTGCTCTATACAGCAAAGCTCTCATTTAGAATGGAAGGGCAGATAAAGTGCTTCTCAGATAAGGTAAAGCTAAAGGAGTTCATCATCACCAAGCCCTCATTTTATGAAATGTCAAAACGACTTATCTAAGAAAAGGAGATAAAGAAAAGACATGTATAGTAAAAGGACAGCAAACTCACAATTATTAACAACCACACCTAAAGCAAAACCAAAAGAAACTAAGCAAACAACTGGAACAGGAACAGAACCACAGAAATGGAGATCACATGGAGGGTTAGCAACAGGGGAGTGGGAGGAGGAGAGAGGGGGAAAAGGTACAGAGAATAAGTAGCATAGATGGTAGGTTGAAAAAGATAGGGGGAGGGTAAGAATAGCATGGGAAATGTAGAAGCTAAAGAAATTATAAGTATGACACATGGACATGACTAAAGTGGGGGATAATGGATGGGAGAGGGTGTACAGGGTGGAGGGGAGTGAAGGGGGAAAAATGGGACAACTGTAATAGCATAATCAATAAAATATATTTGAAAAAAAGAAAATAAAATTGGTATAATCTTGAAAATAACAAAAGCAGAGTTTCCATTCTTTCAATGCTTCTGTTCTACTCCATTTTCTTATTATGTTTCTTATCATGTTTTATTTCAATTTGTAGCTGTAAATATATATGAATATATAAACATATATTTCTTTGTCTCACATAATAAATGTGCCTTTCGACTACCATGATGCCAGTTAGCTGCACTTCTCAACCACAAGTCGTTTCTCCAGTTCTTATTCTTGTTGTGCGCTTCACAGTGAAGAGCAGAAGGTGAAGTTTTTCAAGGGTGTATGAATTCTTCTAGCTTTTGAGGAAAATCCTTCCTGGATAATAGCTATTTTATATAACACTTAATATGATATAGTATTTGTAATGGCTATATTTATGAATGAGTTGCAATGAGTAACAGTACTGTTAGGCCTTTTTGTCTCCTCCAGGGGAAGCAATGACCAAGCATGCTGCTTCCTTACCCCCATCTGGCTCTCAAATTAAGCACCGCATGTATGTACAACCACACAATAATCATTCCTTAAAGAACACCCACATTCCATAAATCTCCTTGGCTTATTTATTTACTTGGGTATTTATTCCCTGAGCATACAGACTTCTGTGTATTTCTTCATGCAAATTTCCCGAGGTTCCTGTATTAATTCTTCTTTGAATACAATTGAATAGAGTGTTAATGATTAGTGAAGCTGGATGTGACGGCATCTTTAAAGTCTGTAAGTAATAGACTACAGGTACTAACATTAATGTGTGCACAGCACAGGGACTTAACCCAAATCCAGTCAGCTCTATGGATGTTATAGGCTTGCATTCCATATACTTATCTGTGCCTCTGAATTTTTTTTCTTCTAAGAAAATTATGGGTAAAATGCATAAAACATGAAAGTTACCATCTTAATCATTTTTAAGTATGTAGGTCAATAGTGTTAAATACAGTCTGCTGAATTTTTAAATGACATCTCTATACATTTTAAACAATATAGCCATGATATTCTGTTAAACTATCAAAATGTACTATTTTGATAGGCTTCAGTATTGTTTTTTCAACCACTGATGATTTCATATAAATTGACAAAAAATAATTGCCAGAAGTATCTTTTAAAAATCTTTTACATTAAAAATTTGTCATAAAAGATTGAATATTAAATTTAATACTTGATGAAATCTTAAAAATTATAAAAAATTTTTATGTCTGATCTCTCATCATCAGTAAATGAAATGTTTCCAGAAATGGTTTAAAATTATTACCTATCCTTTCTAAATGATTTTTTCCACTTACATAATTCTAAATATAAGTTTTAAGGAGAGATTTAAATCATATCAAGAAGCTATGCTATAGGATTTGACTAACTTCTGGCCAATGACTCTTGTCATTGGTAAATGTTTAAAAATGAATGTATTCTCATAGATCTCCGATGTAAATGAATATAAACTGTCTTGAATATGAGTTGACTGGGTCACTTAAGGAGTAAAAATTATAAATATTTTTAATATAAGCATACTTTGTTTAGTAAAAAATTGTACAAAGCACAAAATCTTATCCATTTTAATAATAAAATTAGGGAAAGTAGACTATAGCAGCTGGACTTCAGAACTAGAGGAGAGAATGACTTGGCTTAGCCCATCCAATGGTCAGCACCGCCTCTCCAATGAGGCCCCCGTTGAGCCTTCCCCCTCTCCGGAGGAGTGTGGGTGGACTGACTCACCCAAAGGACACTGTTGCTTCCTTGGCTAGGATACCACGCAGTCTGTTTTTCACACAGAGTGAATTTCTAAGAAAAACGTATCTTGCCTTCTAAATCTTGAACTGTTTAGAGAATGTGACTAAGTTGGACTTCCTGCGGAAAGGGGGTTAAACAGAAAATCCTTTCAATGTGGACACTTTCTAAAATGTCTTAGTGTAATTGAGAATGCTGCTGAAGAAAAGCAGCGGATTTGCAGGCAGTAGGCTTAGACCTGGTCGGTGACATCGCTTCTCTGGTTAGCTCCTTTCCAGTGCAGCACAATGAGCATGATTCAGCCTTTCTCTGATGAACAAGGATCAGTAAATACCTATTGGCAACATTCTGTGTATTAATTTTCCCTATTTATCCTGATACAGATAGTCTACAGAAAATGGAATGAACATATGCTGATCTCAGGCTATGCTCTGGAAGTCTCTCTTTCTTTAAACAAGTGTTTGGTGTTAGAATCTTCATGTGCCTTTTTCTTGTCCTATAAGTGAGCATCCGGCCTCACAGGAGATCTGGCCAAATATGTGTTATATATTAGGGAATACGGTTCAAATGAATAAAAAAAAAGCTTTTGATCTGCCTTAACACTTACCTTAGGAAAAGATAGTGCTCATTAAGCACAGGTACCTGTCTGTGCATCAGGTCACCTATGGCACATGCTGATTCTTAGAAGACCAGCTTTGGCCACTGACACCTACACATTAAGAATATGGAACTCTCCTCTGAGGCCTAGATGGGCACCTTCTGTGTACATAATGCCCTGAAAGTTAGATTACTTTAGTGAGGGTAAATATTTGGTTCTTCTGGAGCTACCTTTACGTTGAATGTTATTTCCTCCATGACGTACACACGTTCAGGAAATGCTTTAGCCACCTCCTCCACACTGTTGAAATATTGCACTGGCTCCTTTATATCTCGGTCTTGTTCCAGCAGCTTGAATTGGCCTGAAATACAAGATAAATGGAAGAGATGTGAGATGTTTATGCTGGACAGCTGTCACCGTGGCGACAGCATCCCCATTCCTTACTCCCACTCTCCTTGTCAAAGGCTTCTGATCACTATCATTAAAAAAACAAGTTACCATGGCAGAAGGTTTTCTTAAACATCAGCTTCAAAATGAAAACAGGCATTCATTTTTTGCTTATATTCAGAGTTTATTACCAGCGGACCAACATCAAATGGAATGGATGCTCACTTGTACTCTGATCTCAAAGTAGAAACTTCCTCTGTTTGTTGTAAGTGGTTGTTCATTTTGTTTTTAAGAGTAAGTCACATTGCCATTTAGTGGTAATAACACCCATAAACATTATATTCTAAAACCAATGCCAAGTGGCTTGGGGGACTAATTTTTAAAATTAGTATTCTAAAAATTTGCAAATAGAATAAAATAATCTAATGGACCATCAGCTTTCACAAGCAGAAAACCTGAGTGCAGAGCAACTGCATGGGGTATGGGGAAGAGCCTTGTTCTAATGAGTGAACCACTGGGCATCTGCAGCAATAAGTGGATTCCTGCTTTCCTTCTTATCGGCACATATGAAATTCATGAGAGTAAATTACACTCTGTGGTATCTGTAAGTTGGGGGATTTCTCAAGAACTTTGAACACATTCCTAAAAAGGTCAAGGATCTATTATGAAGTTTATACATTTTCAATATTTATGATACTACTGCTACAATCTAGAGGAGTTGTTTTCAGTTTTGAATGAAAGACCATATGTAATCAAGTCAATGACATGGTGTTCCTCAGTAGCATTTCTGAATGCTGTTTACAATATAGCACTTGAGAAACTTGAAAAGGAATTAAAAGCTATTCTGAGGCAGATCTCTGAGCAAGTATAAATGGAGCATCAGGCAGAAATAGGGAAACTTTCATTCGTACTCTCAACACATTTATTTTTAGTATTTATTGGGTAGAGCCATTATTTTAGATGCTGGAGATACTCAATAAATAGACTGTGCAAAAATCTCTGCCCTCCTGAAGCTTACATGGGAGTGGGAGACAGATGCTGAATATAATAAATGAGTGCAGTATATAGTATGTTAGAAGGTGAGAAGTGCTATTAAAAATAGGGAAAAGTGAGGAGGGTGGAGAGTGCAGGGTGGCCAGGGTAGGTGTGGCTGGGGTGACCCTTGATGTGGCTGGGAGCTGAGTTCTCAGGGCTATAAACATAGGCAAGAGCCTCTGCGAAGACCCTCAGGTAGATGGGTGGGTGGGTGCCTGCTCACTTGGCATGCTGCCAGCGAGGCTGGAGCAGGGTGAGTAAAAGTAAGGAAGAAGAGAAAGTCAGGGAAATAACAGGTGGTCAGATTGTGCACACGTGTGAAGAGTTGCAGCTCTTCATTTGTGTGGAATGGGGAGCCCCTGGGGGAGAAGAGGTGATCGGATCTACATCACAGAAGGACCACTCTGGTTGCCATGTTGAGAACAGATTATAGAGGTGCAAGGCACAGAAGCAGAGTTAGGGGGCTCCTGCAATAATTCAGGTATCAGATGGCAGGGGTTTGGAAGCAGAGAGAAAGTACTGGGAATCTGGCCTGCGAGCTGAAGGAATGGAGATGCCGTTGACTGAGACGGGTAGGGTTGGAGGGGTGGGGGTAAGATCAGGCGTTCAGTATCGATGGGGTAAGTCTGAGGTGCCTATGAGACATACGAACATCCCAAAGGCTCTCAGATGGACATATAAGCATGGAGGTCAGAGAAAGGTCTGCCTGGAAATAATAAATCTGGGAGTCATCACCACAAACATGATATTGGAAGCCTCGACCCTTAATGATGATGACCCTGTAGACAGAGAAGTCTGCAATTTAAGTCCCAGGAGACTGAGGGGGGTGGCCAAAAAGAAAATTCCAAAGGGTGCATTCTAGAAGCCAGGTGATTCAAGTGAGGAGTATGAGTGTGTCAAATGCTGGTGACAAGACTGTGACATGAGGACAGAGAACTGTTGGATGTAGCAGCTTGAATTTACTGAGGACTTGGATACAAGCACTGGAACAGTTGGGCCAAAAGCCTGACTGAATTAGATTTAAGAGAGACTGACAAAGGAGAACTGGGAATAACAAGAACAGATGCCAGATGATGTTTTGGGGAGTTTTGTTATGGAGGGGAAAGAGAGATGGAGTGGTAGCTAAAGGGAGAGAGGGAGCAGTAGCTACAGGGAGGAAGTGGAATGGGACGTGGGGACTGTTTTTGTTTTTCTTAATGTGATGGATGCGGATGGGAATGACCAACAGATGATGAGAGGAATTACTGGAGCATATCCTTGCGTAGGTGGGGGACATGGGAGTGGAGGGGCTGGCCTTCACCAGCAGTTCATCTGTGATGAGTTCAGTGGCAGCTGGTGGAAGCCGTCTTTTATTACATCAATATTTCCAGCAAAAGGCAGAAAGAAGGCACCAGTCGAGAATAAGGTTGAGAGAGGAGGTGCTGGGAGGGTTAAGGAAAGAGAAAAAGCCTGTAAAAAGTCTGGTGAGAGTGATTATCATAATATGACTGCTGGGCAGTCGTGAATTCCCACTTAAGGTTCATGGTCATGAATTAAAAGGAAATCAAGCAGTACAGTTTCGTGTTTTTCTCCAGCTAATGTCTGATCTGCAGGAGCTGGCATACGGCCGGCAGAGATTTGGAATCAGCCCGGATGGTGAAATGACCAAGTGCGTCTGAGGCCTGAGAGAGGGCACAGGAGTCAGGATATATGCAAGGGAGTGACTATGACAACGGCCCATGGAACTTGACCTGGGAGGGAGGGAGAAAATGAAAAGAATAGTGGGATTAATGGATGGTAGGTTCTGACGGAGCTGATTTCTGTACCCTGGAGGGAGTGAGTGAGCTCAAGAGCCAGGCAGAGGACAGCAGTCAGAGTGGCAAGCATGCAACTGAGGTAAGGCAAGCATGCAGTTTTTGTGTTGATGTGGTGTAGGGGGCAAGTATGAGAGAAGAGGCTGAGGTGGGGCAGAGCTACAGGAACAGGGATAATCGTCATCGTTATTCGGAGAAGCCAGAAGCAGTGCAAGAACCATACACGTAAGCATGAAAAGGGAAGTGTTGCTGGAGAGAATGGTGGTGAGCCAGGAGTGAAAATGACGGAGAGACGAAGGAAGATTCACGAGCTTGGTAGACGACTGTAACAATGATGGGGTGGTGGGTGATACAGTCTGATGACGAGAGACTTAAAGCTTTAGGGAAGGCTGAGGCAGAATCAGTCAAGTCTGTAATGAAGAGCTCAGAGACCAATTACATCCCCGAAACTTGGGGGCCAAAAATAGAGTTGCCTCCGGGAGCCCACGGGAGGGCTTTAGGGAAGCCACATTTTCAGGTGATATCCAGGTTGGGATTTAACAAGATCAAAGTAATTTCAGAGAAGAGTGTAAGGATGTAGGGATTTTGCTGGTGATAAACCTTGATGGGAGAGTTCTCAGGAGGTAAGGAGTAGCCCATGAGGACGAGAAAGAGGATGCACTCAGACATAACAGCTCAGACACCTTTTAGAAGCACAGAGAGGCATGAGTAATACATTTGAAAATACAGTCAAAATATGTTAATTACATCCTTTTTACAAAAAACAACAGAATTTTTTTTAAAAAAATCAAAAAGATTATGGCAATTTCAACACACTTAAACAAAAGCTGCCACAGTAACACATTAAACTTTTCCTTTGTCTCTTACTTAGTCCATGTACATTTTTTTTACAGTTGTATTTTGTTTTTTGAATATTTTATTGTCGTTCCACTACAGTTGTCCCAATTTCCCCCCTGAATGCACAAATTCTTAATAATTAGGAAGAATCTACAGTTTTCTACTCCATTCCTTCCCATAATTTTCCACATTTTTAACTGTTTTCTATTCTTACATAATTAGTCTGAGTTAGGCAGATGTCTAATTTAAGTGCGAACTCTGCCACTGACAAATTCTATAATACTGACAAGTCTGTAATCTGTCTGAGCCTCGTTTCTTCGCCTGTAAAGTGGGGACACTTTAGAGAGCTGCTGTGAGGATCACCCAAGATGACCCATGCAAAGTAGTGAGCAAAGCAGCCATTTAGCAGCTCTCAGCTCCTTGCCCCTTTCTGAGATGTAGAGATTTTCTTTTCCCTTTTGGGCTTACACTTTTTCCATACATTTTCTAGAGTGGGATTATTAAATTAAAGGGTATCACAGAATTCTTTGTGTTTAACGTGCATAGCTCTAGTGCTCTGCAAAATACTTAAACCAATTTATATTTCTACTGGCAGCCTGCGTGCACATCCTGGGTGGCCCACCATCCGCCCGAGCTGAGTATTTTTTAAATCAGACAATTCAATGGGCATCAGAGAGCATCTCTTTCCCGTGTCCACTTGCAGCTCTTCGAAGATTAACATGTGAGCGGAGTTAAACAGTTGAATGTTTTTTGTGTAAACAATAGTATAAATATATAATACTTATTTGATACAGTCTAAATTTCTCTTAATTTCTGCAGACATGTACTTAAGAGTCTATTGGATATTTATACTTATAAATCCCATTAGCACCAAATTCAACCTGTCTAAACTCAAGGACACACAATGCCTCCCCTGCAATAGGTGATCAGCAAATGTTCACTGAACAAAAGACAGAAAGTTACTTTAATCCTGGGATTGGCAGACCATGAAGCAACTGCAGCTTTTCACAGTTATAAATAAAAGGTGAATTGCACTACTGCACACAAGGTTTGTTTGCTTATGAACACTATATGAATTTTCGCTCATCAGAATAAAAAAGTAATGGTGTATCGCTGGGCTACTTAAAAATTGTTATCTGAATACCGTACAGAACCTTAAGAAATGCTTTTCAGGGACCAATGCAACTCAAGAGTGAGTAAGATAAGCAGTCGACATTATTTTCTGGGATGAAATGGACAGTCCTTCCAGCGTCAGAACATGATGCACAAGGGGACCAAAGCAGTCGTCAGAGTTCAGACTTTTAGACCCCTTTCATTTGAATATCTAGAACCATTTGACAGTCAACAGACATTTGACAATATGTCCAATTACCTTCAACTGTGATTTACATTGTCTAATTCGTTAGAAAAGAAATTGTAGATTTGATACCTGAACAAAATTCAAGTGGTTCTATCACTAAACCAGGTATGATTTATGAAGACCTACAAATGATATCTTTCCCTGATATGAACAAATTTAATTTAAAATCTGTGATCAATATTTTAGAAAAGTTTTCCTAAGATGGGGATCTGCATGTAAGCCAAACACTGGTCAAATGGTCTGCAGATGTGTTGGGAACCGCCCTGACTGGTATTAGAAGCTGAGACCCCCCGCCTAGGCTAAGGCTAAGGGAACGCCCTTGGAACCGTGAGCCGGCATGGAGACAAAAGCTTATCTCCCTGGCAGTAATGCTGTTTCTGCTGCCGAACCCCAAAAAGCTTGGTCGGTTAGCCAAAGACGGGTAAGATTCCTCACGGGGGGGAACAACCCAAGCCAGGCACGATCACTTTGGGAGGCCCCCCAAAAGAAGGACTTGGGGGGCTGCAGCAAAAGGGGGTGATGGACCCTCATTCCTCGGCTTTGACAAAGTCTGAGTTCTCAGCGTCCGGAAGAAAATCTCCTTATCTCTCGGTGGCCTTAGTTCCCGCGCTCCACCTAAGCCTGAAACAATGACGGGGTAGTACAGTTCGGTACTGGGAAGTGCGGATTTCCCGGGGTGATCAGGCCTAAGAAAGAACATGTAAATTACTGTGAAACCTTCTTTGTTCAAGAATGCTCTCAGTTGAATGAGGAGGGTCTTAGGAGGAAGCTAGTTTGTTCCTCAGCCTTACAGCTCTTTGACTCCCCAACTCAATAGACCGGCAGAGTTCTTTGTTTTCCTATATTCCTTACTTCCCCTAATGAGTACTGTACGTTACCTGAGTTATTATGCAAAAAGAGCCTAATAAAAGCAGGTATGGACGGTAAATCAGCGTGCTCCCCACTAGGGGGGGTGGCCATTCTGTCCCTACTTCCCCACAGAAACTGGTTTGTCTCTGTGCATGTGTGTTTTTTCTCGCGTATTGTCGAGCCATCCACAGTGTGCCGTGGTCACTGCTGGCCGGTGACCCACGCGCAACAGCTGGCGCCCAAACGTGGGGCAGCGATTCGGGACCACAGAGGTGGGACCCCGCTCGAGACCACTTGGAACCAGCGGCTACGAGCCGTCGCTGTGGACAACGCATCAACTTCGGGTGGATTTGCGCGCTAACAGCCCAGGTAAGGGGCCCACGACCCCGAACTCTTTCTCGGGCATGTCGTGGGATGCGTTGAATTTTCAGGGAAGTAGGTCTTTCTTTTCTAGGTCGTTTCTCTCTTTGCGACCGCCTATAATTGGGTAAATGGTAATTTAATTCTCAAGTTTGGGGAAAAAAAGATTTGCCTTGAAAAAAGTAATCAGGTGATTTGTTTTGGCCAATTAAAAGTAAATAAAAGTAAGCTTTTTTCTTTAAAAAAAAAGAAGGGAGGTAAACATAGGTTGTAACTTATCTAAAGGGCAGAAATCTTTTCTGCGTATATTACAACAAGTTCTTAAAGAAGCAAAGTATAAGGAAGTATAAGAAAGTATAACAAAGTATAAGAAAGAAAAGCATTTGGTTCAGCTTTTTGCAATCTATAAGAAAATATTGTCCTTCATTTCCTGATAGAGGGACGTTAGACATTGATGTTTGGGAAAAAGTGGGTGAAAGGTTGAAATCTTTGCAAAACAGTGATATATCTATTGGTGCGCACACCTTTGTAACCTGGAGGCTTGTCAGGGATTCTCTTGAGTTCATTTGGACAAAGAAAACAGAGCTAGACTGTTGATGAGGAATCTGATTCTGACAGTGAAACGGTGTGCAATTTGAGTGAGCAGATCATGGAGGCCCCCACCTTCACCCCCCACAGAGAAGGATGGATTTTACTCTGTATCTGCTCTGAAAAAAAAAAATTGAGGATTCCAGGGAAGGTTGAAACTTCACACTCTAGGAATGTAAATGGGAAACTGTAAAGATAAATGGAAAAGTAAAAGTTTTAGGAAAGAAGTTATGTGATGTTAGTTAATAATTGAAGGTATAAGGCATGGAAATGCAATCTTGGTGAATATCAGAAGGAGTATGAAAGAAAGATTAGAAGGTTTGTGAATGTTGCAGAAAATCTGTGGAAGTAAACGTTTTAAGAAAGAATTATGTGGTGTGTGTTAGTAATTGAAGGTATAAGACATGGAGATGCAATCTTGGTGGATATCAGAAAGTGTATGAAAAAGAATAGAGAGTTTGTGAATGTTGCAGAAGGTCTGTGGAAGTGAAAGTTTTAAGAAGCCTGGTAGATATCAGAAGGAAAAGGATTTTCCTTCACACTTTATATTTTTCTCCCTACCTGATCCCTCCAGAATTTGGCATTCTAAAGGAGTGAATGATGACATAAGGTCTCTTTGCATAAATCTAACAAGATCAGTCGTTAATAGTGGTTATGATTTAATTGTGCCTTCCAACTCTTTCCAAATCTGTTATCTCCAGAATATGACCAGAAAATGAATGAATCCAAATGGCATTATAGCATTTAACAATGCACTGCTCTCCTTATGAGTCCGACAGTTTGTTAACACCTGGTTGCACTTATGGTTTAATCAATGCTACTTTAGAATTAGTCCAACAGGCTCAATAGATCAGGAGATCCTGACCCGCCTTTCTGCAGTTGAATCAGCACTGGACTGGATTGGCGAACGCCAGGACGCTCTCGTGACTCGTCAACACCTAACCTGTGACCCTAGTTTCTCCAGACTGTGCGTCACACCGCTACAATGGAATTCCAGCCAACATACTTGGACTGATATACAACATCGCTTGAGGGGAGCTTTCTCCACTAACTTAAAAGGACAAATTGATAAATTGCAGTTGGAGTTACATCATCAGCTGCAGGACATTCAACGTTTAACCAAACAGGACATTTTTCGAGCCCTTAATGAAAATATTAATTGGCTGAATCCTAAAACATGGTTTGATGGAATTAATTTGAGAATTTGGGTTTTTGGAGCTGCTGGTTGTTTACTGATTGTGATATTGATTTGTGTACTTCGGTGTATTTGCAAATTGTTTTCCCAGGGTCATATCAGAGACCAGCAAGTAGCCACCTTTATGGAACCCTTAGCAGTCCTAACTGAAAACAAGGGAGAAGGTATGAGAAACCACTCTGGCAGGCGTAAAATTAAAACTCAACACCCACGTAAGAAAGTAGGTGATGAGTCGGTACGCAGAACTGCACCTGTTAAGAAATCCTCTTGTAAGAAGTCAGGCTTGCATTATGCTCAAACTGCCTTGTAATTTGCCTTTCCTGATATCTATGTAATTTCTCTCAAAGATTGAAATGTAATCAGACCTATTACTTTTGTTTTTTCCCTTAATATGTTTTCTTGCACTGAATTTAGAAATTTAGGTATTCACCACCCATAGAATTTAGTTTCTGCTTTATATTTCTATTATTGCCTTATGATGTATGTAGATGTTGCTTTTCTTCTGATTTGCATTTGAAAACAGCAAAAGTAGGTTTCACAGGCTTAACGACCACAATTGATTTTAAAAAACTAAAAAAGGGGGATATGTTGGGAACCGCCCTGACTGGTATTAGAAGCTGAGACCCCCGCCTAGGCTAAGGCTAAGGGAACGCCCTTGGAACCGTGAGCCGGCAAGGAGACAAAAGCTTATCTCCCTGGCAGTAATGCTGTTTCTGCTGCCGAACCCCCAAAAAGCTTGGTCGGTTAGCCAAAGACGGGTAAGATTCCCTCACGGGGGGAACAACCCAAGCCAGGCACGATCACTTTTGGGAGGCCCCCCAAAAGAAGGACTTGGGGGGCTGCAGCAAAAGGGGGGTGATGGACCCTCATTCCTCGGCTTTGACAAAGTCTGAGTTCTCAGCGTCCGGAAGAAAATCTCCTTATCTCTCGGTGGCCTTAGTTCCCGCGCTCCACCTAAGCCTGAAACAATGACGGGGTAGTACAGCTCGGTACTGGGAAGTGCGGATTTCCCGGGGTGATCAGGCCTAAGAAAGAACATGTAAATTACTGTGAAACCTTCTTTGTTCAAGAATGCTCTCAGTTGAATGAGGAGGGTCTTAGGAGGAAGCTAGTTTGTTCCTCAGCCTTACAGCTCTTTGACTCCCAACTCAATAGACCGGCAGAGTTCTTTGTTTCCTATATTCCTTACTTCCCCTAATGAGTATTGTACGTTACCTGAGTTATTATGCAAAATGAGCCTAATAAAAGCAGGTATGGACGGTGGATCAGCGTGCTCCCCACTAGGGGGTGGCCATTCTGTCCCTACTTCCCCACAGAAACTGGTTTGTCTCTGTGCATGTGTGTTTTTTCTCGCGTATTGTCGAGCCATCCACAGTGTGCCGTGGTCACTGCTGGCCGGTGACCCACGCGCAACACAGATGTCCCACCTCTGAGCGAAGGGATTGCCTGGACGCTGCATGTGTACACTAAACTCCATTCTACCTTCAGAATGCATTCTTAGGCGAAGAGGTGTCACTGTGCCCTAACATTTCTATATCCATGCGACATTACTCCACAGAACAGTCCTGCCTAGTAGAAATACAATGCAAGCCACACATGCAATTATGTATTTTCTAGCAGCCAAATTAAAATAGTAGCAAGAGGTAACATTAATTTTAATAATGTTTCATTTAAGCCAATACATCTAAATTCAATATGAAACATATTGATGAGTAAAAATTATATATATTGAAATATATATATAAATGAATATATAATGAATAAAATATCTCATTAAATCATTACAAATCATTAATGAGATATTTTACTCATTAATATGTGGAAAAGAGAGAGAAGTTAGAGCAAAAAAGAAAAATAATTCTTTCTTTTCACATACAGTCTTTTAACTCCGGTGTGTTTCACACTGGGGCACACTTCAGCTCACACTAGCTACATTACGAGTGCTCATTAGCTGCACTGGCTAGTGGTTGCTGTGTTACTGTGGCTCTGGACAGGGCAGTCCAACCCGCGGCCCGAAGGCTGCATGCAGCCCAGGACGGCTGTGAATGTGGCCCAAGATAAAACCATAAATTTACTTAAAACATTATGAGATTTTTTTGTGATTATGTGTCACAATGTATTTAATGTGTGGCCCAAGACAACTCTTCTTCCAGTGTGGCCCAGAGATGACAAAAGGTCAGACACCCCTGGTAAAAGACCTCTGCATTCCCTTACCATTGTGATTACAGATACTGTTCAAGCCCTTATTAAAGATCAGCTGATAGGGTCCTCTGTGGGGAAAAAAGTGTATTTCCTGGCAAAACAGGATGTTTCTTCTCATGAAGAGCATTAGAACTTATACTTTTCCTTACCCTATTTGTCATGATTGTTGATATTTTGGTTTAAATAATAGAGCCTGGGTTTCTTGTTGTAACTGCTCCTATCCCTTTAACACCATTTTTCTTCTCTCCCAATCTGGGAGGTTGTTCTTTGAGCATTCTTTATTTTTCTGTTGTATTTGTGGTCTTAATGCTATTCAGCACTCCCAAATATATTTTGGCTTATGGCCAAATGAACAGGCATATTTGGTATGGCTGTGGCGTCCATACTGAGTTCTACAGATTCTAAACTTCTTCTCGTCTCACCTGTGTTGCTGTTTGGAGGGGAAGAAAAACTTCAGAGTCACACACACATGGGAGCACTTAGAGAAACTATTCTGAGAACAATAAACACACACAGAAGAAAGAATAAGAATAAAAATAGAGTTAACAGCTAAATATGACCAAATGTTACAAGTTTTAGCATTTGAACATATTGCACATCAGAAAAATAAATTTTTCATTCATTCTTTTAACTGTTTATTGAATATCCAAGAGTCAGTTAACTTCTCTCTCTTTTCCACACAGTTTCTTCACATTGTCCTGGAAGATTTTAGTCTATATGTTTCTTTGAGTATGTATATTATTATTTTAAACATTTCCTGTCATAGGTTTAATTTTCTAAAACCAACTAATCATTTTACATTTCTTACACCCAACAAATGCCTTTAAAATCTAAATACCAGTCTATCAAATGTCTTACAGTAATGTTTTCAATAGTGAGTCACAGCATACATGTGACTTTTTATTTGCCGAGGTTGCAAACTTGTTCTGTAAATATTTTAGGTTTCACGGGCTAAGGGGTATCTGTTGTGACTACTCTGGTGACTTTTCTCAAAAGCTGCCATTGACAATATGTAAACAAATTTGATCAGCTGTGCTCCAATCACACTTTATTTTCAAAAACAGGCAGGTCACAGGTGGCCCCCAGGCCACACTGTTGGCTGACAGGTCCTGCTGGGAGGAGCGGAAAGTACAAAACAGGGTAGGGGCAAGGAGACAAAACGTCAGAAGTGAAAACGATCAGGACTTATATTCCAACACTCCTAAATGGTTAAACTGAGGTCACTTGCAAAGTACTTGAAACCACATCCTCAGCTGACCCATGTTTATCTTAGAATGGAAGTTTCCCCTTTCAACAGGAGTCTAAAATCAGGAAGCTATAGTTGTAAAAGTGGATTATATTAGGAGAACGATGCAAATCACCAGCAAAGACAAATGCCTGTGTTTTCTCCCTACATTTTACAAGATCAAATTTCGGTGAACTTGTACTTAGCTTCTCTTCCTTTATAAAAGACTGTGACACTGCGAGGAGTCAGCTTGTGGTACTTTGGGAAGGATGCTGAGCTGCTGGGTTGCTCTCTCCTCTGTGGCTGCTGTAGCCCAGAAGCCCAAACGAACGAGTCAGAGTCAAATTTTGGAGACAGTCTAAGAGTTAAGAGCCAATTCCCTGCCAAAATGCAAAATCAATTTACATAACACATTCCCACAACCCCCACATGGAGGAACTAATTTTTTAACAGACCATTTCATGAATAACAGGGTCTTTGTGCCACCAAATAAAAACATTTGGAGATCGTTGCAACATCTGTTCTGAGATGTTACTGTCAAACTCCACTCTCGGAGAGGGAGGAAACTGCATTGTCTCTCAGCGGCTTTGATGGCTTCAGAAAACGTCTCCACTGTGAGAGCTGTTCCATCTGCGGGACCCTGGAACCCCCAGGAACACAGTCAACACCAATGACACGTCCATCCACTATGGTTTAAATAAATTCAAGGTAATATTTAAAACACAAAGATTGGTCCTATATTTCGCTATTTTCACGTGTATCTAAAACTAAATTACATAATTGATATGGCAACAAGAAATAACTGTTATTCAGAAAATGTCCACTTTGTTGTGTCACTCCAAATAATCAGAGTGGTCTACCTCAAAATGGATGGGCACTAAACTAAGAGGCCCAAGTCCTACCTGAGGCATCTGAGTCTCGAGCACCTGTCCACGGCTGAAGGTGCTATTGTGTGACACACTGCGTTTTGCTTAGACACAGAAGGTCACTTGTTAGAAATGGAAGATGGAAGCAAGTTTTGCTAATTCAGACAAGACACCGACAATGCTGAGGCATGGAGAAATAACAGGGAGAGGCAGAGGCGGTCAAAGTCGGCTTGGCCACACTTGCTGCTGGTGGGGAAGCTGTGGTCAATGGTCTTGGGAAACAAGTCCCGTGCTGTGGCGCAGACGGGGCTCCCGGCCTCGCTGGCAATGAGCAGGGTCTGTGGTAAATCCTCTTTTACAGCTCTGGTTTTACTGTTCACTGTCCCTTCAGCCCGGTGGTCGACTTTATGTGAGTAAATAAAAAGAAACAAAACGAGAGCCGAGGCCTTCAGTATTCATCTGTGGGCCCGTAACTCCAGTGAACAACAAACAACATTCTGCGGCCATTCCCCCTTTTGCAGGGAGCAGGAAAACACCACGTAAAACCAGCACAAAATGAAGAAATAGAAGAGAAAGTAGCAATAATAAAAACGGCACTAGAATACCAAAGCAACCTGAGAATGGCCGAAAGGTTTAAGAAAAAAGAACCCTGGAATGTTGAAAATGCCATGACCATGTCTGTGTTATTTAGTGAGCTACCCCCCCAGGATTGCACGTGGCGGAAAGTAGGTGCTTATAAATAGTGAACAGATGAGTGAATCCTCACTTTCCTTCTCTTTCACCTTTCAGAGGCAGGCCACCGACATTCAGTTAGATGGTTTCAAGTCGGTTGTGTAAACGAGATCCAATCTGGTTCAAATGACTGAACCTTAGGACCATGGGGCTGTTTCCAAATGTGAAGAAATGAACAATTCTCAAGTCACAGAAAAAACAAAGCAGTTGATGCTTCTCAGAAAGCAACTAAACCTGAACAGGAATCTGCATTTATCCTCAAGACTTCACTTTACAAATACTCTTGTGTTTTTAACTTTACATACGCTTGCAGGCTGGAGTTTCTACAGGACTGAAATGTAAAAGTAGCATTGCCAGGTAAAAGATTAGCTTCTTGTTATTTTGAAATGCACCAACCAACATACTGCTTTTTAAGAAGTTTATGTAAACGTCCCTTTCCACCAACAATGCAAGAAAAACCATCAGTGTTGGTGAAATACTTAGCTTCCCATCCTTGAATAATGTGAAGAGTTTTACAGATTACTTAATATATGTAATTGCCAGTACCAGAGGGTACAGGGTGAAAAATAAAAGTCTCCTTCTCAATCTTATCCCAAGATCTCCTCGCAGAGGCAGACGCTATTGTTCCCTTGTACATCCGTCCGGACATACTACTGGGTATTATCTGTCTGCACACATAACAAATAGTAAGTAGCATTCTGCAGTTTCTTTATCATTCCATAAAAATCTGTTTTTTTAAGAGCTGCACGGTATTCCACACCATGCAAATACCGTAACTAATTTAGCCAGTCCTCTGTGGATGGACATTCAGATCTATTCCAATCTTTTGTAGTGACAGTGATGCTGAAGGTAATATCCTTGTACTGAAGGGTTTGTGTACTTAATGCAAGTACATTGGCGGGAAATGCTTCAATGGGGAATTGCTGGGCCAAAGGGTAAGTGCATTTTTACTTTTGACAGATATTCCCCAAGTAATTTTCATAGACTTTGTGCCCACTTACATGCCCACTACCAGTGTGTTTCCTTGTATCCTTAAGTTTATTGACAAACTTTTAAAAATTTATCATTGCCAATCTGATATGTGAAAAATAGCATCTCATTGGAATTTTAATTGCATTTAAAGATCGATAGATCTAATTTTTAATAATTAGGCAATTTATATTTTATATTTTGTGAATTTTTTGTTCATTTTTTATTACCTATTTTTGAAGTTTTTACTAATCTGAAGCATACTTAAAAAATTAAAAGCCCAAACTTGAAATATTACAACACAACATTTCCTATTCTGAAATGTGACTCCCTACATCACTTACAGTTAGTTCCTTAAATTATGATTTGGTGGGGAGGAGAGACAGTGGAAGTAGAATTGAGAGAAAAGAAAGATAAAGAACCAATCTCAGCACACAGGCTGAAAGCTTATAACTGCAGAGAATCAGAATTAAAGCCAAAGAACAGAAAGAAATCATCAACTAAAATATAATTAATTTTGTAATAATCATCTGTACTTCTATTTCTCCATTGGAGATTATATAAAACAAGTGGTCATAATTTCATCTCTGAAATTCTATCCTTGAACTTAATTGGACTTTGCTGGATTTAAAACTACAACATTCTGGGGCATATATTCTAACCAGCCAACCCACTTCACACCATGCAAATGATTTCCTTATTTTTTGAAAATGGGCAAATTAAATTTCTCATGACAGCTAATTGGTTAGTTGGTTCTTCAGAACTATCAGAAGTTTTCTGGGGCACAATGGTCATAAACAGGATGGAACCTAAAATCTGTTGTAGATGTGATCACGGTCACTAACACGTTCTGGTGGAAATCTTGGGGTCATCTTCACCTTTTTTCTCCTAGACTCATTTTTCCATAAGTCTTGATTTTTCCCCAAAATCTCTTTGTCCTCAGTATTCAATGCTGCTATTCTGGTTCCAGTCCTCATCATGTGGTGACGATATTACTGCTTCAGATTTTAAGCCCATCTCCATCTCCGCCCCTCCATCATACCTTAATTCATCTTAAAACACAACCTGAGTGGATTTCATCTCACTCAAGAACCTATGTGTTCAATGCACACTTGCAGACTAAAGAAACAAATAAAATATAACAGCTATTGGATTTCTGACCCAAGCCAGGCTCCTCTTCCTTAGCTTTCAAGTGCCTCCCTGCCCTGGTCCCACTCTTCTGCAGACGTCTCCCCCACCACTGTGTGCGATCAGTACTCACTCTTTCTCCTCTGCTCATGTCCTCTGTGCAAAACTATGGATCTTTCTAGTGACATTCTAAGTTCTATGCATGACAGTCTTCCTCTCTTGTTCTGTTTCTTCTCCCACTCTCTTGGTTCTCCTATGCGACCTCCTCTATCACCTTGACTTCAAGGACCACCTATAAAGTGACAATATACCAACTCTCCCTCCAGTCAGATTGCTCCTGAATTCCACATTGGTCTCCCCAATACCTGGCATGTATCTCCGATTGCTCTCCCAAAAAGATCTCAGAACTGACACATGCAAAATTAAGCTCATTTTACTTCTTGAACCAAGCAGTTACAAACATGGGTGGTCATCCTCGACTCCCAACTTTCCCTAATCTCCCACATCCAACTGGTGTCAATTCAGCTTTGCTCCCTTCTCCTGTATCAATCAACTCCTTTCTATCTCCACAACTATTGCAGATTCCCAACCTCATCATCTCTCACTGCGGCCAGTTTTCCTAGTTGATTGCTTTGGGACTTAACTTCCATTCCAGGAAACCATCCCTTTACACTGTTGCTTAACATTAAAACCAAACTGTATTTTAAATGAGGATAATTTGGATTATTACAACAGAGGATTTATTTACAACAGGACTATTGATAATGGTATGAGTGGACTGCAGGGGAAGCACACTGATGGCCTGGAGACAGTACAGAGATGAAGGTGTCACCACCAAAGGCCTGAAGGGACAATAGAAAAATCTAGTTACTGGAAGGGGTAAGTTATGTAAATAAGGTCACCTTCAGAAGGGGAGATGGAGCTGTTCCCAGGTGTATTCTTCAAGGAAGAAAGCCAGGAAAATAAAGACCTTGACCTCACTCTCTCTTCTTGCCCATCTCCTGCTGGGACTATTTATCCATTGGCTGAATTCGACTGAAAATCAAAGGGCATGAGAGTCTGCTAATTTAGCTAAGTTAGGGCAGCCTCTGGGGTGCAGCAGGGTGGAAGAAGTAAAGGATGGATGGGGGATGTATATCCTTTCAGTGTCTGATTAAAAGACTTGGTTGGCTCTCAACCTCCTATAAAGTTTAACTTTTTAATGAACACATGTCCCTCCAAGATCTGGCTGCTGCTTTCCTCTCATGATGCTAAAACTCTCTAGATGCACCCATGGTGAATGACGCATCTTTTCGTACTGAACTCACTATCTGGAACACCTTTCCTCTATTCCCAGGTTGTCAATCTATTTATCCAAAATCAATGTACTCATCACCTACACTGTAAGAAAACTTCAAAGCTCAGCTATATAATTGGCCACACTCTTTTGTGATTTCATTATCTATCAATAGATTTTTCTCTAAGCATGTGTAATGTTTTACTGTCCTTGTTTGTTTATATGTTTATCTTTATATACTACATAGTAAACAAATCTCTAAAGAAAGCAGAGGATGTGTCTGTCAATCACCTTTTTATTCCCAGTACCCAATATTGTGCAAGACACAGAGTAGGAAAATCAATGATGGCTGAGTGAAGGAATGAATTTAAGCATCAGCTCAAGGTCAACACCATCCACGAGGTTTCCCTGACAACCTGGCTCCATGCTGATCTTCACTGATATTCATTACCAGGGTTTAATGTTTCCCTACTTATTTTACTTGTTTTTGTATTGTTTTTTTAGTTAGGCCACAAGCAACCTGACAGCAGAAATTATGTCTTCTGTTTCTCTGACAACACAGTTTGAGTCCACACTAGGAATTTCATAAATGCCTGCTTTCAAAAGTAGGCAATTAAGACAGGAGAAATATATATTTTTTTGAGTCTCAAAAGAAAATACTTCCATGACCAGATAAGTTGCATAAATTGGTGAAACTGATTTAAAAAAAGGAGGGAAGGGGGAGATAGCTCTAACACCTGTTTGTTTCCAGAGGCAGGAAATCTGGCTTTTATGTAAACATGTCCAATTTTGAATGTTTTAATTCTTGGCTCAAATTTAAAAAATCTCATCTAACCCAGGAACTATTCTGCATTCCTAAGAGAGGGAGGCAGAGCTGTGGTTTGACCAAGGACTTGGAGCATCACTGATCTAGGTGATCCTGTATGTGAGTGGGTGATCATTGGTCAGGAAATGTTCAAAAAATTTAGGTGGGAAGTCCAGGCTCTTACAGCACTTCATTCTCCCTTAAATTGAAACCTTAAGGGGGAGGCCTATGTTTATAGCTTTTAGCATAAACACTATGAGCAAGCTCATTTAAGACCTGTACTGTTGACAGCGCTCTGCCTGGATGTATCCTGAGTTCCTTTTACTTCTGGCCTGCCACATATGTTCAATCTAAAAAACGGTAGTAAAGGATGGTAGGTCTGACTTGACTCTGAAAGCCAGAATATGTTAAATGCCAGTGCGGACAAAGAATTAAGGAGAGACTCACATCTCAAATGACCAGCTTTTTAAGAAAGAGACTTGATCAGATGTGGAAAGACAAAATGAAAAGAAAGAGGAGCCTGGGCATCTGGACCAGAGCCATATCAGAGTAACCTTCACAGCTGGCCTGCTTTCACACACCTGGCAGCTCCCTCAGCCATCCACGGAGGTGGGCGGGGATTATTCGAGATGTAACCTATGGGGAAACTGAAGCCCAGAGATTAAGTAGTATGCCTTCCGTCAGTATAAGTCCAGGATTGTAATTTATGTGTTCTGATCTCAACTCTATCAAGCTGCTTCCCCAAAGTGCCAATATCTCCCTCCTTAGGACGAGGTCAACAGGGTGAGGAGCTGGCTATGTCTTGTCTGTTAATGAAAAAAATATACAAAAGTTAGTAGGAAGAAGGGTCATTTACTGTTTATATTTGCAATACAGTCTTCCCTGACAGAGTTTGAAGGGCTGTTCAGATTGTTTCATTTAAGCCTCAGAGTGACCCTGGAAGTTGATCAAATGATAAAACATGTCTTCATTTAAGTGTGGCTTGGGGTGACCAAGACAGGAAGGGTGCATGGTATCACTGAGATTTCTCCCCATTTGTGGAGTCAGAACCCAGGGGCTCTTCTTAATCTCAGGCATTGTGACTGGTGGCTGGGATGAAGCAGCTGCTTCTATTAAGGATCAAAAACCTACATTAAAAAAAATCAAGGTCCTAATAAGTAAAAAGCTATTCTATTTGAGGTAGCATCCCTTTTGAGAACTAGAAAATGATCTATCTTCATAGAAAATTAAGAACAGCAAAAATAAGACTTTAGTTTTTATTTGTAGAATTTGAAGTTAGATATAGAAAGTGAAGAGAAAAAAAGGACTAGGAAATGGAGAGCAGGGAAAAGAACACGAGGAGAAACGGAGATAGGAAAAGACATAAAAAAAAGAAAATGAGACACAGAAATAGACAGAAGAAAAGAACATTATACACAGATAAACACAATTTCAACCTAGACAAAGGGAAGGAACATCACACCAACACAGACGGGCAAAACACGGGTGTCACATGGCACCAACTGTGTAGCTAGGCTGTCACTTTACAGCTATAGGCAAAAATAAAGGCCTACTATACAGAATCAAGGTTGGGGTCCTGGAGTTTTCAATATAATAGGTTCTTATGATATATTCTTTTCTTTCATGCCTTATGGAAACATTTAAAACGGAAAAGAGAGCCAAACTGCATGTCCAAAGTGTGGGGAGGGTGAGGAAAACACGCATGGATTTGAGCATTCCACCATTATTTCTCCATTGAAACTTGACCCCATTCTTGGCTTCCTATTTGCTCCCTTTTCCACAGCCTGACAGCGAACTCCCACACACCAGAGGAACCACGGAGCAGGGACAATAATACAAGCAGCTGCTCAAGCTGCGGTTTTCATTAAGGGAAAAAAGTGCCTTGATTATAAGGGATTTAGTTTTTAACCTTTGGGCCAACACTAAAGTGATTAAAACTCCATGTACAGAAACACGAATGGTTTCTTAAAAGTATGATTCGAACATACTCAGGATTATCTATAGGGGCCGAGAACAGTTCAAATTTTAACACCCACCTTGGCTTAGTGCATTAACTTGGATGTAGGAAGGCTAGCAAAAACCCAGTATACAAAACCCATTGTATAGGTCCTAAATTGCATTTCTGCAAAGGTCAGGGATATATTTTCACCAAATTCTTTAGCTACTAAAAGCAAGGCCATCAAGCCATGAAAAGACATGGAGGAACCTTAAATGCATAATTCTAGTGGAAGAAGACAATCTGAAAAGGCTACATACTATATGATTCCAACTGACATACTGGAAAAGGCAAACCTATTGGAGACAATAAAAAGATCAATTGTTTTCAGGGATTAGTGGGAAGGGAGGGATAAACTGATGGCGCACAAAAGATTTTTAGAGCAGTGAAAATGCTCTGTATGATAATATAATGGTCAACACATGCCACTATACAGTTGTCCGAACCCATAGAATGCACAATGCCAATAGTGAACCCTAAAGTAAATGGTGCACTTTAGGTGATAATGATGTGTTAGTACGGGTTCATCAATTATAACAAATGAACAGCTGTGGTGGGGGTGTTGGCAATGGGGGAGGCTGTGCATATGTTGGGGCATAGTGTACAAGGTATATGGGGAAATCTCTGTACCTTCCCCTCAATTTTGCCATGGACCTAAAGTTGCTCTAAAACAATTAAGGGGATAAAAAGCAAGACAACACCTTAAAGGCTTGCATTTGGTACAAGAGCAAGAGCTAAGGTATGACATCCCAGAGCCAGGCAGGTTCTACTCCCACGGCTTGGCACAAGAGCTGTGATTCTCGATCCGACAGTATTCATTGGTTATCATTTTGCCTCCACATCCTCCCACAGCAGTTAAGTGCATAAACCTCTAGAGCTGAAATCCTGGCTCTCCTTCCCATTATGCAACCTGGGTTAAGTCATAATCACCGACACCTCCGCCTGTCTCCTAGTTCTATAATACAAGGGCAATAAACCAACACCAATTATTGGGATGATTAAACACACAGACACAGTTTCACACAATAGGTGGCACATGATAAAGAGGGGCTCAATGAACATCAGAGAAGCCGAATGTGACAAAGATATACTTGTCACGAATGCCAAGGAGTACAATCATGCTGTTATCCTTAATTTCTTACTGGTTAGGAGAAAAGTGTTAGTTATGTCCTATCTTAAATCTGGAAAAACTCCTCCAGAAGAAGAGCCATTAAAGAGTATTCTAGATGTGACACAGTTAAAGAAGTGGCACATTTGATAGGGAGAAAAGAAGAGAGAAGTGCAGAAAATGGGAGTTAGGTGGTCAGCACCCTGCCACCTGGTTGGAGACTCAGTTCTGGGAAAGACAGAACGGGAGACATGTGTTGTCCTTTCCATGACAAGCTGCCTAGGGAACCCTCTGCTCCAGGAAGAGCAGTCACAATGAAAATGTCTCATGCTTAAAATATAATTACTCTAATATATTTGTGACCACAGTGATGGTGGGCGAGAGTCCTAGGCTTACTAGGAATTAGTCAAAGCTGCAGTAAAAAGGAAACTCCAGTAAAATAAAAAGACCCTACATGACTGATGATAGATCCTCGTTCTGGTGAAATCTCTTCTTTTTAGTTAGAAAATGGAGAAGCAATAGCCATGCTGCTGCCCAGAGACTGGAGGGTTCCATTTGTGCTGAAGTGTTTAATGAATGAACAAGCTTCCAAACAGTAAAGACGTACACCTTTGTCCTACACTCCTGAGCCAACTAGTGGTTTCTCCTCCACCCCCCACTGAAGAGCAACTCACTCTTCTTTTGTTTTCTTTAGTCTTTGCTGACAAAACGCCCTGCTCTTGCTCCCTGCTTCCAATACTTCATTTTCATCCAAATGCCTCCACTTTTATTCACCACAGATCTAGCTTATTGAGCATTCTGTATTGCCTTTCAGGTTTTGTCCCTATTCCATGTTAAACAGGCTGTGGTGCAAGTGTAGGACTTTGCTCCGTAAAATATTCCATCCAACGAGGGCAGTTATGTAAACAGGGCCGCTCCTGGCAGGAAGGCCTGATGGGGTAAACAAGGTTGGGGAGAGAAAGTTCTCTGAGAACGGAGTGGCTTTGTCAGGGCACAGAGATACATTTCAAATAAAAATATTCTTGTGTCTAATGTCAGATCAGGCCTTTAATAAACCCAAATCACTGGGGAAAATTTAAAAAGGACAATTAGAACTGAGTCAGCAACTCTGGCTTCTGAAACTGTACTAAGGGGACTTTGCATTTTCTGGTTTTACAATTTTAGTTCTTTAAAAATATAAACCAAAAATATTTAAAGTGCTAGGATTATTATGAAGGTATTTTAAGAATTTATAATTTTTAAGAATCTACACAGCTGCTGAATGGAAATTATGGCGAATAATCTGTCAAATAATTAAAACATGTAATTATCAGAAAATCAGAGGACTGTACCCATGTCAATGTTTCATGTTGATACAGAGGTTTATCACTGTCTTCATGAATATTCGGCCCATTGGAAGAGTGATGAAAATGCAGTATTTGCTTCGCAAATAAGAGCTTATATAGAAAATTCACTATACTAAAGTGATGATAGCTCATAATGCAGAAAACAGGTACCAGTGAAGACAAATAGGAATTGTATTAACTTAAACTGGACACCAGCTAATGTGTGTGACAAAGAAAAAATAACTAGAAAGTTAAGGGGCTTTGTTTACAATTTAACTGTAAAAAATATAGTGGGACCTGATATTAAGTGTCTGAGCCCAAGTTCTTGATATGAAATTTACAATGAGCTGGTCAAGTATTTTTATGTAAATATAAACACATCCTCATCAAGCACGATATTACTTAGGTTTCATTTGCATTAGTAGGAGGTGATGTGAGTAGCGGACAAGAGCCCAGTGTGTGAGCAGGCAGATCTGGGTTTCAGTAGTAGATACGTATGTAACCTGGGGAAGAGGACGTCTCCCTGGGCTTCAGTTCCCTCACGTATAAAATGGGAATGGTGATACTACGTTATGGGACTTTTCCCAAGGATTAAATGAGACCATGTATGTGTAATACTCAGCAAGGAGCAGTGTGTGCTCAATTAATAGTAAGATGGTTAATATTAAAAATATTAATAGTAAATATTCTGATAGTAAAACTATCAGAATTCAATAACAGAATTAAAAATATGGGCCAAACTAATTTTTCCTCCTCATTCTATTAGTCAAAATAATAAAACAATTTAAATATTTATTTACTTACCACTCTGTTCAAGGCAGTGTGCAAAGTGCTAAATATATTTCAGACACTCAAGAGATTACTGGCCAGAAAATACTTAGAAATATGTTTTTCTTTCTCTTTTATTTACATACAGATTAAAATTTTTCCAATGCCTACACAATTTTTAAGATGTGAATGATTTAGCACAGTATGTTTAGTTTGCAAGCCTTGTAAGTGATTCATAAATCGAATCACTTCGATATATATAGTGGGACGGGGCCTGCATTATGATGGCTGATATGGTTGACACCCTGTAGGTAGAAGAGACAATGTCAATCAAAAATATTTTCTTTTGGCAATTACACCGTATTTCCATCTAGGGTCCAGCTGAACCTTTCCGAGGCTGGGATAAGGGGGTGTTGACATTGTTTTCATGAGTGTTATTCTTACTAGTCATTATGTGGTAGCTTATTCTTCTAGGCTTCTGAGTCATTTCAACTTACACAAACATTTTTTGTGGAATGAAGTTAGAGAGGGTTAGGGAAGTGGAAAAAATCTTTATGTGCTAAAGATAACTGGAAAAGACTAGTCTTTGGTGTTGGTAAAACTGATTCACTTTATGAGAAAAACTGAAAATGAATGCTTATCTGATACCGCCTCCTGGCAGGGAAGGACTCCAAAAACTGAAACTATAAGGCAAAAACAATGATCCCATTGTTAAAGATTTCTGTTGAATGAAGGGCACTGTGGGAAGAGTTGACAGACAGGCGATAGAACAGATGATGCTTGCAAAGCCTAAAACTATCAGAGTTTGATATCTGAACTAGTCGATGAAATCCTGCAAACCACCAATACAATAATGGGCCAAGAACACAAACAGGTAATCTATTAACACTAAGGCTACCCTAAAGACTAGCAAGCACATGAAGAGAATACATGAAAATCAAGAGCTATTACATCAGGCCTAGTAGACTACAACATTGTAAATCCCTGATGTGGGTAAGGCATCCTGGTGGCAGTGGTGGGAGCAAGGCTGGGCAGCCATTCTGGAGAGCAACCTGGTGCCATTTAGTCGAACTAACTCGACGTATTTCTAAGACCCAGCAACCCCTCTCCTGTGTAAATGCCCCAAAGAAATGTTCGTGCAGACCGTAAGGAGCAATGCCACTGCAGCATGATTTCTGCTGTCCACTCTCGGAGTCCACACAAACCCACAGCAACAAGAGCGAATTTTAACACATAGTGGATCTTTAAAATAGTGCTGACTGAAAAAAAATACCCATGAGATTTGAAACACAATACAGTTTCTGTAAATTTAAAATAGCTGCACATAAATCATTGTACTTTTGTAAAAACGTATCCAAAAGAAAAAGGCACAATGAATTCATTCAAATAGTTGCATATGGGATGGTAATGTATTATCAGGATCAACCAGAGTAAAATAAAATCTTCACTCACACTTTTATTTCTAGAGAGCAGACTCTATTGCTGTATTTTTTAATACTTATTTAATATATCAGGAAGGAAAGAAAAAAAGGAAAGAGCGAAGAAGGGGAAAAGGAAGGAGAAAAAGTTTTGAGTTTCTTACAGGCCAAACATTTGGTGTGACCAACAAATTAAAATATTCTTTTCTGAAACAACAGCCACCTTCCAGCACTCTGCATGATTCCCCAGAGGCCCGCAGAGACACACTCCCACACAGTGACACCCTTGCCGTGAAGTGAACGGGAAATACCTCTCAACGTAACCAAGTGCTTCCCTCACAAAAATATCTGTTCCTTCTCCTTTTATTTTCTAACTTCCACCAAAATGATGTCATATAGAAAACTTGGTATTTTTTTTTACCCTCTTCAATCCTATTACCATTCATTTGGGGGATAGCAAAAATATAATTGTTTTAAGAATATTTATTCCCTGCATTTAAAACCCCCACAAATAATGGTTTTAGAGTTACAACCCTTCTTGTGTTTACACACTGAACGCTGAACTTCTCAACTGGGTGAGAGGTTGTAAAGAACTGAACGTGGCTCTACGTAGACCGAGGATTCCTAAGCAGATCAAGATGAGATTACCAGTCATGTGGAAGTAGGTGGAGATGGACTGGAACAGTTTCCAGGGATGTTCCCAAATGTACATTAAACTGTTATATACAACACTGTGTAAAAATATGAATGTGCACAACATAGTGAACTTACAATCTCAGTGTAGAAGCAAAATAGTAACATATGGAATATGAAATAAGAAAACAAGGCAAAACATCATTAAAATCTAAGGGAGGCCTATCATTGGTTCTTAAACTGGTGTGTATCAGGTTCACCTGGAGGGCTCATTAGAGTGCAGACTGTGGGGCCCACCCCAGTCTGTGTTTCAGCAGGTGTGGAGTGGGGGCCGAGACTCTGAGTTTCTAACAAGTTCCCAGGGGATGCTGCTACCGCCAGTGCCCACTTTGAGAATGCCAACTCAGAACTGGCATAAACTATTAGAGGAGAGATAGAACATACGGGCACTGCTGGGACAGGAGAGAAACTGGCACACTAGGGTTACCGTGAAGGTGAGAATAAGGAGATAATATGGAGGTAGAAGAACGAGAGAAATGAAATGGAGGTGGTGAGAATACCTGAGCACAGGTTGAGCTGTGGGTGGGAATAACAAGCAGCAAGGACAGCCTGATGGGCTTGGTGACAGGTTTGGGAAGACACATGGGTAGAATCGATCTACAGCGATGTAGTGAGCAGAGAACTGACCTGAGCAAATGGCCACCTTGGACACCCTCCTGCCTGCTGTGCATTCATCTTATATCCAGCTGCCATGCTGTACTTGCAACCCTCAGGTACAAAGCTGGGAGATGGGACAGCTGCAAGTCCCCACCACTGAGGGCTTTACAATTCCTACTAAATAATAACTACAAAATGGGTTGTATAAAGTGTATTTTCCCCAGCCATAAGCGAGAGCTGAGGCTATATTGCTAGCGTGTTCCCTAGTTCTGCACAATACGTACACACTGAACAAATGAGTGCTGGTGTGCAGACCTCAGGCCCCGGTTGTCAGCAGTCACAGAACAGTGACCTCTCCCTGCCTCCCTCTGCAGCTCTCTTAGAGACCTCAGCGCCAAAGCACGCATGCATTTCTCACCTGTGCCCTGGGCAGAGCCAGAAGTGTGGCGCCTAGGGGAGGCACCCAGAACCAGTTCTCACTGCTCCAAAAAATAAGGGGGAAAGTGGGAGGAGAGGCACTTGCACAGGGGAAAGGCACTTCCCCAGTGCACAGGGTCCCCAAGGGTGTGGCCCTCTCAAGGCAGACTAGATAGATATAATCCATTCACTCTTCCCATTCTAAAGCCTGTGGTCTGTCCCATGGTGTCCTGACAAAAGGAAAGAGAAACGGCTGTTCCCACGTCTGGGCGGAGCATGGCCCCACCTATTTCTAGACTACCTGAAAGGAAGTTGTGAGGACCAAATGGAATAAGCCTGGAAAAAGCTTAGTGCAGTGCCTGGCAGTCAGTCCTTCTACTAACTGCCTCTGAGCCCTTAATGCTGGTCCTTCACCTGTGTGCCCCAGAGGCCTGCCTGAGCCCCTCCATGGGAGCACTGGCGCAAAGGAGAAAGTATGAATGACCAACATGGCCATCCAGGACATGGATTGAGATGACAATGACAGCAGTTGACAGAGCATTAGAAGGATCCAGTTGAGGGGATAAAAATAATTTTTTTTTTTTAGAGTTGAGGCCGAGATGATAAAATAAGAAAGTGGAAGTGTATTCAGTAGGCAGACAGAAACAAGAGAAGTCGAGATTATACAGTCAAACCTATTGGAGGTGACAGAGGAAGCTGTGAGGGTTAGGTTTTCTGTGAAGATGGAGAGAGGGCAGCATGCAGAGGTCAACGCAGCACAGAATGAACCATAGGAAACAAAGAAAAAAAATTGAGAAAAGAGGAAAGGCAGGAGAGTGGACCATCAGGGAGAATGGCAAGAAGAGTTTCAAGGACAGTTCCCACTGGTGTCTGGTGTTGTGGAGTCCAGAGGCAGAAATGGAAAGACCATGGCTCTGACGATCAGGAAGCATGCCGATGTCGAGACCCAGGTTTTGAGTGGCCAGGGCCAGCTGGGAAGACCAAGGCCACCCCCAGGCACTGCTGGGGCCAGTTCTACAAGTCAGAATTTCAAGAATTCTTGAGTGACTTACGTGGCTTTGTAAGCTAGGTACACAAACTCCAACAGAGTAGAAATTTCATCTACTCTTTTTCACTCAAGAGCTCCGAAAACTCCAAGTCTGTATGATTTGCCACGAGGAGGAGGCTGGCTGATGGAAAGAGATCTCATTCTCTGCATCATTAGCTGCTTGAAACACTCCTCCTGGGCTAACAGTGACACTCAATCTGGTGCTGACTGATTTATGTACTTATTTTTTTAATTTTGGAAATTACCTCTAGGTGTCCACTATTGGTGTCAGTAACGAGGAGGCTGGGGGCAGAGTGACTAGTTCAGAGCAAAGACTCAGATCTCTGTGCAGGCTCGTGTGTGATCTGGAGAGAGAAGAACGAAGGCTATTTCTGTCCTACCTGAGCATGAAAGCCACAGCCACACAGGCCAGCCCCTGCCATGCTCGGGAGGATGACTCAGGAAGAGATTCACCAGCATGGAAGGACCACGTTGTGCACTGAGCAGTTAAGAACATTGTGAAATTGCAGTTAGAAAGAGGCAGGTGCGAGAGAGGGAGAAAGGGCAAAAACCCACACAAACTGTAACTGAGCCAAATACTTCAATTCCCAACCTAATTTAGCCCCTTTCCCATCAGGAAAAAAATCTATAAGCGAGAGCTTTACCGAAGGCTTAGTCAATCCAACCCAGAGGGGTGCAAATTTCCGAGTGGGTTCTGGTGAGCGACGAGAAAGCCTGGCGGTATATTTAGACTCCATTGTTGGAAGAGCTTTGAGATGGATGACACCCTAAAATGTCAGAATTGTTATTTTTGTGGCAATATAGTTTGCTGCCGAGTTCTTATTTACCAAAACCTCTCACTTTAAAGGAAAAATAAATAGAAAAGTGCGACTACTCTAAAACAGTTACACATTGATTGGAGTGAGGATGGAGAAGTGAAAGCAAGGATGGTCTTCATACTCTTCTAGCCCCATTCACATGTGCAGAGGGGAGCTCCGACTGTAGGTGGCAGAAGGCCATTCCCCAGAGCAGGGCTCACGTGGGATGAGGGAAGTAAAGAGCGGAGGAGACTGACAACAGATGGTGTTGTGTCAAAGGGCACGTGGCTTTAGACATATACCTGTTATATATTTTTGCTGATTTTAGATCTCTTATCAATGTAATTTGACAAAAACTAAGGTTACCCTCATCTTGTCTTCCTCCCTTATAACATCTCTCTTAAGCAAAACAGGAAAATAATGACTTGATTAGATGATCATCACTCTGCCCTTTCTCAGGGAAAATCCTATAATTCTTCCAATTTCCCTCCTCTTGGTAGAAGTGGGAAATAATCTGGGGGAGGAGAAGTGCAGGAACTATAGAGTTGACAGAAATGTCAGAGGCACCTGCAACAAAAAGGGGTGGCTGATAGCACCCTCTCCTTGTTAGCTCATGCCCCCACCCCAGACTCGGGAGTTTTTAGGAGCTCTATTTCTACTCATTCCTTCCTTCCTCCTCAAATACAGCCACCTACTCCCACTGCCAATTTTCAAATTGGCACAATGATTAATGACCCAGGCAAGAACTTAATTTCCTGTCCAGTAGTACAAGGGTGATTTCCAATAAAAGAACTCACTCAAGACAACTATTTCCTCTCCACAGCTTCTAATCTTTTATTCAATTGTGGGCATTCTTCCTTCTCAGTGTGAAAGCAGAATCAATTTTTGAACTTCCATTTGGTGAATATTCCAAAGAATCAGAGAATGCTATAGCGGGAAGGGACCTTAAAGGCAATGTAATTCCACCTCCTCTTTTCTCGTAATTCAAACAGGGCTTAAGGTGAAGGCTTTGACGCACACATCCGTGTGTGCATGGTCAAGCTGCAAGGGAAAGGGGGTGACTACCATTAAAGCACACAGCTTGGGTCCTCGCTGGTCTCATTATGAAGTTACCTTTAATGAGACAGTCTGTTTAAAATTGGGAACTAATCACCATGGGAGAGTATTTCTGCAATTATGGGCTCAGGGAAAACACAACCGAAACAAGTGTCAGTGAAACCCTTCAGATACAGCAGCACAATTACCATGTTCCATTACTTCAGGACTTTTAAATACCCACTGAAGACGTACTGAGTTGTCCCAAGGAAACCACAGGAATCCATCTCTTATATTTGTTTCTCAGAAATGCTTCATAGATAACTCCACTGCTTTCTGTGAAATTAATTCTGAAAAGCAGAGGTTCCTCAACAATATGCCAATGACTGCGTCATCCAGGACCTTCTTTAGATGCACAAGTTCCCACAGAGAATTCCAGTTACAATTCAGGAAATGCCTTCTGGGTTGCTGCCTACATTATCTGAAATTCACAAGTGAGCGTATGCAAATGGTGAGAAACAGGTTGGGTTGAGGGGCTGAGGGACGGGGCAGAGTGACCACGGTAGCAGCAGGGCGTGTCATCAGCCGTGAACTCTGACGTTGGTAGAAAGGGTAATGGACATGAAGCTAAAAGACCCTGGTGCACATCTAGTGCCACTGATTAGCTCCATGCTCTTCTCTAAGTATTTTATTTTTTTTTGAGGCTCAGTTATCTTATTTGTAAAGAAGCTATAATGAAAGTCTACTGGAATGCTATAAAAATCACGTTAAATAATATGTATGAAAGAGCCAATCACAGCACCTAACAAATACCAGTGCTCTGTAAACACTTGTTGAATTGAAATCTCTTAATCGCTTCCTGTTATGCTTTCTTCTTCCTTGAAATCCCTCAACTGTCATAAAAAAATACAAATACAGGGTTTTACAGGATTTCATTATTAAAGTTAGTATCTAGCAATGATTGGATCCAAAAAAATTGCACTAGCTCTGACCGATTCCCTATTCATATGTTCTGATGAACAAAAAATAAAATGTGGACCATAACCACAGAATTGAATGTTATCGATCTGAACACTGTAATAAGATGAAGCTTGAAAAGTAGAAAAAGTCTGGGCTTCAGAGCAGATGAACTTCACAGCACTAGTAGCAAGGACCTGTATAGATTACCTTGCCTGAAACTCACCTTCCTCATCTATAAAGTGAGAATCATACCCAAGACTTCACAGGTTGTTATGAGGATGAAATAATATTTGCAGATATGTGTAACACAGCCAACTAGAATAATCTCTGTTTCAAAGTAGGTGACTGAAAAGTGGTAACTGCTAAAAACATGGAGTCCAGGGTTTTTTAGGTGAGTACTATTCCTGTTTCCACTTATTTTATGAAACAGTAATGACACAAGCTCCTCCACATACTGCACAGACTTGTTAGGAAAATCCAGTGAGCTAATCTAGGGCGAAGTTCAAAACTATAAAGTATTAGGTATCTCCATATTCAAGGCAAACATATATTTTGGTATTGTCTTGGGGAAATCAATCCCTGGAAACCACAAATTTCATTTTTAATGACCTGGTTTTAGCTCCAGAGAGTTCAAGAAGGAGCCAGAATTGGGACTAACAAAGCCATATGCAGTTTCATGTGTGCAAAACCAAAGTGAACTTTGGCTACAAACTTCTGCAGCCCTGTGTGCTACCATTCAGCTTACCCACTTAAGGGCGAGATTGTTGCCTGAAGCGCATTGCTTCCCATCCACATTAGTCATAGGAAAGAAGGACAAGCTTCCCTTTCATGACCTTTGAGATCTAGATGATCTAAGGTAGAGTGTTACATTTTCAAAACTAAAATCTTTACCACACTTAATATGATAATGAGTAGGGATATGAACCTTCAAAATGGCCAAAAACTAGCCAGCCAGAAGATATTTCCAAGGGCTATGGAATGTCTTACAGGATATTATTTTCAACTGAAAACTCAATTTGTGCTCTAAGCTTCCCCAGCCTGAAATTAGTGGGTGGTTTACTCAATCATCAGCCAGTCTGCCACTCGTAAGTTGGACAGCACTTCTACCCTAGCTGGCTCTCTTAGAGACAGTATTTTGAACTTCCTTGGTTGAATGCAAAACACATTAGCTAACTAACCAAACAAACGGGAAGGAGGCATAACAGGAGAACCAAACCCCGCAGACTCCATGACTGTGAAAACACTCCAATGCTACGGGGCAGTGGGGAGGGTGACCCAGAGAGAGGGAAGGAGGTGGTTTCTTTACAGTTGAAATACTTATTTGTCCACAAACAAATTCACCAGAAATGCATAACTAGAAAGGAATGAACTGAAATCCTAAATTCCTCTAACTTGAAATACCCACAACCCAGAGCAATCAAGTAAGGCATATAATCTGGTAAATTTTTAAATTACTCTTATCCTGAGTTCACATAGGAGTTCTACCATAAATACCCATACACATTTTCATATTAATTCATGTTCTCTTCCCCCTTCCTTCTCCTTTAGAAACAAGGTATCTGGGGGAGGGAGGGAGAGGAAAGGCACAATAGTGAGAAGTGAGAAGACCCAGGTTCAACCCAGCTACTTAACAGCCATCCGTGGAGCCTGAGCTTGCCCACCTCAGTTTCCTCATCTGCAAAACAGAAAAGAAGCATGAAATGCCAAGTCTGTGTGTGAGTGCATACACTCTGCTTCAGGAAGGCAACGCAAACTGCAAAACAAAACAAGGAAACCACGGTGCTTACACACCTCTAAAACCACAGCAAAGCTCCTGAAGTAGGGGAAGGAATGAAGGCCTCTGGCTCTCTAAGTCTCTCAAAATTGTGAATGTTTTGGGACTTTTATACTGAAGCTCCAGATGATCAGACTAAACCTTGACCTCACAGAGGCCCTCTTTCACAGTCCTGTCGCACTGCAGGACTGCCTGGAGCAGGCGGATGGCACAGCCAAGGCTCACCCACGGTTCCCAGACAGGTGGTTGAACACCACTCTAGATGTTCCTGAGGAGGTATTTTGGGGGATGGGATTAACATTTAAGTTAGTACACTTTGAGTAAAACAGATTCCCCTCCATAATGTGGGTGGCCTCATCCAATCACTTGAAGACCTTAAGAAAAAGAGATTCCCTGAGGAAGTTGGGGAGGGGACTCTGCCAACAGACTGCCTTTGGGCTGGAACTGCAACTAACTTCCCTGGGACTCCAGCCTGCAGACTTTGGACTTGCCAGCCTCAAGGACTGCATGAACCAGTTCCTTACAACACTCCATCAGTGAATCTCTCGATTTCCACCTCCCACTCTCTCTACATTATCTGCATACATTCTGTTGGTTCTATTTCTCTGAGGAAGCCTGACGAATACAGTTTGCTTCATCCTTCTTAATTTTCTGTAACAATAAACCATGAAAATTTATTTCATACTGTCCTTTGCTTTCATAGCAATTGTTGACATCACTGCCAGTCCTGTGGCCTACGATGAGTGGCTGAAGCAGCATTCCTACTGCGATTCCTGCCTACCTACTATGTGAAAACACTGTCCTAGCTCTGTAAGGAGATCTCTGAAGGCAGAGATGACATTTCTGTATAGAACAGCTTCTTTGCAGGCCAATAAGAAAAACTTTTGAAATAAAAAATAGTGCCTTGCAGCTATCTCTTGGTGCAAATAAAACATAAAATATGTATAGCCCAAACTAGCTACACATTTTCTAAGCTACACATTTAGTTTAGGCAAAACAGGCAGAGAGACTGAATTCTCTGTGGATTGAAGTTTTCTTTGTAGGAGTTGATGGGCTTGGGCTGGGCCCACGGGAAGGGCTGCTGCCTGGAACACCTACCTACACCTTCAGCGTCCACCTTGTACAGACTCGTGTCTCCTAAATCTCTCTCGAGAGCCAAGTCCACTTTAAGACTCCACTGGACAATTCCCTGAGGATAGGTCACAGGCACTTAACCTATACAAATCTCATTTCATTATATTTCTCTCTAAACCTGATCTTTACCCTGTTTTTCATCTTCCCAAATGAAAGTCACAGTCACAAAGTAGTACAAACCAGGAATCCAGAAGTCATCTTCATCATCGCCCCACGGCTCCACATCCATTCTGGCACTCGGTACTATTACTTCTTCCATCCCAAAATTTCTGAGTATTTGTCTGTCCCCTCTGCCTCTGCCCTGTTGCCTAAGTTCTGGCCTCACCAATGTTCGTCTCTGTACTGAAGAGCCGTCTGGCTCTGCACCCTCATCCGCCCACCACACTGGGGCTGCAGTGACCGCTCTAAAATGCAACCTAATCCTGTAATTATGGTCCTGGCTAAAATCCTTCACCAGCTTCTGAAAGCTGTCTGGATTCCACTCAAAGCTCTTGTCAGAAATGACAGTATCCTTTAAAATGGAGCACTGCCCTCCTCCTCCAGTGTCGCTTCTGCCAGGTCCTCACAGAGCCCACAGTCCCCTCCATGCTGACCTGCACTCCTGCTTCTGTGGAATACCCTTTTCCTTCTCAGTCAGGCGAGCAGCCATGCTGGGCTCTGGGGTGGAATGGGAGGGACGTAGACATCTTGGCCTCTTAGAGGTTCTACTCAAGTGATAAGGGGTGGACAGATGGTCAGTTATTAAACTATCACCCAAAGCAATAATTACATACAACTTGAAAAATGTTGTAAAGAAACATTGCTGAGTCAGGGGATCTGACCTTGTCTGAGGGCTGGGCTCTCAAGGAAGTCACTTGGACCTGAGACCAGAGAGACGAGCAGAAGTCAGGCTGCAGGAAATGAGTAGACCGGGGTGAATGGGGTACAGAAGAGCAGTGGGGAAAAAGGCAGCGTGAGATGAAGTTACCAAAAGGCAGGGGCCTGTCAGAGAGAGACTTGTAGGCAGTGATAAGCATTTCCCTTGGATAGCCGTGAACCTCTTTGCTCTCCTTTGCTTTGAAACTTCCAAACGCATTATAAAGACAAAACAAGTTTATTGTAATTCAACAACAGAGGAAAAAATAACAGGGAGGGAAATAGCAGCAGATGCATAGTACTAAGTACTAAGCACTTTTCAAGTGTTTTCACATAATTATTATCATTACTGAGGTACAGAAAGATTAGGTTTAAGTAAAATGCCCAAATGATATACAGCAGGCAAGTGAACACTGGATGTGGATCCAAGTAGTCTAGTCTTCGAGCTCAGCTCTTGGCCATCAGGCTAGGGCCACCTCCTGGCTCCACCTCCAATCCTACTCCCTTAAGGACTGATGTAAAGTGCTTTATATACCCTTGAATATGTTTCTCTGTGCTCAAATACATAAAAACAACTAAGCAAAAGAGAACCGAAACACTGGGATTTTTTTTCCTGAAAAAAAAAAAAAAAGGAATTTTGGTATTTCTCTTAAGAGCAATTGGAAGCCACTTGAGCTTGTTCCTTTAACAGGGAAGTAACGTGATCAGATTTGTGTTTTAAGTGGCTTCCAAATGGAGAACAGGGTGGAGTGGGGAAGGGGCAGGCGGCATGAGGAGCAAACTGCTGGGACCCTACTAGGATCTTCTGAGTGTGTTGTTGCATATTGTAGGATTTCCTTCTTTCTAAGGTTGAGTAATACTTCATTATATCTGTGTGTATACACATACACATACACACAGATATATACAGATATATAAAATCTACTGTTTTCTTTCTTTATTCATCTGTTGATGAACAGTGAGGCTGTTTCCACACCTTGCATATTGTGAACAGTAGTACTTCAATGACCACTGGAGTGCTAGTATCTCTTCGAGATCCTGATTTGAATTCTTTAGGATAAATACCCAGAAGTGAGATTGCTGGATCATATGGTCATTGTATTTTTAATTTCTGAGGAATCTCCATGCTCTTCTTCATAGTGGCTGCACCATAGTGGTTGGTGTCCCCACCAACAGTGTATGTGGTTCCAATTTCTCCACATCCTGGCCAACACTTGTTTATTGTTTTTTGTTTGTTTGTTTTTGGTAACAGTCATCCTAACAGATGTGAGGTGATTTCTCATTGTGGTTTTGATTGGCATTTTTCTGACAATGAGTGACAGAATATATTTTCATATATATTTTGGACATTTGTATCTCTTCTTTGGAGAAATGCTTAATTCAAGTCAGGTCTTCAGCCCATTTTTAAAATTGTGGTTGTTTTTGGGGGGTTGCGGGAGTTCCTTATATATTTTGGAAATTAACTCCTTATCTGACATACAATTTGCAAATAGCTTATTACATTTTGTAGGTTGCCTTTCCACTCTGTTGATGGTGTCCTTTGCTATGAGGAAACTTGTTGATCTGATGCAGTCCCACTTGTCTATTTTTGCCTTTGTTGTCTGTGCTTTTGGTGTCACATCCATGAAATCACTGACAAGACCAATGTCCAGAAGTTCTTCCTCTATGTTTTTTTCTAGGAGTTTCACAGTTTCTGGTCATGAGTTTAGTTTTTGATCAATGTCAAGTTGAGTTCTTCTGCATGTGGATATCTAGTTTTCCCAGCACCATTTGGTAAAGAGACTATCCTTTCCTGATCACTTATTCTAGGCTCCCCTGTCAAAGATGATTAATTGCATATGTGTGAGTTTATTTCTGGGCTCTCTATTCTGTTCCATTGATCTATATATCTTTTTTATGCCAATACCGTAAGTTTTAATTACTGTAGCTTCACAGTATATTTTGAAATCAGAGCATACGATGCCTCAAGCATTGTTCTTTTTTTAAATATATTTTATTGATTATGCTATTACAGTTGTCCCATTTCCCCCTTCTCTCCCCTCCACCCTGTACCCCCCTCCAACCCACGTTCCCCCCCTTTAGTTCATGTCCATGTGTCATACTTATGAGTTCTTTAGCTTCTACCTTTCCCGTACTATTCTTGCCCCCCCCTATCTATTTTCAACCTACATTCTATGCTATTTACTCTCTATACCTTTTCCCCCCTCTCCTCCTCCCACCCACCCCCCTGCTGCTAGCCCTCCATGTGCCCTCCATTTCTGTGGTTCTGTTCCTGTTCTAGTTGTTTGCTTAGTTTCTTTTGGTTTTGCTTTAGCTGTGGTTGTTAATAATTGTGAGTTTGCTGTCCTTTTACTATACATGTTTTTCTTTATCTTCTTTTCTTAGATAAGTCCCTTTAGCATTTCATAAAATAAGGGCTTGGGGATGATGAACTCCTTTAACTTGACCTTATCTGAAAAGCACTTTATCTTCCCTTCCATTCTAAAGGAGAGCTTTGCTGGATAGAGCAATCTGGGATGTAGGTCCTTGTCTTTCATGACTTGGAATATTTCTTTCCAGCCCCTTCTTGCCTGTAAGGTCTCTTTGGAGAAATCAGCTGACAGTCTGATGGGAACTCCTTTGTAGGTTACTGTCCCCTTATCTCTTGCTGCTTCTAGGATTCTCTCCTTCATTTTTACCTTGGCTAATGTAATTATGATATGCCTTGGTGTGTTTCTTCTTGGGTCCAACTTCTTTGGGGCTCTCTGAGCTTCTTGGATTTCTTGGAAGACTGTTCCCTTTGCCAGATTGGGGAAGTTCTCCTTTATTATTTGTTCAAATACGTGCTCAATCTGTTGCTTTTTCCCCTTCCCATTCTGGTACCCCTATAATTCGGATGTTGGAACGTTTAAAGGTGTCCTGGATGCTCTTAAACTTTTCCTCGATTTTTTGAATTCTTATTTCATCATGCTTTCCTGCTTGGTTGATTCTATCTTCCTTCTGGTCCACTGTATTGTTTTGAGACTCAGATTCCTTCCTTTCACTATTGGCTCTCCTCCGAGTATCTTCCTGCATCTCTTTTATGGTAACCTGCATCCTTTCATCTAAATTGTGCCCAAAATCCACCAATTCCATGAGCTTTCTGATCACCAGTGTTTTGAACTGTGCATCTGATAGATTGGCTATTTCTTGGTCACTCAAAAGGATGAGTCCTGGGGGACTGATTTGTTCTGTTGGAAACATGTCTTATGTCTTTCCCTGTCTCTCCCCCTTTTTTTTTTTTTTCGGTCTGGTCGCTCTTGTTACGGTGCGGGGCGGAGCCTTAGGTGTTCACCGGGGCTGGGCACCCCAGTCGCTAGATTGTGACGTTATATGTGGGGGTGGGGGCGGGGGCGGGGGCGAACAATGGCGGTAGTTCCGTTCTCCTGGGCTCAGACCCTTCTCTAGGATCCTGGGCTGCAAGCTCTGCTCTGGTCCACAATTGCTGCCCCACTGGGTCCGCCAGCCGAAGCTTGCGTACTCAGGGATCACCGCTGTGTTCTTGCGCCCCGGATGGCTGTCGCGCCGATTTCGCGCCAAATTTTCCCGACCTCCACGCGCCGCCAACCCACTCCAGTCCCGTGCCCACCCAGCTCGTAGTCCCCCACCAGTCTGGATGTATGGGTCTACTTCAACTCCTTGGCTGTCTGACTTCCATTCAGATAAATCCTCTATCAGTTCTGAGTGTTATTCTATCTGTAAATTATTGTTGTTCTAATCTTGGTTGTGTGAGGAGGTACGGTGCGTCCACCTATTCCTCCATCTTGCCAGAAGTTCCGTATTGTTCTTTCTTTTCAAGATTGATTTGGCTTTTCACGTTCCTTTGTGGTTCTATATGAATTTTAGAATTTTTCACAAGAGCACTGTTAAACCAACCTAATTAAAAGAATACCAAACCGCCTGGCTGGCGTAGCTCAGTGGATTGAGCACGGGCTGCGAACCAAAGCATCGCAGGTTCGATTCCCAGTCAGGGCACATGCCTGGGTTGCAGGCCACGGCCCCCAGCAACCACACATTGATGTTTCTCTCTCTCTCTCTTTCTCCCTCCCTTCCCTCTCTAAAAAGAAATAAATAAAATCTTTTAAAAAAATACCAAACCAAAACCAAACCTGTACTTCATACAACAAATCTGTTTTATTATATATTTTATTATAACATATTACTGTTTGCCTAGCGTGTTTATATCATCTTTACACAGAAACAGCGGTTGCCATCTTTAGCGCTGTCTAGATCCATCTCAGGAGTTAGATGTACATCTAAGTGTCCACAAGCCACCCACTTCCTGGCAGCCTGCTGAGGGCTGCAGTCAGGATGTTCACAGACACCTCCCACTCCCAGCTCTCCTGCCCCATGCCTAAATACACAGGGCTGCTGCCTGGTGCCCTTGCATCTTAAGCACTGAGCAGGGGCGTGTTTCCAGTCACTTCCCAGGCACACAGGCAGTCTCTGGATTTTCCCGCTCTGTTTCTGCCAAGGCTCAGATCTCCAGGGACCTGTGTGCATCCTGCTCTGGTCTTCTCACATCCTACTCTGGAGGAAGTCTTGGAAATGCCCAGCTTGGTAAATGATATTAATATCACCTCTGTATTATATCTGCACAACTGTGTTGCCTCCCCCGTCCCACCTCCAGACCCCATCTGTCAGACTGTTTCTTTGAATTTGATCCTTTTTTGGACCCAGATATCCAACTAGACTAAGATTGGCTATATTCTTGTTGAAACCTGGCACTGCACTGCTGGCCTCCTCACAGAAATGACCATATACCTAATCACGCCAAATGGGAGAAAAGGAACGACTCACTGTGCTGAGTAAACAGCAATTTACTATACCTACAAATGCCTAACTATTTAATTATTTGTTTTGGAAATTAAATTATATGGCTAAAAACCAAGCTTAAGAATTCCTGATACAAAAACCATTTTCAAAATAAAACACTGCCTCCTGGTAAAACACAAGCATATACTTACGCATAAATTTGTAGTTATGAAGTGACAGCTCAGAGAACTAACGAATACAATAACATAATGTATAATCTATAAGCAAACAAGAAAAGTAAAAGGTATGAGCAAATCAACTATATCTATACAGAATAGAGTTAACTCTCTATCATCCAGGGAAAGACGAATGATAAAATCCGGGCATTTGTGAAAAGGTTAAAATGACTATGAGTGAGTGAAATGTCTACCCAGGAGACCACTGTTAGGAATCCGGTATCACTGCCATGATGGGAGGTCTTCTCCAGCAACCGCATTTCATCTAATGCAAAGGCTGAATTCTAAACCAATACTAAATCTGGCAATTTTTAAAAACTGATCATTACAAATATCATCTAATGATAAATTTAGTAGAACAAAAAATATATGGAAAAAGATAAAGGATAAATTAATTCCATTTTAATCTATACTGAGTTCTTGGAGTGGGCTAAAAAAAAATAGGAGAACCTTTAGGAAGTCTTTTCCCTACAACCTTGCTAAGGTGATGCTACTTAGGTTAAACTGGCAACGAGCACAGGAAATGGCAGTTTCTGGTTTAAATTTGCTGCAACAAGCATAGGCTTATTTGACTCTCAGGATAAAAAGTAACAAGTGAATTTCTGGCTGGGATTCACACTGCCAACTTAGTGACAATGACACTGGGAGAACTTGCCTTGGGTCTCAGAACCAGGAGGTGATGGCATCATTGACACAGCAGTCAGAGGGAGGGTCCAGCCAGCTGAAAGCAGATCACTTGTGGGGAAGGAGTTAATCCTCTGTGGCCTAAACACTGCATGCGCTTTCCATCCATATTAAGTCTATTTCATACTACACTCTGGGCTGGTTTTATTTTAACTCTGACTTGGGTTACAGTTTGACAGTCCCCACATAAATTGCCATGTTTATTAAAAATTGACCACAATATCAACATCAACATGTTACTTAATTTAAACATAACGGAAAAAGAAAGTCAAGAGAGTACAGAATTTCAAATGTAACAATTTAGGGGAACCCTCACACAAAATAAAATTATTGACTTAACTGGCTTAGATCTCCCCATACAAACTCCCAATACAATTGGACCATCCTTTTATGAGAATTCTTACAGACAGACTGCAAATGTTTCTTTAATATAATGCAAATCCTCTTATAAAGAGATAGATGTTGTCAGAGGTAACCCGCTACATGAGAAATGTGTCCAAGCCCTGTCTGAGGGATCCTTTGTTTGAGACCACACGTAAAACTTAAGTTCCAACACAATAAAAGGATTTGGGCTCTCCTGTGGTGGCAGGAGAGCAAGTGGTTTATTGTTCTGCTAATTTTTCTAGTGCATTAATGTAATGGAAATCAGAAAACTGATCAACTTACTACTCCTCATTGTGTTTCAGATGCTGAGAAGTGAAATCATTGGTTTTGAAGAACTTAATAGCAGCTGACTCAAAAACTTTTTATAAGGTTCTCAAAACACAGACTTAACAGTAGCAGAATGTTGAACTTGAGGGAACAAAAAGCCTTGCAGAAGGCAGCGGATCTGAAAAGACCTTCTCACAAAAGGGAAGGAGGTTGTGACCAGGGTTAAAGAGAAGAGAGGAGACACGGTGTCCACACCAGCTCAGTTCAATTCAGTCTCCGTCTCAGCCTTGTTTACACTCCATTTCTGTCTGGAAATGGAATTTGGAGTGGTCTGAATATAAACCTGCTCTATGAGATCCAAATTTGAGGCCTTAATTTGTGGAAATACACATACATTGTGTCTCCAACTGCGAGTGGTGTACAAATAACAATAAAAAAAGTGATTTTTAAGACAGTTAAAGATAAAAAAAGAGTTGCAAGAATAAAATATTAAAGTTTAGTAACAAGGACATTAAAGACAACAAACACACATAGTGCAACTCTGGTCTATGCAAAGCATCGTCCTGCAGCCCAAGGCGGGGTCCCTGTCCCTGCTCAGCAAGGGTCCCTCAGTATTCCAGCGGGTGCTGCTGAACAAAAGAAACAAGAGGGAGCTCCTGCTGAAAATAAGGAGATGAGAAATATTAAAAGGAACCAAACTTTGAAAAGCAGCCTTTTCAAAGGTGAACGGAGAGAACTGTATTAATTAGATAATAGCAAGTTTGGGTCAGTTTGGGAAGACTTCTTGAGAAAGAATCTTCCCCTTTAGGCAGTGTCACAGGATGCACAAAATAATCGAAGAATAACTACTTTAACTCAAAATTACAGAAAAAGCCCCAATCAATGTCAAGTACAAAATATGTATTATGTGCAATGTATAGAAGTAGGAAAAGGGTGTAAGCACAACAGGGTTTTTAAGACAACTCTGGCCCACAGATAGGCAATAGTGATATTTGAGTACAACAGAATGTGTGGCTTACGAGACACCTATGTTGGCTAATCTTTCACACCAGGCAATGACCTCAACTGTTTGAGGACCTCTGTGGTATTCCATTGCACACATGCACCTTGAGCAATTCACCAGTTTTGATCTGTCACATTCAGGAATTCCTTTTGGGAAGGCAGGATCTAGAAGTCTGCCACGGCTGAACTTCAGGTCCTTTCTAGCTCTGCAAATTCACTTGTGAAATTCCAGAGACCATGATGAGGAGTTCTAAGACAAGACAGGAATGAAGCATGGGTTGAGGTCTGCTAATTTGAAAACTACTTTCAGAATCTGGAATCATTTCTTGAAAGAGAGATTTAAAAACCTCTGAATTCAAAGTAGATGTTAATTCGTCCAGGTTAAACTTGTTTTCAAACTTTTGTAAAAAGCCACAAGGGAGTGCTCTAGAAATTATCAGAAGGACAGATTATGCCACTCAAAAAGAAGAAGGGCAGAGGGCCCAGTTGTGCCTACGATGAACAATATTGCTCTGAGTTTTGGCTAGAATCTATCTCAGAAAGTTCTATTAATTTGAATGAATTAAATTTTGTTGATTAAAAGAAAGTTCCTTATATCTCACATTATCATAAGAGAAACGAAGAGTAGGCAATATTCAGCATCAGCTGAGAAAGTCAACCAGAGCTCAATTTAAAAATTAATATAAAGAAAATCCCTTTTTCCTACATTCTAAGTATATAATTTACCAACTGAAATTTGAGGAGATATTAAAAATGAAATATATTTAAGGCATAAATAACTATTACATGTCAATTAGGTCATTAATGTATGTTTAAGAAATCCATGTAAACACACTCCTAATCTGCTTTGCATTTACAAAGAGTTCTGTCTGAAGACAAACATATTTTTCAAAATTTATCACATTTAGTCCAATTTTCCTAACATGTGGTTAAACTGTCCAGAATTATTTCAATTATCTATTCTTTTACCTGTAAAATTTTGGCCTATTTGTTCTTCAAGGGTCATCAGAACAAAAGCTGTGCACGTTGCTTTGGATTACGTGGGAATAACTAGGTCCAAAGCAGCAGATATGAAATGGAACAGGGTTTATTTTAAAACTTTATCTGTAAGTCTATAACACTGACCTTAAATACATGTTAAATGTTAGAAAGACTGAACTGTTCATGGACCTCATAACTTCTCCATAAATGAGAAATCCATTAAATTGACCAGGATGGGAATATATGAAGTTAAAATACCCTCTTCAACTGTAATTGTGTTTCTAAATAATCTTGCTAAAGCTACCAGGTTTTTCTAATGTTTATTGCCCATAGTCCATAATCATTTATTAAATAAAACATGTATTAAGGACACATGGACAAAGTCAAAGGTGGGGAGGATCACGGGTGGGAGGTGGGGATGGCTCCGGTTGGGGGGAATAGCAGGGGGAAAATGCAGACAACTGTACTTGAACAACAATAAAAAATGTGAAAAAAATAATTAGAAATCATTATGTACAGCACAGTAGCTTTTAAGAACTAAGTAGTATTCTGAGACATGTGAGAATTCTGTACATTGTATAACATCTCCTACATATAACTATTTTCTTCCCACAAATAGGTAGATGACACTGTTATTGGTAATAACCTAAAATTCAATAAAACAATATATTAAAATGAACATATTATAACATAGATATAAAATAAAACAAATATGTGTTGAATTAGGGAATACTAAATTAATAAAATTTCAATTTATTGGACTAACAAGTCTTACTGACTTCATCACCTGATAAACTTTTGGTCATTCTATATTTCCTTCATTGACAAATACAAATTGTACCAGGTGGGCTTTTAAATTATTATGCTGTTTAAAATGGATCCTTGATTTTGAAAAGGTAGCATAAAGTAATGAAAACAAGGAATGCTTTTTAAACCAACCCTAAAACTTCAATGAGCTCTACAAGGACATTTGCTCGAGTCCAGGGAATGTGGAACACAGCATGAGAAATCTGAACATTCCTGGTAAACTGACATCATCATGACAGCTTTGGCAGGGCTCCAAGTGTCTGAAGCAGACCGAGTCTTGTTTATGAAGTGGGAGAAACTTGGGCTTTCTGATTTCACCTTGGCAACAAGTAGAGATAGTTAAAAGAAAGGGGACACTTCTTATGTACAGTAACTGACAAGTTTCAGTGAAGAAATAGGGAGAGGAGGAGAAAAACTATTTGAAAAGTTAAAAACTGCCCCCCTTCCTTTCAGAATGAGTCATTCAGAGTCTCTCTTCTCTCTAAATATACATACACATGGAGACATTAAAAAAGTCTATTTATGAAAGTCATATAACCACTTTACAGTTTGGAAAGTAAGAAATAAAATAACCCATAACAGCTCAACCTCAATAGAACTACTATTATAATATACTGATTAGGTGTTTTTGGTGATATTAGTACATCCCTGCTCCAATTCCTTTAAAAATAGAGGCAGGGTCTTTTAAGATATTAAATATGGACCTAAAGATTTAAATTAGATATAAGGAAAGATAAACATTTCTATTCACACTTGTGGATGTCAGTACTTCCAGCTATACAAGTGGTCCAGCTAACACTGATTCAAACTAAAGACTCCTTTTCTATAAGAAATCTGGAGACAGTTTTGAAATGCAGTTTTAAAAACAGCTTTACATGTCAGGTCAACTCATAGGTTATGGATCACTTTCTAAAGTTCATATCTGGATGTTTGTCCTTCATTGTTTAGCAAGCTATAAATGGAGGAGTTTTCATTTCTACTCTGTGTAGTAAAAAGATTATGTGAGTTATAAAAACATCGAAGTTCATAATGTAAAAACAAACTGAGTGATGGCCTTCTGGTTTCAAAATACACATAAAACCAACTGGTCAAGGTTTTACATTTCTGTTCCACATTAAGTTTTATGGCGTATCAGGAATGTAAAGCATGATGTTTTAATAAAATTGCCATTTATTAGGCAAGTTTCTACTTTTTGATAAATGTACTATGTTTTTGAATGATGTGCCTACTTTTAACTGGAAAGAGAGCAAACATTAGCAAAATAGTTTGTGAGAAAGTTGACACAAACGTTTATCTGGGGACATGTATCTTAAATTAATTTCTTGGTCCTTTGGTTAAACTTCTGGTACTTCTGTCTTTTCAGCTGTTAATTTTTATGATTCACTGTTGCATTTCCTTACATCATTAAAAATGTTTAAAGTAATCAACAATGCTATTTTAGTGTAAGTAGAAAGTAGTTTTCATTCAACTGCATTAAACCAGAAAGGAATACCCATGTACCACATGAGATGCATCTGAGTGCTTTAGTCACATATCTTTTTAAATCACAATTATGTATTTACTTTCTCAGCTCTCCAACGGTTTTAAAAGGCTATTTTTAGAAGTATTACTCATTAACCTGACTCAAATTTATCAATAGAGAGGACGCATGTAAAACTATGGATGCAAGTGAGAAAATAAGGGCCCACATGACACAGGTTTTCACAGCTCAACCAAGTTCCCGAGTCCATACTTCACTTAGCGCAGTTTAAGCAAGAGGAATGTGGAGATAATTAGGTTTAAGGATGACCTTAAACGTTCAATGTCCCAGAAGCCTGGTTAATAAATATATTCTAAGTAATATCTTGAAAAGCAAAACTATGTTTCTAAAACAGTATCTTCTCTCTCTTTTTTTTCCAGGCTTCTACTTGAGCAATAAAATATCACTAACACACAGAAAATAATGCCTGCTGTGACGTGATACCACAGTTTGTCTGCCCAACCACCCTACATTAAAATTCTCAGTGCATTCTTTGAAAAGATGGATTAAAATATTGGTTTCCATGCCATAAAAAAATGTGTGTGAAAAGGAATCTCTCTTCAGTGTAGGTACACAGCTGTTGATATGTAGATTTATGGAATTAATGTATCTAAAATACGTATTCTTTTGTGCAAATGCATGATGTCTAAAATGCTCAAATTTACATGGAACAGTAATATAAATTAAAATGACTCAAAAGTGTTCTGAGAGCTAAAAATTCCCAGTGTTAAGACAAAAACAACAACCTGTTCTTTCTTCATCAATCCCAAAGCCCTTTGGAGCAGCTGCAGGATACATCCTTATCAGGAAACAGGTAGGCACTAGGTTACAAACATACAGTACTCCAAAGTTTATCAGTCAGTGCTTCCAAACTTTAATATTTTCCCTAGAAAACAAGATTACAATCGGGGATTAGGTTGCCAGATCAGCACACAAAATCTTACTGAAAACACAGTAACACCGAGAGAGCGCCAAGAGTTCTACGGCACACTGGGAAGCCGCACCCCAGGCCGCCCTCCACGGGCGCAGAAACCTCCCCCTGCTGCCAGCCGGCCGTGAGTGGGAGTCCCGTCCCCACCGAGAGCCCGGAAGCCTTTCACTGCTAGTCACTGATGAAGGATTCAGGGGGGCGCTCCATGACGTAGGGCTGAGGAGTGGCCTCCAAGGCAGCCACAGTTTCAGGAGAGGAGAGACAGAACTAGGGGTTTGGGGGTGACAAGCTGCATGGGAACATTGGGGGGTGGGGGGTAACGGGGTGGAGGTGAGCTGGTGTGGAAAGTGGAAGTGGAAGGGACAGGGGAGGGGCCGGAGATAGGGGTAGGTTAGGGAAGGCTGATGCAAGTCACAGTGTGCCTCCCGCCTCCTCTCTGTGGCTCTCCCTTCTCTTCCCCCAGGATCGGATTTAAAAGATCAGACTTGTGAACATCCATGAGCATGAGGGAAGGCAAGAATCTTCATGGAAGAAGGACTGGAAGGATGGGGGCGGAAGAGAGAGAATTCCAGAATTTAAGAGAGTCCGGGGCCTACAGAAGAGGAAGGACCCTAGCAGGAGCCAGGGACAGAGGAGTTAGTTCCCAATTACCTCCCTTCTGGAGCTGCTTACGTGAAGTGGTATGAACTGAGAACACAAAGGTGCTTAGAATATAAAGAACAAAATAAAACAGTTCAATTAATTTTGTTTATTCATAAGAGACCAACTTATAATGAATCATTCAACTCTAAATTTCCAAACCCCAACTAGATCATCTGATGCTTTTGACAGATTGCTGAATGTTTAAGAGTCAGCTGCTATGGAAATAAAAGTTACACTGATTTTCTATTTAGAATGAGAACCCATATGAACATCTTTTTTTCCACTGACTTTTATTCCATTGATGTTAAATTAGTATCGTCAAATGTTCCCATATAAAGTAATACACAAAAAAGTTCTAAACAGATGCTAATGAAGTCAGAAGCATTATTTTTTTCAACAAATACCTTTTGAAAGCCAATTGTGTGCAAGGTACTTTCTCAGTGGAGGAGCTACAGCAGTGTTAGGTCGGAAGAGTCCCAAATGCTACTTTTATTTCTTAGTGACAATACTGCTACATAAAGGAGGGATCTCCTTGACTTTTGGCTGGCCTTTGTGCACCACTATTTATTTACATAATGGCTATTTCATTCGTGCACAGCCAACTTTCTGACCTTGGCCCAACTCTAAGACTTAAAAGAATTTGTCACACTTTGATAAGTTCTCAAGTAACTGGCATAATGTATTGAATTTCTTGCTTTGATTGCATCAGGATCTTCTTTCTAGGCTTTAACTTTGGAATTACATTAAGTTTTACATAAAGTTTACCAACAGATGAAGGATAATAAGGCAAAGAAAGGAGAAAATGGTTATTTAACCAACTTGGCTACATTGAAATCACACCACTTTTGGCCAGTGGATTCTAAGGTGCCTTCTTATTATGAAATGATTCCATGCTATTCTATCAATGTGCAAAAATGCTGGCCAAGGGAACCTGGATCTTTACAACTTAGAACTATTACAGGGCTGGAGACAAATTAACCTGGGGAAGTAGTGGAGCTTGTGAATGGAATAAAGGAGTGGGGGGTGGGGAGGAAGGAAAGCTTGTCCTTGGAAAGCTTACATAATCTTTTATTAATAAATTGGTTAGTAATGAATGATTACAAATAAAAGATGTCCTATATGTTCTATGTAATGAAACTGATGAATAGCAGTGAGGCCAAAGGAGCCACAGGTGACATACATGATGTGTGAATCACCTTGAGAATCTAAACTGACAAATTCACTAGTGTATAAGGTTGCAGTGGGAATGAAAGAATAATTTAGTGCTAGAGGCTGTGCCTTTTCTGCTCCATATTCCTGTGTTGCATCCCCTCTAATGAAATCTCTGTGAGTGGTGAAAATAGTATTTAACAATATAAGCAAAACAAAATTAGGGAAGGTTACATGAGTTTCATGGATTTTGTGTACACTTCTAAATATTAATAGCTCTGTTTGAAAGTAGGGAAAAAATCATGAAACTATACCGAGTTGCCAAGTTTAAGATAACTGTATTATAGAAAACATTCTGTGTCAGTGCCTAAAGGACTATCTGGTGCCCAGCACAGAGGCCAATAAATAGGTCACATGACTGAATGAATGTTAAGACAAAGGCGAGACAGCTATGGCTGGAAGAACTGTTTTCATGTGGCTGAGTCCAAAATTAACAATAATTGCCACAGGCACTACTTCCACTTGAAAACTTGTTTCTTTTGTTATCTATAATACACATTTAAAACTTTAGTAACACATTGTTGCTAAGAGAGAAACAAGTCATAGTTCTCTCAGTCTCTTCCACAAAAGGAGGACTGACATTCTGATCATGCCAGGATGGCACAGAAGAGACTTCAGAGACAGCCCAGTCCAATTCCCTCAACTCACTGGTTAAACCTGGCCCAGAGAGGTTAAATGGTCTGCCTGAGGTCACACAGCAGAGAATTACTTGGAATTCCAGTCCCATGACCTCTCTCCGGTGTTTCCCTAACTATGTTTAAATGTTTTGTGAGAAACCCTAAGTCACAGGAGGGAGTGACAGGAAAAGCTACTGTATTTGCCTGATGATAAATTTACCACGGAGATCATTGCGTTAATGGACTCTGTTGAAATAAATTCCACAAACAAAATTGTTTTTATAGGCTGTTAAGAAAAACTGGGAGTCAGAGATGGAATAAGAAAATTTTAAGAGAAAATAGTCTAAGGATCATTTTTGATATTAAAGAACACACGTCTAATTATGACATTTTAAACTTTCTGCAAAACTGTCCAGCAGTTACACAATTTTACAAATCTACGTTTAATTCCTTAAAAAAAAAGTGGTCAAGACAGGAACCTTTTGATGAAGAACAAAATGATGTCTCTTGGAATCATACCTTTGGATAAGTAAAAGTTTCTTTTTTCTTTTAAACAAATTTTTGAATTTTTTAAAAGATTTTATTTATTTATTTATTTATTTTTAGAGAGGGAAGGGAGGGGGGAGAGAGAGAGAGAGAGAGAGAGAGAGAAACATCAATGTGCAGTTGCTGGGGGTCATGGCCTGCAACCCAGGCATGTACCCTGAGTGGGAATTGAACCTGCGACACTTTGGTTCTCAGCCCACACTCAATCCACTGAGGTGCACCAGCCAGGGCTGGATAAATAAAAGTTTCTTAGTTTGCATCTTTGGAATAGATAAATTTTAGATATGGCTAAATTTAAGATTATGGATACTTTACCTAGATTTTTGTTTATGACAATTAGTCAAACACTGTACTTTAAGAAATCAAGAACAGAGAGGACAGTGGTCAAAATTACCAGCTTTATCCTCACGTTTGTACTCACGTTTACACTAACATTTCAGTCACTAACAGTAGTTAGGGGGAACTTTCAACAAACATGCAAACACATTAGAATCCCTTATTTCATTTTTATCTTTTTAAATAATGACAATAAAAACTTACGGTTTTATCCTGATGCTTATAAATATGGGGGAACAAAGGCCTTTTTCCCTTGTATCTTGCCATCCTTAGGTTCTTTTAAATTCACAGGGAGGACATAGATGAGTGTGTTAACAGGTAAAAGAAGGATACTGTATAAAATGGAGGGTTTCTAAGCAAACAGAAATAATCAAAAGGCTATAAGCCGACCAAACTGAGTATGACTTAGGTCTGCTCACTCGCTGAAAAAGGGACACACAGCACAGTGACCAGGAAACCCCCCCCACACTCATTATTAGAGGACGCTTATTTTAGAAAATGAATATATCTGTAAGTGCTCTTCGTTGCTAGGAGCGACATCCTCACAACCACACTCTTCTCCCCGCATCAGGTCATGATTGCCTCTACACGGGCCTTGCCATTCTGGAGAAGCACTTGCTCTTTCATTCAGGATTTCTAAGGAAAAGGCTCTCATCGTAGGCAACTGAACATCTGGCTTCTTGGTTTGTTTTAAGGAGCAAAATGGGAAAAGAATGAATCACCACGAAGCAGGTCAGGTTAGCAAGATTTTCCTGTTTCAAAAAAAAGTTCTGGTGTCCAAAAACTCTTCCTTGAGAAAGTGAGTCATTGAAAATGCTCTGATAATTATATGTCAGGGGTTTTCAAATATGTCGACGGCAATCTCCCATGTTTGCTTTCTAAACTTACATACAAGCTGTTTAACTTTCAAGTTCCACAAAGTGAAAGCACCCGGGAGGGAAGGGAGTGGGATTATTCAAGTTCCACTGCTGGGCTTTCCGAGTTTTCCCACCACAAAGACAATTCAATTTATATTTTCTTGGCTCTTCTCTTTGATTCTTGGAATCAAAACACTCTTATTTTATCCCTTCCCTATTTAATGACCAGACAGTGTATTTATTACTCTGCTCTTCTGCCCACTTTTACTTGTTTAAATTCCTCAAATACATAATGAGCTGACTACTATTATCCTCACCACCATCTAAGAGAACTCACTGGATGTCAGACTCCATACAAATGTCTTACATATGTCTTTCAGTCTTCAGTGTGGTAAACAGCATTATCTTGCCAATTTTATAAGAAGTGCAGGCTAGCTGAGCGAAGCCGTTTGGCCCAGGCCACATGGCTAGCGAAGGTAAAACCAGGAGTTAAACCCGGGTTTATCTAACTGAGCCAAAAATCCCCCATAAAGTGTGAAAACTAACTTCTAGGAGAACCATCATTAAGATGATATTTGAAGACCTAAGACTTCTAGTTTTGCTATTTAAATCTCTTCTTCATGTATTAATAGTGACTTTCATAATTTAAAAATAAAAACCTCAGTGGAGTGTTTGGAGTGTTTGGTCCTGGCTGCCTCTGCTGTTCAACCCCATGCACGCCGCTCTCCTCCTTCCGTTCTGAGCTCCAGGCACACAGACTCTCTCTGGATTCCTTCACACAAGGAGCTTGTTCTTGCTTCAAAGTCCTCTGCACACTCTGTTCCCTGTGCCAGCAACTCCTTTCCCTAACTCATTGTTCAGGTTTCAGCTCACAAGTCACTTCCTCAAAAAGGTTTTTCCTGAACTCAACCCAAATTAGCTCTCCCTTTCCAACTCAAGACACCTTGAACTTTTCACTCATGGCCTTTATCTCAATGTGTATCTGAATCAGTGTCTCTCCTCCCTGCACTGTGAGTGCCCTGGTGGCAGAGACTGACTTCACCTTGTTCAGCCCTGCGTGTCTGGTGTTGAGCATGTGACCTGAGGGACATCAAGGAGAGCCAATACAGACAGGGAAAAGGGAAGGCCTGCGAATGTTTCAGCAGCTTCGCCTAGCACTCCACCAACGCATGCCTGAGTTAATGTCACCAGCCACAGGAACTTTCACCCTGGCAAAACTTCTTTTATCCAGAATGTAAAAAAAATTCATTTAAGCCACAAGTCACAAATATTTCCTTATACTAAACACAGCTATCCATAGAATGCAGCAATTTTAACAAATAAACAATTTCGATGAATAAATAAGATACAATGATAAGTAACACCTTCTTTTCAGAAATACAGCGGAACATACACATCTAAATTGGTTGTGTCTTTCAAATGCAACAATCTGGGGCCTGCACGATGACCACTGTGACACTGTCACTGCCCTGGACATACCTAATGCTCCTCTTTGCTAACAGACTTTAAAACCAATTTACCAACCAAAGAGGAAAACCTGCCTCTTCACTTTAGGGTGACAAGCCATCATCCCTTAGTTGGCACTGTCTGGCCCAACCTTTCGTATACACATGACACATTCAGCCTAGCTCCTACCACTACACGTAAATGGCACCCGCTCCCACACATGTGGCAGAGTTTGACAGGTTCAGTAGGTCCATGGAGGAAGGGGACAGAGGAGACACTTTCAGAGAGCACGCCAGGTGCATGCTTCCCAAAGCTGGCCTTTGCAGTTAATACAGGTGGGAAGCACAAACTGCCAAGGAATGACCAGGCAGGGAATAAGAACTGCCTGCAGAGGGCGCTGCTCATTACAGGAGGTCAAGTGAGGCCAAGGTCCTTTCCCATCTCAGGGTCACCTTACACTTCCTCCTCCAGAGGTGGTGGGGCAGACTTAAGCTGTCTGCTTCTCTGTGTCGGGCACTGATATTCTGTCCTGGGAAAACCTCTTAACTCAGTACATAGTTTGGAATGAAAAGTGACCAGGGACCAGGGAGAGAGGGAGGGATAAATGAGTGGAGCACAAACGGAAACCATCCCCCCCCCCATGTTGAAACCTAATTCCAGTGGGGTGATATTGGGAAGTGGGATCTTTGGAAGGTGATTAGGCCATGAGGGTGGCGTCCTTGTGAATGGGGCTCCAATGCCCTGATAAAAGAGTTCCTGAGAGCTCCCTTCCTTTTTTAGACGTGAGGACACGGGAAGAAGATGGCCATCTGCGAGAAACAGGCTCTTGCCACACACCGAATCTGCTGATGCCTTGACCTTGGACTTGCCAACCTCCAGAACTGTGAAATAAATTTGTGTGGTTTATAAGTCTCCAGTCCATGGTATTCTGTAGCTGCCAAAATGGATTAAGGCAAACATCAAGAGTGAACCCTAATGTGAACTACGGACTCTGGGTGATAATGATGTCATTAAGTAGGTTCATCAATTGTAACAAATGCCACTCAGGTGGGGATATTGGTAATGGGGAAGGCTGTGCATGTGGGGCAGCAGGGAGTGCATGGAAAATCTCTTTACCTTCCTTCCATGCCGCTGCAAACTTCAAACTGCTATAAAGAATAAAGTCTGTTTTTAAAAGAAAACTCCTTGTGTCAAATGTCTTCTTTAAAAAGACAAAAAAAAATCAACTAATAGGAAGCCAGAACAGTTTTCTGGGGTGGCATGTAATATATGACTTCCAAATGCCCTTGTGAGAAATATCAGTTTACTCTAACCCTCACGGCCATAAGCAATGTCTGCGTGGTGAAAACAAGAGGCCAGTAGAAGGTCAGGGTTAAAGGGAGTAAGAGCAACCACAGTCAGGCCAGAATCCAAAACAGTGTATCTATTAAAAGGGGTCTGGCTACATAATTCTCAGGGCCCAGTGCAAAACGAAAACGTGGGGCCTCTTGTTCCCAAATTATTAAGAATTTCAAAACAGCAGTGGCAGAGCATGAAACTTGGCGGGAGGCGGGGCGGGGGGCAGTTCTGTGACCACCTGGGGTGCAAGCCCACGAGGCCAGACCTGGGAAGAACCAGAGAGCCATCCTCAAATTGCCTGGCTGTGCCCCGAGGTCACATCCCTCAGACACTGATATGTTGTTTCAAAATGGCATGTGGCGGGCTTTGTAAAACCAAAACCAAAACCAAACAAAAAACCTTTGCTTTCTGCTTTAATTTTTAACCAAAGTAACACATGCCCATAGTTTCAGTTTAAACAGTCAGATGGCACTAAGTGTCGTATAACAAGAAAAAGCAGCCCCTGCCCCGCACCTTCCGCCCTGCTTCCTGCTCCCCAGACTCGTCTGCATCATCTGATTTCCTGGCAGACAGGAAAGAGGCTTTTGTAACACCACCTACACTCATGCCACATTCACCCAGTCCTCCCAGCTGGGTTCCATGACAGTGTGGCGATTATAATCGATAGTCAATGTTTATATATTAGTTTACAGTGGCGCCAAATGGATTACGTAACATTTCCTGTGCAACATTTCATCTTTTTTCCCTCAGGGTAAATGACTGCCTCACCTCTACAGTTGCTTTGTGTTTTTTAGGTGACTCTCACTAATTTTTGTGAATCCAGAACATAAAAACCCTCTCAATATGGTTGAACACATACGGTAATGTATTAGGTCCCTGTTAACAACAACAACAAAAGATGCCGATGGTCACCTGCCTGCACTCCTTTCCTGGAGGAAAAGGAACCTGTCACTCAACACTGAGCCTCAGGGAGATACTCTCTTATTTGTTTTTTTTCTTCCCTCTACTCCTCTCCTTTACAAAATTTACTTCCTCAGAAAGTTCCTCATCTTTAGCTATCCAATCATTCCACTGCATTTCTTTATTTTTGAAGTATGTTTAATTTCCAAAACAAGAGCTTGCTTCCTCTGCTTCTAACAAACAAACAAAACAAAACAAAAAACCCCCTCTGTTTTTGTTTAATAAATATCTTCTACCCTCTGATGTCTTTCAGGCAATCAGAGAACTTTTCCTCTGATTTCTGGATGGCATTTCGGCCAAGATTCTTTTCCCTGGCGTATGGTTTGCTCTGGACGGCCATGCTGCAGACAGTTCTCTCAGACCTGGTTGCTAGTTCTTATCTACGAGGGAGGCACTGACACTCAGGTGAGTTTTGTGTGCGTGCAAGGGCTTGATGACTCTGATATCTCTGAAGGGGGGATCAGCTGGGGAGCCTACTACTTCACTAGGGGACCCCCAAATGTTAACATCTATAGAACTTTTGGGGGAATCACTTTCCCAAAAAAGAATCTCCCACCTGGAAGAGTTACACCTGATGAGGTAACACCGTGAAGCCCAGTGGGGGACCGTTCTGGGGGGAATACTGAGTGTTCCGTCTTCCACAGAACTCCTGGTTTAGTACATGCTGGCATGTCTTCCTTACTAGGGCTCCATCCTGGGGAAATTTGATAGATTCTGGGTGAAATTTCCATAATTTACTCCAGAGATTTGTTAATATCTTTCATTCTCTGTCTTCTTCTCTCCTCTTCCCTTTGCTCTTAATGGTTGGTCCCCACTTGTTCCTTCACTCCATTTCCCCAGGTCTGGGGAGAGAGCAAACACTAAGCCCTTGTGCTGATTCTGTACATTCGATCATTCTTCTGCCTTTGTTTCAGACTTTAAATAGAAACAGTTATTGCGGCAGCGTTTCCAGTTAGGTGGAACTGTATTTCCACTTAATACTCCTTTTAAAATACTATAACTCTCACAGATGACAGGCTGCTGATTTTTACCTAATGGTTAGATCCTGCCACGCAACTGTAAGAAAAGGAAGCACAGTCCTGTCGAGTGTTCTTAGGCAGATGAGCTTTCCTTCCTTCCTTCCCTGTGGTCACTGCCACCACCCTCATTGCCGCACATGGGGACGTGTGCATACACAGACCGTCTGCTTCGGCATCACCGACAGACAATGCTGGAGACAATGCTGCAGACTCCCCCTGCCTCCAACCGCATACACCTGACCTACTTTTGTTGGCATGAACCTAAGGACTCTTGCTGTTTTAGAACCAGTCAAGCATGGTGAGGAAGGCAAATCTACTGCAAAAAACATTCAAAACTATGATAATATCACAACATGGAATTGAAATATTTTGGATATTTGTTTCCTGTCAGTGAAATTAAGAAGGAAGAATCAACTAAAATCTTACTTCTGAACAATTGGATCTTACTAACTTTTAACAGTTGGATTAACCATGAATTCATTTGGGTGCACAGGCCAACTCTCTGTAAGCTGTAATTTTAGGGAGAAAATTCATTTCAAACAAAAGTGTTTGGAAATTTGCCCCCCACCACAAATAAAAAAGAAAGTGGAATGAAGACATTTTCTGCAAGTCTTTATATCAGTATTTTATTATTTTCCAATATCCTGTATGTCAATTAATTTAGAAAACTTTGTAAACTGTTTTGATTTCCTAGTAGAATTTATAAAATGTACAACTATGTTTACTTAAAATAAAATCAATAGCCAGAGGTTAAATCGACTGTAGATTTTCAGCCATCAACATCCAGAAGAGAAGGTCCTTTTGAAGAGGCTCAGGTAACTTCCTTGCACTTCGTGAAATACCACAGCAGAAGCCCCCACCACATCTGACTTCAAGGCGTACTCTGGTCAAGGTTATCTTTCTGGTATCATGAAAAAACTAATTTCAGTATCTTGCTTCCACAAGCACGCACCCCTGCCCCTCCCCGACACAGAGCATGCAATACAGCAACAGTGTTGTGTTAGAAAAACTAAATTCAAAAGCAAGAACTATATTTATTGATTTCATAAAAGTCGGGTGTGCTAGTGTTAACAAAACAAGCCTCTCATGAATACATTTAAATTAGTAAAGGACATATATAAAATCCTGTTTTAGCTCATAGACTGATGTACAGGAAACTATAAACATAAGACAAATGTTAACAGCAACAGAAAAGTGTGAAAAAAAAGTACACCATGAGATAAATATAAGCAGATCAATGTTTTTAAATTAAGAATATACCATGTGTCAGGCACACATGAGTGCACAAGCAAAAAAAAATCAAACTCTTTACATATTTATCTCTTAAGACTTCTTAGTGAATTATTCTTGAAATAAACTGACAAGGAAACTGATTTCTAGAGTGTTAAGTTAGTGAAATCACACATAAGTGACAAAACAAGAACTCAAACCAAAGACAGCTTCAAGTCCATGCTCTTAGTCATCTATAGAAAATGGACAAAGGTCAGTCAGCGAGACAGAATTGTCTTCACCCCTAACCTCTGGGAAGAACATTGGCTCAGAATAATAACTGAAAATATAACCAGAATGTTTATATTTACTGACTTAATTTAACTTTTATTGTGAAACAATAAACATCATCCCAATTGACTTTAACTTCGGTGTTCTTCTATTCTGGCAATGATGGGTATTTTCATTTATTCAACAACAAAAAGCACTAGCCATCCACACCACTGTGAAAGGCAGTCATCCCACACCCACAGCTGACACTGAAGCGACAGAAACTATACAGACATTCCACAGACTTCCCCCTAAACCCAATATTTAAGGATCCAAATATTTCACAGGAAATGGTAAAAAATCTTTTAGGAGATTATGATTTTAGAAAAAAAAAGCCATATCTGCTTGTTAGGTCTACATTCATCTGATCTCTGTTGTACACCTTGTATTTATTTAGTCTTTCTGAATCACTTTGTTTTGCATGGGGTTTTGCTGTGTGAACATTTCTTATAATGTCTTTCTATTGATAGATTATTAAATCTTATTTACATTTACTGATAAAACCAATAGGTTTGACATTAACTCTATCATATTTTCCACTTTATATTTATTGTTTATATGATATTAAAACTTCTGCTTTCAAAAAACATGGGGACTAAGGTGAATGTTACATGGGTAAATGGCCCTTCCATATTGCCATGTGGAGATGGGAAATGGAAATGAAGAGCTGGGGTTGGCTAAATTTCTACAGATGACGACAACATCATTCCTGCCTAGGTCCCATGCCCACTGGCCTGCCTTGTCCCACCCAAGTCTCACCACAGGACTCCTTCCGCTTCACACTCTGGTTGCCTTTTGGTAATCGACCACTTCCGCTACAATGCCTCATCAAAAGGCCTTCCTCTGAGCACCAGTCCTAACTTCCTCAGCTTCATCAAGGAAGGAAAGCAGCACCATTAAGATAATTTAAAATAAGTGTAATTTTTTTTTTTAGTATGAGTTAACCTTCTGCAGGTAATTCATTTGATAAGTAAATGTTAAAGGAGGAATTCCACTCTTAGGCAGGGAAGGATATACAGAGAAGGAAGATTTCCAGAACTCCTTTAAATATATTCCCTAGATGTTGCTAAAAGGCCTTAGCACAATAAATCATATATGGACCTCCAGATCTGACTCCTGTTTATAATTCAGCTCATCTCTCCATTTTCTCTTCTTCAAATCATTGGCTCCACTAGTTTCAAATGGAGATTTTATTTCATTGAAATATACTACCTGCCTAGGACATGTCTCTCCCCCTCATTCCGCCTTACCCACCCCATGGGCCAGTGGGAGCACCGCCTCGTAATACCACCAACTCTCCCCTAGTCTAGTCTAGTTAGGAGCCCTTTCTAGAAGGTGCTGAAGCCTCTGTGTTCCCCTCTATAGTACTACTTATGATCTTACCCTGGAGCAGTAAATAAGCTCCTGATTTCTTGTGCTTCAGTGACCAGTATAGAGCTTGGCATAGAAGGAAAAGTCCTCAAAAATATTTGCTGCATAAATTAACTTGTAAATGAAGTTATAGTAAGGACCATCTCAGGAGAAGGCACAAAGTTAGTTTTTTAAATGTATCACATTTACATATATTTATGAAACCTGTATATAGTAGAGAAATATTCTTGTTTACTGGGATCCATCCATTCACAGACCTAAAGGGTTAGTAGTCTAGAAAGCTGTGACAATGCAGTTTTTAATCATCTTCATCCATTTTTACAATAAAGCCTCACCACAACATCAGAATATGAGATAAACTTTGGTTAAAAGCATTAACTAAAACTGAGTACCAGGGTCAACTGGCAGTTACGCAACAAAGAACAGTGATTTAAATCACATTTTGCTTCCAGCTAGCTGGGAGGTCTACATACCAAAACTGGGTTGGCAGCTCAATTGTTGAGAAAGTCCTACAAATATTCTGGAAAAACCAGTGGGTGGAGTGTAGGTCCTCAGTAATACAGCACTTACTTGTCACCAGGTGAATGTAAGGTTGAGAAACCAAGTGTCATCATCATATTAGGGTCGTGTGCTTCGCACCGAATGCCCTGCATATTAAAACCACACCGTGAATGCTCCTAGTTCTTTTTATTGGAAATGTTTTAGAACAGGAGTTACTGATGTTAGGCTACATGGACAAGTGCCAGTTGGGAGTCTACTTCAACAACATAATCTCCCCTAAGCCCTTCCCTAGTCTTGGAGCCATCGAGGGGTGCTAATGTTCTTAATTCAAAATTTGAATTGCAAAGTTTTAAATGGATTCGTGTCAACCCAAACCAACAACAGTAACAGCAACAACAAAGCACCACAAAATAAAAATGATAATCACTTTTCTCTTAAAATATTTCTATGTAAATCCTTTCATTTTCTGCAAAGCCCAAGAAAGTAGTCTACTTTAATAAAACTGATAAACTATTACCAAACAGTATTTTAAAAAATATCACTTAACTGGTAACAATAATACTCAGTGTTTACATCAGATACTGACTTCTGACTGGTAGAACATTGCTCAGTAGATTTGTACACACAAGTAATACCAGCTGATTTGGGTAAGAGCATCCCTTTCCTTGCCATCAGTTCAGAGGCAATAAACTGGTTGTCTACGACTAAGAGTCGTAGTATACGTAGTATATGACTTTGAGTCTAAGGCTCAGACTCAGCCTTTTTCTTCTCCCAAGATATTTTATAACATCTAAGGACAGTCCAAATTCCACTGGTTTACAGAAAATATACTCCTTGGTGGAATTTCTTACACCTCATCTGGTTGCAAGATTTTATGTTACTTATGGTGTATTTTTTCCATGCTGGGCACTCTCTCAGTTTTACTAATACCAATACAATAAACAGGGTCCAGTCTCAATCCTGAGCAAGCCAGGGAGGCACATATGCAATGTAACAAGCATATGAAGCAAAGGCTCCTTGGGAGTAAGAAGAGCAAGCTCATTCCCAAGAAGGATGACTGATTGCCCGGGGGGTGGAGGGGCCAGGTGAGGCTCACGTGGGAGGTGACACTAATCTGGGGCTTGTGAGACAGACAGGCAGAGCCACAAAAAACATGACATGTTTGAGATTTTCACTCCTAATCTTCGACTCCAGGCAAATCCGTCTACCTGCTTAAAAAAATTAATCTTTTAGAGCAGTTCTGGGTTCCCAGCAACACTGAGAAGGTACAGAGATTTCCAACAGACCCCCTACCCCCACACACGTGTAGCATCCCCCATTATCAATGTACCCCACCAGACTGCTTTATTTGTTACAACTGATGAACTAAAGACACATCATTATCACCCCAAGTCCATAGCTTACATTAGGGTTCAGTCTCGGTGTTGTACATTCTGTAGGTTTGGACAAATGTATGGTGACATGTATCTGTCAATATCATATCATACAGAGTAGTTTCACTGCTTGTAATCCTGTTCCTTGTATCACCGGTGCTTGGCTCCCCACTGGGAAAAAAGTGTGTAATCAATAAATGTCTGCTACCAACCAGGAACCCTGATCAAAAGGGAGCTCTATTTACTATTTCAAAACTGTATGGAACTGCTGTGAACCTGTGGATCTTCATATATCTGTTAGCAAGATGTCACCGTCAGGTAATTTTCATGGAATGTCAGGCAAAAATGCTGCACGGTAGACTCGAAAGAGGTCTAAATATTTCTTCAGTCAGCAAAAACACCGATATACCTCTTTGCCCGGGGTCATTTTCCTGCTGCCTGCCTACTGATGACCCCTGCATTGCAGGGTCTCCTCTGCACAGTCTCCTCAGATGCTGGGGCTAAGTACCAAGTGGTTAAATGATACATTTTGATGCATGGATGTGGATCTATAGAGCCCGAGCCCCAGTTACTGTTCTAGCTCACTCCTGGCTCACTCCTTTCTCATTCCTCCACATACTCTTGCCCTCTCCCCACCCCCACCTCACATGCACACACAGTATGATGTGGCTTTTCAACAAGAAGCGCGGCATTTTGGAGAGGAACCTGAGAAACCTAATTCCCTAGCAATGATAAATAACAGTCAAGTTAAGCAAACAAAAGGCACTGCCTAGCACTTCTGTTTAAACACAGCATCCCCAAGAAAAATCTGCTTTGGGAATGCAACATAAAATGTGACTGCTGTCCTTTTAGAAGGTGGGCGATTCGGCTGCATTTGACCTGCACACTGCACCTGCACCGCTGCTCCCAGTGAAGGCAGAACAGGGCAGGCGAGGCATCGACTGTTACTTCTACTGCGCTGCCCTTCCCACAGATAAGCTCTAACACGACTAACCTGGAAGGACTGCATGTTACCAGAAGTCCTCAGGGTGAGCAAACGGCCAAACTAATTCTGGATGTATATTCACATCTGAGGGCCCACAGGTTTCTTTAGAATATGGGGGGCCGTGGAGGGTGGAAGATGCGGAAGGCTTTCCAACATCATGAATTTGGACAATGATCCAAATTACTTGAAGTCTGCATGTGCTGATTTTGGTATGTTTTAGGGAAGAGAGGGTGACAAATTAGCCTTGTAGAGAGTTGTTGAAAGCCTACCAGTTTACCAATCTGAAACTTTTTCCTTCTACTTTCAGCACTAACAGACATTGGCTGCTCATGTTATTTGTTGGAAGTTATATATACATAGAGTTTTAAAATGAGAGAATGATAATTGTACAGTTGCTAATAACCAATACTTTTAGTTGAAAATATCAAGAATTTATTTGGAGGGGACAGTTGTACCAGTAATGTCTTCTTATTTAATTATTTCCTGATGAAATCAGCCACATCACAGGACACCTTGTACATGAAGAAGAAACCAACTATAACATCAGTGAATTCTCCCAGCATCACTCTGACACATTGTGTTGGTATCTTTCTCCCTGGATTTGTCCACATCATGTAGAAAACAATGAGGAGAAGACTGTGTGTACAGAGGCCTGGCTGCTGGCTCTGATGCTAACCACGTATATTCCTTTCTCTTCCTTCAGCTGTGAAATTTGGAGGATGAACAAGATAAGCCTTCCCTTTGAGCTGTGAGTTGCTGTAAGCATCATCAGAAAGTATAGAAGGAAAAATTTTATTTCCATAGGTGCTAACTGAAGAAAATTATAAAAGTTTGCACTACCTGATAATTTTCACACTACTTTGTGGCAATTTTAAAGTAAATGTGACCACACAGTTTATATCAATATGCTTATAAAAGCATAAGATTAATTTTTACCACAGCCATAATTCCTAATATTTACAATCATGTTTTATAAAATTATTTAAGCCAGTGTTCCTCAACTGATAAGCCACACTCTTTTGATTCCTGAATTTCCATTTCCCTTGTATTTAAAATTTCAAGATAAATGAAATATTATACAATGTATATTAAAAAGGGAGGTTTAAATATTGAGCATATCACTTTAAACTGTTCAAGTTCAACTCCTGTCACCTTTACCACTTGGGTGGCTACCGGTGAGAGAAGCCAAGGTAACACTAAGATGACATTCAAACTACCTGCTGTTCACGATCTTCATATACCCTCGTTCTTAGCAATCCAAACCATACAGACACATCATTGATCCAAACACTTGTCAGATCCTCTGATAGGTGCTTGAGATACAAAGGACAGTCTGTACTTGCCCTCAAAGAACTCAAAAGGTTCTGGGAGAAAGGTCATTGTAAGTGTGGCAGTGCAACATCGGAGACAGAGTGTTACAGGAAAGCACCAGAAGAGGCTTCCCAGGTGACGGATGGTCCCTGCAGCTGAGGAGAGCATGGCCAAAGGAAGGACACAGCGGGAGCAGCACCAAATGTTGCAGAAATGTATAGGGAGGACCTGAGTCACAGGCCACGTGACTTTGTCGTACTGACTTTTGCCTGTTGGCCTGGGGATCCATGAAAGGATTTAAAGCAAAGGTGTAAAGTGGTTAAATAAAAAATACTGTGTGGCTTAAATACCAACAATCTTCTTGGCTACTGTGTAGGTAGCAAATTTGGAGGGAACAAAACTGGAGGCAGTTCAAAAGCCACTGTGGGTGAAAAATGAAAAGGTTTTGAAATTAGGGCAGCAGACCATGTTTTTTTAAAAAGGACACATTTGATATGCAGAGAAGATAGGATCTTAAGTCACAGGATGTGGGGGATGAAGTTGTGGGAAGCCTCCCAGATGTCTGCCTTGGGTGGTGATGCCACCAAACAGGATACAGGAAGAAAAGCAGGTGTCAGGGTGGGTGGTAACTCGAGAGTCAGCTATCCTGAGCTGAGTGGGACACTCCCAAAGGCCTATCTCAGGAAGAGGAGTGGGCCACGGATGGCACTCTGGGCGAGACACATCACCAAGGGGCAGGTGACACGTAGGGTGAGAGAGCTGGCACAGAGACCAGGAGCACGTGGTGATGTCCTGGTAGCCTAGTGGTCCCAAATTTCAAGGAGAAAAACACAGATAGTTTCAAATGTGGTAGAAAGACCCAGCAAGAAAAGGACAGGAGAATGTCCATTATGGAAAAAGTGGGATGCATTAAGTGCCTTAGTAGAAGCTATTTCAGAAAAGTTATAAGAACAAAAGTCAGACCTCAGTGAATTATAAGGTAAATAAGAAGTAAGGAGCAGCCCTGGCCAACTAGCTCAGGTGATTAGGGCATCATGCCGATACACCAAGGCTGTGAGTTCCCATTTCTGGTTAGGGCACATACAAGAAACCACCAATGAATGGATAAATAAGTGGAACGACAAAGCAATATTTCTCTCCCTCTTTCTCAAATCAATTAAAAAAGAAAAGAAGGAATTGGTTGAGGAGCTGTTAGATATAGAATTAGAGTTTGGGCAGGTTTATGTTTTAAATCTCACTACCTTGAGACAGCCAACATTGACATTTTGATGGCCATCTTTTCACACATTCCTCGGTGAGCATGTATTGAGTATATATATATGTACATAAATATAAATATCTACCTACATACTTACATATATAGATACATACACAATAATGCACAGAAATAAAGAATATCTATTGCTGACAAGGTTATTATGTACTAATAAAGTGAAGTATATCTTCACACTTACACCACTCTTTAAGTTATCAGAAACACAAACATACACACAAAAGGAAGCATAGTCTCTCTTCTGAATCAAAACCCAAGACCTTTAAGTGATGTACACTACTCTTTGACAAAAGAAATCTGTGTCTTACTCTTAGAAACATAACAAAGAACAGTCAGTTTAAGAATAGACACACCCAATCCTATTGAATTTTAGAAGGTGGAGAGCAATTACCCATTTGGAAAGTCTCCAGGGGTTTAAAGTACTATCGTATGAATAGAGCCCTAGGAGCTATACCTCCTAGCAAGGGGGTACTGAGAATATACACCCAAAGAATGGCACCCAGTGAGTCATCACAGAGGGGCAAGTTCCACCCTGTGAAGCTTCCACATCTGCCTTCCTCATCACCACAATGAAGAACAACACACAGAGCTCTCTAGTGTGGTGTTGCAATGTCAACAAAGCTGGGAATACTGGTTAAACTGGCCTAGTCAGCTGAATGGGCACTGGATTTGGCTTGGGTTTGCTTTACCAACAAATGGGGCAAGAGGTCAGACTTGCAACACAGGAAAGGTACCCTCTGAGGACTTGCAGAGAAGAGAGCATGACATGGGTTGTTAATGAAAAAACTGAGTGGCGTGTTGTGTTTTTTTGTAAAGGGACAGAGACATGAGAAGCTTCATTTTGATTACAGCTCTCTCCTCACCCTCACTCTTACTATTGCTGTTCTTAGGCCAACTTTCCTTCTATAGGAGTTATCCTGGCAGTTTTCAGAAGGAACACATTTGATAAAGTAACTACCTGAATATTTATTTTCAACTAAAGAATGAAAAACTAAATAGTCAAATAGCCTAGCTGGAGGAGATACAGACAAATCTTCGGTCAACTTGGAAGATAATTCCATTTCTTATTTAGAATGTGAAAATTCAACTCTTTCTGTCTTAATAGACATGTTTTAATAGAACAAAATATTATTATCTACTTAGGTAAAAACTGGGTTCCACTTTGGAGAGGAGAGACTTCTTTCCACTACCACGAACAGACACAGGTACAGTGTCGAGGGAACTGTGGGGTACAGTCGACAAGAGTGTGTGGAACTCCAAGTGCACAGCAGTCCACTGGCAACCAACACATGGTCCTTCAGGGGAACGAGTCAAAGGGGACGTGGATAAGAGGCGCTTCCTGCAGGGCTCGTCACATCCAGTCCCCTTGGCTGAGTTCCCCAGGGAACAGAAATACTTTCACTCACAGAAAGTGGAAAATGGTGTAGAAGGCAAAGAGGACTTTTATCTTCTGGTTTGGTCAAATTAGAAAAAAATTAAAAAATATCTCTCTATTTTCTCTTCTTTCACGTTTTCCCAAGACTCTGATAAGAACCAGTGAGAACAAGTAAATTTTTCAGGTCTTGAGGATGTACCTTTTTGTAAGTGAAGCCACCTGAAAATAAGGCATCTGAAAGAAGCAGCCAAAATGGACCAGCTGTCACACAATATGCTCTAGCTGCCCACAGGTATTTCCGTAAGGAGGTCACTTAGGTTGGTCACTATGTGTCATCCTCAATTGTTTTCAACCTGCAGAGATATATGAACCTGGTAATTTTCCATCATCTGCTTTACAGTGAACTAGATTTACTGTTATTTATGAGAAGCCTCCTTTATTATTTTTGTAAATCAGTCTTCAAGACTTTATAAAGCTACAGATCAGAATTTCTGGTACATAAACACATTGGTATTCTCCCTGAATAAATTGTGCAAACACAGTGCTCATTATTGATGGACAATGGACTTACAAATTTCATTTTGCCAATACACTGACTGACAGCTTCGGTGCTTAAAACCTAGCATGTGATTTCAGCAGCTTTCATAAACAACAGTGATAAGACTGGCAGAGCTTTAGCTTCTGCTGAAAACTATAAACCCAGCATTCACACCATGACTTCCCTATCAGTGTTTCATGCACGGTCGTCAGAGACACGAGGATCACTCAAGGAGATGTTAGAAAGGTGACACTATGTCAGCATGTCTCATAAATTCCTTTTCTGGCAATTAGCTAATTTGTTCCTTGTGTTCCATCGTTACATACCACCCCGCTTCTTGCTCTGTGTCTGTACAGTAATTAGGGAGCTGCCTTTAATTTGCAGGTTGATTTTGTTGATACAAGTTTATGTATTCTTGGATCAGTGACTTAACTCTCACCTTCCCAGCAAGTAATAGTCTCCTTGATGGCATGTGCCCATATAATAGGATAATATTCTACCACTACCTTATTTAATCCAAACCGATAATCAATAACCATATTTTTTGGACTATAAGACACCCCCTCCAAATCTGGGAGGAAAATGGGGGTGCATCTTTATAGTCTGAATGTAGCTTACCTGGCTTGCTGTGGGGGTAGGGTGGCAGTGGAGTGGGGTAACAGGAGGCAGGAGCCTCCTATTTTTTTTTTCCTATTTTCCTCCTCTAAAACCTACGGTAGGTGTGTCTTATGGTCTGAAAAATATGGTACTCACTTTATGCTAGACTCTTCCTTAGATTCAAGCAAAACAATGAACTCCAACAAAAACAAATTTTGCATTAACTGAAATATAGAGAATATCAAGATGATAAAGTAAAATAAAAAAGAATGAAAGACACACAGAAAATGACTGAGTGATTCTAAAAACAGATACTATTCTGTGTAATATGTGCCTTTAAGAACAACTCAAAATGGTAAATGACATGTAATTTAATACTTGTTCATGTATTCAATTGTTCAACCATTTAAGCATCTATAATGTACCTGGCACACTGCATGGTACTATGAAGAATGCAGAGATAAACAAAATATTATATTCAAGAGTTTACAATATAGGAGCAGACACATGTAAAATGCATTCATATAGTGAAGTACCAGCCATGGTTTACATAAAGTGCTATGACACTCTTAAGAAAGAAAAGCCCTCCTAACAGCAGAAGTTAAGGTGAGTGCAGTTAGAATGGCTTGGAGATCAGGGACCATTTGTTTTAAGCACAAAAGACAACCAGTTGTTTCTTAAAAAGTTGCTAAGTATATGAAGGACTAGGAAAACCTAGATGTACTAAAAGTAATGCTTAGCAAAAGGATGGTTCATTATAGTTTACAGAGTTTCTATAGTCAATACATTTAACATTCACAAATATTGCTATCCCTATTTTAAAAATGTGAGGACTGAGAAAGGATAAAGATACTTTTTGAGGTCACAGAGCTGGTAATATAAATTGCAGAAACAAGGACTTAAATGTATGACTTCTGACTCAATGTCTAAAACCCAGTCCACTCCACTGAGAGTCTGCACATCTGAGATTCTAAACTCTGGTGGGACTGCAAATACCAGGCTATGTGGGTTTTTCACAGGTTCATCGGAATTTGGGGGACCTCATATCTTACTCATTCAGACCATTTAAACTGAGTCCAGAATCACCTGAGAAACCCAATACATTCAAAAGGTGCCAAATGGAGCAATCTTTCCTTTGAATTAGGTCTCGTGTAGGTACAGCACTGTCATGCTAGATGGCCTGCCCACCTGACAGGCAATCCAACTGGAAACCATTTGATTCAAGGCAGTGGTTGGGAGCTAGAGCCAGTGACTTGGAATTGGTCCCAGCATTGAATAGATTAAAAAAAAAAAGACACTGGTGCATGTCTGGCTGTTCAGTCCAGTTTATACCCACTTTGTTTGGAAAGTGATCAAGTAATCTGGTCAAGATTCACTCCTGACTTATACGGCCCTTCAAGAGTAAGAACTGCCATGACCTGCCACGGTGCTGTCGCATGCACACGGCCCGGCACCTTCATTTCTGACAGGGGGTCTGTTTGTCCTCAGAGGAGTTTGAGAAAATGTGGACAATAACCTTAAGAAAACTGTCTCATCATACCTTGCCAGCTGTAAATAAGATCCTCCATGTGAAGGTAGGAGAAATTTTAAATATTAAAACAAATCTACACATAACATTTAACATGTTTTTACATGCCAACACAGAATCACTTTCTTACCAAATAATGGAGGAGTTGACATCTCAAGGCTTAACTGTCTTCATTGAGGTTGAGAGAAATAAGGTCTTTCAAGGGAAATAAGAATATATCCTGGATACTGCGTTACTCTATTGGGTTGGCTAAAAAGTTTGTTTAATTTTTTCCATACAGTGATTCCAGTAATGCTTAGTTGTTTTTAACTTCATTTGAAACAGCTTTGTTAGATTGTATGGTGACAGCTGTCATATCAGCATGCATTTAAAAAAAAACATCAAAATTGGTGAACTTTTGTGCAGCCATTTTAATATTGAAGATGGAAGAAAATAAACATTTTTGGTGTATTGTGCTTTGTTATTTCAAGAAAGGCAAAGATGCAACTGAAACACAAAAGAAGATCTGTGCAGTGTAAGGAGAAGGTGCTGTGACTAATCGAATGTGTCAAAACTGTTTTGCGAAGTTTCTTGGTACTATTCACATTTTGGTCTTTGCTGTGGTGTTGTCTTATGCATTGGAAGATGTTTAGCAGCACTCCTGGCCTCTGATCATTAGAAGCCAATAGTGGGAGATAGCCAACATACTCAAAATATCCAAATCAATAAAGTTATTGGTGAAAATGAAAAATGTGTCTTTTATTTTATAGAAAAAACTAAATGGACTTTTTGGCCAACCCAATACTTTGTAAAAATTACATTTTCCACTTGGTTAATTCCTAGTATATTAGAAACATTACTGATTTTATAATCTAATCTTACATCTGACCACTAAATTCTGATATTAATTATAATCTTTGGTTCAGTTGATCTACTTGGATTTTCTAGTGAGACAAATCATATAATAATTTCTCCTTTCTTTCCAATGTTTGAAATCTCATTCCCTTTTTTGTCTTACTGCATCAACTACAAACCGACAGCAAGAGCAGCAGAGAACACCGGCCTGGCTCTCAGTATATGCTTGGTGCTCTTCTAAGGATGGTGGTTATAGGCTCATCTCAGCCTTGTCACAACTACATGACATAGGTATTATCACCTCCATTTTATAAATGATAAAAATGAGGTGCAGAAAAGTTAGGTAACATATATGAAAAATAAGATAACCTCTACAGGGTCGAGCCAGGACAATGAACCTCCTGTGTTCATCATCATTTTGGTATATAGTACATACTCAAGTTTTGAGTTGGAAAGCAAAGCCATCAGGCACCAGTAAGAACTGAATACCCTGAATACCCCCATTTATATGTGAAATCCTAAAGCCCAGTGTGATAGTATTTGTGGGTTAGGGCCTTTGGGAGAGGCTCAGGTCATGAGGATGGGACCCTCATGAATGGGATTAGAGCCCTTACAAGAGAGACCCCCACAGAGCTCCCTCTGTGAGGGGGGACACAGTGCCAGACACAGGGAGAAGTCCGCCTCTGCAGCCTGGAAGAGAGCCTCCACCAGAAGGCGACCAGAAGTGTGAGAAAATAAATCTCTGTTGTTTACAAGCCAGGCAGTCTGTGGTATTTTGTTACAGCAGCCTGAATGAAGTAAGTCAGCCACTGAAGAGTAGAGGTGAAAGTGGGAACACTCGTCTTATTCCTGACTCTAGTGAAACTGGTACCACCTAGTTGTTTCTTGCCGTAGGGAGGGGGGCTGCATTTGAGCCTTTTCCAGGAACCCCAAGGTGTCTCCTGCCACCTCAATATCTTGGAGTCCATGTCATTCAAGGTCTAGCTTTACTACTGGGCCAGTGTGGCTCTGCCCTGCTGCTCAAGCATGAAGACCGTGGTTCGGGGATGACTGGACCCCAGCAGCTCTCGTGGACACGGTCCCTTTTACATAGCAACATGCTCGATGGCTGCCACTAGGGACTCACAAAGCCACACTGTCACAGAGAAGACAATTTCTTCATGGTTCTTGCAACAGGTAAGATGCATCATCTGATCGTCCTTTTACCACCTTACAAACAAGGCTACTCACTTGCTATTCAACACTGTGTGTAAGTGTGTGTGTGCGCATCTAGGAGGTGAAGTTATATAAGCCAGGACTTCTGTAGTCCAGCTTAAATGTCTTTATTCTTTATGTGTCTATAGTTGTCTGCACTGTTAATGCGGACACAGGGCTTTTGTTCAAATAAAAGGGCTGCTCTTTCGCCTACCTGTTTATACCTTGATACCTAGAAGGCAGGTCTGCATGGGGCTCCCATGGAATGTGTGAGCTTTTCCTGCTAGATGAGCAGAAGGATGAGAGCTAGATGAAAGAACACTATGTATGTCTATTGTTGATGAGAAAGTGAATGGTAAGAGAAAGATGGAAAAACAGAACAATTACAGCCTCAGTTGACATGCTTTCATATAGCTGAGATTATACCTTTCTTCATGATTCACTCAGCCTGCCCGTGAGAGACTCTGGAACAGCCCCAAGGTACAATAGAATGTATTCATGTATTCTTTTTCATTTCCACCTTACTTATGCAATTTGCTAGTCACAAAGGGCCAGCCCCACCTGCTGCCAAAGGGTTGTATTAAAACATAAATACAGTATCATGGGAGTGAACTCCCTGTTACTGGCACACAAACCAAACCCAGAAGTTTTCTGAGAACCCTGAGACCTGGCCATGGAGGTAGGTTTCAGGCTGAGGGCTCAGGATTCGCTGTTGAATGGCTGCAGGTTTGAATCTTGACTTCACCATCTACTGGTTGTAGCACCTTGACTAAGCCTGCAAAGCCCTGGTTTCCTCATCTGGAAAGGAACGGTTTCTAAGATTAAATGAGACCTTGGTTCAGCATGATGCACGGGCCCAGCCACCACACAGCGGATGCTCTCAAGTGCTCGCTCTGTGGGTCTCAGGTGTCACCATCCTTCCTCTCCAGCTGTCCCTCACCCTCCACACCACTGATCAGCATCTAGTCAATTATTCAGTTGATGTCTGAATATGTCCAAAGACCCGCAGGAGCACTGCTTCAGTGTGTTCTCTCCTTCCTGTGTGGACTTTCCCTGCAGTTGCTCGAAGTTAAAAGGTTGGGAAGGGATGGAACTGGTGATACTTCTGTTGAGGGAGGGGGGTGTCCCAGAGACAACATGCTAAATTCTTAGTCTCAGCAGCGTTTTAAGAACTGTACATTATGCTGATGTATAATGCAATCTGAAGCAGGTAGACATGGTTTTATAATGTTGTTTTAATTCTTTTAAACTCTGTTTGTCTTAGGTATTTACAGATAGCCCCATTTTTAACATAAAGGGAGAAGAAAAGAGCCAGGGCAGTCCTGAAGAGCAAAACACTTTGCAGCTAAAGCGACTGCTCCTTTGCTGCCCCCTGAATTCGTCTGCCCTGACACACATAGTTGCTGACGGTCTCATGCAGTGTGAGCAGAAAGTAGTGTCAATTCACAGATTATTTAACTGTTTTTTTGTTTGTTTGTTTTCAGACCAGGCAACGGCTTGTTATGCTTTGGAAATCAACTCAGATGCTGGTTTTCTAGACAATGTCTCCCTGACAGCCTCTGTCCAAAAAAGAATTTTCTTTTCTTTTTTTTTATCTTCTTTTCTTAGATAAGTCCCTTTAACATTTCATAAAATAAGGGCCTGGGGATGATGAACTCCCTTAATTTGACCTTATCTGAGAAGCACTTTATCTGCCCTTCCATTCTAAATGAAAGCTTTGCTGGATAGAGCAATCTGGGATGTAGGTCCTTGCCTTTCATGACTTGGAATGCTTCTTTCCAGCCCCTTCTTGCCTGTAAGGTCTCTTTTGAGAAATCAGCTGACAGTCTGATGGGAACTCCTTTATAGGTTACTGTCCCTTAAAATAACATGTGTAGTAAAAGGACAGCAAACTCACAGTTACTAACAACCACACCTAAAGCAAAACCAAAAGAAACTAAGCAAACAACTAGAACAGGAACAGAACCACAGAAATGGAGATCACATGGAGGGTTAGCAACAGGGGAGTGGGAGGAGGACAGAGGGGGAAAAGGTACAGAGAGTAAGTAGCATAAATTGTAGGTTGAAAATAGATAGGGGGAGGGTAATAATAGTATGAGAAATGTAGAAGCTAAAGAACTTATAAGTATGACACATGGACATGAAGTAAAGGGGGGATATGGGTGGGAGAGGGTGTGCAGGGTAGAGGGGAGTGAAGGGGAGAAATGGGACAACTGTAATAGCATAATCAATAAAATATATTAAAAAATTACAAATAAAAAAAGAATTTTCAATAATACAGCAGAAAATGAAACGCATTACCAATAATAATAAAGGTGAGATAGCAATAATAATAATAACAAGTGTCTGAGTTTCTCTGCACTGTCCCAGTGCCATCGTGGCCTGGATAACTGTTAGTGTAGGATGTTCAGCAGCATGCTCAGTCTCCACCCACTCGGTCACAGTAGGCCCCCTCCCCAGCTCATGTGACAACGAACAAAGCCTCCACATGTCACCCAATGCCCCAGGAAGGTGAAGGTGGGTACAAACTCCCACTTGGTTGAGTAACTTGCTTGTTCAAACTTGGTTGAGAATTACTGGTCTACTATTGTTAAAGAAAGAAAACAATCATTTTTTTCTTAAATAAGGACATAATAGTTAAGAATTGTGACAAATTCCATAACAGATGTTTTGATCTCAACACGTCAACCTACAGTACTTATATTCTCCTTCACAGAGAAATTTCTTTATCATAGTATTGAAAATAGATAATCAGACTATTTTATTCAATTCATGAAACTTTCCTAGATTTTTAAACAAAAACAATTCTCACTGGATGTAGGAAATAGGTAATTGCTAAATATAGGCAAAGTTATTAAATCTTCATGGTATCAATCTTTCAAAGCCTGAGATTTTTGTACATTTCGCCCCTATTACCTGATCTCTTACTCCAAACATACTTTTCTGGGGAACCTCTACCTCTGATGCACCTGGTAGGCCCCAAAATTAAAAGGATAAAAGCATCCTTGCCAATCCAGAACGCTAATACCTGAGATGCTGGGGAAACTTCTACTAGAAGGACCCTAGTATCCCAAAAAATCACAAAGAGGTTTTAAAAGAAATCCAAATATTTTCTTATTCATTTCTTTTTAGACACATTTTAGTTTGTTACAAAATATACTTTAAAAGAAAAGAGTTTTTAGCATAAAAGAAAATGGTAGAAATAAATTTGTGCCATTGGAAAAAGTGTGAGTAAACAAGTGCCTATTCCTGGGAGGTTAAAAAAGGTTTGTTTCTTTAAAAACCAGACCAAAAAAAAATCTCAGAACATCTTTCTCTCCTTTTTTTCTTGTTTCTGGCAACTGGAGATCAACTTCTCCTTCCTCAGCATTTCCCTCAGCCCAGTTCAGGACTTCACTGTCTTTCATTGGGTCTTTCAACAACTGTCTGTCCGGTTTCTCTCACCTTCCTCTCATTCTACACTCCAAACCAGTGGGGGAGGGGGCTGCAGGTGGGGAAGTGTGGCACTTCTTACTAACTTTTTAAAAGGAAGGTTATGTGAGGGACCGCCTCCTTCCCCAAGGCCCAGAGATTACAGTTCCTATCAGTCATCCTAAAATTCAAATTCCTTCACTTTTGTTCCAAGCTAGGTTTTCAGCCTTATTTTCTAAGTACTCCTTCATCTTCTATCTGACAAATAATTTAAATGATCTTCACTACTGTCCACAATCCAAACCTCTGTGCAAGCCGGTACTTTGTCTAGATGCCCTTTCCGCCCTTGTTCACTGGGAGGCCCTCACGTCCCACTCCCAGGCAGAACTGATGTCTCCTCACCCTTGGAGCAGGTCCAAGGCATCTGCTTGTGCCTCCAGTAGAGCACTGGGTCGCTGCTCTGACTAGCCAGGTCGGGGCTTAGAGCCTGTTCCACGGGCATGAGAAACCAGGCTTCTTCCCCATAACCCTACTAAAAAGGGTTTGTCCTTTAAAGATCAGTCCATTTCAGTTTGGTCAAAAATATTTATTGAGCCCTTAAATGATTCACGCATGAGCTAGATTCTTTGAGAGACAGGACTGCCCTCAAGGAGCCTTTAGTGGAGAGAAGAATAAGAGCAAGACTTAAACACCCTTGGGCACAAAGTGTTATAGATCCCAAAGTGGAAGACTGAAAAAGGACCTGATCAATATACATGGTGTGGGAAATTAGGAAAAGTTTCTCAAGGAAGGTGGGATCTGAGGTAGGATTTCACAGCTGGGTGGTGATTCTGACGTGTGGGCCCTCCAAGTACTAGAAACAGGGGGGACTGGGCGGGGGGGGGGGGCTGAGGAGCAACAAGGAGCCCAGTGGGGGTGGGCTGAACAGGGGGGACTGGGTGGGGGGCTGAGGAGCAACAAGGAGCCCAGTGGGGGTGGGCTGGCACCTGGTGGGTGTCTACTGTAGAGTAGTCCTCTTAGTCCAACGGGGAGACCCAGACCTCGGCTGCCAGGCCTCAGAAGGGCCCTGTGTGAGACAAGGGTCTGCAGCCACACGGGGGCGCCTCTGAAAAGTTGAGGTCAGTGGGCAAATGACAGAGCTGTAGTTGTAGTTGAGAAAAACTGACCTGACAACAGCACAGATGACTGACTGGAAGGGAAAAGGAGGCATGTGGGTCTTTGGAGCAAGTGAGACCCTGTGAGAAGAGTTGCAAAGGGGGAGCAGCCGTGCCAGGGGCTGTGCAGACAGCCTCAATGAGACTCGGTGCACAACTCTTGCAGGGTCATGAGGTGGACAGAAGGCTACAATTCCCACCCAACGTGACCAGCTTCTTTACTAGAAGGAAGCCAATACAATGAAATGGTGTGAATATAACTGGGTGTTAAACTCATCAATATACAAAAGACATGAAGGGAGAAATGGAATATTTTGAATGTTTATGTGCCCATTGCATTTCATTTACCTACGATGTTTATAGCGACAAGAAAATAAAAGCTCCGTATTTATTTTGCTTGTCTCACCCTCATACAGTGGCTTGACTCACTCTTAGGGACAAACCCCATTATGTTCAATTCACCACTTCTAACAAGCTGAATGCCGTGGTGATGTATACCTTACTAAAAATGCCACACAGGAAGTATGTGAATCATCACTCCTCTTGCCCTAAATGTCAGAGTTTGCAGGGTACACATGTTTCGTTGTTTTTCTGCTATGAGTACACCCGACAACCACATAGATGGGTAAGTGGTTTAACAGAAGGCCAGCACACAATTTAACTGGAGAATGAGTCACAAAGGTAAGTGGTTCCAATTCTTAGAAACGGAGTGGAGTGACTTCAGGAAGTTTTACCAGCATAGCAATCAGTTTTGGGAGGCATTATTAAGTCTGTTTTGGGCAAAGAAAAAAAAACTCAAAGCAATTCCTAAATGCTGAAAGGGAACCTTTTAAAAGGTCACACTACTTCTTAGAGGTACAAATTCAAAATGGAAATCGAATTATGAAGTAAGGCGAGCCCATTGCCACCCATGCTATAAACACTCCATTAACAGTGTGGTTTCAGGAAGCTTGCTCAAACTTTCCACCTGATGTTGATCACATTATCTCATAGGTTAAATTATACTCGAACCAGAGTTATCCCTTTCAAAACCCAACTTTCCATTCAGTACCAACACGAGAGTAAAAGAGAAATAGAAAACATCAGCCCAGGAGTTTTGAACCTCAAACACCATACCTGTTTTGTGCCAGAGTTTTTGTTTTGTTTTATTTTCTTGACTGCAGGTTTTCTCTTTGTAGATGATTTGCAAGCATTCTGAGAGTAAATGGGGTAAAATGTGAAGATGGCAATCGAGGGATTCTCATTTTTTTATTCAAGTTACTTTACTAATGTTTTTAGATCAAGAAAAGCCACATAGTATGATACCAGAAAGCTTTCCACTGTATTTGCTTGTGTTCCCCCTTTCCGCATCTCCCATAAAGCTCTTATTTTAAGAAGAAACTAATAAAAGAAAATGTCTTTCTCCCAGAATCTTACACACACACACACTCGTTTTCCTTTTTTATGTTTAAATCACTACCACCAACAGGGTCAGCCCCTGGAAGCTAGCCAGGGCTGTGAGTAATCAAGTCTCCCTAGGAAGCCACTCGCTGGATGGTTCCATCATGCTGTGAAAACAGACTCAGGGCTGCCTGAGCTCACCTTTCATTGGCTGCTTTCCACACACACTTCACACCGGAACAAAACAACCCAGGGAAAAGAGAACTTTCTTCCACTCTTATGGAAATTACTTAAGACTATAATACAAACAGGATTCAAGGATGGTTTTCGTAAGAATACCACTAAGAGTTCCACAATACACTGGTTAATATGTGAGTCAACTTTTTTCTTTTTATTACAAAAATTTTCTAACATATAGAAAATTAGGGTAATGTGAACACCCATTACCCTTCACCTAGCTTTAATAACTTTAACGGCTTATCCTATATTCATCTATTTTTATGGTTTTTATAAAATTTAATCACATTTCCCCCTGAATAATTCAGCATGCACCTCTAAAAATAGAAATATTTCCCTTCATAACTACAATACTGGTATCACATTAACAAAATTAAAATGATTCCCTAAAATCTCATCATGAATATCACTCAAATTCAAATTTCCTTAGGTGATTTATTCTTAACATTTAGAATTGAGACTAGAAAGGTATACTAAAGGTTAATAACAATCCTTGAGTCATTCTTTCATCAAAGGCAGACATTTACATTATTTTTTGTCTCTGTTTTGAGTTAGAATATCAGGTTGAATGCCCAAGTGTGAAAGACACAGCCACCTAACTTCTGATCACAACTGCCACGTGTACCAGCTATAGAAATAACATCACTAAGAAGTTGAGTAGGAGTAACAAATGTCTCTCAAGGAAAAAAAAATGGGAAAGACCATTTCCCAGACACCAACCTATCAATATTACATACTTAATTCGTTTCCCTCTTTTCTCTTTTGAATCATTCTTCCTAAAATAAAAAGATTCTTCTGACTCCATTATTTTTAAAAAATGCATATTAAAAGCCATTAGCTCCTATGTCCTATCTTCTGGCTTCTCTCTAAAATATCTTGACAAAATTATTGGGTTGGTCAAAAAGCCCATTTAGTTTTTTGTTTTAAGGGAAGTTAAAGACAACTAAACAGTACTAGAGCCATCGTAAGGAAAAAAACTAAACACACTTTTTGGCCAACCTAATAGCCGATCCTTCCTTGCTGTCTCACTTTCTGCTCATTTTAACCCCCTTTTTAAATCTAATTTCCTCCCTTTTATTCACTTAGGTGCCCTTTTGAAAACTACCAACTTCCTTAGTCATACTTAAAAGACCCCTCCTTTCCCAGGCTTCCCCGGGTCCTCCCTGCATCCAGCAGGTGCCTGCACTCTGGCCTTCCCTCCCCACACTGGGCTGTCCTGAAAGTTCTCCCTGTCTCTGCTTTCTTCCTGGTGATTTACTCAGGGGTGGGAATGTCACCTGGATGCAGATGGCTTATAAATGTGGAAGAGGTTATGATAAATATATATTTACTTGATTTTCCCCTAAAGCTAGGTGTGAAAGGAGAGAAAAGTGAAAGCTGAGTCAACTTGCTGATTCAAACAACAGATCTCTCTTCTCTAGGCTGGTTAGAACACGTTTCATGTGGAAAGTGACTCCAACACTTGCCGGGGAACAAGGTGAGAGAAGCAGGCCTGGCCCCATGCAGCCTGGGTTCCAGTCACACCTGTCAGCTGGCTAGTGTCCAATATACTTATCTCTAAACCTCAGTTTGGACTTCTGTGAAGTGCAGATCATACTAGCGCCTGCCTCATGGGATGGCTGTGAAAGCTACATGCAGAAATACAAGTGAAGTGCTGAGTTACCACAGTGCCTAGAAAATATTAACCATTCAATTAATTGTAGTTATTGCTAATGTGATCTAAAGATTCAGTTATGAAAAATGGTTATTTCTTAGATATCTAATATTTATTACTGGCAAAACTGGCTGGGATAATGTTCCTTAGAATACTCTATTTGCCCTGGCTGGTGCGACTCAGTGGATTGAGCGCTGGCCTGTGAACTGAAAGGCTGCCAGTTCAATTCCCTGTCAGGGAACATGCCTGGGTTATGAGCCAGGTCCCCAGTTGGGGGTATGCAAGAGGTAACTGATTGATGTTTCTCTTGCACATTGATGCTCTCACACATCAAGGTTTCTCTCCCTCTCCTTTTCCCTCCTTTCCCTTCTTTCTGAAAATAAATAAATAGAATAATAAAAAATACTTTTTTTGTTGTTTAGGACTACTTCAAAAAAAGTTTGGTTACTGTCCATATATCACCTCAGCTTCATCCCATGGAACAGAGAGAGCACACACAGTGTTCAACTTTTGTGAACGGATGATTCATGCTAATTAAACTCACAACCCAGGAGAATAAAATTAGCTTGTTTCGACATTTCCTTTTGTTCAGTAATTACAATTCCAGGTTATGTCAGATACCACATTAGTAAAATTTTGCCCAAGAGACAGACACTGCACATCTACACGTCTGGTTTTCTAATAACAGGCACTGCAGATACAAATGCAGGTGCTTGCTGAGTAAGGGCCTGCAGACTTCATGAGCAACTCTTCCCACCCGTGTGCTCCAAGTGCCACCTACTTCTCTACATATTGTAGCAGGAAAGGAAGCACTGAGATCATTTTAACTTGTTATAGATTCACCAGATTTGCAGGAGGATGAGAATTTAAAAATAGAAGCCAAACGTGGCTGGAGTTTATCTCAGATGCTTCTGTTCAAGTAGCAATCTGTTCATCCACGATGACAGCACACGTTCCATCAAATGATCTGAATTTCCACACGCTCAGTGAGGATTCCAGTGCTTCCAAATTGATGGACTTCGGGGACACAGGCACCTCCCACCTCACCCACGTGTCTCTACAGAGAGGTTTTTGGGTTGGTTTTCATGAGTGAGGTGATCACAAAGAGGTAACATATATTTTGTACTCATCATGTGCCAGGCACAGTGTTGAGTCATTTACACCACTCAGATCTCAGAGAATCTTCATGACATTTTAAAGGCAAATCTCTATTTTATAGACTGGAAACTTGGGAGCCTCGAAGGGCATATAAAATCCCAGAGGCAATGGCATACCCAGGTTTTTGTGAAGCCCGAACTTTATATTAGTTTTAGAGGAGAAAACAAAATCAAGTTGTGAATTCTAAACTACACTTAAGGCCCTAGAAGGGGCGAGCATTAAAGAGGGGCCCTGGCACATGAGCTTTAACAGTAACTGGTTTGGGTAGCTTGACTGACCAGTCAGAGCTGCAGAAATGAAAGGAATTTGATGAATAGAAATATGAACTGCAAAATGACAATCATGCACCTTTAGAAACTCTTGCTATGATTCGGTTGCACTAGGTTTAACAAACTTTGTTTAAACAGCTTTTGTTGTTGTTTAATAAGTCGGGATAAATGGAGGGGGGAGTGGGGGGGCTAACTGTCTGACCCAGTGCCCGACAGTAATTTAGACGGTCTGAGTCAGCAGAATGCAGATGAATTCCAATTTCCATACTGTACATTTCTTGGGAAACATTTGCCTTTTGGGGAAGCACCAAGAAGTTAGAGAGTTTACCTAAAATTTGTCTGTGATGCCTTTTGAATAAACTTGCCTGAAAGCAATCGCTTGTCTAAACACTATGCCAATTTTTCTCTAGTGGTTTCTCCACTGTTAGCAAAATATGTGATGCTGACTAAACACGTCCCCTCTCTCAGAATCAATTGCTTATTATACTAAGAAAGCTCTTGTTATCCAAAATGAAAAACTTCTGCCAGAATGGGGGGCATCTTTGCTTTTTTCCCAAAGCACATCGAATAATTTCAGAATTCAGAATAAGGCGCAATTCAGGGTGCAATTATGATAAAAACTTAAAGTCATATTTACCTTTTCTCAAAGTTTTATGACATTATTTACTTTCACATGAAAATTTCTGATAAAGAATATGGGAAAGTACTCTGAATTGGGATTTCTTAAAAATGCTGAGCTTTGCTACTTTGTGGAATACGTGTGAGGAGAGCTGCCTACAGCGGCCCAGCATGGGCTCAGCATGGTGCCAAAGGACACAATTTCCAGGGACCACAAAGTGAGGAGTGTGGCCTGGGACAGGACACAGCAGGGGTCCCGACTGGAACAGCATACTGACTGAAAACAATGGTGGCTACCTATTTCAGAAAATAAAGACAGGCTTGACGAAAATGAAAGAGGCATATCACAGAGATACATGAGCCAGTGTGCACCCAAATGGTTAAATTTGGGATAAACTGAGCATCAAAATAAATAAGGACAGGAATATATTATAACCCACTGAATGGAAAATCCATAATTCCATGCTGATAACAAATGAATAGATAAATGGAAAAGAAGAAAAATCTCTTTCTAATAGTAGAATGAAAACTAACAAATGTAAGAAGGAATGATGGTGTTAAGTTAGAAATGCGCCATTTTCTCAGCTTCATTGTAAAAACTGAATCAGACAGAAAACATCAACAGCGGCTCAAGAGGTAAAGGGGGCGAGTTAGAGAAGGAACAAGGTACACACAGAATCTCAAAGTTCTAGTAATGACAAAGTCAACGGTAATAATACAGCAAAGAAATCAGACAACAGCTTAACCAAGGGATCAAAGTTAATGTCACCAATAAGGGCCAAGGGCCATCCCATGCCTCCTGTGTGACTGCCTGAGAAGGAGCCGTCATGTACACGGCAATCCAACCAAAAAGGCATAACCTAAATCTATCACAAGGAGACTGGGAAACCCAAACAGAAGGCTATTCTATTAAACAACTTGCCGATGTTCTTCAAAAACGTCATGACACACAAGGAAGGCTGAGAGCCGCCCCTGGGAAAGGAGACTAACGACATGAGAGGGAAATCCAGTCAGGGGTCCTAGACTCGATGCTGTACTGGGGGGAAGAAATGCAATGCAGGTAGTTACTGGGGCATCTGACAAAACTGGAACATGGCCTGAAGATTAAAGTATTAAATGCCCTGAATTTGCTAATAGCACTGGGGTTACATAAGAGGATATCCTTGTTCTTAGGAAATACACAGAGAAGAATTAGGGGGATATATGCTGCCTACACTCAAATGACTCAGAAAAAGTAAGTGTGACGTGTGAATGTGTATGTGTAGAGAGAGAGAGGGAGGGAGGATGGGAGGAAAAGAAGAAGACAGACACAGAAAAATGATGTTAAAAATGTGTAAAACTAAATCAGTAGGAATAAATTATACTATTGTAACTTCAAAATAAAATGTTAAAAAAAAATCAGCAGCCGCCAAGACAATTTTGAGGGGTATCAGTGTTCAGCTTGCTTTAATGAGCAGAAAAGTAATTCAACTTGTAATTAATGAAAATAGAATTAAATTTTGTTGCTATCATTATCATAATCATCACCACGAACATTTATGGAGCACTTATTAAGTGATAAGTACTCAGAAAGGTGTTTCACTTGCATTACCTCTTTTAGTCTTCACAACTACCCTAAGGGAGAGGCACTAGAGTTATCCCCAGTTTATAGATGAGGTAATGAAAGTTTAGAGAGGTTTAGTAACTTGCCCAAAGTAATACAGGCAGTAAATGGCAGAACTAGAAATCCAACCTGGTTGATTACAAAGCTGGTAGGACTTATTACTATGTTAAACTTATTTAATTTTTAATTATTTATTAATTTTCCTCAAAGAAAGAGAGATGAATCTCAACCTAAATGAAATTCTGAGCAATTAGTAAAATCTGCTTGGATAAAGATTTCTTCTAATTATAATTACAGCACTAAATAAATCAGAGACATGAACAGCATTTTTGTTCCCCATAATTATTTACTTTATGTTCTTTCTTCCAAGGGCTGAACTTGGTAATACACAAATTCTTTGAAAAAATATACCCAGTATGTCCTTTGAAATGATCTTATCAAATGTCTTGTAACCATTTGGTCCTTGCTATGGAATGAATGTTTGTGTCCTTCTAAAATGAGATGTTGAAGCCTAAATCCCCAATGTGATGGCATTTGGAGGTGGAGCCTTTGGAAGGTGATTAGGTCCTGAGGGTGGAATTCTCGTGAATGGGATTAATGCCCTTATAAGAAGAGACACAAGAAAGATGATTACTCCCTCTCTACCACGTGAGGACACAATGAGAATACCACCATCTGCAAACCAGGAAGTGGGCCCTCACCAGATACCAGATCTGTCAGTGCCTTGACCTTGGACTTCCCGGACTCCAGAACTGTGAGAAATAAATTTCTGTGGTTTATAGTCCATCCAGTCTGTGGTATTTTGTTGTAGTAGACTGAACTAATACAGTTTTATTTCAAGGTTTTCTTCCTTTAAATACATTTTCTCTCCTTTCGTGAAAAGTGGTGGATCTTAGCATTTGGATCCTTTTAGTCTTGACACCTCAATTTTACATAAAAAATGTTATCACTTGCAACACACTGCCTGATTTCCCAAATCAGTGTACTATTATCTTCATTGTAGATAAAGAGTAAGCTGCTAAACATACCATAGCTTTCTTCCCAGTGGAAGCTGAATGACTATTAATAAAAAAAGTTCAAAACAATAAAACATTTGCAAATACTTGCAGGTGCTTGGGGAAATCTTATCATCTGACACAGTGACTGTCCATTCCAGAACAAAGGATCCCCAACCGAGGCTGTGATTTTACCACAGGAGGAGCCCAGCCCCGACTCAAGACCAATGAAACCAGAACCTCTGGAGATGGGACGTGGGTCACCGGTCATTTTAAGCTTGCTGATGGTTCCAATGTGTAGCCAAGTTTGAGGTTGCTAGATCGAGCATCTATAGCCATAGATCATCATATCTTTTGTGTACAGAGCCAAAGGATTCATAAAAGCTTTTTAGAATTGGTCTCACTAGTTAAGGAACATGCAGGCCAACTGGTGAGCGAAGATCTGTGTGTACATAGGAAGCAGGAACTGAATGAAGACCAAGGACATGTGCCAAATGAACGTGATACACAATGACCACATCAGGAGACTACGTGAGGACAGTAAGTGACTCCTGTACCCTCTGGGCACAGTGACAGGCTCTGGTATGAGCAAAGCTGAGGAAGGCAGCCTTGGACAGGGAATGGTGTAAGTGGAAAAGTATTCCGTATGTCCAGGAAACAGTGAGGTGACTAGCTTAGAGTGGGAGGTTCACTCTTCAGAGTAGAAAAGGTAAGCATGAAGAAGTGGAACAGAACCAGCAGTGGAGGGCCTTGAGCAACAAGTCGGAAAGTCCGGTAGCGGTTTGGAGATTTGCGGAAATGATGGAATGAAAGCTCTCCTTTGGGAGGACTGATTTGACAGAGCTATTCACGTGGTTTTGGGAGAAAAACTAAAACTCTATCTAGTAAGAGAGAAAAACACAACAGATTAGGTAAAATTGCATGCGGATGAAGTATAATCTTATACCTTCCTTTTCAGTTGTCCACAAAAGACAGGAAACAGACACTTGGGGTGCTAAAAACAGCACGGATCTCACCTGCTGTGGATCTAGCACAGGAGAGGCTGACGGCCTGGAGGCCCCAAGGATCCTCTTCCCCTCTGGCCTGGCTTAAAGCCTCACAGTACTAACACTTTCTGCAACTAAGAGTCCCCCCTTTTTCTGTAAAAGGCTATTCCTTTGACTAAGAAATGTAATTCTAGGGGACAAAGTCTCAGGTAAGATAAATGCTTTCTTATAATTTTTTTCTTCTTGGAATAAAAAAGGGTTTTTGAGAAGCTGGATGATTCCAGGTCATACTGGCAATTAAAGACTTTTAGGAATAAAAAAGGGGACCAGAACATTCATGATTCAATAAATATTTATTGAACATGTATTAATACTATTTGCTGCTGTTCTGGACATTGGGAAGAAATACAGCAAGGTCCCTTTTCTAAATAGAAAACTCTGTGGGTACTGAAGAGGTTTCGCTCAAAAACATAATAGTAGTCTAAGGCTACCCAATTTTTAGCTAGCTGTCCTGCTACAGATCTTAAAACAATAGGCAAAAAAAAAAAAAAGGTCAAGATCCTTTATATAATGAACTATAAGCACCACAGAAAGTATAGGGTTGACAAAGCATTTATGTATGTATAATCAAGCTACTAGATGTATCCTAACCTCTAAAACAGTATTAAATAAATGCACTTGATAAAAATTGAATGGCATTGTTGAGCTGAATAGAGTCCAAAGTGAGGCAAGAAGGAGGCTATTATTCTGATTTAACAAAAGCAGTGAGGTCATCTCAGCTGCCTGTGTTCTAAATGCCATGTTTGCAAAGAGGGGCATGCCCAGGTATCTGAACCTCCAATCCAAATGCTTTTAAAACTAGACAAATGCTTGTTTGTGAAATGGTGTCTTATAAAACCATGCCATCAGAGTCGCTCACAAAAGCTACATTCAAATTGTACCCAGGGTAATTCAGAGACTTCAAAGCTCAGAGGTTTGCTACACATACCGACGGTCATTCCAAGATTGCAGAGAACACATTGGTGTTCATAAAATTTTCATTTTATAAATCTCTAATAAGAATCCATGTTTACCTACATGCATTAATTAGAAATACCCACAACAAAAGGAATCTCAGTTTCCAATGACTGATCAAACAACCACACAAAAGTGTTTGATTCTTCTTTTTCTGTGTAATTATACTCTCTAGTTTATAGACAATTTCTATTTTCTCACCGCGGAGAAAAAAAAAATCAGCACACTCAAGTTCCCTTCCCCGCCCACTGCTTGCCCCGGGAGAGGAGCCTCACCCGCATAGTGGACTGGGATCTCTATCTTCGGCCCAATGACGTAGTGGCCCTCCTCCAGGCTGTGGGCGGTGATGGTGGTCCACTGCCGGCAGGAGTGGATCAGAAGGTAGTCGTTTTCCCGCAGCCCTTCTATGCATTCTCCTGGAAAACACAATTTTACACGAGAAACTTCGACTTAGCATATGCTTACTCCATACTCTGAAATAAAATTTCATTAGGTAAAACTTCACTTGTGCAGAAGTTAATGGGTCATCCCAAAAGGAGATAAAATTCACTTACGAATTAGCAATAAAAAAAGCATTCCACGCCAAACTGACAATTTCATTCAAGATTCCATAGAAATGTTTCTTAATTATTTGAAAAGAGATTTTCGAATACCTCATTTATCTAAATAATTATATTTCAATGATTATAAAACAAATATTAAGTGCTTACATTAAATAAGCACATACTATTTCATGTAACACAGCATCATTACGAGGTAGGTATTAGTCTTTCTTTAAAAGTGAAGAAAAAAATCCATGTTTAGAATGTTAAATAACATGTCTAAACCCACAGATTGAATGAATGTTGAATTGATTCCAAAGCTTATGCTCTTAAACACTACAATATAACTACCAAAAATAAATAATAATCTTATCTCTGTTTGAAACAGTAGTTGAAAATGCCCATTTCTCCTTTTAAATTTTACATATTTTGCCAGTCCTCTCTGGCCTCCTACCTAACTTCCCAATCAATTAAAAACAGTGAAGTTTAAAGCATACAAATGAAATTACTTTTCATTTGAATAATTTCTAATATACACTCTTAGCATTTGAACTGACGACAAACTATTTCAAAAGAGAAATCCATTTCCTGAAACTTAAAGATGGCTTTCCAGATGCTGAAATGATCCCTCCCATTAATCCTGGTTTAGGGATTTTAAATGCTCAAAGAAAATACCTCAAAAAGGCTAATTTCTTTATACAAAAAACCAGCAACCTACCTTATTTTTGCTGTTTATTATATTATAATAATTAAAAGAGCGATTAGTGATTTAACTGTATGCCTTGACATAGCATTTATAGATCCCTCAAAGATTCTTAAAAGTTTCAGTACTTTTTCAATTAAAAAAAAAAAAAGCAGAGAAGACTGTAATGGTCAACTTGGTTATCATAACCACAAACTATCAAATTTGTTCCGAAACCAATAGGGCTATACTCTTTAATATAGTCTTAATGCAAGAATATGCTCTCTTTGTTACAAGAAATACTAAGAGTTAAAAGCTTTATTGTGGGGGAAGGGCACAGACACAGGCTTCAAAGTGGAGATAGGTTAGCAGGAGGGGGGTGTCCTGTTGGGGAGGGATATACTTTCAAACCAGACTCCCCTGCCCCTCACACTTTGGGAGGGCCAGGTTCATAAAGACACCATCTGGAGAGGCCAGTGGTACTCACCAGCCCTTTGCATCTCTCAAGCATGTCAGGGCAGGAAAGAAAGATCTAGAAGCACTGCCCATAGTATAGCCCCCTCAAAGCTCCCCAACAAGGGTACAGGGTATGGGCACGAACACAGCAGTTGAGAGTTACTAGCTGGGACTTCAGAGTCCAGCAGACCTCATGTAGCCTTAGCTTTGCCCCCAGTACTGTGTGATCCTGGGCAGGCACCTGCTCTTCACCCAGGAGACGCGGCAACAACAGTCCCTGCTTCTTCACAGAATGCTTGTAAAACTAATTGGTGACAGTGATGGACACTGTGGAGCACCAGCTCTGTCATCATGTTAGGAGTGATTAGGAAACATTAGCTATTTATTTATTGTAGATTTTCCCTCCCTAAAATTACACTGTAATTTAGGTCATATTATCCTTTTATAGGTGAGGAAATGATCTTCAGAGCAGTCAAGCAACTTGCCCAGAGCTACACAGCTAGTAAATGGCAGAAAGGGAGGTCAGGATCTCTCTCCCTATCTCTACATCTCTCTCCTGCTCTTCCAACCCCACACCTTGCCTTGAAAACCATCACCACCACCCCTGGCAGATGTGGCTCAATTGGTTGGGTGTTGTCCTGCAAATTGAAAGGTTGCTGGTTCTATTTCTGGTCAGGGCACATGCCTGGGTTGCAGGTTCTAGACCCAGTTGGGGAGCGAGAAAGAGGCAACTGATCAATGTTTCTCTCTCACATCGATATTTCTCTTGCTCTCTTTCTCCCTCCATTTCCCTCTCTTTAGAACAAATAAAAGAAATTAAAAAAAAAAAAGCCATTGACAATAATCCAAGAAACAGGGAGAAAGTGCCCTTTATCTTCAAGTCTCACCAGTTCACTGACAAGCACTGTTCCCAATACTTGGGACACACGTGTCAGAAAACAAAATTAAAGATCCCTGTCCTAGGACGCTTTCTATTCAATGGGAAGGAGACAGACAATACCATGACCAAGAATGGCTAAAAACAAATTAAGTAGAAAGTGAAAGGTGCTTTGGGTAAAGGGTAAGAGGTTCAGAAGAAAAGGGAGAAGTTTGCAAGTTTGTCATTTTATCCAGCAAACATTTGTTTACTTACTTTGCCTTTAAAAAACAGCCTTGAGCTACAGTAATAGACAAATGGAGATATTTACTGTGTAAAATTTGATGGCCAACAAACACTTATTGAGTATGTTTTATGGACAAACCAATGGGGGAGTGGGCAAAAATATGATGACTTGGTCCCTGCATTCAAGTCAACATTCTTGTCAGGGAGATGCACTCACATGTAATTTCACAGATGGTAGGTAGGATGCGATGAGCCCTCTGCCAGAGGAAGAAGAAATCTAGAGTGGAGATGAGGACTTTTGCACAGAAGATCAAGAAAACATTAACAAGCATATAGAGCATCAGGGCTTGTCCTTCTTGGATGGATGAGATGGGCTTGGATGAGAGGGAGGCAATAGGGAGCCACTGGAGAGTTTGGGATAAGAGAATGGCCAAAACGCTACTTTCAGAAAATTAATCTGGTGGTGCTCTGAACGATGAACGGGAGAAAGGAGAAACCAGAGCTCTGCAGTGCATGCAGGAAACTCGGAGAGAAAACGCACTGCCATTCAGGGAAAAAAGAAAAATGTCATTTTCTGCAGCTAAACTGTTGTATCATAAAAACTGTTTTAATTTTATTCCACAGTGGGCTCTAAAAAGGCAGCTAAGAAACAACTGCAGTCAAGTTAATCAAAATGAAAATTTAATGTTAAGTCCTACTGCTAGCTCATGTAGTAAACTCTATCAAGAGGATTCAGAATGATTTTCGAAGCCATAAAGTAGTAAGAAACCAAGGCCTATTTTTGAGTTTATGTCTTTTTTACTTTTTTAAACAGCTGAACCATGTGCTTGCTTTAGGCAAAAGAAGTTTCACAAAAATTGTCTAGAAATAAAACTTAATATAATCACTTAAAATATCCTAGGGTAGGCCACTAACAGAGAAATTACATTAAGTGAACTCATAAAGTAAACAATTCTTCTGTGATATCATTATCCTGTTGCTTGACTGCTATGTATAACATACTAAACTTATATATTTAGTTCAATCATGTAATAATAACAGAGGTCTGAAAGAATTATGTGTTAAATTCCAAAATATGGTAATGTCGTCCTGAAATTTCCTCACGTCAAGCATGATTCTGGGATATACTTTAACTAGTCTAGTATGAACCTGACCTCTTCAACATTAAGTTTTATATACCTGTTAAAAATTTTTTTAATGCTATTAGAACATTTAAAATCTATGAATCCTTGAGAGTAAGTCTGCTTAAAGAAAGAAGACTCAATCTCAAATTGAGATTTTTAAATAAGTATTTATCACCTGGACACACCTAGATTCTGTTTGTTTGGCTGCTGGGCCTGATTATTCTCCTGATTCACTCTTTTGATCTCTCCCTGTTACTTTCTCTCAATTTCCCTCCTTTACGTTAGCTGTGACTGTAGGGGTTAATCAAAGTTCTACCCTCAGTCTCTACACCTATTCTCTCTCCTTTATAATCTTATATACCTCCCAAGGATTCAATTAGTTACAGAGAGTGCTGAGGGCCCCATGACCTAGTTCCAAAGGGTCTATGACCTTGTGTCCCCACATCACACGTTCGAGCCCAGAGAGCGTGTTCTCTGTTCCACACGCATGCTTCCCTCCCACGCATTTGTGCCCTCCCCTCCCTTTCTTTGGTTTGCATAACTAAGCCTTTATCTCCCAATCCTGATTCATCCAGTCTTGAAAGAACAACTCAAATGTCATCTTCATACATGTCTTCTTGATAAGAATCCTTAACATTTTAAATTTAAAGTGCATTGATTTTGTAACTTTGTTTATGTCCTATGATAAATTTATAAATTTCTTTTAGAGCTATGAGGAGCATAAGGAACTTAGACTTTTTAATATTTATGTACATTTAAATAACATTATAATAAAAACAACATTATGAAAATTGCATGCAATTTTTTCCCTTTAAAAAAACTTTCCTTGTCTATATACTCATCGAGTTTGAGAAACATGGTTCTTGAGGTTAAGGAACTAAAATATTCAAGATCATAAATGATGCTGGATGAGATCCTCACTAAACTCGCTGTTCCTACCAACAACCACAGCAATGTAAGGAAACAGCCCGGAGTCACCGCCTCATGGCTTTGCTTTAATGTTCTAATATAATTTATCTTTATTTAGAACCCCCTGGACATTGAATCTTATGTTTTTTTTATGCTAAACTACTTTAGCTTTGCCTGAACTATAAATTCATTACAGTGAATGAATGAGTTAGTGCACAACTGTAGTGCCTTACATATAAACTACTTAGAAGGTGTTTGAATTAGTCCATGTGTTATGATTTTTGGCACTAATAAATTTAAATGTTTTTGATTTCCCACATTTGTGTATCCTTGTTCTTGGGGTTGTATTTCACACCAAAGTAACAAGCTCAGTCAATTTGGGGCGTGTCTCTGGAGGTGTGTGCTTTTAATCTTTTCAACTCTTAGAATACCTGAATTTCCACTTTACATAGCAAACACATAATTTTCTCATGCCAATTAATTTTTAAAAGTATGTTTTTATCCCAAATTTGTTTGGTTTCTTCTCAGCACCTTGGTAGGACCCTGTCTATGATGGATATTCTCATATTTGTTGACTGGTTAGTAAAGCCCCATTGAAATAATTTGATTTGTTAATATATGTGTAATGAGAACCAGATTTACTGAATATGATATTGTTTTTATCTGTTATGCACATAAACTGTTCCTTGTGTTATAACTAAATCTATCAGCAATGAGTAAATTAATACTTTCTGTGATATGTGTTCTCCTTACTACAAATCTAATTTAATAGCTGTGCAGTTTTATTTTACAAATGTTGAAAGGAAAGCTGCTCAAATTATAACATTTTACTTGTACTTCCTTATTGTTAATAAATAGGGCTGCCTAATTTTAATTATGTGTTTACTTGACCTTATAATCCTTTCCATGTAGACAAGAATCCTAGTGAGTTTGATACTCAAACCACTGCATTTCTCTTACAACTTAAACATTAAAAAAAATACCTTCAGCAGCAGGGGCTGACTACCAGATAGGATTCCTTTTCTCTCTGACTCCCCTTACAGTTCAGTAGTGCCATACTACCGAGTTCTAACCAAGGGTGTGTGAGCAGAAATGACATTTCCCACTTCCTATCCTGGTCTTGCCCATGAACACTGCCCACAAGCCATCCTCTGTGCTCTCTCCTCAGCCAAGGGCTGAATATTGATTCCCAGGAAGACCTTGGAAGAAGCTGAAGATAGCACAGCTGCCAGCAGTCTGGGTTCCTTAATTAATACATAGCGGAACAAACCGCCCGCCTATGCCCTGGCCACACACTGAGCTATGATGTGAGAAACACACTTTGTGACATTGTGCCAATGGTGTGTTGTAGTTTTCCTTTTTGGTTTCCGTAGTTAGACTACCTTAACAGAAACATCTGTGCGCACAGCCTTCAACGCCAGCAACGTGTCCTGACTACAATAATCACAAAGTTTTGTCGCAGAGGTTATTCTTTCTAAGTACTCTTCATAAATACAAACTTACCTTGAGTTTGTGAAGGTAGACAGAACTAAAAATTCCTCTCATTCTTTTAGTTACATTTTATCCCATAAACTGACAGACATAATTAAATGTTAATCAGCATCCTCAAACATTTTCAATGAATGAGGTCCTAGTTGTTTTAGTGTCTCCCAAACAAACAAGAAATATTTACTGGGAGAATAGAAGGTGGCACTATGATAATTTTTCCTTGTCCAAAGAACTACAATCCAAATGACATGGTGAGTAAAGAAACGTTATGTAAGAAGGAGGTAAAGGAGATGACAGATGAAATCATAGTGAATGGAACAATCATGAAACCACGAAATTAAAATATTGTCTGCAATGAAAAAGCAATAAGGTGTTCCAAACAGGAAGTATTAGCAGGGGAGGAAAATCCTGAAAGAAACAGTTAATTAGCAACTAACTAATTAAAATAGGGAGAAATTATAAAGCATTCAGGAAGAATATGGTTACAGGAAATCATTAAAGCACAGGTAATAATTTTGAATTTAGTGAAAACAAAAAAAAATTCTTCAATGGGAAAAAAAGCTCTAGGGATAAGCAAAGAAATTGCTTTTAGCCTAATGGTTGAGGTATTGTAAGAAAGGTAGGACCGAAGAGGGTCAGAAATGAGTATCGATTAAGTAAACGTATCTGAAGGCATGGTGACAAGAGGTTCTCAGAGAGCATACAAGGGGGGCAAAGATAAAACTCTGGCACAGATGCCAGAAATGCAAAGGAAAGTGAGTGTCCTAAATCTGGGAGATGCAATGAGCAACTTTGGCATCCTACGACTCACCTGTAACACTCCCCTATTTCAAACGTTGGACAATAAAATCATCCAATGACGTGCACACATCTGCATTTCTCTATCCATCTACTTCAACAGGACAGTCCATTTCTAGGCACTGTCCTTTGTGAACACTAAGACGTATCTTACGGTACAGAGAAAGGGTGGGGGAAGGGCAGAGGGAACTCCAGACAACAGCAGCACTGCTTGAGCTTAGCTGCTGTCCAGTTCTGACAATGAGGACGTACCTGCTGTCTCAAGTCCTACCCTTCCTTCGAGAGCTGATCATCCCTGTGTGTGAGGGGAGGGGCCTGCTGCCCTATGGGAAACACTGGTTCTGACGCCAGTCTGCACGGCCATCGTAATCACTGGGGGACTTAGAAAAGCTCCCATGTGCAGGTGGGGGTAGGTCCCACGCCAGACCAGTGAAATCAGAATCTCTGGGAGTGGGACCCAGGTACCACAAGATCTGAAATCTCCTCCTGTGTCCTAATGTGCGGCCAGGGCTCAGGGTACAACTGAGGCAGTGAGAGCACAAGCCCTGGAGAGGCTTCACTCCACCAGGTAACTCCATTCTCACATCTGCTATGAGGAGGGAGTGAGATAATATTTAAGCAAGTATTCAACCATCCAAATGCGGGTTAACACAAAACTCTTATCTGTAGTTATGTACAAAGAAAGAGTTCTATTAAATGTGTGGTAGAACATTTTTAATGATTTTTGAGTAGCATTCTGGTCTTCATGAAGTAAATTCATAATAAAACAGCCTCTACAATCACAAACTAGTTAGGAAGCTTGATGAATGCTGTTTTATGTAAACCCTGTAGAATTATTTTAAAGTAAAAAAGTATATATATTATATAGCAGACATTGTTTATATTTACAATCTGGAGCCAGACTTAGACTGTACTTCCTTAGATGGGTACCTTTAATATAATTGGTTTTTTAAAAAATCAAAAACAAACGTTCTTCTGTTTTGAAACCAATTTATATATTTTGATTGAATAATGCAGGCACTGCATTTCTTACTTTATTCCAATACACCTGTGTTTTTTGCCTACTCCCCATTGGTTGGTGCATAAAAGACACTCAAAAAGTGTTTGTTGGCCATCAAAGGACCTTTCACTTTCTGATTAATTCATATTTAACCATTCTTGGTAATGGTACTGCCTGTCTCCTTCCCATTGGACAGTAAGCGTCCTAGGACAGGGATCTTGAGATTTGTTTTCTGACGTGTGTTCCAAGCATTGGGAACAGTGCTTGTCAGTGAACTGGTGAGACTTGAAGACAAAGGGCACTTTTTTCCTGTTTCTTGGATTATTGTCAATGGCTTTAAAAATTGTTTTTTCTTGTATTTGTTCTAGAGAGAGGGGGAGGGAGGGAGAAAGTGAGAGAAATATCAAGGTGGGAGAAAAACACAGTAACTGTAGCTTTGACTCTAAGTTATTTACGAAACCAAGTTAGGTGCAAGATCCTAAAGGGGGTAACATCAAGTACCCTTACTGCAAAAAATCATGTGGAATATAGATGAAACAACTTTCCTAGAATTTAGCATTAACAGAAGAATTTAGTGTCAGCGTTAAGCACCTCAGTGATATATCACACGATGAGTACCATAGAAAGGAAAAGTCACTCCACAGCCTGTGGATTATGCATCTGTTAGACCATTACAAAGAATGAAGACCCAGTAACTGACTCCCATCTCTTTTACTGGAATCTCCCTTTGGCCATAAACCTGCAGCACAGAAATTCTAGTGTAATGCACGATTAGGAGCTCCCTGTATTCTGAAAATGGGAAAGAATGTAAAGGAAGCAACTTAATTCTTTGGAGCAAAATCTATAATAATATGCCAACCGAATCAGAAAGGATATTTTATTTTTGGAAAATATTCTGACTACATTAAGCCAAATATCTGCTGCCAGAGCATGGTGACTAATGTAAAAGTGACTGCCAATTCCTTTACTGACTAAAAGCGTTAAAAGTTTAGAATGGGAAGGAAGTATTTAAATCCCCATAGCACCTCTCTCTACTTTGAGTGAATAAAAACAAGGAGCCTTTGTCCCCTCCACAAGATCATCAAGTCTTTGGGCCCAGCATCATCTCCTTCTCGGCGCTGTCTGCATTCCACCAGATGCTGAGCACAGAGTAGGTGTACAATGATAAATGCTTTGTAAATGAGCAATCTGGGGCAGGAATTGGTAAGTATTTACAAATAAGTTCAAGTATAAATTAGCCACCCAGGCCTTATTCAACATTTATGGTGCTCAAGGAAAGCAGAATATTTAGAAAAAGCTATTTTTTGAGTATTTTCTACTAATTCCTTCCTACCCTCAACAAACACCCACAAATCTACACCAAGCTCCTGTTTTTACATGCACACTCTATTCAAAGGGCCCAAGGACTACAATGTTGGGTTCTAAGCAGGTGAAAGAGTTGTGTTTTTATGTTTTATGGTTTACTGTGAAATCCCAACAAGAATAGAAGTAAAGATTAATTTAAACAAAGCACCAGTGGTAATGAAATCAAAGAACTTCATGATGAAATCTAAGCAACAAGGAATATATGAAATAAAAGAGAAAGATGTTTTAAGAGAGATATCTATAGAGAGATTATGGATATATTATTACCTCTTTTCGAATGACTCCTTGGACAAAAGGATTCTATTTCAACAGTAGATGTGCTAGTAATAGATTCTTGCTGAATGAAACAGAAGTAGGCCAGCTTAAGTTAAATCTGAAATTTTATGCTCTGAAATACTGAATTGTACCTAATATTTAAAAGACAAGAATTCTATGCCAAGTAATTTTTTGAAAAAACAGGTGAGTAATTGCAGTATCAATATTTCTACAAACATTCAAAATATAGTAAATCTCCTGGCACAGTCCCAGGCCCATACCATGGAATCACATTACTGGCAGGTGAAGGAAGGGACAGAGATTTACATAAGAAAAATACGATTTGGCAATCCAGTAAAAGACAGTATACACGCATTCCTCTCCCAATAAGTCTGATTCATCTGATGTGTCCTCCAGGGTTGGACAGTGAATGTAAGATGACACATTTGGTTAATGTGATGTGTGTACTTATCACAGTGTGCAAGATGTTCACGCCACAAAGGCATGCAGAGACCAAGAGCAACTGGGAACCCTCAGGAGCAGGTGGACATCATCTCAGGCTCTTCCAGACACTAAGCTGTTAGAAGGCAGAGGCTGGACCCCAAGCATATTTCCTAGGATCTCCTCCTTCCTGCCCCCAGGTCTCTGCTGCCACTAATTCAGATGAATATATGATGATTCCGCATGTTAGGTAGGAGGCAGAGTGAGATCTCAGAAATAGTCTAGGGTTTGAAGCTAGATTTAGGTTTGAATTGTGGCTCTAATATTTATTAACTATATGCCCATGGTCAAAATTACTTCTTTGCGCCTCAGTGTTGTCACATGTAAAATGATAGTAATACTAACAGAGTGAAATGCTTGACCTCTCTGACTCCATCTTGTCCAAGCCTGCTATGTTCCCATGGCCTTCAGGCTAAAAGCTTCTGCTTCATCTTCCATATAGACATGGTAATCGTGAGAAGAATCCTGCTTGCAGCTTGAGTTTTACAAAAAATAGCCCCTTACCAGAAAATGCCTCTTCCCCAGGAGATAAGGGAAATATGCATGTTTATCAAAGATCTGCAGGATACTCAGGACCAGACTCACATCAACTAGTCTCAACAGACTAAGCACAATCTTCTTCCTACAACTGCTGGTGCCCAGATGTCTGTGGTCATCAAACAGTAAAACTTCCCTTACTCCAAACGCTGTTTTGAGTTCTGGCCTTTGGAAGCATTGGGTACACTAACCTTGGACTGGTAACAAGTTGGGATAATTGAATGAGAATAAGTATGAAGGTCCAGGATAGTACCATGTTTATAGAAAGCTCATGAAAAATAAGGCTTTAATTTTATTTTCTTCTTCCATTAGTGCCCTTTCCTTTATTAGCCTGGCTCAGGTACACAATACAGTTTTTTTGTCCGATGAGAAAATGCTCTACTAATGTGCAGTGATTTGCATTTTATGCTTCACTTCAACGAATAAAATAAAGGAGTGATTTTCCAGGTGTTAAGTGTCATGTTAGACGTAACAATTTTATTTTAGGAAGAAACACTGAACAACAGGTCAAACTTCTGGGATTTTTCATTCTCATTTTTAGTTTTGAATTTGATCTGGATTCATTCTTTCAAACTTTATTATGTGGCAAATAAATCAAAATACTAAAAAATATGGTTCATAGTTATAGAAGTTACACCAAAAGATATATTCTTAAGAAAAACATTGGAATTATGTATTTGAGTTTTTAGAATTTTCTTACTTTAAGTAAACATATAAAAGCTCTGCAAAGCCTTAAATGCAAAATTAGACCAGATTCTAAAAGAAACAAAGGCTCACACATATGCCAATGTTGAAATGTAATGATGATTCCAGTATCAACACACAAAACTATTGTTTTAATATTCTCTGTACACATAAAAGAGGGTTAGTGAGAAAAATGCAGATACAAGTAACATCTGAAGATTAATTTTTCCAGGGGGGTGGACCTGACGGCAGAAGCTAGACAGAACTTTACCTTTCTGACTTCAAAATACATGCAGTAAACAAGTTCAACGTGAAAGAATACCATATTAAGATATGAGAAATAACTGGTAAAATTAAAAAAAAATATCAGATCACCAAATTTTATAGATGTCTTATAAAGACACAATAGTACTAAAAAGAAGTACAAGGTGTCGCTGATGAATAGGTTGCAACTTCTCAAACAGAAGTGGAAAAGAAAACATTCTTCCTTTCTAAAAGTGTAAAAAAAAACCCAAACAAATAACTTGGACTTTAAAGATACTGATTAAAAAATATCAATTAAATTGGTACTGTGGTTAGTTACATTCCCTACCCAATTATATTCCTTATAGATAAATGTAGGCACAATGTAACAAGAAAAAAAAATCCACTTTAACATTCAACCCTCCATAAACAGGGCCATTTCCTAAATGCATGATCTGAGACATGGAATATTTAACTGGCTCAAGGAGAGGCAAAATGTAGTTTCAAGTGTTCTCAAGTGTATTATGTGCACATATACTTTTAAAAATAAAGTGTTCGAATGGATCAAAATTATGTTGGCAGTTATAGACAAAAGGTCACTATTTGCAAAGTTTAGATTATGTTGAATGTAAATAACATTTTACAGATTTCACAGACATTGACAAATAAGGGATTGCACAGCCTGGCTCAATAAATGAGGAGGCTCACCCTCACCAAAATGTCAGTGAGTTGCTATGTGAATGTAACCAAATGACTCGGAGTGTTCTGTTTGCTCAGACACTTAGTTGGAATATAGTTAATCATATACACGTACATTTGGTTATTTTCCAGATGAGGGTAAACCTAAAAGAAATTCACCTGAACAACATGGAAACATTAAAAATAAATATGGAAAACTTTCTACCCCATCTTATTCTCCCTTCCAGCTCAAAAAGATAAATAGATAAATAAATAGTTTTATAAATTATCCCATAGACCAGAGTCCAGAATGTTATTCCACTAACTCCATAAAATGGGAGAATATTTTCTTCCATTTTATTTTTTTCTAGATATAAGAGAAAGAGTAGATGGAGGGTCTACATAGAACCAAGGAGACTGAACTAGAACAACAGGCAAATATAACAGAACTGACAACCTGTGTTCTTTCCCCCCAAGTGAGACATCAAAATGAGATACGTCCTCCTTGGTGTGCTTATAGATTTCCCTGGTGGGACTGTGGGGTCAACTGCTCCTTGTTGCCGTGTACATAAACACCTGCCGCCCCCCGCCCCCTGCACACACACTCTTCTGTTGTAGGTCCCAACCCTACCTCTGCCAGGGGACAATGACACGTGGCTCTTTTGCTTGTTTTCTGCATGCGAGATGGGAACAACAGACCCACTGCAATGGATGACGTGATAAACATATTCTGTAGCATGATATAACATTGCCAAGGAGAATATCAGCAAAGTAAAAAGGAACAGAAACCTACATTCAAAAATGACTTTAATCATGATGATACTTTAACAATATAAACATGGAGAGATTAAGGCCTTCCCTACCTTCACCAAGAGGCTGAAACCTATACCAAGCATCACAATAAGATAGAACCAGTAAGATTGGACTCAGGGTTTTAAAAGAGAAAAGGGGAAAAGAGCCTGGAGCCTCCTCAATTCAGTGCAATCATGGTTATTCAGGCAACAGATGGAAAACATTCAGTAAGCTTGAGAGCTGCTAACACTGCCACTCTGAAGACCAGTAACCCATATTAGCAGAGAGACAGGGAGTGAGAGACAGTATATTTGTTTTCTGCTGCTGCCTAACAAATTACCACAAATTTAGTAGCTTAAACGTAGGTCAGAAATTTTGCATGGCATGGCTGGGTTCTCTGCTTAGGTGGAAACCAAACTGTTGGTTGGCTGAGTTCTCATGTGGAGCTTGGGGTCCTTTTCTAAACTCATTTGCAGAATTCCGCTGCAGCTGTAACACTGAAGTCCTTGTTTTCTTGCTGGCTATTGACTGGAGACTACTCTCGGCCCCTAAGGGCCACTCTCAGGGCCTTGCCCTGGGCCATCAGCCTGTGTCCTTAATGCACATAGCCGTCTCCTGCTGAATTGCTCTCCTGTTTGCGTGTTCACGGCCTCCTCTTCTGTGACTGGCCAGAGATACCTCAGCTCTAAAGGGCTTGTCTGATTAAGTTGGGCTCACCAAGATGATCTTCCTACCTTAAAGTCAACTGATTAGGGACCTTAATTACATCTGCAAAACCCCGTTTACCACATAATGTAACAATCTGGTGTAACACTAACGCCAGGGGATGGAGCTCAAAGGGACCATCCTAGAATTCTACACCCCAGAAAGCAATACAGGAAGGACACCAGTTACTCTAGGACAGAGCAGATACAGAATTTGGGTCAAATATTATGGGTAAACTTTGTGCTTACACAGTAATTTTTAAAGCAAGCTGATGTGTAAAAGCAGTCGAAACCAATTAAAACTGGAGATATTAGGACACAACAGTTGTCACCTTGCCCAAGGTGAGTGGAAGGGCCACATAAGAGTTCAAGAGCCACGTATGAATGCCACTCTACTTTGTTTTTAACATCTCAAGTAGGCCAAAAGCACACAGTTCACTTAGCCTCTGGAGACAAAGAAAATCTTATAATCAGATAAATTTGAGAAATGAATGCAGCCAAAACTTATTAGTCTATATTTAAGAATAAAGTTTTAAATAATTTCCAACAAATTCACTTGGCTTTTTCAAGTCAACTGGATATAATTACCACAGCTTTAAATAGTTTCAAAATTATTACTCTCTCTATGTGACACTTAGGTCTCAAGACTTCTTTGCTCTGGGCCTTTGTATTTTTCAGCCCTTGATTGGAGGGGGAAAGATGAGGAGACTCCTTTTTCTGAAAAGAAAAGAGTCAGTCCCTGACATGAGGGAAGATGCACTAGCTCTTAAACTCCATGCCCCTCTACCTCCTGGATGCATCCTGGGCCCTGGCTCCTGCCGAGCCCTCTGCTCCTTGGATTTCACGTTCCGGACCCTAAACTGCCATCCTGGCTGGGATGAAACCCACCCATTTGCTTATCCATTCAAAGAACCACCAGGAAACCACATACCTTTTGAGAGTTTTGTAAGGAACTTTTCCATTCGCACTGTAAAGGATGGAATCCAAAGCTGGATGCAAGAGAGCTACATAGTACTTCATCACACTGGGTTCATAAATGTGAACAGTACATGCTGTGGGGCTGTGTTCATCACAGAGAATCCAGTGACCCTGGGGTTCCTCAGACTATTGCCACTTACGTGGATGCTGAAGTTCTCTCCCGAGGATCTGTGCTGCATGTGCTTATGCACAGAAAGATTTATAAATATTCCTGGGAAGATACAGGAAGGGCATAAAGAAATGTTGAACCCAGTGTCCTTCAGAGAGAGGGCAATTATGGAAGGAATAGGTTGCCTCCATTCACATACCCCAAACTGCCACTTCCTGGCTTTATAACTCAGTCAGTTATTTAACGTCTCTCTGCCTCAGCTCTCTCATCTGTAAAATGTAGAAAATAATAATAATAGCATTTACTTCACAGGGTTGTTGTAAGGATTAAATGACTTAGTAGATATAAATCACTGACACCAGGCACTCAGTAAACACCCGATGAATCCTGGCCAGTATTGCTGTTGGTGTGATGCTAATTCGGTATCTCGCAGCTCAGTCCCCCTCTGTGTCCCCTCTGCTCTCACAGACGTCCAATAGCTCTTAGTAGAGATATTATAAGGGTGTCCCTGTCTGGGTTCTGGCACCCCTCCAACCTAGCTTCCATTTTGCTGCAATCAGAGTCTTCCAAATGCAAATCCGCTCTCATCACTACCCTGCCTGGAAATCTTCAATGGCTTTTCAATGCTCAGAGAAGGAAAGTCCACACTCCATGGGGTACAGTAGGAGACGCTTTCTGATATGGCCACAGCACTCACACTGGGCAAGCCTGAGGGGTGGGAAGGCCAAAGAAGGGCCTCCACACAGAGACTAGCACAGCCCCCTGTGCTGTCTACCTGGGGTCTCATGGTTTTCCTCAAGCACATCCTGTTGCCTAGAGTGCCCTGTCCCCTATTAGCTGTTCAAGCTAGACATCTCAGAGTCTAACACTGCCTCCTCTCTCATCTTTACAGGAGATCTGTTCTTCCACACTTTCTTTAAAAAATCTCCTTAATGCCTAGGATACTCTCAAGTCCACAGGAGACTTTCTAAACGAGATGCAAGTTACCTTTCCAGCAGGTCATCCTTCAGCACGTGACACAAACAGAGCTACCAGAGATTCTTCGAGGCAGTTTCCCTAAGGCCTCTGCTCCTCTATACGCTGCCCGTGCTTCCTTCTGCCCAGGATGGCCTATTATCCCTTCTCCATCTCGTAACGCCCCTTTCTTGGTGAAGTCTTTGCTGGCACATCCCTTCTGTTCTCCACCCCGCAGACAGAACGGTTTCCTTCTCTGGTCTCTCGGCACTCTGTACACATCTTTCCCACGGCCCTTCCAGTTGTAGTGATGTTTTGTATTTGTGTGCCTGCCCTCCATGCTAGGATGGGGGCTCAAAGTCTTAGCAGCCCAAGCATTTAATATTAATGCTCATTTTATGTTTGCTGAGCAGATTCCTCTGTGGAACTGGCATTCTGCTGTAATTTCCCATTCTTCAAATTCAGGATGAGTGCCTCATCCTGACATTTCTTACAGAGAAGAATTTGGTATAAGAAAAGTTTTCTCAGAGTCCCCATAAAGGGGCTCTGTTATTACACTATCCAAAACTCAAAGCTTATCAATCTTTGGCAAAGACTATAAGGAAAAAAATGCAAAAACAGGGGCTAATCACATGAGGCAAATATTTTTTTAAAGCAACAATTCTGATGAAACAGCAATACTTAAATTTGGCACTGCGGGGCTTTAGGATGAGAAGGAAGTCTGGAGAGCCAGCCCACGGCCTTCACGTTATAACCAGGGCGATGAGCACAGAGCCTCTGATCCGCGAGCGGCAATGGAGACTAGACTCCAACTTCCTGCTGCTTAGTCTTAAGCTGCTCTCTCCCATTATGCCCGATGAAAAGGAAAACAAAATCCCCTGTCCTACAAGTGGGAGACTCAGATTTCACACGAGCACATGTGCAGTTCACCTACACTGTAAATCTCAACGCAGTTTCAAAGCGAACCCGGTCCAAGTGAGGACTGTGAGAGAACAGCTGGCTTTGAAGTCTCAGTGCCGAGTTTGAATCCTGGCTCTACACTAGCCGTGTAAACCCAGTTAAGTCACAGTAATCTCAGAGGCAGTTTTCTAATTGAACTGTGAAGAACAGTACCTCTTTCATAAACTGCCGTGAGGATTAAATGAGAACACTGATAAGTGTACTTATGTATGAATCATAAGTGACACACGATTACCAGATATTAATGAAGTAAAATGCAAGGTGGTAGCTGAGATTTTTTTTTAGCATTGAAACAATAATCACTAATTAATTGTTCTGTTTACCCTTATATCCTTCTCTTTCTTTCTCTTTCTCTCTCTTTTTAAAACTTTGGCCCTTTTTCTGCTCTTTGGAATTGCACTAGCTCCTAAGTAGGGGAAAGAAAGGAAAGGCATTATTTGAATAGGCAACAATTCAGGTTTTCCTTGAGCTCAACTGCCAGTGATTAAACAGAAATACCTCTCCAATAAAGTACATTCTCAGCCTACAACTGTATTACACACATTGCTATTTACCCATATATTCAGACAGACCACAGGTCTTATGCAAGTTCAATGTCAGTGAAATACAGAGTCTTTAAGTTGTAAGGAGCATTAGGGATCATCTAAATCCTGCCTTTTCTTTAAAGCACATTTAAGTGAGAAGCCTAACTAGAAAAAAAATCAGAAACTATACTGTTATGTACTTTAACACACAAGTTACTTCATAGTACTTGAAACTGACTATAGATTACACATGTCTGTTAATAAGCTGAACTACATTTTAATATCCCATGGAAGTACTTTCATACATATTGAAATCTATGATAAAGTAAACCTGAGATAAATACTTAGCTTGTGATACTGAAATGTAAACAGAAGTACTTTAAACACCTTTGACAGTTATTTCTCCCTTGGACATTAAATCTCACTGACCTTTACTACACTAGTACATACACAGATACATAAACATATGAATCACAGTACAATTTCCATTGAGGAAGGAAACCACAGTTACATATTATTATAAACTAAGATAAGATACTAGGATAAGATCAAAGTCAAGGCTGACAACAAGGAAATGATCATAAATCTGTCCCATGTTACAAAGTCAGTATTACATGAATTTGGTTAACATAAATCAATTTGCCAGGACTTGATACATTTCAAATAAGGAGGGCAAAAAATCAGATTCTGAAATAGCACCATGTTATCAAGACATAGTATATATTTGGAACCCGATAAAATCATTTTCTCTCAGCATACATATTCATATGTATTGAATAAATTTTTAAAAATAAAGCTTTAGGGGCAGCTTTATACTACTATCAAATATAAATAGAACTTGTAAACGTCAGATGTTTTACCCACTTTCCTTTGTGAAACATCCTTATAACATTCTCTTAATTCAGCATGTTGTCCAATAGTACTTATTAAGCACTGTTCTCAGTAAGTGAAACAGAACAGCCCCTTGTTCTGTGCTGTAATTTGGCACAGACGTCACCCACACAGGCCAGCCTTCGGAAGGGTATATCAGAACTGTTCTAAAGAAAGATCACAACAGTAAGGCCCAAGAAAAGGCACTTAAAATTCTGTACCAGTCCCAATTTAGCATTTGTGACAGAGTGAAGTGTCAACCAAATGATCACTTGGCTCCTCCCCTCCACAGTTTTCACCCCAGTGGGTTGGCATATATTAATTCATTATCACTCACTGGTATATTCCACTGCAAGTGTACTTAGGATTTTCTACAAACTATTTTCCTTTTAAATTCTATTGACTGAGTAGCTCCCACTTTTTTTTTTGTAAAAGAACCTTTTCCATATTTAGTGATAGGGAGTACAGTTACTTAACCAATTTGCTATACTATCATTAGGGCAAAAAATTTTATTTGGAGACTCCTGCATTAGACAATTGTGAAAATTTCCTTAGAGGTTTTCCATTTTTAATGTGATTAACTACTGTCTGAGGTAAACAGTAATGCTGAGCACACTGACAAAATACTGCAGGGGGAAATTTGCCTCAGTAGCTGCTAACTGGTCGGGGCCAAGGAAGTCTCTTTGGAGCAGAGAAAAAAGGGAGTTGGAGAAGCAAAAGAGAGGGACTCACATGCATGACAGAATCAACAGATACATGATAATACAAGAGAAAGTGTTACTTTTGTGGTCAAGATTGTAAGTCCACAAGAGATGTTCAGTGAAGGCATGTGGCCGGCCTCACAAGAACAGAGCCAAGCAGCCAAGGACCCAGGACCGTCTAGCGCAGTCAAAGACACGCAGAACAGCAAGTCTGACTGCAGAGGGAATGCCTTAGATTCCTCTGCAAGCTGGAGTCTTTGAATGCATTACTACCATTTCCTTTGTTTTCCAGAAAGCACTCTTCTAATTCTACTTAGAGCTTTCACAGTTTAATCAGCCCAATCAATTTAATATTACCTGAAGAGCTAATGAGCTTGCACCTTATTTCATCAGTTCACTCCTAAGTTTGTACAACCCTCATCGCCCCATCATCCCATAGTAGCTTCTGGGAGCTTTGAATTTTGGCAAGTCACATATAGTTACCACTGCAAAGCAACAAAGTAGATAACAAGATAACGAGAATAGGAACTTTTCATTGGTGATTTTGTGTTTGGCAAGAAACCCACCATTTACTAAGAATTAATAGTTAGCTACTACTACTTAGTGAGCAGTGATTATTTGCCAGGAACTGTGTTAAGGATTGTTTTTAATGGTCAATAGCCCTATAAACTCTTTCCCCCAAATTTACAGAGAAAAACTGAAGCTTCAATAGGTAAAATAATTAGCCCAAAGCCTCTCTGTGAGCAAATAAAAGAGCTGGAGAGAGAACCAGGAGTACCTGTCTCCCTTAGTTGAATGTGGAAACTGAGAGCTCGGTTCTCAAACGGCGACAGCGGTGATACGTAAGGCAGCTCTGTCTGGTCTGGGTGGAACAGCGCTACTGTCAGAGGCATGAACAGAACAGCTGGTACAAGGAACATACTTACCACCCACAAGTGCACATGAAAATTTCTACTCCAAGGGCCTCTAATATTATATTCTGGCATATCATAAAATTAAAATCAGGCAAATGGGAGATAAGCGATCCTCTGCATTTAAATTAAGCATCTAAACTTGGAGGGAAAAGCTGGCATTAAACTCACTTAGAAAACTAAAATGACTCACAAATATTTCCAATTTTCCTTTCAACCATAAAAAATGTGACCTTTCAAAAATGCCACATCATTTACTGACATATTAAAGCTATATTTTCTAAATACAAAAGTTAAATTTCTTAGGTCTCATAAACATTCTAGCACACAACAGCATGAGGAGAAGGAAGGAAAGGGGTCCAATGAAATTTAGTAAAATTGCATGAAAAAATATGACTATATATGGTGCAAAACTGTATTATAGAGAGTTCTAAAAATGGTGATGGGTTATGTAAGAAGAAAGGGAAGTCATCCCTCTTAAAAATATATAATCCCATTAGAAATGTAGTGACCTTTGGGTGCAGAGCAGCCACCTGGAGGGAAGTTGTTAGAACGGAATGACAGCATGTGAATGGAAATGACTGAAAAACTTATTTGCGGGTATCATAAATTTTGTAACCTTTCTAAAGGTTACATATCATTAGAAGTTTTAATTGTGATGCACTGGAGAACTGAAACATGGTATCATAATAGATCACTTTTGGGGGTTCTGTCTAGTTTAGTCCTTCACCATTAAATGCCACCTTTTCCCCTCAGAGGAGGAACCCCAGGTACCACATTTGGACTACATGCCCAACTTATGTGACCCCAGGTCAGCCAATCAGCTCATCCTCCATCTTTCCCATTCCTTCTTTTTGTTCAACGCTGCATTCTTTCCCTTGGATTCCATGACACTCCTGTATTATCCTTTTCTGATTAGGTAGCTCAAGTTTGTTTGTGTAAGTTGCAAACCCCTAGTAAAAGTTTGCATTTTCAAAATCATTTATAAATTTGCTTTTTTGTGTACTGTCCCTTACCCTAAAAAAATAACCTTCTAAAAATGAAGCCTGCGATGATCACTTCCTTTTATTAGTCAGGGGGAAAAAAGGACAAGGTCAATTTTCGAGATTCTAATCTATTAGCCATATTATCATTTACTATCTGTCAAAGAATAAAGGGAAATTCTCCATTTCAAATCTGCATTCCATGTTGATCTTTTGGTATGTTGATAACAATCAGATTAATTATTTGGGGTTTTTGTAATAAATGATTAAAAGCAATAAATTAAAAAATTTAAAATGTGTGTCCTAGTGAAAGTACATGACACTTCATGTGAAATCTGTAAAGTTGCTAAATCTTGAGCACCGATAATTACATATATTTTTTAATTTTTTTGTTTTTACAAACACCAGTTTATCACTGCTTCAATTATTTATTGCATAAAATAGAGCTTTTTCTTATGACACTTAAAACTATGTATCATTCTACACTAGCTATTAGAAATTTATTCCTCTCAGATCTCCCCAGTGATGCCCTAAATCATCTTAATGACTTTGGTGCCAATGATCTACCACTTAGGATTATTTATATCATGAGAATCAAGTATAAAAAGTTCATTTAAAAAACTTGAGCATTCTGGATAACAATGTCCGCCTCCCAGAATCACTGCCATGGGCACTCAGTGACCAAACCTAAAGCTTTGCTCCTAACAAGACAAACCCTTTCTTCAAAGGTAGTGACCTCAAAAAGAAGTCACCTCAAAAGAAGAAGTTTATGCCATTCTGAGCTGTGTGCTGCCACGGTATTCTGAGCCTGCCAGGGACCCAGCACTGTCAAACACTGAGAGTGAGCGTGAGCTGTGAAGACATGAGTGAGAGGAGCCAGAGAGCGCTCCAGTGTGTCGGCTGCGTTTCCGGCTTGGGTTCTTGATAACGTTTTAATCTACGCTGCTAAAGGACACTTGACTTCATTAATGAAAAGCAATGATCCAGCTAGAGGTGATCTTTAATTCTAAATAAACAGACTTTCCAGCTCACCCCTTCTTGGTGCAGGTGAGGAATGACATTGTTTAATCTTAATTACTGTTGGCCTACAGTATGCATGTAAGAAAGTAAAAAAAAAAAAAACCCCAAAATAACGGATAAATACTTGGCCACTTTCTACACTACAAAAGTCGGTTAACATGTTCAATGAAGATCAGAAATTATGGTTTGTCATGGACAAACCAGTAACATAAAACTGAGGAACATGACATGGTAACAACTGGGCTTCAAACACCACAACACGGCATTGTATCATCATTTGAACTTGAAAACACAATGGCTGTCACATGAATTTTTAATGAATTTTAAAAAGCGTTGTCCTGCTCTGTTAGCAAGAACATTATAGGTCAAATGTCATGGCAGAGTCACCAATCAAGTCCCGGAGTATGATTTACAGACGAGCACTACAGCACTGCGACGAGAATGGCCAACAGTTGTTGCTGAGCGGGGTCAGAGTGAGAGGAAGGTGGGAAGTGGAAGAAGCAATTACTGCTGAAGTACAGCTTCGCATGCTTTCAGGCCCAGAAAACAGGCCAAAGACAATCACGTTACAGAGTTCAGGGTATCTTAAAAATGTGAGATCCAATCTTTAAAATGCTGTCTTTCCAGATGACTTTAACTGTATTACAAATGAATGGTGTACATAAATATCCTGAAAGGGTAGAAGGCGTTGGCCATCCAAGCTTTGAAAACAGACTTTTTGGCTTGACAATGTTAGAGAAAAAGACCTGTAACACAAATACTGTACTCCAGCTGCTAAATGTGTTTCTCACAGGGGTGTGAGTTCAAAAGCTCCAATCAATCTTTCTCTCACATGCACACACATGTACACACAGACGCGCAATAGTTGAACAAGTAAGTAAATATACTGAGAGTAAGGGCCTCAGCCTGGCTGGAACTCTCAGAAAAGCCATAGACTTTTTAGTTTCTTTTGAGACTCCAGATAAGATGAACTAAGTATGTTATGCTGTGTCCCCACTGAATGCAATTACAAACCCTGGACGGAATGCATGCAGCAGCACTCTGAAGACTTTGAAGAGTAAGTGGTAAACAGATAGGGGAAGGGGACAAGACTCTCGCATAGCAAAACACCCCAATCTTCAAGCAGTCCAGTGGCAGTGGCAGTGGTGGTGAAAGATGGGCAGGCCCCTAAAACTCTGAGGAGGAGCACCCTCTGTGACCAGAGAAGTGGTGGTCCTAAGACAATGGGCAAAGTCACTGTTGCTTTTTTGTCTCTCTGTCCTCTTGCAATGTGGTCCCAGACACAGATGCAATTGTAGGAAGTGCAGGGCAGAGAGCAAATACTAGAGCTTTTGACTTTTGACCAGAGGAGTGGATGGAAACGGGGCCCAAAGGGGCCAGAAAACTCCAGTGAGGTCACAGAGAGAAGGAAGCTCAAGGGAGCAATTCCATCAATTTGTACAGAACTCCTGGGCTCACCTCCGAGATGAGCATTGACCTGACCTTCAACAACCTACCACACATTGTAAAAACTGAACTACAGTGTAGACCACTGCCCAGACCCAGACTGGCTACGAGGTGGGGCACTTGGAGGTCAGATCCAGGTAGCACGGCAAAGGCTGTGAAAGCTGAACTGACACTGGAGCCCAGGCAGCAAGAGCAGGTTGAAATTCGTAACCTGAACCCATCCTGTTTGAATGCCTGCTAATACAAAGCAAAACAAAAGATCAATTTTCTGCTTAAAATTTAAACAAGACCCTGGGTTTCATAATAGAACATTCAACATGTCCATTACTTGGCTTACAACCAGAAAAAAACCAACTTGTAAGGAAAAGATAGCCATCAACCCAAATATTGGAATTATTAGAAAAAGACTTTAAAATAGCTGTTGAAACTATGGTTTAAGAAGTGACAGTAGCCCTGGCGGGTGTGGTTCAGTCGACTGAGTGCTGGTCTGTGAATGGAAAGGTCACTGGTTTGATTCCCAGTCAGGGCACATGCTTAGGTTGTGGGCCAGGTCCCCAGTTGGTAGCCTGTGAGAAGCAACCAATCGATGGAAATATTGATGTTTCTCTCCCTTTCTTTCTTCCTCCCTTCCCCTCTTTCTATAAATAAATAAGATCTTTAAAAGGAAAGTGTAAAGAAAGTGCAAATAGAAAGGAGAAAGAGCATGGTGCTGAAAAAAGATTTGTAGAAAACATGGATGGTATGAACTGGTACATATGAATTTACAGATTCAGAAGTCTCAGCAAATACCACACAGAATAAGCTCACAAAAATCCATACCCTGACACACCCAATCAGACTTTTGGACATCTAAGAAAAGACTAAAATCCTGAAAGCAGACTGGTTATAATGACAGAAAAAAAGTACTGAAGAGGATTGATATGATATGACTGTTGACTTTTCATCAGAAATCTTGGAAGGCATTAATAACAATATTTTTCAAGTCGTGAAAGGAAAGAATTGTCATCCAGTGAAGTCTGGACATCCAGTGAACATCCAGTGAAAATATCCCTGACAAATGAAGGAGAAATAAAAACATTCTGAGATGAAGGAAAAATTAAGAGAAAATTTGTTGTCAGTGGATTAATTTTAAAAAATGCTAAAGAAATTTCTTTGAACAGAAGGGAAACGATACCAGAAGGTAACCTGGACTTTAAAAGGTAATCTTTATTCCTGGACATCAGGAATAAAGAAAAGCAACAGAAAAGGTAAATATTTGGCTCAATATAATAAACTATCTTCTCTTAATTTCTATAAACTGTACTTAATAATTAAAAGTAAAAATTACAATAATGTCTTGAGATTTTCAATATATGCGAGATGCTACTAATGCAGTGATTAGAAGGATACTTATAACATTAAATGCTTGTGTTAGAAAGGTTTCAAATCAACAATCTAAGATTCAACTTTAACAAACTAGAAAGAGCAGAATGAGCAACTCAAAGCCATCACACGGATGAAAATAAGAGCAAAATTTCCCCTAAATATTAAAAAGAGAAAAAAATGAGAACACAATCAGTGAAACTAAAAACAGAGAAAAGAGAAAAAAATCAATCAAACCTAAAGCTAGTTCTTTGTAAAAAATCAATAAACTGATAAATATTTTTTAAAAAGATTTTATTTATTTATTTATTTTTAGAGAGGGAAGGGAGGGAAAAAGAGAGAGAGAGAGAAACATCAATATGCGGTTGCTGGGGGCCGTGGCTTGCAACCCAGGCATGTGCCCTGACTGGGAAGTGAACCTGCGACACTTTGGTTCACAGCCCGCACTCAATCCACTGAGCTACACCACCCAGGTAAACTGATAAATCTTTAGCCAGACTGACAAAGTACAGAAGAGAGATATAAAAACTATCAATACCAGAAGAGAGGTGATATCAGTGCACATTCAGCAGATCTGAAAAGGAAGACAAAGTAACACTTAAGAATGCTCCACAAGTATATTCAACAATGTAGATGAAATGGATTAACTCCTCAAAAATCACAAACAACCCAAAACACACTGAAGAAAAAAAATAGCCTGTTTAGTCCTCCACTAAAGAAATTAAATTTTTAGTTAGAAAACCTTTTCAAAAAAGAAATCCCAAAGCCCAGAGAGCCTCACTGGCAAATTCTACCAAACATTTCAAAAGGAAATAACACCAATTCTAAAATCTCTTTTGGAAAACTTAAGAGAAGGAAATACTTCCTAACTCATACTATAGGACCAGAATTACCATGATACTCAAACCAGACGAAGATAGTACAGGAAAAAAAATGACAGCAATATCCCACATAAACTTAGAAATTAAAATCCTCAACAAAATAGCGTATTAACATTAATAGTAATGCACCACTTACATCATTTTAGATTTGTGGATCTTGCCTGCAGCAGTGTTATACCAATGAGTTTATTGTGGGAATTCATGGCCAGATTAATATGTGAGGTCAACTACTGTAATTTGCCACATTAATAGACTAAAAAAAGAAAAACCCGCATGTGATCATTTCGATTTATACAGAAAAAGCATTTCACAAAATTCAAAACTCATTCATGATTTTAAAAAAACAACAACAAACTTTTACCAAACTAGGGAGAGAAGAGAATCTTTCTAATCTGATAAAAGACAGCTAAAAAAAAAGTCTCCAGAGCTAAATCATAGATCATGTTAAGAGAACAAATGTTTTCCCCCTAAGATCCAGAATAAGGTAAGGATATCCATTCTTGCCACTGTAATTCAGCATAATACTGGAAGTTCTAGCTGTTGCAATTCAAAGAAGAAAAAAATTAAAAAGCATACAGATTGAAAAGAAAGAAATGAAGTTCTCCCTATTTGCAGAGAACATGAATAGCTACATAGAAAATCGTAAAGAATCTATGTAAGTTCTTTGAACCAATGAGAAAGACAAGAATATCAAGTTAACTCACAAAATTCAATTTCTGCATTGTCACAATGAACAACTGGAAGCAGAAATTTTGAAATGTAATACCACTTAAAATAGTTCCCAAAGAAAGAAACATATATCAATCTAACAAAACAGGTACAGGATCTGTAGGCTGAAAACTAAAAAAACTTTGAAAGAAAATCAAAAGAAAATGTAAATAAATGGAGAGACATATAATATTCATGGACTGAAAGACTCATTATTAATTAAGAATATCAACTCTCTCCAAAATTATTTATAAATTTAATGTAATTACAACAAAAATCCTGGCAGGAGTTGTTTTTGTTGTTTGTTTATTTATTTTAAATCCTCACCCAAGTATATGTTTATTGATTTTAGAGAGGAAAGGAGGGAGGGAGGGAGGGAGGGAGAGGGAGAAGAAGAGAAGGTGGGAGAGGGGGTGACAGAGAGAGAGAGAGAGAGAGAGAGAGGAATATCAATCAGCTGCTTCCCATTGCTTCCTGACTAGGGATCGAACCCGCAACCCAAGTTTGTGCCCTGAGGAGGAAACGAACCCTCACCCTCTGGTGCATGGGATGATCCTCCAACCGAGCTACTTGGCCAAGGTTGTTTTTATTTTTTGTTGGTAAATACAGACAAGTTGATTCTGATATTTATAGGAAAATGCAAAGAAACTAAAATGTCAACAGAATTTTGAATAAAAAAAATAAAATCAGAGGACTCACCTACCCTACCTGATTTTAAGATTTACTATAATTGAGACTGTAGTGTTGGTGAATGTATTGGCACAAAGATCAATAGAAAAAAAAATCAATGGACGGAACAGAGAATCTAAAAATAGATCCACATAGATATAGTCAATTGGTTCTTGGCAATGAAAGCCAGTTTTTCACTGTTGGAAAAAAAAGGTAAATGAGCAAAGGAAGAATGTTAACATGAACCCTGTGCTAGATATGAATCAGAGGTTACACAGTATGAACCCCAAATTCATATACAATTACATGGATATGAAAACATATAGAGTGTATATACATTTGTTAGCTTACTAACATAAATGTCCTAACTCTGCTGAGAGGCCTAGAATCAGTGGCACTCCAGTAGCAAGAACATACTTCTATTAAAAGAAATCCAGCTCCTTGAAGAAGTGGTTGATTTCAAGGTGGAGGCAAGGAAAACAGAAAATGAGTCTGGAATATCTCACGGTGTCAGAAAGCAAGAAAGTGCTTTAAAAAAGGATGGAGGCACAATGAAGGACACGGAAGCCAAAGTGAGAACTCCCTATGATCAAAGCTGGAACAATTTGGGCAACAAACAGTGATAATAAGGGGTGTAACCCAAAGGAAAAAATATTCATGATTCCATGCACATAAATTAATGATAATAAATAAATAAGAAAGAAAACAAGTCTTTGTTATGAAGAATTCTAATCATAAATGAAGAAGTGATGAGGAAAACAGGAAAAGCACCGTTAGAAGAATACTGTAACACGGCTGCAGGCAAGACCCGCCGATCTAAAACAAGTAGGCAGATTTGAAGGAGAAACAGGACACAGGCATAGTCTTGAAGTGTTTCCACGGAAGCATTTGTCCCTTATAATGGGAACAACAATAATTTCACGATGAAGAAACCTGGCAGAGACCACCTTGCCCAAGGGATGAAGACGGGCATCACCAGTCACGGCTGGGCTGGCATCATACACCCCTCACATGGCTCACTGAGAGAACATTCTCTCTGTGGTATCCTTCCCACAACACACAGCTCCAATTTCATCAAGAGAAAACATCAGAGAAGTCCACAGTGAGGAGCATTCTATAAAATAAATGAGCAGGGCTCTTCAAAATTGTCAAGATCACCAAAGATAAGGAGAGACCAAGGAACCCTCGCAAATTACAGAAGCCGAAAGGGACAGGACAACAGAATGTAATGCAGGACCCTGGATTTATTAATCTTGGAATAAGAAAAAGGGCAACAGAGAAAAAACTGGTGAAACTCAAAGGAAGTCTACAGTATAATTAATAGTATTGAATCTACGTTACTTTTGTAGGTTTGATAATTGCATTACAGTTATTAGGGGAAGATGGGTTAAGGCTATGTAAGAACTCTCTGTTCTACTTCTGAATTCTTATAAGTCTAAAACAATTTTAAAATATAAATCTAAAAAAACAAAGCAAAAGTTTTCTTTCCAACACTTATTATTAAATTACTGTATGAATACTGAGTCATTTTATCTGTAGGAACATTATACATGGTAGTTATGTTTACAGGATATCCAGCAAAGTGTATTTAACCAACAATGGGATTTAAGAGGAGAAATCAATGTAACTACAATAGCAGTAATTAAAAATAATGATGACATAGAATAAATATTTGGTTTTCTAAAAACGTTGTTCGATAAGAAAAAGCAGTACATTTTACAAGGAGATAGTGTTGCTACAGATGCAAAGTGTCATGAAATTGCTTGAGAGTTACTTTGCATTATTTATTCTGAATACACATTGAATAACTGTGAGGTACTGAGAGGGCAGAGATTTTTAAAAAATTATTATTAACATTTTACTGTTGATAATCCCACCAGTAACATCTGACAATTAGGTGGAGTTATGTTAGAAAATCGGGAGTTTCATCAACCTAATAGAATGCCACATAAAAAGGCAGTAAATTTTAGAGACTGTCCATACAGGCGACTGGATTGAGGACAAAGATTTTTAAGATGGAGAAACAGTTTCAAATCCTAGCTCACTAACCAGTGCCCTAACAGAAAAAAGACATCGATTGAGCCGAGGGAGGTGAAGGCCCACTTTAAAGGGACCAAGACATGCCATGGGTATCTCCCAACACTGCATCAGCACACAGTGAGCCTTTAAGATGCAGTTCAAAGGAAGTAACCATATCGTGTACCTCATGGTTCTTCATTTCACACATGGATTTTAAACCACTATAATGATACATTATCATTAAAATGACAAAAGTGACAGCTGGGCAACAAACAAATTTAACCAACCAAATTGATGTGTTATAGTTAAAATAGCAGCAGACAGAGCCAGGAGACATGGGCTTTAGTTATATTTCGACTGTCCCTCAGCCAGTGACCTTGAGACAACATCACCTCTTGCACTTGTCTCCTCCTGCTGCCTCTCCCATCACATGAAGGGGAGTCTCGGTGCTTCCTTCTAGCAACAAAGTTCTGCAACCAGAGATGCTGGTGGGAGCTGACTCTCTAGAGTGGCTAGAGGTAAAGAGGAGAGTGATCATCAGGGATGATGAATATTAAGGATGATGATGACTCGTAACAGGTTGCCAAGCTGAATGTCCCTGAGATGTCAACACCATCTCACCTCTGTGGGGACAGGTGTACCTGCAGACAACAAACTAGGGTGCTTTCAAACACAAGGAATAGGAGAAAGAATGACACTTTAGTTGCTGTATCTCCTTTGATCTTAAAAATCCAATATAAATAATTCAAACATATATTTTAAACAATGGTTCAGTTTCAAATTACTTGGAAATGCACTTTTATTCAGTTCCTGTGCTCTTCACATTCTTAAGCAAGGCAAACCGAGCTTACCTTCATGCAAGCGTTTATTACCTTCAAATTTCATCTACAACAATTGGACTGGTTTCTTCACAATTAAAAACTAATTTCCAACAGATCAAAATAACCAACATCTACCTCTCTTAAAGCCTGGAATAAAAACAAATTATTGAACAAATTACTGTTCCCACCAAGAATATGAAGAACCAAACATGTCCACCCCTACACCCCCATGCCTATATTCTTTCTCAGTTGGAAAGAAATGAACTTCAGCTGCCATTTCTACTCTAGGCAAAAAATAAGGGAGGGAGAAGGCCTATAATACACAACTAAACCAGAGACAAAAATAAACACACTTTATCTGGCAGAGAAAGTCTGATTGCTCTGGTCTGAACCTAGGCTCACATGCAAGCTAGCAGGCTCGGGATGGCCACCAGCCCTGCGACTTCCACAAGTGCTTGCTGAGCCCTCACACTTTCCCCACCTTGGCTCCTGGCCTGGCTCCCGTGATGAGAGTGATGAGAGCCAGCGCTCCTCTACTGGCCCCCAAAGCCCCAGAGGCAGCGGAGCCCATATCCAATGGACTCCTCTCCTCAGGGAGCCTGGACTCACTTGCCCTGCTGCTGAGGAAGGGAGTTAGAAACAATGGCAGCCCCCCATTCTTTCCTGATTGGAATAAAACGTGGCAGAAGCAAAGGCGTGTCAAATCCTCACCGAGATAAATTACACTGGAACACAAAAACAAGGAACTGACCAGTTGATTTTTAAGTTTATAATGGAATGTATCTTTTACCTTGGGCAATTACCTAACTGATGGATTCCAGTCTTACTTGTAAAATGAAAACTGCTCATACCAATGCTGCCTTCCAAGACTGCTTTCGGGATATCTATGGCCACCAATGAGGATTTTAAAGTAATTGTCACTAAAATAAGTGTTACGCTTCTTAACACTTGGTGTCCACCAAACAACAGCTTCAGGGCTGGAGGCTGGGATGAGAAACAGTACAGATCTTGGATCATTTCAGTAAGGACACCTGAGGAATGGAGCATATATACCATTGAGAAAAGGTGCAAAATTGATCCCTACTCCCACCCCCACCCCCGCTTTAACAAAGCTGGGACATCTAATCGTGAGCTGGTGCTATTAACTTTATTGAGCTGGTACTATTTTTTGCAAGACTAAGAGCTTAAGACACAAGACTGCAGAGAACCCCACAATAGCTCACCGGAGTAAATACTAGTATTCGCATTTGAGAAACAACACAATGCAGGCTCTGCAGGCTCTGCCAGGCACTGGAAGGCAGGTCTACAGAATTCTAAAGCCCACCTTTCTTCATGCTGTAGTTGCAACTTCTGTTATTTAACATGAGGGATTGTAGAGAAGTGCAAGTTGAGTTCTTCCCCCAAAAGAATATGAAGGAAGAAGGCAGAACTGTGGAATAAGAGCCTTGGTTGTACCCTAGGCTGATGTCGGATAAGCATGGATTCGACTCACAGGTCAAGAGCCCAAATTTGTTTGTATAAGGAGAGACTTCACTATTACTTCGGTACATTTATTTCAGACACTTTCTCCAGTCCTAGGAAACCTATCCAACTCCAGAGGGCTCAGTAGATTCACAATCCTGTGAATTGGGCCTTACCCTGGGTCATTTCTGGACCAAAAGATACTGAGAAAGCAGTTTAAATAGTTTGGTTGCAAAGTCACAGAATGACCAAGCCATCATTAATCATAATAAAAACTTGAAAAGGCGGGGTTATTTTTGGTAAGAACACTCCCAGTCAGTGGTTGTGATGGCAAGAGCAATGTGGGGTGGAGAACCTTAGCACCCACTGTTCCCGATAACTCCTCCACCCCTGCTGTCTCCATCAGCCACCGACCTCCATCCTGAAACACGTGAGCTTTATTTACACTCAGGGGAAGTGGTATGTAATGGAAGGTGCAGGCTCATCTCCCACTCCCCAGCCCCCAGCCCTACCATGGGATTCCCATTGTGTGGCTCCCCCAGAGGGAAGGAGGCCCTCAAGGCCAGCAGGGGCCATGCCCCGAAGATCCTGCACATCTGCTCCATTCTCCTCTCTGTTGGTGGGCCTCTGCTTACAACTTGTTCCCTACCTTCTAATGGTATCAGTCATTTATTTGCTTATTCACTAATTTATTTAACACAAATAGCACCCACTGGCATGTAAGACAATGTTTTAAAGGTGCTACAAAAATGAGCTCATTAGATCAAAAAATTCTGAGGTGGAAACCATCATCCTTATTTTTTAAGATGAAGAAAATGGAGCACAGAGAAGTTAAGTAATTTGCTTAAGATCATACAGCTTCCACATGGCTATAATGGGCTTCTGGTACTTCTCCCCATCATGATGTTTTAACTTCAGATCTCAGGACCATTGATATTTCCTAGTTCAAATTCTCAGGAGTGAATTAACCAGCCAGCCATCTTAGTATTACTAGCAGCACATTGCCTGTCCTCTTGTTATCATTACCAGTAATCGGCACAAACACACTCAAGAGGTAAAATGATGAGCCTCATAAAAAGTGATGCAGTCAAGAAACCCGGGCTTTTGGTTTTGTCTCTTCCTTTGATAGCACAATACTATACTTTGATTCTATATAATGAATCTCCAAACTTGTGCAACATTTTGTAATCACTGCCAGCCAGGTGGTGGTTGTGATGTATCCTTATTTCCTGTGCATGCCCATTAGAAGTTGTCATAATTTGCAAAAAAAATTTTGAAGAGAATAACAGAGCATTCCTAAGAAATGTTGTCTTAACAATGCTCTGAACAGCACCAAGAACCACACTGTGGGAAAACATGGACATTTATGGCTGAGTGAAAAAATTGATGCACAAGAGTTCAACTCAGAATGTAAAGAAGAGTTAGAAACACCTTAATTTATTTCAGATATATTTTCTTGATTCTATGACCCATGGATGAAGATGTATGTTTAAGGAAGTCTCAAAGAGCTTCTTTAATCAGTAAAAATTGTTTAATTGATAAAAAGCGGTGTTAGAGTTAGTTTGGCATCTGTTTTCTTTCTTTCTTTAGCTTTATGTAAAATAACCATGCTTCTTACAACCGATGCTTTTGTAAGATCTAATAAAACACAGAACTATATTCATGAGTAGCAGAAGCTGTCTCAGGAGCTTGAGGGACCTCAGGGCCCTAGGTTTTAGATTTTCTTTGACAGGGAAAAAGACCCTAGAGGAAGCCTAGAGGTGCAGAAGCAAGTTCCCAGACAATATGCCCTTAAATATATGGAAAGCAGTATATTTGTAACAGTGATTCCTTTACATTTTTTTTAATGCAGAAGTTCACGGACAAATTTGGGTTCTGGAAGCCCAACCCCTTCATTTTCCATTCTCCTCGGTAAGACAGGGATAACCACAGAGCTTAACTTGGTGCTGCGGGTGCTGTGAGGATTAAATAATCCATCTAAAGAAAGCACACCACTTGGTACAGTGTAAACACAGTGCATGTGAGCTTCTGAATAGCCACCAATCACGTAAATACAGCCTTTCAAGAAATGGAAGAAGCAGATGAGGAAAGCTGCTACCTGTTGTACTCTAGCCCATGAAGATCGTGTTCTCTATTTAATGACTGTTCACTCAGACACCAGCAATGTTTAAACAGACAGTAGTAGCCTTTCGTTATATCCAGAAACAAAAGCAGCCCCCACCACAGTTTTATTTCTCCGTTTCTGTAATCAGATCTGAATCTCAAAGGGTTCCTTCTTCCGACACAAGCCAACCCACACAGTAAAGCTCTCTGTCCAGAGCCCACCCTCCCAACCCTGCACAGAAAGAAAAGTGCTCTCAGAGTCCTCCAAAGGGACAATGTGCCAATATTTTTACTTGCATTCCAAAATACAGCAAACTTCCTGTCCCTGGTGCAGCCTACCAAGTTCCCGGGAAAGGTCACCGTGACAGCACTCGAAGCGGTTCAGTTCGCCCCAGGATTCAACCCCATGCAGCTCCGCGGCTTCCATCCATTTTCAAGGCAGGTGCACACTGTAATTTCCTCTGGCAGAAGAAATCCCTCTGAATAGTCTAGAGGCAGTTTTGCCAAATACTAAACTAAATTATAGTACATGAAAATCATTACTAATCTATCATTTAAAAACAAAAAGCAGTATTGAAGATCTGTTGGTTTATTTAATACTTCTAATAAACCATTTTATGGCTTCAATCACGCCTAGGATCCTTTATGTGACAGTATTTATCAGATATCTCAATGTTTATATTCGTTAACATAAAGTGTGGAACTAAGTTACTTACAACAAAGTAATTTTTAACAGCCTGAAAAGCTAAGTATATCAAAATAATAATTAAAAATGGAAACCAAGTTATGTGAATTCAGTGCCAAACTTGCACTTCAGCTTTTTATTCAATATGTGATATTTCAGGATAGCTGAAGCCTTTTTAAATAAAAACTATATTGTAAGAGATGGTGATACCCTTAAATTTAAAACCTGCTCTTTACAGAAAAAGCAGTATCACTGAATACTGAACTAAGCCTATTGAAGAACTAAAAATCATCCTGTTTTACTGAATAACAAAAATAACAGATGACTTAACAAGAAAACTTGGTAGAATGGACTGTGAAGTTTCTCAAACTCAGCTTTGATGCAGATGTAAATTTTCAGCACTTGTACCATATGGGATGTAGCAGTTTTCAAGTCACCTGCATGTCTTAAGCTTCTGCCCTCTACTCAGACGCTTTGTTCATTGTACAGATAAGAGGCCGATGGGAAGAGAGATGCTTTCATTGAAAGATCCCAAACAAATGTTCCCAGAAAATGAAGATATTGTTCTAGAACAGAGACCAACTGTTCAGGTTAACAGAGCAAGAGTCTTCAGAACTGCACTGACTCGTAAAAGAGAACATGTGTATTCTTCAGCTCACAATAGCATTAGGTTAAAAAAAATGAAATTAATCATTGTATGCCAGTAAGTAGCTTTCCCCAAATGACCAAACATAAGACAGAGACAAGTGAAAATGGAGTTTTTCCTAAACTTTTCCTGTAATTTCATGTGGATTAAAACACAAGCAAATAGCTGGAAAACACCAATAAGGCATCATTTAAAAATAATCTATACAAAAATCAACTCGAAATGAATCAAAGGCATGAATGCAAGAGCTAAAACCAAAAACCTCTTAACAGACCACATAAGAGGAAATTTTTGTGACCTTGGATTAATCAATGATTGCTTATTTGTGACACCAAAAGTACAAGTGACAAAGTAAAAACAGATAAACTTGAAACCATCAAAATGTAAAACCTTTGTGCTTCAAAGAAAACCATCAAGAAAGTAAAAAGTTAACATACAGAAGGGGAGAAATATTTGCAGAACATATATCTGATAAAGGGCATGTATCCAGAATACACAAGGAACTCATATAATTTGACAATAAAAAGAAAACCCAATGGAAAAATGGGCAAAGAATTTGAATAAACATTTCTCCAAAGAAGATAAACAAATAGCCAACAGGCCCATGCTCAACATCATAGTCATTGGGGAAATGAAAATCAAAACCACAAAGATACCACTTCGCATTCTCTGGAATGGCGATAATCAAAAAGGCAGACATTAAGGATGTGCAGAAATTAGAACCTTCACACATTCTTGGTGGGAGTGTAAAATATGCAGACATTTTGGAAAAGAGGCTGGCATTTCCTCAAACGGTTAAACATAGAGTTACCAGATGACACAGCAATTCCACTTCTAGGCGTATATCCAAGAGAAATGAAAACACATGTCCACGCACAAAGTCATACACAAATGTTCCTATCAGCAGTATTCCTAAAAGCCAAAAGTGAAAACCACACAAACGTCCATCAACTGATGAATGAATACATACAATGTGATAGATGCATACAGTGGAGTACTATTCAGCCATAAAAAGAATGAAGTACATACACATGCTACAACATGGATGAACCTTGAAAACAGAATGCTATATGGAAGAAGACAGTTACAGAAGGACACATAATGTTTAACAAAAGTAGACTGATAGTCCCCAGGGGCTGGGAAAAGGAGAAGAAGTGACTGGTAATGGATTTGATAAAAATGTTCTGGAATTAGATAATGATGATGGTTATACAACACTATGAATATAATAAAAATCTCTGAATGTATTCTTTAAAAGAATAAATATTATGGCTTGTGAATTATTCCTCAATAGAGTTGTTTAGTACATTTTTTAAAAAAAGGCATCTACAGAACTCACTGCAAATAGCATGGCGTTCAGAGGTAGGGGTCTCTAGTCTTGCTCTGGTTATGTACGCAGATGCTAAATGCTAGTGGCTCTCGGGCCTCAGTTTCTTCATGCGCCAGCTGCTTGGCCTGGGTTCTAGGACAGAAGGCCCTCTCTGGTTTCAACAAAGTGATTCCACAATTATGCCAGATCTCAAAGCACAGTGACAATCCCATTGCATATTTGGGAGTCACTAAACATTTCACATTCTATCCTGATTAAGGTACAGTCATCACATGGGGGGGGGTAATCATCAAGAGAATAAAGATTTCTGAAAACAAAAAAAGATCCATAAGGAAACAGTAAAACCATCTGAACCAAAAGTAAGGAAAGTCACCCCTGGGAACACCGGCTACCCAACAGTGCCAGATCCCACTCCAGTTTTTCCATCCTGCCCTGACAAAATAACCTAGCACTGGCAGGGGAAAACTCTCTATATTCCTTTTCCTAGATGGGCTGGTCCAGAACATTGTGTATTGAATGCATATGTTCTCATGGCACAAACACTTACAAGGGTGTAACTTTCAGAGATGAACAGAAGGCCACATCCAGGGAAGAGGGGTTTGAGAGCTAAAGGAAAACAGAACAGCCCTCCTAAACTGGCTAATTCCTATCTGTCCTTCAAGACTTGGCCCAGGAAACGATTCCTCCTGGAAGTGTCGCCTGCCTCCCTTCCCAGTCACCAAGCTGGACCCATTTCCTATATGTGATCACAGAACACTTGTGCCCATGGATGGGAGCAAGCCACTGTCTGGAGGATGTCCCCTCCTGGATGTCCCACCAACAAGTCAAGCTTAGCACATCCAACCCCAGCCCCATCATCTGGTCTCTCCACTACCCACCCTGATCCTGCACCCTATCTATACAGACTAATGGATGCAGGTAGAAAAACCTACACACATTAGTAAAAAGGGTCACTTACAGAATTTTAAAAAGATATGTAGCTTACATTCAGGATCACACAAAAATGATAAAGAACTATTATAGATAGATCTTCCTGAGCATCTTTTAGGAAGAGAAAAGAATTTACTCAGAAGTAGCATACCTATGATCTATGTATAAAGTAGCTCAGAAATGCCTAACAGCAGCCTGCTCCTCAAATGGAGGTATGTGTTCCTGCAGAGCACCGTTCACACCGTTATTTGGGGAGGAAAAAAAACAAAGAAAGAAAAGGAAAATGAATGGTATAAATAAAAAGTCTTGTCAAAATGATCGCATACGGTAATACTCAGAATTCATGAATTAATAATTTCTTGCCTTTGAATGTAAACCAGAAATCTTCCAAGGAAAGATGACTAAGTCGAGCTGAATGGCTGAAGCTAAAGACTCCTAGTTTAACTTGCCTAGGTTCAACATGCAAACATGGTTTAGTTTGTCCTGTAGGATTCCAATGCAAAATTAGTCATCTTACTATAGCATAACAGATTATTCCCACCTCCTAAAAATAGTTTAAAATCCCTACAGTAAACTCCAAACATTTAATTAGCATATATATAACAATCTCAGAATCAAATCATATGGTATTAAACTAGATTCATTTTTCCAGGAAAAAAATATGAGACCCTAGTGGCATGATAGAAATTACTCTCACAAATTATCATTTCCGAAGCAAAACCATGTCATCCCAGGAAATGTAATGTTGAGGTAAAAATGCATGTTGCTTCAAAAGAATTGCTCTAAATTTTAAACGATGCTCTGCCAAAAGGGTACCGCAGCCTTCAAATTAACTCAAATAACAGATGGGGACACTGCTGTGCAGTAAAAATCTCTAATGACATAAATATAGTAGTAATTATTCCCTTCAAATTACAGAGAATTTTGATTACCAATACACAATAAATGGTTACCAAAATAGTCTCTCCCATCCACAGATAACAACTTCCTCATAGTATATATTTTGTATTTTATATATATATATATATGCAATAAAAGTATTCACCATTATAGAATTCAAGGTTACCTATTGTAACAAAGATTTTATTTTGTAAACCAAAAGAACTGAGCTATTGGTTTTCACATTATTCCAGACAATCACACATTCATATCATCTCCATTTCATCTATAAATAGCATATACATTTAATGTATTGCCCTGACCAGGACACTTCAGTGAAAGAGGGCACTGTTATTAATTATGCTGGGACAAGAAGTGCAAACTGGGTCTTTTCTAGACAAAGCTGGGATCCTCATCTAAGGAAACAAATTCCGAAAGACTCCTTAATTTCCCAAATTTACACACAAGGAATTGGGATGGAGACCCATGTCTGAATGGGGTACAAATGAAAACAATTTCCAAAACAAAAAACAAACAATGAAAGTAAGGAGGAAGTCAACAAATACAGTACCAGTGCTTCTGTATTTCATATATTGCTATGATTGTGAGCTCATCAAATGAGTCGTATGAGGCGTTTTGAGTCAATTATCATTGCTTCCACCAACATTTTCTCAAATCCACTTGCAATTCCTATAGTTGTGTCAGGCAAGTATACATGGGAGTTAAAGTTTCAAGACACGGGGAAGATGAAACTCTACAAAGTGCAGGATGAAAACAGAACAATCTGGCCCTGGTGAGTGTTACCAAGCAGTCTCCCAGTAGTAACTGGACAGTAGTGTCTTATTAAGAGACATGTACTGTATACATCATCCCAGCAGGCTCGACTGCCACGGCCATCAATGGCCCTGATTGTACTGTATCCATAGAGGGCACTAAGTCCAGCTACTTGGCTGCTTTTAAAACTATATGTGCTGTTCCTATGACAAGCATGCACAAAGAGCAGTCACAACGGCTTCACAGAGTCACAGCCTCCGTCACCATCTAATTTACATTCAGTAGGAAGCTGTGAGTGGGTTTCTGATTCATTTACATTTACTACATAAATTATTCCTTCATGTTTTAAGTCAAAGAATCTCTGAATATGTATTACCAAATTTAAGGGTTTTTTTTTTCTGGTTGGAATTTACTATGTATAGCTCAATAAGAAAGCAGTTAACTTAGCTATATCAAAACATTCAACTAAATTCTCTACTTTCAAATTTTACTTTTGCGTATTTAAAAGCTTATTAAACAAACCATTCATCAAATAAATTTCTAAGTCATAGTCCTATGGAGAGGAGTAATATTATCATATATACTCTTCTCCTTGTTATCAATATAAACAAAAACTTCCTTGGCTTCATAGAAAATTTTTTCGATGAGGAAATATAGACACATTAATGTGACTTTTTCTTTTCTTATCATATCCTATCCACGTAATGGTGAGGAAAGCTATAACTTGTTTTACAGAAAAGCAATAAATGATTAATAATACCTCTCATGACTGGTATAGATTCAGTTTCCTTTCTTGAATTTCTCAAATCTACTGGAATGGTTATAAAAAATGACACAATGCTAGTATGAAAGATGGACAGCACGGGCCTGATGCTTGTTTGTTCTTCCCATTTGCTTCACACACATCCCAGGCATGTTCCCAAAATTGTGATGTCTATTTCCAAAGACAGTTCTTAGTGACATCAGTAAAAGGAAGTCTATGGATAATACAAGAGACCACATAATTTAGAAATAATGTTGTTGAAGTTCATTATATGTGGTTACTGAGGTGGGTTGACATTCCTGATACTAGGCTATGTAGTGTTACACTAAATAATTCACTTTGTATTAACTAGGCATACTCTAAGAGGGCACTGGAGATTCTGGTCTAAGATACAAATCAAGCCATTTCACAAAGAGATAAAGATACAAATAATAAAGAATCACTATATTGTATGTCGAAAGGGGTTTATTTTGGGAATCCCTCTTGACCCATTTTCAAAGAGCTAGCTACCATTTATTAAACCGGTGTTACGTGAGCACCCAGGAGACTGGTTTATGTCCACCTTGGCTTTCCAAAATCTGAAGACATCTCAACTTTCATCTAAGTAAACAAACAACATTTCTCTCAAAGAAAACTGGGTGAGAACAGATGGCTTAGCACTGGGTTGGCGACCTTTGTTCTGTCAAGTGGCAGAGAGTAAAAATTTTAGGCTCTGCAGGCTCTGCAGCCTGCGTCAGTGACTCAGCTCTGTGGCTGATGTGCAGAAGCAGCCACAGACATCATGTGATAACACGGGTGAGACTGTCTTCCAAAATAAAATTTCATTTACTTAAACAGGCAGCAGGCCAGATCTTACCCATCCCTGTTTAGGTTTCCTGGTTAGGCAAACTCGTTGCTCTCTGGTGATGAGGGGTAAGGAGTGGGGGCACTCAAGGAAAGGAAAATCAGATTTGTGTGAACAGCATGTCTTCATTTTTGAGAAACCTTCTCCGTTACTTCCCACTCCGGGACACCATCAGCTCTCCACTCCCTTACTGATGACAAAATTCCAACCTGCTGAAAGCCTTCTAATGAACTCAAGGGATAAGATAAAATACTGTGACGAGGTGTACCTCTTTATTCCCAATGATATCAGTGATCATACTCTGCCATGTGGCTACTGGCCCCACAGTGCGGAAGTACCCCTGTGCTATGCAAGCAACAGACACAGTGACAGATGCTTGGGGTTCTGAGTCCTTGGCTTTGGGCAAGGGGTTGGGCAGGTGATGAACACTTTGAAACTATGTGAAAAACTCTGTTTTCAATTACCAATTGCAGCTTTCATCAGATCTCCAAAAGAAGAAGCTTCTTTTGCAGCTCTTTATTTGCAGCTTTCATCAGATCTCCAAAAGAAGCTTCAAGAATCACTGCTCAAGTTGTTCTAACTGATACACAATGTAAAAATATTGCCAGTAGAGATGCATATTTATGGGAAAAGGGGATCATCTGTTGGTGCCGGAGCCTAAGTGTGACCACATGCCCTGATCGTGCCTCTTGTGTACTTTCTGGTCACTTTTCATGGCACTAGCCCATCTTGGTTTCCACAGTGTTTGCTATTTCACTACATGATCATAAAATATACTACTCCTCTGTTAAAAGAAAGGATTCGACTACAAGTGTGGGCTTTGTGACTGATGTACCTCAGGAGCAGGGCCTTTCTGGAACAAAAGCTGAAGTTTCACCAAGTTTCACCCCAAGGTAAGTGAAGGATATCACTAAAGCTATGGGTTTATGTGTAGAAATACCCTGTATATGTATGTATATACCACTGAAGGCCATCAGGAAACAAACATTTTAAATGCCTAGAAAGAAAAATGAAGACAGTTCCTATTTTACTTTTACATGTCACCTCCCACCCCAAGTCTTCCTTCTTGGGCAGGATGGGGCGGGAAGACAATGTTTGAAATGTCCAGTGTAGCTGCCACCCGCTGTGAACAGTTCTGTGGGGCCCTATGGTTTTCTTTACTTCAGTTAGTGCCGCCAGGCCTTTCCTTTGCATGCTGCCTATCAGTGGCTCAATTTTTAATAAAGAGAATTAGCAAAAGAATCTCTCATTCTGTAATGTGCAGTATGGGGAAAAAACCTCCTTGCTGGTCTGAGAGCTGAGACATGGGGGCCACAGGCAGGGCTCTAGAACTGGCTGGCTGCTGGCTCCTTCCACTTTGTGACCTTGAGCAAATTATTCCTGCTCTCAGCCTCTGTTCCTTGTAGCGAGCCTTATGTCACAGAGTTATTGTGAGAATTAAATAAAATAATGTATATAAAATGTTGTACAATAGCATGACCATTAATCCTCAATAAATGTTAATAATAATTATCATCCAGCAGTAAATACCAGTAGCTTTGTTTAGGGAATAAGGAATAGTTACTTTGAATAGTTTTATCTGCTTGTGTCAAGAAGGTAAAAGCTGTGGCTTTCTTCTTCTTAATTTTTTAATCATTCACAGTAGGGTACTATCAAAGAGTAGAAGTTCAATGAATACGTGTTCACTTTGACTGTGAAGACCATTATTGTTGTTTTTTACCATCACTGCTATTTTGATTCAAAGAAATAATGGTGGTACGCAGTAAAGCAGGGTTTTGCTTTGTTTTTCCATTTTCCTGGTAAGTGCATTATTGTAAAGGGAGGCGACTTTATTTTGTGTAAACATATACATCCAAATGAAAAGTTTAAAAAGTGAGACACCCCCTATGGAGTTCAGGCAGGCAAAAGCACAAGAACCTTTTAAGAGATTGGAGACTAGAAAAAACATGTCTCCTTATGTATTTACACTGGCCAATGGGAAAAAGTGCTATTAACTACCTCCCTTTGCCAGTAATTGGAGCTATAAAAAAGAATATCATAACAGCAAGGTTAAGCCTGTATATTCATCTGAAGCACAACCAGCCAGAAAATTTTATAAGGTATTCTAGTTTTCTGAGTACTCAGCAATCTAAGTATCCATCAACTTATACTGATCTTCAGTTTAAACTACTATGGCTAATATTATTTGCAATACTTTTTCTTCCCAACTGCGTCAGAAAATTGGCAGAAATCCTAGGGCAAAATCTAAAGGTACCTTTTAAATTACTAAATGCAAGTCAGCGATTTTGGAGTCTGAAAAAGCTAAATTCCGTTTAAGTGATTAATTCCAACCCTATGCCAACAGTTACTTAAAATTATTTAAAAGTTATAATAAGCTGCTGCTAAAAATATGGCCTCAGGGTTGCAATATTTGTAACCACAAATGTATTAACCTTGATCTTTTACCATCATTAGAATAGGTTCTATTCCCTCCTGTTGAAAGTTATTCACTCCTGTGGCTTGTTTTATGACCATTACATCGAAATCTTCCAATACTATTTCTCTAGCCCTGAACTCCCTCAAGATACAAGCCCAGATTTCCAATTCCCTTTGAACTTCCCTTCAATATTTCATGCTCAGTGTATCCACAAATGAACATGCTGCCTTCCCACCTCCCACCACAATCGTCATATCCCCGGCATAGAGAAAGACTACAGTCTCTACCTTCTGAGAATTAGGTGTGGCCCCTAACAATGAAATGTTAGAGGGATGTTAGATGTGTCACTTCTGGGCAGAAGCTTGAAGGGGCCAGTGTGTGATCTGCCATATTCTCTCTCCTGCCTCAGCAGGTGTGAAGCATAAACAGGGTCCTGCAGTGAGGATGGTGACGTAGAGCAGAGCCCCCAGCCAACCCGTGATAAACATTAGCACAAGGGAGAATGCACCTCTGCTGTTTGAAAGTACTGATGTTGTTTCTGCAGCCTAATCTAGACTCCGCTATCATGAGCCATCTGCAATCTGCTTGTCTGTTTGCGTTCTTATCTCTGATAAGGGCATGAGCACCCAAGCCAATAACCTCAGGACTACTGAGTGCTTCCTTCTTTCTCATAACCCATAGCAATCATGAGTCCTAGAAATCTCACCGTTAAAATATTTCCAATTCACCCCCTCTTCTATATTCCCACTTAACTAGTTTTGGTTAGAGGCCAACTTTCTTCTTAACTATAACCCTATAGCTTCCAAATATTTGTCATTCTTTTTTTAAAATATATTTTATTGATTATGCTATTATAGTTGTCCTATTACCCCTCTTCATTCCCCTCCACCCTGAACACCCTCTCCCACCCACATTTCCCCCTTTAGTTCATGTCCATGTGTCATAAGTTCTTTAGCTTCTACATTCCCCATACTATTCTTACCCTCCCCGTCTATTTCTACCTACCATCTATGCTACTTATTCTCTGTACCTTTTTCCCCTATCTCCTCCTCCTACTCCCCTGTTGCTAACCCTCCATGTGTTCTCCATTTCTGTGGTTCTGTTCCTGCTCTAGTTGTTTGCTTAGTTTCTTTTGGTTTTTGTTTTAGGTGTGGTTGTTAATAACTGTGAGTTTGCTGTCATTTTACTATACATGTTTTTTATCTTCTTTTTCTTAGATAAGTCCCTTTAACATTTCATAAAATAAGGGCTTGGTGATGATGAACTCCTTTAATTTGACCTTATCTGAGAAGCCCTTTATCTGCCCTTCCATTCTAAAGGAGAGCTTTGCTGGATAGAGCAATCTGGGATATAGGTCCTTGCCTTTCATGACTTGGAATACTTCTTTCCAGCCCCGTCTTGCCTGTAAGGTCTCTTTTGAGAATTCAGCTGACAGTCTGATGGGAACTCCTTTGTAGGTTACTGTCTCCTTATCTCTTGCTGCTTCTAGGATTCTCTCCATTTTTACCTTGGCTAATGTAATTTTGATGTGCCTTGGTGTGTTCCTTTTTGGGTCTAACTTCTTTGAGACTCTCTGAGCTTCCTGGATTTCCTGGAAGTCTATTTCCTTTGCCAGATTGGGGAAGTTCTCCTTTATTATTTGTTCAAATAACTTTTCCACTTGTTGCTCTTCTTCTCCTTCTGGTACCCCTATAATTTGGATGTTGGAACCTTTAAAGATATCCTAGAGGTTCCTAAGCTTCTCCTCATTTTTTTTTGAATTCTTATTTCTCCATTCTTTTCTGTTTGGTTGTTTTTTTCTTCCTTCTGATCCACTCTATTGTTTTGAGTCCCAGTTTCCTTCCCATCACTATTGGTTCCCTGTGCATTTCCCTTCATTTCTCTTATCATAGCCTGCATTTGTTCATCTAACTTGCGACCAAAATCAACCAATTCTGTGAGCATCTTGATCACCAGTGCTTTGAACTGTGCATTTGATAGGTTGGCTATCTCTTAGTCGCTTAAAAGTACTGATTGAGGGGCTTTCAATCCTGTTTGAACCATCTTTTTTTTTTCCCTTTGGTCTGGTTGCGCTTGTCACATATAAGGGGTGGAGCCTTAGGTGTTCACCAGGGCTGGGCACCCCAGTCGCTGGGTTGTGACGTTATATGTGGGGGCGGGGTCTGAGAATGAACAATGGTGCTTGCTCCGCTCTCTGTCAGACCTCAGTCCCTTCCGCCACTTCCCCCGAGCTAACTGGGCCCCTCTGGTGCCAATTTCTGGGTGGGTGGGCTTGTGCACCCCGTGGGACTTTCCAAGGACCTCTCCCATGAGGCTGGGAATCTCTCCCTGTGCCTCAACCTCCACAGGTGTTTTCAATCAGTGTCCCGAGGCTCTATTTCCCAGTGCTGGGATCCTGGGTGGTGCACAGTGCCTTGCTTCAAAGTCGCTGCTTTGCTGGGTCTGCCAGCTGCCACTTGCGCACTCAGGGTCCACCAGCTGCGGTCTTGCACGTCCCAGAAGCCCTGTGTACCGGTTCCCAACGCTCTCTGCTCTCCCTGCCGTGCCCTCACCTGGCTGCCGGACTCTGCCCCTCCTCCCAGTCTGGATGAATGGGTCTATTTTAACTTCTTGGTTGTCCAATTTCCATACAGTTCAATTTTCTGTCAGTTCTGGTTGTTATTCTGTTTCTAAATTGTTGTTGTCCCTATCTTGGTTGTTGAGGAGGCACAGTGTATCTACCTTTGCCTCCATCTTGGCCGGAGGTCTGTCATTGTTTAATTCCATATTTTTCCTGCTGTAAATGACCTTCCCAAATGACACCAGAATGATCCTTCTAGAAAATGAACCTGATTGGTCCTTTCCCATTCTTAAAGCCCTTCAACATTTTCTCATGGCTCATGTTAGCACACATTTGAGGAACACTTTTGTAGATAGGCCCTGCGCTAGAAAATCTCAGGAGCAAAGATGAGTCATTTGTCTACACACTGATCTTCAAATTGTGGTATGTTGATATAACTACTGTAGATGATGTTGTTCAAAAGTAGTATTTTGTAAAATGTTAAAGTTTGTGAAATAATTGATTCTTAAAATAAAAACTGGAGTGAATTCAAGTTTCTCTATGAAAACTTGACTCCCACTCAAATTCTAATGAGAGAAAGAGAGAGAGAGAGAGATTGATTGATTGATTATCATTAGCTAGGCTAGGGAGGAAGTACACGAGGCCCAAATATTCTATACTGAGCCTCTTCAGAAACTGCTGCTGCTATTAGTGGCTTGCATGTTATTAGAACACATATCATTGTAACTCATTATTTACTAATTTTTTTATGGAGTCCATAAAAATTTGGGACACAAGTGAATTCTGCTGCAACCTATCCTAACACCATCTGTTATTTGCGTCCTGAAAGTGGGGGGTAGAGCTGTCAGCTTAGCTCCAGGATAAAGGTCAAACTTCAACATGTTACAGCTCTTCTCCTATCATCCTTCCCTCAGATGCCTCTGTTCAGTACATTCCTCTCAAAAATAGCATTCTCCCTCTTCCAAACCCACCAGAACTCTACTCACTCTTCAAGAGCAGCTCAGTAGATTAATGTTTTCTGTGAAATCTGCCTCAAGAGCTCTCAGCAGCATCAACTGACCTTTGGAAGGAAGCATTTTCAATGCTAATTACATAATGATAGTTGTCTAAAATCTGCCTACCCAGGGGGCCTCTGGACTCCTTGAGCATCAGGACATTTATTCTCCTTTGTGTTCCCAGCACTTGGTATCATGCTTGGGAGATAGCAGACATGAGATCTGTAGATGACACATGAAGAGCACTATGAAAACCACATTCCATAATTCCACTTACCCATCAGCCTATTGTTGGATGCTCGGGTAAACTGTACTATTTTAAAAATTCAGAAAATAAAGTTACATATTCATAACTTCCCATTTTAAAAATCACCTGACATTAATTTAACTTTAGGCAAGCAAAGCTTGTGTGTCTGTTTACATGTGTGTGTGCTTCTGTGCATGTGTGTATATGTATATGTAGTACTTTCCTCTGGCTGCCATAATAAACTTCCATAAACTGAGTGGCTTTCAAAACAGCAGATATTTATTCTCTTACATGCAGTACTGAGAGAATCCAAAATCAAGCTGTTGGCCGGGCTGCACGTGCTTGGAAGACCCCAGGGGAGATTCTGTGCCCTGCCTCTTCCAGCTTCTGGTGGGCTCAGGGAGACCTTCGCTGGTGGCTGTTATCACTTCCGTCTCAGGCCTCTGCTTCTTCCACCTCAAATCGCCCTCTGCCTTTCTGCTCTTGGAATGATACCTGTCGCTGGATTTAGAGCCCACTCAGGTAATCCAGGATGATCTAATTTCAAGACTGCTAATTACATCTGCAAAAATCCCTCTTCCAAATAAGGTAACAACCTTCCAGCAATTTGGACATGGACATTTACTTTGGGAGCTACTCTTCAACCTACTACACTGCTGATGTGTGTGTGTTGCATATTGTGCCAAAGAAGAGCCCCTAAATGAGGCTCTGTGGAACCCGTACGCATTGCCAAGGTGACCATTTGGAAACTGTGTTGGGTGCTGGAAACATGATAATGAACGTGAAAGACACGGTCCCTGCCCTCATGGACGTCTGAGGCTACTGGGGGAACAGAAATCAAGTTGGTCTCTGAAGTTGAAAAAGGTACAGTGAGGAAAAAGTAAGTATACTATGTGTGTATGTAACAGGGAAACTCACCTTCTCTTTTGTTAAATTTTAAATGTACCCTGATATTTTCTCAATCAGAGATTTACAGTTCAGAGAATATTCTCTAACTTTCAGTTTAGATTATCTCCCACTCTGTATTGGGACATTCAGTAAAAGTCCGTGTCTCCTATGTGTGCTTTTAAATTACTCCAAGGTAATTGGAGTAATTACAGAGCTGTGGAACTACCATAATTCATGTAATTTGGGATGCCATCATTATTTTATTTTTTATTTTAATCATTGTTACAGTACAATTTTCTATCTTTCACTCCCATCCCAGTCCACCCACCCTGCCCTCCCCTCCTCCCTCCCATTTCCACCCACCCCTAGTTTTTTATCCATGTGTCCTTATACTTGTTCCTGTAAACCCTTCCCCTTTTCCCTTGAAATTCCCTCCCCTCTCCCCTCTAAACACTGTCAGCCTGTTCTCTATTTCAGTGTCTTTGGTTATATTTTGCTTGTTTCTTCGTTTTGTTCTTTAGGTTCCTGTTAAAGGTGAGATCATATGGTATTTGTCTTTCACTGCCTGGCTTATTTCGTTTAGCATAATGCTTTCCATTTGAGGATGCCATCATTATTTTAAAACAACCAAGGAAAAATAAACACAGGTGATTAAACTAGGTCATGCCATTAATTATAAGATGCACCCCAATTTCAGAGATATTAAAATGCGCACCTTAGAATCAATGAAATACATTCATTTCCATTTTGAAATATATTCTCATAACACATCAGACCAAGTTAAACAGCTTGTGACTGAATAGTACAACCAAATCTCAATGCTCTACCAGCAAAATTGTAATGCTGAGTTGGCTTCACTCAACCTCAGAATAATTTTCACCTTCTTTCCATGAAGTCAATACATCTAAATATAATTCAGTGAGTCCTAAAATAAGACATATATATTGGGTTTCTTCCAGGCTTGAGATAATTTGAGAAGTCAGAGATTGGGAAAGAGCTCTAAAAATCTTGAGATGAAGCAGGAAGGAGTGGTTGCTGGAATTTTACTTTTTTCCTTGTTCAGAACTTGTTAAAAGGTCAGAAGGTAAAGGGTAGACTGTGTGCACCTGTAGAGTCTGCAGACACTTAAGAGATAAGCCGGGGTATTTGAGACTACTGTGCACAATTATTCAGACAAGATTTCTGACGCATCTAGTGCAGTGGTCCCCAACATTTCTGGCATCAGGCACTGGTTTGGCGGAGGACAATTTGTTTGGGGAGGAGTGACGAAGTGGAGCTCAGGTGGCTTTGTTCTCTTGCCAGCCCTCCTCACCTCCTGCTGTGCGGTCTGGTTCTTAACAGGACACAGACCCCAGGAGGGGTACTGGTCCACAGACTGCAGCTCAGGGACTGGGGACTCCTGGTCCAGTAGACATATACTAGATCCTGTGAAACATACAAGGAAAGAGAAGACAGGATGCTGGCCCTCAGATGGCTTAGAAAGGTATCTAAAAGACAGGTGATAAAACTTTCACACACACCTGACTCCAACCTAATAAAGTCCCTCATTAAATGCAGGATTGAGATTTTGCTGTAGTTTTATACCATGACCATGCAGTAGAAAAACATCTCAGAGAATAATCATTGTTATGAGTTCTCTCCTCACCCTATTTCACCTCTATTTATGTAGACAGTCTGAGTTTTGACATTGAGATGTAAATTCCACATTGCCATAAGGTTTTCCTAAAAAGATCTAATTTTGGTCCTTGTATGCAAAATTAAGAGGAATCAGGAAGACAAAGCCATCAAAGACTAAGGGCATGGTAAGGAAAAGATAAATTTACTTTAAGTCTTTAAAAACAAACAAATGTGGGCCATTAGGGGATTTTTAAAACAATAGACATTTTCAATTAAAGTCTAAAGTTAAGTGCAACTTGCAAATGCTTCTTAAATGCTGAAAGGCTCTCTTACACACACACACACACACACACACACACACACACACACACACACACAGGAACAGCAGCCTAGTAAAGTATCATTTTAAAACAAATTCTTCCCTGGAGAAAACTTATTGCCAAAGCATCTGGACTATGCTTCCAGAAGGCATTTAACAAGTTACTATCATTTCCCAGACTCAACAGGGAAGCACTGGTTTTTAAATGAATTAAAATTTATTTAGAAAAACAAATCTCAGGCCTCCCACAGTAATTGGGGGGAGGGGGAGTAAGTCAAGATTAGGGACTATTTAGTCACAACTTTGGGGAATAAATAATAGTTTTTGAATTTAATTAACCATATGTGTCCTTAGATCACAGCCCAAGACACTCCCTGAAGGACAGGTGTGGCTGAAGTATGCTTTTTCTACCGTTAAAGAACAAAATAAATTTGACAAGCGTAGTGCAATTCAGTAGTCAAGCATTCTTTTGAATAAATGGGCTGGCATAACAACTGTCTGGAAGAAAATAAAATTCTTACATCATATGCAAAAATTAATTCCAGATGGATTAAAGACAAATTTTTTTTTAAAAAATTAGCTTTTCTAGAATATTTAAGAGACTACATGTACAATCTAGGGGTCAGGGAGCTATGTTTTAGCCAAGAGTGAAAACACAGGAAAAAAAGACTTGTCTACCCATGTCAAAATTAAAAATTCTGAAATGGAAAAATATAAACAAAGCCAAAAGATAAGATAAACATAAAATATATCTATAATATACATAGTATCTAGAAATTGGCAAGAATAAGCCAAGAACAGAAAGGCCAGTAAAAAAGCATGATTTTAATTTTCAGTAGAGCGGTCTAAACACTAAACAAACATGTGAAAAGGGCACAAAGTCACTAATAGTCAGGGAAATGCAAATTAACATAGCAATTATTTTAGCTCTGCAATATCTAATGTTGACATGGATTTGGAGGAACAGTATTCTCATATATCAGTGATGAAAGTGAGAATTGTTAAAGACTTTTTGGAAAGCATTTGGTACATCTATTATGTCAATTCCTCTTCTGTGAATTGGGTTTTGATACTGGGATAGAAGAGCTACTTTTCCCTATTTTTATCTAAAAAGATTTAAGTTTGGTCCTCTGATGTGAGGTAAAGAGAATAAGGAAGATAATGCTGTCAAAGATGTTTTGGGGGAAGAAGTAAAATATATGAGATTGAATCCACAGACTTCTTAGAAATAATAAATAATTAGAAACAAAACCTAAATTAATGACATTATGTAATGGAGGTTTAGTGAACTGTAATTCACAGGGGCCAATAACTACAAACAAAGTGAACACAGATCAACATAAGAATAAGTATTTCCACATCATGGAATATTATGCAGTTGTTAAAAAAGAATGAATTGGTTTTATACCAGATAATTCAGAAAGATTTCTATGAGTGATATAAGCAAGAGGCCAAAAAGTATATATAATGCAATCCCATTTTCACAAAGCAATGACTGAACTGTTTCAATATATGTCTCTGTGTGGATATCTAATGTCGGCGTAGGATCATATGAGTGTGGAGAAAATATGGAGGACACATAGCAGGTTATCAAAGTGGATCATGTAGGTATGCAGCGTTGGGTTGGAGGAATGAGGGTTACAGTGAGGAGAGAAAGTGATAAAGAAAAGCAGTAGCTAAAATGCTTCGTTTATGTAAAACTGCAAGAGAAAGAGAGAGAGTGAATGAATGAGTGAATGAATGAATGAATGTATGAAAGACACATGAAAGGACTGTCACCAAAATATTGATGGTGGTTATGTTATGGTATTGGAACTTCAAATATCTTCAGTTTTTAAACATTTTCATGTTTTCAAATTCTTCATAATGAATTAACATAATAAATATATTAACATAATAATACTCATTATGTCCATAACCAGGGGGAAATAAAGTTTTGTTTCATTGTGACAATTTAAAAAACTGAATAGACCATATAAATGGTCTATTATATATGATGATAAATGGTCTATATATATACCATATAAATGGTATTTCCTTCCTTTCCTCCTCTCTATTCTCCATTGATCAGCATGAAACTCCTACAGTATCTATCTTGCAGTGTTCAACTGTATACAATCTACTCAGACTGATATCTTCACAATTGAGCCAAGACAAAAAAAAAGAGAAAGAGAAGACTAGGAGGAAGGGTGAGTACAATTCATAAACTAGCTGATCTACTGTAAAATAAATTTAAGGTTTCTTCTTTGGCACTAAAAAAATCTCAAAGCCATTTAGTACTTCACTTTTAGCAACTGTCACCTCAACCCTCTGATAAATACCATTTATAGTCCTCAGGTGCCAAGTTGGCAAAGGAGTATGTGTTTTATTCCCTGTCAATCAAAGCCTATACACAGAAAAAGAATTAAACTAGGCTTCTCTTATCTCTGGTTCCCTTCTTCTTAGGCATTACATTAAAGTTGACATTTACAAAGATATTCAACAGAGGAAATGAAATGACTTTCAAGCTCTCACATTTGCTTCTCTCCCTGTCTGAAAGTTACCTGTGGATCTCTACTATTTATTGTTTCACATCAGCACTCAGATTCTCAGCTTTAGCAGGCTCTGAAGTTGTTATAGTCCATCCCTTTCAAGAGAATAAGAAGTGGTGTAGAAAACTTTACTGGCACAAAATGTAGCACTTAAGGGTTCATTATGGATTACATATAAAAAGAATGAAATGTTTTCCTAAACCTTTTTAGTCTTTAAAACCATCAAGTGACGGACCTAGTTTATCAGCTGAGTTTGACACAATGCACAGGACTCATCAACAATGAAGTATCTGTGGGGATGTCTCTATGACATGAACTATAATCATAGTGGTAAATACATAACATGGCTTCACCCAGATGTGCATGAGATTATTTTACTTTCTACAGTGGAGAAGGATTCTTTCCTTCAGAGGAGTGGACACAATGCAACAGTGAATGTAGCACTTGAAACCTATACCAGGTTGATGAAGGAAAGTAGATTAATCATGACTATTTGATCTCAGAAACAGAAGTAATACCTAGTTAATGAATAGCTCCCAAAGAAAAAGAGAAGTTTATGAAGAGTAAGCACCCATGAGACCTGGAGATTATTTATAAATACCCTGCAGAAAACCAGGAAAAAGGACACTACTATTTAATTTTTATTACAGGAGCTTTGAAAAACACCTCTAACAAAAACTGAACAAAGTGCTCAGAAAAGTCACAAAAGAAATATGATAAAACTATCAATGCTATTCTATCAGTAATCAAAAAATACAAATTAGAAAAAGTGCCAATTTTTAAAATGTCTAAATTAACAAAGACTAAAAAAACACATATGATATTTATCAAGATATTTATGATACACTAAGTGATGGGCTTACTTACTTACTGGTAATGGTACAGACTTTTCTGGATACAAGTTAGCAGTGCATATGAACAATCTAAAAATACTAGAGTTTGAATAATAATCCCATTTTCAGGAACCCAAAATAAGGAAATGATGTAAAACTGACAAATTTAGGTACAAAGATACCCTCCAAAACATGACACTGTAAACAACCAAATGTGTAACAACTGGAAAATAGTCAAGTAAATAATGGCTTACTGGTAATAAGAGAATTCCACTCATTCGTGACAATTTTACTTGTAAAGAATATTAATAATGAAGGAAAATGATCATGATCTAATATAAAATTAAAAAATCAGTTTTATATATAGTTGATCCAATTTCTAGATACAGTCTCTATTTCTATGCCATGCGTGCATAACAGGGAAATGTTAAAAATGGTTATGTAACAAGTTATATAAAAGTATGCGAGCCAAAAAGGAAAGTGAGGAGTGCCTTATAGCGATAATTCCTGTAGGTACACAACTTTTTATGGCTTACTTATAAAGCACTTCCACCTCTAATCAAGGGCCTCTTCATACAGAACTGCTTCTCATGCTCAAGGATGAAGGAAAGGAAGTTGGGGCAAGAAGTTCATACTATCTTGGCTGAGGAAGAACCTGAACAAAGAGATGTCAAGGAATTGGGGCCCAATACACAGTTATTTGGGTAAATTTTGAATAGGAAAAAAAAGTGAAGACGTCAAAGCAAAAGTCTGAGCAGAGGCTGTCAGGGGGCTCCGAATATCCAATGCTCTCCTCTCCCTCAGTGAGAGTCCCTGGACGTTCATTGTGCCCAGATAAGACTCCAGTTTCTTGCCTTCCCGCCCGCAGAGTGTAATTTCTGACCAACGAGATATAAGTGATGTGCATGATGAAACTGGTATACGACAAATCCTTTTGCCTTTCCTGCTGTCTGGGCCACAGACATGGAGGTGGAGCTCCAGCAGCCATTAATTAAGGGCCACAAAGAGAAAACTACCAGCTGAGGATGACAGAGCAGAAGCACATGAGCAACCTGGGTCCTTGACTCTGTGGCTCTGCCATATCGGTCCTGAACTGTGAACCTTCAGACTTTTTTATACGAAGAAAGAAATCTCCATGCTGTATGTATAAGCCACTGCTTTTATTTTAACATTTTTTTAAGCAACTGTTTTTTTTGTCCTGTTATGCACAACTAAAATTAACCTTGACTGATACACCTGACCATAATGAGCTTGCAAAATTTTCCTCTGATCCTCTCTACTCTCAGTGGCTCCCTTTCTTTTAACTGACCAAAAGATGGGACAAAAATAAACAGGAAAAATATAACAGCAGAATATTTGTATAAATCTTTACATTACTTATTTTAAGTAGGTAATCTGAACTTTCTTGAGCTCTTTCTCTTTACATATCACTAACTAAACTGTTTTTAACTTGGGTCTAGTGGTTGACTGATTTTGTGTGTCAGTCGTCCATGGTAAAAAACGGACCTTGCATCATTTTAAATGTTAACCTGAAACAGACTGAAGTTGAAGATCTTGGCACATAAGGCGATGAGGACTGGGAATGACAATGGAATAGATGTTAGTTCTTTGACTCCATAACCTTCGCTTGCTTGCTTGCTTGCCCAGGGCTGCTAAAGGTGGAAAGAGGTCATTCAAAAGGTAGCTGTCAATTGCAGAATGCACAGCCTCTGCACAGATGGCTGTCCTGGAGTTATTCAAGTGGGCTTCCTCGGGCACCTCATTAACTTCTTTTAGGAAAGGTGACAGAATCTGTTAGAACCAGTGTTTCCTAATTATCTACACGTTAACAGATATGTTTAAAAATAGAAAAGTAAACATTTACCTTTTTCTGGTTACTTTTGATGTTTGAATCTAGTTCCCTGCTAGAAGGAAAATACTGTCAATGTGAACTAATTATTAAGAGCAAGTTTTCATTTCTAACATCCTAAAGTGTGGTATTAAAAAAAAACCTGTAATCTTCTAAAAAAAATTCTGACCAAGGAAATTTTTCTCTATTGAGTGGAGAAAAACAACAGTACATATCTTAGTTTAGATCTTCACTGGGATACATACAGAAGCATTGCTCACAGATGATTACATTCCCTTCTAAGCCTAATCATAACTTACTGTAGGTGTTAAATATTAACCTGAAGAGCACATATCTTTATAGCTATAAGACTTCACATTGCATTTTAAATTCAGTAACTAGGTATTTATTAAACGACCATTAAGCCATCAAAGTCTAACCGTATTTAAATACTTCAACCTAGGTTTAAGAATTAGCAGAGTCAATTAAAATGACTTGCCCTATAATTATAAGTAATTCATCTACAGAACCGGAAAAGGGCCTGGGAACGCTGTTTTGTCCTTCTTTTACTGCTATGTAATACTTCTGCAGTGTCATAAAAGGAAACTCATTGTCTGGGATTAAGGCACTAAGGTTTCAAGTCAATCTTGGGGCTATTCTAGGAAGATGACAACTGTACCAAATTAGCAGTTGTAGTTTTGTAACACTGTTTCAACCAAGTGGCTTGCATTGCTTAGAAGTAAAATCCCTGGTGTTCTGAGCAGATGAGACCATGGCTAACCAATCAGGCCTTTCTTTACTGTAGTAAGAGTTGACTACTTCCAAAGATTTACAGCATTGTAGTCCATATAAGGTTAAAAAGTCAATAATATAGCTACATGTCACATGTAAAAGTGGCATCTCGATTTTACAATGAAAGAACTAGCGAGAAAGCAAAAAATCCAAAAATAAGTCATAATTTCTAGAAATAGTTTATTTATCGATAACTAATGACCCTAAGAATCACTACTTCATCATGATGGTCCACAAGCCTCTATCTTTACTAATGCTAATTTTAGGACCAAACATCTTAGTTCCAATTTATATATTTAAGTGTATAATGTCTGTATCAATTGAAACAAAAGTGAAATTCTATTTCAGACTTGCAAGAGATCACAGACAGCATTAGTAATACATTTGGATCTTAAAAGTTTCAATATTAAACTTTACTCATTCATTTATTGTTTTTCAAGTGCTTCCTACATACTAAAATATTTTAGTGGTTATGTTCTATTTTGTCAAGTATGACATAATAATACATATACCAGCGATGAAAGTTCTTTTTCAAGTTGCACGGGAATATAATAGCCGGTGTTCTTAAGACTGATAGTCCTGCTAAACACGAGAAGGAGTTTATGAGTTTTCCTAGAACTGCAGTTCGGAAAGTGAAAAGACAGATATCCTAGATCTCAAAGAAAAATAAAGGAGTTTACAAGCTGGTTTACTAGAACTTGCTATTTCAATGAAGCAGCCAAATGAGTAAGAGAGACTAAAACACTCTCTCCTGAAACCATGAGGCAGTCCATCAAAATGGTCAAACCAGTTTTCCTTTTGCAGATGAACCAATCATCTCAAGATTTGTACTGGCCATGTGCATACTCATTTAAGACTTTCAAAACAGCTACTGTACTTGAAAAGCAAACAGAGCTATGTCCAACTGTTGTCTTGTAGGTGTATATGTTTTCACCATCCATCGTCCCCTACAAGGTCCTCTCCTATTCTATTTTTGTAGTCTTGAGGTGGGGCAAATTGGAATAGGTGATAACTACAAGAAAGTAAAAGTTTATGGCATATACAAGAGTATTTAAGAAACTTTCTTCTTCACCTATGTGTGTAATATTATACTAGGTACTTCTTCCCTCCTAACAGTTATGTGAGTGTAGGTACTCAGAAAACCACCCCTGACTCAGTAAAAGCAGCAATGAGTACATGCTAAAAAGATTCAAGAGTCCTGGTAGGATTTGATCAGACTATTGTGATTGTGGATTAAGTTAAAAGTCCTTTTCCTAATTTCCTGATCGGGTTTCTCCAAAACTCAATCTTGTGTTACTTAGTTCTTAACACTTTCTTTCTAATAAAGACCTTATACCACCTTTTTATAACCTGTGGATCAATAACCTGAAATCCTCAAAAAGAAATACACTAAAGTCACCCAGAGCATTTCCCTCAGTTTCTTTATCTATACAAGGATAGTAAAATCTATTATCAATCGACTTCTGTTACCTAAAAGATATACTGTGAAAACTGCCCCAAGCCGGTCAGCTCCACATCCACCATACCAACCTTACACATGTACAGCATTTTGCAATACACATGTATTTTACATATACTATGGCATTTAATTGTCATAGTAGATAGATACACCAGAATGTAAGTTCCACGAGGACAGAGGTTTTGTATTGATTTGTTCAGTGCTGCAGCCCCAATACCTATAACAGGCCTTGACACATAGTAAGGATTTAATAAATAGCTGCTTGAATAAAAAATTATGAATAATGATGAGATACACTTAAGTATAATATTTGTCCATTTCTTCTGCATGAGAAAACTATAAATCAAAGGGATTAAGAGACCTGGCCAAGATTACATGGCTATGAAATGGCAATACCTGTAACTGAACACAGGTCTCTAGGGTCCACATCCAGCATCCTTTAAACCACCACCTCTGTTACCTGGGGCATATGTACCCTCTTCTGACACAGAATGCCAGGGGAAATGAAGCCACACACAAACATAGTACATTTTCCTGGAGCAAGATTTATAAGTAGTTACTTTAGAAAATATATATAAACATATGTATATATAACAATATATAACATCAATCATGGAATAGATTTTTGAGCACTTACTTTAATTTCAAAGACAAAACACGGATCTAAAAAACACCTCTGAAATTTGCAAAAAGCCACATGGAGCCTCTTTTTGATCTGAACATCTGCGTTTTCAGGCACTTAAACAGGGAAGTTAGAGAAGCAGGGCAGCACAGAGCAAGGACCAGCGTTGCCCCAGTCTCAACACCGCTGGGGCTTAGAGTCAGCTCCAATTCCTCCATGCAGCCAGAAAGGAGAGATAGCTGCTGATCTGTCTAAACAGCTGCCTCCAGCTCCTACCCTCTTCCTTCTCTCTCCCTGTTAGCCCACTCAGCATTGGTCTTCCTCTTCCTTTCAGCAAACAGGGCCATAAATTCATCTTTCTCTGCTCCAAATTAGTGTTCTTGAAACTGGGGTACATGTCTGTAGTAATGCCAACATTTCTTAAGGGGTTCACCATCACACCTGTAAGAGAATCAATCTCCAGAATCCCAGCTTCCAAGTATTGATTCCCCTAAACATTGATCTGCCTATGTTGATCCGTCACTGTGAGTGACAGAGGGACTCCATCCCCAGGACTGTGAGTGACAGAGGGACTCATCCTGAGATGAATGGACTCTGCCCTTCAACTCCTCCCCTTCACCCTGGCCATTCAGCCGGTTACAAAAGTCGTGCATTTTGCCTTATGGTCCTCAGATCTTGCTAAACTGCCAGGGTGTCAAAACCCAGGGTGACAAACAAAGGAACCAATAAAAATGCTAATATGGAGGAGTGAAAAATCTGTAGTGTTTGGGTAACAACTCCTTTTCTAAATCAGGTAATTTCCAATTTGTTGTTTTAAGCGACTTGAAATATTTAAATACCAAGAGCCTCATGGTCAAAATAAATACAAAACAATGGGTTTGAATTTATATACATTTTTTTTGTTATAGAAAGTATCATAGAGTAATCAGTAAGACACTTTTAAACATAAAAATATATTGCCATGGGACAGAATTCTGTAGGAGGAAGAAAATATAAATGCAAATTTAAGGAGAAAAAGAAAAGGTGTCAAATTTTTAACTGTTGAAGAATTTATTAATGCATTTAAAAATGAGTGATACTGAGAATCAAATATAGATCCTATTAGATTTTTTAAATTGACATAACAATTTAACTTAAAAGTCAGTATTTATAATATGCTGAAAAATTACATCTTTGCATCTATTTAAATTTAGGATGGATGAAAAGTTTGAGGAATTAGCTTAAAAATGTGCTTAAGGTACAGAGTTTTACAGGATCTTTTAGGCACACCAGGAGCACATGCTTGGAAGAACACTGCTCTAGACCAAGCCCTTGGAGGCTTTCCCAGATGAAATATTGAAGAGACAGAGATTGAGAGATTTCCCACCTAAGAAGTTGGAGTATTCTCCCCACCCTCTTCCTGGTCATAAACACATTTGCTGAACCTGATTTTACAATCAACAGTTTCTAAGAGTGGCAATCAACTTAAATATCTCATCTTTTTCTCTTTTTTTAATATATTTTATTGATTATGCTATTACAGTTGTCCCATTTCCCCCCTTCACTTCCCTCCACCCTGTACACCCTCTCCCACCCATATCCCCCCCTTTAGTCATGTCCATGTGTCATACTTATAAGTTCTTTAGCTTCTACATTTCCCATACTATTCTTACCCTCTCCCCCTATCTATTTTCAACCTACATTCTATGCTACTTATTCTCTGTACCTTTCCCTTCTCTCTCCTCCTCCCACTCCCCTGTTGCTAACCCTCTGTGTGATCTCCATTTCTGTGGTTCTCTTCCTGTTCTAGTTGTTTGCTTAGTTTCTTTTGTTTTTGCTTTAGGTGTGGTTGTTAATAATTGTGAGTTTGCTGTCCTTTTACTATTCATGTTTTTTCTTTATCTTATTTTCTTAGATAAGTCCCTTTAACATTTCATAAAATAAGGGCTTGGTGATGATGAACTCCTTTAACTTGACTTTATTTGAGAAGCACTTTAGCTGCCCTTCCATTCTAAATGAAAGCTTTGCTGGATAGAGTAATCTGGGATATAGGTCCTTGTCTTTCATGACTTGGAATATTTCTTTCCAGCCCCTTCTTGCCTGTAAGGTCTCTTTGGAGAAATCAGCTGACAGTCTGATGGGAACTCCTTATACTGTCTCCTTATCTCTTGCTGCTTCCAGGATTCTCTCCTTCGTTTTTACCTTGGCTAATGTAATTATGATGTGCCTTGGTGTGTTTCTTCTTGGGTCCAACTTCTTTGGGGCTCTCTGAGCTTCCTGGATTTCTTAGAAGTCTATTTCCTTTGCCAGAATGGGGAAGTTCTCCTTTACTATTTGTTCAAATACGTGTTCAATCTATTGCTTTTCCCCTTCCCCTGCTGGTACCCCTATAATTCGGATGTTGGAACATTTAAAGATGTCCTGGAGGTTCCTAAGCTTCTCCTCATTTATTTCTCCATTCTTTCCTGTTTGGTTGTTTTTTTTCTTCCTTCTGGTCCACTCTATTGTTTTGAGTCCTAGTTTCCTTCCCATCACTATTGGTTCTCTGTGCATCTTCCTTCATGTCTTTTATGGTAACCTGCATTTTTTCATCTAATTTGTGCCCAAAATCAACCAATTTTGTGAGCTTCCTGATCACTAGTGTTTTGAACTGTGCATCTGATAGATTGGCAAGTCTTGGTCGCTCAAAAGGATGAGTCCTGGGGCATTGATCTGTTCTTCTGTTTGAGACATGTCTCTCTCTCTCTCTTTTTTTGGTCAGATCGCTCCTGTTATGGTGAGGGGCAGAGCCTTAGGTGTTCACTGGGGCTGGGTACCCCAGTCGCTAGATTGTGATGTTGTATGTGGGGGCGGGGTGGGAGGGAATAATGGCGGTAGTTCCGTTCTCCTGGGACCTCAGTCTCTTCCCTGGGATCCTGGGTTGCGCGCTCTGCCCTGCTCTACAATCGCTGCCTCACTGGGTCCGCCAGCTGCCGCTTGCATACTCAGGGTCCACCCGCTGCGATCTTGCATGCCCCAGATGCCTTACGCGCTCCCTCCCGGTTGCCTAATGCGCCCAGTTCTCCCTGCTCTCCGCGCTGTGACCTGCGCCCGGCTGTTCCTCACCGCCCCTCCTACTGGTCTGGGTGAACGGGTCTACTTCAACTTCTTGGCTGTCCAACTTCCATTCAGATAAATTCTCTATCAGTTCTGGGTGTTATTCTGCCTCTAAATTGTTGTTGTTTTAATCTTGGTTGTGCGTGGAGGTACGGTGTGTCCACCTATGCCTCCATCTTGCTGGAAGTAAAATATCTCATCTTAATTGCATTGCTGACTGCGGTTAGACCTGGCTGGTGAGATGTATCTCCTTAGGAGAATCATTAGAGTACTTTTGAGTTGTCCAGAAAGATTCATGAAGGAATACCCATAAAAACTCACTAATTTTGTATTTATCTTATCATATAATGACAAATTTCACCACTGGGGAAGCATGTAATGTTGAATGCATCTATTTGACTGGCATTTCATGAGTGACAGGCATAACGCAAAGGACTGGAGAGTTCTTACTTATTATGTAGTTAATATTCTAAGTATGGCAAATGTATTGTGGAATTATCTCAGCACGTCTACATATGCAAGGCCTCAGACTCCCCTTTTTTCCTTCTTTCTCTGATTTCTTACTCTCTTCTTCCCCATTGCCCCTCACCTCTTTTCAGCCATTCCTTTGGGAAGTAGAAAGTTGTCTACATATGATGGATGAGGCCTGCACTTAATTCGGTGTCTACACTGTTTTAAAAATATTGACTTTCCGGTCCTCAGGCTCTCAGAGAGACAGTGGGGCTATTTACAGCAGATGTTGGACCTACTCTAAACCTACTCCTACTTGGTCTGAGGAGGTAGTAGTTTGAGATAAAAGTCTTTGGAGTGGAAAAGCCAGCTAGAAATCCCACTCCACAATTTACTAGGTATTTTGATTTCTCTGAAACTCACATTCTCAAAGTCATTAAAAGGGGGTTGCTGAGGATTTGAGACAACACACATCAAGCACCTAGAAATGTACCTACACATAGTAGGCATTCAATAGTCAACAATTATGAAATCAGATGTTTACTGCTCTTTAATGATTGCTTAAAGGTAGCCAATAGTTTGCTCTTGGCAAAATGTCAACTAGTGGCATGTCTTTCAATTTCTTTCTAGTCTCTTTTAAAACAAGTGATTTGGAAAATGACTACCTTTCTCATCTAAGTACAGGGTGTGTGTGTGTGTGTGTGTGTGTGTGTGTGTGTGTGAAGTGTACGCATATTTGCAGTACTAAAACCAATAAAAGGGCAAACACAGGATGAGGACCACACGAAACTTGAGATGCCCCATATAGCATTTATAAATATGGCCACGTGTCCTAAACATGTTCTAAGCATTGCTGTGAAATCCTTAGTTTAAAAATAAAGCATGGAATCTTTGATCAACTCTTTTAAAGTCTATCCAAATTTAATTGGTAAGCTAATCCTTTCCCCCATCAAACTAGCAAAGTTTTTTTGTTGTTGTTTGTTTTTAACACAATTCTTATGTTAGCATGAGTATCACCTTTAGTCTCTAAATCAATTTGACCATGTGTATGTACCAAGGACTTAAAAAGGATTCACAGGCTTATTCAGCAAGGCAGGAATATGAGATGAGTTATACCCTAACCCAAACTAACAGGTTTATGTACAAGAGCATTAATTGTATCACAACTTACAACAGTAAAAAATAAACCAGCTTGATGATCACCATAGGAGACTACATTATATGTTATAGCCATTCCATTGGATATTGTGCAGCTATTAAAAACAAAAAATATTTAAGTAAGATGGGATTGTTAAGTGACAGAAGCCAGGTATAATGCAGTATTTGGCTGTGATTCCACATTTGTGTGTGCCATTGTGAGTCCCAAGCGGCAATAAGAAATTTACAATAAAGAATTGGAATTACACATAGTAATCAAGATCCATTCCACAGCTTGAAAAGACACAGTGTTAGGACTTGCTACCCACGTCCTCATTTTAAAAAGAAGTGTGGGATGAGTACACTGCTGATTCAGATCCTTTTTATGAATGGTGGGGGGATAGGAAAGTGGATAATAAAGCTAAAAGTCATGTCTGCAGCTGACACTCAGCCTCTTTAAACTTTCAGTTTGATGAAGCCTTCCGGTGACTTTTACACCACCTGCACCAGTGCTCTCTGCCCAGCTAAGAAGTTTTGGTGGAGTGTACAGAGATGAGATAAGGCTGGAAAAGGGGAGGACTCGCAGCCTTCCAATATACACAATTTTGCACAGTGAAAGAGGAAATGAAACACTGGACATACACAGACACACACAGATTCAGATCTGCAGATACATATTTAAAGAACAAACACTTTCTCACCCCCACTCCAAGCAGAAATGCCTGAGAACACCACCTGCCTCTTCCTGGATTGATCTATATTTCATTACTAGTTTTAAAAACTCCTAGTTTACTCCTAATGCCCGCCACTACCACTGCCAACCAAACAAGGCTAGCGAGCATGCTGAGATTGTTCTCCGGTGTTCATGAACTTGCCTCCATTTACTTTTCACATCAGTACTTCAAAGGTCTAATCTGACCCCACAGATAAGGAACAGAATAAAAATGCCTTTGGTCATTTATACATCTCATATTACACACTCTTGTACTTGAGAAAAGAAAGAGTAACCCAGTTCCTTGTGACTTGAAATGACACCTTTCTGCTGAGTGCTCTTCTAACTTGGCCTGTGTGACCACAGCTCTCTATCTGCCCGCCTGCCCGCCAGCCTGGGCCCAGATGCTCCCAGGAGCCCCACAGCAGAACAAGCTTCTTTCTGTAGCCTGAAACATCGATAGTATGAAGCCAAAATCAACGGAAGTTACTGTGAAAACAGAAAAGACAAAACACACCTAAAACACCACCTGACATGTCACTACTCTCAGGCTGAAAGGTGTCTGTTTGCTTGACAGCAAACCTACTTGTCTGCAGATGTCACACTGCAGAACCAACAGCTGGGGGGATATTCGGTTAGTTTCTAGTGGTCAGTTTCAAGAAATACCTACAAGCATTTCTTAGTCCTGAGCTCAGGCTCCATCTATATAGATTTGGGTGACTTAAATTATGTCCAGGCTGAAAATGCGCTAATAATTAATCTTAAACATAGCATCACTTCTGATAAAAAAAACATTTTCTACACACAGCCCTAAATTACTTTCAATTCCGTTAAGCAAAACAGACAAGTTGTAATAAAAGGTCTCTGAGAAATGTGATCCCTTTCATTGGTCACCCAGGAGCTTTTCCTCTTAAATCGGCGGCTTCTTGTGGGGGGGGGGGGAGGGGAAGAGCGCAGGCATCCAAATTACAGATGCCACCTAAATCACAATTATTTTGTAAGAAAGTTGCTTAAGATAACTCTTCAGGGTTTCCCAGGTTGAGTAATTGTTGCAGGCGGGAGGGAGGGACAGCTCGCCTCCGAGATTACTATCTGCAGAGGTTTCCCCTATGTTGGTTTTTTTTTTTTTTTCCCCAGCGTCCTTTTTAATTATACTGCAAGGGCTTTGATTTCCACATCTCTAAACTGCTGCTGGGGAGAGTTGCGAGTGCCGCGCCAGGGCTGCGGCAGCCGCTCGGGCCAACTCCAGCGCTGGGGGGCAGGCAGCCCACTGCCCACCGGGTCCCCCCTCCCCGGCACCCGCGCCGAGACTGCGGTCCGCGCCCGTCTGCCCCGCGCAGGGAGCCGGGCCGGGACTCACCGCTGTCCAGCCTCGCGATCTGGGGCAGCCGGTAAGTGCTGACCAGCAGGTCGAGCGGAACGGCCACCGAGCTCCACTTCACATCCTTGAGGCTGCAGCCCAGCGAGGGCGCCGGGTCCATCTTCCCCGCCTCCTCCTGCCCAGCGCTCCCGCCGATGCCGCCGGCACCACCCGCGCCTCGCAGCCGCCTCTGCTTGCGCTCGAGGTCTGGGGCGCGCGAAGGCGCTGGGCACTCCGGCCGCTGGCAGCCCGGGGACGCGGCGGCTGAGGCGGCGGGGAAAGAGGGGGCCCGCGCCGGGCTCAGCTGCCGATGCGGGGCATGGCTGCCGCGCCCCGCGCGCCCTCAAGCCCCGAGAGGACTCGCAGCAGCCCCGCGGCGGGCGGCGGCGGCTCCCGCTCCGCCTCCTCCTCTGGCCCCGGGTCTGCAGCTGCGGCCGGCTCGCCTCCTCCTCCTCTTACTCCTCCTTCCCTCCGCCTCGAGCGTGTGAGGAGGAGCCCGGGGTCTGAGAAACGCCATAGCAGCGCTCCCAGCACTGACTAATCAACAAGGTGCGAGCAACGCCTGCGCAGCTCCGGGAGACACCGCCTCCGCCCCCGCCTCCCCACCGCCCGCTCCGCCTCCCGCTCGGCCTCCTCCTCCCGGACCCCGCGGGCTCGGCCGGCGTCGGCTTCCCGGCCGAGGCGGCCGGCGCCTGGGCTCCGCGCGCTGCTCAAGCTTTAGCTCTCGCTCCCCCGTCCGACCGCTCGGGCGCCCTGCAGCTTCGCGGGAGCCCGGGAGGAGCGGGTGAACTCTGGAATTACTCAGTCGCAGTGTCTGGCACCCTCCCCTCCTGGAGTCCCTAATACCGGGCACTAAAGAAATCTGTATTGGTGCCCACCTCTAAAGAGGCTGGGAAAGGCAAGTGTGGAGCACTCCTTGGTGTTTCTCCCCAAACCTACAACTGTACAAACGGAGCTGAAAGTTAATCCTACAAAGTCTAGACTTTGGCTGCTAGGCAGAACGAAAAAGGCCGAAGCACCGAGAAAGGTGATGAATGACCAGTGCCCACACAAGGGAAAGTGACAGTTCTGCTTAGTACCTTCCTTGAATGAACAAGCATCTGGAGACTGCAGGGCACCAACCACCGTAGACAACCCAGAGAAGGGACAAACTAGGTTACTGGGAACCCCCGGGGCCAGCTGTTTTCACATCCTTTTCCCATTCAATTCTCTCCCGATATGAAAGGGTGCAGTAATTTCTGTTTTCTAGATAAGGCGTACCAAGACTTTAGGTAGTTTGGCAAGATTACACAACTTGTAGATAGTCGTGCTGGGATTCAAACCCACAGTTTGCTTTCTATGATAAATCATTATCTGTTCTCCTCAATATTTAATAATGGCCTGCTCATTAAGAACAGAGTTCAGAATGTAAAGGTGGCTGTGAGATTGTTTCTTCTAGCATATCCCAACTTTTGTGTGCTAATCTTTTTTTTAAGCGTTATTTTACACTAGCAAAGGTGTGGGGTTGTCAGGTGAAAGAGTTGTCAATCACTTTATTTTTCAACATGTATTTAGTGTTTGGTGCATGATAAGGCAAAACAAGCCCCTGTTTTACCCACCCAAGGGGACCCGAAAACATCCCACCACCTTCCAATGAGCTGACCCAGGTCTGTGCCAATGAAAAAAACCACCCCAGTGATCAACTGAAGAAAAACACAGAGGTTCTTCTGCACCCACCTTTCTTGTCTTCTCACTTTGAAGCAATGACAACAGTTTTCACAAAATTCTTTGCTGAAAGTGTTGACCTCTGTGTCAGTCACATTAATTGTTTGAAAAATACTGGAAAAAATGGTGAAAAACATTTTAGTACATACTTTGCTCAGAATCACAGGTTCATAAAGTTCTGAGATTTGGGCACCTATAAAAGAATTTGTCAAAACCATAAGAAGCTAAGTGCCAGTTAATTTTTATTCTATCTAAATAATTCATTGTTTCTGGAAATAAAGCTCAGACTCTGAAAACAATAGTAAACATTTTTAAATGGCCAGGGTCAAGGGTCCTTCAACCAATAACTAGATCCTAAAACTTTATATGGTAGATTGATTTTTAAAAAATAACTTTCTGCTACTATTATATCTTTAAAAGCTTCAAGGAATAAAAGCAGTCCCCTCTTACAAAAAGGATTGGTGGTGACTTATGACCTAAAGACAAGATAAATAAAGGATTAATGCAATCAACTTATTTTAATCAATAAAGGATTTACATTAAATGTTATTGCTAACCTGGCAGAAAAGGTTTCATTTCATTCTTGATGTTAAAGGGAAGAAATTTTGATGAGATACAGATTCCTACATAAATCTCATGTTCTGGAGGTACTCTTACAGAAAGATCTTAATTATGAGATAGAGAGTGTTTGGTTAAATGGGAAAAACCAGCAGCACAGAAGGACAAATTTTCAGTCTGGTTTAACTTCACTTCCAAACATGGTGTGAGGAGGTGTGTTTCCTAAGATTGTTGGGCCAACGAAAATCATGTACATGAAAGCATAACAAGTGGATGCAGGGGCAGAACTTACAGGATTTTGCAGTTTGTGAAGAAGGAACATTCAAGAAAAGTATTCTGTAAATCAAATTTTGATGTGTGGGTCCTTTGTTCCTACTGAGTAACTTTTTTCTTTTCTTTCTTTTCTCTCTCTCTCTTTTTTTTTTTTTTTGAGAGTCCAGTGAAACAAGGAAGGTCTTAGCATAGGAGAAGCAACAGGCGAGAGCCCATGTGGGGCTGCTTTGTCTCACTGAGAAGTCTGAGAAAAGGAGCATTGCAAACAGGTTCAGGGGCTTTGATACCTGCTGTTTCCCTGGTTACAAGTTTCATGGGGACCCCCAGCATTTTTTTAAAAAGTGCATTCCCAGAAGAAGGACACAGGTGTGCTCTGAGGAGGGCACACCTACTGGGTACCTTTTTAAATTGAGATTTGTGCGTGGAAGCATAATACGGTGATTAAAACAGTCCAGAGCTGGCTGGCTTGGGTTTGATTGGTAGCTCTGTTCCTATTTCAAATCTAGGGCAACTTGTTCTTTCCTCTTCCGAAAAATTAGGAAAATTGCTAGAGATTGAATGTTGGTGTGCCCCAAAAATCTTATGGTAAGACCTAGTTCCTAATGTGATAACATTCAGAGCTGGGGCCTTTGGAAACTGGTTGGGTCTATGAACTAGGGAGCAGGCTCTCACCAAATGTGAAATCTACCTGAGCCTCGATTTTGGACTTCCCATCGGCCAGAACCGTGAAAAGTAAACTTCTGTTGCTTTTCAGCCACCCACTCTGTGGTGTTCTGTTACAGCATCTGGAACTAACTAAGACAATAATAATAGTTCTCACTTCATAGGTTTGATATAAAAGTTTAATCATTTAATATATGTTGAGCATTTAGAATAGTATCTTATACATGTAAAGTAGTATGGAAGCATTTGCTTTTATTATTAAAAGAAGTGTTGGTTTTGAAGGGGCCAAATTTAGAGAAAAGATAAAAAGACAAAGGGAGCTGTGAGGTAATCATTGGAATTGGAAGAATAGTTATATCAGACAAGGAGTAGAGGGACTTTCCTCAGTGGGAGCAGAAACCTAGGTGTCAGCTCCCACCTGTGAGACAAACCACACTCTTCCAATCTAGAGCCTGTGGAAGGTGAACTTTTTCCACCGTGAACCAGCCCTGCTACCCAGCAGACCCAGGCAGTGACCACCACACCTCTTCATAGGCTGATCTAACGATGCTGATAAGCCCGAGGGTGAATCAGGCACAGGATACTGTAGGACTCATGAGAGACACTTCACAGCTTCCTAACTGTGAAACTACTGTTCATACATACACAACTTGTTCATTCTCTGCCTTATCAGCTTTGCAAGATAAAAATATTACATGTTGGTTTTCCTAATATCAGAATGGCCTGGGTCACAGGGTGTGCTGGTGGCCAAGTGTGATATCAAAGCTCACAACCCAAGTTGTTTTCTAGGTCTCTACACACCTTTCCCTTTCAATTAATTTCCACACTGTTACTCCCTCGCTCAAACCTTATACGGTGTTTGTATCCTCATTGTCTGTGGAATAAAGCGTAAAGCCCTACCTCCATACAGTATAAAAGGTTCTTTGCCTATGTGGAAGAAACTTCATTTCCATTGACTGCCTTCTGACACTCCACAGTCTAGCAGCAGTACCTTCCTGTAGTTGCTCGAACATGCCTTGCTCATACATGCCCTTGAAGAGGTGGTTCTCTTAGCTTGGAATGCCTTTCTGCCTTTCTCCTCCTGTGAAACTCCTATTCTAGCTCCCACCACTTGCATTCCTTGAAGTGCTATGTACCCTTTAAGGAGCTGATTATATGGGACAACCCCCTTTTTAATTGTGCTAATTGCACTATGATTTATTGTCTGTTCTTATGCTGGCTTCCCATACTAGACAGCAATTAACTGTGAACACCAAAAGTATATTTTATTAACATTTGTTTCTCTGGCTCCTGTTAACAATGCCTGGCACATGGAACATGCTCAATTAATGTTTGTTGAATTAAGCAACCAATGGCTGAGTCATCCTCTCATCTATATTATTTTGTAGGTTACTGCACCTCTTGTTTATAAATAATTAATGCTCATCAAGTCTAGAAATGTTCAGGCTATTTAAGGTTCCAGTCTCATACAACAATGTTTATGCTTAGATTGGCTCTCAATTCTTTTTATTCCCTTGAAAAATTAAATTTCATTGAAACCAAGATTTGCACTTTTGTTATTGAGCTGAAGATGTACCTCTAGACTATTAGTTACAGCACTTATGAAAACTATTAGCCTGTTGTTAGTTTATTGTTTGTTAGCTTATCTGTGATCTCCCATACTACGACTGTATCCTCAGAGGGGCTTGCTTTATCTTTGCATCTCCAGCACCAGGCATCTCTTTCTCTAGATCTCTACCTGTAGATAAAATAATTGTATATTGTATATACCATATGAGTACTTTCAGGAGTGATTTATAAACATATTCAGAATCTTACTTTGTCTTCCCTTCCTTTTTGCTTTTGATATAGGAGGTGTCTTTCTTAAGCAGATCATCAGATAACACATAAATTACAGTAGTAATGTAGGAATATTAAGGAAAAATACCCCAAGGTAAAAATCAGGTTTCATGAGCCATGTTTGCGTTTCCAAACAATATACAACATATCCTCACTTAAAAATACACATCACATCAAAAACCAACCAACACACACACACACACATATAAGAAAAATAAAAGTTTTACAAAATACTACTTTTTGTGTGCTTCTCGTATGTACTGTGTCCTGATCTTTTAATCCATTCTTTTATGTTTATTTTTTGAATGTTAGTACCCACTAATTTTATTTCATAACCTCTAATATAGAATGTTAAAACCTCTATATTAAAAAGTTTATTTTGTGTGCTAAGTATTTACAATTCAACAAAATGAAATATTATGGCTGAAGTTGTAGGAGTTTCTAAAATTAAAAAATAATCAGAAATAAGACAAGTAATAATGTAATTGTTGAATTTACCAAAACTATCATATATGTGTCTGTATGTGTATATATGTAATACTTTATAGGTTATAGATTATAGATTTGGATTTATAAAGAAACTAGCTCTTCATAAATGGTGTTTGTCCTCCCAGCCAAGCACAAGACCTCAGTTTGGGAAGCTACTGGTATTGAGTACTGGTCCCGAGTCTTGTATGGTTTTATAAATTATGTGTAGGGCTTTCCAAAGAAGTGGTTAAGTGAGTCATATATTAACTATATAATTCTTCAGTTTCAAGAAATCCTTTACTAAAATAAAGCACCATAACAAACTAATCACTAATTATTCACTTTGCATAAATTAATAAACTGTTTTAATGATATATATAAAGCATTGCTTAAAGAAATAGAGAACTTAGACTTCTAGCCAAGATGGAGACATAGGTAGATACACTTTGCACAACTAAATGAAGGATAACAACAAATTTAAAAACAAAAAGTAACCAGAACTGTCAGAAAATTGAACTGTATGGAAGTCTGACAACCAAGGAATTAAGGAAGAAATGCTCATTCAAACTAGTAGGAGAATTAACTGCAAGAAGGCAGCTGGTGGACCAGGCTAGATGGTGCCTGGCAGAACTGGTGGTCCTACATTTGCATGCAGATAAACTGGGAGGAACAACTGAGGGGTGAGACAGACCCCCACAACCTAGGGTTCCAGCACAGGAGAATAAAGTCTCAAAATCTCTAACTGAAAAAACCTGTGGGGGTTGAGGCAGCAGGAGAAACTCCCAGCCTCACAGGAGAATCCATTGGAGAGACCCACAGGGTCCTAGAATGTACACAAACCCACCTACCCAGGAATCAGCACCACAAGGCCCCATTTGCTTGTGGGTAGTGGGCATAGTGACTGAAAGCCAACGAAGAGCCAAGCAAGTGGCATTGTTCTTTCTTGGACTCCTCCCCCATATACAGTGCCACAATACAGTGACGGGGGTTGCCCTACCCTGGCAAATACCTAAGGCTCCACCCCTTACTACATAACAGCTGTGCCCAGAGAAAAAATATATGGCCCTAATGAAAGAACAGATCAAAGCACCAAAAATAGAACTAAGCAATGAAGAGATAGCCAACCTATCATATTCAGAGTTCAAAACACTGGTAATCAGGATGCTCACAGAAATGGTTGAGTATGGTCACAAAATAGAGGAAGACATGAAGGCTATGCAAAGTGAAATGAAGGAAAATATAAAGGGAACCAATAGTGAGGCGAAGGAAACTAGGACTCAAATCAACGGTTTGGACCAGAATGAAGAAAGAACCATTCAACCAGAACAGAATGAAGAAATAAGAATTCAAAAAAAAATGAGGAGAGGCTTAAGAATCTCTGGGACAACTTGAAACATTCCAACATCTGAATCATAGGCATTCCACAAGAAGAAAGAGCAAGAAATCGAAAACTTATTTGAAAACATAATGAAAGAGAACTTCCTTAATCTGACAAAGAAAATTGACTTCCAGGAAGTCTAGGAAGCTCAGGAGTTCCAAAGAAGTTGGACCCAAGGAAGCACACACCAAGGCACATCATAATTACATTAGCTGAGATTAAAGATGAGAGAATTTTAAAAGCAGCAAGAGAAAAGGAGACAGTTGCCTACGAAGGAGTTCCCATAAGACTATCAGCCAGTTTCTCAAAAGAAATCTTACAGGCAACAAGAGGCTGGAAAGAAGTATTTGAAGTCTTGAAAGGCAAGGACCTACATGCAAGATTACTTTATCCAGCAAAGCTTTCATTTAGAATTGAAGGGAGAATAAAGTGCTTCCCAGACAAGGTAAAGTTAAAGGAGTTCATAACCACTAAGCCCTTATTATATGAAATGTTAAAGGGACTTATCTAAGAAATACAAGATCAAAAATATGAACAGCAAAAAGACAACAAACTCACAACTATGAATGACATAACCTAAAAAAAACAAAAACAAATTAAGCAAACAACTAGAACAGGAACAGAATTATAGAAATGGAGATCACATGGAGGGTTATCAGTTTGGGGGGAGGAGAATGGGGGAAAAGGTACAGGGAATAAGAAGCATAAACGGAAGGTAGAAAATAGACAGGGGGAGTTTAAGAATAGTATAGGAAGTGGAGAAGCCAAAGAGCCATGGACATGAACTAAGGGGTTGGGAATTCGGGTGGGAGGGTGGTTCAGGGTGGAGGGGATTAAAGGGGAATAAATGGGACAACTGTAATAGCATAATCAATAAAATATATATTTTTAAAAAAGCAAAGATAAAAGGTAAAAGTGTAAAAACATATAAATAGAATTATGATTTTTTATGCGTTTCTTTCTCATACAAGTTTCTTCCCTTAACTTCCTACATGAAATTGCCTCTTGGTCAGAGTCAGTTTTGACCTTCTCTGTAGAATTTTGGGTAAATATTACCACAACTCTAACGTATCATGCTTATCTGTGTGCCTTTCTTACACCCCTTATTAAATAATAAATGTATTGACAGCACTGTCGAGAACTGTGAAGGGCCCTGGCTGGTGTAGCTCAGTGGACTGAGTGTGGGCCTGTGAACCAAATGGTTGCTGGTTTGATTCCCAGTCAGGGCACATGCCTGGGTTGCAGGCCAAGTCCCCAGTATTGGACGCATGAGAGGCAACCAGAGATTGATGTTTCTCTCCCTTTCTCTCTCCCTTCCCTTCTCTCTAAAAGTAAATAAATAAAATCTTAAAAGAAAAGAACTTGAAGGTCTAGGATTTTAACTAATTGCAAGCTTACAAGTTAGCCTGCCTCTGTTTAATGGACTGCAGCAGAAGACAGGAGACTTCTGGATCCAAGACAAAGGATTTATTACTCTTAGCATATTAGGCAGCATGAACTTGATGTTCACAATTCTTGTTCTCCAAATCCCATGGGCACTCAGAGTGGCCCAGGTGAATGCTGTGTACACAGTGGTTCTGTGTTCCAGTGAAAAAACCCTGAGTTTAGAGAACCAAATATTTAACAAACAAACCTGACCTACCTGTTCCCCAGAAGGAGATGGTATTTTTCTTATACTCAGCTTTACCAAAATTACCCTCTGCTCCAAAGGGAGACATTATCTCTACCTTTTAAGGCTGTTTGCTGTGCAAACATCCTTGAAAAAAAATGACCCAGTACAAAGGCTGTTAATGTCACTGCTCACAAGATTTGCAGAAACATAGAGACCTGTGAAGATTTGTCTCCTTGTAGACACACTTAATGTCTGGTATATTTTTTGTACCCTTTGCACCTTCCATGTTAGTGCTTTGCATATGACAGGTGCTAATACATATTTGTTGAAGTAATGATTTAGAAATAACATCAACAGCAAAGATAGTTTAGAAGACACTCCCTAAAATTATTATAATAAACCAGTATAAAGATTGCTTCCAACTTCTATTATATACTAATAAACAGTTTAGTTATAACTATAACAGCTTTGAGAACAACAATGTGTATTAAACAGTTTTTGCTTCCTAGAGTCTAAAACACAGCCTAGCACATAATAAGAGGTAAACAAAGATTTTTTAAATAAACTGAAATAAGTGGCAGATCACACAGATCCAAATGATGCAGGATTATGAAGTAAACCATTTGCTTCCCTTCAGCCCTCCACTACTCATTGGTGATAATGCTAGCAGCTTTTGTACTCTGCAAACCATCCGGAGAAAGGAAGTTGAAAACACTAATTCCTGCTAAATGCTAGTAACTTGGTAGATTATGGGATCAGTATGGATGTCAAGCACATGATAAAATGGGCTTTTTCATGTCTTGTTGGTGGGCATGTAAGTTGGTATTTAGTTACGCATTTGGTCATTTTCAATGAGGCTTTAAATGCCTACCCAGCAATTCAATTTTGGAGAAACTGCCCTAAGTAAATTAATGACAGTAAAGAAGTTTTATGCAAAAGTACAAGTATATTAAACCCAGATAGGTATTTGTAATAGCATAAAATTTAAATATTCTTATTGAACTTAAGATGGAATTGTACCATGAAATTCTCCCGTGAAGGTGAATCTCTATAAAGGCCACGAAGGAAATTGCCAAGTTTTCCTCCTTGGAGATAGTTAAGAAGAATAAATTATCACCACTCCTAGACAATCTAAATATAGGTGTCAACTGTCTTTCCCAAGGTCTTTCCATTTCACTTAGTCTAGGTTGTATGATCTATACATCCCTACAAGAAAAGGAAATAAAGTTTTTAATTGCTTCTCATGTTATTGGTGGTGGATCTTTTTGTACAGTGATACTCAGTCAGGAGTTGAACCCTCTGGGAATGCATATTCAATATTAAAACATTTTATACTTTTAATACTAGAAGAAAGTATTGACTTCCAAGTCAATTTAGAGTCTACAAAGTTGCTTTTTAAATTTTATTTTAATATATAAGCATCCAGAACAATTTGTATCTACTCAAAGACATTGAAGAAGTCTAGTGGGATTTTACCAGTTTATGTTCTATTATTCTGCCCCCCAAAAGTGCCACCAATTCAGATAAAATCAGAAAGCAGTAGGCAGAACATAAGAATACTTAATTCAGGCTTATTCCATGTCAAATATAAAATCCTGATGAAATCTACTGCTTTCAGTATTTTGTTAAATTAAGTATTGCTGCTGGGTTGTGCAATATCAAAAAGCAAATCCCACATCCGGAGGGAAGATGACAAAAATTTAATAAAACATTTGACCTTTTCATATTAGTCATATACTTGAAAAAGTATACATTCAGTTTGCTCATTGCAGGGTGTTATACCCAACCATGTGTGCAAACTTATTAATTTTATTGTCGAAATATTTTCCATTCTCCTTCTCTTTTGTTTGTTTGGTATGTCTCTTTCTGATAGACATTTGTTAAAGTTGCCTACTACGATTCTGGATAAATCAGCTTCTACTTGCAACTGCACATTTTTTTGTCAGCTCACAGAAGTTTATGATTGTCATATCTTTATCATGGCTTGTTCCTTCAACTATTATGTTACCCTTCTTCATCTCTATTTCTCTTATTCTCTGTTTTCTCTGCTTTTATGTCCTACATCAGCTGTCTTTTCCATTGTTCTTTATATATTTCTATGCTGTCATGTTTTAGGGGTGTCTCTTAAAAACGATGTATAGCTGGATTTTCAAAAGGCACAGTCTGGTCTGAGAAGTGGGAGAGCTGTCTTGTTGTGGAAGAGTGCCAGGCTTACTTAAGCCACTCCAATTTGTTTATTGTCTTAATCTCCTTTTTCTCTTTGGTATAAAATTTCTTAGTGAGAAATACAAGATGCCTCTGTCCAACAGTTCCAAAAAAACCAAGACTGAGTTTACATAGCAGCGTGTAGAGATGTCCAAAGCAGGCAATGGATCCAATACTTAATTTGGTTTTCTTGTGCGTGTCCGGAATGAGGATAGAGATGTCCTGCAGGTACACTAAAAGCACCATTTAATAAATTCTACTTTGCTTTCCATTATTTTCCCCTTAAGTTTTTATAGAAGATAAATCTTGGAAAGGAATTTTGCCATATCTATGCAGATAAATGATTTCATACCCCCTACATTTCAAACTTTTTAAAGGCAGACATGTCTTTTAAATGTTTGTATATGAAGCATATATACAAGTGAAGCTCAGAAGTCGACCTGAATGGAAATCCTAATTTTACAGAATAAGGAAAAAAAACAGTGGAAATTTATAAGGTAATTTATTTTGTAACAAACTATTTTGAAAAATGGCAATGTTGCTAGAATTTTACTGCATTTTATTAGTGATCTGCATTATGGCCACAGTGACCATTTAAAAATATAGCCGAATACTAGAAAGTGTTATTCATGTTTCAAAAAATAAGTGATAAGAAATGTCAAGATAAAAATGCAAACTACTCCCCTGTATCAATCACAACACTATAAGGTTTTTAAAAAATTGTTTATGCTACTACAGTTGTTCTTGCTTTTTCTCCCTGGCCCCACCTGCATCTCCCCTCCCTCAGTCAATCCCCATATTGTTGTCCCTGCCCAAGGGTTGTGCATAAATCTTCCTTGGTTAATCCCTTCACCATCTTTCATCCTGTCCCCCACTCTCAGGCAGCTGCCATACACTGTAAACTTCATGAAGAAAGTGCCATGTCATCTCATTTTTGTGGCCTAGTGTATGGTACCAGGCAGACAGTAGGCTTTCAATAAACATTTGAATGAATGAATGAATGGATGGATGGTTGTCATGCAGATTAATATTACATCATCTTACCTGCACTGAAAACTAAAAATTTATCATTTTTTTTCCTTCAAATATAAGCTGAAATTTTACCATTTCTGCAAAAGATTTATGACATCTCAAAGAAAGATTTAACCATTCTTTTGTGTTCCCACTGTCCCCATTCTAGTTTAATGAAGATTGTTTCTTAATCCCTTTTAAACATTTTGTAGTTACTGCATGTTATGTAATAGAAGACTCAGCAAATCTTTCTTGAATTGGATTTTAAAAGAATAAGAGGTAAGTACCAATATTTGTTGAATACCTACCATATTTACACCTTGCACAAGGAAATTTAAAGAAGTTTTCCTCTTGGTTACTACACTAATCTTATGAAATATTATTATTAATCCCTTTAGATGTATGAGAAAACTAAGGGCAGAGAGATTAAGCCAGTTATCCGAGGTCAGGCATTCAGTAAGGAGGAGGTGGGACCGACTCACGTGCTCCTCTCACCCAACCTGCTATCCCTTTGGTTACTCCCAGAGCCAATGGAACTCATAATGAAGTCTGCACATGTATCACTCACCAGCAGCCTCTGAAAGCACACATCATACTGACCATAGGATATTACTCATTTGTCACTGAAGCCTCTTTAGGATCACACCGTTTACCTTGGAATGTACTCCATTGTTTTTATTTGAGACATGTTCACTTCTGGGGATGAGTATTCCTCCTAGAATCCAAACATCTGGAAAGGGATTATGCCTATTATACTAAGTGATCACCCATCAGTTAGTTGCCTAAAGCATTCCTGGATGTGATACTTGGGCTACAAATCTGCCCTCTAGATGCTTATAATCTATGAGAGAATTGAAGGCAAACTCAAGGCTGATAATGAATATTAGTGTACATGATAATGATGATACAGAATATTCTTAACATATTTGGGCTTTGTGACCTGATACTCCTGTGGTCATATCTCCGTTCTAATTGCTTACTAGTGGAAGACTTTGGGTAGGTTACTTAATCTCCGCAGGCCACAGTTTCCTCAGCTGTAGAGTAAGAATGAAGATACCTGTCTTAGGGCTTAAGTAAGATGGTACCCATCCTATGAGTGCTAGCCACTATTGTTATTATTACCCCCAGAAAAGCAAGTTATCCAAAAACAATGAGTAAGTTAGAGTTTTAGACATGGGTTAGATGTCCCTAGCTAATACCTATTTATTTAATACCACATTTTGGCTACTTCCAAACCATACAGAGAGAAGTGGGTAGAGATTTAATGCCCCAGACAGAGGTCAAAAAGAACACAAATGTCATTTCCTTTTATTTCTTTGTAGTAGATTATAGGGGCATTAGAGCAGGATGAGACATAAATTTGATGAAGATATTGTACATTAAATAAATATACATATTATTATGCTCCATCTCAAATTACAGCAACATCAATTATGAGCATTACCTGTCAGTCACTATTACTGGTGCTCTCTCTATAAACAAGCTCAAAAGTCCTGCGGTGTTCTATTAGAGGTTTTCTGTATCCTTCCTCCATCCCCTTCTGATCCTCTTAGGCTCTTACGAGCAAACTGTTGATCCTGACTAAAAGCAATTAAGTGCATTCTTTCTTGGTGCTTAGCAGTTTCTCTGGAAGTCAGCAGACAATAATGTATCCCTTAATACAGACTCAGACCTAATTTCATGGGTGGGGGAAAGAGCATGACATAAAGTTATGGAAACATGGCCTTTTAAGAGAACAAATGAAGACAAATATTTTCAAGGTAACCTTTAAGTCACATGGCTGGGAATGTTTTCCTTTACAAATTTCCTTTGTAAATCACTTCTGAGCCTTCAATCCTGTAGGAAAAAGTACTGAATGAAATGGCATGAGCTAGTTGCTTAAATGACAGCCATGGAAACTTGTAAGTTTGCACACACCGGATATTAGCTTGTAAGATGATAGAAAAAATTATTCTAAATCCTGAGATAAGAAAAAGAGTAAACTCTGGAATGAATCCCTTACTGCTCATTGTAGAAGAAAGATCCCTTCAGGAGAGAGGGTCCCTGTCTTTTTTGAGTAGCCTGGCAGACAGGGCAGCGCCGACGGTTTTCTTGCCTTTTGTCTGGCTGATCAGCCACTTTGACATTGTAGTCACTGCAGAAGTTCGGGTTAAGTACCAAAGAGACACATTCGTTCTCTCTTTGGATTAGTGAGTTTTTTTGTTTCTCCCTGATGACTTGTAAAATAGTATTGTTCATTCTACTACTAATTTACCTTTGTGTATAGAATTGCACAGTTAGGAACACAAAGATATATCTTATCCATGTTAATATTTTTAAAGTAAACATTATATAGCTGATTTATTTTATCCATAACATATATTAGAAAAAGAAAAGTTATAGTGATTTCTCAATTAATTGTGTTTTACTATTAAAATATTTTTAAATTGCTTGTTTAGAAGTTGCATTTTCTCATAGAAACAGGATGAGGTTAAGGGCCTTGGCCCAAAATATATGGAATGTATATACAGCCTGTGTGTCCTGTGGCATACCCTATTTTGGGTACAAATTGTGGCATATCCAGTCTGACAACTGCTAGATCATGGTTTTGCCCTCACCAGTTCAGATAGGATATTCAGCTTCCTAAAGACACTTCCTCAGAATTATCTGTGGAAGCCCTCCAGGTATCTTTTAAATGTACCCATGGGATGTTGATATTGCTACTTCTGTTATGTTGCTGCATAGCACAGGAAAAATCAGGTATGCTGGCTTATTTTAGCACAGTACTTGGATTTTGGAATGGGAGAAAGAAAATATGGCCATAAGGTAAAAAAGGTTAAATAAAATCCCCAGAGCCCTGATTTTGATAGGACGTATCCATATGAACTTAAAAGTACATATTTTCCTAATTTCGTCCTCCGAAAAGATTGAGAAACAATGGTCACGCAGCAGCAGTCAGTGTCCTTGGCACTCAGGTTGTGGTCTCAAAACGCCACTTCCCACGAGAAGGAAGCATATGTCCTTGACGCAGTGAGTGATTACAGGTCTGGGACAGGAATTTTACAAAATGAACCTGGAACATCTTGCCATATCAGGAAGCAAGGATGCAAACCAAGATTCACGAGGGTGACAAGGATGTGTCAGAAGGACTCAGGAGTCAATCTGGTGGGCATTCCCTGGCCAATCTGAGCACCAGTTTCTGAACTGGATTGAAATACATCAATAAATTAATGAACAAACTCACTGGTCACCATTAGAAGATACCAGAGAGCCAATTTAATATTTTTTAAGTTGGTAAATAAAGACCAAAAAATCAGGCATACTGTCTATTTTTAATACAAACTATATATATCTTGGAGTAACCACATAGTTGAAGAAGTATCCCTTAATAGAAATATTCCAATTAGTCAGCAAACAAGGACTTTTAATATCAATACTCTTCAAGGCAGCCCTTCACATGGCCCTTTCTTTCTCAGTCCCAGGAGTAGTGGCTTCCTCTCTAGCCTTTGGGCCCAGAGCTTGTGTTAGTTCTACTACCCCGTGTAGTTTTTCTCCATTTACCCGCACCTTTGTGAATAGTTTCCTTATTAAACTCTCCTAGAATTATCCTAATTTGTGTGTGTCAGCTGTTTCCTGTGTGAACTTTGATACTGTAATTTGTTCCATAATTGACCCTAATAACCAGCCCTATAAAATAAAATTTGGGGATTGGTTTCTATATATTTCAGTGGTACATGAATAAAAGCTTTCCCAGGGAGAAATGGGATATGAGTAATCAATGGCATGCGGTGCCTTGATGACTTTCGCATGTCTCCTGGTGGTGGCAGAGGGCGGACAGCAGGAGAAGGCGGGGGTGTAGAACAGCAGGGTGGCTGTGGCACATAGTTGCTATTACAACAACAGTGATTATAGATTGTGGAGTCATTTGGCTTCTTCCGGCCCTAGAGAGCATGTGTAGGGAAGAAGAGAAGCTAAAAGCTTTGAAAATTCAATGAAGAATATAAATGGAAATATAAATGGAGAATCTACCGTGGCATCTTTAGAGCAGTTTCTTTCTTGTAGTTGCATGGAAGATGTTGTTGAGGACCAAGCCTAGGCTACATTGGAATAAAGGCACCGTTGGGTAAGAAGTGAGACTTTGAAATAAATATGGACATATTAGCATCATGGGTCTGAGAACTTTGATTCTCACAAATTGATGCCAATTCTTCTCATTTCTACTAAACCCCTAATGACAGTTAGAGTCCGGCATACCATGGAGGGAGAGGTAAAATGCTCATACAAAGAGGATAGATACACTGAGAGAGTCACAAGAACTTTCTAACCAGGGAGGCTTAGGGAACATATACAGCAGTGCTAGAGTAGGAGAGATGGATTCATTTACCCAGGATTTTGAACTTAATTTGTCTTGAGCACCTAGAAGTAGCATTAAAGTCTGGACTCAACCATATCCTATAGATAACTAGGTCAAAATGTTAGAACATCCCTGGCATACTATTGGGAGAGCAGTGAGTTCAAAGGCTCATGGAACTGGGAATGTTGACATAGAGCTCCTCAGTCACTCCCTAAACATATCCCCTGGGTGAATCCAGAAAACATTCCCATCATCCGGCACTATGAGATGTGTTGGGAAGGAAGGTCGCCATCTTTGAAGAGTTCTCTGGAGGTTGTTGTTTTAGGCCAGAGAAGATAGTTGGGATTTACATAAATTGAGTTCTCTGGTGTGACTGGGAATAATGGAACTCTGAGTTTGTAGGCCAGGTGATTGGGCTTAACTGTCAGAGCTAAGATAGGCACAATTATCACATTAATACAATATTTAGTGTTTTGAACTGCAGGGATTTGTTTCAATGGCTAATTGATCAGGAAGTGTCCCTAGAAATAAAATAAATAGGTAGATACTTCTTGATATATTTAGACAGAACATTCTAAGAAATCTACCTTGAGTCTCCATTGTAGGTATTTATAGACACCTACCAATTTCCGACACCAAAAGTAGTTCATATACCCAGAAGTAATTGTCTGAAAAGAGCTCTGCTATGTAAACACAGGTATGTATTGCGAATTTTCTCTTGAGATTTGCCCAGAGGGACCTGTAGCCATGATGATAGACTTTGCATTCAAATTTTATGGTAGGGAAGAAATGAGACCTCAGACAAGAAATGAGAATATTTGGGCAGATATTAATGAGCCTAAGAAATTAGAACTTTATCACCAATCCCTGGAGACCCAAAATGCAACTATGATCTACCATCGAGATGGAAACTAATGGAATTTAAATGATAGATAATGTTTTGGTTCTAATTTGCTTAATAGTGTGTCCAGTGGGACTATAGACCCATTCTGTGATTTTCCTCCCAATCTTAGAATTTATAGCAGCAATATATACATCATAAATGGCAGGAGCCCCACATTGAGTTCCTGACCCATGGAATGAGGGCATTTGTATAAGGAATAGAGGAAGCCCCTCAAACTGACCTCTCAAAATAACAAGTATAAAGCAATATAGCATTCTGAGAAAATTCCAGATATTAGCGCCATCATAAAACACTTGGAAGATCCAGAGGTTGTGATTCTTACTACATTCAATATATCTCACCTGTCAGCTGGGGCAAAAGCAAGGTAGGCTATTGAAAGCGGCAGCAAGTTGTTGTAAAACTCAATCACACGATGGTGCCTCACACAGCTGTGGTTCCAGGTACGCTGTCTATACTGGTGCAAATCAGCAGATCTCGAGGTACTTTGTATGAAAATACCGTCTTTTCTATTTCAGAAAATCAGAAACAGCTCATGTTTATACAGCAGGGACAGCAGAACGCCATTATAATCTTGCTCCTGGAAGTCACAAATGGAGTCCTCCAGGAAGTGCACTCTGAGGATTTTGGTATTTAAAATGTTTGTTAGGAATCGACACCTATGGAAGGAATAAGACACATGCTTGCCAAATGGTGAGAGGGAAACTGTGAAAATTCAAGGGCCAAAGTGTCAGTGAGGTTTATAGGGTACCAATGGTCTAAAGCATAGTGAAAGAGAAGCTGTTGTACTTTTTATCACTCAAGCTCTGTAATCCTTTTTGGGGTTTTGAGGTAACATATACCATAATTAGACATGCCATATCAACCTATATCCTGGGTAACTCCATAAGCTGGTCATTTTTAATGTGACCTAAAATAGGAAAAAGCTCTGAAACAGTTCAGGCTACAGTTCGGTAGTCTTGCCACGCAGACCCAGTGACCAAGGTAAACCACTGGTCCGCTCTGTCTGTTGATGGCAGATAGAGATGCCACACAGCATCTGGCAAGCTCCAGTAGGAGGGTCACAGCAGGGGCTCTGGAGTTTTGGAATAAGGCTATGTCCTATTCTGCCAACAACTATTCATTACAGAAGAAGATCCTGACTGGTTTCTGGTGCTGGAACAAATTGAATTCTTGACCATAGGGTATCCAAATTGCCAAACTTGTGCTTTCTGATTCACTGAACCATAAAATTGGATATGCACAATGCATTCTGTCATAAAATGGAAGTAGTATATATATCAGGGGTCAGCAAATTTATCTATAAAGGGCCAGAAAGTAAATATTTTAGGCTTTGTGCAGGCCATATGGTTTCTGTTGCAACTGTTCAACTCTGCTGCTCTGGCTCAAAAGTGGCCGTAAGCGATATGGAAATGAACGAGTGTGGCTGTATTCCAATAAAACTTCATTTATTGACACTGAGATTTGAATTTCATATCATTTGTGTGTCATGACATATTATTCTTATCTTGTTTTTTCCCAACCTTTTAAAAATGTAAAAAAAAACATGTTTAGCTGGCAAAGAATGCAAGCTAAAAGTCGCAGCAGGCTGAATTTGGCCCATGGGCTGTGTGGTTTGCCAAACTCTGAAATATATGTAACCAGGCCCAAGTGGGACCAGTAGGCACAACAGATTGCCCGAGCAGAGCCAGTGGCTCAGGCACCCATGGTGCTTGTTCCTATGGCGTTTCCTTCTCTTCTCCGATCCTCTCTACGATGTGTAAACAGAAGAGGAAAAGGGTGTGGGCTCAGGTTGAGTGTGGGTTTGCATGGTATGCTGGCAACAGGAAGACATGGATGGCTATACCACTGTCTCACTAACGGTGCTCAACTTTTAGCAGTATCTATGGTTGCCCACCTCGTCTGGGGAGAAATCGCTCAAGAGCAGCTGAGAATAGGTTTTTATACTCAGGAACTTGACAAAAACCTGATTGGACTATTGATCATAATGTGGAAACGGGGAGAGGTATGCGGATGGAATTCTTGGAATGAATAGCTTGTGAAGAAATTTGTGTCCCATGTAAATGCCCTTCAGAGGCCATTCAGAGTGGAAGAGGCTCTCAATACTCAGGTGGACAAGGTGACTCATTATGTCACTGGTATCTTTCTCTGCACCCCCCCCCCCCACCAGTGCATGCTCAATAGGCTACGGTGGCAGGGTAGTGTCTGTGCACAGGCTCACCAGCTTTGTTTAACCCTGATCAAAGTTGATCTGATGACTAGCATTTGCAGAGTGGGTTGGACATCAGAATGTGGTTACTAGTCTTGTCCATTAATAGTTAAAAGCAGCCAAAGGAATAGCAAGGGATGCCACAGTGCATCACTTGAATGACAAACATATTCTATACCAAATTATATATTTTTATAATAATTAGTGTCAATTATCCTTCCCAGAATCTTAGCCCTTTTTGTACCTACTGGTCTATTGGCACAGAGATCCCAAAGCGACCAAGTACTGGCAGTAGCTTTAAATTTAATGGGACTCTTAATGTGTACTCTAATGAGAGCACACCCCCACTGAGAACCAGACTCTGGAGACACAGGGCCTATCTTAGTGCATTTGGGCTTCTCCAACAAAATATCATAAACTGGATGACTTCTGAATAGCAGAAATTATTTTCCCACAGTTCTGGAAGCTGGAGGTCTAAGGTTATGGTGCCAGGCATGTTTGGGTGAGGGCTGTCTCTCAGATCACAGACTTCTTGTGTTCTTGCATGGCAAAAGACGGGGGCAAGGGTGCTCTCTGGAGTCCCTTTCATAAGGGCATTAATCTTATTCATGAGAGTACGCTTATGACCTATCACCTCCTAAAGTCCTCACCATCACATTGAGCATTAGTACTTGAACATGAATTTCGGGGGGACACAAGCATTCAGATCACAGCTGAGCCTAATGTTGCAGAGATGGGAAGTGCGCATTCTTCAACTGACTCTTTAGGAGTAATGGTGAACAGGACCACCTCTGTTTTTACTTCCTGAATCCCTGACACGTATATTCTATTGGGGAGACACTATAATATAATGGCATTCGTTTAAGGTACTTCCTCCCTCCTGAAGAACATAGCATCCTCCTGAAAGAATGCCTTCTCTAAGGTGGTGCCTTAGCTGCACCTTTCAGAGGCTGCTGTCATGTTTTATCAGGCTGGCAGGCTCTGGATAATGATGGATGTGATGAGGGCAATGGAGTACACAGTCATGGGCTCACTGACCTACCCACCGCCTTTGCCAGAAAATGTCCCTTGACACAAAGTGATGTAAACCAGAGATAGATGTCTCAGCTCAAGCAGAAAGAACAAATTTGTTCTTCCTCTGTCTTTTTGTTCTTTTTGTACTTAATGGATTGCATGATGTCAATCAACATTGGGGAGACCATCTGCTTTACTCAGTTTTCCAGTTTAAACACTAACCTCTTACCAAATCAGCCCCATGGACACACCCAGAAATAAGGTTTTACTAGCCACCTAGGCATCTTTTAGTCCAGTCAAACTGACACATAAAATTAGCTTTCACTCCAGGAATGTTCAGATGACCTAGGACTACTTGTATCATATCATGGTAAGGGGTAAGAGAGCTGGAGAACAAGAACATGAGTGTAATCTCTTGCCCATTCCAGTTAAATCTGAACTGCTCCTGATTCTTCTTTTTTTTTATGGACATTTAAACAAGTGTATTCATTAGTGAAATGCATATCAGAAGCTGAAGCTGGAATTTCCCCTTAGGTAAGTTTGCGATAGTTCACTATGACCTGTCATGACCTATCCATTTTTTCCAAGGGTCAAACTGGTAAAAATAAATGGGAGTGTAACAGTTGGACTAATTTTCCCCATTGTTCCGAGGATTTTTAGGTTACTCTCTTGGCCAAATCTAGGGGATAAATTTGAAGCAGAGACTGTCTGCTGAATCTTTTTGGCCTCCTCATGCCATTGTAATTGATAAGGAAGGAGGTTGTTATTGTCAGAGAGAGGGAGAGAGAGAAGGAGGGAGGGAGAGAGAGAGAGAGAGAGAGAGAGAGAGAGAGAGAGAGAGAGAGAGAGAGAGAGAGAGGGAGGGAGGGAGGGAGGGAGAGAGGGAGAGAGAGATATGCCAGTTTTCAAGATGATCAATTAAGACAATGAGCCAAACTGAAAGGAAGAAGCTTTTACTGACTTGCTGTGATGTTATAAGTAGAGGCTAAACAGAAAAGGAAGACATCTCCCCAGTGATCTGTTTTCCTCATGGAATGGTACTGCACAAAGGTCAAATGCAGGCAGGGGGACTGTGTCACTTGTTGAGGAAAGAGAAACAAAAGGCTCCTCTAATAAATGGCTCCTCAGGCTGGGGTAAGGAGAGGATAAGAGGCTCAAAGTGGAGAAGTATTGAATACTGGGTCAGAGCAGAAAAATGTACTGAGGTCTACCTCATAAGGAGGTCTTAGCAGAGGCACTTGAACACCTGAACGGTGTCTGTCCCAGTAAAGAGGCTTCGGAATGGAGGTTTGTAGGCTAGGAGTACTGATATGTTTGAGAGGATGACTGGCCCACAGGGAACCTGAGTCATTGACTGTAACTCCCTACTGAGACTTCATTGTCCTACTGTGCACCAAGTCTGGTGTGGGCAGGGTAGTTCCTTCACCCCCAAGCCTGTCAGATAGAGTCTTTGTCATTGTCTATGGTTGGCCTTGAAAGGCCACATGTAGGGTTTTGACCCTCTACTGACTGGTTAATTAGTTACTGGAGAAAATTGGGTGCTACTATATCATGGAATAGGAGGGCTATGCCTGGAACTGAGAAGAATTAACTTTAGGAGGTGTGCACTCCTTTTTGCTTAGTATTCATTTTTCTGATAGCCTTATTAATGGAGAACTGAGACAACTTAATAAAGATAGGACCACCAAAGGCTCATATCCTACAAAACTGAAGGATTGGGTCACTCTATCAGAGAAAAGAGTCCATCCGACTGAGGTGTTGGGAAAGGGTGTGAAAAAAGTAGTAAAAGAAGGCCATTATTCTTACTAGCTTAGACCCTACACACACACACAATAGCAGCAGTTATAAATATGCTGTGTTGCTGGGTTTTTTTTTTGCCATTTCCCATGGCTACCTTATTTGAAAAACACTGGTAGACGCTAACATTTCAAGTTTAGATGGCAGTATGACAAAGGTGACTGCATTCTGTTATGATTTAGCAGATGAAGGGACTCCATGTGTACTGTGGCTTGAGGACATAAATTTTTCAAATGGATGAAAGAGATCAAGAGATGCTGAAGGGCAAAAAAATGTATTTTGTGCTGGGTATCTTCCATTTGTTTCTCTAGGTCCACTCTTGACACATCCCCACCCTACTTTTTGCTCCCTGAGGCAGTTCTGTAGTGACTACATCAGAAATCCTTCTTGCCTTCTGGTTTCTGATTGGTTTGGCCAATGAGGAAACCAGGCAGGAGATGGGGGATGGAAGAGGGAGGAGAGTCAGGTGAAGTTATGTATTCCTTCAGCTTTTTTCAGGCAGGTTTGCCTTAGGTTGGCTGTGACCCTTGACCCAACTTCACTGTGTTTCTCAAGGTCATGGCTCCTTTCAAGGTGGTCTCTTAACCACAACACTCCATTTTGAGTTTCCAGTGACTGCTCTCTCCCCTCATCCTTCAGTCTAGGGATGGTAACGACTACACTGTTACAAGCCCCTGGGTACTGAGTTACACATCATATCTTCCTGCATCCTGCCCATGACTTTGTAAATAGTCCTTTTGCTAAACCTGTTTTGAATTATCCCAGTAGTGTGTGCCTTCTGTTTTGTGTTGCAACTCTAATTTATAACACCCCCTCTTTAATAAATTATTCTAAGCCTGGTGCCTTCAAGTATCAAAGCTTTGCAGTGATTCATTCTTAGTGATCAATTAAGGGTGAACATTTCAAGTTGGTATCATTTATGACTACATGTATCATTTACTAAGATGCTTGGGGTGGGCCATATTACTCCAGGTGATATTTATGAAGGCAAATTGTACCAAATCCCTTCTCTCCCTAAAATCTTTAGTGGCCATCTGTCACCTACAGAATGATGTTTACATTCCTTGGCATGCTACACAAGGGCAACTCTCTAGTCTGTTCTGACCTTGCGATAGTCCCTATGAGCTGGACTATCCAGCCACACTGAACTTAGCATTTTCTCATCAGAGATTCTCAGTACAAATAGCTGACTCTTTTCTCTGCTTTTCAAACTATTTCTTCTTTTTAAGGCTGAGCTCAAGTGTCATCTCCTCTCTGCAAACTTCCAGCGTGCCAGCATGGTCCTCCTTGTTCCCACAGTATTAAATTTTATTTAAAAATTTAACACATCAATTTAAAACTGTTTATTTGATGCCTCTCAATAAACTTAATATTCTTTAAGGGAGAGAAACGTCCTTTTGGCTAAAACATAATAAGACTTTTGAAACTGTCGGTTTAAATACTTGTTTAATATTTTTAAAAATGAGCTACGAGTTTCTCAGTGTCTATCATCAGCCTCTTCCTTCTGCTCCTGAGCAGCTGGTCTTCTTCTAAATCGTCCAACTTGTGAAGTAAAATCTTCCTTTTCCCCCGCTAATGTAGTCATTTCCTCTGAGTTTATATTCTTTCTTCTTCTCCCTGCAGAAAGGCTCCCTCAGGAGAGGGAGCAAATCTGATTCTGAATTTTCAGGTTGACATGATACGCTAGAGACCTGTAGTAACTTAATTATTCCTCTGATTCCAGCCAAACCCTCAAGAAATCTCTGAGTAAATAAATTACCAGGTTGACATTTTAAGCCACACACTTCTTTTAATACACAAAATTAATTTAAATTGATTTCATCCAATTCCAGAACCTATATAAGCTAAATAAATAGAATTTTGCATATTATCACATTTCCTACAAATTAATTTCCTATGATTTCCTATAAGCTGGTCTGCTGCTTTTAAAACCCTTAAACTGATAGAAAATAAAAACTGATTTAGGTCAAAAGAAAGTTAGGGAGTCAGTTTAATTTGCTAATCTCCTAAATTATAGCACAAGACTATAGTTACTGACAAGAACATCCACTAATCGCTTCAATTTGTAGTTCAGGTTTTAGTGGCCAGGGGAGCTAGTGTTAAGGGTTAAATGCTGCTCTCTGGTCCTAGGCTGTGCCCCATCTCTAAAGAGAAATTTCAGCACCCTAAGATGTGTGTATATAGATGCAAAGAGAATTAGTGCATTTTCTCTCTTTTTTACTCGACCCAAACATTACCAGGACCCCCCAAATAGTAACAGTACATAATAGCTCTTTATAACAATCATTTTTCAATTTTCTCTTCAAGCAAGCTTCTGAGTTACCTGCCTTGTATTTCCATGGACAGACATTAGGAAACAAGCAAAACAGATGACTCATTTCATCATATAAGACTTAGAGTTTGTAGGCTTCACCGTAAGATTAATCTGGCTCTTAGAACAAATACCTAATGCCAGGACAAATCTAAGTAAGGAAATACACTTACATTAGTACCCTTTCTCTCGTTCCATGTGATTTGAAAAAAGTGAGGGAGACTGAATTATTTGCTGGAATTCAGAGGGAAAATGTCCATTTAACTCAGTGCAGTCATTCAACACGATTTCTGTTGAGAGAACGACATATCCTATTCTATTCCAAGTAATATTTAATTGCTTTCTGAACCTCTTCCAACTTCAATTAGTGTTAATTTAGTGTGCAACTAAATACATTACCCTAAAATAATTAGGAATGGTACAGGGTCCTCCATAACATGTGATTTGTATTAGCAGCCTTGGTTTGGAAGAATCAAACAGGGAAATGGACACAGAACCTATTTTCTCAGTATGATCTGTTCTCAGCCACACAGACTTAATTAGCAATAGTTTCCTTTTGTCATTTGGGGGGCACAGCTGTGATGTTATACAGAACATAGTCCAAGTGTCTTGGTCTGCTGCACTGGCTCCTCCATGATATGACTTCCACTTCATCTTGGGTCATATGTCCCACACTTTACGAATTTGATTTTTTTTATACCTCTGTGATTTTGTTTTTGTAGTGCTTACCTGCTAAAGTGCCCTGCTAACTGAGCCACACCTACTTACATTTCTAAGCTCATACCAAGTGACACTGTGTGGAGTAGTCCCCATTTCCTGCCTCTAATTCTACTTCTCACCCCTTCCCTCTCAGCTGTGCCCCATGGGCTGATGTTGGAGGTCTTCTTCATCACCATGCTCCCCTGAGCCCTGGTTGCAATCAAGGTGGGCCAATAGGAGGCACCAACAGAAGACTGGAGGCAGGACGAAAGAGAAGTCTGGGTACTTTTTCTTTCTACTTCCACATGTTTTCATCCCCACCAGACTGTGGCTTGGCAGTGGCTTTGCTCCTCTGAACAACACCACAGCTCCCAGACTACAGTTGTCACTCACACTGGAACCAAGCCTTCCCATCCCTTCCAGCCTACGAGTGTCAGCTTCCTACCACTCTTGTTCATCCTCAGCTCTTCGTCATCCCTTCCCTGTACCCACTCCTCTCTAAATGGTCCTTCTAGTAAACTCTTGACATTCACACCTTTGAGTGTGCCTTCTTTCTCTTGCTGGGGCACTATTACAGTTAGCCTCTTTATGATGCCACCACCTGGAACAGAATTAAAGGTTTGTACTCTCACTGAAGCCATTGCAAACTTACACCCAATGACTTGCATGGGTGATTGCATCATTTACTTCCAAGTTTATCTCTTTCTACAGTCAGAGGATTCCCTCTCAGTATCACCTGGGCAGGGCACAGTGCTAGGCACATATTTGGTCCTCAGTAAATATTGCGTAATAAATTGATACATAGCATGGCTGGTTGGGATTATTATTAATAATACATTTTTTGAAACATTTTATGTGGTAGCTTTCTCACACACATTATTTTGTTTAATCATCACAATAATTCTATATGGTCAGATTAACATCTTCCCTTTTACAGATGAATAGATTGAGACCTAGAAAGTATAAATAATTGGTCCAAGAAGTCACAGAAACTGAAAGAGTAAATCTGTGTGTTTTTTTAAATTCCAAAGCCTGTTGTTTTAACCATAATTCTATAATGCTTGAATAGTCATGGTTTCTACAAAAACCTACAGTGCTTGCCCAAAGCATTGAAACATTTTTGAGTGGTTTCCTGACTTTTCCTAAGATGTCTTGCTCGAGGACAAACATCTGAGTGTTAACTGCATTACCATGATTGTTTGCAATTATGAAATTTTAATTTTGTGTTATTATATGTGAATTTCAAAAGATGCACTAGAGGAAGCCTCATACAATTTATACACTTAACTTCTGATTTGTCAAACTAGTTATTTAATTTTTATTTGAAAATGCCAAGTTTTTTTCCATAGTGGGTAGGGTGAAATGGGATCCATCAGGGACTGGGAGGGATTGGGGAACAGCCATAATCCGGTTGAAACAAATTTCAATTCTGTAATCACAGTTCAAAGCCATACATTTTTATCCCCATGCCAGGATCTACTGAGAAATCAATGTGCTTAAAAGGGTTATTCCTTGACCCTTCAATAGCTGCCACATGGTTTGTAGGGTTCATGTAATACACTAATTTCTTTTGTTGCTATTTAAGTAAAAATTACTAAGCCCTCTTACTGTGGGCCAGCTCTGTATCTGGTTTGAGCCCCATGACATTTGTACTCCTTACCAAACAAATAATCCCAATTTTTAAAATGGCAAGAATAGAAAAGTGTCAGAGGAAGCAAGCATATATAATGGGCTAATGATAGTCCAGTCAATAAATGGTGTTGGGAAATTAGACAGATACATGCAGAAAAATGAAACTATACCACCTTCTTACACTACACACAAGAATAAATTCAAAATGGATCAAAGACTTAAATGTCAGACCCCAAACCATAAAAATCCTTGAAGAAAACAGGCAGCAAAATCTTGGACACTGCTCATAGCAATATTTTATCAGATATATCTCCCTGGGCAAGGGAAACAAAAGAAAAAAATAAACAAATGGGACTGTAGCAAAGGAAATCATCAACAAAATAAAAATACAACTCACAGAATGGGAGAACATATTGCTGATACATTTGATAAGGGGTTGATATCCAAAATTTATAAAGAATTTACAAAACTCAACATCAAAAAAACAAACAACCCAATTAAAAAATGGGCAAAGGACCTGAATAGACACTTTTTCCAAAGAGGACATACAGATGGCCAATAGACATGAAAATATACTCAGCGTCACTAATCATCAGAGAAATGCAAACTAAAACTACAATGAGGTATCATCTCACACCTGTCAGAATGACTATCATCAATAAATCAACAAACAATAAGTGCTAAGGAGGATGTGGAGAAGGGGAACACTTTGCACTCTTGGTGGGAATGCAGACTGGTGCAACCACTGTGGAAAGCAGTATGGAGATACCTCCAAAAATTAAAAATGGATCTGCCTTTTGTCCTAGCTATCCCACTTCGGGGAATATATCCAAAGGAACCCAAAACACTAATGCAAAAGAACACAAGCACCCTATGTTTATTGTAGGGTTATTTACAATTGCCAAGATATGGAAGCAGCCCAAATGTCCATCAGTAGATGAGTGGATAAAACAATTATGGGACATTTACACAATGGAATACTACTTGGCTATAAAAAGGAAGAAAGTTTTACCCTTTGCAACAGTATGGATGGACCTGGAGAAAATTATGCTAAGTGAAATAAGCCAGTCAGAGAAAGACAAATAGCATATGATTTCACTCATGTGGAATGTAATGAACAAACAGAACTAACAAGGAAAATGGGGACAGACTCATTGATTTAGAGCAGGAAGATGGCTAGTGGTGGAGAGGTGAGGAGGTGGAGGGACTGAGCAGAAAGTAAAAAGGAGTCATGGACATGGACAACAGTGTGGTGATTGCTGGAGGGTGGGGGTTATCAAGGGACTAAATGGCAGTGGAAAAATACAATAAAGATTAAAATTTTAAAAAGCATAAAGAGTAGAAAAGTGTTGTGGATGCCTTATTGAAGAATTATTTCTAGCGCAAATTTTTTAAGAGGTAAGAAAAAATTAGACATATTTACTAACTTTGAGGACTTTTTTTGGATGTCCTGGTTATGACAATGAAGGCCTTCATTTAGAATTGAATGTAGTTTTCATGATATAATCATTCTAAATACATTTGTTTAGTTTTCAAAATGTGAGCCAATCGGACACTTTCATTCATTTATTCGATACATATTTATTGAACATAGACTATAGACTAGCTGTTCCTAAAGCTTGAGAATCATCAATGAACAAATAAAAGATCATTATGCTTGTGGATTTTGTGCATTTTCATGAAAATATAGTCAGTAGACATGAACAACTAAAGAGAGGAATTTTCAGAATCAGCCTACCTTTAGTTTTATTCTCTATGTCCGAAGAATTTAAAAGAGCACAGAAGAAATCTGTATAATATACCTTTATATTTATAGCTAACACATAATATATACAAGTTAACAGGCATATTTTACATGTATTAACTGATCTAATCTTTATACAAACCCTATGATACTATTTTCATTACCATCTTATAGATGAGGAAACTGAGGCCTGAGAAGGTTAAAAAAGCTCAGGTGACACCATATAGCTTTATCTCTAGCAGAGCTGGGACTTAAACTCGGATATTCATTCTCACTTTCTGTGTTCTAACTAACCACATGAGTCTGTTTTGCTGTAATTAACATTTAGCCAAAGGCTCACAGAAGTTTTGGTATGGATGCAGATGTATAAACTCACTTAATAAAATATCTTGTTCAGTTCAGGAATCTCCTGAGTAAAGTACTTCCAAGTAGAATAACTTACTGCCTTGAAAACAGCATGAGTAGAAACATGTTCCTGTAAAAGTTACTCTTTCAGTTCCTGGTTCTATGTTGAAAACTCTATAGAAAAATATCATGCCTCCTTTGTAGAACAAACCCCTTCAACCATGGGGAGACAACTGTCATTTCCCTCCCCCTTCCTCCTATCCCCAAACATTTAATGATTTCTTCTGTATTTGTGTTTAAAAAACTTTTCTATTCTACAGTTATCTAGAAGTAAAAAATAAAATAAGTTGAATGATGAAAACTTTAGGTCATTCTTTTCAAAGTCATTTCCAGCACTGCAATAAAAAAAAAGAAAGAAAGAAAGAAAACGAAGATAATCCACAACCACAACAATAAATGAGGTATGCAATTTAATTCTGGGTATTACATGGAGGCTTAATGAAGCAGAGAAGTGGATTTCTGGAGAAGAAGAGATTAAAGTCTGGAAAGACGCATACCTGCCTGGGGATGAAAAAACAAACAACTTTAAAAGGTCAAGGAACCTAGACAGGAAGCTCATAAAGGTAACATTTAGACACCTGAAGTAACTTAAGTTGAGAAAATTTAGCTGAGAATGGAATTATTTACATAAAAGTTTGCCATAAAAAATCAGTTGCATTGAAAAAATAATTTTCATACTGAGGAGCTGATGACTAATTATTAGGGAAGTTGTAGTAAAACTAGATTTGTATTTCAGGCCCTCTAGAGAGTAGTTAATTCTAACAAAACAATAGGTGTTAAAAATAACTGTATAACAATTTGATTTTTGTTCCATGTAAAATTTTAATTTAGGTGAAATAAAAATTTCTGTTTTTGTATCACATAATAGGACTAATAAAATGTTAAAGTCTTGTATTTTAAGCCCACTTTAATTAAAATTTTAAAGTTACTTGGATAAACCTGAAATGATGGGTTAGAATGGGAACATATATGTCTAAAAATTTTCAAATATTTAAAGAAACCCCAAAGAAAAGATGAGTGTGCAGGCTCTGGGGTTTCCCAGGTAGTGGAGGCCAAGGTTAGCTCCCAACTGTGTTTTGCCTGGGGCCACCCTGCCTGAGCTATAAAGTAACCTGAGATCTCTGCCACTCGTGCTGGGCTTGGCAGTCCCCAGGTAAAGGCAAGCTGTGAATCTAGGCTGTTTGCTGCTAGTGTCAGGCCTGGTGCCACTGTATAGGGTCTGGGGAATCAAGGAGGCTGAGGAGGCCGGCTGTTGCCTGTTTGAGAGGATTTAGGAAGCTGTGAAGCCTGAGCCAAAACCAACCCTTCATATGGGAAAGCAACTTGGATAGGCTAAAAAGATGGGTGGGGCAGAGTCTCAGGGGATCTCCAGAGCAGGGCAAACAGTGGAGTCTGAGATACCACACCAGCCTGTGGGCTCTATGGCTCTGTGGGGGAGGGTTCAGAAAAGGGACAATGACTTCTGCCTGCCTTTCTGTCTGGGAGAAGGCTGTCTCCCAGCTCTCGCCTTGATGCTAGACACTTTAGTGCCTCCCTGTTGCCATGGTGACTTCCAAGCTGCTACCCCAGTGCTAGAGCTCAGAGGAAGTGAGTCTGATTAAGTCCATATGTGGATTCTTTAAGAGGAACTGCTTGGGACTCCAGAAGTTTCTTTCACTGACAGTCCCTGTTGGTTTTGAAGCCAGCAGTTATGAGGGCTTATCTTCCTGGCACTGGAACCCTAGGCTGGGAGGCCTGATGTGGGGCTGGGACTCTGCTATCCTGATATATCCCTCCCAAATTTTTATGTAGATGTAGGACCATCCCGTTCCTTGCCTCCACCCCTCCTACCAGTCTGGATGCATGTGGTTTCTTTAATTCCATAGTTGTCAGACTTCCATTCAACTTGAATTCTGATGTCTCTGAATGATGGTTGTTCTATATTTTACTTGTAATTTTGATGTGGTTGTGGGAGGAAGTGAACTGTGTTTACCTATGATCTTTACTGGGTTATTTATTCACTAGTCTAGAAATGAGTAGGGAAACAAAGATACTCTCTTCAGCCCCCGTTTGTTTTGCTACAGTGTGTGTTTCAGAAATGAGAATTAGCAAAATTAGCTAATATGAAATGGCTAAAGAGGGGGATGGTGTCAGTAAAATACTGAGGTCTCCAAGGTGTATGGATTTTCTGAGTATATTAATGCTGTGTACTTCAGTTAACAGCAGCTAAACATAAAGTAGCAGGGCTTACAGCAGTAAACCAAAGATGAACTCAGTTTTGCAATTTCACATCAGTTTCATATCTTGCTTACTTGGCTACTACTCTGTCTTCCAAGTGCTCATTTGGAATGATTTCTCTTGCATCTGTGTGCAATATACCTTTGTCTCTACAACCTAGTAGCCTCAATCCTTTCTTACCCATGTCCATCAAACTAGTACCACTTTTTCTTAAGGAAATGTCCTATATTCTGTAGCATTTCTTTGTTTATTAAAAATGGAGTATGTCTTTACCTGTGTAATGTTTTCTAGAGATTGTTATTGATTTCAGTAGTTCTCTGATATACAGTTTTTAGTTTTCTTCTTCTAATTCCATTTTTCCATTCACCTTGTTATGTTTTTTTAAAGATTTTATTTATTTTTAGAGAGGGGGGAGGGAGGGGGAAGAGAGGGAGAGAAACATTGATATGCAAGAGGTACATCAATTGGTTGCCTCTTGCACGCCCCCTACTGGGGACCTGTCCCGCAACTCAGGCATGTGTCCTGACTGGGAATCAAACTAGCAACCTTTTGGTTCACAGGCCAACACTCAATCCACTGAGCCACACCAGCCAGGGCATCACCTTGTTATGTTTAACACACAGTTTTAGAGGATGTGAGATTTCCTTCAGAATTTCCTGTACCTTTTTAATATTATATGTCCATGAATCTACAACCTTATTTAGATTATTGGTTTGCTATCTGTGTAGTAAATCTTCCTGAGAAGTCTCAAATGTACAGTTCTGAATTATCAACTGTTAGGTATTAAATCTCCAAAATGACAAATTTGACCATAAAACAAAATTTCAGAGCAAATAAAAACCAAATTATCAGAGTGCAAACATATTATTGCTTTTATTGGGACAAAAATCATTGTTTTGACATCCATATACATGGTATAAATAGTATTTGGTATATATGTGTATTGAAAATATAATTGACTATTTCAAATTTATATAAATCCATAACCTAAATCAGAAAGAGCATGTTCATTGTTTTAAATTAAACATGTCTTTGCATTATAAAAGCAGGAATTCTTTTTAAGATAAACACACTTATTAAAGCATTAAATAATGGCCTTGTATTTAAGAGGATGACTGAATTTATAGTTCTTAGCTAACTTTTACTTGTTAATGGAAAATATTCTAATTTTTTTCAAGAAAGAATAGTATTAATTTAATAAAAATATGTATTTAGTAACAAATTTACATAATTTAAGACACTCTGAATTCTTAGAAAGAACATAAAAGTCATAGCTAAAATAAACTTGTAGATTTTCTGATACCATGGAAGAATAAATTAATAAAGTGTAATTAATTATTTCACAATTAATTTCTTTAAGCCTGTTTCCTCATCTGTAAAATGAGGATAAGGATAATTGTTACCTAAAGCATTACTGGGTGGGGGAGTGTTAAATGAGATAATACCGAGCATGTAATAAAGTACTTAACACAGTGGCTGGTCCACAGTGTGTCTTCATTGAATGTTGGCAATTATCCTAATTGCCATTGTTTAGGGCAGGGTGCATTCACTGGCCTCAACATTCAATGTTTGAGTCATATATTATACATTTTTTGTGGCTACTACAGGTGTCACTTTTTTGTTTTTCCCTGAAAATGATGACAATGGTAAAGGATAAAATAAAAAATGATATGCTGAGAACCCATTCTAGGTGAGGCCATGGGATAAGTGAAGTGAATGCAAAGCAATGAAAACTTCACAATCAAAAGTTCACCATCTGCCCTGGCTGGTGTAGCTCAGTGGATTGAGTGCGGGCTGTGAGCCAAAGCATCTCAGGTTCGATTCCCAGTCAGGGCACATGCCTGGGTTGCAGGCCACAGCCCCAGCAACCGCACATTGATGTTTCTCTCTCTCTCTCTTTCTCCCTCCCTTCCCTCTCTAAAAATAAATAAAATCTTAAAAAAAAGCTTACCATCTAACTGACAAAGAAGACATAAAGAGTAACAATTTCATTTTCATGCAATGTAATGTTACTTATATGACTCTTCAATTCACAGAACAGTTTTTACCTTTCTCCACATAAAAATTAACCCTTTTTAAAGAACATGCTCTTTATCAAGTCTAGTATATTATTGTATATTAATATTTTACCTACTGCAGAGGTCCCTAAATTGTAATGATTTGGTGAGTCTTAAGTGAAAAGATAAAAGAAAGTTTAGAAGATATGGTTTGTCATTACAAAATAGCATATACCTAAGACCAAAAGACATAAAAGGCCTCAAACAAACAAGATTTTATTGGTGTGATTATCTTTCACCTACATTATTGCAAAACTCTATGAGTTAGTCTTGCTAATTTCAATCTCTTCTGACTCCAATTAATTTTATACACAATTGCTTAGGATAGATTGTTTTCTCCTTTGCTAGAATATGAAGCAACTTTGTGGTTAGAACCATGTCAGATTTAGGGTGTTTGGTTTATAATCATGACATTTTATTAAATAGTAAATTACTCTTACATCTAACCTATCTTTCCCTACATTTGAATAAATGTAAATTCTGCGAATTTCCTACTAGATTAAAAAAAACTATTAAAAAGACAGACAGAAAGAAAAGGAAGAAAAGAAAGAGGATAGAAGGAAGGAAGGAAAGAAGGGAGGAAGGAAGAGAGAGAGAGAGAGAGAGAAAAGAAGGAAGGAAGGAAGGAAGGAAGAAAGGAAGAAAGAAAGAAAGAAAGAAAGAAAGAAAGAAAGAAAGAAAGAAAGAAAAAGAAAGAAAGAAGGAAATAAAGAAAGAAAATGTTCCAGAGCCACACAGCAAAGCTCGATGAAAAGCTGGCATGACACTTAGTACTGTTACGAGATGACAATAGGTCCGAAGGCCACTGGCAGCTCTGAAGATCCAGCAGCAACTCCAGTAGAGCGCTCTCCCTCTCTCTCTCTTTTTCTGTCTCCCTCCAATGTATCTTTACTACTGGACTATTCAGAAATTTGGATTTGGATAACTAAACATTTGGGCTAGTAGTTTTTTCTGCCCGTTTGCTCTTATGTTTTAAATTCACCAATAAAGAGAGCCTATGTAACCCTTGACCCCAAGGAAAGCAGAACCCCAGGCCTGTTTGTGTGCCCCCTCTCTCTCTCCCCACAACCTCACCATGTGCCCCCTGGTATGCCTTGCATGCCCCAAGGCCTGTAAGTAATAAACTTATGTTTTATTAAAAATTTCCTAATGGTCCTTGTTGAAGGGCATCTTGCAAACATAATGGAATCTGGGCCCAGTTGTAACATTAGTTTGAAAAGAAGAGCTGTTGGTAGGAAGCTCACTGGGGCCCAGGCAAGGCCCACAGTCATTCTAACACCATTGCTATCCAGAGACAGACCTGCACAAAACAGTAATGCATTACTCTCTGACCTGACAACAGCCAAAACATTAGGCGATAGGAATTGTTCAGCTCCACTGTAATCTTATGGGGCCATCATTGTATGTATGGGCTGTCAGGCAGTGCCTGACTTTGGGTGGGGATGGCAGGAGAGAACTCAGGTGGATTATTATTTGCCCAAATACCATCCACTGTGGAGGAATAATAATACTATAACTTTGAATAATTTCCTACCCAGCTACCCCCACCATATACCCATACAAGACAAGGAAGCCATTTTTCATAGAAATGGTAGATTTTTGCTGTGGTTTCCAGAGGTAGAATAACCACAAATGTTTGAAAGATGAACGATCTCTTTCCTTCTCAAGATTTCCTTAGACTATCTTTTTAATATAGAAAGACAAAATTAATCATATAGTAACTTAGCTCTTATTTTGCACTGGGTACTGTACTTTTTAAAATATAAAGATAAAATTCATGATTCTTATAAATAGAGTCACAATTTATTGAGCAACATTAATTTAAATTTTTGAATCCTTAAGCCCCTTCATATCCTCTCATTCTACCCTCAGATGCAGGTGTTTGTACTGAAACACTCACTTGTTTCCCTTAACTTGACTTACAAGTGGCTTCCGTCCTTTTCTCCTCTAGAATAACCTAATCTGTAAATGGCAAAATGGCAGAACAATTCTGAATAAGAAGAGCATTCGGACCAGCCTGGTCTAGTTATTAAGATCATGTTTATACCAACTGAAGATATATTTAGTAACAACACATTTGTGGTCTTGGCCTCCTTGGAGGCTACCATATGACAAAAGACTCTGTTTTTCATTATTTAAAAAGATTTTTTAAAAATAAAGAGAAAAATATTTGTGTATGGTTTTTAAAAGGCTACATTTCCACTATAACTAGGGGTCCAAGTAGAAAAGCTAGTTTGACAATCTTCACTTGACCTTTATAATATAGAACTTCTCCTCTTTATTGTATGACTTAGTTCTTTTTATTTCTTTGTAATCCATGTATGGCCCATCTCCTTTCTCTCGTTACAGTTCTTGCTTTTTAATTAGGCTAGTGCACGCTAATGCGCAGCTGATTGTAGGGGAATATTTGAAGTTTTATTTTAACTGCAATAAAATAGTCATGCTAAATATTGGCAAAGGTCAAAATTTTCACATCAAAAAGGCACTTCTGTGCATAATGAAAGGATATATTGAGTTACTTTTCGCAGACCCAGCACTTGGTAGGCACTTGATAAATGTGTTGAGTGATGGAAACAGTGAACATAGGTTGAAGTTTTCTTACAATAATCCTATCATTAATTCAGTTAAACATATAGCGTGCACTCTTTGTGCCAGGAACCGTAATAGGATATGTTTGCTCTCAAATACCTCAAAGTCCAGAAGAAAAGACCTACTTCTAAACAGACATCTTCAATGGAACATGATGGTGAGAACGACAGTGGTGTACACAACTACTCCAAGAACAAAAAAATGGGGCTTATCTAGCCCAGACTCTGGTTAATTAAAAGGTAAATTAACCCCCACCTGAGGAACAAAGGAATTCATGTCAACGGATGAGGAGAACAAGGACAGGGAGGGCACAGAGAAAGCAGGAGTAAAGGCACAGAGAGGTAAATGGTAGGGAAAGCATCAGTGAGAAGGGAGGATGGAGAAGGGAAACATGGAGGAAGAAAGGCCAGTGAGGATCCTCGAAACTCCAAATCGTTAGTCTAGGACGAAAATGTAGGGGTAACTACAAGAAAGGGACAGATAGTACTTACTTTCTACTCTCCTAGTCTTCTCCTTTGGGAGGAACCTCAACACCTGCAGCTGATCTTAGGCTGCTAAGACCTTGGGGTCATGGCAGAAGGAATGATATTCAAAGGAAGTGAACCCCTGGGAGATGGGCGCTTCCCCTCATCTGTGTGCTCTACACCCGTGTAGGGGCCCTGATTACGAGAAGATCAGAGATCTCACCGGAATGCTCCTCTCCCACAGGAAGAACTCCTCTCTGAATTGCTTTCATTTTGGATTGTCTTCCTCTGGTCATTGCTGTCTGTCTGCCCTCAGTCTGGTCATTCTCTCCTGCTTCTGATCAGCAAGGAGCACTTGGGCAGAAACATATCTCCAAAATGTAGCAATTCGTGTGGGGTCTAGCCCAAAATATAGATGGGCAAACTGATTTGCCTGTGTGGTCCGGCCAAGAGCAATACATAATAGAGTCAATGGGTGTTTGGGAAATAAGTAGCTATAACGTATGTATGTCAGGGTCTTATTTTTCCCCCACTATGTTCCAGACACCTTTGAAAGAATAAAAACATATTTTCCCCACATGAGGATTATCCGGGGCTTTGTTCATTAGGGGAGCCATAGAGAAGGTAGGAGAGGTATACAGTTTGCATTATGATAAGGTCTAAGGAAAAGCTATATGATTATGTGACCAAAGTGAAGGGAAGGTGAAGGTCACTGGAGCTGAGGTCAAGAAGCTGTATCAATTTAGGATGTTGAATGGGTTTCCCATGTATAGGAGCTGGGATAGAGATAAATTTAAGGTTCGATCACCAGCATCCTCAGATTATTGTTAAAATAATTTGGGAAGAGGGCTGACAAAGGATAAAGGTAGTGAAACTGAAAGTGTGAACTTTATAAAGAACAGATTTTTGTTGCATGAATACGGAAGAAAACTATTTGGAAGGAGCTAATATACATTTGTTTGCTTACTTACTATGTCTAGTACATATTGTGTCCTAGGTGTGTTAGTTTGCTCAGGCTACTGCAACAGAGTATGACAAACTGAGTGGCTTAAACAAAGAAACTTATTGTCTCATGGTGCTGGAGCTATGGAGTCCAAGATCAAGGTGTCTGTAGGGCTGGTTCCTTCTGAGCACTATCAGGAAGAATCTGTACTGTGCCTCTCTCTTAGCTTTTGGGTTTTGCTGGAAACATTTGGGATTGGTTGGCTTGTAAAATTATCACTCTGATCTCTGCCTTGATCTTGACATGGCCTTCTCTCTGTGGCTGTATGTATGTCCAAATTTCCCTTTTTTATGTAAGGACAGCAGTCATACTGGATTATTGCTCACCCTAATGTCCTCATCTTAACAAATTACATCTGCATTAATCCTATTTCCAAATAAGGTCAAATTCTGTGGTGCTGGGGATCAGGATTCCTATATATCATTTTTGGAGGGAAACAGTTCACCCATAAAACCATCTTGATTTTATTTTATGTATGTATTTATTTATTTTTAAAGATTTTATTTATTTATTTTTAGATAGAGAGGAAGGGAGGGAGAAAAAGAGAAAAAAAACAGTGTATTATTGCCTCTTGCATGCCCCCACCAGGGTCCTGGCCCACAATCCAGGCATGTGCCCTGACTGAGAATCGAACTGGCAACCCTTTGGTTTGAAGGCTGGTGCTCTATCCACTGAGCCACACAAGCCAGAGCTATTTTATGTATTTAAAAACTATGAAAGCAAAAATACTATCATTGGCAATTGTTAGAACTAATGACATTTTTAAGAGACGTGGCCAGTAAACTCAGATTATTGAAAAACCTACTTGCAGACTGACAAAGCATCATTCACCCATATTCCGTCCACATACCCTCCCACCTGTGTATTTCTTTCTCCTACTATGTAAGCTTGGGATAATTAAGACATGGTTCATGTTCTAAGAAATTCATGATTTCAAGGAGGAAACACATGTAAATAGTTACAGAAAACCTTGTGGCAAGTGACATGATAGCCTTCATTTCCTCGTCAGCACTTCATCTTTTAAGAAGCTAGTTCAAACCTCGATATGAAACTCATGAGTGGAAGTTATAGCTCAAAGCAGGGGCCACGGGGGCATTTCTGTAAGGCTGTTCAAATTCTGTATAACTGAATGTTCCTCTGCATTATTTTAAAACTGGAAAGTCTGTTAAAAGAGAGTATTTATTCGTTGTGGCTGAATGAATGGCTGTTTCGTTGATGCAAGATCACTCAGATTTATATATGCAGATTATAAACTGTCATGAATGTATACATTCCTAGGGTTTGTCAACCTTGACCTTGTTGACACTTTGACCTGAATAATTTTATTTAATTGTAGGGGGTTGTTCTGAGAACTTGTAGAATATTTTAGCAGCATCTCTGGCCACTACGCACTAGGTGCCAGTAGTCTCCCCCACTTTGTGACAATTGCCCCCTGGTCTGTGACAACAGGGCAATATTGCTGCAGTTGAGAACCACTAATGTGTACTTGAATGTCATGGTCCCACTGCATCTTATTTGATTTAATGTGTGCAATATTGATTGGTTTCCCTAGACAGCCCACCTTTTATTTTAACTGAAGCAAATAAATCTACTTTAGTTAATTGTTAGTTTTCTTGAAGAGGGAGATGTGGATGATTACCATTATTCTTAAGAAATTGCATTAATACTTAGTACCTTGAGGTAGTAACTTTCACTCAGTTTGCTAAATATCTGTATGATGGACTAATATTTAGCACAGGGAATGAGAGTAATGAAGAAAACTGAGAAAGGAAGGAGACAAGTTAGACCAGAATGGTTTCAGTGCTCATCATCTTAACTTAGGATGAATGTTGGGGCTTGTAGGAGGTGAATAAATTGGGGAAGAAGAGCTTAGTCCATTGGCCAGTGCCTCCTCAGGGGCCTTTTTCCTTCTCCCTGCATCCTTACCAATATTCTATCAGCTTAATCTCAAGTTCTTAAAGGGATGCTGGTGACTCCTGAGGCCTCAGGTTGCCCCTGTTTCTCACTTTGTGTTATGGTGAGGGATATGAACGTTAGACTTGAGACCCTTCCCAAGCCCACTTGTGCAGTCCTGCAAAGATGCCGGCACCCCTCGCCTTCAGAACTGAGCAGACCTAGCTTGACTAGTAGAACTTGTCTGATTTGCTGACAACAGCCCTGGCACAAATAGTTTTCAACAAGCAGTTATTTTACTGAGTTGAACTTTTTAAGATATCAGATCATTACTCTTAAGTACAAATACATAGTCTTAGTGAAGTAACGGGGCATAGCCTGTATTGGATTTTGATAGTTCTGGCATTTGGTTCAGCAGTAGCTTGACCCTGAGTTAATTAGTCTGACAATTCAATTCCTGCTGGCTGTTTAATCAAAATACTGCAACTTTCAGCTTCATCAGTAATTTAGTTCATTTGTCTTTATTATGACTTCATGATTGTTTCTGGTTGAAAGACTAGTATTTTTGATAATTGTAATTAGTGATGAATGGCAAGAATAATGTCTGTGTAAAGAATATGCATTAGTATTTCTACAATAACATCATGGGCTTAAAAAAATAAATTTCTTTGAGGTAAAGAAGATAGCAACTGTTTCTCTAACACTCAAACTAGCTTTCCTATGTTTTGATAATTTAAATTACCATCAATAATAAGAAAGTATGCCATCCAAAAGGAGACAACACAATTTCATTCCAAAAATAATTTTAATAATTTTGAGAATTACACAAATAACTTTATAAAAAGCATAGGAATGTTTTTTAAAAGACACTCCTCTAACCTACTTCCTTAACAAATCAGTCATTTATATTTTCCATTTTTCCCCCAATCTTGTTTGCATGCATAACCAATTTTATACAGTTGCAATTACACAGTAGATTCAATTTCGTATTCTGCTTTTTTCATTTAGCATTATTCTTCCATAATAATTTAAAGAGAGTTTTATTTATGGTTATTTCAAATGTAGAGAATATAATTTTCTAAACTGTACTTAAGTGCGCAATTTAAATATTTTAATGGCCAACCCAAATCATCAAATGTATTCTAGATAAGGGTGCGTTATAGTTAATGCTTAACATTGCAGGAAGCAACTTGCATATACATTAGATTGAAGTCAAATGTTATGTGCAAGTGGAAATGAGGATATTAAAGGCTGGTTGTTTTTATGTATTTGGAAATTCTTCTACAGTCAGATGTGCTTCTAGAATTGGTTAGTTTGGCTGCTAAATTTTCATGCCCTGAACTAATTCAGCCAGTTGTAAAATTGTACCTTTCTGCAGATGACTTAACATGTGCACCTCATTTATACTTGAACTTGCTATGATTCAGATAGCATTATCCTAAATGATGTTAAGAAATTGTTTATTTTCTGTGTCAGCGAAAAATGAGAAAAGGCCAACTACATTTCGCCTGAAGAGAATCATGTCAGAACTGACATCTTGGCAGATACAAAAATGCAAGTAAGATATTTTAACAGGGCATACTAAAACTAATGAACTGAAGACCAATATACACTTCTACATTGTATTAAAGTGGCATCTACTGAATTTACAAATGTTAAAAGACATGCTTTATTAGTTGCTGTGAGAGTCCTGTTTCATTTTAGTTTATCAGTTAAAAAATAAATTTCCTTGCTTTTTGTGCAATTTTAACCCTTATTTTAAAATGTGGTTTGAGAACGTAAATTTTAAAAATTAAATATTCTAATGTAACATATTAAAAAGAAAACCAACTGTTTACTTCTATGTGTTTATTGAAGAAACAAAATCTGAACGATATATTTTTTGCTTGCCAGTGTAAGTAGCCTAGTGAGGTCTTTCATAAGCAATATTATGCTTTGATTTAAAAAGCTGATGTGATAACTTGAATATTTTCAAACCATTGGGCTATTTGCAAGAGCTGGGGAAGGCTATTTCCTTTTAATTCACTGTTTACTAGGCCCTTATGAACATATGGTGTCCAATTTTAATTTCTATATTTATACAGTGATTTTTTTTACCCAGAGAATCGAGGGAAAAGCAGTGTAATTGATGAAAGAGGTATCAGTTAGAAGATTATGTCTGATTGGATTGTTTTTTCCTGGAGGAGAAACTAAGATGCTTACTTATTACTCTCTTCAGGTGGATTGGTTCTTATAATCATCAACAAGAGCAGGTTCAACTTGTCACCTCAATTTTATTTAGCATAGATGTTCTCAAAGCATGGTCCCCAGACCAGCAGCATAAGCATCATCTGGGGCTCTGGGAGAAATGCAATTCTCAGGGCCCACTCCCACCCTACCATATCAGAAACTCTGCCGACAGAGCCCAGCAAGTGGTTTTAACCAACTTCTGTGTGGTTCTGATGCACACGAAAGTGTCAGAACTAATGTTTAGAAGCAGTTTAGGGAAAGAGCAGATATTAAAAATAGGGACCAATAAAAAAAAAGAAACAATGTGTATGTATTTGCTTTTACCTTAGAAGAACCTTTCTAAGTATTGTGACTATATTGTACCAGTACATTAAGGGAAGTTTCAGTATTTCTGAGCAAGTAGACACAATACTCAGAAGAGAAACCAAGAATCACTTTATTGAGTCAGACTCACTGTGCAGGCAAACAGGACACTCTGTGTTCTGTATTCAGTTGCGTGTGTGGATAGACAAGCTTGTTCTTGAGACTGCCTCAAGTGGAAGGGGTGCACCTCCTGAACAACTGAATTAGCTCCATCATTAGTTTATCGAACATTAGAAACTTGCACATCATCTTATTCTTCTTAATGCCCTCCTTTGAGATGCCTCAAAGATCTTTTTAGTTTCCATCCACTTGTTTGGGGAGAATAAGTAGTTTTCAGTCTGGAGTTGTAAAGTGAATCAGTTCTTTAAATTCCTCCCCTCTTTTTGGTCCTGTAAAATAACATATAGAAGGGCTTTGAAAGTGAAAAGATACTCATTCATATGTAAAGTGAAGACGTAAGAAACATTATTAACTTCTTTCTCTCTCCTTTTTTTTTTAAATTCTCAGAAGGTACTGTCTCCAAGATGAGAAGGGAGATGATTTTTCCTCCACTGGCTTCCTCGGGGTGCCTGGATTTACTCCTGAAGAATGGTTTAAGTGTTGTCTGCAGCGACATGTAGGTTCTTGGTGATGGAAGATGGGCTCAGTGAGTCAAGTGCTAGGTCTGCCCACCCCCTCTATTGGCCCTGCTGCTTATAAACTCCTGGACGGCACGAGCCACATGTGTCCTCCTTCTGTTGGTAATATCTTGGTTTGTCCACAGCACTGCAGCTGGCACCTCAGCAAACACATTCTACATTCTCTGTGAATGAGCAGAGGAGGACTTGGTGGGACCCAGGAAAAGCCACGCCACTCATTCTTTCAATTCACAACCTGCTCCCCAGCCCTGATTTTCCTTCCTGCTGTGTTTCCCCACCACAGCAATGGTTACTTCCTAACATTTCACATCATTCACTTATTTAGTTTATTTTTATTTCCCTCGATCTGCCATGAGGACAGAGAATTTTTGCTTGTTTGGTTCACTGCTGTATCTTCCCCTGAAGGACCACGAAAAACAGTGTGGACAAACGAACAAAGGAAGCAGGCAATAAATAGTAATTGAATGACTGAGAAATTACTGTCACAACATTCATTCGAGAACTGCTCATTATGATGTTGTACGCCAATACAATGTTCTGTGTCAATTGTCTGTCAATAATAAAACAAAGAACCATTCACGAGCATGGTTTGCTGTGTGTAGTGCTAAGGTAGATATTGAATAACAGATTCGTATCCATTCTCTGAGTTAACGGCTTAGCATCATCCTCATTCATTCTAGGTCCTGCTGTGTTTTATTCACCTACGGGGTAAAGTGTCTGTTACAGTTGCGATTCTCTCATGTAACAAAGTATGTATGCCCCGGCAAAGACTAGAACAGTGTTGTCCGCCCAACCCAAGGTGTTGTCTGCAGGCCAGCAGCATGAGAAGTTGTTAGAAATGCATCTCAGACCCCATTCTGAAATAGCAAGATCAGAAACTCTGTGGATAGAGGACCCAGCGATCTGGGTTTTTAATAACCCATCCTGGTGATTCTGATACACTCTCAAGTTTGAGAAGAACTACAATTGAGGACTGTATTCTAAAGCTATCAGGGCAGTACCTTAGACAGAGAAACTGAGGCTGCTTATATACTGGTAATTCTGCTGTTCAATTCATGTTATGTGGCATACAGCACTTCCAATAACAAGGTGTCAGGAAAACAAAAAGATCCCTGGCCCGATAGGTGAGTTGGTTGGATGTCATCCCAACCACCAAAAAGGTTGCAGGTTCAGTCCCTGTTCAGGGCACATACATAGGTTGTGGGTTCCATTCCCAGTCTCCCTGACACATACTGGAGGCAAATGATTGATGTTTCTCTCTCATATTGATGTCTCTCTCCCTCTCTACCCCTCTCCCTCCCTTCCTCCCTCCCTCTCTCCTTGCTTCTCTCTCTTAAATTAATAAACATATCTTCAGGTGAGGAAAAGAAAAAAAAAGGAAAGGAATAAAGGGTGTGAACTGGTTTTCCCATTGCTCTTGTATCAAATTGCCACACACCTATTGGCTTAAAACAACATGAATTTATTATCTTTTCATTCTGGAAGTCAAAGGCACAACATATGAGGCCTGTTCAGAATGCATCCAGCCTCATCATAGGAAAAATAGAGACATTTATGGAAGAAGATACAAGAAACATTGTACATAGGGCAACAATGCCTCAGTCCCCCTCAAAGAAGGAACCTCGGGACCTCACACAGTTCTCCCAATCGCCATCAGCTGCCCCGTTGTATTTTCCTAAATCTTATCAATGATCTGAGATCTCTTCCCTTTCAAAGGTGATTTCAGTTTTGGGAAAAGCCAGAAGTCACAGGGCACCAAATCTGAGCTGTAGAGGTGCTGAGTCACCTGGGTGATTTGATATTTCGCAAAAAACTCGGCCTGATAGTGATGCATGAGCAGGCTCGTTGTCGTGACGAAGCTGCCCATCACCAGTTGCTCATAGCTGTAGGCTTCTGAATCATCCAAATAGTTTCTGTGGAGGAATGTTCAAGCTTAACACAAATTTGATGCAGATTCATTGCTCTCCTTAGTTAATCATTTTGAATGCAATGGCCACACAATGTGCTTACTCCATGGAGTCTACTGAGTCTACTGCCCCCACTGACTTGCACAGTGAAGTCATCATTATTCACAGATGCACATTCCAGTTCACTCTCCTGGCTGCCAGGTTACATCAGTGTCATGCAAACCATTTTCATTATATTAACAGTGGCTGGACTTTTTCTGGACAGACCTTGTGTGCCTCACTGGGTGAAAATCAAATTGTAGACAGGGCTGCCGTGTTCTTTCAGGAGGTACGAGACAGCTTTGACTTTTCCAGGTCCTAGAGGCTGCGTTCCTTGGTTTGTGGCCCTTTCCTCTTTTTTCAAAGCCAGCAGTTCTCTGACTCTGACCTTCTTGCCTTCCTATCTCATTTATAAAGACCCCTGTGACTGCATTGGCACCACCCAGATATCGTAGGATAGTCACCGCATCTCAATAACCTTCATATAATCACATTTGCAGTCTCTTTTGCTGTGCAAGGTACAATAGTCACAGGCTCCAGGGATTAGGGCGTGGACATCTTCAGGGGACCATGACTGTGTCACTACAGTGCTCTCTGGGTAGACTAAATACCAAGCAACTCATGTCTGGAGGATGGATGACTTTAGAATGCCAAGGCATTTGCTTGAGAAGTGACAAGAAGCAGCAATTATAGGGAACTGGATAGAAGGAATGTCTTGAAGATCTACTAAAATCCATTAGAAATAAAGCATTTTATGTCATTAGTAATAAGAAAGATAAATATTTGTATCTATAATATTTTTGGTCACTGAAGCCACAGCATAAGGGTTTGTTCTGTGCACAGGTGTGATGGCAGTTCACTTCTGGGTGGCCATAGCTGAGATTATTGGAGGCGTTCTGGGAAGGACCCTGCTGATCTAAAGTACCTCTGCTGACGGCATTAGTGAGCTATTTATCCGAATATGTTTAGCTTTAAAGTGGAGAAACCTCTAGAGAGGGCCTTCTCTAATTAAGGCCTGAGACAGTTGTTTGCTTTAACATAATTTATCTGTGAAATTCAGTTAAAATGGGCTTGATTGATTGCCCGGAAGAAGCATAGCCACAGATAGGAAAGTCTGAAGCACTATTTACTAACAGTATGGGGCTTAGTTTTCTTTTCTGTGAAATGCAGTTAATTATTCTTACATCATAGAATTACTATGCAAATGAAAAGATATAATGCATCTAAAATACTTATCACAAAGTTTGGAATGCAGTTAATTGTTCAATAAGTGCACTTACTAATGTGTTATGGTATTTATTATTTTTTTGAATTCAATCCTTCTTGGAGAAGATACATGAGAATGCTATTGTTTTCCTTTGTTTTGTCACTGGTGATGGGTTTTAAAGCCTGGACATATGCAAAAGTTTTTATTTAGCAGTATCTTGGGCAACTAAATGCATTTTCTCCAACCTATTTTTTGAATCTCAATGAGCATTGAGGAGGTGAGGAAGAAGAGTTTCAGGGCTAGGGAGGGCAAAAAAGTTACAGTTTTCCTCCATAATTTTGCTGAAGGTCAAAGTAGATGGTCCACTGGCCTGTGAGTGAGTCCCTGTCATTGTGTTTGCACAGTGCCCGTCACACACGAAGCGCTCAGTTAGTGTTTCTGAGAGTGAATTCTGTCCTCCTGCGGTGAACACTCACTGTATTCTCAGTTCACGGACTCCTATGGCTAAACTGAAATCTGGGGTGGCCCCACTTTTATCCTCGAGTCCAAGAGACTAAATATGCCACTTTGTCAGTGAAGTATTTCCTAAGATCTTAAAGATAGAACTCACCACCATTTTACTCCATCCTTAGTTTACACTTTCTTTGTATTATCTTATCAGTTTTCCACTATAAAAATAACTCTCCTTTGTGTGCTTGACTGTCAACTCATCGAAAGCAAGTATTATTTCGTTCATCTTTGTATCAGTATTTCCAAGCCCTAGCACAAAACCCAGAGTAGATTTCAATAAATATTTGTTTACTTAAAAAATGAATGATCAAGTTTCAGTAGAGGATTTAGTTGTAGGGGTTTAGACTATAGGGTTGAAAGGGTCATTATTAGGGGTGATAAAGTCCACAGAAGTAGATGGAGCGGGTGACTGTGAACCAGGGCTGAATCCCAGAAGTCTGCAGACTCACCTGTCTGTTGGCTGGCAGTGGTAACAAAGGTGATAAGTAGAGAGAATGGGCTTTAAAAGAAAAGAGACAGAGAAAACAATATAGACGCTAAAAATGAGAACAAAGCATATACTGAGCAATCACTCCCTCCCTAGGGAATGTCCCAAAGCATGCCCAGGAGGAAGGGTAATGGAGGGATCATGAGAGGCTGTTCAAGACCATTCATCATCTCGAAATCAAAATATCTGTGTTTTTACTCACCTCCTTCCTTCTTGTTTCAAAGGAGCATGAGCTGCTCATTCTTTTCAAGGGTGATTTCTCCACCATGTTTCTCTTCTGTCCTTTTGTTCCATTGATTATACACCTTTCTTCTTCCACTGCAATTTTCTGTTCTTCTTGCTCCTTCTTCTTCCAACAAATGTGGCAAGTCTTTCTTACTATAAGCTTAACCTTTCTTTTGATCTTGCTATCTCCTTAGAACTTTGCTCTTAATTTTTGGATCTCCTTCATTGTTAATGATGCTATTGACAGCCCTGCCTCCCTTTCTTCACCACGGCACTCAAATCCAGTTTGGTGTATTGCTGTGCTGAAGCTGCTTAGCCACCATCGATGAGTCCCTATCACAAAGTACATTATAATTTCTTAGCCCACAATGCCCTAAATTCCTCTGACACATTTCATGCTGACTTTTTGCCAAAATGTGACCATCGGCATTTTTATCTAGAAATACTCTCTATATTAATTGGTTAATTAGTTAAACAAATATTTGAGTGACAACTGTGGAGCAGCACCATCCTAAGGGGGGAAAAACGGTGAACAAAACAGTAGCTCTTTGGATGTGGTGCAGGTTACAGTTTGACTGGGGCCAAGACAGTTAATTGGTCGCATAGGTGACAGGATGTCGCAGTCGTGAAAAGAGCTGCCAAGGAACCTTGCCATAGGGAGTGTAACCTGGTGAGGGAGGTCGGGCAAGGCCGCCCCTGTGGAAGCTCAGGAAGCTGAGATCTGCAGGGTGTGTGGGCATTAACCCGGCTGAAGGGGAGAGGGAAGTGTTTAAGTCAAGGGAGCAACATGCTCAAACTGCCTATGGTAGGAGGAGGTGTGAAGAGTGTGAGAGACCAAGAAAAAAGGCCTGTTGGCTGGAGCAGAGGGCACTAGGGGGTTCTAAGTAGGTTCGGGAAGGGAGATGCAACAGGAGCTGAGTCAGCAGGACTTTACAAACCAAAGTAAGGAGTGAATCTGGGAAGCCATTGAAGAATTTTACACAGGTGGGTGATGAAGCCAGGCTTATGTTTTGAAAAGGTTCTGGCTGCAGTGTAATACATGGGGTCAGGACGAGGGGGCAGACTGGATGGGGTGTAACAGCCAGGAGAGAGGCTGCTACGTAATGCAGGCAAGAGACAATGGCAGCTCGTACCAGAGAAGTGGTGGGGAAGGAATAAATAAAATAATTGATTTAGCAGAGCGTGGTACACAAAGGCAATCGGGAAAAAATTAATGTTGCTTCTCTTTATTGGTGAATACCTTCAATAGTCAGACTGCTTGGGGCACCTTTGTCCACCGTTGGTGATGCAGCTGCACAACTGCATTCCTTTCTCCCCCATGGGCCTCCCCACTTTATGAGATTTGTCTGATGTGCAGCCTGCTCCTGTTCTTTGCATTTTTCTCTCTTACGTATTTATCGCACTGCACTGCACTTAGTAATTTGCTTGTTTGTCTCCTCCGATAAAACAGAGGCTCCTTAAATACGGACAATATGTTATACCAGTGGTTCTTAAAGTTAATTGTATACTAGTCACATGGGGATTTTGTTAAAATGCAAATTTGACTCTTCAGGGGTGGAGTAGGGTCTGAAGTTATTAAGACTGAGGTGACGCTAATGCTGCTGGCCTACGGGGCTCACTTTGGGTAGAAAAGTCTTTACATAAATTCTTATCCCCAGTACTCAGTAGGGTTTGGGTACATAACAGATTTTTGACAAATGTTCATTGAATAAACAGTTTAGCTGCTTTTTCCAAACTCACCTACTAGTATTTGTCTTTGTGTACCTAAATCTCAAGGTGCTGTCTTAACATCCATCACCCCATATTTCCAGTTTCCCAAGTCAATTTCCTCACTCCCCACGTTACTCACACCTGGAGAACTAGCTCCCTTTTATCTCAAGTGACAAACAGTTTTGCAAATCCATCTCAACTCCCATGTTCTCTAAAGCTTTCTGAATTGACCCCACAGAGGGGTGATTTTTCTTCTTCTCTACCCAGTTTTACTGCCTTATGAAAAAAAATAGGACACAGACATATCTCTTTTTCTATTTTTCTTATATCCTGTCTTAGGCTGTGTTTGTTTCCATTCAAACCTTGCTTCACTTTCCCACCCCAGACCCAGAACCTCCAGACACACATGCCTCAGGGGAGAGGAAGTTGAATATTTCATTTTCTAGTTCCTATGAAGGTAAGATTACCCAGTAAGTATTCATGGAACAAATGAGTCAGTGAGTGTGACTGAATGAGTTCAGGCAAAACTTGGTGGAAAGATATACGACCTCTGCTTTCCTTCTTGAAGTCTCTCATATGGGATGGCTCAGGGGAAGTTTATCGTACATATCTTATCGTACATATCTTCCGGACTCCAGGTAGGTCAGTGGGTGACTGGGCAGTTCAGATGGAGAAGTGAGAAACCTTATCAGTGATGCGCGGGATTTTGCTGTTTGTGTATTTAAGAGTGTGAAGACAGAGTGAGGTATGTCATAATGTCACGCCTCTGTCATATTGGTCGTTCCTTTGAGAACTCAGGAGATGTAATCACCCTGAATCATCTTGACACCTGTTTTTGTGAAAATACTCTATGGGGATATAAAAACTAGTGTTCCACAGGATGATTAAGTCTTTTAATCTGCAGTCATCTACCTGAAGGTCAGGGAACTTGGGACTTTCCTGAATGACGTGACTTTGTCCCTTGAGATATGGTGTCCCAGGTTCCAGAATAAGGTAACTACAAGCTACATACAAATTTAATCTCAGAACACAGCAACATACATATTGCATTTAAATCTAGAGTATATGCTTTTAAATTAACAAAGAATTCTATCTAACCAGATTTTTATTTTATTTATAAACAAGAGATTGATGGTCCAAATTTTAAAAAAAGAAAAATAGTCTACCACTGGCTAATTTCATGACTGTGTTATTAAAAATAGGCTATGATTTGCCCATTTGAAACTTAGGCATGGATAGTTGTTGATAGCTGAGCGAGTGAGGTACTGTGTGCTTCAGGAGGTCAAACAGTGTTTTTTCCAACTCTTTTTTACATTTTAAAATTTCTGGCTATTTAAAAGAAATACATGAAAGGTAAATTTCTCAAGGTTCAATTTATCACAGTTTCTGAATTAGTGGGAATCTAACTTAAAGGGTTTTCCACATTCATCCACCATCTACCTTTTCCAGTTGGGTTTCCCACACTCACATCACTAACCAGATGAACCAGATGAGACTGAATCTGTACATAAATAATATAACGTACAAACACCTAATATGACTCCCTTGGCTTTGTGCCCAGACAGAGTATTCAAGGAAAAAATTGAGAGTGGGTAAATAATAAAATTATTTTATTTTTCTTTGAAATAGAAAAGAGTATTTACTTCATCTTCTCCCGTAGAACCAACAACAACAACAAAAATTTGAGTCAGAGCAATCAACACTTGCCAATGTTTTGAAAACTGCGTCTACAAAAACACTGGACCGAGCAGGTTCGGAGCATTGAGAAATGCTGAAGAGGCTGGCAGGCCGGAGGTGGTTTGGATGGAAGGGCGAGGAGATTTATGTTGTGTGAAAGCAAACAGGGTACTTTGGGCAGAGCTTCTTCCAAGACGGTTGTTTTAGAGTCTTTGCTACTCCTGTCTCCCCAGTCTACCACTCCTCCTTCCCAATTACCCTTGATTTTTACGAGGTGCAATGTCATAAATTGCTATGATAAGGATCTTTGCAGTCTCTCAGCACGCTGCATTTACGGGTTTGTTTGCTCCTGGCATTCTCTCCTGTACCACTCCTTCCTGCTGCTCCACCCACCATGTCCTGCCCTCACTTCTCTTTGCTGCTGGTCTCCCCACTTCCAACTTTCTTTCCACCCACTTTTCATCTCCTACAGCCTGGCTCTGCCCTTCACTAGGGTCTCATGGATGGGTGGAGCCTTTAGCACTCCTGCAAGTGACAGGTGCTGCTGTGTACATGACCTTGGACCTCATGTGTTCCTTCTCTGTGTTTTTCCCTCCCTCCATGTCATGTAAAGAAACTGTCCTTTAAAAGTGTTTGATTGTTTTTAAACATATCAACAAAATGCTACTATTACCAGCAAGAAAAAATTGCCATCTTAATTCTGACACAATTTTAGGAGTTATCATAGAAAAACACAAGTCTTATTTACTTATTTATTTTTATCCACCTCTCTTCCTTGCTTTTCTCACCCCTGACATCTCTGTTTGCCCTTGGTAGACAGTTCTAGAAGTCTTTTACCCACTTTCTCCAAACTTTGTGATTTGACTTTCAAAGTCTAGTTTGCAATGAGGTAAATAAATAAATAAAGAGCTTGTTTATTATTCTGTCATTATTACTTTATCATCATGGCATGAAATACTAAATAATGAGGATGCAGACACCCATTTTATGAGCCTATTGCAATCTTCCCTGTATAATTAATATCTATCATTAGATGAAAGTCATATCATTTGCAATTTGATGCAGCCTTCTTTAGACTTTCTTGATGACTCCAAGGTGGTTAATATGCTAGTGCACCTGTTGCTTGTAATCAGGTTTTATTAGATAAATAGGCATCTAGCTCTTTGCGTGCTCTCCCTCACTACTCATCTTCTCAAAAGGCCACTTGCAGTGGTGAAAAGCAGCCTTCATTATAGCTCCTTTGCATAATAAGGCTGTCTCTCCCTTCTTCTGCCTCCTCCCCTCCCACCAGAAGGAAATATGGCATCTGTCTCACTATCAGGGCATGCAGACTGGATGGCCTTGTTATAAAGCACAGAAGTCGGACACATATAAATCTAACACCTATCCATAAAAAGAACTTGTCCATAAAAAGAACTTGTCTCAGGCTAGGCTCAGGGCACCCCGCTTGAGCTCTCTGTTCTATCTTATTCTTGGAAACAAGAGCTGTGGCTGACATTAAAAACACAGCTTCTTATAATAGTTTCTTATCTCTTCTCTTAATTGCACAGACAAAGCTAGAGAGAAATTGGGTCACACACTCACAAGGTTTAAATTTACATGGGAACGTGCCTTTCCTTCGTCTGAGGCTCCAAGGTAGCTGTGGTTGTTGCTAATCTCATGTATCATGACGGCACCGCCCCTTGAATCCCGGCGCCCTTGGAGGACTCGTCATTGCTCACAGTGAGCGAGGAGCCAGTGAGCGCACAGAGATGGGTACGGATCCATCACCACTACTGAACCGGCAAGGTCATGCCCTCCTGACGGCAGGTCAATGGCCCTGGCCTTCAGTGTGAAGGAGGGCTCATTCCTTCATCTGACAGAGCTCTCCCCTGATCCAGAACACTGAGGATGAGTAAGCCGAAGGCCTGGTTGCTAAAAGTCTTACCACCGCCCACACAGTTCATTGCACAATTTCCTTATTTATACAGCTCCAGAATCCTCCTCTTTTTCCTCTGAAGCTGCAAGGTTTCACTGGTGCAACAATTAAGAGAAAAGAGACAATAAGCTAATGGACATTTCTGTGAATATTAATGAATGATTTGTTCCACCAATTCGTGGAGGAGGCCAAAATTCCTAGTTTAGCAGATAGTTTCTTCTTCTTCTCTTTCTCTTTTTTGAAAATTTACATTTTGTATTTTGGACACCTAAGGAAATTTCTCCCTTGTTTTTGTTGGAACAGAGATTATTGAAAAGTATTTAAAAGTCCATTAAGTGGTTAGAGTACCGAAGTGGGACTGCCTGGGTCTTCATCTCTTCTTTTGCACACTTAATAGACTTGTGGACAAGTTACTTAATGTTTCTAAACTGTATTTTTCTCCCCTGTGAAAAGAGAATGTTCATGGCACCCTTATCATTAAGATGTTCTCAGTCGTGACTCAGATGATGCCATAGAAAGTGGGAGCTTCGGTGACAGGCTTGCAGTTAAATCTTGATCCGTCTTCAGCGACCTATGTGATGTTAAGCAAATATTTGATCTCTCTGAGCCTCAGTTTCTAAACACAAATGGGGGTAACTATTTCTTCTGGAACAGGTTTTGGTAAGGGTTATAGGAGTTAATATAGTATATTTGGGATATCAGAAGTGCTCAAAAACACTGCTTTTCTCTTGTATTAAGTCGTTGGAAACAACATGATAGAACTGAAAAGCATGAGTTTGGGATAGAAATTGATTTGCAAGTTGACTTAATTTAACAGCAGTGTGACCTCAGCTTGGATAAATGATACCTGTTTTTAAGCTGCTCTTTCCTCATCTTCAAAATTCTTAGATTGCTGTGAAAACTGAATGAAAAGACAAACCCATTACATTTGAATGAAGCTAACATCTCATAGTCAATGTAAGTGCTCTTCTCCTTTCTACCTTCAGCTCCTAGAAGTCAAGCGTTTTCTTGTTTTGTTTTTTAAATTAAGCAAAGCTCAAACAAACAGCAATAGCAACACTTTGAACTCTGATAGTATGAGGAGAAAGTTATAATAAAAAGATTATCACTTCTTTTTTCAGACAAGGAACAGCAACCAAACCAAATCCCCAGAGATCTGCACGTCGAGATTATTATAAAATGCAGTGGTGACTATTAAGGAATATTAGTAGGAATTGAACTTCCCCTTTTGGCAAGCTTTCAAGAAAAGCCGAGGACAGCTGCTGGTGTGACTTGTAGATGTTAACGTTAGAAAGAGAATGACAAGCATTTCTCCCCTTGGGGGTGTGACAGTTTCAGAGAAACCTGACTTACGGGAACAGAATGACATCTTTCTAGGCTTATAAATGGTCAGTCAGAGTCGAGCCGCCCCACCCTGCTTGGCACGCCTTGGAACTGAAAAATTTCCACTTTACATGGAACTTGAGACCTTATCATGAAAGCCTGCATTAGAGGCCCTATTCTTTTAAAAAGTGTTACAAGGAATTATAGAGGGAGCTTGCACAACTGGTGACTGTTAGCAAACAAATGGAACCAAGAAAAGCAGGCCAACATAAATTCTCACCAGAAAACAGAGGGTGTGGGTAGCCCCTGGCCAAAGAAATTCAGTAACTCTAAAGCAAGGGAGGAGGGGAGAGAGATTAATTTTGTTAAACTCTCAGAGTTTCTCACTTCAACTTTGCAGATGAAATTTAAGCCTCAGAGACCCTTTTAAGTTATGTCCTGGGTTCTTACCCATGTTCTGGGCTCTTATCCATGTCTCACCTTACTTATGTCTGGTTCTGAATATTTTTAATGAACATTATAAAATACCATCCAGACTCACAGACCAAATAACCCCTATTTACTGCCCTATATTGGACTCTTTATGAAAATAATGGGATCTTCAAATTGTCCTATTGCAGAGGGAAGGGACAGCTCCAGACTTGATGGGCTTCTCAGAACAAACCACCAGGGCCTTGAAAATGCGTCTAGAACCAGACATACTTATACTTTGTTCTATGACCTGTCCTTCTGGTGATATCTTGCAGGAGGAAGGTAAAATGTTGGAAGCGATAAGCATGTCTTAAATAAAAGTGTGATTGTTTACATGACCAAAGTAGTCATCTAATTTTAAAAAATGTATAATGTGAAGAAATGAAAAACCCAGCGTCTCACCATCAGCCTGTCCAGTCTATCGTTGCTGATGTTTCGGTTTACCTTCCTCCAGTGTCCTTTCTGGAGGCTGGGGGAGTTCATTTATGTTTTTTTCTAGTTTTGATCATACAAATGAAACATTTTTGAATGTTTCATTTGTTTCTGTGTTTCTTATTATGTATTTTACCATATTATAAATTTTCTACAAACATAATTTTAATGACTGATTTTCATTCGGTAAATCTATTTTTCATGTTTTCACAGAACTTTCATGCTGTTTGTCCATAGCAGCTGTGCCATTTTATATTTTACCATCAATACACAAGGGTTCCAGTTTCTCTGCATTCCTGCCAACACTTACAGTTTTATATATACACACACATACACACACATATACATATACAGGTATACACACACATATATACACATATATGTATATACATATATACGTGTGTGTAAATGTTTTATATAGGCATTGTAACTGGTGTGAGATGGTTCTGCATGCTTTATGAGCTGCAGTCCTGCTTTTCTGGAGAGAACCAGCTAAGGTTCCCACAGGTGTCAGCTCAAAGATGCTCACCGTAGTAACTCTTCAGCTATCTGGATCTGAAAGGCCCATCTTTAAGATAATTAGAGGTTGGGTGGAGGAAGGGGCAACAAACTGAAACTACTGTATTATCTATTCTACTCAACTGTACTGACTACTGATTATTCAGCATGTTGATGATGAAGAAGAAATGGGAAAGAATGCCAAGGGAAGAGAAATAGCCCTTTCTAGCTGCTCTCTGGGAAACACTTTCATAACATGTTCTTTGCATTTACCATGGTGAAATGAAGTACTTAGTTGGATGGCTTAGTTTATTTTCATTCCTTTCTTTTCAACTACAGGAGTCCTGAGGGCAGGAGCTGGGTTTGTTTGGCTCACTCATCTTCCCCATAGCACTGTCACCTGGTTATTTCACAGAACGAGAATGGATATTCCAGGTGTTTATGTGGAAACACAGAAGACCCCAAATAGCCACAGCGATCTTGATGAAGGAGATCAAAGTTGGAGGAATCATGCTACCTGGTGTCAAACTATACTACAAAGTCATAGTAATCAAAACAGCACAATTCTGGCATCGAAACAGACATATGCATCAATGGTACAGAACAGAGAGCCCAGAAATAAAGCCACACCTATATGGTTAGTTAATATTTGACAAAGGGGGCAAAAACATACAATGGGATAAAGAGTCTACTCAATAAATGGTGTTGGAAAAATTGGACAAATACATGCAAAAAAAAAAAAAAAGAAACTAGACCACCTTCTTATACCATACACAAAATAACCTTAAAATGGAATAAAGACTTAAATGTTAGACTTGAAGCTATAAAAACCGTAGAAGAAAACATAGGCAGTAAGATTTCAGACATTACTTGTAGCAGTATATTGTCTGATATATCTCACTGGCTCAAGGGAAACAAAAGAAAAATCCAATAAATGGGTCTACATCAGACAAAAAAGGTTTTGCACAGCAAAGGAAAACATCAACAAAATGAAAAGGAGACCCTGAATGGGAGCACATATTTGTCAGTGATACATCTGACAAGGGTTAATATTCAAGATGTGTAAAGAACTTATAAAACTCAACACCAGTGCCCCCAAATAACCCAATTAAAAAATGGCAAAGGACCTGAATAAACTTTTCTGCAAAGAGGACATACTGATGGCCAACAGACATATAAAAAGATGCTCAACATCACTAATCATCAGAGAAATGCAAATTAAAACCACAATGAGATATCATCTCACACCTGTCAGAATGGCTATCATCAATAAATCAACAAACAACAAGTGCTGGTGAGGATGCAGAGAAAAGGGAACCCTTGTCCACTGTTGGTGGGAATGCAGACTGGTGCAGCCACTGTGGAAAGCAGTATGGCGTTACCTCAGAAACTTAAGAATGGAACTGCTTTATGGCTCAGAGATTCCTCTTCTGAGAGTATATTTGAAAAAAACTGAAATACTAATTTGAAAGAATGCATACAGTATTATTTACAATAGCCAAGATTTGGAAGCAGCCCAAGTGTCCATCAGTAGATAAGTGGATAAAACAGCTATGGGACATTTATACAATGGAATACTGCTCAGCCGTAAAAAAGAAGAAAATCTTACCTTTAGCTACACAGCATAGGTAGACCTTGAGAGTATAAGGCAAATACCATATGATTTTATTTGTGTGTGGAATCTAATGAACAAAACAAACGAACAAAATAAAACCAGACTCATAAATAGAGAACACATAGTGTGCAGACGGAAGGGGGTTTGTGGGGCTGGGAGAAAAAGGTGAAGGGATTAAGAGAAAGACTCCCTAAACTCCTAGGCACAGACAATAGTATGGTGGCTACCAGAGGGAAAGGGGATGGGGAAGGTAGAAGAGGGTGCATCGAGAATGAGTCCTAATGGAAGGAGACTTGCAGTGGTGAACACACAGTACTATGTACAGACGATATATTAGAGAATTGTCCAATTGAAACCTGTATAATTTTATTTACCAATGTCATCCAATAAATTCAACAAAATAATGCTGTTTTAAAAAGTTCTTAATTTTGTGTGTGTGTGTGTGTGTTAGCATTCACAATTGTTTAAAAGTTTGAGAAGGAGAAAAGAACATGTTTGACAGCCCTAAGTGAAGGGTTAAATGTGCTCAGGATACCACACGTTGCAGTCCACCAAGTGCCCCAACCTGGCCTGGGAAAGCGTTCACGAGGACGCAGGCGCTCTCGGCGGCAGTGGCAACCACAGAGAATCAGGGTGCCTGTGCGGGAGCCAGGGTAACTCTGGTAACCAGGTTTTGATTAGAAGTCGAGGGTCAGGGGGCTTAGAGAACCCAGCAAGTATTTTCTTTCTCAGTGTGGACAAAGACATGCAGTGGAAAAGGGCCAAGCACTGCAAGAGCATCTAGATGCCAAGATTTTCTTATAAGTCCTGGCTGAAGTGGCTTGCCTAAACCTCTTAATTAGGGGATTTAATCCCTCAGCAGGTGAAAAGGACCAAGGGCTTTTTCCATGGAGATCATTGCCAAATTCTTAGGTTAAGCATACAGTCCACAGGCTATTAGTTTTCTGCCAACACAAGAATGAATCACAATTAACATGAGCGAATTAAAACCAAGGCTAGATTAAGTTAAGAAATAATTAAAAGCAATTTAAAGGAATCAGGAAGTTACGTGATGTGTACCTAAGTCACTCTTTTCCATTGTGTTGTTTCAAGCAACATATACATTTTTATTATTGTTAATATGCATATGTGAAGTGGTTCAGGTTTACTCTGTAGAGACTGTTACTTTAGTAAGATTATCGTATTATGGAAAGAGGTATACTGGAAACAAAACTCAATGCTTAGCACTGAGAACCCCTACACCTGGGATCCCTTAAGAGGCAACACCACCTCCTGGTGGCTTCTGATGATGTGGCAAGTCCACAGACTGAGGAAGACTTGAACTTCTGGGGAGCACTTCTTGCAAATGCAAGTTCTTACAGTGAAAATGACTGTCACAGCTGCAATACAGTCAAGGATCTAATATGTGCAGAGCAACTACTTTATGAGAGCAACTACTACAGGGGTTCTGCGCAGCTCGTGCTCCCAGCAGTCCTGTATTGTACATAATACCCTAATCACCATTTTGCAGATGAAGAAACGGGGGCAAAGTCAGATTAAATGACTTGGCCAAGGTCAGGGAGCTCAGCCTGCTGGGCCTGTGGGTTGAAATCAGAATTGCCTCAACTCAGGGAATATGCTCTTTCCAGTGCTCACTGTCTGATTTTTACATAACAAAGAATAATATGATGGTTTATTATTTTTTAGGGATTGATCTTGAATTTAGACCCAAAGCCAGTATGTTCATGTGGGGAGCATTTAAAAATGTGTATTTTATCATACCAGGTCAAGATATTTGCAGAAAATTTAAATTCTGAGACGAGATTCCAATTTAGAGACCACTCCACCTGGTGGCAATTTACCTAAACTGCAAGGACCTCTTTGGTGTTGGTAACGGGTCTCTTCTTGGTTTCTCAGCTTTTACTGGTTCCTCTTTCTCGAGGGTGTTTTGTGGGTTTCTCTTCTTTTGCCGGTTCAGTAAATATCAGAGTTTCTTTGGATTCTTGGCCCTCTTATTCCACTTATTTTCTTTGGTGGTGGGGGAATTCATCTAGTTTTGAGATTCAAATACTACGTAGGTGCTGATAATTCTCAAGTTTTCATCTCCAGTGGGAATCTCTTCCCTGATCCCCAGCCTGGGCCACCATGTACTTTTGAACAGTCTGGTCACGGCCCTTCCATGGGAGACATTCTTATCGCAGTCCATGCAATTGGCGCCCCCTAGTGTTGGGTAGTACATGCAGCAGTGCACAGTAGCCTTTCTTTAGGAACGCCAACTGAGCTCAACTATTTATTCTTCTGGATTTTCATATCAAGGGGTGACAGACCCTTTGTTCCTTTGTCATTGTTGGCTCTTCTCTTCCTGACTAGCACCCCATATGCTCAGTGACCAATCCTGTGGATCCTACTACTTAGTAACACTTGCAACCTTTGGCTTATCTCCATCTCAGCTTTCTTACCTCAGCTCAAGCCTTCAGTATCACTGACCTCCAGCCTTCCAACTGGTTACCCTGACTCCAGTTTCGCCTATCTTTGATCTAACCTCTACACTGCTTCTGGAATAAACTTTCTGGGATATGTATTTGCTTCTGTTATTATCCTGTTGAAAACCCTATAATTGTTTCTTACTGCCTAGGGTTAAATTTAAGTTCTGTACAGTGGCTTACAAAATCCTCTAGGACTGGGCATTGGTTCCCTCCCAGTTCTCTTCTCCCCCTTTTGCCACACCTCCATTCACTATTTTGGAAGTAGTCCTCTTGGTGAAACAGGACCCCTCTCCACCCCAGAGCCTTTGCTCACTAGCTCTTCTCAATACATTCTTCCTCCTTCTTTTTGCCTGGCTAACCTCGGTTAGTCTTTTAGGGCTCAGCTGAGCCATCACCTCCTTCAGGAAGCCCTCTTTGACCTCCCAAAGCTGAGTTAGATGCTGTTCTATACTTCTAGAGGATACTACTATCCCTTTTATTTTACATAAACCTTAATTTTATTGTATTGTAATTTAGCTGCTCATTCCCCACCTCCCACATTAGATTTATCTCCTTTAAGGCCACAGACAACCTCTTGTTCACAATTGTATTCATAGTACTTAGTATCCATCTGGGTACATAGTAGGTGGTCAATACATTTTTTTTGAATGACCGAATAAATCAAAAGACGAAAAGAAAACCTCATGAATCATTTCTTTGCAATTCCAGATCTTAAAGTGATGGCAAAAGCCAGCAGTTAAATCAGAAGGCGTGGAGTGTGCAGTCTGGGCTCTCCTTCCAGAGGGGTGGCAGGGCCTCGAGCAGAGTGGGCTCCATGGCTGACGTCTCAGAAAACATGGGTAGGGTACAAGGGTGGGGAAGTCCTCCCCCCGGAAACATCTTTTCCACATGCACATCTAAAATTCTTGTGTGGAAAATTCAATCTTTTAGTTTAAAGATTAACTTTCAATTCACCTGGAACAGCCTTTACCCCCATGCACACACATTGAAAATAATCTATTATACTGTAATGTGAATTAGTCTGAAATATTCTTCTGAGAGGCAGTTATAACAGGGTGTGGACATGTATTTAGGGCACATGATAGGAGGAAGAGGGGTCATTTTAAAGCTGGAAGAAATGACAGGAACAAGTATGAAGGACACACGGACAAAAAGAAGGGGGGTGGAAACAGGAGGGAGGCAGGGAGGACTGGGAGGGTGGGCTGGGATGGGAGTAAAAGGCAGAAAACTACTTGAACAATAATTAAAATAAAAAAATTAAAAAATCCCATTTCCCAGGGAAAAAATAAAGTTGGAAGAAGTGTTCAAAACTAAGAGGCCAAAGCAATAGAGATAGAATTTGAATATTTCATAATTTTGTGTGGATTGGCCTTTGTGCATGTATTGTTGAAAATCTCTCAGATCTACTGAATGTCCTTGGTACCCAATTCTCCTGATACCCAAAGAGAGACAAACAGAATGAGTTAGCAATAGTGTTTTAGATGGTAGGATTCTTAGTGTAAGAAATAGCATGGGCTACAGAATAAATTTATTGCTCTAAAGTTGTCACTGTTAAATGGTATGTTAAAAAGCAAATTTGAAATTCCTAATTAAAATTAATTTAAAGATACAGAAACAATGAAATTAAAAGGCTAAAGATTTTGTTGTCAAAAGCTAAATTTAGATTATTGTTTTTAATAGTTTCCCTGGATATCATTTTCCAAATAGTTTTTAAAAACAATATTTAAGTCAGCTGTGCCATGGAGTTTCAGATAGTTCAGGTTGATTGCTTCCACATTCCTAAAAGAATTCCTAAAACTCAAGAAACCATTTTGTGGTATTGGCAAAGCCATACAAAATGTTATTCTTTATTTATATATGGGACTTCAGTCTACTCTAGGCCCCATGAAAATGGAATTGCTTAGGGCAAAAGTAATGATTTTTAACTTTACCTTCCTATTAGTTCTAGTCTAATTCACAGGAGGGCATAACTCATTTCTGTAACAGTAAGAAAGAGAAAAATATGTGTGTGGGTAGATGTCATCAGTAAATGCTTTTGGCTATATAATGCACAAATGATTTAAAAGACGTACATCTGAATAGGCCTTTGAGTGGCCCAGGGTGGAGAGGAACGTGTAACTGTGATTGTTCATTGCAGATGGTCTCCTTTCTTTTCCCATCCTCTCCCCATCCTCGTCTGCCACTGTCCACTTTCCTTTCCTCTTCTTCTTAAGGGATATGAGTGATAGATGAAAATATATGTGTTAATCAGAGAGGAATGAAATTCCACTAGATGTTAGAAGACATAGGTGGAGGTGCAATGAACTAAATTAATTAAATAGCATAAAGAAGTCAAAACAAAACATGATTAGGGAAACTGGTAAGAAAAACAAAACATTTGAGTCAGTGATAATAAGGATGAAAAAATTAATTGTTTGGAGTATTTTGAAATAAAAAAGAAGCCAAATGATTTTTCTTCCTAGTGGCCATTGTAAGAGTTGGAGTTTGGTTGAGGCAAAAGTTAGCACAATTTAATAAAATTAGTCAACATTAAATGATTCATACAATGAAACCAGTAAGCAACTATGGCTGGAACTGCAACACACTGTCAAGCAGATATATTTATGATGTAGAACTTACCCTGTGGAAGAGTCACTTATTAAGAGCAGATGAAAATATGGTTCATTACATGTTCTATGAGTGTTGTTTTCTTAACCACAATGATGAAAACAACAACATGAAACTACAGCAACTGAAATGTCAAAGTTGTACCAGCCCATCTTGTTATTTTAATTTTAACATGTCTTCAATGAGAAATCAAAATGCCATTGTGTTACTTAAAATGTGTTGATGATAAAATGATATTTAGAAGTTAGTTGTAAGCAGATGTCACTGGAGAAAAAGAAATGCATCACAAAGTCGAGTCATGTGGTACATCATAGAGAAGTGTACACATGTACTATAAAAATACATTTGAAAAGCATTACATTTTGTGAAAAAAAACATCAACCCCTCAGGTATGGAGTTGAAGAATGAGTCATGAAAGCAGGGGAATGCTTGTGACTTAGCATTTGAACTCATGAGGAAGGGTTTACTCAGAAGAGCCATGTAGATTGAACAAAATTGGAATCTTCTTTTCAGTATTCCTGAGAAAATGGCACAGTTGACACTTAAGCTTTTAGTCAATGAATGTTGTGAAAAGCAAGAATAAGATCATAAAGACCTTTCAAATTAAAATGGCATGAAAGGCCATCAATAATCCAAGTGTAGAGATGACTGTTGTGTGTAGGTGGAGTCTAGCTGTGGGTTTGGTTCAGGACTGCTCAAGGGTGTGGGGGGAGAACTTAGAACACCCGGTGAAATGAAGCTTACCCACAACCTGCTGGAACTCCCTGACTACCAGCTCCATCCTGCCCTGCTTTCCACATTTTTAAGACTTTGTGGGACATTTGCCAGCCTTGACCTTCCTCACAAGATTAGCCTCATAAAAGCAATGACCTAGTCATAATTGTGTCCCTGAAACCACTATTGTCCAAGGTACACAGACTCAAAACTCCTGAGTCCTCTTTGATACCTTCCTTGGTCTCATGTCTCAGGTCTTGTCACTGTGCCTTCAGGTTCTTTTTGGGAATGGCTGAGCTTTTTCTCTTCTAAGTCTAAAACCATGTCAGTCTGAGACTTAATTATCTCATGCCTGGAGGTCTAAAATAGCTTCCTGGAGGCACTCTGCTATGACAATTAAAGTATGGCCACAAATTTAAATTAAAGTGTTTTTATTGCCCTTGGTGATAAGCCTGTAAATGCTAACAATTTTATGCATTAAATTATGTATAAAGTGATTAGTTGTATTAACTTAATCACAAGCATATAAATGTATTATAAAATTTGATAGTTATTAAATATGAAATGTAAAGTCTATTAAAAATGCATCTGCTGTTGAGATGGATGAAGCTGGATTTTTTCCAATCAGTTTATGAATCTATAGATACACATTATTTATTACTAGAATATGACAGTGTTCAACTTCAGGTTTCTCCCCCTCCTGCCTTTTCTCTTCTCTCCCTTTCCTCTCTGTCTTAATCTAGATGTGGGTACAGAGAAAACTTGCTGACAAAAGCTGGTGTGGATGGAAGTAGTTTTAATTTAGGAATATCACTTAGTTATTTGAAGTTCTTCTAAGCTGTGTGTCAAAATAATATAGTAATCTATAATCAACAATATTTTAAATTATTTAATACCCGATGACTTCATAATGATCATTGACTTTGTAAAAGGCAAGAATTGAAAACCAGCTGATTTGCAAAAGAATCTGGAAAGTGTATTAAAAGGACTTCAATATAATTTATTGGCTATTATTAATTTTTAACTTAGAGATTTGTTTATGGAGCTAAAATGACATAAAATTATGTTAAAAATAAACCCATAAAATTGACTCATATACTTTAAGAATTTTCTCATCATTTCTGAACACAGATCTACATATTAATACCAAATTTAAACTAGGAAGTCATCTCAAAATTTTAAAAGTTATGATACTTAACAATTATTACATATAAATTATAATTTTATTTTATGATGGAAAATAATTGTTTATAATTACATTTGACATAGTTAAAACAGATTTGAATATGCAAAAGAGGCACCAATGCTAATTAAATGAAACTCTTTTTTTTAAAGATTTTATTTATTTATTTTTAGAGAAGGAAGGGAGGAAGATAGAAAGAGAGAAACATCAATGTGCGGTTGCTGGAGGTTATGGCCTGCAACCCAGGCATGTACCCTGGCTGGGAATCGAACCTGTGACACTTTGGTGTGCAGCCCACGCTCAATCCACTGAGCTATGCCAGCCAGGGTGAAACTGTTTTTTTTTTTAGAATTATTTCTTAGAATACACTTTAGAAACATTATGTCTCACATTTACATATAAGAGGATGGTCTGTTTTTGAGACTACAGGTTTATATGTTTGTAAAAATTGGCACAAAAAACTATATGGCCAATATGAATTATAGGGCATATAAATTATACATTAAATTAAAAGATGCATCACATTAGGTGATGAATTAAATAAGGCTACATGCATGATTTATGGTGTAAATCTATAACATAATCTACTTTAATCTTCAGCTTAAAAGTATATGGAATAAATAAACACAGACAAATGCAGACAAAGTGGGAGGTTTGTGCCTGAGTTAAAAATGAATTGTGTTTACAGTAGCTAATCTAATGAGGAGGTTAATGTAAAACAAGGGATAATGAAATGTTTTCTCTATGTGGGTAAATAATATAAGAAAATAGAAAACATTAATCTACTTGTTACCTACATATCCCTTTTCCTTAAAGATATACTGTCATTTAATAGAAATAACCATGGAAATTTTTACTTCTTTTAGAATCATGCAAACTGTGCCACCAAGACACTCTGGCTTGGGTTTCTTCCAGCCCAGGCTCTTGAGTCTGAGAGAAGAGCTTGCCAGCAGATGGCTTCTTCTGAGAACCGATCCCAGGGAACAGAAGTGGGAGATAAGGAAGGGTTCAAGATGAAAGGAGGAGAAGGCAGGCCAAGGGCTGAGCTGTGTCACCACTGTGGGTGACTGCTACTCAATCCTGCCAAGGACCCTGTGAGGAATCATCTGAAATATGCTTCAAAATTGTCCACTCGAGAAATATATTACAGGAGCATTAATCCTTTTGTTACAGAACAGACCTGGGTCAGGGCAGTGAACGATATACTGTTACTAAATGGACCCCACCTTGTGCTCTGGAGGTCTCCCACCCTGTACTAGGTTTGCCTTGCCCGCCTCCAGGGAAAGATTGGTGAAAAGGAAAGGGATTATTTATTTAAGGAGTTATACAAATTTAAGAATAATAACTTAAATGTCTTCATTGAGATCCCAAAGTCCTTTAGAATACCCACGAATGCACAGTCCTTTCTTCCCCCTCTGCCCAGTCCGGGGTACCATATCTCAGAGAAAGAAATAGAAGTCCGTGGTCCTTCTCTGCCCAAAGCTGTGTGGCTCCAAAAAGATCCCCACATGGCTGACGTGCCTGGGTTTAAATCCCAGCGCCAATCTTCTGCTGCCACACCATTTCCAACTCCTTCCACAATTGGCCACTGCTGCCAGAATTCCTGTATTTTTCCAGCTTTCCTGGGCTGCCATAGTAAGCCCATGCAGGTGTGGCCCTGTGATGTGGAGCCAATCATCTCCAAGCTCTCACGCCGGCTCTGTAACCAGGGGGAGTTGCCTTCTAGTTACATTATGGGTTGAAATCACTCCCATTCACCTGGCTCAGATCATGGCCACAGCTCTATGGAACCAGTTAAAGGTTATAGATTTGCTAAATGACCGTACTAGAGGTTATCTGCAAAACTGTTGCTATTCAAAACAACTCTCAGTGGCCCTGTTCCATGTGTCCCATCCGCTTGCTCAGACTTGTGGGGGTGAGGATATGCTATATATATATTTTTTCTAATATTTTTTGGACCCCATTTCAAATCCCTATTTGGCCTTCCACCCTGGCTGTACCCTGTTACACTTTGGCTCTTATGTCTATTGGTCAAGGGTCACTTCATAGAATATGAACCATCACCCTTTCAGGTCTGTGCATGTGTCACATCTGGGTGTCCCACAGGGCAGCTGCAGAGAGGCCCTGGGGTCGAAAGTGAGAAATATGAAGTGCTGCCAAGGTTACATCAGTGTGTGCCCTTGATTGGCTAGAGTGCCTAGGTGGGCCTAGAGGATGAGAGGTGGGGCCCAGAAGTGTCTGATTGGCATTCTGATACCAAATGCTATTATTCCTAAGAACGGTGAAAGTGCAGAGAGGCTGGATTTGCAGCAAACTGGTGTCTCCCAGCATGCTATTCATTTTGTTCTGCTTTACAAATACTAGTCTAAGAATCATAGATAAGGCTTGGGAATCTTGCCATGTACTGTCACGTAGGGGAAATAAGGTGACACTCTTCTAATTTTTAATCATGTTTGCTTTCCCATGACCCTCCCTCAGAAGGGCTGCATCCTTTGAACCTAACTCAGGGGCAGAAGAGGTGAGTCTGTTAAAAGAAAACTGTCTTCACTTCTGCCTCCTCATCAGTGAAATGAATATGATGACCCAGGGAGGCCTTGCCTACATCCATGTTTGGAGTTTCTCCGTTCTCTGGCATCCTGGAAGGTTTTCACCACAGTCCCAGTTCCATTCCCAGTGGGTGTGAGGTAAGACTTTCATTATGGGAGTGGGAGCCCTGCAGGGCAAGGTAACTGTGAAAGGGGAGGCCAGGACAGGAGAAATAAGGTAATCCTTCCGGGTGGTCAGGCAGGTCAGCTTTAGAAAAAACTACAAATGGAAGTTGAGGACATGAAAACTAATTTTCTTACAACTATCCATATCTGTGGACACCTCAGAAAGTCCATCTTTTCTGAAGATTCTCTCACCTTAGTGGGATACCTGAAGTATATAGCATTATTACCCACTCTGCTGTTGCTTCCTGCAACCTGGATAAAACCCCATGGCCAATGCCTGGTAGTGAACTTGCAATGGGAACCTGGGCTGGGGAGAAGATTTCTGAAGTGTGGAGGTCATTTTCTTTACAAATCATAGCGTTCTAGAACTGACGAGTGAATAAAAGCAGATAGCCTTGTCTTCATGCTCAACAGCATGGCATTTGAACACTTGTTCAGATTCTTTCTGGGAACTTGTTTCTTGAACAGTCACAGGAGGTTATTCACCAAAGTCAATGAAACGGAAATGTTCTTTGTCAGCAGGAGAACACGACTAGATGTGCTCTCATTATAGCCATTGGAAGCATTTCCCCTGATCCTCAAAATATATTATTACATTTCGAGTGACATTTAGAGATAAGTCTTTAGTTATGCAATTCTAGTAGGAGGGGAAGAAACATAGTTTTGGTTATTTTCATGACAATTGTTGTTAAAATGTGAATCATGCCCTTCAGTTGATGAATTCTCATTGAAGCTTCAATGAAAAGGGAAGATGAAATAATATAAATGATAGCTATAATTAATTTTATACTAAGCTTCCTTGATGAAATTAATATTGTCAGATGGAAATGTAATTTAAGCAAAATATGCTTATAGGCTCATGTAAGCTGAGTTACACATTTGGACTTTAAGAAAAAAATCACTCTTGCCTTTCATAGAACTGCTTATAAAATGATTTGGCTTAATTGTTTGTACAGCTTTCTAGACATTATAGCTCTTTAAAGGAAATAAGGGCACAGGAGATGAAGGGGAGAAAGACAAAGGGTCATTTTAAATGTGCTTCTGCTGGAAAATCTATGACATTGCAGGATACTTCTAATTTGCAAAGAAACTAGTTTTTACATATATGTCAATATAGTCTAGCCGTAGTTTTCTATCTGCAAAAAAGGAAAAATTTTGACAATTTAAAACAATGTAAATCTAGACTAAAATAAATTATATTGACTTGTTAAATAAACTTCAAAACATATTGACTTAAAAGGTCAGCAAATGTTAGTGAAAAATACACAAGTCAATATCCATTGCATGCTTGAATTCTTTGTCTTTATATGACATTTCAAGCAATTTTTGTAACTGGTCAGGAAAAAGCAAAAAAAAAAAAAAAAGAAACATCAAGACAGCTCACTGATTTCAGATAAAATCTTCCATGTTCTCAAAAAAAAAGCATACCCATAAGCATTATAAACTGACATTGATTATTATTCTGAAAAAAATCTACAACTTGTTTCTTAATATGAAACCAAACATTATGCAATTAATAATGAAAATTCAAAATATCAATCATTAATATTTTTTCCCTAAAGTGTCTATTCATAGTAGACAGCTAATACAATATTTATTAACTCAGCTAATTAGAAGAGTTAAGGGCTCATACATGGAGATACAGAAACTCCAGTGGATGAGCCAGAAGAGAGGGTGGTCTACCGGTCAAGTCACATCCTTCTCCACAATCACATGTGGGGATACACAATAATGATCTACCTTTCTTCCTCCAGGATGAATTGAATTTATACAGCCATGTTAAATATAGGCTGTGTTTATGAGACTGTAAAGACCTCAGAGGTGAGGTTGCACTAATCTTTGTGATTAAATGTCTGGACTGTGGGTCTTGCTCTTGACCACTGTGAGGTACTTCCTAAACATAGTGGAGAGTAGACATGTCAAGCAAAGCTTGGTTCTTATCCTGCTCCTATGGCCACGTAGGTTGGCTGTAAAATCTCAGGCAGCAAGAGCCAGTAGGAGGAAGAAATGAAACCGGCATTTATGTTGGGTTTATATGGCAAGCACCATAGCTACTTTCCACATGTGATCTCATGTTCTTTCCACCACTTTGAAATGTGGGTATTATTTCTATATGTAAACCATGAGGAAAGCAAAGTTCAGGCAGATTACATAATTAAAATATAGTGGAATCAAGATTTTTTACCCCGGTTTTATGTCATTGTAGCAATTACTTCCTGCATCTGTAAAGACCTCATCTTCCTTTTTGTTATTGACTTTTGTCTTCTAGCCTTGCTGGATCTCTAACACCTCCAATTCACGATGTCCTTTGGAACATTATTCATTACTTTCCTTTCCAAACCTGCTCTTCCCTTGCATCCAGGCTCCCAAGATAGAAATCTTAACTACATTTACCTCCTTTCCCCATCTTGTCCACTTTGTATAAACACTCCTTAAGTCTATCAACCTCTTGCTAAGTACATCTTGAATTATGTCCCTTAATATCTTGATCAAGGATCTAGGTGACAGCTTAGCTTTTCAACAAAGCAGTTTACATAATTCTAGTTGACATCTGCCCCATACACTCAATGAGTTCTAATGTAGCTAGAGACCCTGTTACCCTGTAGGGACATTTTTGTTGCCAAACCTCTAAGTAGCAGCCCAAGTCTTGAGGTATTTAGGAAAAGACAGCCAAATGTTATTACAGGTGTTGTTTGGGTGACCTGAGCAATCACTCACTTCCTAAAGCATTACTGAAACACTCTTCTGAGTATCTCATGGTATGCAGATTCCTGGGCCTCTGCCCCAGTCCCCCTATTCTTGCCAAATACATGCTGGAAACAGAAACCTTCCTGTACTTTAAAAATGAAGAAATTTAACATAGAAATTTAAATGCTTACAAAAATCACTGAAAGAGGAATAGAAATAGACCATAGGCTGGGACTCCAAAATGAGATAGAAGTAACCCAGTATGGGAGCTACTATTGCTTTTAAAGCTGCCACAGGAGATCCAAATTCAACAACGCACACTGCAGGTAACACCCAAGATCAAGCAGTTGCTGCTGGTGCCATGGTCACTGCTGTAATGGGCTCTTGACACCCAGGAAGCAGGAAAGTAGACACCCATCACCATGAGCCATGGATTAGAAAGCCAGAATCAAGAATCCACTCCTGAGTCAGCTGCCACCACACCTGCATATCAACACCAGGAAGCTGGATTATTTCTGCAGAAAAAGTTTCTATGACCTTTCTTGCCAAAAGAAACAAGATGGGCAGGGAACTGGCCTCTGCTTCACTTGTACTCCCAAATCTTGTGTAAGTTCTCATTCATATCTATAGCCTTGTTCATACTGAGAACTCTAGTGGTTATAGTTTTCCAAGCTCTCCAACTAGAAGGATGCTGAAAGGGCAGTTGAGAAAGCCAGTCTACACTGTGGCTGAGTTTCAGAGGTATCTTTATGCTGCTTTTCTTACATTATATGTGCAGTATATAATTTATATATAAAAGTATGTTTAAACATGTTGTATTCTGATGTCTTTTTTTAATTTCCAAATGTGTCTTAGAAGTCTTTCTTTATCAGTATGTGTGGATGTAACCTATTATTTTTTAATAGTGCCTGATACGTACATTTAAGTTGTTTCCAGTTTTTGCTGAAACTGCAACTACTACAGTGACATACTTGTCCCTACATCTTGTTGCAAATGTGTGAGTGACTTTATACAATAGATTTATAGAATTCAAAACTTACCTGTATCTAAAATTTTGTTAGCTATTGTCAAATTGCAAAAGCAAAAATATTGTACCAAAGTATCTTCCTATGAGTGGTTTAGGATGTTTTGACTTTTTTTTAAAATTTGATTTTATTTATTTATTTTTAGAGAGGGAAGGGAGGGAGAAAGAGAGAGAGAGAAACATCAATGTGCAGTTGCTGGGGGTCATGGCCTGACACCCAGGCATGTACCCTGACTGGGAATCGAACCTGAGACACTTTGGTTCGCAGCCCACGCTCAATCCACTGAGCTATGCCAGCCAGGGTTTAGGGTGTTCTCGCTTTGATATTTATTTTTTTCATCCTGAAGAGTGAAAAATAACATTTCATTACTTAATTTGCACTTCTGGATTATGAGTGATGTTGTCTCTTTTTGTGTTTTTTTGGGTATTTGTGGTTCAATAAATTGCCCCTTCATTTACTTTACCCATTTAAAAACTGAGTTATTTTTCTATTTATTTAAGGAAGTTTTTTTTGTATTATAAATAATATTTCTTTGTCTGTTATTGGTTTAAAATATTTCTCATAATCTGTCACCTTGTAATTTTGTTTTATAGTATCCTTTTTTATTTTGTACAAAAAGTTAACAATTTTATATCATCAAATCTATCCATCTTTTTCTTTATATTTTCTCTATTTGAGTTGTATTAGGGAGGCCTTGATTATCTCAAGATTGTTCAAAATATTTTCCTCTGTTTTGTTTTTTATATGGTGCAATGAGCCAGTAAAACTCAAGGTCAGGGGCTCAGTCCTCTGCAAGGCTGTCTTCACTTCAGATGTCAGCCGCAAGGCTGGAAGTCTTCTCATCTGGGACCAACTGGCTACATATTCAGGAGTTCTCGTGAGCATTCTCAAGTTTGACAATTCCCTGGAAAGACTCAAACAACTCACTGAAAGTGCTGTACTTATGATTACTGTTTAATTATAGCAAAAAGACTCGAATCAGAGATGCATGGGCGAAGTCTGGATGGGGTCCAAATGAAAGCTTTCAGCTCCCTTCTCCCTGTGGAGTCCTGGTTGGTGTTAGCTCCTTTCAGTTATGATGTATTGCCAACCAGGGAAGTTTTCTCAAGCTCAATATCCAAAGTTTCTTTTAAACTTCCAATATGCAGGCAGAATTAAGTGAATCACTGGCCACGTGGTTGAACCCAATTTTCAACCCCTTCTTCGGGGAGATCAGGCTGATATAAAGTGGCTCCAAGCCCCAATCCTTTAATCACATGGTTAGTCTTTCTGGTGTGTCCATTTTCCCTCGTGAGCTATCTTCTCTGTATACACCATCCACCATGAGTGGATGTCCACCATGGATTTCTATTCTGGCCATTTATATATTTTTTTATACCTGCTCCAATATTGCACTGTTTGAATTACTTTAACTTTATAGTATTTTTAAAAATAATGTGTTGATAACTACTATGTCAAATCCCACTTAATTGTTTTTTTCTAAAATATCTTGATTTTTGTGATTTTTCCTTTCCAGATAAACTTTATAATTTTCTTAGATTCACAAATAAACCTCAAAGGGATTTCAATTGGGATTTTATTGATTTTATGAATTGCTTTAAGGAAACTGGCATTAAATTATGAAAATTTCTCACTCAGGATGATGGCATGCAATTTTACTAATTCATTTCCTTTTAAAAGTGTCTTTCAGTAAAACATTAATTCTTGTTTATGTTTCTTGCATGCTTTTAAAGATAATTTGAGGCATGTTACTTTTTCATATGTAATTGTGCTTGGGCTTTTTTTTCTGTTCCTATTTACAATTGTTGCCTTCATATATGAAAGTTGTGGATTTGTGTCTTAAATCTAGCACATTATTAAACTATATTCATTTAAATAATTGTTTAATTTATTATTTTAGATAGATAATTACATCATCTGCATAATGATATTTTTCTCTCCTTATGAATAAATATTGGAATGCGGGGGTGCACCAAATGTGAAATAGAAATATTGTTAGCAGACACCATTGTTCAACTCCTACTTCAATGTGAATGCTTCTAGTATTTTACTTTTAAGTGAGATGTTTTTGACATATTTCTATATTATGTCCTTTGGCAATTTTAGTAAGTTACTTCTATTTCTAGTGTACTATACGTTTTCATCAGAAGTAAGTGCTTAATTTACGAAGTGCTTTGGGAATTGATCAAGATCACTTCATGTTAGTTCATTTGTAAGTTGTTATTGTAGTGGTTTACATTAATACATTTCCTAATATTAAATCATTTTTGTATAAAATAATTTTTCTATTAAATCATAGTTTCACATGTGAATCATATACAGTTTTCTTTAATACACAGCAGACTTTATTTCCTAAGGTTTTCTTGGGGTATTCATAACCACTCTGGTCAGTAGGTTTTGTTGTATCCCCCTCTCCTGGAGTCATCCTTGGGGAATGAGGTCGGAAAGCTCCTCCTAGTTTCCTATGTTTTGGAACAATTTAAATAATATAAGAATCATGGAATTTTTTTAAGTTGGTAAAAATTAAAGCCAGCCAAGATGTATGCATTTTGCAAGGATAAAAATCTGTCCAGTTTTTACATTTTTTCTCTGTTGATGTATTGAGATTCATGGTCCTTTGTGAGTTGTTAGTTTGTATTTTCTTTAAAAATGATGACTTTTATATAAATTTTCAATTTTTCTGTTTGTCCCTGTGTATTTCCCTTTGTTATTTCAAACATTTCTTTATATTTATATGTATTTATCCTTTCTACTTTTTATTATTTTCTCTAATTTGTATCTTCTTTCTTTTTTCTTAATAATGTGAATATATTTGTAAAAGGTATACATAATTGCTCTTTTCAAAAAACCAACCAACTTTTGATTTTTTTTAGAAATATTTTTACCCACTTTTTAAAATATTTTATAAAGATTTTATTTATTTATTTTTAGAGTGGGAGGGGAGCGAGAAAGAGAGAGAGAGAGAGAAACATCAATGTGCGGTTGCTGGGGTTCATGGCCTACAACCTAGGCATGTGCCCTGACTGGGAATTGAGCCTGCGATGCCTGGTTCACAACCTGTGCTCAATCCACTGAGCTATGCCAGCCAGGGCTAGCTTTTGATTTTTTAATCAAGTTTACTTGTAAAAAATTCTGTATCTTTCATTTATTTCTTTACTATTAAATCTATAAATTTTCTTCTTTGTCCCCATCCTGCATATTTGGATCTGTAGTGTTTTTATTTTGTTAATATCTACACAAATTATTATTTAGATATTAAGAATTACTTAGATTTGGTTTGAAATTTTACATGGCATTGAGCTTGCTATTTTTTTCTTTTATTGCATTGTGATTAAACTGTAACTCATGACTCATGAAATTTTTATTAGGGTGTAATTTATTTATGCAAGGGGGCACAAGTAGGCTTATAGTTGTTCTCATAAAAATAATATAATAATTAATGAATAAATAATACAAGAATAAACTTTGTTTTGTGTACTCATAATGTAAACCTACTTTGCTCCACCGTGTATTTTCTTTGTCGGCTAAGAACATTATTTTATTATAAAAGTATTTAATATGAGATCTAGTCCTTTTACAAACATTAAATGTATGATATAGTATTATTAAATATAGGTACAATATTGTAAGATTTCTAGAACTTATTCCTTCTGTATAACTGAAGCTTTATTCCCATTGAATAGCCATTCCCCTTTTCCCTCTTCTCCAGTTCTGATGTCCATCTATCTACTCTCTGTTCCTCCGAGTTTGACTCCGCTGGATGCCTCATGTAAATGGAATCATTGCAGCCTTTGTCCTTCTGGGACTGACTATTTCACCTAGTATGATGTCCCCCTGGTTAATTCATCTTGAAGGATTTCTTTCTTTTTAAAGTTAAATAATATTCCTTTATATGTGAATACCACATTTCCTTTATCCATTCTTCTGCAATGAATATTTAAATTGATTTCAACTCTTGGCTATCATGAATAATGCTGCAGTGAACATAGAAGTGTGAATATCTCTTTGAGATCCTGATTTCAGACTAATATATTTTTATGGGTGTTATTCATGGATATTTGTAGGAACAACTGGAAGATGGAAAAAATAGATGAGAAAAGCTGTAGGTAAAGAAGGTTTGGGGGAAAATGAGGAGCTCAGTTTTGGACATTTGAGTTTGAGGTATCTTTTACATTCAGTGGAGCTGTCCAGTAAATGGCTCCAAGTAAGTCTGGGGCATAGTTTTGAAATCTGGCCTGGAGATACAAAAGTGAGAACCTTCAGCTTGTAGATGGTATGATTAAATGAGCTCACCAAGGATGTGGGTATAGTAGATACATAGAGAGGGGAAGAAGATCAAGGACTGAGTCCTCAGTTTCTCCAACATTAAGAGGTGGAGGAACCAACCAGAGAGATTAAAAAGAAGCTACCGCTGGGGAAGATGAGAACTACGGAAATGTGATGTGATGAGGCAGAGTTTCTACTACTGGCTGGTGTATATATTTTAACTTAGGGCCATCTCATATACCTTCTTTTTTCCCTCTATTTTCCCAGTGTCCTGTTTTTTTCTTCCTTCCTTCCTTCCTTCCTTCCTTCCTTCCTTCCTTCCTTCCTTCCTTCCTTCCTTCCTTCCTTCCTTTCTCCCCCCCCCCAAAATATATTTAAATCTACTGTTTTGTACAAAGATTGTGAGATGGGGCTAGAGGAGGAAGAAAATTCACCTGGAGAAAAATACCCCCATGGTGTCACCTTGGAAAATAGTAGCTAAATATGACTTTGAATCACCCTCTGTTGGTTAGAGGTAAATGTGATTATAGCTTTAATATGGATACTCAGAACATGTTGTGCACACACACACACAACTTTAGAACTGCATATGCTAGGGCAGTGGGATGCCAGATACATTGGATTGATTGCTTTGGCCCTTTCTAGAGAAACTACTTTGCTCACAGCTGCTGGTTGGAGCAGCCACACCAGCACATGTCATTTTCCTTATCCATTCTCCATTGTGGCTAACTAAACCAAGGTTGGCAGTATGCCAAGGCTAGCTGATCTTGTGACTGCCCAGTGACCAATGAGATTCCTTCCTGAGAATTAGAATTAATGTTGTCGATTGGTTCTGGAACCTGGAACTTTGAGTTCACATAGACTCAGGGACTGTGAGAGCAAATACTGGGCTATCCACAAGGAAAAGAAACCTACTGACAGAAAGAAAGATAAAGATGCTAAGAAATGATGAAGAGATAATAATGTGCTAAGAGATGGTAAAGAAGGCACAAAAATGCTGTGGGGAAGAGAAAGACAGAAATGGAAGAAGGGCAGAGACAAAAAAGACTTTCCAGAGAGATCAAGACTCACCTTTGTGCCTCACATTTCAATTCCCAACTCCTGTCCCCGGAGACATACTCTGGTATCCATCTCACACAACAAATATCACCTCTGTTCTCTAGAAGCTTATAAATGAGAGAAAACAGCACTGAGATGAACTATCATATGTGGAAGATTGAGACACTGAAAGCAGAAGGATAAGTACAGATAAAGCATAATATCTATACTTATATATAGTACAGATATTATGTAGTACAGATACAGTACCAATATAATGTATTGGAAATAATATTCTAGTTTACCTGTGCCCTTAGAAAATGTGAAATTTCTTTACTTTCCTTGAATAAGCCCTTCTTACTTTCTTAATTCAGCATAAGAGAGTTTATATTCCATGTGACAGAAAGAGACTTGATTACAATATGTCAAATGATGAGAGACATTTTCCAAAGCTTGGTGGAATCACCTCATCAGGATTCTAGATCCTTGTGGGGTCCGAATCCACAGTGACTTTATTATTTTGGAGGAAGGATTGGAAATATGGACAATGAATAGCAGTGTTAACATGCAGAAGAAATGAAAAACAATCTTACAAAAAAATAAGAGGAAGACAAAAGCCAGGCTGTATGAAACACGGCAGAAAAGGCAGAATGGTGGAATGGAGGCTGGATGTGGGTCAGGCAGGTAGCCAGGTGCTTTAATAAAAAATAAAAGTAGTTCACTAACAATCAGAAGCAGGGCATATTGGCACTGGAGAAAATGATCCTTTTTTACTTACCATTGTCAAATTCAGACCAACAAAGTGTAAGTCAGTGCACATTTGCCTATGGTACTCTTCTAAAACATACAATTTCTGGTTTTCACAGTCTAAAAGATACAACATTCAGATTAGTTCCTACATTCAGAAGACTTGAAGCATTTAATGCAGAAGTTTAAGTAGACATAAAGTGTTATAATGCTTTAGAAAAAAATGTTCTGTTAATTTTTAAAAGTACTTTCAACATCTCTTTATTTTTAATGACAGCCAGGGCAGACCTTTGGGAGGTTGGTTCAGAGCTGCTCCCCTGCTGGAAGCCCCTGGACAATTCCGTTTGCCACCATTGTCACCATTCCTTATTGACTCCTTTTCTTCATGTCTGGGAGCCTCTTTGTGCATTGAGGTGTAGGACCACCTGGCTGGAGATGATCGCAAGAGAACTTCAGAGTTTATTTGTAGTTGAAAAATACATGATGGAATGTTAAAGGAAACAGGGGCAAAAAAATGTGCGGTGCAGTGCTAATACTTGATTAGCTCACTGTGTGTCCTTGGGCAAGTCACCTGACCTCTCTGGGCTTTGCTTCTTTTATATTTTAAGCTGTGCTTTGAGAGGGTGGGGTGAAAAGGAGAGGGTAGTTGCTTGACATGATTTTTTATATCACTGCCAACTGAAATATTTGATGCTTGTCTAAGACCAGGAGCAAACTTAATTTTTCTTTGACAGTGAGGGATTTTTACACAAAAGACAATGGTCAGCTTTAATACATCTTCCCTGGGGATAGAATTAGAGGAAGTTGAACAAGACCTCCCTTGATTTAGGTTAGAGATAAGGAAGACTTTCCAGACTGTGGAAATTATTTGTTGGTGTGAATGAAGAATGAAAAATGGAGAGCATTATGCTAATTGAAATAAGCCAGGCAATGAAAGACAAATACCATATGATTTCACCTCTAAGAAGAACCTAATGAACAAAATGAACAAATGAGAAAAATACAAGCAGAGGCATGGAAACAAGGAACAGACTGACAGTGACCAGAGGGGACAGGGATAAGGGGCAAAAAACCAGGAAGGGTCTAATCAATGAACAGATATAAATGACCCAAGGACATTTACTGTAAGGTGGGGATTGAATGTGGGAGGAGAGGTGCGTGGGGCAAAGGAGAGCAACAGGGAAAATTGGGACAACTGTAATAGAATGACAATTAGAAAAAGAATGAAGAATGGAACATTATGGCAGGATAGATTTCTATCTCTCCCTGGACAGAATAGGATCCTGAACATGAAGACTAAGTTTCCATTTAGTAAGGGAGAGTGGAAGTGTTGGGGGTGGGGAGAAGGATGAAGATTTTATCCTGAAGATTTGCTCCTGATGGCCTTCCTCTACTAGCCCACAGTCCTATGAATGACTTGCTTACTTGCAGTCCTGGGTTTCATGGAGTTAATGCTCCTCAGAGTATACTGAAAGCTTGGTAACTAGCAGTGAGTTACCACAACTATCTTGTTCTTTGCATCTGGGACCAACAGGAAGGTATGAGTTAGAGCCCAAAATAGAATAGGTCCAAGTATTAAAATTTCCAGTTTGTTTTCACCATCATGGTTGAAAAGATAGTAAAGTTATAGAGGGTGCTAATGTTCTAAAAGGAGTGAATCTGGGGCTAACAAAACAAAACAACTATTTTCCTTTCAAGTTCCCAAACTGAGCAAGCATCTGGGTGTGCGTGTGTGTGCGTGTACGGAGTGGTGGTGGTGACCAGACAGGAGAACATCATGGGGCTGACAGACAGGACACAGAGACACGGTAAGCTTCAGCCTCACAGGCTGTGCCGGCAGCCTCTTGGGAAAGGACCCCCGTTCCCCCATGATGATGGCAGTTTTGTCAGCTGTGTTTAGACCAGATAACAACCGAGATGCTGTTTTTCTAATCTTTACTCTGTATTTTTTATTTCCTACTGTCCCCATGTTCAATTTCTCTATGTTCAGTCTCATTGTCTGAGCTTCTTTTGTTGTTTGTATATGTCTTGCATGATTGGATTTTAATAGAAATTATTTCATTGCATTTCAACGCATTCTTACATTCACCTATATACGGTTTATGATTTTGTTTGCATTCCTGATTTCAACTTGGAGCTGCTGTAGCCCCACTAGGGGGCCACAGTGGCTGCTCTCCCAGCAGAGTTCTGGAAAGTTATACAGACGCACACTTTAGAAAGGAAAAAGCATGGCTGTGATTATGTTGAGCTACAGATCCCTTTGTTCTGATGTTGTAGCTGACTGTATCATCAGAAAAAAATGAGAGTATTAAAGAAAAAAAGAACCCAGTTTGCTGTTTTAAGTGATACTGGATACTCAGGAGTATTGTTTTCTTTCAGAAGCACAGAGGAAATGTCAGGAAAAGACAGTATGTCTTGGCAATGTGCGGCCTTGTGAGATGCTTGAGAAAAATTGTTCAGGGCTTTTAGGATGGGTTTGTATGAATCTTTCCTGCCTCTGTGCTCTCCCTATTTCAATTTATCTGATCCACTACTGACAGATTAATCTTCCAAAAAACTCTGCAGTCATCACGTCATTGCCTATCTTAGGAACCATCAACAATTCCACATTATCTGGACCTAAACTTCCAGTCTTTCAGAGTAATAAGGACTCCTTTTAATGTTATAAAAAGGAACAGGCCCATGACATTTTTAGAATTAGTTCATTATACTCTTTAGTGAATTTGCATTTAAGTATTTAATGACAGCATCTATGTACTTTAACAAATGGGAGAGAGTATTTATTCCATTGTCTTATCCTGGATCACCTCTGGATTCCTGAACCTCATGTAATAATGACTCCAGGGTTCTAGGAACTTTGGGTCAGAAGTATTAACATAGAGGACTGTGCTCTAAGAGTTGCCAGGATGTTTCATCTGGAGGTAGTCTCCAATTCCATTGACTTGCAAGGGTAGATGGCTCTCTGGGTGTGTTCTCTCTCTTGTTCCTCTCTGTAGCCTCTTGGACCATTCTCTAGCCATGTATTTCCAATTGTTCTCTTTTCATAGACAATTTTCTTGCAGCCCCCAAATATGCTCAAGTATCAAGTAACTGAAATTATCCTCCCTAATTCTACCCTGGCCAGTATGGCTCAGTTGGTTGGAGTGTCCTCTCATACACCAAAAGGTTGTGGGTTTGATTCCTGGTTAGGGCACATGTGCAGCTTGCAGGTTTGATTCTCAGTTGGAGTGCATATGAGAAGGTGACCAATAGTTGTTTTTATCTCTATCTTGTCCCCTTTCTCTAAAAGCAATGAAAAAATGTCCTCTGGTGAGGATTATAAGTAAGTAAATCCCCCGATCCTAAATATGCTTCCTAACTCCTGGCTAGCCAGTGCTCTTATTTTCTGCCCTTCACAACCACTCTCCTCCCTCAACCAATAAACACTCACCCACACTTCTGTCTCATATCTCCTGACTTATTTTAGCCACTCACCAGTTTATACTTATTGTCTCCAATTAGACATTTAGATTGATGCTATGTAATCATTATACTATCCTTATAATAGATTCAACACATAAAACCTCTGTTAATGACAGGCCAGAAATAAAGTCTTAAGAAAGCAAGAATCCCAAAACACAAATTTGAAAGAATTTATGCATTCCTGTGCTCATAGTAGAGCTATTCACAATAGCCAAGATTTGGAAACAGCCTAAGTGCTCATCAGTAGAGTGTATAAAAAAATCTGTGGTACATTTACACAATGGAATATTATGCAGCAGAAAAAAGAAGGAATTCCTGTCTTTTGCAACAGTATGGATGGAACTGGAGACTATTATGCTAAGTAAAATAAATCAGTTAGTGAAAGGCAAATATCATATGATCTCACTTATAAGAGGAATCTAGTGAACAAAATAAAGCAATAAGCAAAACAGAACCAGAGGCATGGAATCATGGAACAGACTGACAGCTGTAAGAGGGGAGTGGGGAGGTAGGGATGGATTGAAAGAAGGTGAATTGATTAGTCAAATAACATACATGAAAGAACATGAACATGGACGACGGTGTGGAGATTGACTGTGGAGGTGGGGGAGTGGGCTGGGTGGAGGGGGTGAAGGGGGAAAAATGGGAAAATTGTGATAGCATGAACAATAAAATATTTAACAATGAAAAAATTTAAAAAACAAGCAAGCAAACAAAAAGCTTTAATGGTGATATAATTTATAAGGAAAAATATGAGCTTACTTGGTTGGTGACTTCTCTCTGCTCTCTACTTGGTGTCTTTGGGTACTCTTGCCTGCACAGGATTCCTACATCTTATCTGAATTTATGGGTTTTCAAAGCACTGTGTTTGCAGCTTCTAGAGGTGACCATTTTGAGAAACTGAAACTGCTTACTATTTACTATTTAAAACAGCCTTTTTAATTATCAAAATATATTTCCCATAATGCCATTTAATTTTGGCAAAAGAAAACCAATAAAAAGTGTCACTGTTTTGGGTACTCAATATGTATTTATAAACTGTGGAATAGCAGTTGACCAACAATTATGCATATTCTTTCAGTTTCTACCTGTGTCTTCATTTGTTCATCTAGTTTTTCAACCAACGCCTACTGAGTGCTCATTGGGAGGCAGATGTGCCAACAGCAAACATCCTATACATGGTTGTGATCCTCAGGGATCAACACTCTGGTGGGTGAGACAGATGGGCAGTGAACTATTATTGTACAGTGAGGTGAGAGTGATGATAGAGGAAGGGCAGAGGCTATGCCAACAGTTGTGGAAGTCTCTTAACTGAGATGGGAATGGGAGGGAGTTCAAAGAAAGAAGAAAGTACCATCCAAGCTCAAGCACGGAGTAGGAAATGTAATTGTTCTTAATTTGGAATGGCATTTTCCAAAGAGTTATTATAGATTTGAGTTATTATGCTTATTAAAAGCTTTAGAGAGGTTGCTAGCTATAGGAGGAAAAGATGGTGTTAGAGATGACTCAGGATTGCATGTGATGAGGGATATTGATCCTGATATGGGTACTTTGAAAACACAAACTTACAAACTGTAATTTAAGAATTTAATTGCCAAGAGTACCAAGAAAAAAGTTATATTCTTACAAACATCCTTGGAAAAAAATCACCTCTTCTCTTTCTCTTATTCATGCAGGAGCAGTTTCATTGTTTTAATTTAAAGAGTTCAATAAATATTTTTGAATGAGCAAGTCCTTTCTTGTTTATCTCCTTAATATTTTCCTAATATGTAAATCTCGCCACTCTCTATGTTACCCTTCTAACTTTTTCTTGAGAACCCTACCAGGAGATGCTCTCAAGTGACTGCATGTGAAAGGAGCACAAAGAATCATCAGGATGTGGCCCTACCAGGTTTTGTCTCATCATTTTAAGCTCCCCTCTAGCATACTTGCAGGCCTCTGGAGATCCCACGATCTTTATTGTCTCAGGATATTGTACCTACCTCCTCTGTCTGTAATGCCCATTTGCCCCCTCCACTGCAGTCCTCAGAGATCTTTAACTGCACACCACTCATCTCTTCTAGGCTGGGTTAGTTGTCCATGTGTACAATTACCCCCATAGAACTCTATGCAATTCCCTCACAGGAGTCCTTAACCTATTGCATTGCAACAAGCCATTTGTTTCTTTCCATAATTAGAATGAGAGCTCATTAGAGTAGGGACTGTGTCCTATTTGTCATTGAACTCCCAGTGTGCCTGGCAGATAGCAGACACTCAATATGTATTTAATGATTGAATAATAATTAGGTAACAAATTACATTTTATGGGACTTTCTTTACATATATTATCACACTGGGTCCTCAGTACAACTCGAAGTATTATTATCCCCATTCCACAGTGAGAACCTGGGCACACATAGGTTGGGGGACTTAGCTAAATTTCCATAGCTACTTTACCTATAGCGTCATTCCCAATGAAGACATTTTCAGGGGTAGTTCAGGAAATGGTTGCTTTTGGATATCTGGCTGTCTTGACTGTGACGTCCGATAGTAATCAAGTGTTACTTCTTTCCCCAACATTCTAAAAATGTAAAGTATATTCTAATTCCAATTCTCTTTGGAATAGTCTTGAGCTATGTTCACTGTCAAAAGGAAGGATAGACATATCTTTTGTAATGAAAGTATCCTCCACTACTGATGCGCGTGGGTCACCGGCCAGCAGTGACCACGGAACGCTGTGGATGGCTCGATGATAAACATGCAAGAAAAAACACACATGCACAGAGACAAACTAGTTTCTGTGGGGAAGTAGGGACGGAATGGCCACCCCCCCTAGTGGGGAGCGCACCGATTTACAGTCCATACCTGCTTTTATTGGGCTCATTCTGCATAATAATTCAGGTAAAGTATAGTACTCATTAGGGGGAAGTAAGAAACCATAGAAAACAAGGAACTCTGCCGGTGTATTGAGTGGGGGTCAAAGAACTGTAAGACTGAGGAACAAAATAACTTCCTCCTAAGACCCTTCTCATTCAACTGAGAGCATTCTAAACAAAGAAGGTTTCACAGTAATTTACATATTCTTTCTTAGGCCTGATCACCCCAGGGAATCTGCACTTCTCAGTACAGAGCTGCACCACCCTGTCATTGTTTCAGGCTTAGGTGGAGCAAGGGAACTAAGGCAACTGGGAGACAAGGAGGGTTTTTTCCCAGACGCTGAGAACTCAGGCTATGTCAAAGCCGAGGAGCGAGGGTCCATCACCCCCTCTTGCTGCAGCCCCCCAAGTCCTTCTTTTGGGGGGCCTCCCAAAGTGATCGTGCCTGTCTTAGGTCGTTCCCCCCATGGGGAATCTTACCCGCCTTTGGCTAACCGACCAAGCTTTTTGGGGTTCAGTCATGAATAAAGCAGCAGAAGCAGCATTCCTGCCAGGAAGATAAGCTTTTGTCTCCTTGCTGGCTTACGGTTCCAAGGCGTTCCCTTAGCCTTAGCCTAGGTGGGGGTTTCAGCTTCTGATACCAGTCAGGGTGGTTCCCAACACACTACCTGATCAAACCAAATAGTCCCAGTAAAATAAAATGGTGGCCAGATTTTGCTAGAAGTTGGACTACTTTGTCTGTGAGCCACAAGCTATGAACAATATTGAAAAACAAAGCAAGTACCTACCTACTAAAATTAAGTGATCTAAATAGTAATCATACTGACAATAATCTGGAAAAAGCTAGTTAGCTAATTTTACGTTGATAAATCTAACTAAAGTAGAAAAATTTGACATGCTCCAGCTGAACACATTTTGTGTCAGGAATAGATCTATAGATGATGGTAATTTACATAAAGAAAACTGAGTTAGAATTTTCCTTCAGAATTTTCCATTTCCCCTTCATATTCCTTTTGCTGCCTTCTAGTATTTCCCCCCTTTACTCAAATGTTCCTTTATATATATTATCACACTGGCTCCTCAGTACAATTCTTTGAAAACACAAACTTACAAACTGTAATTTAATACACTCAAAAAATAACCAAAAAATTTCAGAATGCTGTGATTTTTGTGACAATCCTTAAGTAAGTTAATCAAGACCCAGCTTGTCCTCCTGGGTACTTTGGGTGTTGGTATTCTCAGGCAGCTCTGGGACATCTCCTGTTTCTAAAGATGCTGCTATGTGGTTCGTTTGTTTATTATGGGTGTAAATGACCCAATCTATCTCATCTTTTGAGACATTTTAAAGACAATGGTTTAGGAAGAGATAACTCAAAGGAATAGATCTCACAAAAGTAGAAAGTGAATTTTCAATCACTTTGCTTTGATAGGCAGTGATGGTTTGTGGTCAGGGAACATTCTGTTACCCTTTAACTGATAGCATGTCAGTGAGAGTCCATTCTGAATATACATTAGACAAGCCCTTTATAGGAATATGAATGCCTCCTACTGAAATTAGGACCAACCCAAGGTGGGTCACAACCTGGAGAGCCTTCTGAGGCTGGAACACTTGGGGACTACCGAGGAGATGAGTAGCATTGTATAGATGGAGAAGTAAATTCATGTTCATAATACCTCAGTGGTGGGGCTGGGATTCAAACCTACACAGTCTATCTCTTAACAAGTGCCCTGTGCTGCTTTTCCTGATTTTCACCTGTTCTCAATAAATATTTGATACATGAAAGAACAAAGAGCTCTGACATTGGGATGGGAAACTTTTTTTGATGCCCATTTCACATTTGGGGAAAGTGAGTCAGCACTGAAGGAACTAAAGCCTGCCTCTCTGGAGTCCTACTGGGGCCCTCTTTCCACTATCCATGCTTACTTACCTGTGGATCAAAAATGGGGGCAATTATTCTAATTTGAAGTTAAGATAAGATTTGGGGTCCATCTGCACTGAAACAGTTTAGAGAACTATCTTCTTATTTAACAAATAAAAAATAAAGTAATAATGAGAAAAGCACCTAACATACAAAAAATTTCTAAGCGTATTTTCCCCAAGAATGAAGAAAAGGATTAATGTGGCTGAGGGTGATCAGTTCTCCATAAATATAGCAGGTGGCATTAGTTAGGTTGTTATATATCATGTTAATAACTTGAAAACAAGCTAAACTGAATATAAACCATTTCTTTTGTTTGCAATTTAGAAAGCCTAGGAAAAGGGGCTCTTAGACAAAGATAGGCCATGTTCTCCATGAAAGATTCCTGGAAACTGAAAAATAAGGTCTTTTAACATTTTGTGATATAACTGTTTTTCTTGGCTTAAGCGTAGGTTTTAAAAAATGGTGCTCATTGTTTTGCTTCTAGTTCTTTTATGCATGGACAACTGCGCTGATGATGCATTCAGTTTAGGAGAATTTTCCAATTGAAAAAGTGCTCTGGAGAAGTTTAAGCGCCATGAATCACCCAAACCTCATCTAAGTCTCGTGAAGGCAAAGGCTGTGAAAGGCAGTCACAGAGAGAAGACATATTGTAGTTGTGCTGCCTGATTCAACTAAATAGAAAAATATTTTGTAAAGACATGAGAATTTCAGGCATCTGACAGAGTGGTAAGGATAAATGTCACATTCTGTCAGAAAGGCAAAAATAAGTGACCCGCCACTTACCCTTCCCTCCTCTTCTTTTCCCCTCATGAGGGTGGACCTGGAATCCCAGCCTGATTTGTACCTAAAATACAAACCTAATGTCTTTTGGTTCCATGTAGGAAAGAACTCCAAATGTAATTGGGGCATCTTCCCCCTAATTATTTCCTAATGACTTTGGGACATCAGAAATGGTTTTGATCAGGTGGATAAGTCAATGCATTGTTCCAGTGTGAAGGAAGTAGATTGCGCATAATAATAATACTAATAACAGCAGCAGCACTAGCAAATATACTGTTCAGAAGGGCAAACTGTCTCCATCTTCAGCTGTCCAGGTAAAACCAGGAACATAGAGGGTGCAGCTTTCCTGTTTGTCTGTTCTTTAAACCAGCACTTAATTCTGAATTGAGTACATATTTTACTATTTCTCAATTATTAAGGCAGAATAAAAATGCTTGATACTTGGGCCTTTTTCTTCTCAACTTTCCTAGACCCTAGTGTAGCCTTACACAGTGGTGCTTTGGAGGGTTTGAGCCCTTCTCATGCCTCTGAGTTCTAGCACCACTGGATGGGCACTTTCAGTGCAGGACAAGATCGAAATGGTGTGGGTGAGCTGATGGCTTTTGAGTCTCCAATCTCCAGTGAAGAATGAGATGGTAAAGGGCTCTACTTGTCTTTCCAGCTTTCTCTGTGTCCACTCCATTCCCAGTTTAAAGAAGGAAAATGTGGACAATATGGTCTATGATGTATATGACCTGAGGACAGATTTATAGTCTTGCAAAAATAATTTTCTTCCCTTATTCCCTTTCCTCAGGTAAGCCAAAAAAAAGTATCCTGGGTAATTTTACAAAATGTCCTGTGCCTCCTCCAAAATTTGGAAGGCATGTCTCTGAAGGTGTGTGTGTGTGTGTGTACAGAGCTATTGAAATCCCGACATCCAGTGTGGCTGTACCTCTTTAGAGCCACTGCATTTGGGGGCTGGGCAGGCAATGGAACAGCTAATGAGTGGAGGCTGTCAGACTCTGTGTGACAAACACTAGCTCATTCTCTTTATTTTGTTTATTCTTCTTGTTTGCCATTAACAGCTATTTTCGTATTATCATCTCTTAATTCATAGCAAATAATTTGTTTCCAAAGAACAAATAAAAATAGCATTGCTTTAAATGCAGTTTTGACTGGCTATAGGCAATCATTGGTCAGGTGAATGTGGCCTTGAGTCTACGTAGGGAATCCGGCTCCCTAGGATTGCTTGGGTCCACCATGAGAGCAATGCTAAGGTCTACAGAGATATCTAAACATGAACCAAAAAACGTCTGATTGAGTGACAATTATAGGCTGTGGTTACAGGCAATAAAAGTGATGTTGGGACTTTCTCCCAAAGTTCTCTGTTGCTTCTTTTGAACTTCCCATTTTTGGCGTGCATCCTCAGCACTAAATGACAGTGTGGCTGTCTGCATGTGCATGCCCACATGTGAGCCAAACTGCAAGCCTGATTTTCCTTTGTCAACCAACAAATCATTACTCCTTCCAGAATGCACTACCAGCATGCCTCAACTGTGAAACCATTTAAGTGGTGATGATTACATAGCACTAATGTTACTCGGTTTTAATGCCAACTTTGTTTTCCAACATTGGTCCCTGACCCTTCTGGCACCGGGGGCAGGTTTCATGTGAGACAATTTTTCCCTGGACAGGGGTGGGGTGAAGTGGGGTGGGGTGTGGAGGTGGGAGTGGGAGGTAATTTTGGGATGATTCAAATGCATAGGTTCTCCTATGAGAACCTAGTGCCACCACTGATCAGATAGGAGGCAGAGCTCAGGCGGTAATGCGCGTGATGGGGAGTGGCTGTAATTACGTCTCACTTGCCCATTGCTCACCTCTTGCGGTGCAGCCCAGCACAGTTCTTTTGCCTGGGAGTTGGGGACCCCTGTTTTCTAGAAATGTAAACTATATTTCTAGTTTCCTGTTCCCCTCTCTAGAGTTGGGAATAGAGTCTGCCTGTGATAGGTGCTTATTGAAGAATAGGATGCATCTAAGTTGCTATATGTGAAACCATGACACACACATTTTCCTTTGAGGACTAAGGTTTTTAACAATAATTTAGTTTAACAGATTATGAAACTGAGGGTCAAGAATGATGCACTAATGAAAGGGAGGAGCAGAACGAGCTAGGAGAACCACAGCTTATCTGGAAAACCATGGTGTGAAAGCAGGAGCAAACTGCATCCAAGGGTCTGGGTCAGCTCCCAGTGGCACCATCGATAAGCTGTGAGTCCTCTTTGAGGCTCTCAGTTTCTCATTTGGGAATAGGGCTAAGACCACTCCTTATCTCAGAGTATGAGTTGTAAGTGCCAAGCAAGTGGAATAATGCCCATGGAAAAAACTTCATAAAATGTAAAGTACACCACATTTGGTTGTTAGGATGGTTATTATTGGAGTGCTCTTTGTCTAATTGTTCTTTGACTCTCATGCCTTGAGAGGAGTCTTTTGTATTTCTAATAGGATCTTGGAAAAATTGAAAAGCTATTTCCAACCTTAATATTTCCCATTCCTCCTCACTAATGTCTATTCCTTTCTCCTATCCCATCTCAAAAAAAGTAAAACCCACATGTTATCAGAGAAAACAAACAGGGTTTGTGTGAACTGTGTGCCAACATAACGGCAGTTGATTCTCATTTTTTGCAATAGTTATGTTTTGCAGAGTTGCTGAGAACACTGAATCAATGACTACTGAACTGTTGCTTCCATGGGAAACGGAGGGTTGGGTTCCTGTGAGCCTCTGGTCATAACATTTTTGTCAACCAATCCATACATAAATTTGTTTTGTATGTGTATATTCGATACCTTGCTTATTATATATCACTGGTTCATTAACATTGAACTCATACCAACAAACAGCACTATAACTCATTCTTGAACAAAACTTCTCTAACACATGTATGTTCTCTGTAAGGCAAATGAGAACTTGCTTTCACTTAGGAACACTAGACAGCACTGTGCTTGGTGGATGTTTTCCACAGTAAAATCACCAACAAAAAATACAAAATATAAAAATGTGATTGTGAAAAGAGCTCGTATACATATCACAGTGGAAGCGAGAAGGAAGAGCACTGTCTTGTTTTTCCCTCAGTTGGAAATGTGTATTTTGAATTACTAAAAATTTTTGCCACTCTGCTCATGTCTGCAAATGACCACAAAAGTGTTGGGAGCTCTGATTTTGGGTGTACAAATAAATTTTAAGTGAGTAGGTAAATTTACAAATAAACATCCACAAATCATAACCATTGGCTATGTCTCTGGAAGGCAGTGTTAGGACTGACTCATGAAAATTACAAGAGAGCAGTTTTCAGATCCTTTCTGAAAGAGTGTTTCCTGAGAATTATAATTGTCCAGAAAAAGATGTCTCACAGTCTTGCCAGTGAGTGCCAATCATTGCATAGGTTCTAGTAGAAGGGGTGTGAGTTAGACCAACTTGGGACAAGAATATAGGTCCTGAGAGGAGGCCACGAGCCACGAAATGAGTGATGATTGAAATTTTTTTTAAAAGTCAAATATAGTTTACCATTGGTATTGATCACTCCCTAAAATCAATCTCCATTCTCTCATACTCAAAATGGAATTTCAATTGGGCCAATATCTAGTGCTTAAAAAAAGCAGTGACCTTTTAAATGGAAATATGTGCATAAGTGTGCTTTATTCTTGCAAGCTGTCAGACGTTAGAAGCCACAAGCAGCACTTAGTAGATTACAGCGGAGTGATGAGGAGCATGCTAAGAGACAGGTTAGCGTGGAAGACTAAGTTCTTCAGTAAATCATCAGAACATAAAAGACAGGAAGATCTCTGAGAAGAAGTTGCTTTCAGAAATACTTCATCAAAGCTGGAGGAGAGTGGGCATCTCCACAAAGGATTGAAATACACAGAGATCTACATTAACTGCAAATAATCTGTGTCCTTTTGCTTATAAACAAAATACAAAATGACACCCCCTTCCCCAAGTAAAACAGATTGTTTAATAATGAGGAACTTTTAGGACATGCAGAAAATTTGATGGTTGGGGTTAAAATATATTTGCAGAGGCCATGACCGCCTTCAAATACCTTCTCTCCTCCAGGTCCTGCAGTGAGGCGAGGGAACTTTCAACTGAGAGCTGAGAATTTTTTTAAAGCACAACCAAATAAAGTAGCAGTAAATTCCTTCATTTATGCTCCAGTCTGGCTTGTCTTCCTCCATTGGATGGAAGAGGTTCTCCTGTGGGGCTTGTTCCCATTCACTTTCCTGCGATTTTTGTAGATTCTGGACTAGTGGGGAGTTGGCCCATGTCCACTCATGAGGCTGGACTGGGTTTCTGATTTCTACCCTCTCTTTTTTCACTCACATCTCTGGGCAGATAGCCGGCAGCCATGCAGATTCTGTGAGGTTGATTTTTGGTTTTAATTCCACATTGAGAATCCTTCCTGGGTCTCATCCTGTCCAGTTTTAGGCACTACTGGGTTGTTCAGTTGTTTCCAATCAATACTTTGCTTTAAGTCCTCTTTATTTCTGGAAGTTAAGCTTTCTTTTTCTTGCTTTCAAGCCTAGTCATATATTGAAGAAAAAAAAATTCAAAACTGTTATATATTTAGAGTGGGGACTGGAGGACTTCCACTCTTGCTCTGTCTGCCCTAATGAACAGAAGTCAGCAAACAATACCCCCACCCAACCCAAATTGTTAATTGTGAAAAGTGTCAAACTCTCAAAAACAGTTGAACAACTGGATCAATGGCTACCCATATTCCCTTTGCCTTTTGATACATTACTTCATTTACTCTCTACCTATATTTATATTTTACTTGACTATTAGAAAGTTGTAGATATCACAGCACAATTCACAAGTAGTCCAGCATGCATTTTTCATACCCAGAATACTATTACCACAAAATTGACAATAATTCTATGTATTCTGATATATAGTCCATCTTCTAATATCCCCAATTATTGCCCAAATATCTTTTATAGATTTTTTAAAAAAGGTGTCCATCTTATTTTTGGCAAAGTCACAAAAACAGTTCCATCGTGCTGGTGTAATTGCACATCTGTAGTTGAAAAAGTGAATCTTGACCTAAATTTCACACCTTCCACAAAAATTAACTTACAGTGCATAACTGACTTAAACAGAAAACACAAAACTGTAAAACTTTTAGAAAATCATAGGAGAAACTCTTTAGCACCTTTAAGAAAAGAATTGTTAAACTTGACCCCAAAACCACAATCCAAAAAAGAAAAACTTGATAAGTTGGACTTCATGAAAGCTAATTTTTTTTTTTGCTCTGACAAAGACCCTGTCAAGAGAATCAAAAAGCAAGATACAGACTGGAAGAAAATATTTGCAAACTATATTTCTGACAAAGAAACAGTATCTACAGTATATAAAGAAGCTCAAAACTCAACAGTTCAGTAAAAATGATTTAAGAAACCCACTATGATAAAATGGGGAAAATACACAAAGAGACATTTCATTGAAGAGGATATACAGATGGCAAGTAAGAACATGAAAAGATATTCAACATCATTAATCATTCAGGACATGCAAATTCAAACCACAATGAGAGGTCTCCTGTCAGAATGACTAGAATGAAAAACAGTGACAACACCCAGTGCTGTTAAGAATATGAAGAAACTAGATCACATACATTGTGGGTAGGAAAATAAAATGATATAACCTCTCTGGATAAAAGATTTACAGTTTCTTAAAAAACTAAACATGCCATGACCATATGACCCAGTAATTGCACTCCTGAGTGTTTATCCCAAGAAATGACAACTTACATTCACATAAAAACTTGTACACAAATGTTTATAGAGGCTTCATTCACAATAGCTGCAAACTGAATACAACCCAGGTGTCCTTCAATGGGTACATGTTGAAACAGTGGACACATCCATCCCATGGAGTACAATTCAGCAATGAAAAGGAATGAACCATTGGTACATATAGCAACCTGTATAAATCTCCAAAGAAGTATGCTAAGTAGAGAAAGCCCATCCCAAAGTGTTACATACTATATAAATCTGTTTATATAATATTCTTGAAATGACAAAGTTACAGAAAAGAAGGTGAATGTAAAGGGGTTGCTGGTAGTTAAGGAAGGGGTAGGGTTATGAGGACTCCTGGAAGTGTTGTAAACATTCTGTATCTTAATGGTACTTGTGTCCATGATCTGGTTGTGATGATGTACTGAAGTTTCACAAGGTGTTACCATGGGGAAATGGGGTAGAGGGTGCGTGAGACCAGTGCATGTGGTACAGTTACTTCAATATAAAAAGTTTAATTAAACACTTATATTCATAGATACCACTTCCAGAGATTCTAAGTCAGTCTGTCAAGGGACCTAGAAATCTGTGTTTCTAATAACATCATATATGGTTCTGATGTAGGCAGGGCATGGAACTCCCTCTGGGAAACACTATTTTATGCCATTTCAATGGAAATAGTTAAGAAATATCCTTCTGATATTTCTAATTCAAATTTAAGACCACAGAATCCTTTTCATTGCCATCTTTACTTCATATTTATATCTTTTTTCCTTACAGTGAAGATTTGTATTCCTAATAACATTAATGGATTTTCTTATTTGTGATATCATATAATGTACATAAAATAATTAGAAAATTATATTACTAATATTACTTTAACAATAAGTCCACTGAGTAAAATATATGGCTATTTTGCAATTCTCTCTTTTTAGAACATATCCGACAAAAATTTATGGTCAGAATATGATGTTCAAAAATTATTTGAATTGATTATTTTCTCTATGATTATTTTATTATTTAAAATCAATTTGATATACATTTAGTCTCCTTTGTTTTTTTGTATTCCAATTTAGCATGTACTTTTTAATGATTTAATTTTAGTTTTTGAGTATGTAAAATATTTACATAGTTAAAAATTAAAATAATACAAAAAGGTATAGTCAGTGAAATCTCACTCCCTGACACCTTTCACTGTTATTACAGGTTATCAAATTTATTGGTTTCTGGTTTATAATTCCTGTGTTTCTTTTTGGCAAAAACTCCTCATTTTATATATTCTTATTGTCTCTTTTTCATTATAATAAGGTAACACATAACATAATTTTTTGCACATTGCTTTTGAAACCTAAAAATATACCATGAAAAACCACTCCATATTAACTTGTAGAAAAGATATATCCTTAATAAATATTTGAACATTAAAATCTGACTGAATATTTTTATTTAGAAACTTAGGTAAAAAAATTATAGAAGAATGAAATCCAAATGTTTGCATTGGGACACTTGGTTATATTTGTTTATTCTCCGCTGAATTCCATAAACACTTTAAGGCTGACATGATGAGATAAATGTGAAGGGAAAGGCAGTGTCCCTTAAGCTTTGCAGTATCCTTTGCTGGTGAAAACTTTCATTTTAAGACAAATGAGTTTTACATAGTTCAGGTTTCATTAGTTTTTAAAGATCTTAGGTTTTTTTCTTCTAAATGCTTAGGCAAACTCTTCAAAATAATTTGTAGCCTACTATGGATCGTTTTTGGTTTCCCTTTAACTTGCACCTTTGGGAGTATCTGTTATTGAGCAGTGAAATCTTTCCTCTCGTCATGAACTCCAGGCCAATCTCAGAGTTCTTTTCATGGCTGGCTTGCCTACCCTGGGGACTCTGCAGGCGAATTGCTTCAGAAGAGCCTGTTCCAGTAGCAGATCTCTTGGGAAACCTTGCTACCACTCACAGTTGGGGGGGTTAGAAAAGTAAGTAGTAAAACTTGTATAAAATCAATTTGGGATGTGCTTGCTTTGCTTCTGCTTTCAAAGCAAAAGAACCAGATCTTACCAATTGAGCACAAAACACTTGTCAATTAACAGGAATATACCTAAATGATCATGGTTGCTTTTCAAGACCCTTGTGCAGAGCAAGGAAATGTACCAGAAGGTTTATAATTGCATCTTCAATTAAATTTAGAGAGATAAACATAAAGAATTTAAAAAGACTGAGGATCAGGGATATTACTCTATCTTGAACGTTGCCTAGTCAATCATAGGACCTTGTCATTATGCGCCAGGAGGATTCCATATTGCTTGCACAGTCCTAAGGCAATACTGAAAACTTTCTCTGGGTAGATGGTCATAAACAAATATTACAGCAGTTTAACAATTATAATCAGGCACAGTCTTGCTAGTAGCTATTTTATATTGATGATCAATGCACAATTCTATTTCATTTTTTTCTTTAGGATTTTACACTTTGAGCTTTCCCTACACTAGTATATTTTGGCTTCACTTGCATTTTGGAGTTAAAATTGATAGTATCACATTTAAGTGAGTTGTACAAATTTGTCCAGTTGAAGTCACAGTAAAGATATTTATTTGATGGATATTTAAATTAACCTATAAAGCAGTGGTGTGTGTGTGTGTAGGTGTGTTAAGCCAAGAGCAGAAAGGTTAATAAACTCTGCATTAAGTGCTTTACATTCATCTAATTTAATCTCAAGTTGATTTTCAGACAAGCAAATAGGCTGAGAGAGGTAAAATTGCTTGCCCAGTAGTTGGACACATATTGGCACAGCCCGTAACAGGCTGTGTGGGATTCTAAACGCCTGAAGACTGCACCCCGGGAGCCCTGACAGGTCAAGCTGACATTCTTTCAAATGGCTGTTTCCTGCTCTTTGCACACTCGTTAGGATCATACAGGTCAAAGGACAATTGGTTCTCAAATAATTGGTTCTCGAATGTCTGCAACATGTAAATATAGCCAGTTCCAAGAAGCAAGCTGTTGGAGACCCAATCTTAAATATATATATGTATACACACACACACACACACACACACACACACACACACACACAATCAGACTGCCCTGGCTGGTGTGTTCAGTTGGTAGGAGCATCATTGGATATGCTGAAAGGTTGCAGATTCAATTCCAGGTCAGGGCAAATAGTTAGGTTTTGGGTTTGATCCCTGGTAGGAGTATGAACAGGAGGCAACTGCTTGATGTTTTTCTCATATAAATGTTTTTCCCTCTTTCCTTCTCTTTAAAAGCAGTGAAAAAAAATGTCCTTTGGTAACTAAGCATGAGAGAAGAGGCCAGTGAAATAATCTAGTTTATGGAAAAGTCAATGAACACAAATTAGAGGTGATTCTCCTCCATCATCTTTTCCTAGAAAACGTTTTAAAAATATAAGACATATACATTCCAGCAGGATGGGGTAATTTCCTGTTGCAGTACACGTGTTCCTATAAGTACAGTGAATTACAATAACTACCACAAGTTGTTATGATAGTCGTTTAAGTCTTCTCTCTCTCTTTTGTTGTGACATTCTGTGTTGAAGATAATGAATAAATATGAACTAGAAACTAGCACATAGTACAATTAATGAAACACATACATAAAAAGACATTTTTATCAAGCTGGAGCATGTCTTAGGGGATTGAAAAGATGGATTCCATAGCTGATAACAGGAAATTAGCTGATAATCAGCCAGGTGGGTATAGTTACTCAAAGAGTATGCTGACAGGCAGTGGGTCTCTATCAGGATGGCTCAGAAGGGAGTCATAAGTAAGCTGAACAGAGATGAGTGTCCATGAGTTTTGAAGCAAGAGGCAGTAGATCTAGAATCATTTACTCACTCACCAAGCATTAAGTGTCTGATACGGGGCCAGCACTCTACCAGGTGTTATTATAAGATGAATAAAACATGGCCTCTTCCTCCCCATCCAGTGATGAAAGCAAACTTCAAACAATTGTAATGCAATGGTTGTATTAGAATATAAGTCAAAATACAAAGTTATATGAGTCTGGCACAAGGAAATGACTAAATCATACTTAGAAGTCTTAACAAATGAGGTAAATGAGGCCAAATTTGCCAAGTCCTTAAAAGTTGCATATGATTTGGCCAGGTTAAGAAGGAAAAAACATTACAGATATAAGAATGGCTTGCAAAATGGTATTAAGGGATGAAAGGCGTCATGATTTGGAGAATGATAGATAACCACTTTTAAGGAACTGGAGTGCAGAATATGTCCGGGAAGTGAAAAGATACACAGCTGTAGTGTAGGTGTTTATAAAATACTTTGAATACCATCTTCCAGCTGGGAGGGAGCCATCAGAATTTCTCATCATGGGACTGACACTTGCTAGACATGCATTTTCTATGAATTGAATGATGTGAAAGTGTCAGAGCTGTTTGTTTGCACAGCACTTTCCAAGACTGGGACGATCCCAAGTAATGTGCCAAAGGTTATAGGCTTTGGCAAAATTTGAAAACTAAATCCTTTATTTTATACAGGCCCTTTGAAATGGGATAAACTTCAGGGTTCACAAAACCTGGACCTGCCCCTAGCACGACCTGTGACTTGGAAAGCTCTCCCTTACAATGAGACAGAGGATGGGGTGAAGAGCTTGGCTGGAGGCTCTTGCAAAGGTGCAAGACCTGAACTAAGGACAAGGCAGAGATATTCATGAGAAGAAGTAAGCTTTTATGGTGTAGAATCAACAGGATTTGTGACAGTTGAAAGTGGGGGCAGGGTGGATAGAAGGAATTTTTGGAAGTTTCAGATTTTTGACAGGTGCCTAGGAGAAAGATGTTGCTATTAACTGCAAAATGAAATATTCATGTGAAAGACACCCAATTGTCTGTGGAAGGGGAGAGGATGTGAAAGAGTGCTGTTCAACAATGTTAAGTACTGGAGAAAAGGTCAAGTGAAATGAGAATGAAGGATAGTCTGTTGAATTTAGTGATTAAGAAGTCACTGGTTACCTAGAAAAACAAAGAACAGGTTCACTGGGTGGTGTAGCTGGGGCTCAGATTGCAGCAGGATGTGTATTAGGGTCCTCCTGTGCCTCTCACTACTTTCGGGACTTCAGAGGTAGAACTGTGGTTTTGTATGGTGAGTTGGTGAGAGATCAGCTATTACATAAGACAGGTCTCAGTTCAAGAGGAACTGAGGAGGTGGACAGACTGTGAGGAAACAGATTCAGGAACAGGGGAACTAAGAGAGATTGTTTCAGAGCTTGGGAATTTTGGAACCGAAACTCCGTTACTGGGAAACAAGTGCTGGAAGGATTAGAAGTTAGACTGCATTAATGCTGAATTCCAGGACTTCCATGAAATCCCTTGGATACAGACAAGGCTGTCCCCAGAGTTCCGAGCACAGCTGAGCCTGCAAATTTTGGGGCAGGAGAGCTCAGCGATGCAGCAGACAAGACAAGGGGATCAGGGATGCAGGAAGAGGTAACCAGAAGGAAGAATTCATGGTTGGGGAAGGGATGCAAGGCACCGCCAGGCTCAGAAATCTGAAGTCAGCACTTCCAAAACTCAGAGGGGAGATTCAGGACCATTGCCCTTTGTATTTCTAACAATAGTACCACAGCCTTTTACATTTATCATGTGATCATTCTGAAGATTTTGCTATAAAGATTCCTGAGGGGAATCAAGAAAGACATAGTATTGATTTGAGGACTATTCACTAAAGTACTCCTAGCAGCAAAAACCAAAAGAAACACAGCTGGAATCACTTTATGAATTGCAGGCAAATTGTAAGATTGAATTCAGTGAAGATAATTGGTTTTTAAGTATGTCCTTTTCTCTTCCTCCTATTTGATATTATTAACATGAAGTCTTTTTAAATGTCAATAATTTAAATGTAATTTAATTTCTTTAAGGGAATTGTTTAATAATTTGAGAATATAAGACAGCTTTCAAGTGGGAGCAGCAGGGGAGTGTGGTGGAGGCCTGGGGAGCACTCAGCCTTGGAGGGTCGGAAGGTGCCTTCCAGCTCTCCAGGGTGCCTGATTGATACCAGTGGAGTCCCTCTGAAAGGCCTTCTGTTTCAAGTTGCCCCAGCTGAATGCAAGTGAACTGCATGCCAAATGCCATTCAGGAAATGTAAAGTGTATTAGAATAGGCAGTGATCCAACAGTATTGGATACGGTTCCCCTGCCCACAAAATTCTAGTATTTAAGTACAGTTGGAATCTGGAAAACAGATTGGACTGTCACAGCCCCGTGACCTGGTTTGTAAAGACCTCCATGACTTTTTGCAAAGTATTGCCTCATATTCATCTTTGAACCATATTCAATTTGTTTTATAAGCACAGGTCCAAGTTTCTCTATCATGTAATTTATGGAGTTAGATGTTTGGAACCTAGGACCAAGTAGAGGACTTGATATTTATCCTATGTAATGCTATCTTGAGATTTTGAACTAGGCCAAGTTTCTAGGCTGTTTAGAGCTTTTCAAGTACTAATTCAATCATCCAGAGTATTACCTGTTTCTCCCAGCTTTGTGCCATTTGAAAATATAACAATTATGCCATTGACACCTTCATCCAAATAACTGATTGGAAACATGGAGAGGACAAAGGCTGTCCAAGCCCTAAAGAACTTCCTGTGAGTTGACGTGGATTAATTAATGGGGAAATGGAAGAGAAATAACTTTTATGGAAACTCTACTATGTACCTAATGCTATTAATGATTTTTCACATGTAGTATTATATTTCATCTTTAATCATGATAACACAGACAGCAAGTGCTGAACTTGACTTTTGATTCTACATCTAACTCCATGCTCTTACTAGTACACAATATTGCCTAATTGAAGTTTTTTTACTTGGCTGTTCAAATTCCTACCAGTCGACCAAACTGAGTTTTCTTCCAGCCTACATTTCTGAATCTTGTCCATAAGGACACCAAGACAGGCCCTAGTAAATATATGGCTGAAATTCAAATACACTATGTGACTTTCTCTCAGTCATACCGAGACTAAAGATTGTTGGGTGTGGTGGTAAAGGAAGTTGAGGGGGACAGTCTGAAGTGAAAGAGCTTGAATTTTCCATAACATGGTACTTATTTTTGATTAGTTCTTTAAAAAATATATTATGTATGACACATATTAGAATAAATGGAAATGTAATTTTTCATAATTCATATAGAATCATGTATCATGTTCCATAATCTTTCTACAGTTGCATTTTGGTTTTTAGAATTTGAAAATTTGAAGGACCTATTATAATGAGGAATTCTGTGACACTGAGGATATTCCTCCAACATCCCCAGTTGTGGTGATAACAGGAATAAGAATAATAACATTTAAATGCTCACTCTGTATCATACATTGTGAAAAATGCTATACATACATTAGGCATCATCTCACGTACTTTATACAGCTATCTGAAATGCTTCCTATTAATATCTCAATTTTATAGATTGGGAAACAGACTGAGAAGTTCAGTAGCATGCCCAAGAGCTCTGGCGTGAACCCAGGAAGATGGCTCCTCCATTGTCTGGGGCCCTCGTCATTGTTGGGACAGAATTTTCCAAGGATCTCTTGAATTTCTGTTTGTCTTGTAAGCAGAAAACTGACTGCTTTTTTCTAAATGATCTTTTCAAGAAGTTCAAATAAGGAATAGTCTTAGAAGATATAGAGTCTCCCTGCAGAATAAAAGACAGGCTTGTTTACTCTTCAGAATAGTAAAGATCATGTCTCTGTCTGGGGCAAAGGTTAAACAGGCTCACTGCTCACAATAAAGGATTCAGGTTCCCTAAGCTCCGAATTGCTTTTCTGTGATGCAGTGTGTGTGAAGACATCATCCAGCACTCACAGAATACTTTGTGAGAGCCAGGGCCAGGGTGACTGGTACAAGTGCTGACCTCCTGGTTACTGCTATCACTGAGTAATAAAATCTTTTTTCTTTGACCCAAAATTCTCATGTCTTTTTCTATGTAACTGTGGCAGGCTAACTTGTTAGCTTGTAAGTTGGGCAAAATCTCAGACCTTTCATAGTTCTTAACTGCTTCTATATAAAAATTATATGATTCTAGCCCCGGCTGGTGTAGCTCAGTGGATTGAGTGCGGGCTGCGAACCAGAGTGTCGTAGGTTCGATTCCCAGTTAGGGTACATGCCTGGGTTGCAGGCCATGACCCCCAGCAACCACACATTGATGTCTCTCTCTCTCTCTCTCTCTCTCTCTCTCCCTCTCTTCCCTCTCTAAAAATGAATAAATAAAATCTTTAAAAAAGATTATATGATTCTCTCAAGTACTAGTCCAGTGATGCTGTAAAAAAAAATATGTGACAATCTAGGAGAGAGCTAGTTGGCTTTTGATCGTCCAAATATCTTCAGTGATGTACTTTTGGGCTGTAGACCCCTGGTGGCAGCTCCAGTCTCCTTTCCTTAGATAAATAAAATGCGTAAATGAGAATCTGCATGTCCTTAGGTAGTCCAGAAGTATAGTTCTGGTTAAAGAACATCTTGAAGCAGGACTTCCAACTTAAGTTTGCAAAACAGAAGGCTACCTTGCTGGGTTGCCTTGGTTGGTGACCTTAAGGTATGTGGGCTCATTTTGATGGATAAAATAAACACAGAAAAATCACTCCGTCTGGGTTTCTTGTTATTTTAGAGCTTGACATGCATCTGTTAGCAGCAAAACTCAGCCAGTGTCAAGCCAAATTTCAGGAAAATAGCCATTCTTGAATAAATAATAGTTGTTTGCAAAAACCTTAGAAATTTATTGAAGAAATAATGCTTTTATTTTGTTCAGAAAAAGTGATCATTAGAGTGTAATCATTAGATTATAATTTGGTTTAAATAAAATGACTCTGAATGCTGTGCATTTTCAGAGTTTGGGTGGAAGAATTTGGGTTTTCAAAAGTTTTCAGTAGATTTTAGAAATGTTTTCCTAGGTTGTATGCAAGAAACATACATTGGAAAGATTGAGCCTGAAGGTTTTATGTAAACTGTTTAAAATTTCATGTACATATGCAATCTCTCCTTAAATTTTCTGCATAGCAACTCAGGCACAGAGCTTACTTAGGACAGTGTTACAAAATAGCCAAAATATGCAGGCTCCCAGGCAGGGTTTGGTTAGAGGTGCATTGGAGCACAGCCTTCAAATATGAGTGCGTGGATTTGCTTCTTTTTAATTTTGAAATTGAATTGATGGTAATGGATGCAGAGAACTAGTTGGTAGCTGGTTTCAGATAACCACAATATCAGCTGCATCTGGGCCATTCCCAACCTGTTCACTACAGACTTCCCATAAAACAGTAGTTCTTGAACTTGAGCATCAGAATCCCCTGGAAGTCTTGCAGTTTCAGCCCCACATCCAACCCCTGGAATGTCCGTTTCATTTGGACTAGAGTAAGCCTGATATTTGTATTTTGAATGAGTTTTCAAATAGTGCTGATACAGCTGGTCTTAGGAGTGCAGTGTGAGAACCACTGACCTAAACCTTTTCTGTGAAGCTAAGTGTCTCTGGCCTATAATGAGAAACTCTTTAGAAAAGTAAATATTTAGGCTATTTTTTCCTATTTGCCTTAGGAAAGATGTGAACTTTTGTTTCCCATTGGACCCTTTTTCCACTTCATGCTGATTTTTGTTTTCCATTACATTCCTTTTTACATAAGTCAAATTCTGCCCTAACATATATTGAACTGGATTTTGGCCTCCTCTTTTTTCTTTGTTTTTCTTTCATCATCTCTCTTCCCTCACACATGAAGCAATAGCCACTAATTTTTAGGTATTTTTTTCAGAAAAAAATAGATGTGTATTATGCAGAACTCTTCTAAACTGCAAACAAGGGGCTACTTAAAATCACCCTAAAGTGGGAAATTACCAGCTTCCATTTGCTCTAAGCCTTTATCTGTTGGATTTCTGAGTATGTCAATAAATTCCATGCCCTTTAAGGCCAGACCCCATCTGGGTTTGCATTTTCAGTAAATGCTTGCTTTTAATATAATAACTGTCTTTTACTTGACTGTTGTACATTTTACTCATTATATACTTTTTTGTCTGTGTATTCATCCCAATTAACCATATCTGTCACATTTGAAATTCGTCATTTGCAATTTAATGCATTATTATCTACATAGGTTAGTGACCATTGTTGGATAGCCTGAGATGACAAACAGGGTTGATTCTTTTGGTTGATTGATAGGTGTATAGGCTGCCCAGAGTCCTCGGTAGGGACAGACTCTGCACCTGAGCTCTGTAGGGAAAAATGCCACCAACAGTTACATCCATGTTGGCCCTCATGGAAGAACATGTCTGCCTGGGAGTCCCACACTGGCCAATTCTGGCCTGTCGTTTCTTTTTTAAAAAATGTATTTTTTAATTATGGCTTACATTCAGTATTATTTTTTATTCATTTTAGTTGTCCAGTATAGCAATTAGATAATCATATTGGCCTATTGTTTCAATGTCTGCATATAGGAAAGATCAAGCAATTTCATATGGAAATGACAAAAAGTATTAAAACACTGATATAAGAGTTAGAGAAACTTCTATTTTTTCTGACCCCCAGTTCCCTTAATTATAAAATAGGGATAATAATACCTATTTGGCAGATGATATTGCTAAGCTAGAAAAGGGCTTCCAAAAAGAAAGGCATAGCAATGGAAAAGATAAATATTGGAGAAACGGGTTAGAAGACAGTGTGCTGAGGAGACAACAGAGTCAGCCAGAGTTCAAACTCCCCTTTTCTCTTACTGACCTCACTTGCTTAACCTTGCTGACTTGTAATTTGCTAATTTGTAAAATCATAATATAATATCCACTTCTGGGGTTTTGATTATTAATACCTGTAATGCACATAACTCATAAGAGCTATTCAATAAAGGAAGGCCATTATAAATGAACTGCTGGTATTTACTATGGAAAACCTGAAAGGAAAAATATTTGAAGATAGATGAGAGGATAAATATTTTCCGTGTAATTAGTGAATTAGGGTCAAAGGATGAAAATTATCCAAGGGAAAATTACACTAAATGCGAGGAAGAACCTTCTAAGAAGCAAACCTAGGCAAGCAATAGAATGGATTTCTGTTTCAGGCAGTGCGTTACCGAACCAGGAAAATATTCAGAAAGTAGCTTTCTGATTTTGGTCAGGTTTTGTAAAAGGATTCCCACTTTTGATAGGAGGCTGAGTCAATGATATTGGAAATTTCTCCAATTCAATTATACTGTGAATTCACTACCCTAGACACTTTTGGAAAATCACCCTCTCTGCTCCTATTTTACATCATACCAGTGATGACTCTTCTATTCCAAAGGATTTAGAGTTCCATAGGATTTATGAGATTTAAGAAATTACCATAAAGAAAACTCAATCCCTTGTTTAAAAACCAACAAAGTGAAACAACATATATCCAGTTCTTTTCTTTGTTTTAAACAGAGTACTAGGTGCTTTGCCTGCTCAAGGGCTCAAGTGCTGAATATACCCATTTAAACTGACCAAGGCTGACACTACTAACAAGAGGACATTCTGAAAAAGCCTTATCAGGACATGGCAATTGAGTCCGGCAGCCCCCGGAAGAAGCACATTACTATGGCTGTATGTTTCTGGTACACTGATCAGCAGTGAAATGATTAACAGTGTTGGCATTTAAGTGATCATAATTAGGTTTCAAAGTTAACAGCCCATTGAGATAAATAGTGGAAGTTCACACCTCTCTCAGTGCTATTGTTTATCAGGCTGTCAAGTTGCAGATTCAGGAAGACAACATTAATGTGGCTTTGGACACTAATTGCCCAAAGCCAAGTTACATCCACCTGGGAGGGTCCTTTGGGTATTTGTTCAACTAAAATGTCAGGGAATATGCAATGCTGGGGTTGCGTGTTGACTAACAGTGTACAATATTGCACTGATATTTTGATGCCTAGAAGGCAAGTGATACTGGAATATGTAAGAGTGTTCGGGAGGAATCTCCTAGTTTAATAATATATTTGCCTCATTGTCTCCTCTCCAACAGCACTGAAACTGCTCACTTGGACACAGTGGTTTCTGAGAGAAATAAAAAATTTAATGATTTAAACAACAACAACAAAAACCCCTTTGCTCACATGAATTAGATTTCATAACCCATGTTATTGTCCTCAAGGACTTATATGCACATTCTGTCAATAGAAGAACATTGAGAGCATAATTAAATTAATTTTCATAGAATTCTGAATTATTTGTTCACAATTAAGTTTACATGCATGATTGCACGCTGCCTGTTGTTCAATAAGGGTGGAGATTGTACAGTTTCAGTTTGCAAAGTATTGATTGTCTTTCTCAAAAGAGATTCAATGATTAAAGGCAGCAAGAATGGGGGAAAAGTAGCCCTAAGACATGGAATGTGCTGTAACATTATAGTAGTGGTTGCCTTTTCATGAACAGAGTCATTGGTAGTTCATTATCATTGTCAACATAAAATAATTATTGAACATTATTAAAACATCATATCATTTAAAAGCTTAAGGAAAACTGAAATTTAGACCTTCCCATTTCTTAATCATTTTACCTTAAACTGAATTTTTCTTTTCTTTCTTTTTTTTTTTCATTCCTCTACCAACAGGTTAGGAAATTGATCATGGTATCCTCTTTAACTCTGAGTGCTACCACGGGGCTTAACAATGCCCAAGGAGAGGATGAGGGGACCCAAGGCATGCAAGGCAGGAGAGAAGGAAGAGAAGTATATAAAGAAGAGTGGGAAGAGTGGTTCTGAGGTTCTGAGGTTCTGAAGTGGAGAGTATTTACTCAGACATCTGAACCAGGGTCAACTGTAGGGCAGACTCAGAAACTCAGTGGAGTCCATCATGTAGACATTGGGGCAGAACCGTGTTTTATTGCTGTATAAACAGGAGTAGACTATGAACTGCCTGAGGCCCGATGTTGTGCCTTACTAATTTTAATATCCTTAATCCAAGCTCAATGCCTGGTTCATAGATTTTTTAAGGGTAAATGTAGATGTTAGGGCAGACACTTAAAACATTAATCCTCATTTTTTGTTAGGAGATATTAAAAGCCACTGAGTAATCTATATTCATAATTTTCATATCACACATTAAAAATAATTTCTATTTTTCAAAATGCATCCATAATTTTTTTAGACCCTTTTGAACTTGAATGTCTTGCAGTTTGAATGCATATCAGTGTCAAGGACAGGAAGAAAATACATCCATAATATAAACCATGAAGTGATGGTCAATTTTATGTGTCAACTTAGCTAAGGTACAGCCAGTCATTTAGCCAAACAGTAATCCTGTGTTTCTATGAAGGTATTTTGTAGATGTGACTAAAATATATAGTCAGTTACTTCAAGAAAGGAAGACTGCTTTATATAGCCTAGGTGGGTCCTACACATTTAGACTTCCCTGGGGAAGAACACACCCTCCCGTGTGCAGAGCAGCCTAGCTCTTGCCTGAGAGTTCCAGCAAGCCCTTCCTGATTGGCCCCAGAGATTTCCAACTTGCCTAGTCAGCCTCCACAAATGCATGAAGTCAATTTCTTGCAATAAATCTCTTTCTATTTTTTTAAAAACAGCTTTATTGAGATATAATTCTCATATCGTATAATTAACCCACTTAAAATGCACAGTTCAGTGGTTTTTTATTACATTATTAATTTAAAAAATTGTGGTAAATATATATAACTTAAAATTAGCTGTTTTAACCATCTTCAGTGTACAGTTCAGTGGCATTTATTACATTCACAATGTTGGGCAACCATCATCACTATTTCCCAACTTTTTCATGATCTGAAACAAACTCTAACCATTAGGTGATAACATCCTATTCTCCCTTTCTTACCAGCTCCCAGTAACCTCTGATCTATTTGCCATTTCTATGAATTTTTCTAATCTAGATATTTCATATAATGGAATCATAAAGTATTCAGCCTTTTGCGCCTGGCTTATTCACTTAGCATAAACTCTCAAAGTTCATCCTTGTTGTAGCATATATCAGTATTTCATTTGATTTTAAGGCTGAATAATATTATTTTATTGAACGCATATACCACATTTTGTTTATCTACTCATCAGCTGATGGACACGTGGGTTGTTTCTGTCTTTGGGCTTTTGTGGATAATGCTGCTTTGAATATTGGCAGGCAAACATCTGTTTGAGTTCCTGTTTTCAGTTGCTTTGGGTATATACCTAGGAATGAAATTTCTGGATCATGTGGTAATTCTATGCACTATATTGAACATGACCCATTTGCAGAACTGAAAATAATCTGTGGTGATTATTTGCTATATTTGCTCCAGTTTTCAATTTTTTGTTTTAGATAGAACATAGTTGATACAGCTGAAGCCCTTGCAAGCCCATTCTTTACTCCCTCATTGCCCTAGGGTACGGGCATTCTACAGCTGGTGTGTAGACTTCTGGTCCATGTTTACACACTTTGAATATATGTAAATGAACACGAACTGCTGAGGGTTATATTCTGAGTTTTAGCAATTTACATAAATGGCACAATACTTCATTTTTTGAAGCTTACTTTTTAAAACTACTATAATGTATTAGACATTCATACAAATTTATACAGGTAAATCCAGTTTATTTATTTTAACTTCTGAATAATGTTCCATTGTAAAAATATGCCATTATTTTTCATATACTTCCTTATTGATTCTAATTTTTCACTATTTCAAATAGTACTGAATAGATCCTTTTGCATGTTTCCTTATTAGAATGTGCAAAACTTTACAATATAATTAAAAATGGAAACTTTCTCTTTTATCTGTGTTTGATGTTTATGACATCCATTGAGTTTTTAATTTCAAAGTTACTTTTTAGAATTTTGCTTGGCATTGTTTTTGCAAATTCACCTGGTTTTTTTAAATATAGTTTCCAATCATATCATTATGATATTGCCCCTACTCAACATAAAGGCTGTGGTATGAAAAAGAGAGGAGAAAATTAAGAAAAAAGTAGTATTGGTGGGACTTGTTCACTGACTAAACATGGGAAATAAAGAACACAAGATGAAACTGTTAACAATAATATTTATGGAGCAGTTAGCATGTTTTGGCACTGTGCTAAACATGTTACATGTATGGAGTCATTCATCCTTCATGTAGTAAAGGATTTGGCCCTTGAAAGCCTGAGGGGGTAGCCTCTAGCTTGATAAGAATATCCTTGTTTACTGGGAGGCCTTGGGACATGCCAGATAGTCTGTGCAAGCAGTGTGATTTATTGGTCTTTGGGCCACATAGTATCAGCTGGACCTCTGAAGAGGCTGGAGGGTAAGTCAGCCACATGAATGGTCAGCCACGTCTATGTGACCGAATCCTAGTACTTGGGTGAGTGCGTATTGGCTGGCAACACTTTCTGTGTGTTGCCACTCATTGCTGAGAGAGAAGTAAGTGCTGTTTGCATGACTCCCCTGGAGAAGATAACTGGAAGCCTCGTGCCTCATCTTTCTTGGACTCTGCCCTATGCATCTTTTCATTTTGCTGGTTTTAGTTTGTATCTGCCTCTGTCATAAACTGTAACTGTGCATTTAATGGCTTACGTTGTATGAGTTCTTCTAGCCAACTATTGAACATGTGGGTGGTCTTAGGAGACACTTGAATTACATACTCACAAAAGCCTCTCCAGCTAGTCATTGTTATTATTTTCATTTTTATGGATGAGGACACTGAAGATCAAAGAAATTAAGTGAGAGATAATGAAACTTGATCGTAAACGAAGACCTCCATGATTCCCATTGCCACAAACCTAAACTTCCTAAATTAATGTACCCTATGCTTCTGGTTTAGCCAATTCGGTACAATTCACCAGGATGGCAATTGAGAAGGAGTAGAGTTAGGGGGAAATCCTTCTGCTGAGTTGTATATATGAGCCTAGATCTCTAACATCACATGTGGGCTGGAGATAAAGATTAGGAGTGATAGGTGGGGGTTGCCATTACTGGAATGAATGTCATCTTCAGGGCTGAGTATGCAGGGAGAAAAGAGATGGACTGAGAACAGAATCCAAGGTCCACCAATATGGAAAGATCAAATAAAGAGAAATAGCCAGCTAAGGAGACTGAAAAAGAATAGTTGGCAAGAAGGAGGAAAACCAGAGAATCATGCCAAAAATAATAGGGAAAAAGCATGTTTTAAGAAGGAAGGGCATGGCCAATGGTGTCTAATGTACAAATATGTCACATAAGATACAACTAAATAGTGTTCATTGGATTTGCAAACTAAGAGACCTTGGCAAGAGCAGTTCCAGATTAACAATGGGGATAGAATACAGGCTGCAGTGGATAGAAGGTTGAGGGAGAGATGAGCATGTTAGTGGAGGGGCAGACAGCTCTTTCTTTGTCAACTGCATCATCACTTGTCATTTACTTGGTTCCTGGGATTGCTATTTTAACTGCCGTGGTATGCTACTTTTCATTTCCCATGGAACTGTGGTCTCCTCTAGGGACCAGCTTGGCTCTGGTCCCTGGGTCCCACACAGGAATGAGTGCACTGAAGGTGCAAGTTTGTATTTAATGAGTTAGGTATTCTGAGGAAGGGGACCATGGTTGGGGGTGGGGAGCTGTGCAGAGGGGATCATTCCTGGTGGGGTTCAGAGCACACCAGGTAAGACAGGGGCTCACAGGATGCTGTCTTGTTTGGGAGTTAAGAGAAGCTCTGGGTCAGATGGACTGCATCTCAGAGCCTGCCTCTGGTAGTTTTTGTGTAACTCAGTGACAAGTCTGTCTCCATTTCCTTATCTGTAAGGGAAAAAAAGGTGTATCATTTTGCTAAGGCTGCCATTACAAAATAACCACAGACTGGGTGGCTAGCCAACAGAAATGCATTTTCTCACAGTTCTGGAAGCTAGAAGTCCAAGATCAGGGTGTTGGCAGGGTGGTTTCCTCTGAGGCCTGTTGTCCTTTGCTTCCAGAGACCACCTTCTTGTTGTGTCCGTAGAGGTCTGTTTTGCCTGTGTTCTAATCACCTCTTCTTAAACACACACCAGAAATACTAGATTAGGACCCATGCTAATGATCCCATTGTAACTTAATTACCTCCTTAACTGCCCTATTTCTAAAATTAGTCATCTTCTGAGGTACTGGGGTTAGGGCTTAACATACAAGTTTTGGGGTGACACAATTCAGTTCATAACAAAGAGGATAATATTAAAACCTACTGCATATCGTTTTGGGAGAAAGAATTGAGAAAACACATAGAGCATATTTAGTATGGTATCTGAGATGTAGTCACTACTAAGTGACCTAGATGAGAAGAAAATCCACGGATCTCTAAAGGAAGTGCTTGCCTAGCTTGAAAAGGAAGTGGAGAGAAAAACCTAAGCTTCCCTTTCTGAGTTATTTCTTCTGGAACACATTCCCTGATAAAGGGACATTCCATGCCTACAGATGGGCCTACCTCTTTGCTCCTGTCCTGTCTGAGAACTGCCGCTATGTCACCTTCTTCAGGACTGTCTTCCCCTTGATGGTGGTCAGGGTCAGAGAGCATGTCTGTCTCGTTGACATCATCAGCATGGAAGCCGGACAAACGGCACAAACATATTTATTAAATGACTAGATGACTGTCCACATTTTCCCGAGATAACACACTGACTCATTGCTCCCCACATTTTTTACAGCAAAGGAGAACAGAAAATAAATGAAGATGTAAGAAGACTAAAAACATTGCTTTGATTCCTGGGCAATTTGAACCGGCTTTTATTCAATGTGCTTGCTGTTTAAGTTTCTCCCTTTGAGTAAAGGAAAGCCTGATAAGTTTGCCTGGCACGCAATCCACACAGTGATGCTTTCTCAGGTTTTAGCTAGCTTTCTCCTTCTTTCTCCTCACTGCCCTAGGGCCAAGGCTGAATTTTAATTTTGTAATTTTTATATTTAAATTTTACTGGTAGCCCTTACACAGCTATGAATATACAGACTTCCCTCCCCTCCCCAGGAAAACAGAAACATTAAAACTCAAAACAAGCTTTATGTAAATTTGCCGTCTTAACTTTATGCACCTGAGTTAAATGAGGCTCGTAAGAACGGCTGCAATTCGGTTAATGTTTTCCTCTTGACACAGAATTTTAATTTGGAATTGTATTTCTGAAAAGGTGGCACAATTTAGGAGGCTGACAATTTAGGAGGCCATTTAAAATGATGCCTTCTCTATTAAAGGTAGTAGGAGGGCTTCTTCGAGGGTCCTAAGTAGGCCAAAAGTTCACCAAGGTCAGGGAGCAACAAATGGCCTTGACACTGAAAAAGGTCTGTTTGGAAATCTAAGAAATATGTAGAGCCCTGGGGTCGTTGTTTTTAATGCTGTTAATAGGCGACAGAATGCTAATTAGTCAGATTAACTAAGTGGCTGAGTCATGCAGTAACCCTTCTCCCAAAAGAAGTGCCCACTTTGAGATGCTAAATGAGGCCATAAAGGCAGCCAACCATTCCATTCTTGAAAGATAGCAGAGTGCCAATGAGTCTGTTAATGTAGCAAATGAATGAAATTTTGAGTGTTGTGTGTATATCTATGTCTATCTATTTCTATATATTAATATACATATGTATATGGAGGGTCCAGTTTTCACACCTAGGGCCTACTCTAATAAGCACTTAAATAAATCCTGCAATAAACTTAGGGTTTTGAGACATTTCATCATATGAGTTTATTCTTTAAGGAGAACCCATTAACAGTTTTTATTTAAAATAAATTTTCTAAAACTTAAGAATTGAACAATTTTCCTGAAAATTGTGGTTTTGGCATGAGAAAAAAATAAATTAATTTAAAAAAAAGAAGAAAATTGTGGTTTTGGATTATCAGTAGAGGGGCCAGAATGGTGGAGGCATGTTCTGAGGCAGGACTGGGTCTAAGTTCTGGAAATTTCTGAGGTCTGCCCCACTTTCTTGAGAAGGATGTCTTGGCAAGGACATCTCAGGCTTCCTTCAGGAGATCTAATTTCCAGACTGCTTATTTTCTTATTTATAGCCTTTTTCCTGCCTCCCTTCCCTCCGTGGTTTTAGTGGTTATTCAAATAAAAGACCCTTAGCCAGAAGTCCTTCTAGAGGTGCTGGTGGTCTTCACAGTTGAGACCGTGTTTCTGTTTCTCCTTCCGTTTCCCAGCATTGTAGGATGGTTAACAGGATAGCAGATGCAGGGTTACTCATGCCTACTGACTGGGAAACAACAAAGGAGAACTTATAAAAGTGCAGCTTTGATAGGAAAACCAAATCATGGTGTGTTGTCTGCTCTCTCAGTACACCGACTAGCAATATTGAGAAACAAATGGCTTTTGCTTAAGATGATCTAGGCTAAGGGTATGATTAAGAAGTACCTTTCTTTCCCTTCCTTCCTTCCTTCCTTCCTTCCTTCCTTCCTTCCTTCCTTCCTTCCTTCCTTCCTTCCTTCCTCCCTCCCTCCCTCCCTCCCTCCCTTTCTTTTTTCTCCCTCCATATCTTCTTTTTTTTAAAATATTTTATTTATTTATTTTTAGAGAGGGAAGGGAGGGGGAGAGAGAGAGAGAGAGAAACACCAATGTGCGGTTGCTGGGGGTCATGGGCTGCAACCCAGGTATGTACCCTGACTGGGAATCGAACCTGCGACACTTTGGTTCGCAGCCTGCGCTCAATCTATCCCTCCATATCTTTAACACTGTATTAGGAAAGGGAATGCTTGTTAGGGTGGCTGGTGACTCGGGCTGTGAAAGAATTCACAAAGAGAAGAAAGTGCAGAGCAAAGTTTTTACTCATTCTCCAAGAGAGGAGAGGAGCTTGATGTGGGGAGACATACTAGCAGCAAAATATAGGGACTTTGGGCTTTTATTAGGTAATTGGGGTGGTTGTAGAGCAGGATGTTTCCATCGGACTTGCACAGGCTGCACCTGGTTTTGATGTTATCTGTGCGGGCAGGGTCCAGGCTTTGCCATCTGGTGCATCCCGTTTTGTAAGTTCTCAGAATCTCTGTGCCCTCAGGGCACTTCCAGTAATTTTCTGGTCCTGAAGATAGAGTCTCATAAAACAGAGCCAGTCAAGCTAGCTCTGGCAGAGAGGGCCTGAAAAGGGGGCTTTTGTTCTATGGATACTTTTATTTTATCAGAATGAAGTAAGAGAAGAAAAAAGGCCCTGGAGCTGGGACACGCTCATTTGTGTGTGACCACGGTTGGGCTGAGGGAAGGAGAGCCAGGAGACAACTTGTGGTTGTTGAGTGTCACCAGATCAGCCTCTTGATATGACTTGGTGTGGCCCTGTGTGTGTCTTCAGGTTTCCTCTGACAGGAAGAAAGAATACCAGGAGAGAAGGTGCATGTACTCTACATGGGTACAACTGGAGGGGGTGGAAACAAAACAAATATGGCCTGCTATACTACATGCTTTCTGGTGCCATGTTAAGCCATTTGGCTTCTATTTAGAGTTAACTGGAGTTCACAGTCAACCTTGTTTTGAGTAAAGGAATGATAGATATACTCAGGTTTTAGAAAGATCATTCTAGCAGGCAGCAGAGCAAAGACACTGAAGCAGGGAGCACAGAGGGGGAGAGACCAATGGGGAGGGGTTTGAAGTTGGAACTCTTACTGCAGGGTACCTGCTGTTACTCAAAGGGTGATGGTGGTGGCCACATCCATCTGTCCTTCAGCACAGATGTCACTTGGGAGCCTGTCAGAAATGCAAATCCACTGGCCCTGCCCTGACTAGGGTATTTAAATCTCTGGGGCTGGGGGCTAGGAAACTTTTCCCATGCTCTCCAGAAGATTTTTAGGCACAGTCAGGTTCGAGGACGCTGCTATAGAAGATACCCCCTGGTAACTGCTGTGTTTTCCTTTGGCCACCTGCGTGTGCACCTGGGTCTCTCCCTTCACTGCTGCTCCAGAAACGTGTGCTTTGCAGGGTTAACTTTCCACCCTCATGCAACAAGGGAATGCTTTTCAGCGATCAGAGTTCCACTTGGAAAATCACAACTTCCTGGGAATAAATCAGGCCACCTGGGAATAGTTTAGTCTCTTTACTTGAGAGGAGTGCTTCATCAGCTTCGATTCATCAGAGGATCTGGTCTGCATAGTAATAATAATCATCTTGATGACAACCAGCATTTGTTTAAGGGGGAATGGATGATGGCAGGGTATGGAGGTCTTAAGTGTTGAACAGCAATAAATCCTCTCTCTTTGTCTTTGTGGGCTAGGATAATACCAATCATTCTCTTCCTTCCTTCCTCTCGGGGCTCTGCCTGGGCAGAAAAAAAGCAGGCAGCAGCCCAGTGGGGGTGATTCAGGGATACCACAAAGACCTCCAGGAAGGCCCTGGTTCCTTCCTGTCTGCCAACATTCCCTTGTACTGGCCCGTCTGAAATTCTATTCCTTTCTTCTATTACTTATACATTAGTTACTCAAAACATTAATTTCCTCTGAGTGGGTTGCAATTTGAGAGTAACGTTTAGTGAATTTGAGGACCCTAAATTTGTATATCTTTATCTTAAAATAGATAGGTACTCTACCACCATTGTATACATATACCAATGCAAAAAATAACAATGAAAACCTGATGTATATAAATTATACATTTTCCTCACTCCCCAGTGGATTGGGTGGCAAATCCCATTTCATAGATTCCTGCTCTAAAACTGACGTCCTAAATCTGGGAAAATCCACAGGTAGGCTCCAAATGGTCGGTCAACTCCCTGAAATGTATGCAAAATTGATAAGCATTTTTCTGGAGAGAACGTGTACCTGTAGCTTTCTTAGAAAGGCTTTTAAACCCAAAGGTAATTATACAATGACAGGTAAGAGAAAGAAGGATCTAGAACAGAGGTATCAAACTCATTTTCACCAGGGGCCACATCAGCCTCATGGTTGCCTTCAAAGGGCTGAATGTAATTTCAACTCCTTCACAGTTAAGGAGTAGTTACATTTATGCAGTCCTAAAATTATTTTGGCCCTTTGAAGGCAACTGTGAGGCTGATGGGGCCCTCAGTGAAAATGGGTTTGACACCCCTGATCTATAAGTGAGGTTGCACACAGTGTAGGAAAAAAAGACATAAGTGATAGACACGAAGTCATTGAATGAACAGCTAACATGAATGAGGTGCTGTCTCTGAGGCTCTGACTTCTCTCACCTGATTTTCACGAGTCTTGCTGAAGTGGGCCTTGCTATCTCTATTTTACAAATAGAGAAACTAGATGATTTCCTAGAGTTTACTCGGCAGGAATGGGCTGGATCTGGGATTCAAGGAAGGAGAGCAATGGGTTGAATTTAAAAAACTTCTAACAGGGAGATTAGGGACATCAAAGAGACACTCTCCTTTTTCTGGTCTCTGGGAAGGATGGAGTGCTCCCCTTATCCAAGGCTAACGCCCCAGGTATGCCTGACTCTCCCTCCTCCTGCCTCCCTTGGGACCGCCCCTGTTGGTGTGCCCTGCCTCCCTCATGACCTGGCCTCCCCTGCTGCTCCGCTGTGATCAGCAACACGGAGGGTGGGAGGGCGGGCAGAGAGCCTGCCCTGGGTAAGTGAAACCAAAGCGTGCCCTCTCCAGGTAATTCCACGGCCTGCTCCATTCTCCCCTCCGCAGTTAGGAACTATCCCCTATCCCCTATGTTTTTCCTGACCCTTTGGTCCACGGGCATATTTAGCTTTCCCTATTACAAAAATCATTGCCTTGAAACTCACATGCTTTTTCTTCTCTCAAGTTCCCTCCTTGCACCCCTAATACTTTTAAAGCACAACCCTGTGCAGAAACACCTTTCATTAAAGTATGTATCGTACACAGTAAGTCCTCACTTAATGTTGTGTATAGGTTCTGTGACTGTAAGCGAAACGGCATGTGATGAAACCAGTTTTTCCCTAGACTAATTGATACAAGCAGGAGTGAAGTTCCTACAACATCTCATCAACTATAACATAATGAAATGATGTTGAATGAAACAATGTTATTGAAGGACCTGCTGTGATAAGATAATTTACTGTCTACCTATCTTTTTCCTTCAGTAGACCATGAGTGGTCTGGACTACCATTTTATTTTGTCTCCCTTGGCCTGACAGAACATGGGAACACATGTATGGTGAAGCAATCACTGTATTCTATTACCTAAAAATCACCTATCAAATTCCATACTTTATATGGTGAACAATTATCCTGGTCCTCCTGAGCTTAAGTGGCTTCTGAGGATGTAGAAGTTTAAGCACTAAAACTGGGTCAAATTGGTTGTCCTGAGTCCTAACCTGATATTCCAGACCCAGGGTGATCTGGCCCCAAGAAGCTTCTCCAACTCAGCTTGCACTGCTTCCTCATAGACATCCTAGGTTTCAGAAAGAAAACAAAATATGCCCTTGAAGTTCCCTGGAGATGCACCATTGCTAAATCTGTAATGAGAATGTAGGACGTCGAGCTGAGTGTCATGCAAAATAGGGTGCTTCTTTGGAGACGTTTGGTTCAGTTTGAAGCTGAAGGTCATGTAAGTGGAGCTGACCCAGACTGTGAGAAACAGGTATATTGGGAAGGGTAAGGGTGTGGAATGGTTAAGCAGCAAGAAAGGAATCTAGTGAGGTACAGGAGTTCTCCAAATGTGGTCTTTGGACCAGCTGCATCAGCCTGACTTGAAAATTATTATAAATGCAAACTCTCAGGCCCTACCCCAGACCTACTTAGACATTCTAGGGGTGCTCCCAACATCTGTGATTTAACAAGCCATCAGAGGATTCTGATGTGCACACATGTTTGAGGGTTACTGTCTGGTGAAATGAACCTCTTAGTAGGAATGAGAAAAATCTAGATTGTAGCGCCAATTGTCACAGATTATCAGAGAGACTTTGAGGTCTCTGATTCTTTATCTGTTAATTGGGGATCAGAAGGGATGATCTCTGCAGTGTTGTTCTCTCTATGACAACTCTTTTGCCATAAGTCCCCAATGGCCGGCTAATGGAACATTCTTCAAGGTGAAGGCCAGAATGCTATAATTCCAGAGTGCTATACCTGGTCATTCTAATTATGGCTCCAGGGACTTCTTAGAGAAGAGAGACACTGTTCTCTCCAATGTTTGGGAGAAGAAAATTACCTTCCCCCCAATATCTCTAACTTCCTCTCATTAGCAGATGAGCAACCATATTCCTATTCATCTCGGCCTGTCTCCAAGCCTTAATTTAATTAATGATTTGATTGTCTCCCCATTGCGTGCCCATTGCTGTGCAAAGAGCTATGCTAGAGGAATGATGTGAACTCACCTACACCAATCTGATCATTCCCATTAAGCTTTCAGGGGAAAGTACTGGTAACCTCCAAAGGCTGAAAGTTGGTAAGTGTGATAGGTCTCTTAAATTGGGACAAACATGACACCAGGTTTTACTGACAGCAGGCTCAGATCAAATTCTGCCACACATACAGATTTCTTTTCTTTTCTTTTCTTTTTTTTTTTTTAAGCCAGGAGACAGGAAAGGAGTCATATAACCTGTTCTGTAAGCTTGATAAAATCCTAGCTCTGGGTCCCTTGGAGTGCTCCAACAGCGCCTTGCATGGACGGTTCACTAGAGGCAAAGAGGCAGTAATTTAGCAGCAGGATTCCGCCAGCACTCCAGCCAGATTCAGACGAGGAGAATCCTCTGAGTCAGCAGCTGGACCCAGGGCAATTTCCCAATCAAGCCTCAGGCTCCACTCCTAATTGCATCGGCTGCGGGGCTCGCTGGATTCGCACACCCCGTTCACGCGCGAGCGGGAATGCCTGCACAATATTTCGGTCAATACACACATCTTGATCACCACTCATTTCACCAATGAAAAATCATTTCTGACATCCCTTACTCTGACAAAGGAAGTCTCGAGTTGATCGGCCATAAAGATAGCTGAAGTGTTTCGAGAGCCTCATGTGGTGGGAAGTTTCCATTAGAGTCTTTCAATTTTTAACCACCCTGGAATGAGTATTCTCAGTTAGGACCTGACCTTCCTCCCTCCAGCAAGATGAAAACTACCTAACTAACACTGTGTGTGTGTGGGGGGGGGGGGGGAGGGCGGTGGGGACTGGTGCGGGCGGACTTTAAAGGGAATCATGGGTAGCATGCCTGGGAAGTACGAAGAAATGTAATACTGTGATTTTTATATATGAAAATGCTGTAATTTTAGGTCAGAAATTTCTGGTTAAGGTTGGTAATTTCATATGCTTTAACCTGAAAACGTAGTCCTGGAGTGTCTTTGATTACACCACCCTTGGGTTTTTTTTTTCGTTCCATCTTTGCTGGCCTCCTCGAGTGGCTCTCCTGCATCTCCCCCGACACATTGACCTCATTTCTCTGTGCGAGGAGGTTCTGCCCCAACCTTTCCCCGTGAAATGCTACTCGTCCTGCTGATCCTATTTTAGATATCACCTTACAAGGGGAACTCCAGACTCCCCAGACAGAGCAGCGTCCTCCTAGGACATCTTAAACATCCTTCTCAGCACTATAGTGTAAATCCTTTGTTAACGCTTTTGTTCTAGCCCCTGGGGTTGTGAGCTCCTGGAGAGCTGGGGCTGGACCTTCCTGATTGCCAGGGCATGGCAGAGGGCGGCAGGCAGCAGGCAGCAAATAGTGAGTGCATTGTCTCCACAACATGTATCCTTGAGAAGTTTTCCGAGGTAGGCAAATGAGCTTAACCTGTGGGAGAATAATGTCCCCACTGGACAATACAAGGCACATTACAATTAGGTGTTAAATGTTGAGATATTGTTTGTATGTGCTAGAAGCTCTTAGGGAGAGAAGAATGAAGGGGAGGCTCATAGAAAGCCAATGAAGGACATTTTGGAAATGGGGGTATCTGCCCTTGTTCCAAGTCTCTGGGTCATAAGAGAATGTGAGCCAGACTCCAGGCCACTGGGATTCACCCTGATGACTCTGACAGACCGGTGTCTGCAGGGCAGTGGGACTCCGATTAACTTCAGGGAGAGCTCTGGGATCCCTGCAAGGGCGACAAACAGAGGGATGGGGAAGGAATAACAATAGCAGTTATACCAATTAAAATAGAAGTGATATCATCTGGGATCACTCAACCAATTAGCATACAATTTAGTGTAATAAGAAATCAGAGAGAGGTAGAAAGAGAGAATGAGAACAAGAACACACGTGCCTATCAAGAATAGGAGAGGAAGCAAAAGACCGAAACTGCTAGATTTCAGCATTGAGGAGATCTGTCTCATTTGCCTGCAAGATTTGCACCCATATAGGAGGATAACTGTCCCTGCTAGTCTGGAGTCCAGTATATTATCTATTGTGGATTTTGATGTCTTACTTAAGCCTGTGCCAGTCTGATTTTAGGAAGAGTGTACATTATTTACATGAAAACAAATATGAACATTAGGAGGCATTTTTCCCCTGCGTGCAATTCCTACTAAAGACTTTACATTCTTCTAATTTGCTGCTTTACTGCACCACTTAGTATCCGCCTGAGATGAGCACAATGTCCTCAGTTAGGAAGGTGCTGAGGAAATTTACCCTTTTTGCACTAAATCACTTGCTCTCCTCCTTGAAGCCACCAAACTCTTACTCACTTGAAATGCCCCTTTCTAAGCATCTGTTTTGTTTTGCAGGTATCAGCTGATCCCCAAATCACAATGCAGACTTGGGAAGGCATTTGATGTTAACATTTAATTCTGAGTATACCGTTGTGGTATTTCTACTCCGATTCTAAATGGCCTTTTTTCATAACAAATGCAGAAGCATGTGTTTTATTTACGTTGCAATTGATGAATTCTCCTTAAAAATGGGGATTCTGAATGTTTTTTAGGAACACGCAAACATGAATACCATATGGTGAGCTGCTTCCTGTGGAGTTAGGATAAACATCATGAATAGCATTAATGTAAACCACATGTATTAGTGGTACCCACCCGACCAGCTCAACGGACTTGCAGACTGAACTGAACCGGAAAAATGTCTTAAGAAACCAAACATTGAACTTCGGTGGTGTCAGGCGACTTTGGTGTGCTTTTTTTCTAGGAAAAGGAAGACAGATTTAGAATCTTGCTTTAAACACATAGCAATATGAATGTCCATGCTTTTGCTTGTTGCATTTAGGACAAAAAAATGCTCCAAGAGGCCAACTTTGAAGGCAGCTTTTGATGTAATCGTGGCTTCCACCACTTGCAAATTCTATTAAAATTGAAAGAAACATGAGAAACCATTGAAGGATTTTGAGGCATTGCAGGGCTCTGCATTTGCTGCTGCGCCCTGGCTCGGAAAGAGGTTTTCTTGTGCTTTTTGAGGACATTGCTGAGGTGAGGCTGAGATGCTCTGCAGTGGACAGGGCAGCCAGAGGGAGGTGGAAAGCCAGCTGGAGTCATATTAATGGAGATGGATCTTTGTAGCTGTGTTTTATTTTCAAATAGAGGTAACCTCTGCTATGTCGTGTTTGCTTAACATTGTGTTAATGTGATATGGCTTGGCCTGATTATTATTGTTATAATCTATGGGAAATGTATCCATAGATTTTTAAAATTTTGCAGTCTTTTCCAAAGGGTGTATTCCTTCATTGTGTCTGTCTCCTGCTGCTTAAATCCCCCCCAGATGTAGGGACAAGAGAATAGAATATTCCTTGCTCTCTCCACTGTCCATGCCTCTCTGTCTTCCTATTTATTGAGTCTCTACTATGTGCCAGATATTGTGTTAGCTGCTTTCCATTGTCTGCAGGAGCAAATATCAGCACTGTTCCTCTTTTGAATTTTACTTCTTTTTTTTAGTTTCCCCTGTTGACCTCGAGGAGGAGGATGTCCCATCTTTTTTCTGTTTTAACCACCTGATCCAACTTTCCAATGTCTTGGTGACATAAAAATCCACATCAATAAGGTTGACCATGAGTTACTATTTGTTGCTGTGTGGTTGAGTATACTGCGGTTAATTTTACTATTTTTCTACTTTTATATAAGGTTGAAATATTTCTAACGAAAAGTTAAAGACAATTCCTGTTGATGACCTTTACCAAATCCTGGGCCTGTAGTTCCTGAATACAGTCTTTAGCTTCATTGCAGCCCCCACGGGCAAGGCTACATGTTGGACTTCAGTATCACTCAGACCGTTTCTCCCCCCAAGATCTCCGACCGTGGAGTTTCCTTATCTGGACTCACTTTCTGTCTTACCCACTACTGCTCTGCCCTCTACTGTGTTCATTACTGACCAGCATCCACATCTTAAATCTCTCTACCACATTCAGTTCTCAAAATCCTTGTTTTTGTTTTGGCCTCAGTTAAGTTCCTGCCTAGGTCCCTTAGATTTGGCAATGTAACGATCCTTAAACCAGCACCCCTCATTTCTTACTCCCTTGTCTTTATGTGGTACCTGTTCTTTCAGTGCTTATCCATGGGAGCCCCATCACACATTTTTGCCCCTGCTTACTTGCCTAGCAACTCTACCCTAGGCCACATTACCTGTATACAGCCCATATATTGGGAAATAACAAATACTGTTCCTTCAGGAAATATCTAATGAACTTTCATCATTATTTTAACTCACATCTTAGCCATCTAGGGCAGCACTGTTTTTTAGAACTTTTTATGATGATTGAAATGTTTGGTGAGTCTCTTTTGTTCAAAACAGTAACCACAAACAGTAAGCGCTATTGAGCAATCAAAATGTGACTAGCAAGACTGAGAAACTGAAGTTGAATTTTATTTGCCCTGGCTGGTGTGGCTCAGTGGGTTGAGTGCCAGCCTGTGAACCAAAAGGTCACCAGTTCGTTCCTGGGGAGGGTGCATGCCGGGGTTGCAGGCCAGGTCGTCAGCTGCAGGCATGTAAGAGGCAACCTATTGATCTCTCACACATTGATGTTTCCCTTCCTCTCTTTCTCCCTCCCATCCTCTCTCTTTGCAAGTAAATAAATAAAATCTTTAAAAAAAGAAATTTAATTTTATTTAATTTTGATTGATTTATATTTAAACAGACACACAGCTAATGGCTACGATGCTGGGCAGCACAGCACTGGAGCTTTGGAGCACTGTCTGACTTTCAACATCATTGCTGCCACCTGGAGAGTCTTCCTCCTAAGGCGGTGTGTTTCCTTCTGCCCCCAGGGGCAACCCTTCTGTAGTGTGGGAATCATTTTCCTTTGTGGGGTCTTTGTTGTTGTCTCTGGAATAGACTGGCTTGATACTGAGTGCAGAGATTGAAAGCTCCGGGTGGTTTGCCCAGGCCTAACCCTCTCCTGCTAGGCCAACTTTCATGCTTTACTTCAGCACTAAATGCCCCACATTCGTCATCTCTTTCCAGACTCCTGCGATGGCCTTTGGCTAGTTTCCTTGTTGCCATTTTTCTCCCCTAGAATCCATTCTTCACCACAGAATGAACGCACTAAAATGAAATTCAAACTTCCTTTTCTCTTTTGCCAGTTTAGAGATGTTATGAATATGTTAGCTTAGGATGTTCCTCTTCTGCTTTTTGCAGAGCTGCTGTCTCACCCTTCAAATCTCAGGTTAAATGATACCTTCCCAGAGAGGTCTTCCCTGAGCGGTCTAAAGAACATCTTCATTTTACTATTTGTCTCAGGCCGTTTCTGTCCTTTGTATCATTTGTTGCAGTTTGTTTCTATTTTATTTGTTTGTTAATTGTCTTCTTTTCTAGAATGTACAATCCTTGAGGGCATGGATCCCAGCAACTTTGGCTCCCTCCTCACTGGATCTCCGGTACTTAGCTTGCTTTAGAGACTCAATAAAGAACTGCCAGATGAATTATAAAATCATTTCCAATTTTCCCCCAAGAGAGCATGACAGGCTAGCCTCTTTCTTCTCCAAGTGTGGTCTGTGGACCAGCAACATGGCATCACCTGGAATTTTATTAGAAATACAGAATGTCATGCCCCACCCCAGACTCACTGTATCAGAGTACGAGCTGGAGCAGCTCTGCTCTGGCAGATGGGAGAGAGAGTAGGGCGCTTCCCATCACTGCCCTCCCTGTTCCTTCATAGGTCCCGGACCCACCTGTGACCCAAGGGGTGGCTCTATCTCTACGCAAGGGGAATACAAATTTCTTTCCAACAATAAAAATACAAAGTCTACTGAACACTTTCTGAAAATGGAGCTTGCATTTAACATACCCTAGTGAATTTGCCAGCTACCTGGGCTCACCTGAAGCTGGACTGCGGGGGCATGCTGATGAGAGAATTCCAGGCTGGAGTCCTGATTTGTTGATCACTGGCTGCATGATATTGGTTATATTGCATAACCTTTCTGTGTCTGTTTAACATCTGCATTTAAAACATAGCCAGGTGTCATATTCAGACAATGAAATATTTTTCAGCACTAAAAAGAAATGAGCTATTAGTCCATTAAAAGACATGGAGGACTCATAAATGCATATTAGTGAGTGAAGGAAGCCCATCTGAAAAGGCTACATAATATAGGACTCCAAGTATATGGCATTCTAGAAAAGGCAAAATTGTGGGATCAGTGAGAGAGTCATTGGTTACCCACTCTGGGGGAGGGAGAGATGAATAGGTAGAGCAGAGAAAAAATTTAGGGCAGTTAAAATACTTTGGATGATACTATGGTGGATACATTTCATATGTCCAAATCCATAGAATATATACCAAGAGTGAACCTTAATGTAAACTATGGATCAGTGATGTGCTAATGTAGATTCATCAATTGTAACAAACATACCACTCTGCTGGGGGATGTTGGTGATAGGGAGGCTGTGTGTGTAGGGTAGGAAGCAGGGCATATAGGGGACATTTTTGTATTTTCCCATGAATTTTGCTGTGAACCCAAACTGCTCTAAAAATAGCCTTCAGAATAATAGTAAAGCACGGCCAGCACTTATGGAGTACTTACGATGAGCCAGGCAACTGCACTAAGCACCTTACTTGAACTCGTAGTTAACGTTCACTACACCCTATTAGATCACTTTTCATGATCTGTATATTGTAGATGGAGATTTAGGGCCGAGGGACATGGGGTGCTGCACAAGGTCGCAGAGTGCTGAGTGCCTAAGCTGGAATTCCCACCCAGGGCTGCCTGTCTCCAGGCTCTGATCCCCTAGTGCTCTGCGGCTCTTGAATGATGGCACTTGGGGTCCTGTGACAGCCCTGTGAAATAATACAGTGTTAATAAATAATTAAGCCCTGTATAAATGCTAATTAACATAATTTGGAGTAGAGACAAATGTCCGGGTCCCTTGACATATGACCATCTTACACATATGGTCCCAGATAGGCAGTGTCTCCGCTGGCTACACACTATCCGCTCACGTCTGCAGACCTCAGCCTCCCCCCTGGGAGGTGCAGAACGACTACTGCAGGGTGATCACCTCCCTGGGCTGGAGGATCATCTAGGTGAGAAGCAAGGGAGCATTGCTCTCCCCATGTGCTGAACACCAGCCCAAGCCTGGGACCCGTGCCAGATTCTGGCTGCTTTGTTGTTCAGCATCAGCCGAGTGCTCCAGGACCCTGCAACCAAGACCTCAGAATGCTCACTGTGGATCTTATTCTATGCACTCCCCTCATCTCTGTAAGCAGCACAGAACAGAAAGGTCACCCCTTTTTCACACCTGGGGAAACAGAAGTACGAAGAGGTGAAATCATTTGCCTAAGGCCGCAGACTTCATCACCATTAAAAGCAGGGACCAGGAACTTAAACATTTCTTTCCTCCAAAGTTAGAGTTTTATCGTGGATGCTTCTGCCTACGAAGCTGCTGTTTCAGTTCTTTAATGCTAAGCTCCATTTCAGCATTTCTTCTGATGTATGGCCCAATTCTGCTTCAGTGGGTCTTACTCAAAACTCATTTCTTTGGTGAACCATCCTCTAATCTCGTATGACCATAGGCTCTGCTTAGACCAGAGCTCCCGGACATGGTTTTTGAAAAATGACATCATAATCCTAAAAAGAAATGAAGGAAATTGAAAGCAATCTTTGTGACGCACTATTTGTATTTGGTTGCTTGTGCTATTTAGATGAAGAGGGTACTGGATGGGGACTACATCTTTCCCATGTTTTATCCCATGCTTAATGAGTTCTCAGAATATAATAAATGTTTCACAGGCCAATGAAAAATTCTAAAGCACATAACCTCCTGGGGAGGTGGTAAAATTATTCATGGCTGACACTGATGAGAAGATCAGAGTTTTTACCCTCCAGGGAGAGACACTGTGACACCCACAGAAGCCAGGAGTTATTCTTGGGAAAACCAGATTTATAGAGTATTTCAATAAATCCTATTTTTGGCGTGAATGTTAAGAAAGCACATGTAAATGTACATAATAACAATGTGCTAATTTATGCCACTCTATGATAAAACTAATAGTTGGTGCTGGTTATTTATCATATGATGCCCTCATTTTATAGCCCTTAAAAGAGGACCTTTAATGTGCTATATTTCTGATCAAACAAGACAATACATGTATAGGAGAGCATATGCATATTACTGTTATATATGTAAATTATTGTTTAATGAAGGAATGATTTCAGATGTTTGTACAAGGGAATGGGCTTTGTGGAATTATTAGAAAATAAAAGTGCAAAAGTGTTGGACAAATATAATTTGAAGTAGAATTATCTGCGCTGTATGTGAGGTATCAGAAAAGAGATTATCTGGAATAGGAAGGAGGAGACGGTACTTTAGTAATGGACATGGAAGTGGACAGCAAGCATTTTTAAACATTTGCTTCCTTAATTTTTCTGTTGTAATATCCTAATATCCATTCTCATCGCAAAGGAAACCATTTACTAATGTGTGTATGTGTTACTAAAAGGCTTAGTGCTTATATATACTGTAATAGTCTAAGAAGAACTATAGAAGAAGGGGAACACAAACAAACAGAGGGAGTTAGGGAAGGGGCGGTACACTGAACCACTGGAAAGCAGAGGCTGTGAGGCACTCAAGTCCAGGGCAGGGGTCAAGGCTGTTATGAGCTGTGTGGGAGCGGAGTGACCTGGAGTAGGTTGTATCCTTAATGAAGAGGCAGGAGTATGGGATCTCAGTTTTGTGTGAGAGGCTGTTAAATTAATAGTTACAAAGTGCTAGATGCGATGATGATGATGATGATGATGATGATATTTTTTGTTGCTTACCAGGTGTCAAGTATGAGGAGGGATCCCCCCAAAAGCCAGAATTATCTTTTGGACGGTGCGCCCCTTGTAGTACAAGCTTCCCCGACTAGGTGGGTGGGTGTCCTAGGAACCCACCTGTATCAGTGTAACAGCTGGCATTGTTGTGAGAAGCTGTGTTTGGCTTCAGTGAATTTTTTTGGAAGACTTTTTCAGTGAATTTGCCCATCTCATGATGGGTGACTTAGGAACACACCTGCCTACACTGTGCTGACTGTTCAGCAATTTTTGACCAAAAACAGCATGACCCCTGTGCTCCACCCTCCCTATTTGCTTGATCTTGCCCTGAAGGGACATTTTTTGGTTTCCCTGGATGAAAAAAGTCCTGAAAGGGAAATGTTTTGCTGGTGTGGAAAAAATGAAATGAGAAACAGCAGAAACACTAAAAGGCATCAATATCGACAAGTTCAAAAACTGTTTTGAACAGTGGAAAAAACATCTTGATAGGTGTATTTCATCAAATGGAGAGTACTTTGAAGGTGATCAAAGTTTAAACATGTATGAATAAATACACAATTTTTAATAAATAAATTCTGGGCTGTTTTTGTCTCTCCTAGTATACAGTATTTTAAATGCATCTACATGTATCGAGAGATTTCATCTTTATGTGAGCACTCTGATAGAGAGGAGTACCTACAGGATATTATGAAATCACATAAGAGGGCTATCTACCCAGTCTAAGAGGATTGCTTTTAGTTTCCTAGAGGAGGTGAGTGTCTTACATGAGAGCGGAGGTGAAATAGAATAGAAGTCTGAGGGGGTTCAGGATGGAGAGGGGAGGGCATTCAGGTGGCACATCAGAATGGTAAAGAGATGCAGCTGCTCCCCACTCCTCTGGACATTGGTCCTACTCCTTGGGGTTATGACTGAAGCAACCCCTGTATATAGGAAGAGAGTCATCCTATATATAGTCAGAAAAATTGACTTCCTCCTCCACAGTCTGCTTTTACCATTTGTGGTAGACATTGTTCTTGTTCACCAACATATTTTATCCCCTCTCCATGGAAGATGAAATTTCCCTTAACCACAAAGAGAACTATGGGCTTTGCTCTGGTCAGTGATAGGAGAGCAGAAGCGTATTGGGCAGAGGCATGTAAAGGTCGGTGCGCTATCCTCCAGTGCACCGACCTGGACTCCTCTTTGTTCTACTGAATCAGGAGCTCATGTGTTCCAGATGGTACAGCTGTAGGAGGATGGAGCTCTGTCACCCTGGATTAGTGAATTGCTGCACAGAGTGTCCTCACTCAATGTCGAGAGAGACTCCTGTGGGTCACTATGACCTACCGTAGATTTTGAGTGAGAAATAAATTTCTGTTCTGTTAAGTCACTAAAATTATAGGGAATGGTATTTATAGCTACCATATAACATTTTCTGTTTGTTTGCTTTTATTTCAGTTGAGAACATTTTTGATTTTAGATTTGCATCTTGTTTTTGTATCTTTCGAGTCAATTTTACTATAAAGTATTGTCTATGGACTCTTAACAGCATCTACATTTCTGCTGGAATGAAATGCCTTTTGAAAATAGCATCCTATTATGTACAAATCTTGTGGTGAATTTCAGATGAGAGTTTGAGTTAAAAATATAAGAAATCCTTCAGTTAAAATCCTTTATGGATAATATTCTGCAAGACATCTTAATATTATTACATTCCATGCCTTTTTTTTACTGGTATAATGCATTTTACAGTTTTCTTAGAGTCACTAATTAAAGTGAACTTAATTTTTAGGTAAGGTGATGTTCCTATATTTATTAGGAATAAATTCCTTGAAAATTATAGGTGTGGGTTAAATCCCTGTATCCTACTGCAATTATTTTTCTCTTTAAAGGGAATGTTTCCACTATATCGCTAGACCTCACAGTTTGCATTAATTAAAATATGCATTAGTACACTTCACTGAAGCTGGAATTTCAATGTTAGACACTTTCGGATGGTGTGAGAACGTTGGACCCAAACTTGCAAATTTGGCTCCTTTTATTGCTTAGAATATGCTGTCAGTTTTGTTTCCCAAAGTGAATCACAGGGAAAGTGAGAACAGTTTAATAAAGATTCAAGTGCAATTACATCATCAGTAGACTGGACGTCTAAGATAAGAGGCTGACCTGAAACAAGGGCAAAATTTTCCAATGAGATTCTGTTTGTTATGAAATTTACCAACACAAGGGGAGCAGAGTCTCTTCTGGGATGTTTTTACCTGGAGACCCAGAGAAAGAGAGTAGGAGATCATAAGTTTTTTTTTTGTCTTATAGAAGATGTCTCCTCCCATCAAACACAGAAAAGATTGATCATTTAACAAGTTTTCTCTTTCTTTCCTTTCTTCCCTCCGTCCTCTCTCTCCTCCCTTCCTTCCTTCTTTCTTTTCTTTCTGAACATCTGTCACATGGCTAAGCACAATACTTAAGCACTGGAGGTAAACATTGAGATGACCACAACAATAAAGAAATTGGTTATATTTCATAGTCATGATGATTAAAAAATAGGTTATTCTGATTCTGTCCACACTTTTTTCTCTCAGGTTTTGCCAATTTTCTGTACTCATTACTTCTTGTTTCTCTTCCACCCTCTCCCTGTCCCTTTCCCCATTCCTTGTCCCTCCTGATGCAGCTTTACCTGACACCCACTATCATACTCAACCTACCTTATAGCTTTTCTTTTTTTGTGGGGAAATGGGATGAGATATTTTAAACTCTCCTTGGTAGAAAGAAGCATATGTTCTGATCAATATTTCCCAACCCTTTGACTCAGTGGCTTCTTGGGGACTTGTTTTAATATTTGAAACTACCATTTAATGCAGGTAGCATCATCCCACTTCTTCACCAAGTTGGGGCTGAACAGAGACATTAAAAAATGGGAATGATAACATCTAACCTGGCAAAACAATGTAGCATCAGACTATTTGTGTGGTGCCTGTCCTACTGCTATATACAAAGGTCTGAATTACGTGGTAAGATAATTGTAGATTAAACACTGTGCCTTGGAGTTACTATGTACAAAATAAAGTGGAGTAAAGAGTGATTCCCTTGAGCACAGAATAACACCATTGCCAGAAAAATTAAATCCTGAACCTTGAGATTCAGCTTTCCCTTGTAATGTTCACCCCAAGTGCACTTGTTTCTCTTTCAGTGGGTTTCTCTTTCCTGCTCAGTGTCCTCTGAGAAACCATCGTCTTCAGGTAGTTTGCTGAAAGCCACCAGCCCTCTAAGCAGGGAGTCAAAGTCCAGGGTGGAAATTGGACTGTCAACGATGGGGCTTGTGGGTGGTCTCCCGAATTCCCCTTCAGTGTTCTTTCTGGTACATCATGTGAGCTGTAATGTCTACTTTATATCTATTTGGTCTGGAATACAATCAAATGCTTTAGGTTGCTCCACAGTGGGAATGTGCATGCACATTCATGGACAGCAATCTTTTATACACAAAGGCACATAGTTTTCAACTTCAGAGTGTACACACTTTTATCTTTCTAATTCTATTACCCACAAACACCTGATTCTGCTACCAAACCTCTCCACACCACTGCACAGGTGTGTGTGATCGAATTAGGCAGGGCAAGACAGATGGTCCAGTTAATCATAAACACTACTCTCAAGACATGGGCAACCCACTCACCATTAAACAGGATGGACAGCCATTACTCAACTATCGTGTTTACACCCCAAATGAAAACACCTTATACATTTTCTCCTTTGCAGATTTGTTGTTTTATTAATGTACTGTCTCTACCATCTAAATACACCCCAGGACAGCAGAGTTGGAAATTCTCTCAAACAACTTATATTTGGACTTAGGGTGTACTATAAACATGTAGCTATTTTGTAAAACTTAGATGACATATTTCCCCATTCCGGTTATACTTAATTTTCACTGATGGTGAAAATCTCTATTTTCTGAGCACAAATACCACCTGAAACTGGAAGAGGTGGCTCAGGATTGTACCGAGTGCAATTGGAAAATGAGGTGAATAAAAAATTTGCCCTGGACAGAAATTTCTATTTTTTGTGGTGGTAGAAAAAGAACTAAGAAAGATGGTGATAATTTATCACTTTTTTAATCACAAAGCATGAATTTATTTTCTTGATTTTTTTATTATAGGAACATTAACAACTTATTTTTCAACAACTTATTACAAAAATAACACATACTTTATAAAAAACCACAAGTAAGCCCATCTAAATATTCACCTCAATTTAAAAATATATTGGAATTAGATCTGTACTGAAGAATCTGTAACATATATTGAGAGTAATACCCCTGGGGAGGGATTGCTTGTATAGTAATTTCATTTTTATGTTTTCTTAGGAGGGAACCAGTGAGTTGCTTTAAAAAATACTGTTGATTTAGATTTGTGTGGAAGATAACTGTAAAGTACTTGAAAAAGAAGAAAAAACAAAAACTGAAAATAGTCTTAAAAACTTAGAAATGGAATACTCTGGTCTTGTCCCAAATTCTTTAAGCTCTTTTTTTTTCTTTGAAGAACCAAATGGGAAACCAAATGGGAACCAAACCAAGTGGACATCACACTCTGGGTGTGTGCCACCGACATAGTTCTAACCTCAAATGAAACTCAAAGAACAGGCATAAAGGTACATGTGAATATTTTAAGTGACAACAAACATTTTAAGGTGTGTTTGTATTGTCTCTTTCTCTCCTTTAATGGACTGTTTTGGACAACTCATCCTAATCTTTTTACCTTTCATTCCATACAATAGTAGAAAACACAATGCAGTCAACTTCAGGAAAATGTTATCACTTTTGGTTTTCTTAATTAAACTTTAAGATTTTTTAAAAAAAAGATGAAATGTTTTATGGTAAGGTAATTGTAGATTTACATACAGCTGTAAGAAATAATGCAGGGAGAGTCTGTGTACTCTTCACTCAGTTTCCTGCAGTGGTAACCCCTTGCAGAACTGTAGTAAAACATAACTGGATACTGACAAAGATGTAGTCAAGACAGAACATTTCACCACTGCAAGGATTCCTCATGTTGCCCTACTTTCTGCTTCCCCCCGTTCTGCCTTAATCCCCGACAGCCACTAATCTGTTCTTTGTCCTTTAATTTTGTCACTTTAAGAATGTGATATAAATGGATTCATATAGTATGTAACTTTTGGGGGTTAGCCTAATCCTCTGGAGATGTATCCAGGTCGTCACCTGTATCAATAGTTCATTCCTTTTCATTGTTTAGTAGTCCATGGTACAAATTTACTGCAGTTTCTTAACATTCACCTACGGAAGGACATTTCAGTTGTTTCCTGTACTGGGTTACTATGAATATAGTAGTTATAAACACAATGTACAGGTATTTGTATAGCATAAATTTTCATTTCTCTGAGATAAATGTCTGGAACTATATTTGTTGGATTGTACTGTAGTTGTGTACTTGATTTTTAAGAAACTGATAAACGGTTTTTTAGAGTGGCTGTACTATTTTTTATCCCCACCAGTGATGTATGAATAATCCATACCATTGTTGACATTTGATGATGCCACTGTTTTTCAAATTTTCACTATTCTGATTGGTGTGTAGTGCTATCGTTGTGGTTTTAATTTACATTTTTTTTGATGATTAATAATATTGAGGATCTTTTTATGAGCTCATTTGCCATCTCTACGTCATTTGTGTCCTTTGTCCATTTTCTAATTGGATTGGATATGTTTTTACCATTGAATTTTGAAAGTTCTTTATTCTAGATATTCACCCATTGTCAGATTTATGATTTGTAAATATTTTCTTGCAAACTGTGGCTTGCTTTATCATTTCCTTAATAGGTAGAGACTTTGCCAAAGCAGACTGAATGTCTCCCTTGGGGAGCTCAGAGATCAGCAGAGAAAATGGAAGAATGGGACCAATTAAATTTACTTCCAAAGCTTATTTTTGATGTAATGTGCCCTTGCATCTCCATAGAACTTTTACAGAGGGTAAATGTAATACAGATATTTTCTAAAAAGTGATGTATTAGTCAGAGCTCTCCAGAGAACCAGCCATGTAATATGAAAAATAGAGACCTTTATTGAAGAAGACACAACCTATTAAGAAACATTGTACATAGGACCATGATGTCTCAGTCCCCTTCAAAGTAGGCATTTTGGGACCTCACACAGTTCTTCCAGCATCTCATCCACTGTTCAAAACGCTCTGCAAAATCCTTTGTAGGAATTGCCATCAGCTGTCCCGTCATGTTTTCCTGAGTCTCATGGCAGCCTGAAATCTCTTTCCTTACAGTGATTTCAGTTTTGGAAAAAGGCAGGAGTCACAGAGCCCCAAATCTGGGATGAAGGAGGGCTGAGTCATCTGGGTGATTTGATGTTTTGCCAAAACACTCTGCATGAGACATGATGCATGAGCACATTGTTGTGATGAAGCTGCCAATCACCAGGAACCCAAAGCTATGGACTTCTGAATCATCTGAATAGTTTTGGCAGAGGAATGTTCAAGCTTAATGTAAAATTTGAAACAAAAACAAACTAAGCAAACAACTAGAACAGGAACAGTACTACAGAAATGGAGATCACATGTAGGGTTAACAACAGAGGAGTGGGAGGAGGAGAGAGGGGGGAAGGTACAGAGAATAAGTAGCATAGATGGTAGGTAGAAAATAGACAGGGGGAGGGCAAGAATAGTATGGGAAATGTAGAAGCTAAAGAACTTATGACACATGGACGTGAACCAAAGTGGGGGAATGTGGGTGGGAGAGGGTGTGCAAGGTGGAGGGGAACGAAGGGGGAAAATGGGACAACTGTAATAGCATAATCAATAAAATGTATTTAAAAATTAAAATTCAAAAAAATGATGCAGACTTCTTGCTCTATTCACTCAGTCATTTTGAATGTGAGGGCCACACACTGCACATGCTCACTCAACAAATCTACTGCCCCCACTGACTAGTACAGTGAATTGCCATTGTTCACATGTGCTCATTCCAGTCCACTCCCCTTGGCTGCCAGGTCACATCGATGTCATGCAAACCATTCTTGTTACAATGGTTGGACTTTTTCTGGACAGACCTGGTATATACACATATATATCAGCTTTAAACATTGCAATGTCATGGCATATTAAAAGTTTTCAGTATATTATTTTGGGTTCCACAGAAAAACAAAAGCAGATATTGTACTCTCCCATAGCATCACCTATATTCTGCACAGGCAGGCTGTAGGTACTTAGAAATAAGGTGTAGCTAAACATGTGTCTAAACACAGGGATGGTGCTGGTAAATGAACCTATAATGAATGTGGTGTAGCCAGGTGAGCATCAGGTGGTCTATGAAAGGTGGAAACAGACACGTCTTTTGACATACGTTCCTTCTCCACGGTGATGGCTGTTGCAAGTGTAGAAGGTTTTCTGTGTCCACAAGGGCTGCAGGTGCACTGATGGCAAGTATGAACCGTGTGGCCTCCAATCACAGGAACCTTGTTATTTCCTCCCATCATGACACCACCTGTATTATGGACAGGTGGACTCCAGGTGATTGGGTATAAGGTGGAACCAACAGTGTATCCAAGCACTGGGGTGGTGCTTGTCTCTCCTGCTATAGCAGCCTTGCTGCAACCAGGTAGGTAGATCCCAAGTTGTATGGACAAAATGACACACAGAAGCAGTGTTACGTGCTTTCCCAAGTGTATCTCTATTGTTAATGCTCTGGATGCCTGGGAATGAGTGGGGCCTGGGGTGGACATACCGACCCCATATCTCCCACCATCCATGGGAGCTGTAGGTCTCACAATCACAAGTGGGCCTGGAGATGTAGCAGCAAACTGTGAGCTTATTGTACCCAATGTTAGGCATTCTGGTGGCGACTCAAAAGCTAGCAGTAGTGGATGTGTCAATGCGGAGAATACCTGGGTTGTCATCAAAGGCCAGCTGGGTGTTGTCAGTGGTTTCCGATATGGAATCTGCCAACTGCAAACCAGCACCACCTGAGTGCACTATTCTGCCTCTGGCTGGCTAGGCCTACAGCTTGTGCTGGGGCTACCACATTTCCCAACAGTAAAGAGTGTCCAGGCTGCTGGCCATCGTTGGCCCCAGATGTGGGCTGAGAGGTGGTTCCTGGGTCCAAGGGAAGGTTGGAAACTTGGGTCCCTCTGCTGACTGACTTTTTAGGTAAATGGGTGGAGGCATCAGTCAAGTTAACTGTTGTCATTGGGTGGTGTGTTCTCAGGATTAGGAGGTGGCATGTATAACGGGGACTGGTTTTCTCTGGAAACAGGGGGAGACAGGAAAATCAGTGTGGGACGGAGGAGTGGTGCCCATTGCCTTGGGGTCAACAGGCTTCTTTGGAGGGTCCTTCCAGTTCACCAAGGGGAGAATCTCCTGAGGGGAGCACATGTCCTTTCCCTTTTGGTAAGGGACACCACCTCCTTGCTCCATGTGAAAGCCAGATGGTAGAGGCACACAATTGCAGTGGAACAGCTTGTGATCAGGGAAGAAGGCAGATGGCAAGGTGGCCAGTAGGCCATGTACAGCATCATCACACTGGATGGGGAAAACCACTGGATGTTGGCCACTGGGCCAGGGGAGGCACGGAGATGAGACACAAAACTTACAGGACAAATTACCCACCTAGAGCCACTTGGGTGTCAAATGAAGCCGAGAATAGAGTAGAAACTGGGAGGGCTTCTTCTTAGCTTCCCACTCCTCTCAATGTCTAGCACACACTGAGCTAACTCCAGTCAGGTGCTGGTGGTGTCTCCTCTGGCACATCACAGAGGAAAGTGTGACGTGGGAAGGAGCATGTCCTTAGGCTCCAGGTATGTGTGTGTGGGGAGGGGTGCATTAGTCCAACACAAAGCCAAAGGAAAAGGGCAAGGCCTTGGCAAACAGCTGGTCCAGCTCTTCTTGACTTCCTAATACCTGGGGCCTCCTTCAGGGTGGGGGGGGGGTTTGCAAGTGTTTGGCACCAGATGGGCCACCATGCAGACTGTTCAGGACCAGAGGCTCCAGCTGCCGGAGCTCACCCAGCCTGGCCTGAAGGCCAGAGCCTGCTCAAAGCCGAGTGCTGGAGGCACCCAGCTTCTTCCCGGATGGAGCCCAACTCCCCCGGACTACCTCCCCAACTTCTCTGTGAGACCTGGAGTCAGGTCCACTTTCTCCAGGGCCACCCTGGTCACCAGTGTCACCAGCCAGGTGCAAAAGTTTCTGAGGAGTGTATGAGGAGGTGCTGCATCCTGTTATGTCCCTTCCTGGCAGACAGGTTTTTCCCTCACTTCTCTTTAGAAACTGGGTGAGGCAACATTTAAACCTTGGACCCGTCCTCAGGTCATATGGTTGGCAGCGGCTCAGCCAGGATTCGAACCTCACTCGTGTGAACACAGCTCCTGCTCTGGACTATGGTGTTTCCTTAATGAAATCCACATTTTTTAGCTGTGTGAGGATTTTCTGTTATTGAAGGCAACTATGGTACCTTCCTGGACAATTTTAGTTTATTTTTCATTGGTTGCTTTACTGAGCCTAATCAAATGTATTTGCTTTGCAGAGCTGCAGTGGATTAATCCTGGATAAGTAATTTGGAAATGTTTTTATTCATTTCTATGGAAACCACCTATTTGGATTTTCATACATCAAGATCATAGAGATTTGTCCCAGTCCAATTGCAATCTTAGTTACAGCAGTGTCGGCTTACATATCAAGGGCACAGTTTTGCTCTGATGGCCCTTCAGAAATCTGTAATTGGTATGGAACACTGACGCGAACAGAATGTGTCTTAGAGGTCCTGTGACTTAGGCTTGTGCAGATTAGTGGAATCTTTTTTGATGGAACAAGCCCTTTGGAATTGATTAACACTATCTGCCTCTCCCATTAACTACTCACTTCTCACACAATTTCTTTGGTCTGCCTTTGCTTGCATTTTTAAGAGTCAGACCTGAATCTGAGAGTCTAGTTGATTTCCAAGGTGATATATACCAGACATATTCCTTGACTTTTTACCTCCCCAAAGGGCTTTTCCTGTGTGTGTCTACTTTGGGATGAAAGATAATTTATGTATTTCCTTTCCACAGAATAAACCTCTATCTTTTTATTATCAGAATATGTCATCCTGCCAATAACCTCACTTTGCATCTCCTCTTTACTCCAGGGTTTTAGGGTGTTTAGGGACTTAGTGTCTTTTTTCCCTAAGCATCACTGAGAGGGTTGTGTGTTTGGGGTAAGCATCTGGGGACATGCAGGGCAGACCTTCTGAAGAATGTGAAATATGTTTAAAGAAACAACACCATAGGGATGGCCTAAAGATCTAAGAATCATGTTAGAAATTTAAGCAATAGACATAAATTTTAGGAAAGTTTATAGTAAATATCCAAGTTTATCTATCTATCATCTATCTATCTATCTATCTATCTATCTATCTATCTATGTATGTATCTATCATCTATCTATCTTAATAATATCTAATCTATTATCTTCTTTCCCTTTTTAATTCAAGTCAAATAACTTTTTATGAGAAATTATTTCCTAAAACATTGATTAGCTATAACTGATTTATAACATGCAAAACAGCATCTAATATGCCAAATTATTACCAACTTAGAGTTGCTAGGCTTTTAATGTAGAAAGGAGTCATGCCTATTTTGATGAGTTTTATTTATTCTGCCTTTATACTATATCTAATGGTATTATAGCCACATTAGTTTTCTTTTGGCATATTCTCATAATTAAATTCTGTCTCCTATAAGCATCCTATGAGTTTTTTTCAGAAACAGTCTGATAACCTTATTTTTTTAACTTGTAGTGTTTATACACTGATCTGGAATAAAATTACTGACATTTCACTTTATGCCTCCACCTTACTATTTGTTTTTTATTTGGTCTGTTCTACATTCTTTTCTCTCTTTTCTTGCTTTTTTCTTGAATTAACTAGATGCTTTTATTATACTTTTCTCTTATTCATTTGTTAATTTTATATTTTTATTATTCATTTAATGGTTAGCCTATAGATCACAATATTCCTCCTAGACATATTACAAATTACTACTTTTATCTTTTTCTTAACACTGAAAGAAACAGAGAACACTTAAACTCTATTTACCACTCCCATCTGCCTTTTAAATTATTCTCGCTGTATGACTCAGTTTTAATTTTAAAGAATTCACAATTACTTTTTGTATGGCCAACATTCATCCATAGTTACCCAAATATTTATCTTTTCCTGTGTTTTTAATTCCCTCCTATTTTTTTCATGATTCCATCTGTGATCACTTTCTTTTGCCTGAAAATGTCTCTTTGGTATTTCTTTTAATGTAGAACTACTATTAATGAACTTACTTGGTTTTTATTTGTCTAAAATGGTTTTTTGTTCATTTTCAGATTTTTGAGAATATTTTCACCAGATATGAAATTCTGAGTTGGCTTTTATTTTCTTTCAGCACTTTAAAAATGTTATAATAATGTCTTTTGGATTTCATCCTTTCTGTTGAAAACTAGGTTGAAAATTTCATTGTCCTTCCTTTAAAATAAGGTGACTTTTTATTTTTTGCCCTTAGTTTTCATGAATTTTACTAAGATATATTGTGTGATTTTATCTTTATTCAGTTTGGGGTTGTTAAGCTTCTTGAATTCGTGGGTTGATACCATTTAACAATTTTGGAAAATTCTTGGTCAATATTGTTTAGAATACGGCTTTACCACCATCTCTCTTCTTTCTTTCTGGAATTATGATGGCACATATGTTAGACATTTAGAGCATTTCCCAGAAGTCTCTTTCACTTTAATATATATACTCATCTATTTTTTCTCTTCATACTTCATTTTAGGCATTTTCTATTAACCCCTCTTCCAGTTTACCAGTCTTGTGTTTGGCTGTGTCTAATTTACTGTTAACTTCATTCATTGAGTTCTTAATTACCATATTGTTGTTTTCTCTTAAATAACCATTTTAATGTCTAAAAAGTTTAACTCTTGGGTGAAATTCTTCATCCTTTCATTGATTTGTCTACTTTTTCCTTCATTTTAACATGTCAATCATAGTTACTTGTTTGCTAACTCAAAACTCTGGATCAGCAGTGGATATTTTCTAATCTGTTTAATTCTGTTATTTTTTCTAATGTCTAGACATTTCTGACTGAATGGACTCTTTATGTTAAAAGAACTGTAGTGGCGCCTTATAATTTTATCTTCTACCGGAGAAGGTTCTTGCCTTTCTCTGTTATGCAGATAGAGTATGAAGGTGATTATCTCAATCCCATCAGGGACTGAGCTAGGCTAGGGCTCATTTCAATATATCTCAGTCTACCTTTGATATGCCCTTATTCCTAGGGCAGGCCCTCTCTCAAGCTTTTGGCTGAGAGTCTGGTCTTTGTCCCCTCAGCCTTGAAGTCTGGAGAAGATTTAGCTCTTCTTCCCTCCCGTGGTTTTCAGCTTACCTCTTTATCCTTCTAACTCATACAACTTTAAAATTTGCAAATGTCTTACAGGAGTGAGCATTCGTGTATTTGAAGTAGATCTCTTCACCTGGCAAGTCTAGTTCCTAGGCACCGTAAATTTATGGGTACTTTTTCTTGCCTTCGAGAAGTTTTTGGTCTAGATCCCCAGGCACCGTAAATTTGTGGGTACTTTTTCTTGCCTTCGAGAAGTTTTTGGTCTAGTTCCCCAGTTACACAGGAATGTGTAACACCAGAACTACAAAGATGACCCTCAGGGAAAATTGGCTGTGCATTTAGGGCTCCTCAGGTTTTCATTTTGCCACTCTAGTTCTTTGTGATAGCTGAGAGTTGGCTGGTTTCCCTTTCCCACAGAACAGGCTCTGTATGTGGGTCAAGATCGAACAACTTGTGGCCAAAACTTAAAAATGTCCCCAGAGAAAAAAATTACTGGCTATCATCAGCTCACCTCAGAACACTGTTTCTATCTCTGGAACCTCTGGAACTTTAGTTCATCTAGTCCTAATAACTTTAATACCTGTGTAATATTGAATATAAAATATTTTTTAAAAACTTACTCATGTTGCTAGTCATCACAGTGAAAATCTTGTCTTGCCACAGATGTACTTCATTCTATCTAAACATGAAAAGTCCTTGCCCTCACACTTCTTCATTTTCTTCATCAACTATACCACATTCAATACACTAATCTGGAGGTGATTATAATACCTAGCAGTTTTCCATATGAAACTGGCTTAGTTGTTATACACTGTATTTTGAAGAATTCGCTTACAAACATTAATTGAAGAAAAATATTTCTTTGTTTTCTACCTATTCTTCAGGATTGACTTTATATATTCTCTCTGCCCCTACCTCCCCTGATTCCCCTAGTTGGACACAAATTCTTCCTTTCTGGACCTTCCACATCCACTTATTTGTATTTCTTTATTGCACATATACTTTGCAGTACAATTACTTACATATATTTATATTCTTGACAGGGCATCTCATATTGGTTTGCTCAGACTGAAAGGAATAAATGAACAAAAGACTGATAGTATAATACTGAAAATATTCTGGGGGGATACCAAGAGATTTATTACATATTCATCCTCATGATTTGTGAAGAGATCACTCTTCACAGTATTTGTAAATGTTTTCTGAGCTGGAGGCCAGGATTACACAATTACTCTCCCATTTATGTACTGGGGCAAAGATTTTCATAATAGTAGGGTTTTTAACACAACTGAACAAGGGTTTTTGCATTAAAAATTCTGATTTTCACAGTCATTAAATAGAAAAAACATGGTTAACTTAACAAAGGCAACTAACTTGCACACAACGTGCAGACAGGGTTTGTCATATTGGCAGCAGTCAGAACTGCCTTTCAGAAAATCCATATATAACTTACATTTTAAAGATTATGAGCATGAACCGTCTGAGTCAGAAGTGCTTGTGCTACTCCAGGGATTCTAATACCTCTGAAATATCCATTTACTGAGTATCACAAGGGGCAAAGCATTGTGGGGAGACACATTTCAGGCATTGTCTATTTTACAGGAAGAGGATTAGTTAAAACAAGGCATAAATATACCATAAAATGCCATCAATAGAATATGACATGGTAGGTGCTATATGAACAGTATAGATAATAAATATTCTAAGGATTTAGAGGAGATGATGACCGCCTTAGGGATGGGCTAGCCAGAGAGTTGGAGTATATTTTCTCATCAGACATGTAGCCTCCAGGGCTGTTTAACTTTAAAGTTCTTTCTTTTCCTTCTTTTCTTTCTTTCCTGCAAGTCAGATTAACATTGGTCAATTGTGTTGGAAAAGAAATGAATACATTTAATATGGCATTCCATCCCAGCTGGTTTTAATTGTCTGAATTACTTTTAAGACAAACTTGTAAGACAAGTAATGAACTTCCTGCCAAACTGTATGAATGCCATGTGGCCTGAAGTGGAATCTTTGGTGGTCTAAGCCCATTCACAAGGAAAGTACAATTTACCACAAGCATTCTGGAAGATCCTGGAGGTTGGGGGAATTGCAGCACTTCTCGGCAGAGATGTTAAATGAGGAAAATGACCAGAGATGAACTAAATAAGCAATATTTCTGGAGAGCCAGAAGTTTTAAAGTGTTTGTTATGGTGAAACAATACTGGCAGTTGAGGAGAACATGAACTGTAGCATGAAATTGGTGGGAGGGAATCAGAAAGAACACATGAGAATGTGGTTTGAGGGCACAAGTCAAAATTTGCCAATGCTTGAATGTTCTTTCAGCATACTATGAAATCACTAAAACTTGCTATAAAGACCACCTAGTCACAGGGAAACATGCCTGTGAAATGCTAAAAAGTTAAGATGTCAAGATATAAATTCAGCTGTGCAGAATGCAATGAAAAGACCCGTTAAAGTTCACACTGCCCAACAGTAAAAGTTATGTGTAGGATGATGGAGTCAAAGTAATTTTCTTTTTTTCCCTTGTATGTCCCAAATTTTTTATAATTTGACCACATTATACATTAAATATAGTACTTTATCCAACAAATACTTCATGGCTTTATTTAAGACATACTGCACTTGTCTCTACTCTCAAAGAACAAGGAATCTAGTAAGAGGTAAGACATAAAATCTTACAAACAGAATTGAATAGGTGCAGGGGTGTCCAGCCCATGGCCCAGGATGGCTATGAATGTGGCCCAACACAAAATCATAAATTTATTTCAAATGTTATGAGATTTTTATTTTTGTTAGTGTTTATATATTTAATAGGTGGCCTGAGATAATTATTCTTCTTCCAGTGTGGCCCAGAGACACCAAAGGGTTGGTCATTGAAGTCAGATGAAAAGCATCACATAAGACTCGTGATCACGAAGCCTTAATGAAGGCAGCAGAGTTTGAATGGGGACCATGAAGGACAGGATTTTAATAGATAGTGTTGAGCATGAAATGGCATTCTCAGTGGAGAAAATGCACAAGCAAAAGAGCAAAGTTGGAAAAGCATAGCCGTGTTTGTGGAAAAGCAAAGATTCATGTCACTCAATGAACAGAGCAGTAAAGAATAATGTGACTTAAAAGTGAGGCTGGGGCCACATTTTAAGGTATCTCGAATGCCAGGCTAAAACTTGAACTTATTTGTCACATCCTAACAGCTGATATGTCTTATATTTTACTTTGGAGTTTATGAGGTAGAGTGTTTACACATAATTTACAAATGATTTTCACAATCGTTTTTTGAAGAAAAAATTATCATTCCATAGACAGATAACAAACCTAAAGGTGGAGAAACTAAGTGGCTTCCCGAGGTCACAGAGCAAGTTCCTGCTAGTTGTGCTCACTCCTGTGCTTCCCTGTAGTTCATCCTCACAAACAATACAGCATTAACCATAATATGTCATCGTTAATTGTTCACTTTCCCCTCCAGCATGGTCTATTCCTATGTGGAAAAAGCAGCCAATCCACCAGGAATTCCCACAGGACTTCAAATGATTGACTTAGTAAATTTCTTTGTGAGCAGGAGACTGTGGTAATTTGAGAATGACTTTAGATTAATACCTTGGTGTGAATCCTAGCTCTGCTACTTATCAGCTATTTAACTTTATCAAATAGTTTCTCTTTTCTGAGCAGAGTTGCCCTTACCTTTAATATAAGAATAACATTTACCTTGTAGAGCTGATCAGAGGAGTAAATAAGAAAATATGTATAAAATGTCCAGCATTGTCCCTGACTCATAGTAAACACTCAGTTAGTGGAAGTATTATATAATATTCTTGATATAATAACTTTGGATTAATAGCTAAATGCTGTTCTTTTTACTCCCTTTTCTTAATTTAGTTCAATCAATTCCCAAATGTCCCAGATTTGAGTAACTTAATTGGAAGCCAGGAGCCTGGCATCTCCCTAAATGTGGGATGACCTTTGTCCTGCAGCCAAGTGTTTACCTGCCCCCCACCAACCCCAAATGTCATTATTTTGTACTAGAAGATTTGGAAGGTCACAGAGGAGTGAGCTTATAATGTTAGAAATGAAAGAGGATGTTACCACCAGGGGTTACTTTACCGGAAGTAATTGAATTCTTTAGAGCCTAAGCAGTGTGTAGTCCTACATGTCAACTCACTCCAAAACCATCCTGTTTTCAGCATCATTAGAGAGTTAAAAACACTAAAGTACTACTGATCCTGCTAATGTGAAGAATTGAGATTTTCTGAGTTCTAATATATGTGGACAACAGCCTAGAATAGAATAAAATAGAACAGAATAATCCACATAATTTGTAGATTTTTTTCTTATTCTTAAACTTGTGTACTGTATTCTTGAAGCACATTTTTCAAATGCATCTCTAGAACCAAACTGCTTATCATGGCATCAAGTCCATCGAGTCAACAAATGTTAAATACCTCCTTTAAGAAACCCCATGGAATAATTGGCCCACACCGAATACACTATCCAGAGCGTCATTATACAGTTACAGCTATGGCTACGCAAGGCAAACTTACTATTTGGATATTTTCTTAGTGTGGCCTTTTTGCTTCTCATTGCCATTTTATTTTCTATCAACATTCAACACCCTCTAGTCAGCTGCTTCTGGGAAGTCAGGCTTGATCAGTCAAGATCTTCCTGTTACCCCACGTATGGGAACTCGCTTTATTAAGATACCCACCAATGTGTATTAATTGGCTTTGGTATGCTTATCAATCCTGTTTTGGCCCATTTAGTCATTAATCTTAAAAATATTTTGATCTAGAGAACCCAATTTAATGAGAACTCTGTCATTTATGGGTTGCCTAACCCATATGTTCAATAAATACTTGATACTTACAATGTTGATAATTTCATAATTTGTTAAGTGCTATCAGTGTCAAGCAGCTGGGAAAATTATAAATTTGGTTTCAATAGAGGGGAAGTGCAGGTAATAACTTTAAGTCTATAGACACAATCAATTAATTAAAAGCCCTGGTTTCAATGCTCACTCTCCCAGTTTTAGCTGGGCTAGTTATGGACTTCAAGAAGGTGGTTGCTTGGGATTAGGAAAAGAACATTATATTCACTTAATTGCTCTTGCTAGCTGGTCAGCACTAGAGTTTGGAGATTCAGGGTATTTGGAAGAAGCCTTGCAACAACAACTAGCTGCTGAATCTGAAGAAGGTGGTGACAGAGGCTACCGCAGAGAGAGGCCTTTCTCCGGTGTGCCACACTAGTGTCGAGAGGTGAAGGTGCAGGGCAAGAAGACAGAAATCTCACTACTCCTGTTTTCAAGAAATACTTCTAGGATCAAATAATCCTTTGTGAGTTTAATGCCCAATAATGGTAGATTTAACTTGGAAGCATTGAAGTAAGTTCTTTCTAAATTATAAGCTTCAGGAAGTTGTCTCCAACCTTTCAGAACTGTTTACCTGGAAGGTTGCCCAACTATACCTTCAACTACATGCCTCAGTTTTCCCTCTCGTCTCCCACAGCCTCTTTCCTTGCCCTGCAACTTCTTTTTCAGATTTTTTAAAAAAGAAAATAAAGTTTAATGTATTTAGAGAGTTTATCTAATTAAATGTGTGGTTCACTTGTTCTTTCCCTGACCAGCATGGCTCAGTTGGTTGAGCATCATCCTGCAAAGCAAAAGGTTGTTGATTCAATTCCTGGTCAGGGTGCATGCCTGGGTTGTGGGACAGCACCTAGGTGGGGCACGTGCAAGGACAACCTATCTGTTTCTGTTGAGTATCAATGTTTTTCCTTTTCTTTCTCCCGCCCTTCCTCTCTCTGTAAAAATAAGTTTAAAAAATCTAAAAAAAATAAATGTGTGGTTCACTTATTCTTTAGAAAGTGTACAAGTATTATTTAATACATATGGTGCTTCTAATAATTTCTATAAATATTTAGCTATTAGATATTGGGTAAGTTATGCATTATTATAACAGTTTTACAGTGGAAAAATCAGATTCAACTCACAACATTTTCCTGAAGCATTCTGTAACTTTTAGTACTGTCCATTTTATATATATATGTGCATGTGTGTATATATGTATGTGTGTGTGTGTGTGTATTGCCAAGAAGCCGAATAAGCTTGTTAAGTTATACTGCAGAATGAAAATATTAGGCCTTTGTCTATTACAAACATTTAAACAATCCAATGTAGAGATTTATACATATACTTTATAAGTAGAAATATGAGAGACAGTTGAATTAGTACATAAAGTTTTTATTTAAAGTTTTCCCCTTCCAAGCAAGCTTCATTTACACATTCTAATACTGTACAAAATTTACATCCTCTGTGACTTATTTATTCACTTTTCACTTTCTAATAGTTGTGTCTCTCTGAAATACAGAAAGCTTTACTTATAGTTCTCATAAATGCTTTTATTTATGTTGGCTAGAAATAAAAATAAATGAAGAACCAGTCTAAGGAAAGCAAATACCCTTGCATAAACTGAGACATCCAGATGGGATGGTGACCGCTGACGGTGAACGTTCTGGAGCAGACCGCATTCTCTTTGCGATGTCAGCTGGGATGTTCCCGCAAAGTACCGTAACTTTTCTCTCTCTCTCTATTCATATGCTTTCAAGGAAAAAGAAATGAAAGTTAATTGCACTGGATATATATTTATATATATATTTTACAGCGGATCCTTTGGATCTGAACATACAAATAAATACAAAAACAAGGAAGATTGCACTCGACTGTGGAAACGGCACTGGGTTCCAGGACACCTGTCCGTCTTGACATGTTCCGCAGTGAAGCTTATCACCAGGCTTGTTTAACCCGTGGCTTCCCCCATGGTGTTCTTTTGAATGACACATTTGTTGAGGGATTCAACAACATCTCCGGGTGATTAAAAATATTTTAAGCTTTTTAATTTACTCCTAACAGATGTTGTTCCAGATCCAAAGAGCTTGAAAATCAAATTCATGTTCTTGCCAGTTTGGTTCTTCCAAATGGCCAGACTGAAACGTTCTCACGCCCTCCTGATCTTTGGTTCCTGAATTCCTCAGGCTCCTAAGGGCAACTAGCGATGGCTCGCTCAACTGAGCTCAGGCGTCTCTGGTGATGACAAACACGTATGATGAGTTGGGGGAATAATTAGGATAAGTCATGTGCTTTTTCTAGAGCCAAATCTAAAGCCATTTCTAGAGCCAAGGTAAGGAAGAGGGGGAAGTATTTGTTAGGAGCTATAATTTGCTCCTGTGTCTCTTTTAAGTTGTGTGTTTAAGGACAGAGGGACAACTTGGACTGTACTTAAAAGAAATTGTTTTATCTTTTTGTTCCTGATTTACTGAAAGCAATCTCCCAGTTTTCACTGTGGGTTGTTTGGGTCGGATACGTCATCTAACAGAAAACACAATATTGTATGACTGCCTGATAATCCTACCGTTTGAAGCAAAGAACAGATGTGTTCACCACTTATCTATATACTGCAAAAAAGAAAAAACCTCCATGAACTGAATAGTGACACCAGGTACTTTGTTTTAATCTTTCAGATAAAACTGAGGACACAGAAATGATGACTTTGGTTAGCATGGAGCCGACAGGGCAGAAAGCAATTGCTATAAGAACCAGCATCTTCTCTTCTCTGATCCCATGAGGCTGCAAGGGCAGAAGGTATGTGAAATAAAGTCATACGGGTACGAAAGTGTTTCTCTTTGATATTATATGATTCCCATGAGTGTGTTGCCTATGGAGTCTGTGAAGTAGCCACAGGTTAGGAATATAAAATCAAGTGGCAATTTCCGTAATGCAGGGCAAGTATTTTAGTGGGTCCAGTTTTGAATCATTCATGAACACAATATCCCCAAAACTTCAACATAGATCACATGCGGGTAGACTACAATGCACAATACTGATCTTAGGTCCTTCTGAGGGCACTCTTCTGTATTTTATCTTTCTCCTTTTGCAAGTTAAGATCCACGGGAGGAGTGTTTATAAAGCTGGGACGAGTTAAAACCAGTCTGAAATGGAAGAGTTTGTCACCACAGGAAGTTTGCCGTGACCCAAGTTACGGACCGCATCTGCTCAAGAACAGGTCTTTTGCTTTCGCAGAGATTTGTAAATCATCAGCAACCAAAGGTGGGTTGCGGCAGCTGTACCATTCAAATGCGCTGTTCCTAGTTGTAAGCGTGATGTCACCTGCTATTATTTCCTAGAAAGGAATACTGTTCATCCCAGGGTTTCCTGGTGTTATTTATTGTAAGGTACACAGGCAGGCAGGATAACTGTTGCACAGGCTGGGCCTGCCAGTGGTTCTGCTACATCTCCTTCCAGTTCTGTCCAGGTGCCTTTTTCTGGACAATAGCATATTGTAGATGACTTGTAGGCCCCCTGTAATGGTAGAACAGGGAGTGTTTAGGGATGAATATTCAGAGAAGTGCAATGGCAGCCTTATTTATCACATTCACCTTGCAAAGACAGTATCAACTTTCTGCTCTTGTTTAAAAACTTCAAAATGAAAACAATGGATTTTAAACTGTTTTAATCCAAGGCAAAATTTGAGATTGACAAGATTTTAAAATCTGCTCTTATGTGTGTGTGTGACAAATAATAAAAGTCAAGTACCTAGAACATCCTAGATGATCAATAAATCCCTTAAAATAATTGACCAAAAAATAGAAATTACCCTGCTGGTTTAACTTAAAAAAATCACCTGAAATAGTCAAATAATGGAAATAAATTGGATTTTAGATTGTTGCCTCATGTTTTCATTTTTATTTTGCTGTAGAGAGAATTAGAGCTGGGATTCAAAGCCATTTAAAAATAAACTGGAGATAAAAGCTTGCTGACTTCTTCCCACACTGATTTATTTATGTTCAAGAGGCCACATGATTTATTTATTTTCAAGAGGCCAGCCACATGAGAAACAAACAAACAAAATCTTGTTTTCTTTGTCAACCTCTGGGGCTAGTGCTTGTATGACATTTCCCTTCCCAGACCAAAGCAGCTTTCTTTTTGTCATAGGCGACAAACAAAATTCCCTACCAACCTAACAATCATTTTCTGAAAGTGTATCCCTGGTGTCTAGTTCCAAACGTGTATGCTCTCGAGGCTAGTGACTCGTACCAGCAACCAGGCACGTGTGCAGATAGCTGGCTATATATGTCAATACATATTTGCCTCCATATAGCTAGTAACTTTTTAAAGCTTCCCCCCAAACTCTATATAACAACCTTATTTGATGCCAAAGAAATAAAACTCATGTTATTGAAACCACAAATTAATCTTATAAAACCAACACATATAAATAAGGAAAGATACGATGTCATTATTTAAAACGTGATTATGTAGACCACTAGACCCTATGTGTCTCCTGATAAGATGTAATTTGAACGACAGAGTCATCTCCTCAAGTGTTTTTGCCAAAAATAAATAACATTTTCTTTTTAAGAAAAAGCTGACCTTAAGCTCTTATCTCTTACTTCCTGTCTATGGGGACTATGGGGCAAGATGATTTTAAATGACACCACAGGAAGTCATTAGCTAATAACCGAGTGCTGGATATCCTGTGATAACTGACCCTGCTTTTCAACAAGTCAATGGTGTGGAACATGAGGTGGGACAGGGATAATGTTCCAGTCTGCAGGAAATCTGTAAGAGGTGATAACTGATACAAGTGAGACCTGTTTTAACATATTGATTTGAAAAATACATTTTTTCAATGAACAGAAGTTTAAATATAGATTAGATATAAAGAAATTGTTGTTAATTTTATTGGATATGATAATGACCATGTGTTTACATAAATGAATGATTTTTAAAAAGATAACTACTGACACATTTACAAAAAATAATATGATGTCTAGAAATTACTTCAGTAAAATTTTTTTGAAGAAAGGATACATGGGTAGGGTGGGGGAGATTTGTGGGAGGATAATGGGACAACTGTAATTGAACAACAATAAAAACATAAACAGTTATTTATAAAAGTAAAAAAAGAAAGAATAAATGAAATTAAGGATGACAAAATGTTGATGGATATTGAAGTTGGATGGCACGTTAACAAGGCCTACAGTACTCTCAATTTTGGTGTATGTTTGGAAATTTTAATGCTAAGAGGGGAGAAAAGTGCAACGCAATGGCAAATTACATATCCTAAATGGAATTTGCAGATATTGAACAACTGATTTCTGTTTTCATACCTTACTGGCCAAAAACTTTTAAGACTCTACAGTTCAAACAATTTCAAAACAACATCAGTAAAACCAGATTAGTTTGACTGTCAGTTGGAAAGCCGTAATTGCAAAAGCATGGAGAAGGGAGAGAACCAGAGACCTCACCCATTTCATGATACAGTTGATCCAGGAGCAAACCAGGTCCACAGCAACCACACTGATTCTATTACTTAAAGTAATTTGCTCTTTGCATATAAGCATGATACTCTTAAAAGGTATGTGCATGGGTGATAACACATTTTGAGGGAAACAAAGAGGAAGCACAAAGAAAAAGAAGGAGGAGCAGTTCACTGTGGGTACATACCATGCTCCAGCTGTAGCCTCCCACAAGGTAAATGCTGTCATCAAGCACCGCACAGCCAGGACCACTTCGTCCCTCCAAAATGGGAGTCTGGAGAATGTTCCACTGGTCCCCTTTTGGGTCATAGCATTCCACAAGCATTACATCAAGGTGAGAGAAACCTAAGTGACATAGAAAAATGAAATTACAGAAGAATAAACTCTCATGGTCCCAAATTAAGGCTAGGGCTTCTTTTTAAAAAAAGGTCTAGAGCCAAAAAGCAGATAATTGTGTCTTTAAGGCAAAAATATATAAATCTACTGATGAAATGAGGACATATGTCAGAAAGATATAAAACAAACAAACAACCCAATTCTGGATGTTTTAGATTAATTCAAAGCAACAATACCTGACTAGATGTCATTGGTTGATTATATGGGGGTAGATCTTATTAAAAACTGGTTTTTTTAAAACCTTTTTAAAGGGTTTAAAATAATTATAGTTAAAGCAAGCATTTTGTAGCTTATAAAGTGCTTTACATAAATGAACTCATTTAATCCTGTCAGTCATCCTATTAGATAGTTACACAATTATATTCACTTTATAGATGAGGAAACTGAGGGACAGAGAGGGTTAATAACTTGAGTCAGTCACATGGCCAGTAAATATATCGATAGGGCTGAGATTTTTTTTTAAAGATTTTACCTATTTATTTTTAGAGAGGGAAGGGAGAGAGAAAAAGAGAGAGAGAAACATCAATGTGCAGTTGCAGGGGGCCATGGCCTGCAACCTAGGCATGTGCCCTGACTGGGAATTGAACCTGCAATGCCTGCTTCGCATCCCAAGCTCAATTCACTGAGCTATGCCAGCCAGGGCAATAGGGCCGAGATCTGAATCCAAGTGAACAGGCTGTGAAGTTCACACTTTTGCAGATGAAACTATATTGCTTTTCTTAAATGAGTAGTTAATTCTCTTAAAATGTTTTAGTTAATTAAAACTTTTTGTTCAGCATATTTTATCTTTTTCACAGCCTGACTATTTATAAATAACTATGATGATGTGAACTGTCTCCAGTATCCACCAAGGATCAAGGTTTTGAGTAGGGGGCTAACTCTCACCGAAGGGCTTCCCTTTTCACTTCTGATCAAGTTTCTTTGTGGCTGGGGCAGTCGCTAGGTCACAGTGAACAATTGAGGTTACTGGACTCTATTGGGTCCTTGCCTTTAATTTAAGGAGTCAAAAATCTGAGGTTGGGGCTTCATGGTCACTGAGCAAACGAAATCTTTCATGATTTTTTCCCTAGTTAAATGCACGGTATAGATGTTTGCTAGCTGACAATTACAAGGCATATAATATAATTAAAACAACACACTGAACTGTTCACATTAATTGAAAAGGTAGACCAAAAAGTAAAAAGATTTTCATTTTTGAAGAGGCAGACAGAATATTTTGGGCCACATACTTTTTACATAAAGTAAGTCATGTAGATTTTGGAACAACAGATTAATGTGTTTACTGCAGTTATGTGGTATATCCCTTCCCTTTACCATTAAGATAGTTGATAAAACATTTTTTGAAGCATATATACTTCCAATGAGGATTTGGGCAAATTCCTGGTTCTAAGGTTCTAGTGGTACCATATGAGAATATGTGTGCTTTCTCTGGACCAAGTAAACATTTTACATTTGTTGACTGTAATCCTCACAACTGCCAAAGAAAGGATCACTACCCCTTGTTTACAGACATGAGATTAAGTGCCGTGAGTCAGCCCACTCAGCTGCAAGTGCAGAGCTGGGATTCAGGCCCAAGCTTAGAGGCAATACCCACACTCTGTCCTCTATGCCACATTGCCTCCCTGAGCCAGCCTAATTTGATGTGTGCATGCTAGTTTTCATTTAGGGCATTACCCAAACCTTTTCTGTCCAAGTATAACCATAAATAGTAAGGCATTCTTGTACAAAGAAACTAGCAGAAATCATATTTCAATGCAAAAACTGCAAAGTTAATACAAAACATGTTGATGTAAAGGCATGGGTTGCCTTTATGGGTTGACAGGAAGAAGCACCAGTGGAAGAGAAAAAGCATCAAAGGCAACAGTCGCAGCAGTAAAGGCGATCCTGTTCTGCAGGGAGAGCTCTAAGGTGAGCAGCAGGCATAGACCAGGAAAATGACCTTTCTGACTCAATATGGACGTGGATGAATTTACATTAAAAGAATACTTGTCTGGCCTTTATTATATTCAGGGGTGATTATGTATTTAAGAAAAAGAAAAATGTCACTGTCTAACCCATTTTTAAAGATGGTATCTAATTGAAAAATGATGCACAGATGGGCCTTATCTACCATACCCAGATGGCCTAGTTTTCCTTTATTTCAATTTCAAGGGTTATGGAAGGTCAGAGCTGCAGGAGAGTTGAGAGGCCAGCCAGACCAGTTTCTCCATTTTCAGATGAGGAGACTGAGGCCCAGAGCAGTTAACATTCTCAATATTATACATCTCTCTGCTTTTCTATCAAATTCAGGGTTATGTGAATGCACTTAAAGTTACATACATGCACATAGACTACAAAAGGTTATAGGCATATACAAATATGGAGAAGAAAAGGAACCAAGACACAGTTCTAAAATATTATGATTTAATTTTTTTAATTTAAAAAAGCAAATAGAAAAATTTGAAAATTATAGATAGTTCTTTAAAGAGATAATTCAAAATTTAGACATGAAATTCCAAGTGTTGCCCTGGTTGGTGTAGCTCAGTGGATTGAGCATAGGCCTGCAAATCAAAGGGTTGCTGGTTCAATTCCCAGTCAGGGCACATTCCTGGGTTGCAGGCCAGGTCCCCAGTAGGGGGCTCATGAGAGGCAACCACACATTGATGTTTCTCTCTCTCTCTTTCCCTTTACCTCTCTCTAAGAGTGAATAAATAAAATCTTAAAAAAAAGAAATCCCAAGTGTTTTCTTTAAGGAAAATCACATATTAGCTTCTTTGCACAGCTATGATTAAAGTTTTTATGATTTCTACAGAAAACAATTTTCTAGACAAAATTCATTACTATAACTTTGATGAAAGGGATAAATTATTTTACTGAATTCACCATTACAACAAATTGTCTGTGCTTTTGCATTTGTTAATGCTTTCTGCTTTGAATTTTCTGTAGACATCGTTATTCATTTCCTTAACATGTGTGGTAACTTAAAAATAATCCTATCTGCAGAGGAACCAAAATAAATGCTCACCCAAGGGTACTGGTAATTCACAGAGTAAATTTTATTCAGTCAACGTAGTTTTTACTTGGTTAAATTAACTATGATTATCTAACGAGAAACCCCTTTAGCAAGAAACATGATATGCAAATGTTATTGTGATAAAAAAAGACCTTTCAAATGATTTCCTCCAATTGCATACAAGCGATCATTCATTACAGCCAAAGTGTGGATGGCGCGTTTTGTGTTCATATCCTGTTTTCGTGCCCAGACATCCATCACCGGGTCATAGCAATATAGCCATGGGACATATTCTCCGTTGTGCACACCCCCTGGGAATTAAACATACATACAAGTCAAGAACGTGCCTTGGAACTGAACTTTGTAGCAGAATGTGGAGGAAAGACTTGCCTGAAATGTATATTTTCCCATTGTGCACTGCTCCTGCGTGAGCTGCGAGAGGCTGTGGCAAAGAGGACACGTAACGCCATTCGTTTGTTTCCAGGTTATAGCACTCCACGCTGGACAAATAGCCGGTTTCATTCCTTCCACCAATAACGTATAAATGTTTGTCCAACCGACATGCATAGAAACTGGCTCTTCTGCAGTGAAAACAAAAACCCCACTGTAAATCACAAAAGGAGCCCGGTCGGTCAGGGAAAGGAAGCCTAGCAGCCTCAGAAAGGGTTGCAAACCTTTGGAAATCACTCATATAGCTACCTTCACCAGCTGAAACCTTATACAGTAATCATAATCATTGCCCCGCCTGGGTAACATTCTGATATTAAAGTAACAGTAGAGGAGCAAGCAATTCACCAACTCTTTGTTTTAGCTCTCTTTATCTTGCTTTTGATACACTGGTAAAGTGTTCATTAATGTTTGGGATATTTGGTACCCTGTAAGGATATCACAGCTCAGTAAGACAAAGTAAAAAATGAGGTAGATAATGTAACAATAATAAATTATCTTGACATTCACTTTCTTTATGGTCCTTCAAGGGTCATTGTTCCCAATTTATAAGAGAACTACATCATCAAAATTTTTCTTCAATTATCTTTTTTTCTCCCCCCCCCCACTACTATGGCAAATGGAGACACTTTTGTGAACTGAGTATATTGTTGAAATTTTGCTGTTATGTAATCCATTATAGGGATTTCATCTATGTAGTGTTTCGTGTTGATTCTTACAGACATTTTACAAACATTTTTAGTAGCTGTTTGACAAATTATCTCACTACGCCACCAAAAGAAAAAGATGCAAGCTGAGTTGAAAGGACTGGAGACACGAAGACCAATTCTGAGGTAGAGCGTAATGTGGGAGTGAGGTACTGAGGACCTAAATTAGAGTTTTAGTAGAAAACATGGAAAGAGGAGAGAAAGAAAGATATTTTAAAGGAAGACATAAGACTGGGTTGCTAATACGATATGAGAGCTGAGGGAGAATAAAGGTTCAAAGAGGACTCAAAAATTTGGAGTTAGACTAAGTTGAAGTCTTAAGCAAATCCTTGACCCTTTGCTTCTTTTTTCTCATTGATACTACTATAATTATATGTTCTTAAGGATAACATGTGGTTCAATACTGATGAAGTGCAATTGTTAAGCACTGAGTCTCTTAGTGAATATAATTTATGTTCGATGAATTATGGTCTTCATAAAAATTGATGCTAAGACTCTTGGGCAATGTCAATAGTAATGTGAGAAGTCCCAGAAGTTTTAATCAGGTAAACCTACATGGTTTGGAGATTTTCCAGGCTGTGTTTACAAAGTGCCCAAACCTCTGGGAAGCAGCATATAGCATCTTGATTAATTAATAGCTTGGTCTCAGGAGTAAGATTGCTTGGCTCTAAGATTTATTGGGTGTGTGGCCTTTGACATATTACTTAACCCCTCTTAGCCTCAGGTTGCTCCTCCACAACACGGGGTTATTTGCAAATGCCCATATAAAGTGTTTGTTATGGTGTCGGCCGTTTTGTTCATGCTCATGACCCATCAGTTAATATTATCTGAATAACTTTTTAAAAACCAGCCATCAAGATATTTGTGTATAAGCCATAGTGGAAAACAGTGTAGAGGTTCCTCAGAAAATTAAAAATGAAAATGCCTTCTAACCCAGTGATTCCACTTCTGGGTTTATATCTAAGAAACCTGAAGCACTAATCCAAAAGAATATATGCACCTCTATGGTCATTGCAGCATTTTGTTTTTTACAAAAGCCAAGATTTGGAAACAGCTTAAGTGCTCATCAGTAGAAGAGTGGATAAAAAAGCTGTGGTAGAAGCAATGGAATATTATTCAGCCATAAAAATAATGAAATCTTATCATTTACAACAGCACGGGTGGACCTAGAAGGTATTATGCTAAGTGAAATAAGCCAGGCAGAGAAAGACAAATATCATACGAATTCACCTATATATGGACTCTAAAGAACAAATCAAACAAAACAGAAAAATATAGATACAGAGAACAGACTGATGGATGCCAAAGTGGGTGGGGTGGGGTTCAGGGGCTGGGTGAAAAAGATCAAGGATTTAGAAGTACTAATGATAGTTACAGAATAGTTATGGAATGTTAAGTAAAGCACAGAGAATTTAGTCAACAATATTTTAATAACTATGGTGCCAGCTGGTTACTTGAAATACTGGGGGGAATACTTCATAAAGTATATGATTGTCCAACCATTATGCTGCACACCTAAAACTAATACAAAATAATGTTGAATGCAATTGAAAATAAAATTTAAAAACTATTTGCATATCAATTTTTCTTAGTAATTTAGGGGTGGGGCAAAAGTAGGTATACAGTATCGTAAGTACCTACTTTCGTTGGTCACTGGTTGAATTACCAGTCATCATTACTTAAAACAGAAATCATCAGTAAGGATACAAAATAATGACCAGATCATTAATATAAAAAACTAATATAATAATTAATAAATAAGTAATAGTGCAAGACTAAACTCTGCATTCCATGTTCTTACAACTGTAAACCTACTTTTGCTCCCCTGTATTTTAAGTGACCACTGAGTTCTTTAATATTTGTGTAGATCATTTATTATCATGTATAGTATATGTAATATATGGTGATGTATTCAATTTTATTGTATTTCCAGCTTTTTTGAGGTATAATTGACAAATACCTTTGTCAATTATGAAGTGTAAAAGGTGATGATTTAATATATGCATATATTGTAAAAGGATACCCACTGTGAAGTTAATTAACACATTCATCACCTGACATAGTTACCCCCACCTTTTTTTTTGTTTGACGAGAACACTTAAGATCTACTCTCAGCAAATTTCAGGCGTACAATACAGGATGAACTACAGTCACTATACATGAATTAGATCCTCAGAACTTATTCTTCTTACAAATGAAATTTTGTATCTGATCAACCACTTCCCCTTCCCCGCACTCCTAGCTCCTGGAAGGTCTATTCTCTATTTCCTTCATGTCCACTTTTTCAATTCCACTTATAAGTGATAACACATACTGTTTGTCTTTCCCCATTGGGGTTATTTCATTGAGCATAATGACTTTTGGTTTCAAATGGTAGCATTTCCTTCAATTCTATGGCTGAATAATGTTCTGTTATATGCATACATCATGTTTTCTTTATCTGTTTATCTGTTAAAAAAGTTGTTTTCACATCTTGGCTATAGCAAGCAATGCTGCAATGAAATGGGAGTGCAGATATCTCTTCCAGACACTGATTTCCATTCCTTTGCACATATGTGCAGAGTGGGATTGTGGGATCATATGGTTCAGTTATTTTTTAGAGTCCTGAAATTGTTACTATTATTAGTAATTTTAGAGTAATATCTGGCTATTTTTTCTTTATTTTCTTGATGCTTTTGAAAACTGCACGTGCTGTGGAAAGTTCAGAGGAGCGATGAACAACTACGATGGAAAAAGGAGGAAGGGAAAAGTAGGAAGGAGAACAAAGAGCAGGAGAGGCAGATTTCATAAAGTAAGGGAGGTTAACCTGGGCCCATGTCTCCTGAGGAGTCCATGAGGCCCTTTTGAAGCTCTAATAAACAGTTGTATACATGTGTTTTGCCTATGTGCATTTTGGGGAAGAGCATGGAGAAAGATTTTTGAGGACGATTTAATCAGATTTTCAAAGGAATGCAAACCCAAACAATTTGGGATTTCCTTTATTCAAGGAGTAAAATCTCACTGAAATACAAAATTAGGGTTAAAAACGATTGCAAAATTAAGTGCATACAGATGAGCCACTGGTTTCTTTCATTTCTCTAGCCAGATTTCAATGGCTCTCTCATGAAATATGGTAAGTCAAGATTATTTTACTGGTGATTTTACCTTCTCAGTTAAACTGCTTCATTGAAAAGACTGATACCTGTTTACAAAAATCTGTACATAGGTGTTTTTTTTTCACCATTGACCCAAGGTAGATCAGTCCCTCTGCTCTATGGCTCTATGACAGGCCTTGGAGCCTCTGAAATACTTTACTAATTTCACTAAAGTGCCATTTTAACATAATTTGCACTATGTGGGTTGTATGGTGGTGAGTTCTCCTATGCATTATATATAATTCTAAGAGGAAATGTCTATCAGTTGTGACAAATATGAAAACCCTGTATTTAAGTTTTGATAGTGAAGAATAAGAGAAAGAGCTCTCTTTGGAAGTGTGGACTCCTTTTATCTAGTCCAAGCTGCCATTTTCTTACTTTTCCTCCCTCCCTCATTGTGACGCTGAGTCAGACTGCCAGAGCTCTCTCTTTTTTGTGGAAGCATTCTTAATCGGATGCTCCGTGTGTACTCCTAGCTCTATCCACACAGTGTCACTGTTAAGAACTAAGGGCAAATGGGAGGGGGACAAAACACAACATGGCAGGTTTTACTTCCTGACAAAAAGTGCATTTTTATGTAGAAATTCCACTAGTGAAGAGTCTGAGCCCCTGCCTTTATCCCTTGCATGCCCAAAGTGAGAATTCATGAAATGCATTATAGGAACACTGGTTAATGGTCTGTCAGCAACTGTGAACATTAGCTGGAGGCTCAGATTTTACTGTACCAGGTCCCTTGGGAATGTTCCTTGCCCTGTCTCTCCATGAGAAGATCACACCTGGTTTAGGCTATTTAGGCTGTTTTTGGAAAAGCAAGTTAAGATTACTAACAGGGATTACACTGTTTGTATTTTACATCTTTCATCTCTTCCCCCTACAACAGCCCCCCTACCCCACCACAGGCAGTATTCAATGTATTGAGATAAGTTAAAAAGGACTCATACAACTTCTACAAACATGCATTGAATCCTGGGTATTGCCCATGTCTTCACAAGTCCTTTCTTATCCTTAGGGCGGCTGGTTTATATCCTACAGCATGAGATTGAATTATTAAACCTTATCTCAGTTTAAATTTTTTATTTTCATGATCCGCTTAAAAACAACAATAGATTTTTCAAACAGAATATTTTCTCACATTGTTTCCTGTAGGTTTCTAGAAACAAAATAGTTAAGTTGGGAAAATTTCTGATGTATTTGCTTCTAGATTTCACATACTCTGTGAAACACATGCTTTGTTGTTGTTCTCTAAACTGCTTTTTCTGTTTCCTTTTTTCCCTAGTATAGCTAGGGAGTAAGATCTCTATAAGAATAATAACTAAAATGTCTATTTTTATTTAAAAAATTGAAGTCAATGAAGCATTTCTATTGATTCAGTTTTTTCTTCTTGCCCTCTCCTTCTATGTGAAGAATCAAATCCAAACAACTCATCTGCATGACATTTAAATTTATATTTTTGTGTAACCATTTCTGTCAGTAAATTCATAGGTAGCAGGAATGCAATTCATGAGTGAGTCCATGGTGGAGGAAGTTCAGAGGCCGTGTGCCCATTTCCCAGCTGAACTGGATGGTATTCTGCACTTTATTATACTCGTTTGGATGTTCTAATTAGGCAAGCTATCTTAGGAATCTGTCAAGCCAGCTCTGTAAAAAAACTCTGTAAAAAGAGTCTTTTACAACTTCTTTCTATTATTCTCAATCAGTTCGGTAACTGATTGGAAGTTTGGAATCAGCTAACAGATGTGGGGTGGGGTGGAGAACTTCCGGTGAGTTTGATTTGGAACCTATACAATGCCGAATCAACTTGATGAACTGTTTACAAAAATTATTTTCCGATCTGAAGCCTGTCTCATATATTTTAGTTTTTCTTTGTTTAATCACTAATTAGACTATGCTGGTAACTGATTATACTTGTGATCTTGAGTGGAAGCTCAGCAATGACAGAAAAATTTCATTTTAAGTTATGACTTGCTGCCTGGGTCAACCACCCCACAGGACACACGAAGCTGGAAGATTGACCGGGCAGCTATGAGATCTGCCTTTTCCCATTCTGCTCTGTTAGGAGCTCTTTATTTGGTCTATCGAGTTGATTGTTCTAAATCTAAAAAAAAAAACTTCTCTTACTAGGGACCTGACATGATATACCATAATGACTTAGAAAGAAACGTTAAACAGTCCATCCTGTCAACGGTGGCTGCCGGGCGCCGTCAGACCGTGGCGGGTCTTTTTATCAGGTCAATGAGCTGCTAAAAACTGTCTAAGTAAGACCCTGCCATGATAGGCCATAGTGCCTCAGAGGATGTCATTACAGAATATCAAGTAAACAATACACATTTGAAAAAAATTACTAATTAGGTTTTGCAGCAATACTTCTCATCCTTAGGGGCTCTAGAGTGAAATAATTGACCGCGACGTGAGTTATGCCTCCCAAACCCAAGGCGTGAAGGTTAATTATCGTGGTGTACAGCCCCCAGCAAAGGGGACTGTGGTGATGAGATGCTGACATTTCAAATATATTATTGATGTTTATTTTTTAAAGATTGTTTAAGTAAAACTTTTTTCAATGGTTTTGATTAAAGGGTAAAGTTATGGCAGTTACAATAACAGCAACCAGGACATAACTCCCAGAAGAGGAGAACAAGGGGAGAGACATCAGGAAGCTTTTAAGTATCCCTGTACACAAACAGGAAGGTTGAGAAGTCTGGCAAGACATTAACTTAGGATAATTTCTTGGGGTACCTTAGAATTAGACATTCCTAAAGGTGTCTGGGTCCTTTTAATATATTGTGCCTCATTATTTTCAGTGCACAGCTTTTAGTTTCCTGAAAGAACATATTAATTATTTATCTGGAATAGAAAGTGAGTTTCTTCATAATAGCAGAGATACATGGTCTTCCTGCAGTAATGTCCATTTTTGAATGAATGGTATGATCAGAAAATTTCTTTTTAACTTGAAATTTATGATTAAGGATCTAACTTGATTGGATTGAATACTTATAAAAGGAAACCTTAAGGTGAAGGGTCTTCAAAGAAATAAGAATATTTATTTCTTAAATAGTTCAATTGAGAAAATAGGTTGTAGATTATTGTTGCTGTTATACTGAAGAATAATTTGTTCACGAGGATGTCAAGGTATTATTTGAAAAGAACCAAGTGTTCAAACTAAGCATGCGAATTAACATAGGCATATCAAGACACGGCCTCATGCCTAAGTAACAGTAAGGAAAGCCAAATAGGTACAAATGTAGTTGTCATCTTGTCCTTTGGTGCTAGGAGAATTGGGTAAGACAAACACTGTACATAAAAAATGAGAGGACACCTTGCAAAACTGTTTCTTTTTTAAAGCAAACAAATGACCTATTCCTGAATGTATGATGGAAAGATATTTGAAGAGGCAGATGTAAAGGATTTAAATCAGTGAGACTTGAAAACTTTAATATTAAAATTTCTGCATCAAAATGCATATCACTGTGAGAATGGTGTTTTATATTTCAATTATAGGATTTAAATATATCATACATAACCAAGGAGAGTGGGATAGCCAGTGAGATTGTAGCTATGCTTGCCAAAAAATTCGATGCAATTGTACTAAAGAAAGTCATAGAATTTTTTTCTTCCTATGTTAGGATAAATAATTGACTTCTTTTTTAAATTATTTTTCTCCATTGAGTTAATAAGGCAGTTATTCTACATTGGCCGGCCCAAGTTTTGTATTTTGCCTCATCTGTCTCTCATGGGTTCCATTTAGCATACCTTATTATGGAACCATTCAGCAGCTGTGCTTCCTGTAAAGCAGCCACAAATGTTTCAGACACAAGAAATAAACACTTACCTTTCTTGCATGGGTGGGAGTTGTATCCAGCTATTAAATCGGGGATCATATCGGCTGACAAAATTGGTACTGTGTTTTCCTGTAAAAATATATTTGAGACACTTAAAACTTAGATTTCTTTGTTGCTCTCCACACTTAATAGTATTTTATAAGATGCCTCTGTTCACAGATTTAACAAATAGATGAATTAAGCAGAGGGAGCATCTACCACGGTCTGAGAACTGATAAAGTCAATAGAAGGATGAATAAGCTACCTCCAATGCATTTCCTTTTTTTCTTACCTCTCCTTTGTCCTTTTTTAAGAAAAAATGAGTTAGAATAAAAATAAATCAACCATAATAATAAAAGCTAGTATGTTTATCAAACTACTTTTATCCCAAAGTTAGGGTAAAACTTTCTGGGTTTGGGGGGTTTTATGCTTTAAACATATGAAGTTATTGCCTATAAATAATCAGTTCCAGAGAATTCCCTGCATGATATGTCTGATTAGAGGGTTGTTTTTGTTTGATTTTTTTTAATGAACCAAGTGTTCTAGCAGTGGTAGAGTTCACCCTCTCTCCAGGGAAATAACAGCTATCACTACAATAGGAGTTTTAAGAAAATCAGTTTTATTTTAATCTGTGCTATGTAAGTTCTGTGTGTGCATTTGAGGGAAGTTCAGTTGCTGTGACCTATCGCAGGTATAAGCACTGAATGGGAATCATGAGTCCCTAGAGCTGGTTAACCAGCTTATCTCCTCCGTTGAACCTAATAAGTACAGTAATGCCTCTGAGGCTTGAAAAGTATTCATTTTGCATACAGGTTGCCACCAAGAAATGGAAGCCAAAGAGTGCATCTCATTTCCTGTGTAGCACCTGATGACAATCATCTAAAGCACCTGAAGTCTTAACTCTAAAAGTCTGCCTTTTATCCATATATGTGTAACTACCCATTGAAATATAGGTACTGAATTTGACCACGGGAATAAACAGGAGTGAATGTGTGCATGTGTGTGTGCGCATTTTCACGTAGGCATGTATACAAAACACAACTATTAATTGCACAATTAGATATTTAGTATTTACTATGTGTCTTATTGTTCTACCTTCTATCTATAAAGAAGGGCTAAATTCCTGTTTTGGTAAGTGAATAAACAAATATATAACATTATCAAGTAGAGGAAGGCTATACAGAGGGGAGGCCAGTTTAAGTAGAATGGTCATAGATGCCTTTTGCAAGCCATGGGAATATCTGTGGAATGAGCCTCTCAGGCAGTGTGGCAGGTGAGTATAAAGTCCCTGGGCTGCTCCTGAATTCAAAACCAGCTAGAATCCTAGAGTGACTTGGACAGAAGTCAGGGAGGTGTAAGGTCCAGAACAGTGTGCCTCATGGACTAGTGTAGGATTATGCCTCTTGTTATAAGAATTGGGAGGCTCTGGAGGGTTTTGAGCAGTCAAGAAACATGGTCTCATTTATCTTTTACAAAGATTACCTTGGCTGCTGTGTGAAGAGGAGATTACAGAGGGGCCACTCTCGAAGTGGGGGCAGCTGAATAAAGGTGCAGGCAGTGGTCAGATTTGAGATCTATCGAATGGAACCAGTAAAAATTATTTTCTAATTGATTATTGGTATGAAGTAAAAGGGATTTAAATAAGGAAGTTTGCCAGGTTTTTAGCCTGAGTAACTCAAAACCTGGATTTTAGAGGTGGGGAAGACCAGGCAGGATTAGTTTGCAGGTTGGGGAGATAAGTCGTGAGTTCTGTTTTGGACTTAACCTTGCAAAGCCTATGGGATCTCAAAGTGGAAGTATTTGGAAGGACACTGGCTAAATGAGGCTATAGGTGCAAATTTGGAGGCTATTATTCCAGAAATATTATTTAAAGTCATAGAATAGAATGAAATCCCTTTAGGGAGAGGGTATGCAAATGGAAGGTAATGTAAATCCTGGGAATTAGCCCTGGGACAGAAGGAAAAGTAGCAAAGAAAAGAAATTGGCAGAGATAGAAGGGAAAGTGTGGTACTTTGGAAGCCTTGTCAAATAGTGTTTCAAAATGGGGTATTAGCATCTGAGAACTGGCCAGAAGATTTGGCGGCATGGAGGCTGGTGGTGGCTGCACCAATGTCGTGCCAATGGGAGGGTGGGGAGGAAGGCCTGAGTGGGGACTGCTCCAGGGTGACGGAAATGGGAGAAAGCAGAGAAAAGAGGGTGGAGAATACATTTTAGAACTTCTGCCATAAAAGTAAGATTATAGATGGAGGATGCCGCATCCAGAGAAGCTTTTATTGGTTTGTTTGTTCTCTTAAGTTTGGGAGTATTGAAAGGTGCTTAAACAAGCAAGAGGGAATGAAGAATAGGCCTTAGAGTGGAGCAGAAACAATAACAGGAGAAAGGATATAGTAATAAATGAATAGATTTGGTAGTAGCAAGATAAAGATTTTCATCCTCTAATTGCTTCTATTGTAATTGAACTAAGAAGATAGCCTATCCCCTTCAAGGGAGGAGGGAGGTTTTGGAGAAAGGCATTTGTTTGAGAGAAGGTGTGGAATAGTTAACCTAGAGGGAGGGAGACTGCACTGACCAGGAAAATTAAGTGGAGTTGGTTAGTAATCAACATGGTTTATTAGTAGTCAGAGTGGCTGTTGGCTTTCTATATCCACATTTAGTCACTCAGGGGCAGGGGCAAGGTGGAAAAGAGTGGATTTAACCAGGATCAAAGCGTTAGTAGGTAAGTATAACAGAAGGAGATGGACACGAGGATTGCTGGTGTGTGCGTTAGAGTGATTGCTTATAGGGACAGGCAGTAAGAGTGAGGAGGGGAATAAAAGCAGGAGAGGATGATGGACAATGAGAAAGCAGTGGGGTCAAGTGAAGGTGGTGGTATTATCAGGAAAACAGTGGATAGCTGCCCCCCAAAGGGTCAGCAGGTGGTATAATCTGGAGACATACTTTAAAGTGATGAGTTTTAAGAGTGTGGGACTGACAATTAAGAGTAAGTCAAAAAGCTCCCTGCCTCCAACAACAAGAAGAATGGGAAGGTTGGAAAACCAGGTCCCCATTAGAGAGGGTGGCTGGGGAAATAGCCAGGTTATGACTAGAAAAGTGGGAGGAAGCATTCAGAGGAGAGTTCAAGGACTATTGGGATTTTGTTGATGTGAGATCATGAGTTCCAAGGATCACGTGGGAGGGTTTGGATGACCTGGTTAGGTGGCAACTTAAGTTTTATTTGGGGAGTACAGAAAGAGTTAAGAGTTCTTGGATTGAGAGTAATCCAAAAGATTCAGATTCCACAAAGAGAGGCTCCAACTCAAGAAATAATTAGGTCTAGAGTTGGTTTATAAGGGAGTCCGTAGATTTTGCAATCATTAACCCTGTAGGTTCCAAAGTTAATTCCAAAATGCATCTGAAGATTAATGCTATTAGTAGGAATGCAGAACACATCCACCATATATAAGAATGTTTCTCAATGAAATTTTGTTTAGAATTTCCATTTGGAAGAAGACATCTGCTTCCTCTCTGTAATGGGGCCAAGAGTGGCTTCACATGCTGAACAGTGGTGGTAGGAGCTGGAATGTTTGTCTCTGGTGGTAATGGTCATAGCTTTCTATCAGAGAAAAGGCTAAGCAGGGTCTGGTGTGATATGCATGCAAGATAAAGAAAGTTTCCAGAGGCAGGGTAAATGGTGCCCAAAGGGGCAAGGAGTGACTGGGGAGCTAAGAAGAAGGAAGACATTCTGGAGTTGGCAAGGGACGTGCAAGGGGCACAATGAACCTCAGAGGGAATGAGTTTGGTGGAATGAAGGAGGTGAGATTAAATGAGGTTCTTCACTCCATCCTTGTGGCTTCTAATGAGACCCTATTAGCAGCTTCAGAGTGGTGGCCACGTCCAGTGGGGTTTTGGATTATTCTTCACTGTTTTAGTCTTTTCTCATCTTTCCCATTTTTTCCTAACTCTTCTTCCTTTTCTTCTCTTTCTGTGGTGATTCCCTGCCACCAGACACCATTTTTTATGAGTCTGTTAAAAAGTTCTATTTTTTAAATTTTTTTAAAAATTTAATCATTATTGTATTTTTTCCATTACCATTTAGTCCCCTTATACCCTCCTTCCCCTGCGCCCCCCGCCCCCCGCCAGCAGTCACCACGCTGTTGTCCATGTCTATGAGTCCTTTTTCCTTTGTGCTCACTGCTGAATGTTACTTAGGTGAGGGGTGAAATGGAGCCAGGGGCGGCAGTTTCCAGTCAGAGGTGGAATGGAAGAAAGTGAGAGGGAAAGGAAATGCCCCATGAGCAGTATTTTGGGAGTCAGTCATCAGGAAGTGACAAACGGAAATTTGTTCTCTGTAAGCTGGGGCTCTGACAGAATATGTGCATCTATATTAGACTATTATAACTCATTTCTGTCACTAATGACATGAAGGATGTTAATAGGAGTTAGTATATAGGGCTAAGTTGAAAATATTTATATCCTGTGTATATTCCCAGTAACATGTTTTAAAACTTCAAATTTTGGTCTTATAATCACGACAATCAATAAATAAAATAAATTTGTGTTTTACAAGTACCTATTTGTGTTTTATGAGCAGATACTGAAATTTACAATTTTGTATTTCATTAAAGGACATACATCTCAGGCACCATTTCATAAGAACTAAAGTTTAACTTAAGAAGATTCCATCTTTGGAACTGACATATATGTAATATTTCAACCTATGGGTTTTTAATTTTTCCTCCCTGCCAGAAATGAAATTAAAGCATGTTATATGTTTTCTTGGGGATTATTATTCTTTATACATTTTGGTATCAAATGCTTACTTTTTGATTGCAGAAGGTATTATAATATGAAAATCCCATATTTTTGAGATGATTGAGTTCCTTTTTGGTTTCCTAGCTGGGGAATAATGAAGAGATTTTTTTTCTAAGAGAGTGAGAACCACTGGCCATTGTGATACAATAAGGATTTAATTTCACAAGAACAATGGAAAAATGACTGTTGTTTCATATCTATCCAAATACAAATGTTTGTCTGGGAAGGCAGTGTAGTGTCATGGTTTGAAAACTAGGGCCCTGAAGTCAGACAGACCTCCAGTAAATCAGCTCAGCTTCTCGCAAGCTGTGTGTCCTAGCAAGTTCTTTAACCTCTTCAGGCTTAATCTCCTGATGGTAGAACTAGAGCAACCATGGACTGGGCCTCACGGGATAGGTGTGAGGATGATGTGAAACGATAAGGTGAGTGCTCAGCAAAGTTCCCAGCAAAAATTAGTGCTCCATATATATTACTACTGATGCTAAAAAGAGTTAACTATGGTTTACCAGATGTGTGGTATATGAAGCTACAAGGAAAATATTGAAGGGATTGTGGTGAATGTGTGTTTTGGTTCCTGGTCCAGATGTCTTCACTAGACTGGTGCCCCCCTTTCCTACCTGCTGTGAGTGCTGGCACTCATGGTCGCAGCTGCTCCCACCCTGGAGAATTGTCCTCAGCGGAACAGGCTACCTCCTGGCTCGCCCTCGTCCCCCACCTGGGAGAAGGCGTCAGCCAAGGACTGACTGACTGACAAGAAGGTCTGCCTGCCTCACAGGGAACAATTCTCCTCTGTTTATAAAGGAGGGCCAATCAGTGGTTCGCCAGCAATTTCTCAGATCTGTACTAAATGACTCCGCATGCCAAACAAGCCAGGGAAGCATGGCTTAGCGTTGCAGGTGGAAGCAGGTTTTAAAAAGGGCCTCACAGAAAGAGGGAGTGAGCCTCCAGGCCCATACTGAGGCTAAAAGTACTAAAATTCAATTCTGAGCCTCTTAGTGGCTGTAGCAAAAGCAAACATACGCATTCAATCACAGGAATAGCATTAGTCACAATTTTCAAAAGTGACTCAGTGCTTCGGTCTGACAAGAGGGTGTCTTCACGTGGGGCATGTTGGGGGGTGACAGGCATGCCTACAGGAAATGCAGTGCAGTGCGTTCAACAGTCTTTCTCACAGCATATTCACCAAGGGCTTTAAAGCAAACTGCTGTTCTCCTCAGGGGTGGAGGAAGGCAAATCAGTGAGGTCCTAGGACACAGGTTTATGGGAACATTAACTCAAAGATAAAATCTTGATTTTCTAGAGTAGAGGGAGGAATATATCTATTAACTCTTCCCTAATTCCCTGACCTAATCCTCTGAGCTTGTGTGTTCAATAGAAGTTGAACAGAAAGCAGTTACAAGTCACTGGTGGGGGGGGGTGTGGTGTGAACCTAGGGAACAGGTTTTCTATGTTGTTGACTAAGGTCTGTCTCGTAGGAATGGTCGGTCCGTCAAGCTCTGTGTACACTGAGTTGTGGCGTCGAGACTGGTATTTTGACAGAGGCTCATTCCACCTGGGAAGAGCGATGGGCTGAGAGAGCACAACCATCAGAAACAGGGCCATGGGTTATGGGTTAGTTTTAATCTAAAACAGATTCAACAGTAAATGGGGAGTTTGCAGGACATTGTACGTATTCCAGTGTTTTGGTAACGTGAAGTCCATTATTTAAAAGATAAGTTAGAGCAGAGATGCTGCATATAATTTTTGCTCCTGTTCCAAATCTGTTTCTCACAAAGCCCAGGAACTGTCTCCTTTCCAACCATTAAAGACATGGACCAATGAAACTGCAGGTCTTGAGAAGGAATGTGTCCCTCACTTGCTTTAAAGAAGTGTTCCTGGAGGGTGGCCTGGGTTGTTTTCCTTTAAGATTTTCTAGAGTGAACAGATGTAACAATTTTCTATAATTTGCCTTGGTGCAGATGCTGAAAGAGAGCATTCACAATAAAATATATGCAGTATATGTAATTTCATCTGGATGTTCTGGGGTTTTAAAGTAAAAATGTGTACCTGCAAGCTGTTTTATGGTTTCTCAGTCATAATTATCTCTGTTACACAGAAGGCTACAACAGCAACTCTTCCTTCACGTGCAAGCTTTCCAAAAATATCTTGATAATTTCACATGTTCTGCAAGGCACAATGTTCTCCCTGTGTTTGGCTTGGGAAATGTATTAAAGTGTTTGATTTCTCTTTGTGATAAGTTTACGTAGTGATCCCATCAACAGGGAGGATGGTGGATGATCTCTGAGAGAAGCTCTTGAAACGGTGGGACAACTCGAAGTAATAAATGTTGCAAAAGAACTTCAGCGAAGGTTATGTGCAGTGTGACTGCAGATAATGCTTAATTATTGAAACTGCATTATTGCACTGGTAAAATGGGAGAAGAGTGGTGGAGAAGGTGGTGAGAATTCTAAGTAGCTACAGCTTGCCACCTGCCTCTAGGGAGTCCGTGCCTGCGCTGTGGCATTCCTCAAGGGACAGATCAGGAGAGGGGCTGGGGCGTCAGTGCGAAGCTAAATCCCCAGGCAGTCAGTGAGTGAATGCTCTGCTGGGTAGTCCTCTGCGAGCTCAGTGATTGACCCTCCCTCCAATCGTCAGCCCACTTCACTGACTACTTCGCTGGTCCCTGCTGCACAAATACATACTCTCCCCAGTAATTACGTGATGGACTGTTGCCGGTGCCTTTCACTGAACACACATGGAGCAGCCACTATTACGTTGTTCAATAGTTACCATTAGGGTTCCATTGGTCCTCTCCGCCCAACACAAACAAGAAATTCTCTACCTCCACAACGCAGTGGTGGGCACTGTTGTACGGCATAACTGGAATGAAGAAGAAAAAACAGATGTATGAAATCTTCCATCTTAGAACTTGCCCGTTGGCTCACTAGTTATTTGCTTTCACCAAAGTGCATAAAATGTGAGACAAAGTCAGTAGGAAGAAGAGAGCCAAGCAGCAGAGCGAGGCACCCCCCGATCCTCAGTGGCTCAATGATGTGTTCCCGGCAACTGCAAACCCAACCCCTTTTGATTAATTTTACATAATGTTATTCCACAAATTAGTCAAGAACAACCTGTCATGCTGCTTTCAATTCTTAAGTTCTTCTCACTTGCCTGATGATGGGGACCTCATTCCAAAGCAGTGATTGAAACTCCCAAATGGTCAGGGCTGGGGTTACTTCTCGGAAGAAATAACCCTGCATACACTCGGAGCCATTAGGATGCTCTGCCCAAACTTGGTTTGCTGGCAGTCTTTCCATAAACAGGCTCAGTGTGCTTGGTAGCTTTCTATTCCACAGCAATGAGCAAGCTGAATTTCCATACAGTTTTAAGTTTTTAAATTAAGGTCCTGCTGATTTAATGCCTTCTCCAAATGTATACGCTTAATTTCCTGTACAATGTCATTAGCAGCACAATCTCACATTTTCTATCTATCTGCTTAGGAGCTCTTCTGTGACAAAGACCCAAACCGTCAGGAACATCACAAATATTCATTCCCTTCGTCTCGCCCTTCTCCCTGCCCCGATCTGGTGGCTGCGGGGAGGGGGTGTCATTCAGAAACCCATGAAAGCCAGCTTCCTCTGCATTTGTTCTCATTTACATTTTCATTTGGGAGACACACACAGCCAGGAGAGGACACCCCCGTGACCCCAAGCGCAGTGCAGTGTTGGCCTCTGCTGTTACACTATCACAAGGTAAATGCAAACGGACACAGCGTTAGTTATCACACATGCAGGGGTTTGGGCCCAGTGACACCAGTAGTAAAAATGATGTCCTTGTTCAGCTCATCATATGGGCACCTTAAATCTAGGTGAGGAAAAATGGGGAGGCGATGTGCATGTGCAGGCAGGGAACTTATTGCTTGACACGGATCAGCAGAGCACTTAAGAAACCAGTGCAGTGGGAAATCAGTATGAGCCAAGGCCAGCTCTGACTCTGTGTTCTTTTTCAGTGGGGAGAGGGGGAAGGAGAGCACACCTATCTCATTCCCAGCGCATCTGGGGTGGCACACATGTCTCATTTCACTTGTTTTTCTGTTTTAATTTTTCTCAGAATGTGCAGAGCAGACTGAGATATGTAAATAAAAATAATAGGAAACAGGCAAAGCTTTGGAACCTATTGGACAGCCTCTGAGAGAGCAAGTCAGATCATTGGAGCTTTTTACTGAAGGATTTTAGGAGTTTTGATTATTTTATCATTTAATTTTTCTTTTACCGTGACTATTCATTGTTTTTGAACTGATATGCACAAGAGAGAAGGCATTGGTATGTAAACCCCTGATTTAGGAGATAATGTAGAAGAAATTGGGTGTGCTGTGGATTTGTGAGGTCCATTAATTAGGTCAATTGACTTAGGGAGTCATCTTGGGAATGTCTTTCATCCCCCCAACCCTCAGTTATCTCTTTAGGAAATGCTTTTAATCATATAGATTCTGCAGAATCCATTTGGGGCAGAATATATGTTGGGTTCATTGAGCAACTAAAATTGGATCTGGGTTGAACATTTAGAAAAAAATTAACTCATCATTATTTGGATTATGATGATGGTTCCATAATACCAAAAACAAAACTGTGCTCCCCATATGTTATGTATATCCTGAACAGCCTGGGGCTACCCAGTTCATCATAATGTCATCTGGTCAGTGCAAACTTATAGCATTGATTGCCATCTGCATGCATCTACTCGCATGAGAAATGAGTGTAAAAATAGAGGCCACTGACTATAACCGACTCACTTTATGACAGCCACTCTTCCAATATTTACTTTAAACTTTCGGCCCATTCAATATCCAAATCTTATAAGTAATAAAAAACTGTATTATCTTCTTTTTCACTAGAAGTTCAACTTTATAACACAGCACTATCTCTGAAAATGAACACTTGTATTTTGTTCTTGCCATGCATTTGCTCCCATTCAGGCAAGCAGAAATTAAGTGAAGGAAATAATAGATGATTTATTCTTAAGCCTCTTTTTCATTTGATTACCCCTATTGTTATGCTTTGTGCAAACAAATGAAACTGTTGCATTAAGCTAACTGTTGAAACCTTCAAAATAAGAGAGAAGGTTTTTGAAGTTCTAATATAAAGGCTACTTGAAGGTATTCTTATTTATCTGCACATATTTACTCTGGTTTTTAAGCCTTGTGTGCTATATTTCTTGGCAGAGTATTTCAGTATTCTCATTCCTGAATTATTGTCTTTTTTGAGTTATTACCATGAATTGAGAGGCTATAAATATACACAAAAGCTTTTTGAAATTATTTGGAATGCAAAATGCTCCAAATTTATTAGAAGGAAATCTATATTAAATCAATGTTTGAGTTTTGCAAAAGACCTACTTTCTTTGATTTCTGATTAAACCTGAAGGAAAGTGAAGCAGATAGGGCAGTGAGCAAGGGCAAACATCTGTTTAAAATGGCATTAGGTACCCTGCTTATTGATTACCTTTTAAGTCACAAAGAGTACACGCCTGACCCTTTCTAGATTCCTCTAGAGGTGGACACGAACCCCGCCCTCACAAGCAGGTCGTGGAGGAGAAGCTTGTACTCCGCGTTCACATGCAGCCCAGTGTGGGCTTCTAGCGTGTCAGTCAGTGAGTCAGAGGGAAAGGGTAAAGAGAAGCTAATCAGGATGAAATGAGATTAAAGGCTGTCTAATTTTACAGCAACTGTGATCCATCAGCCACTGTGAAAGTGACAGTGGAAATGAATGATGGAGACAGACAGGTGGGGCTGTACATTTCACTGATTTATCCTCAAATGCACTGGGCCTTATTTTATTGAGTGAACATGACCGCATTTATCATGACTGTCATCTAAACCCACTTCCCTCCATTTAAAAAGGTCACTTTACTCAGAGGGAGCAGGAGAGAGGCACTTTCAAATCAGATTTAAAATCTAATAACACGTGTTTATAAGGCCCTTTGTGAGAATTCTCAACTTTTATTAAACAAACTACAAGTGTTAGAGGGAAAGGAGGGGGAAGGCTGCAAAATTGGGGGAAAAAAAGAAAAGAAAAAGAAACCTTTAGCCATCTGTGGGAATACAGTAATTTAGTTTCTATATTTGAAGCAATTTGTACTATTTTTGCCTTTCCCAAAGAAGTGACATTGTGTTATAGCTTGGGAAATTAAACACAACATTTACATTTCGTATTTTTAACTAAGAAAGTAGGAAGCAGATAATATTATAAAGTAATTTTGGAGAGGATATAAGTCCCAGTGTTCATTCTGCAGAATGACTAATCACCACACACTCAATACATGTTAACAGTTGTTGCAAGTTGAATCTCTGTCACAATTCATGTATGTATCTGCTCATTGTTTGCCCATACTTTAAGGCCATAACTTTAAGGCCGTAAAATCTCAGTTACACTGTCTTTTACTCCTTCTTGTTCCAGTGCAATAAAGTATCCTGGAATGTTATGCATAAAATTAGTCTTTATGGCTATGAAATCATTCAAGCCCTCAGAGTACTTTGTGTTACTTTTCACAATAGTAACCACCATTTACTGAATATTCACTGTGTGTCAGGTACTGTGCTGGTACTGTGTATGTATATAATTATGTTTATAATATATAAGTGCCTATATTGTGTTGCTGAAAATATAACACTTATGTTTTGTTCTTGCCATTCATTTGCTCCCATTCAGGCAAGCAGATAGTAAATGAGGGAAATAATAGATAATATTTACTATATGATAAAATATAATACGTGATAAAATAAAATACACCTATATTTTATTTACCTGCATTTATCTATACCTTTCATTTAATACAACTAGTTATAAGGGAGGTGTTACTCACTCGTTTTATTTCTTTAGGAAATACTGAGGTTTTAAGAGGTCCAGTCACTTGTTGAAGGTCATACTCAGCTAATGAACAGCAGAGGGAATCCAAACACAGGGATATCCGGATCCCGACCCGCACTCTTATCCATTTCAGTCTGCTGAGTTTCAATAGGTGTGTGCATCCAACCAGCAAGTAATTACTAAGTACCTGTATCTTTAGTGATGATGTTCCTGAAATTTCTGCATAACTTTTTTGTATTAAATCATATTTAAAATGTTCATTATTTTCATATTTTAAGGAATTCTAATTAAAGCAAATGGGCACTTCTTTAGAGATTTTTTCTATAAATCCTATATTCAAATTGTGGGTTTTCTTAAGAAAGGATACATTTGTTCGATGGGGTCAGAAAAACACTGAGCAAATAAACCAGTCAAGGATGGGTAGAGTCTGTTGGCAGAGGGTTTTTATTTTTATTTTTTTTAAGCAATGAAGGTGTATTTCCACACTGTAAGCAGATTCAAAGTATCTTGGGCATAGAGGCCCTTTTCCTGGTCTATAAAATGTGCAGAGGCTTGTTGTGTTTATGAAGGCCATATTCTGCTAGAGATCGGCACTATTTCCTCCCACATTTCATAGCTAAAGAACGTCTAGCTCTTCTACAAGAAAGTTACAGGTATCCTTCACAACCACAAAATTTTCATGAACGTCTAAGCAAGAGAGTGCATAGGGCTAAGCCGAGTTTACAAATGCCAAATAACTGGTTATTGAATATTTATCATTTTGATGTTGCCTTTATCAGGGCCTTGATTTCCTTTTGGCCTTAAATACATAAACTTGGAAAACTGTCAAATATGACATACTTCTTACTTTTTTTTAACAGTAATGTCCATGGCGAAAATACAATCTTATAAAAAGTAAGGATATATAGGACCCATAAGTCTTCCTCCCATTCCTGACCCTCCGCCCTTCGGCACCTTACCACAGAGGCTACCTCTGTACTGTGTTCTTCATTTTCTTCTGCAGAGATTATACCTATGAGTCATTTTCTTTAACACAAACGGCAGCAGTGTTCTATGGGCACATGTTTAGTACCTTGCTCTTTTTGTTCTCAAGAATACATTCATTTATTTACTCCCCACCAATCAAATACTTTTTCAGCAGCTACTCCATGCCAGGCAATGTTCTACCTGCTGGGGAGGTCATGATGAACAGCAACAAGGAATGTGCTGGCCAGGGGAAGCACATAATAAACATGTGCACGATAAATAAGCACTTTTGTTTCAGGTGACGAGTGCAATGAAGAAAAGTAAAGATGGGTCTGAGGCGAGGGAAGGACAGGGTGAGGAATTTTGAGTGGTCAACGAAGGCCTTCCTGAGTGGATGACGTCTGAGGAGAAGACTGATGGAAGTGAGCCACACATGACGTAGATTCAGGAATAGCAAGTGCAAAGGCCCTGAGACACAGGTGCAGAGTGTATCAAGAACAGCAGGAAGACCAAGAACAGAGGGATCTGAGATGAGATCTAGAGGGAGACCCAGGGCAGATCAGGAGTCATCCCGCTGTCTTGGTCAAAGGACAACCCTTGGATCATCAACCACCACATTCTTTTAACAGCTGCACAGTGTTCCATTTGATGGGTCTCCTATGGTGTACTTCATTCCCCTGATGGTCATGTATTAATTCATTCAACAAGCTTTACTAAACACTCCTGTGCAGACTGTTTTCTGGTTGCTGATAATACAGCAGGGAACTGCGTTGACAATGTCCCTGTTCTTACAGTGCTTACATTACAGGGGAAAGAACATAAGTAAATACAGACCACATAGCAACACAGCTGTCGTGGTGATGTGATATGAAGAGAAATAAAATGGGACCGTGCATTAGAGAGGGAGTGCCTGGTTACCACTCTAGCTGGTGTGGTCAGGGAAGGCCTCAATGGGGGACCACACTTAAGGTGGCATTTGAAGGGTGAGAAGGCGCTGTCGTTAGAAAATAAGGGGAAGGAATCCACACAGAGACCTTGCAGCACAAATGAGTTGGATGCGCCCGAGAAGCCTAGAGGAACCCTCCGCGGGTGGAGCAGCAAGGGTACGGACCAGAGGTGTGGGAGGAAGTCAGGGGGCGGGCGCAGGCTGGGTAGGTGGGTCTTCATAAACCAGGATTTCATTCTTCGCTCGATGGAAAGACACTGGCTGGGTTTTAAGCGGCGGAATGATAGAATCTGATTCATGTTTTAAAAATATTACTCTGGCCATTATAGATGTTGTGGGTAGAAGAGGGAAAAAAGGGAGATCAGAGAAGGTGGTCTAGAAGCGTGGTGGAGGCTTGATCCGGAAGGGGCTCAGGGATGGCGGGAAGCGGACGCGCTTGGCAGCGGCTCCTAATACCACAGATGCTCTGCTGAGCGTTCTTGTAGCCACTCAACACACACACACACACACACACACACACACACACACACGAGTTTATTTGTGGGATTAATTCCCCCAAGAGAAAGTTCTGGGCTAAAGGATGGGTGCATTTTACATTTTGATGGATATTTTTACACTTTTTACACTTGTGTGTTTGCCAATCTGTTAGGTGAATATTTGGAACCTAGTTAAAATTTAAATTTGCATTTATTTCATTATGAAATAGGTTGGGCATCTTTTCATATGTTTAAAATCCATTGAATTTTATAGATTTTTCTGCTGGATTTTAATTTCTTCAAATAATTTATGCTACCTACAATTATCTTACTTTTATCTTTAAAGTGATTTTCTATGGAGTTATCTAAACTGGCAAAATAAATGATATCTTAAAAGCTATTGCATTGCTAGGATATGTATTTGTGAAATATTTACTCATTGACGTAAATTCAAATAGCAATTACATGCTGTTGAAGACAAATATAACTTGAAAGAAAGATGCCTCATTTAACAACACTGAATAATCATACCTTGGCATGAGATTGTAGAGGGTTTTTTAAATGATTTTTTCAGTTTTATAATAAATGTAATTGAAAAACAAAAATGTTAAAAATTTTACTAGTTTGTTTAATCCTACCACCCAGTCTTTCTGCAAAGATCTCGCAGTTTGACCAATGCCTCCCTGCAGACAGCAACAGACATCTTACACGAAGCTGTGCTTGAAAGATGTTATTGATAATCTACAGAAAAGGTGCTGTTACTTTTTTCTGTTATGTTTGGATTGTACTATCCCCACAAACTACGAATACAGGGAAATGTGTTGTGTATTGGGGATGATTTGATCATTATGGACAATTAGTCTGGAGAATTAAATCCCACAAGAAATTCACATGGTCTGATTCCAGTTATGAGCTGGTGGAGGTTCTGAAGTAACCCAAAGGTTGTCATCACTTCCTCCCTCATCCCCGACTTGCCCTTGGCCCACAGACCAGGTTTCCATAGTCCCACTGGAGACAAAGTTTTGGAAGTGAGTTCAAGATGTGAACATCTGGAAAAAAGTGCACGTGTCAGGTTTTGGAGGCTGTGCAAAAACCAAGAGAGCGAGAGCTTGCTTCTCTGCCATAGTTTGAACTTGTATCTCAGGGAGATTTTTCCTGACAGTGAGTGTTGTGTTGTTCCTCCCTCTCTGTACAGTTACTGTGCTGAATGCCGGCCTTTACTGTGTACTTGCCACGTCATGGAGCAATGTACTGAAACTGCCAGTCTTTTGTTTGTCATCCTACAGGGTCTATGAGCTCCTTGAGGCCAGGCTGTGTCATCCCTATTGCTTCATTCCTGACATTATGTTCAGTACATAGAGCTGGGTCAGACTCAGGCATCCCTATACCTAACACAGTAATTAGAAACATTAGTAACACAAATGACTGAATGCTAGCCAGCTAAGGGAGCCTGTGGACTTTTCTTCTTTGGAATTTGTAAAAAATGTGATGGGTACCAGAATATGAAGGAGGGAAAAAGTGGAGGAAGAAAAGGGAAGAAAGGGAGGAAGATGTGCCTTAGATTAGGATTCTATGGCTTCTAGAGTAGATGTTAGCCTATATGCAGTACATATGTTAGTTTTCAACAATGGAGGTTTGTAAGTTCTTCAAAGACTGTGACATATTTCATTAGAAACTATCTTTGGCCTGACTGTGCCAAGGTCAAAGATTTTTAGTAAATCCTTGTCTGTTTACGGTTTTAGTTCTGAGCAGGGGGAGATTGTAACAACCAGTGAGGCTAAGGGGGCTTAAAATAGCATTTCTACTAGCTAGTAATGCAAAACTGATTTACTTTTATTTAAATTAGAGTATTTTCACTAACACAGTCCTAAATTATGTTATCACAATATCAACTATTTTATTTTGGATACTTTCTAACATGTTAGTTAGAAATTAAAAATAGTTTTATTTTCACTTTTGGAAAGTAAAACCAAATCTTTGGGAATGAAAGCTGCAATCTATTCCAATTTTTTTTCTTTTTTACAAAGTGATTAAACATGCTAATGCTTTGGTGTTACTTTGATGTTTCTTTTCCTAAGTGCTAACACAATGTCTTCCTGATAGCATGTTTTGGTGCAGTAAAAAATCACACTATTCATTGTTCTACAGCTAGAAAGGTTCATTAAAACATAGTCAACGCTGTAAATGGACTAAAGTAGTAAAGCAACACATATTGTTTAAACTTGTGAATACAAAAATCCTTGACAAAGCACGAGGGAGGCAGTGCTATTTAAACTGTGGATGAAATGGCAAGAGAACAGCAAAACTGATTGCGAAATAGCTTCCATTTTCTTAGAGGGTGGTCTCACAATTGTTCCCAGCTACTGAGGGAAGGAGGAAGGAAATGGGTGTGGTTTGTATAATGATAATTTATTAGGAAGTATTTTCTGATGTAGACCACACATACTTAATGTGGGAAAATGAACTCTAGTTGTTCACTTCATAACCCATGAGATATCGAAGGTACACTTAACAAGCATTTGTGTATCAACACATTCATTCACTCATTTCATTCAAAATAGGCATTCGAGGAACTATTAGTTGTCATGCTAAACTCTGAGCACATGAAGATTAATTGGATACTATTCTTGTACCCCAAAGCCCACAGTGCAGAAAGAGAACACTGAGACAGGTAAACAGATTCACAGTGCTCTGGGCGACAAGCGATAGAAGCACCAGATGGGACACGACTAACACTTCAGAGGGAAAGAGAGGCTTAAGCTAAATCACAAGATTAAAAAAGGTTTCCCAGGTTGTCTGTCACAGCAGCAAGATGATTATCAATAAAACAAACAAACAAACATGGATTTAACAAATACTAATTGAGTGCCTACTACGTGCCAGAGCCTGTGTTAGGCCCCAGTGATCTTATTATTTTACTTGGATTATTTTATAAAACATGATTAATACAATTAGATGAGTTCCCAAAATGTCTTCAATATTAGATTTATATTATTACACTCTATCAATTATTTTGTTGAATCCAGAGAAAACGTGTTTAAGGAACGTGGGAGCAAATATAAGGGACATGCTGTTGCCTATACCATCCTTATGGGCAGCTGGCCCATAAGGCTCCCCAACTCAAATTCCCTCCAGAGCGTGCTCTCCTTAGACAGTCCAAAGCAATGGCCTCTGCACTAATTAAATCTCTGATATTTGGAGCCACCTGATCACTCTGGAAGCAGTTGCTTCAGTGTGCTGTTGTGGTATTGCACTTATCTGACTTCAAAGCATATTTCCCTATAAAGATTCAGAAAGATTTGCTACATATTTCTCCCAAAGCCATTCCATGGTGTGTGTATGTTCTTGTGTACCTGTGTGTGTGTTATATCCTGGAAGTACTAGTCTGGCTGGGCACTCAAGGTTATACTAGTCAATAGCTTTAACACGCATGGGAAATTAAAGTGCAGCCCATGGTCTATGGAGATGAGCCCCAGGCAGGTGGTCTTGGCTTGGAAAGGCACCCAGAACTGCCTCTTGAGAAAGCTCTGACTGCTGTATTGCTGGGGAAAAGTGGAGAACTGAAGATACAAAGATCCGCAGAGAGAAACATGTAGGGCAATAGGAAGAATACTGAAGTTTCATTTTCTCCCTTTTTTGGCACCATCATTTATTGGCAAAACTAGACAGTCATTGAATGTTAAGTGATATTTACTTATAAATGCATCTATGACTGTGCATGAATATTTGGCACTTCTCCTATGTTAGAATTTAGGCTGTGATCCCTAAGACCAAAGCTAATCTAAAGATATTTGCCAGGCCATCTATGTAGGACTTGCTTGCCATTGCTCCTAAACTGGTTTTATTGATTGTATCTATGTATGTAATCAGATACACATATACATATTTAGCCTATATATACAATTATATGGAAGGCTAGTAGTGAGTAGGGTTTTTTTTAAAGAGAGTGTTTGTGGGTGATTGTGGGAAGCCTGGGCATTTTTCATGCACAGAAGAAGTCAAGCCTTCTCCCATCCTCGGTCCCAAAAACAAAGCAGATGCTGGTGGAACAGAGACTTGGGCCAGATGTTTCCATGCCTCCTGGGGCTAGGCAGGCACAGGGGAGGTCCGAAGCAAGAGGCTGGCAGAAGCTGTCTGTGATGGGAGTGTGAGGGGAGAGAGCTGGACAGAAGCGGCTGGTACTTGGGGACTTGGTGGGCACTTCTATCTAGTACCTTCCTGGGGGCTGAGTTGGTGCTGGGGAAGCTTGCTTGACCAGAACTTCACGAAGGGATCCTCTACCCAAGAAGATCAATTGCCAGGTCCAGCTGTCTCTAACAGAAGCTATGTGGCTGATAGCCTATGGCGCAGTAGGAAGTCTTTAGAAAGCTTCACAGTGGAACCCATAAAGACAGCTATTCAAAACACAAAAGTCAGTTTTACAGCATTTGCCTCCTGAAAGGCAACACCAAGCAAACAAAGGGTTAACAGAGCAGGCCTGAGACTGCTATCCTTGCAAAGCCTGTTTGCAAGGCTGGCCTTTGGCTGATGTCTGGGAATTTTGATTTCAGGAGTGTTCCCATTGCCCTAGATAAGAGAGGCTGTTTGTGCCCAAATTAGACAAACAATGTGATTCATGCTACATAGCTGCTTTTCTTATGGGGGTATAGAACTTTGGTATGTGCTAGGCAGAAGATGCCTGCCTGACGAGCCCTGAGAAGAAACCTTGGGCTCTGGGTCTCTAATGCGCTTCCCTGGTTGTTGTCACAGTCCACATTGGAGGAATAAGTGTGTCCTGTCCTGTGTGACTCGACTGAGATGAGACTCTTGGCCTTGCACCTGCTTTCCTTTGGACTTTGTCCCATGCACCTTTTCCCTTTGCTGATTTTCCCTTTTTGTTTTTGCTATAAGAAGTCATAGCTGTGAGGACCACTCCATGCTGATCCTGTTGGTCATCCTAGCAAATCACTGAACCTGGGGGTGCTCTTAGGGATCTCTGGTACAATAGGAGACAGAGAAACTTCCGATGTATTTGGAAAACAAGATTTTGATTTAATGCACTGGTGCTGCTTTAAGGACTTCATGAGGTATAGCCCACAGGGAGAGATGAGACATCCAACAGAGAGGTTCTGAAAAATCAGTGGTTGGGAAAAACCAGTTGTTTTCCATTGGCTCCGTATGGGAAGCTCGTTCAGTAAAGGATTCTGGATGTACACATTCAGACAAGACTGCTTCTGGACTCCCCACCAATACGTTCAGCTGGGGAAGCGTGGCTCCAATTTCCTCTGGTTGGAATGTGCAGATCTTCTGAGAATCCACTCGTGGCTAACACTGTCCTGTCGCAGGTGCTAGAAAGTTTCTCAGAGAACTTGACACTATGGCCCTTTTTATTTTCTCAGAAAATGTGCAGACAAGTTGAAACTAATACAGACACATAGGAGACCACCTGCAAGGAGGAACACAGTGGTGTAGGAACTGTGTCCAGGCATCCAGGGAGGAGGAAGTAAGTCACCGGGGCCTGGCTCCTGCAGGCAGGGATGCACCGTCCTTCTCCCTCCCCAGCCTTCGTACCCTTCCGCTGCCTTCACAGGGCGCTTCACCTTGTCTTTGAAAAACAACAGACGGTGCAAACACCTTTCATTCTGCTGCTCCTTCCAGCTACCATTAAAGCACCCTGTTCCCTGGGCCAGAAAGCTGGACCCTTAATCACAGTGTGAGTGACTGTTCTAGAGATGGTCCCATAACCCCACCAGGCCCTTCAAAGATAAGAAGGAACCTTTCCCTCCTCGGGGCCTGCAGCTGCTTGTGGCGAAGAGAAGCAGGTCTGAGTGGAGGAGGAGTGAGGAGAAATGAAGCCCACAAAGAATGAATCATGATGGGATTTTGAAATTTTGTTTCTGAATCGCCCCTAAGGCCTCTGCTGTCCTGCCCTCCCAGTTATGTGGTTCCATAAATTCTTTCTGTTCCAGAGTTTTACAGTAGCCTTCTCACCAGCCCTTTACTCTCTTCTTTGTTCTCGTTGGCCTAATCTTCACAGAACTTTCAGAATGATCTTTCCAAAAGCCAGGTCAGATGATGACATTCACTTCTATGTCCTTTACTTACTTCTCGTTACCCTGAGAATGAAGTTTTCAGAATGGCCTACAAGGAGCACAGGGCCCGGCTGCTGGCCACCTCTTCCCCCTCCTTTCCCACCACTGTCCCCTCACCAGTGGTGCTTCAGCCACACTGGCTTTCTCGCCATCTCCCCCACAGCACAGACACATCTCTGCCTCGCGCTTGGGCTCTTCTCCGCCTCATCTCTTCTTTCCTGCTCATTTTCATGGCTCACTCCGTCGCTTTCCTCAGGTGTCTGCTGGAGAGACCTTCTCAGACAACCCCCCTTTAAAAAGGCCTTCCCTGTCATTCACTGCTCCTGTCCCCTGATTTAGTGTTCTCTGTAGCACTCAGCAATGCCTATCATTATACAGGTTTTTATTTGTTTATAAACTATTTCTACATTAATATCCTAGCTACATAGGTAGACAATATTCTAATATACTAGCTGTGTAGCTGCATGATTGTCTTATTCACTGCTGAACCCCAACTGCCTGGAAAAATGTCTTGCACACACTAGGCATCAGCTACATATGTGTTCAATTAATGGCAAAATAGGCTGTATCGCGTTGGGTTTGTAACTTGCAACTAATACTTTGGCATTTCGGGGGGAGAGGTTTGGTTAAGGTGAAACAGCAATTCAAAAAGTACGTGGCTTTAGCTACTTGGTTCAATATTGGAGACATGTGCACTTTGCCTTTCAAATTGGAAGATAGTGTCACACAGGTCTGGGTTTTATATCATTTACCTGTGTGAGGTCAGGAGTCTCGATTTTCTTCATCAGTAAGATGTGGATTATAATATGCACCTCACAGGGCTACTGTGAGAATTTAATTTAATTGGATAACTTATGTCAAGCACTGGGCTTATCACAGAAAAACTATCTGTGTTAGTTCTTTTATTGTCCCCTTTCTTTAGTTCCTTCACCAAGTATTCTTACACTGTTTAATTTTACAAAAGACTAATCATTTCCAAACAAGCCAATTTCCTTTGCTTGCACTATTAAGTAATTAATAAAAGCATGGAATTGTTAAAGCATGGATTTGATATAGAATTAACTTAAAACACAGTTTGAGCTTATTGGGGTAGGAATTTGTGGTTTCCCAAAGAGGATCACATCCGGATAGATGTGTAGAATGAAAGACATAAGCTCCTAAACTTTCAAATTATGTTGGCAATGCTTAAAGTGGTTTAAACTCACATTCTAACAATACACATTGCATGACAAGGATGAGAGATTTCATTTCACTTTTACCCAATATATATTAGACATCTATATGCTGTGTCTGAAACCAAGAAGAAAACAAGCATAGTGCCTGACCATGGGGCCCACGTCCAATAGAAGAAAACTACATGTACACAAAAATAAAATGCAAAGCAGATTGTAGGCTTTAATACGATAGAAGTCTGAAGTGCAGAGAAAGATGAGGCAAATGAAGAGTAATTCTTTTTAGCTGTCTTTGAAAATGATAGCTACAAGATCTGTGTTTGGTCCTTGAAGGAAGGGCGAGGGTGAGGAATGGACCCATGGAGAGACGCTCGGGGAATTCCAGTCAGCGCCATCTGTGTGCACAAAGGCACGGTGGCTGGGGACCTGTTAGCAGGTTTGTGGGGCTGGAGTGTAAAGTGAGGTTTGAGGGGCAATGGGATGTAAAGTTGGAAAAGCAGCGAGAGACAAGGTCAGGGAGGTCCCCGAATACCAAAGAGTCTGTTACTCTCAGTGGAGAGGCCTTGAAGGCATAAGGAGTGGAGTGAAGCATGAATGGTGTGAACAGGGAATAGATGCTGTCCTTTGATCTTGCGAACATTCTTTCATCACCTGGGTAGGTTTCCACTAGAATTAAAAGCCATCATATGAAAGCTCAATAATCCAAAAGAAGAGGAAAGGTCAATAGGAGGAAAATTATGAAAAGTATAAAAACCTTCAAGTGTCAACTCAGAAAATGTAAAACATAACCACATATAAAGGCTGAGAGGAAAAAATATGAAGGAGACATCAAAAGAAAAAAAAGAAAACCCATTAACTAAAAATGTCTATGGGTATACATATTATTTGTGGAGAGGGAATGGGCAAGATCTTTTAATATAATAAAGGGGAAGAAGAGGGAATAATAAGTTTCATCTTCATAAATAAGAAACTAGATATTATTGTAAATAAGACTGCCGTTCAAACACCACTTCCAACTCGAATTTGAACCCTTCATGATGCCCAAATGGGGAGAAACATTACACCCATTCCACATAATGATGACCACTCTATCCATCGTCACACAATGAAGTGACATCATTTGAATCACTATTTAGTTCTTACTCTTCAATAAATTAGCTAATGAATTGTTCTCTTTCCTTGAGGAAAGTGTCAGAGCATCAAAGGATTAGGGTTAGGGTTAGGGTTACCTCCTTTCACTCTCCCTCCTACCCCATAGCCCTCACGTTCTTCCTTCTCTCCTAACCGAGCTTAGATTTTACTGCTCATCTTTGCAATAACTCCCTGGCATACAATCCCAACTCTCTTGCTCTTTTCTCTATTCTTCCCATTTGCACAGCAAAACCAAATCTCTGTTGTATGCAGCCCTATGTCAGCACCATCACAACCGAATATAGCTATGCCATTGTGTGAACAGCCTCATTTAAAATTCCTGTTATTGTTGCCTAACATTTCTACTGCGTTTCCCTACACCATTTGGTACCCCATTTTTCTAGATCAAAGGCTAATGAACTATGGCCTGTGGACCAAATCAGGCCCACCTCCTGCTTTTGTAAATAAACTTTCACTGAAACACAGTCACACCGACCAGTTTGTGTGTCATCTGTGTGGCTGCTTTCTTGCTGCGATGGCAAAGCTGAATAGCTGCAACACAGAGAGAGAGAGAGAGAATGACCCTGGCTGGTGTAGCTCAGTGGATTGAGCGCAGGCTGCAAACCAAAGCATCGCAGGTTCAATTCCCAGTCAGGGCACATGCCTGGGTTGCAGGCCATGTCCTCAGTGAGGGTCACGTGAGAGGCAACCACACATTGATGTTTCTCTCTCTTTCTTTCTCCCTCCCTTCCCCTCTCTAAAAATAAATAAATAAAATCTGAGAGAGAGAGAGAGAGAGAGAGAGAGAGAAAGAGAGAGAGAGAGAGAGAGAATGGTCTGCAAAGGACAGAATATTTGCCCTTTACAGAAAATTTTCTGACTTGTCCTAAAAGACTATTTCACATCTTCTTTCTTCTCAACGCTCTAACATCTGCTTTCAGATTTACTTTTAGCTTATAACCTTGTTCTCTATTTCACGAAGAAAATAGAAACATTTAGAAAAGAACTCCCACAGGCTCCCTGAACTTTACATACCAAATTACCTTCATCAGCATACCTATACCAATCTGCCTTTCTGTTTTGTTTCTTTTTGTTACCAATGGCAGATAAACTGTCCACGCTAATGTCTGAAGTCAAGACCTCTATTTGTGTACTAGGTCTCATTCCTTCTCAACTACTCCAGGATATTTTTTCCAGGAATTTTATCACATCTTGCATCATTAATTTTTCCCCCCTCTATATCAGATCTCTCCCATCAGTAGAGAAACATGCTGTTACACTTCCACCTTAAAAAAATTCTTGGATCAATATCCTTTTCTTCCTACCTAACCCATTTCTCTGTTTATTTTTACATAAGTAACCTTGGAAAGTTGTCTTTATTCAAAGTTTCCAATTTTTCCCCTTCCCCTTTCGCTTAAACCCTTTCTAATTACATTTTAGCTTCATCGTTCCACTGAAACGGCTGTTGTGAACATGAATGTCCACATTGCTAAACAGGATGTCGCTTCTCAGTGCTCATCACACGTGACCTATGATTCGACACAGTCGATGGCTCTGTCCTTCACACGTGTCCTTCTGGGAGACCACACTCTCTGGATCCACCTTCTACTCGATTGCCCATTCCTTGGTCTGAAAACTTGCTGGTTGTTGGTCATCTCCTCAGTCTGTAGACATTGGCATGTCCTGAGAACTTGCCTCCTTTTCACCTTTATCCATACTCACTACCTTGGTGATCTTCCAGCCACACGGCATGACAGATCCACTTGGGCTTCACATGGGCTCTCCTGCTTCACATGCCCCCAAACAAACTCCTGGCTTTCTCCATCAAACACTCCTTTCCACCAAAGTCAATGTCAACTGTACCTTTTCACTTGCTCTGGACAAAAACCTTAGAGGCATCCTCGACTCCTTTCTTTCTCTTATATTATGCTTGATAAAAGCGTATATTTTATTCCAAGAGGAATAAAGTCCTTGTAGACTTTTTCTTTGTCTACACACAAATACATAAAAGTGGATTATGATATATATGCTCTTCTAATGACTCTTTTTACCTGTCAGTATGTGATAAACTATTTTCATTTCAAAAAATACAGATCTTAATGAATGGTTTTTAATAGCGTTATGCTATTTTTTGGGCGTGGATAAACTAAAACTTACTCAACAATCCCTAATCGTCCAACAGGAGTTTGGTTCCAATTAGTTGCTATGATAAACAATAGTGAAATGAATATCTTTAAACATATAAATTTCCAGAACTGGGGACTGCTGAAATCAGGACCATCACGTTTCTTTAAAATCTATCTTTTATGTAATTGACATATAAATGCATAATGTAAATATATTTCCCAGATTCCAAGATGATAGCAATGCACTACTATTTACTGATGAAAATTATATAATGCATAGATTACTGAAATTCAGTAATTCTCTTTTACTAATTACATCTGAATTGTAGTTGTCAATCCAGTGCATCATATATTCAATTTATAGAGAACGTGCCTTGTGGCTTTGGATTGAGGACTCAAGGCCTCTTGGCCATAGCTCCACGGCTCTCCCGGAGTTCACGGACTGGCAACGCAGCTTTGGCTGATGATGGCTTAGAGAAGCAATTCACTTCGCATATGATCACAAATGGAACCTATTTCCTCTTTCATTGTAGTTGCTTACTTCATGATATAACAAAGTGTTACAGTAGTAATATTAATTCTGGCACTAAGCAGGCAAATAAAAAGCTCTCATTAAAGCAGAGTAATTATAGATACGTAGTCAGAATAAAGTGGCGTTTTAACTGTGGGCTATTTAAATTAACATCCTAGATTGAATCTTTTTATGTGCTGTGAGAGCTTCCCTTTGGAATTCATGGCAACCACTTCAGCATTCCTCAGGCACTTGGAGAAATGCTGAAGGAAGAACTAAGTCTGTTAATTGCCATGGCAGCAGATGCCCCTTGCTGCATCTTGGTCGAAGGCGTCTTTCTTGGACAGCTGCAATTTTGAACTGAGCCACTAGATGGTGTACTCTGTTCTTTGCTTGCCCCCCAGAAAAAAGCATCAAGAACTAGGCTAAGATATGGGGCCCTTAGGAAAGACAACAAAAACAGAAAGGAAAACTGCAACAGTAAGACAAGAATTAGGGGGGTTTCTTTAAAATTCAGGTGTTCATTTTTTTGATGCAGATCCTGCTGAGGTAGAGGATAATACCAGTAGTATTTTCTTTACTCCATTCCTCCTAAGTAATTCCAAATATTTGAGCTGTACCAAAATCTCTTTATTCTCTAGCTATTCATGGTAACCTACTTTCGAACTTTATACTTCAGTGCTGCAGGCAAATACATGTTCAATAGTTTATTTTCTCTTTTAGAAATTCAGATGGATAAATACTTAGCAGTGATATCCTAAGAGCTAATATTGTTAAGGAGAGTTTTAAAGTAAGCCAGATTTTCCAATAACTTGAACATCCACAGAGAAGCCCTGTGCCAGAGATGTAATGAGTGAGAATTTACTGCTCCTCTTTGTCTATAAGCAGCTTTGATCATGTAGCAGTATAAAGGTGTATTTCTATATATCGTGTATGCACGGTTGGAAAAATGATTTGGTTTTCTTTACTTTTTAGAGAATACTTCCACAGAAGAATTATTACAGACATTTTTTTAAATGGAAAATTTCTTTCAGTTAAAAAGTAAACATTTTAGAAAAGTTGAAAAAAATAAAGTTCTCTTCCTTTCCCTAAAGCTCTCTCTTAGATTTTTATAAATACACGGGCATTTAACTATGGATGATGTTTTCTTTAGTAGATTCAATGCATTTTTTACATTTTGTTGAATTCACTTTTAAAACAGTAAATTACCTTCATTGAACAGGCAAACAATTAAGTGAAGAAGTTGAGAGAATAAAAAGAGTCCTCTTTCTTACTTTAAAGGACTGTCACAGCTTTTTCCAAATGACACATGTATTTAAACTATGGATGACCCTTTTTTGATTAAATCATTTCAACACTATCATTTACTCTTTCTTGTCATATTAGCCTGGGTCCTCTATGAATTATAACACCTCATCCCAGGTAGCAGTTTAACTTTTGGAATTCTTAATAGTCAAACATCACTGTGGCAAAGTATGGTCATCCTTTGTGGGGAAAGTAGTATTAGAACCAGTCAGGGCCTTTGAGCTGACAAGAGCTGCCTGAAATTCATGTCCACTATGCAACATGAGATAAAAAAATGTATATAGGTGAATCTCCAGATGCAAAGTGTAAAAAGTCAATGAAATTACTAAAAGGCCTTAATGGTACTTCTGAAACAGACACTAATTTTATGTTCTCATTTTTTGAATTACATTCATATGACATTTAAAAGCAATTTTAATGGAAATTTTTTATTAACTAAGAAATAAGGTTTCTTGGACTATAATGATAAATTATATTTTAAAAGTATAGTCAACTCATAATTACTCAGTGACCAGTGGCCTGGTTTGTATATTATTCTGGCATTATTCTTTTGTTACCTCCTTCCACACTGTCCCTTGGTTATTTAAATCTTCAGATAGTAGATACAGCCAAAAAGCGGTAGTAAATGCAAGTAAATTGAGCATGTATCCAGTATAAAAAAACTTTTTTTTTCTTGGCATATGGTGAGAGAATGAAGTGATAAGGTTAAAATTTTGTAAATTGTGAAGTTTTTAGTATCCTTGGGTTTTAACAATTGATTTGACTCCTTTACTTCATATAATTAATATTTAGAAATTGGCTGTTTTTATCACATTATGTTTTATATCTAGCTTATATTTAAAATTTCTTTTCAAATATTAATTTTGAAGATAAAAATATTTTATTATGACTTTTAAAAGCTTTAGGTTTAATTTCTTCTTATTTACATGTTCTTAATCATCCTGATATCTTCATCTGCCAGTCTGGTTTGGGCCGATAAGAGCAAAAGGCCAATTCAGATTAAGGTCCAAAGGTCCTCTCTCCAAACTGGCCTGCCCAGCAACGATCAAGGTGTTGGACCAATACTCCAAAACCTCTCATGTGGGTCACAGTAAATGGAGTGAATGAACTGGATATTTTTTTATCCTATTTGGCCCACATTTAGTACATGAAAAAGTGCTTTCAGTTCCTGTCGTTGTAGTATAGGCAGTCTTAAAGAAAGATTTGTTGCAACTGCAGTTTGATGGTAGATTTAAGTAAATAAATTGAACTGGGAAAAAAACATGTGGGAGTGAAAATGAAAAGGGGAAAAATTCCTCATGGTTGCCTGAAATTTAGGCCATATAATTCACTTTTCCTCATGGGGGCCAGATGATGGATTGCAGAATTAGTCTGTGATTCAGATAAAACACTTCAGACAAAACAAAGGGCAACTACAAGATGCCCAGCTGTTCTTTATCTATTCCTGAAATGGTCGGTATTTCTTCATTCCTTCATTTATGTATGGAGCAAATACTTGCTTGTGGAAGCCTGCTTTATGCCAGACAGGGACACACATAATCTTGTTCTCTCAGAGTTGAGTCATTAGTTCTTTCACTCCATCTCTTCTCCTTTTCAGATGTCAATGACACTGTTTGCTTACATGCTGACTTCAGAATTTGCATTTCTAGCTTTTTCTCCTCTGTCATGCAGACCAATATTCCCCAATCCTTTCTAGATAACTTCTTTTAAATACCTCCCAGTCTTTAATTCTTCATTCCTTCACTGATGCATTCAACAAATATTTACTGAACACCTGCAGTATGCCAGGCACAAGGCTGGGTGTGATGCATACAGACACCACAGCTCAACGTGTTTAAGACTAAACTTACTTCATTCTCTCCTAAAGTTGGATCTTCTTGCTTTCCTCTTTTGAGCAAAGGCATCAGCTCAAATTGGCCAACAAGCTGGACTGTGTCTTGCCTCCTACTGCTTACAATTACCAAATGATATTTAATTCTACCTATGACATGTGTTTTAATTTTGCCATGCTTTCATTGTTTTCATAGCCATAGCTGTAAATCAGCTCCTTATTATACCCTGCCTGGGTTATGTAAGAAATAGTTACCCTGTTTCCAATCTCTCCTTTCCAATTCATCTGAAATTAACTTTTAAACCACAGATTTAATTATGTTATTTCCCTGCTCAAAGATTTTTGGTGACTCCCCAGTGACTACAGAATAAGATTTAAATGGTTTTCACTTGACCCTTTGTACCTGATCTCAACCCACCTTTTAGCAGTTCCCGACTTCTTGCAATTTTCTCATTATATTTGTTTGTCACTTTCCAGGTCACAAGGGACTTTCCCATTCACCTTCTGTGAGGCAAGTGGGGATTATTCCCCAGAATTTAAAACTAAAAAAAGCCAAAAGTCTCTGAACATGTCAATGATTTTCGGAGGGTCTTATGATTAGCAAGAGAGCTCAGATACTAAACATCAATGGGCACTAGCACCAAAAGACAAATTAGATTGAGGGGTAGCAATTTTACTGAATAAAATGAATTTGGAAGATAGATTTCTATCAGCATTCAGAGTCTTAAACTTTATCTAAAAGTTTCTTTGACACAGAAAAGCAATCCTTTTTAAAAAAAATTTTTTTTAAATATTTTATTTATTTTTAGGGAGGGAAGGGAGGGAGTGGGGGGGAGAGAGAGAGAGAGAGAGAGAGAGAGATATCAATGTGCAGTTGCTGGGGGCTATGGCCCGCAACTCAGGAATGTACCCTGGCTGGGAATCGAACCTGGGACACTTTGGTTCCCAGCCTGAGCTCAGTCCACTGAGCTATGCCAGCCAGGGCTGCAATTGTTTAAATCTTTAAAAATTTATTGATTTTAGAGAGTGAGAAGAAAGGAGAGAGAGAGAGAGAAAGAGAGAGTGAGTTATTAATTGGTTGTTCCACTTGTTGGTTGATTCTTGTATGTGCCCTGACCAGGGATCGAACCCCCAAATTTGGCATGTCTGTATGACACTCTAACCAACTCAGTTACCAGGCAGGGCAGAAAGGCAATTCTTAAATTCCATATATATTTCAATGATTATACTAATCAGAGTTTTAAAATAATTTCAGTATTTTATAGTCATTATGATAAGCTCTACCCTGTCTTTAATCTTTGTATATCTTTACAGTGACATAGACCTATTCACAATATTGGTAGTCTGGCTGTCATGAACACTTTGTAAAAATAGAACCTGCTAGTGTGTCATCAAAATTTATAATTTACTGTGCTACAATTTGATATAAACACACTATTTCAACAGATATTTAGCTTGTATCTGTTTTGTACAACTCTATTAGGTATTTACTAAAAGTCCATGGGAAACAGTACCTTTTCAAAGCTTGCCCACAATTTTTGTACTTGAACTCTAAATAAGATATGTGCATATCCCATAAACCCATTATTCAAAGATCAGATGAGTGGGATATTTCTCTCATCATTAACAACTTTGGGGACTCACTATATAAGATTCTATGTGTACATATCAAACATTTCGATGTAACACTCATCCAAACTGATTACTGCATAAATAAAGTGTGAAGATAAAGGGATTTTGATGTCTGTTAGTTTGCTGATTGCCAAGGTTGCTAAAGCTGCTATTGTTGTTTAAGCACTACTTGCTCACTTCTTCAATAATTATTAGATGTGCTTGACACAGTGACTCTAAAGATAAAAAAGGCACAACATTCTTGCTTCCAGTATAGGAAGGCAGACATTTGAACAACTATAATACAAAATGATAAACTTTCCCAGACAAGTATGGGAAGGGCAGTGTAACAGTAAAGAGGAAGCAGCAAGCACTTGCTAGAGGTGGGTCAGGAGTTACCTTGGCACTCACTTGGTCAGAAGGAGGTTCATGGGTAAGTGGGTGTAATGGCATGTGCTGCCTTAGCATCCTGGACCTACTTTTATCTTGGCCTATCACATTAGGCAGAACTGATTCATTTCTGTTTCCTGTGAAAGGCCCTCTGTAGGCCTTAATAATACGGGCCGTGTCTTACTTGTATCTCAATTTCTTAGCACAAAGCTTGAAACTGAGCAAGTGTCACATAATGAGTGTGGAATTAGGCACAATGGAAGAGCACCCCATGCAGAAGAAAGGACATGAGCAATGGCCCAGGTGGCAGAAGGACCACATTGCAAAGATCTGCATTTAGTTTGGAAAACCTGGGGGGAAAGGAGCAGGGTGGAAGAAACAGCATACAGTGAAGCTGGGGAGGCAAGATTTAGAAGCTGTGCAGAGGAGCTGGATGTCACCTTTTGTGTTTTGGGGATTCATTCATGATTTTATGCTTAGGATTAACAGTGTGAATGGAGATCAAGAAATGATTGAAATGGATACAGAAGGTGAGAATGACAGCACTGTTGACAGGGTGAAGAAGGGATTAGAGGACAGGGGCAAGTCTGGGATGACTCAGGTTTTCAGGTTGGGGAGATAAAGATGTGCTTTACTGCAATAGAGGACAAAGACAATGGCATTGAAGGCAAGATGACAAATTTAAGGCCAAATGAAGGTGATGAGGGGGGCAACTGGGAATGCAGAAGTAGTCAGTTTCAAGAGGGAGCTCTGGGAAGGAGACACAGATTAGGGGTCCACCGCCAACTGTCATGAGCCCACAGTGCAGGTGGGGTTTCGGGATAAGAAAAGGCTGTGGATAACCTTCTGCCCAAAACTAGCACTTAAAGAGGCATCTGGGAAGGTACATGAGAAAGTATGTTTTTGCAAAGGTACATTTTTGTGTTGAGAAGATGACTTAGCCAGATAAATACAACTTTCATTGAGATGAAGGACATGTTCGCAGTGCTAGAAGCACAGAATGGGTTCTCTCCGCATCAGAGACCATTACCACATAAAACCCACTGCGTTCCCTGTGACTTCGTCACCGGGCCCACCAAGCTCCCTTATGTATGTTAAGAATACTCTCCCCTTCTTCAAGTTCTTCCTCTTCTCTTGCCTCTGAAGCACATGTATTTTAAGATTATCCTCTTCTCTTCACATTGCTTTTATCAAATGAAAATATGAGAAAACGGTGAGACAGCACAGCAGCCAGATGAAAAGTGCAGGTGAGAACAAAGTACGTTCTCCAAAGAGAAGACTCTTTGCTCACACTCGGGCCAGGAGTGTGCTAGCGCTCTGAGGCTGCCCATCTTTAAGTTGCTAGAACAATTATACCCTCAACTCCATGTCTCTGGACATGGAGATAAAATTAGGAGTTACAGGGTGACAAAAGTGGCAAAGTGCCCACTTCAAATTCTGCTGAGAGGACACCTGGGCATTTCTTAGTAGTTTGCAGAGAGACGCACACCTTGGGCAGCTTCAGGGGGGCAGAGGGGTGCAGCAGGAGTCTGCCAGCCTGCTGCCCTGGCACCACACACCCCCAAAATGTGCAGAGATAAGAGGGAAGCTCCTCCTTATGATGCCATTTTTAAGGGGTAAAAGAACAGAAAAAATGACTTTCAAACTACAGTTTTATTGAAGTTAATAATACTTATTAAAAATGATTTGTTATTGATGTCTACATTCATGGAGCATTTGTTCAGGCTTGATTTCTGTGAAATTTACATTTTTACAGAAGTTCACTAGAGGGAAGGGCTCCTCCACCCCAACATTAGCATGATCCTTTTAAATGGATAATTAATCAAACTTATTTTTTACATGACTGGCCCTCCTCAGTGACCAATCTGAAGATCTTTATGTGGTATGCTTAATTCTTCCACACATACAACTTTGGGGAAGCATTCTTGATAGTCTCAAGTACAGTGAACCCACTTGGCCAACTCACCCATTTAAGCCTACGAATACCCATCTGACCTTGAAATGAAGACATCGTGGTTCTCCTGTAGGACCCTTATGGCAATGGTTTTTCCTTCAGCATTTGGTGACAATCAGGAGGCCTCAGCCCATAACATCTCTCAGATATTCCGTGCCTTTTCTAAAAATCAGAAATAGAGCTCAAATCTAACGTGAAATGAGCAACAATGACCAGAGACAGAGAGAGAATGGAGAAGAAGAGAGAAAAAGGACCTGGGAAAACAGAGAGGGCAATGCAGCCTCAGAACCGTACTCCGTAAGTAAGGAACTCACAGTCCAACAGGGGGCTACACTATGGAAGACGGTGGTTTCAGTTCTCACCACAAACTCCACTTGTGCTTTCTGATGAAGGTGAGTCAGACTACTCATTTTCACTTTGTCACATTAATGTATACAAAACACAGTGATGTACATGGAGACTTTCTTCAATTGGTAAAAAGAATCATGAGGAAGATGAAAATTAGTTCATCTTTTAAACATCAAACAAACACTCACAGTCACTCTTACTGTGGGGGATGGGTATGGATGCCACTGAGTACAGACTTGACTTGTAACTGGTGGACAGGCTTGATGGTAGCATGTCACTGTCCCCTTGATACCTGCCTGCACTCGAGTTTGCTCACTTGGTAGTGGGCCAGTTAGACCCAATAGAAAATATAAAACAGCTCAGGTATTAAGGAGCTTTGGTATGCCAAACTAGGTATTGCAGCCCCAAAGAACTGATATTTTGACATTTTTAATCATAGATTTTGGTCTCTAATAAAAGGAAGCTTCATGAATGGTGAATGCTGGGTATCTTTTGATTGTCCCTACAGATCCATTTTCTAGCCCCAGTGACCCTGCTTGGTACTCCCGGGTACCATGGCACTAGTCACAACATTTAGGGGCTTCCTTTCTTCAGCCAGAAGGTCAGGTATTTCCTCCCCTGGCTTCCTTCTTCTGGGTCAGTGTGGGCTGCCTTTCTTGCTTGAATGAAGGTCCTATTAAATGGTTCTCTCAACACAGCCTTCTCTGTCTGGTTCTGGTCACTTCTCCTTCCCCTTGCCTTTCAGGTCTAGAGGTGGTAACACTGCCCACTGTAATTAGCCCTGGGAAACGAGGAGAGGGATACACTATTCCCTGAGGTATTCTCAGCCTTTGCCCACACCTCTGTAAGCAGCTTTCTAATTTTTTTTAGATTTTATTTATTTATTTTTAGAAAGTGGGGAAGGAAGGAGGAAAGTGAGGCTGAGAAACATGGATTGGTTGTCTTTCACATGCCCCTACTGGGGACCTGGCCCACAACCCAGGCATGTGCTTTGACTGGGAATCAAAATGGCAACGTTTCATTTTGAGGTCAGTACTCAATCCACTATGCCACACCAGCCAGAGCTGTAAACAACTTTTATTAAACAGTGTCATCTGTTTCCTGTTGGAATCCTGTGTTGCTCATCAAGTATGCTTTAGCTCTAACCTGGTACCTTATGAGTTTTAACCCCTGTATTATATGAAAACAAAGAGTGAATTATTTTTTCATACAAAATGACTCAAGTGATTTAAATCTTCTGATACATACTTTTCTAAATAATCCAGTTGGGAAAAAAATACCATACTAGAAAGAGATCAAATAATGTTAGTTACAGGTCAAAGAACTCCTAATAAGGTTCCATAGAACATGGTTTAATAGAAAGAACACGGCGCTAAATTAGGTCAGAAGCCACCAGTGTGAGTCACAAATTCATCAATTATTGCATGACCTTGACAAGTCACTTAACCGCTCTGGACTTTAGTTTCCTCATATGTCAACGTGATAATAATGCCTGACCTGTGTAATCTCACAAGCTTATTATGGGGGACCCAATGAATGACAGACTTGAAAGTTGGAAGGAATAGATAAGGATATTTCCCAGTGTGGTTACGAGGATAAAATGTATCTAATAAATAAACATGTAAATTTTTATTATCTTAGAGAGCCCTCAATATATGTCCACTCTTATCCTGAATATTTTAGTGACAGGATAATGTCAAGTTTGAGAGGTAGTTTCTGAAGCCAATTGCTTGGGTTCGTAATCTGGCTCCACCGCAAACTAGCTTGGACACATTCCTTGACTTTGCTTTCTTCAACCTCACATTTTAGGTTAAACACTCTGAGTATTTAATGAGATAAACCATAATAAGGTTCGACATACAGTGTCTTGCACAAAGAAGTTCTCCATTTATGTCAGCCTGAAGCCATGGAGGTGGAGAGAGAGCACCTCCATAAAGACAGGGTCATGCAGTGGTTAAGCATTTAGCTTTTGGAGTCAAAGATTTACATCTTGGAATATTAACTCAGATATTTACTAACTATAAGTTTTCCTACACCTTCATTTTTAAAATCTTCACCAGGGTGCAATAAAATGGGATGTGGGATATTGTGAGCACTAAATAAGAAGATGTATGTAACATATTAAACACAATGCTGGCCACATAATAAGTGCTCATTTAAGATGTCACTACCATTTGGCGTTACTAAAAATCAAAACTCCTCTTCTTTGTCTCTTTATCTTTTATTTATTTTGCATGTATACTCTGAAAAGAGGCTGGTTATGTTACAGATATTTGCAAGTTCAAAGACAGAAAAATCTAAGCACATACATTTAAGGGCTGGACCAATTTCTGAAAAGCTGACATTGTCTCAGCACAAGCAGGAACTCCTGCAAGACCCCACGGCTAATGAGCCAAAGTTTAGCTACTTTTGGGACTTACCCATTGGCCCTCGAAAGCAGGTAAGTTAATCTCCTGATGTGATATTTGTACTATGTCTGTGGGATATTCCCTGTGAGCCAGGCCAGGCGAGTGAGGTTAATCAATGAGGTAGATCTGATGTCTGCCCCATGTTGTGGGCAGAGGAAGCGTCTCATTTCTGTTCAGAACAGAGTATGTCTGGTGTTAAAGGGGATAGGTCACAAAACATTCCCCGAGAGTTAGTATAGCTTGTAATTTAAGAGTGTGACCTCTGGACTGAGTAAGACCACCTGAGTTTGAATCGTGGCTTTGCTTCTGCCTCATGGTGTTGGACAAGTTATTTTACCTCTTTATGCCTTGGTTCCTCTTCTATGAAATGGGGGTCGTGGTAGAACTGGTATCAGTGGATTGCTGTGAAGATTAAATGAGCTATACCACCTGTAAAGGGTTTAGTCAGTGTAGTCAATGTTGGTTATGATTACTGAAATAAATATTATTTCACGACCAAGCAGTGTGGTTTGTGAATAAAATAAATATGCTCTTAGATTACAGCACAAGGGGTGGAAAACTACGGCCTGCACGGCCTGCAGGTCCAATCCAGCCCTCCGTTTCTTTTCAATAAATAAAGTTTTTAAAAGTTTTTTAAGAGTAAAACCTGTGTTATTCATTTCCATTGTCTGTGGCTGCTTTCACGCCGTATGGGTGGAGCTGAGTCTTCGTGCTGAGACTTCCCGGCCACAAAGCCCGACATGTTTACTGTCTGGCCCTTTATGAAAAAAGTTGCGACTCCTAGAAAGGCAAGTACTACTCATACATTTTTCTCAAAATAAGTCTTTTCCTACTCTGTTTATTTACTTGTTCTGGGAAATCTGTTTATATTCATGTGTTTGCACTCTGTCAAGCGACAATGACACACTGCAAACAAGGGAAACTCAAAAGACCTCGGAGTACCGCGCTGTGCTCTCCCCACCCCCACCGGTTCCGCTTAAGGAAGCCACGTGCACGAGGATGATGTTACTGACCTACTTCTAGGAAAAATAAACATCCTATCATTTTCCAGTAGCGTTAATGGCTTTGTACTGTTCCATCTTCTCTTTCAATGGGCTTCCATTACTAAGAGTCACTTATGCTTATATGGATCTGGTTGCGGTGAAGCTCGTGTGTGGCTTGGAAAAAGGATTCTCTGTACGGAGCTAGCTGAGCTATAAAAGGAACTGAACTCTCATCCTTGACTTCCCTCACAGCGTGACAGAATCAGGCATTGACTATCTGGTTTGTAAATGATTAAGCTTTATTTGGTTAAAGAAACAAAAACTGCTTCTTAAGGAGATATGTATTTTATTTTTCTGTTTTCTTCTTTGAAAAAAAAACCAGTATGGAAAATAAACATTTTCCAAAGGTCAGGGAAGGTTAATCTGTCTTGGGAAAGTGCTTGGTAGCACCACCTTCGGGTTTCATCTGGAATCCATGTGTGCGCAAGCTTTGAACTCCAGGCTGGAGCTGGGGTAAGGCATGAAAGAGGAAACTCCAATGCTGAGATTGGCAAATGACCCGGACATTAGAGATACATGTACTTGTGAATTGTGAGAACCATCCTGGATTATTTTCTGAATGAGATCTAAAAACCTATTTACATGTATTTGTGAGAAACACAATACAGGATATCAAACCTTGCAAATTTAATAACGAGATTGAAAGCAATTAACCATGGGCTTCTTAATTCATTTGCACACACGTCTTTTCATTATCGCTCAGGTAATCAATGACTTGGGTTTTTGGGGGAAATAATTTAATCCTAGGAAATGTTCATGCACAAGCAGCTACTGATATTTGGTAAAGTTAATGATTATGATAATGAAATACTTCAAATACACTTATGAATGAATAGGAAACAGAGGTGTGAGGTTTCCCCAGATACTACAGACCGAGGACTACCTTGGAATCATTAACACCAGATACAACAGGCAACCAAGAGATCATCAACACACAGCTTTTCCCTCTTTAAAAAAATCATGTCGTGGCCCACAGATTTTGCAATTGTGATTTTTTGCAAGTGAGGAGGTACACACAGAAACCAGTGGCAGGGTTTGCAAGTCCCCTAGAAGAAAGATCATCCCATTCTAAAATAATTTTCACCTAGAAATAACCCAATATAGTGCTCATCCTTTAGTCTTCCATTGATAACAAAGGGGACAGTGGAGGTTCAACATAGAAACATGCATACTAGGATACTAATATGTTCTATTTGGGTAGAGAATATTTTATTCTGCATAAAAAGCTGAAGTAGCCCCATCTAATCCTGCTTTCCTTTTAACTCTGTTCACAATCCACACTCTGTTATTACTACAGTAATGAGAAACATAGAAGGGCAGGCCCTGGTGTTTCATTTGGGTATACATTTTGGCTCTGTCATTTACCATCTGTGTGACCTTCAGCAAATTACTTAATGTCTCTCTGCCTCCATTTCTTCATCTGAAGTAGAAATAACCATAGCTCCTAATACCATAGAGTTATTGCTATAAGAATTAAATAAATGCAAGTGAAGTTCCTAGAATGTGTGCCTCACAGCTGTTTGTTTTGCTGTTTCTTCCTTATGTGGGTCATTTGCTAGGTGTAGTGAGCTGAATTGTGTCCCCCAAAACATATGTTTAAATCCTAACCCCCAGGACCTGTGAATGTGAATTTATTTGGAAATAGGGTCTTTGCAGATGTAATCAAATTGGATTAGGATAGGCTCTGAAGCAGATGTCGTGGTAAGAGGAATGGGAGGAAGATTTAGAAACACAGACGCAGAGGAGAGACACAGGGAAGAAGGCTGTGTGAAGACAAGTCAGAGACCGGAGTGATGAAGCTACAAGCCAAGGAATACTGCTGGGAGCCAATACAAACTAGGAAGGTGAAAGGAAGCATTTCTCCCTTAGGGTCTTGGGAGGGCACATGGCTCTGCTGACACTTTGATTTTGAACATCAGGCTTCCAGAACTGTGAGAGAATAAATTTTTGTTGTTTTCAGTTGCCAGGTTTTTAGTACTTTGTTATGGTAGCCTCGGGAACTGAATATGCCAGGTAAACTAGATGAAAAAGTGGGGATTTGTGGAAGGAGAGAATGAGAGAGCAAGAGATGAAACTCTAGTGCGTAGGAGAGGCCTTACGTTCAGTTCGTTGGGTGTTCTTTCAATTTAGTTATTTCATGAGGACATCTGTTTTCTTCCTCGCTTGTGGGGGACTAGGTTTGGGCCAGTGGGGGTAGGGTGGCAGACAGCTCTCCTGAGTGAATGTGAACACACCACAGAGCTTTGTGCCGTGTAGCTGTGCTGTTAAATCAGAAGCCACTTGTCACTGGGTGTTATTCAAATGTAAACTTATTAAAATGAAATAAAATGAGAAATTTGGTTTCCCTCCTACTAGCCACATTTGAAGTACTCAATAATCGCATATGGCTAGTGGTTGCCCCACTGGACTGTGCAGATACAGAACATTCCCATCATTGCATAAAGTTCCACTGGGCAGCATTAGATGACATTTTTATTGTAATAGGATTTACATAGGGGGCAAGTAAAAGAAGCAGACAAGTTGGGTAGAAAAAAGGAAGGTCTCCTACTCTTGTAATGTGGGCAAGCAGCTCCATCATTTATTTAAAGAAAAAGTGAATATGATAAAACTGATACCTGGACAGCTGCTCACAAGGCAGGCCTCACTTGTTGAGTGGTCTATTGTTTTCTTTTTAAAGTCCTCCCCATCACTACTTTTCTGTAATTTGGACAAAGGATATTGTATTTAATTCCTGTAGACTGAAAAGTAGAACAGCTGAAAACTAACCCATATCTGATGCCAGGCATCACCAGGGAGAAGTAGGGCTGGCTTTCCCTTGATCTGGTCGAAATACACCTCAAACTGAATTGGTTAATATTTTGGTCCCTTAATACCGCGCAGGAGGTAAGTGCTACAAAGCGACAAATGAGACCAAGAAATCCGAGAGCTATAGTCTCTCCTCCTCTTCAGATCTAATCATACAGATGAATAAATTGCTATAAAAATACCAAAAATAAAACTGAAAACAATGACTGAATCATTTTTTTAAAAATCTCATGTACTCTGTGTTCAGGTAGCAAGAAATTTAATTCCAGTTGGACCAGTCTCCTGTGATTTTTTTCCCTTTTCATCTAAGATATTTTTAATGCTCAGAGGCATTATAATAGAAAAGCATGTATTTTTGCCTGGTTTATACCCATCATCCTTACCATTACAACAAGACAAAAGCATTAAAGTAAAATTAATCATGTCAAAAGATTTTAGCAAAAACAAGTGAGACCATGCATAAAGCATCGCTTTGTCTAGTGTGAAGTCACGCTCTGATTAAAAACATATAATGAAAGTGAAAGTGATACATCATTGCCTTAGCAGTAGGGTTTTCTGAAAGTGCTTTGCGTTCTCAACATAAAAATGTGAGAAGATTTCAGTCTTTGAAACTCACAATGATTATTGTTCTAGCTAAATAACTGGAATTCAATCTTATATTTTTGTACGGAAATTAAGACTTAATGACCAAAGAAAGCATGTCAGTAGGATTAATAATTAGCACTCCCTGGAAGGAGCATTAGTTTGCACAGACACCTAGATGGGGAGATAAGAAAGTGTCTGATCAGCACTTGCCTTTCACAAAACTATCATCAAGGACAGTTAAATGTGGCTAGGCTCTTAAGGCGTCTTCTCTGAAGCCCAACTGTTTGCTCTATAAAGACCAATATAATTAATAAATATAAAGGTGTAGTCAAAGAGTAGTAGTCATTCCTGTGATACACAAAACCAAAATTTTTAACTGGCCAGGTAGCCATGAAAAAACAGATTTGGTTTCTAACTCTACCACAGAGCCATCCATGGACCTGAAAAAAAAACAGTGTGCTTATTTGCACGTTGCTTTAATTACTCCTTTATTATGATAAAGATATTTGAATATAATAATTACTTACCCCAATTATATCTTTTTTGCTGTAACTTTGAAAGTCATTTTAATTCCTTTTCAATGAGGTGAGTTTAAATGATAAAATCCTTTCTGTTCTATGAGAGTTATGTGTATCTATATAATTTACATATTTGCACAACTGTATTATAGATGTATAATAGTTTATGGATAATAAACAATAAAAATAGTAGCATTATATATAGTAACAGGCATATTTAAACTATTTGAGGGGAGCCAAACTTTAAAATATTCCACTTAAAATGCATTATAATAATTTTTGAAATGCAATTTTAAACTTTTCCTATAAGGTAAGAGGCATCTAATCTTCTCTGACTAAAGATCAGTCCTCACAAGAGAGTCACACTGAAAATGTAGAACGATGCACGGAGCAGCTATGTCTTCTGTCTAATGAATGCTCATCGGAGAAGCGAGAATATTCTCCATGTGACAAGAAGAGTGAAGCAAGTATTTGTTGAACATAAGGGTGCACTGTTGTAATGATTAGGGCTATTAAACCAATATTTTGATGATCCTCCTGAGAATTTGGGAAGATTGCATTTCTCTATTATGCACTATGAGGTTAGGTGTGGCCAAGTGATTTGTTTTTGACAATGAAACATGTTAATTCAGGGTAGACACGCAAAGAGTCAGTGTGAAATTGTCCTCTTCCCTGCCATGGAAACGATGACATGCCAAATCCTGGAGCTTCCATGAGCCCGAGTCCTGGAATTACAAGATGTGGAACAGAGACCCCCCACTGACCTACCATAGACGTATGACATTAAAAGAGATAAATCTGTACTTACATTGGCCACTAAGATTTGGCGATTGTTGTTATGATGACCTAATCCAGCCTAGCCTAATCTGACTGATGCAGGCGTTGGTACCAAGAGCCCCCAGTGGCTGATGACAAGGAAGTTGATTTTGTAGGGTGGAAAGACGGAAATGCACATTATGGCATGGGAAGCTGTTTGGTAAACTGTGATTTGCTCTTACTTGGATGGCTAATCAGTTATTTAATGAGCATTTACCTCCAGGGGAAGAGGTTGGAAAACAGAACATTGATAGTGTACTATTTGCTGTTGGCTGCACTTGGCCAGATCTGCAAAAAAAGAGAGATCCCGCAAAAAATTGGCTCTTTGATGAGCAGGATTGAAAGAAAATGGTGTCCAAAAATCAAGCAGTGTGCAGCATTGAAAGAAGCAATGATTTTTGGTCTCATGGGGTTAAAGATTTTGGTTTTATGTATCATACACAAAATGAGAAGAATTTTGAGCAAAAAGGTTCATGAAAAGTTGGTTTACTGACAAAGACAAAATTAGAGATATGGCTTTCAGAGTAAATTCACTGCATCAAGGTGTCTTGGAAGAAAGTTTCCGTGAAGGGTGAGATGCCCAGTAACCTCTTCCAACCCAGGGAAATGAGTAAAAGGGAGCTGTTCCATCAAAGCCTGGTAGAGCTATGACTAGAGAGAGAGTATTAGAGGAGGGGAGAGAAAAACAGGGACAAGAAAGCAAAGGGAAAAGCAATCTAAGAAGTACATTAGAAAAAAACTGTGGACACAAACACTGGCCATAGAGTGGGTAAAAACATAAGAAGGCAGCTAAGTTTTCAGGAGGATTAACTGCCCATAGACCCACCAGCCTGGACTAAAAAAAGCTGTGACAATTAGAGACTTAAAAGATCTATTGTCTCCTAAGTGTCTACAGATTTGAAATGGACTTAGGAAATAATCTTCTACTCCCAAGAAGAACATATTGTCAGGTTCACTTAAGATATGGCCAAGGAAGATAGGGGAAAAGAAAAATCTCCTACAAGGTGGAGGCGGGGACCATGGAGAACCAGGGACAATGAGCAGAATTAGGGAGGCCCCCATTAAGGAATGCAAACTTGGATGTCACTCTTCACAATGTCTATTAGGTGGGCTTGCTCAATTGCTATGCTCTTTCCAAATTAAAGTGTTTATTTTACTGATCCTGCCGTTCATCTATCACTGTGCATTTTGTGTTGAGGGGACCCAATAATTGTGCTTTAGTTTGTTTCCAGATCAGAAGAACCTGATACTGGGATAATGGTCTCTCACCTGGAGACTGACACTGAGCTTAATGATTTGGGATGCTGTCCCCTTTGGAGGAGTGAGTGTATTTTGAGCATGGTGTGGACAGGACATGGAATATCTAGTGTCCAGATGCTGCAGGACTGTCTTCCCCCTACTGTGCTGATGATAGAGATACACGTCAGGATGGAGCCCCACATGCCTGGGTCCCTAAATGACTCTGACAGACAGATGCCCTCTGACAACTGTGCTGCACATATAGCATAAGTGAGCAATAATTTTTTTTGTTGGTTTGAGCCCCTGAGATGTTGGAGTTGTTTGTTACCATAGTATAACCTAGCCCGTCCTGACTGATACACAAAAACTTCATGCCAGAAATAGAAATTTTGTTCGGAATCAAAGACTATGTCTTACTTCTCAAACTCTAGATGAGAAAAGCAAAAGATAAGATTCAGTGTTTTGGTTTGCTCTGCTTGGTTATAAAAAATGCAAAATAGACCATATTAGAATAAAATTTAGTGAGGAACAACTATATTCCAGATACTAAACCCACAGCTTTATTTGTATTACTTTATTTAAATTTCACAATAAACTAAGAAGAATCATACTCACTTTGCAGATGAGAAGGATCAGAGACAGCAGACTGCCCAAAGTCTTACAGTCAATGAAGGTCTGGGGCTGTATTTTAATGTAGGGTTATCTGTCTGGAAAGTTGTTGTTCTGGGTATGTAAGTGTGTGTGTGTGTGTTGTTTCATTTTTGACACTGCTTCAAACTTTATCACTTACATCGAGTGATATACCACCAAGATTACATACTTGACCAGATATTCATTCAACTAATCTGTGCTAGTTCTATGCTATGAATGTGGTACTATGCTGGATCCATTTGTATTTTCATGGGTGAAACGGGTCAGTACAGGTACAACCCCATTCATCTGCTTGGACTCTCGGCTAACGGCATGTGTTAGTGAGACAGACTGGTGTGGTGCGTGAAGCAGCACCATTTGATGGAAATACAGAGACTAGTGCTCTGTTCCCTATTCTGCCACCAAATCACCATGTGCCTCTGTGTATGATACCACCTTTCACTCACTTAAAAGCCCAAATTGAGAACCTAACATAGAAGTGCCCACATGGTCTGGTTTCTACTAAAGTCTTTAGCCACATGTCACATCTTTCTCCCCTCACTCTGAGTTTAGTCACCTTCTTTCTGCAGGATCTGAGCACTTATCTTCAACTAACCTGGAGCAATCTTCTTTCACATCTTTACCTGGGCAGCTGGGTAACTCCTTCCTAACTTTAAGTTAAGTGACTTAAATGCCACTTCATTGGTGATATTCCCTATGACTCCTAAGCTAGATCAGGTTCCTTCATTACAAGGTCTTATACATCTTATGCCCTTGCTTCAGAGCGCTATCACATTTTGTTATTATATATTGCTATCTGGGTTTATTGATGTATTTATTCTTTATTTTTACTGTTTACACTATTGCAGATGTCCCTATTCCCCACCTTTCCCGCCCCATCCCAGCCCCCACTTCCTCTTTATCTGGGATTATTTATTAATACTGGACCCCCCACTGAACTCTGAGCTTAATGAAGGAATGATGATATTTGCGTTGACTCAGCATTGCATCTTTTATATTTAGAACAATACCTGCTATCTAGAAGATATCAATTATATTTGTTGAATGAATGAAATGAATGTGCAAAGTGAGAGGGTTGGGCAAGAGGATCACATAATCTTTCAGTCCTTACGTTCAATGGTTTGACAGCCTCAGTCTGCAATTTGCCCAGAAATGACATGGAGCAAATTTAAGCAACCCATATGCCTCATACTTCCTTTATGCCAGATTCAGTAGTAAATACCACTGCTTGTGTGTAAAGGAGGCATCAAAATTATTTGTACATGTGTTATTTCCTGGAGAAAAGACAATTGTTATATTCAAGGGGGATATAAATCAGAAATAAAGTCAACTGGTTTTTCTGGGCACCAACTTATTTAAAATACAGTATTTGGAGTGACCACCACACATATTTTTTTTAAAAAATCTATGAAAAAATCCACTAATGCACTGGTGCATGAATACACAGTAGCAAATAATTCAAGATATATAGCAATGTGTAGCCATGTATCTCAAATTAGAATTGAGCTCATGGAAGGTAAAATTAGATGCTAACATATTTTAAAAATCCAAACACAATTCTCTTTTTCTTTTCTCCCAAGTTATGGAAACAATTCCTTCACAAACTAAAATAAAAAAAGTTTCAAGCTAAGAGAGAGCAACTACATGCTATTGTAAAAATATTTTTAGGTTACCGGGTTTTCACTAATACTGGAAACAAAAATTAGAGGGGCAATCCCTACTCTCAATTTTTAATTCTTGGACCTATCTTAACAATTCTTTGAAATAGTCCCATATAATATGATTCTTGGTTAACTCTCCAGCCCCACCACATACTTCCCAATCTCTGACTCTCCTATTGATGTACAATTTCACTTCAATTTCTGTAAGCTCCAATTCTCTCTTGCCTTTTGGCATTCTCAGTACCAGACTCTGTTTGTTACTAAAGTACTTTCTCATCTACCTCTTTGCCTTGATAATTTCTACCCACTTTTGTTTCAGTTTTACAGATGGTCACTTATAGGAAAGCTTCTCTAACCTCTCACATGTAGAACAAGGCCCACTTTATATATGTACTCCTATAATATGAACTTTCCCTATTTCCTTAGCACACTATATTACAATCAACTCTTTAGGTTCTTAAGAGGAGAGATGCTTTTATGCACATTCGGACACCCGGCACAGAGTGGGTGTTCAATAATGGCTTGCTACATGAAGGAATGAGGTCCATAAGTAAGTCTAAATTCTGCCCAGGCATTTTCAGAATCATTCTGGAAGTACCTCATTGTTTTCTGAGGTTCTTCTGCAATGAGAAATGCACTATTTATGGACTCTATGTACCTGCTTAGAAATGAAATTAAATGAAATAATTTGTGGGTTTTGGTTCTTGCTAATAAAGATAGTACGAACAAGGAAACCCACGGGTATAAAAACCTCATTTGAACTTACATTTTCTTTTCTTTTAAAGAAATAATAAGAAATGATTATTTGCTTTTGATTAACTTGGCTTTTCCCCTAACACATCCTCAAAGAAAAAAATGAACTGAAATCAAGAAACAGAAGGTCCAAGGGAAGGAGTCCAATGGAATGCATCAGTGTATCAGTATGCAGGCTTATTATTCTCCAAAAAAAGCAACAATTAAACCATTCTCCATCGCTCAGACATTAGATATGATCAAACCTACAATCTTTCAGAGCTGAAGTTCATGTCTTATATAAGATTTTCTTTCTCTGTATTATTCCTTCAAAACTTGTGGAAAGTATATTTTTAAATATTTTTTAAAAAGGTATGAAGAGTGTACCAGCCTCTGATCTTTGTGACTCTCCTAAAACAATCCAAGACCCCCAGCTCCAGAATCCTTCCTAAATGGAGGTGATCGAGTTAACTATCCTCCATGACCAGAGGGCACAACCCAGGAAACCTCTGCACAATGGCTTCTTTTATTTTCTATGACTTAAAAATACAAGTCCGCAAATCCTTGCACTATGAAGTAGAAGACAGAGTTGCAAAGCACAGGGAAGGAAGAGGGAAAAAGAGGCATTCCCCCGACCTCTAACAAAGGGAACTTACAGTGGCCAAAAGCCTTTCTAACTTAGTTCTTCCAATTTTCATTCATATATTATCAGTGGGAAGTCATCATTGGCATGTGGGAGGATAAAGATGTATGTTGGAAGCCTTTCACTGTCGTTCCTCACAGAAAGCAGTAAGAAACACCTAATAAGTAGTCATTATCCGAAAATGTAGGACAGAAGATGTCAGGCCCTGGGAACAGAGGGTCAGTTCTGTACCCACCAGTACTTGGTCAGTGGGTTCTGCAACTAGAAATGACAACTCCTCAGTGCTGTCTTAGGGAGGTATGTCCGAGTCTTCCCACACTTGGACTTCAGAAGAACTTTGATATGTAGGAAATATGCAACAAAAAGGACACAGAAGCCAGGGAAATTTTGTTTGATCTCTGCATTAGGAATGTAGGGCCTGCAATGTGCAGGAGGCATGTTTTTTGCGTTGGCCATTTTAGTATTCATGTCTCCTGTACTGCTTTCTAATAAGTTAAGAATGAAACGGGAGACTGCATGCAGGAGTGAGAAATGCAACAAAAGCAGTACTGTAAAACAAAAATGAATGAAAGTGCATTTTAACTTCCCTTTTATTATTAACAGTCAAGAGAACAACAATGCCAATTTTATTGTTATTACTTAACATTTCACACTTACAAAAGGGCTTTATAGTCATTTTTACATGTAATTTTTCAATATTTTTTTCTGAAAGAGACTGGGGAGTTCTGTCACTATTCTTAAGATTAATTTTATAATGTTATAGTAAGTGATTTTTCCAAAGAGGAGGACAAAAATGCAGTCTGTGCCAGCGTGTTACCAAAAGAGTCTTTTTGGTGAGAATAATTGTTCCTTTTGTTGTTTGGGTAGATCAAACCACTGGTTGGCTGACTGTTGAATTTTGCTTTCTATTTTGCATTTTGCTTTCTATTTTGAATTTTGCTTGTAGTTACATGGAACTACATGTTCATTTATCTCCACTTCAGTCAATTTATTATCATTTAAATGTTTATTACTGTAGTGTTTCTAAAGAATACATATTTTATTTGTAGATATTTTAATATCTAATAGAATTATTCCCTTTTGATCTGTCTTATTTATTTATTTATTGTTTATTCTATTACAGTTGTCCCAGTTTTTCCCCCTTTGCCCCTCTCCCCCCATTTTTCTAAAATATAAGTAACACAATAGGATAAGATCTAAGAAAAATTGTGAGTGACCTTCCTTTTAATTCTATAATGTGTGTGGAGAGTATGGCTTCTGCAGGGGAGTGTTTGTGTTCCTGCCTCTTTTTAAAAGGAGCGTGTCTGTGTGACAAGCTGTGAAATACTTGCTCAGGCCAAGTAGGCAAAGGATTCTGAGATTCACAGACTCCAGCTAACATCAGGTTTTTGGGTTTTGCTTGTTAGCCTATTTGTTAGTCTGTATGGAGATGGCCATTCAGTAAATAAGCAGACCCCAGACCAGGAGCTGCCTCCTGGCATGGGTTGTCATCCTCACCTCCCTGCCAATTAGCTCAGCAGCTGTTCTGGGTCAAAAGAACAGCAGCTGGAAGCTCTGCAATCCCTAATGTGGCGTTGCATTTGGGGAGAATTTGGATATTTTCTTATTCCAGTGAGAAACATTTTTTTATTATGATTAGATGGTCCAAATAATGTGGAAATCTTACATTATTTAGTCAATGTACCGAAATAGCATGCTTTAACCTAAAAATTCAGACCAGCCATAGAAATCACCCCAATAAACCATGTGTACTTCTCCAGCAAACCTGGAAACTGTGCCTGCATTCAGGGTCATGGAGTAGTTCAGTGGGTAGTAAACTCTATTTTTTAAAGTACAAGTCTCCATGAAATAAAGAGCATGAGTAGCGTAGACATTTATTTCAAAACTCTGATTCTGCTTGAATATAAAAAAAAGTTCAAGACCTTTAAATATGTTCACATTATACGAAATTTTCTGTACATTATGTGTTTATTTCTTTCCATTTCAAATGTAGTGAATGGAGTCAACAGACACTCATTTACCTCAACTTCTTGGTAGACTATTACATCCAACGTATAAAAACAATGGAAAATAGACTCCTTGCTCTAGAGCAGGGGGTCCAAGTATCGTGTCTGCTGTGGTGTAATTTTTCTCCCCCGTTTGTGGAGCACGTCCATTGTTTGAAGCCTAAGGTGTAAAGAAAGGTCTGTGCAGCCCTTGCACTGCTATTGGTAGTGGTGTTACAATGACAGTGACAGTACCTACAATTTATTAAGTTCATACTAGGTGCTAGATGATTTATAAACACAATTTTGTTTTTATAATACTCAGATTGTGATGAATCAGTAAAGTACCCATGACTCAGGACTTGTGTGACTTGCTTAAGGTCATAGACATGGGTTTGAATCCAGATGTGACTGATTCAAGTTCATGCTTGTTTACTACATCTCTCTAAGCAAAAAGTTCTATCAAGTATTGTAAAGCATTTGAGTAGAGTGACCATATGTGCCAGTCTATAACTGTTGTCCCAGTGTAATTAACAGGTCCCCATGTCATACTCTAAAGTGTCCCAGTTTGTGCAATAAGCTGGATGATTACCCCATCTCAGAACATGGGTCAAAATGAATATAAGACTTTTCTTAAGTATCGTTCATACTACTGTAATTAATCTTTTTGCCTTTAATGAAGGGCTTCAAACAAATAGCACATTGGGCCTGGCCTCACGAATTTGGAAAAACAGACAGATTTCTAAATGAACATCATTTATTGCTTGGGTCTACTGTTATCTGGTCCCTTAGCCTCTCTTTCTCTACCTCTCTTTGGAAATCTTTCATCCTTCCTCTCTCCTTCTCCCTGTGTTCATGTTTCATTGTATATAGGCTTTTTCTACTACTGATCAAGTGTTAAAAAATGAATTCTTTAGTTTTACTTTAGCTTTTGCTTCTGATGAATCTTTACAACACAGCTTGGTCATGCATTCAGATATTTAAGTCACTCTTTTTGTCAAAAAGAGATTAAAATGATTTTAAGGCATCTCTCAGGTATTTTCCTTTTTTTGTTCTCCTTAATCTCGCTGCTACTACTTCACCACTGGTTTACTACAGCCGTAGCAGACAGGTGTCCAGGGAGCTTTCTCATGGCAGTTTCTGGACAATGCTATGGCAGGTTTAGTGGGGGTGAGCCAGCCCCAAAAAGTATTATTTCAAGCACCACCTTGTATGTCTTTGCTCCTCTTCTGCTCTTATGGGCAAACTGTTGTCATGTTTCTACTATTTCAAAGGGCTTTCAGTACAAGGAAAGGAAATGATTTTTAAAAAATTGATAAAATATATAACTACTTAAAAGACACATGCAATAAGAAAGCCTAACTTTCCCTTTTGTCAGTTTTAAGTGTAAGGCTTTGATTTATGGATCAAAATTGCTCATTTATTATTTTATTTATACAGCTCTGGGCAATTTTGACAGTTAGAATTTAGTTTTATTGACCAGGGCAGCCACTGTGCCCACGAGGGGCTGGTGCACACAGCCCACTGCACTCAGGAAACGATGAGTTTTGATTCCATGACTGAATCAGATTGGGAATCATAACCAATATAACAATAAGTTCCAAATCTCAGTGCCCAAGGCGAGAGGTTTGCTGTAAAACACAATCACCCTTTAAGGAGGGAGGGAGGAAGATCTCGGGTGGAAGTTTGCAAGCACAATTTAGTGCAGCTGGGGATGGGCCACAGCTCTATCTGTCCATCCAAACCGTGGAGCAGTAGAGGGAGTGTTTCTCTGAAAACCAAGCTCCCAAGACTAAAAATGAATGAGCAACATGTCTAAAAAGCAAAAGGAATGTTAGTTACTGAGCCAATAAACTGAACAACCAGTTTGATGTAAAAATTTACCAATGCCATTAGCCAACCTCTCACTTCTCGATGAACAAAAAAATAACTAAAGATTTTCTTTTGTAATATCTCGGTCACCCCCCCACCCCTGCTCCACCTCATCACACACAGCACACAAACTCCCGGTGATTTTAGGCCAGTTTTAATTTAGGCCTATTCCACGACCAGCTTGACCACCTTTGCAATGTTGATCTAATCTCTGACTCTAAATCCCTGATGCCATCTGAACAGACCTCCGCAGAGTCACAGATCAATAAAGTGTCTAATTTGATTGGCTATGTTTTCAAATAACTCAGGGCAGCTCTAACGTGCAATAAACAGGTAGGCAAATAAACAAAGGCAGGCACTCACTTGTGAGTATTTTCCACGTCTTCTTTTCATCGTCGTAGTACTGAACCAAATTGCTGGGAAGGCGGTCTGGCCCAGGAGGCAGTCCTCCGACCAATAACAGCATTTTCTTGTTAGAACGAATTCTTCACCCAAAACAAAAGAGCAGATGAATAACCATATTACTGTAGAGCCTTTTCTGTGGCATTGAAATCATAACCATCAAAAGAATGTTCCTTGCTTGCAGATTTCTATATCATTTTTTCCTGTTTCTTCTCCCATTCATGTCTCAACAAATTTTTTTCTGAACCAAGCAGAAAAATGATCAGAAGAGTGGCATATCCCCATACTCATGGAATAATAAGCTCCCTTTATGCAATTTGTTAGAGGTTCATTCTAGAACGACCTTTTTCTTATATTATCCCTTTAAATCATCACTCTTTACAGCTGAGTACACATGAAATGCTCTGGAGTTGTACTAAGGTTAAGCATTAAAGTTGCATGTCAAAAATCGTATTAGTCAAAATCATTATTATAAGCCATTCTCCACTCAAAGAACCTTGAAAAAATTAAGGTTATGCAGAGAGTTTGTGAGCCAACTCTTTAATCAGCCAGGGAACTTCAAATACAAGTTTGGTGCAATTAGTAGCCCAGGGCTAACTGGGGTGGGTTAACCAGTATGATCAGGACCTTTTGTTTGCTTAACTTAGCTGGGACTTCTGCCTTCATCCCCTTCGCGGCTCCCCCTCCCCTCTCCACCCCTGCCTACCACCCCATCCCCGGGCACCACGGGCGACCCAGCAGCACCGATTGGTAAAAATGAGACTGCGAGGTTGTTTTGAGCCTCCCCAGAGTGGAGCCCTGCCAATGCTTGCCACCGATCCAGCGGCATGAACCTGCTCAACTGTGCAAAGTCACTCTAATTCCCTCCCTCTGTTTTTCTACCTTCTCCCCCAGGGGGCAACCACTGAAAGGAGTGACTACCCACCCATCAAGAACTGGCAATTCACTGCTATTAACCGTGACTGTGATTCCCAGTCTGCCTGGCAGTTCCTGAGAACAGGCCTGCACCATCTCATATGCAGTAAAAGCTATAGGATGCACCCTGGCCGGCAGACTCGGCCTGATGGATGTACATCCTCAGGAACAGCAATGGATTGAGCACACTTGTGATTGGAGCAGGGAGGGGAGGCCCAGACCCCTACAAGGGGCCTGCTGATTTAACTGTCTCTTTACATGTAATTGAACTTTTCATTTACTTGAAAGGCTGAAGGTGGTGGTGAAAGAAACAGAACAAGCATGATTGAAGGAAAAAGTCAATAAATACAAAAGGGTTCCTCTTAAATATGATCACAACCTACAGTGTGGCTCTGAGTCTATTATTACGTATTCAGCTGTATTCAGCCGTCGTTCAGATTCAAGGACGCTTGGCAAAGTATGCCCTTGTGGAGAAGCACTGTTTGTTGGTTAAGAACCTAACGTTGGGCGAATTAACTTAATACAGTTAACAGCATTTCCATGTGAAGGAAGGGAACGAGAGAATTCCTTTAATGAAACTCTGGTACCATTGACTGCATTGTGTATGCCTCAGTAGGAAAAATGCCTTCTGAAGAAACTCCAGATAGGGACTCATTGATAGGAAGAACCACACTTACAGAAGAATGCCTAATGTGGTATCAGCATGCAATGTTAATTTTGCCACAAACAAAAAACTCAACTTCTCTGCATTTAAAGTACTTTGAATTTGTACCCTTGCAGACCAGTAGCTGGGAAATAAGAACAGAATTCAATAGCAAAGAGCTCCATATGTTGAGGCTTTCAGTGATTGGGGTGGTTTGTTGAGAGGGGTTAAGGAAACTCAGGGCGGGAAGGACCTCTTTTTTATGTTGAAGAGATACATATAAAATTGATGTGTCATGCAATCTAAATGCATGCTTACAGAACTAATATACGATTATTTTTTAATACTATAGTGTTAGCCCAGATAATCAATCACTCTGTGAGTATAAGAGAAATCAAGATGAGAAAAAAATGTTTTTAGGTTGCTGTCAGTTACCTCCTGTAGACAGACTGTTCAACTGGAAGTCACGATTCTGTGGCTGTCGTGACATGACACATTGATGTGCTGCCAGAATGCAGATATGGGCAGAGCGACCAATATCTGCTGGTTAGACAGAGAGGAGAGGGCTCATTCCAGTGCGGGTGTCGCTAAAGCAATATAATGAAATCTTTACCACTTAAATACATATACTGTTTTTAAAATGCACTATAGGAGTGACAAAGGGACATAACTGCATGACTCAAATATGTCTGTAAGGTTGTTTTATTAATTGATAAAGGCAGCTTCCCTGGACCAATCACTGGTGATTTTCAACATTGACCTAAATGGACCATCTCTGCAGATGAAGAGAAAATCTAGAATCTCTGTCTGCTCTGCCCAAAGAGCCAGTCATTACCATCTGTCCCCTAAGAACTGGACTGAGACTATCAACATGTAAGCCACAGAACAGCTGGCAAATGGTGACTTCTACCCTGCCAACAATGACATGATTCAAAGGATTAGCTAGCATCGCAGCAATGGAAGCTCTCCACAAACTGAGATAAATCTCTGCACCATCCAGGCCTCGTCAGGGATTGTGGTGAGGAATTACACGGAAGTAAGGAAACCCCAACTACCCTTATTGGCTGTGTGTTGTCTGAGAAGGAGCACTGCTTCAAGTTCATTATGTATGGGCCTTCTTAGTGAGGGAAGACACATTCTAATCATTTTGCATGTTTTATGTCATTATTCTTTCAATTTGTTATAGTATTTCATTTAGAGTATTTTTGGTTCTACAGCTTGCTACACAATTTCCCAACCCAGTATTGACGCTATTTAACTCTCAATGAAGTTTAAAACTCTACTGTGTGAAGGTGAATCACATAGAAACCAAAAATAGGATAATACATGTGAGAAGTAGCATAGTACAGAAGAAAGAACACGTAAAATAACAAAATGCATTAGAGTGTTTTTCTCACCATTTCCTCTGTTGACTCTCGACAAAGCCCTATGTGGTAGGTGTAATAGCTCCGCCCGACAGACTGGGAGATGGTTCCTACCGTCGAACAAGTGGCAGAAAATGTTCGGACACAGGCCTTCTGTTTTATCAGGCTAGGGTCTTTTTTGAATACAAATTTAATCTTTAATATTTCTTTTGCTATAACTTCTAATTTAGACCCAGATGTACTGGATTCTAGGGTTAATTACTATGAAGTGAAAAGGAAAGTTCTGTGTAAGCTCTAAGGTAAATTATTATTATTCAGTCTTTAGATATTGACAGTATAAAGAGGGCTTTATTTCAACACACCAAATCTCATTAAATAACTAAAAAAAGAAAAGTAATATTTTTCACAGAAATTCTTGCTGAGTTTACGGATATAAATGCAAGCTAATTAAATGGACTTCACTACCTAATTGTTATCTTATGATTTTGTTCTTGGAACATTATTACTTTAATTTATTGTCTACCTTTTCAGCCTTGTTATGAGAAAGTATATATTTGGACATTACATAAAACTATGAACCTTTCTGGATCTGTAAAGGGACCTAATAAAGATTACTTTACATTTCTTAAGAACAAAACAAGTGAGAAAAACCATTACACATTTTACTTCGATATAAATGCAATGTCAACTATTCAGCTACTCCTAGAAAGTAATAGTGTGAAAAATTCTTGTAGAAAAGCTTCTATTCCTTTTACAATGTGCAATTATAACAGTGACAATTACAATAATGACAGGTAATAATGATATGTATTGGATATTGAGAACTCTGACTATTATCCTATTGTTAGGTATATGCGAACTTCAATTTGAAAACACCATGAAAAAAGAGACCTTGTGAACTAGGAAAATAAAATTAGGAGAATTAACCTGCTAAAGTGGATTTCAATGATTCTTTTCTAAATAATTCCAGCCGAGCCTTACAGGTTTAATTTTAGATTAGGCAAAATCTACGAACATGCCTCTATTGCATAATTAGAGTTCCTTTGTATAGCAACATGCCTTACTTTTCAAAAGCTCTTCACATAGGGAAACAATTTAGCCAAAATTTGCATGTTGTCTTCGGATATGTTAATATTTTAAAAATACTTCTTTTTACTTATCATCTTAGCACCTCCTTGACTAAAGTGATGCATTTACAAGGTGAGGAATTAGAGAAATTGAAACGAAGCTGAGTATGTCATGATTAAAAATAGTATTTGGATGCCTTTGATTTGAGTTCCTAGATTCCTGCACAGAAAAACATGAGGTTAAAAAGGAGATGGGATCTGAAGGTTTCCTTTGTTCCATCTCAGTAATTGCCCAACATTTGCCATGTGTCACATTTGTGTGTGTGTGTGCACGTGTGTGTGTGTGTGCCCATGCGCATAGGTACTTTGGTTCCCGGGATGAATGATTGAAGGATGACCTAAAACCTCCTGGTGTAAACAAATTTTTCATCATACTGGTTTCCTAAGGTACGGTAAAGTCTCATTTATTTTTATTTCAGTGATTTGGAACTTTAATACATGGGAAACAGGCCAGATAAAGTTTTTCTTTCCATGATGCATAAAGTTATCATTAGATGGAAAGAAAAGTTTTTGTCCTGGCTGGTATGTATGGCTCAGTGGATTGAATGCTGTCCTAAAAACCCAAAGGCCACCGGTTCGATTCTTGGTCTAGGGCACATGCCTGGGTTGTGGGCCAGGTCCCCAACTGGGGGACGTGTGGGAGGCAACCACACATTGATATTTCTCTTCCTCTCTTTGTCTCTCCCCTCTCCTCTCTAAAACAAACAAACAAATTAAAAAGAAAAGTTTTAACCTATTTAAGAAATCAGGTAGCCTGCTGGCAGTTTAGACCTACCAATGTACATTTAGACTAAATTTACTTTACAAATTATAGTTAATTCTTGTTTATTTCTTAAGGAAAATATTCTGTAATTTTCTAAGCATCACTGAATCAGAGAGCTAGAAGAGAACTTTGACGTAATCTAGTTCAGTGATTTCTAAGTTTGGCAAGTCAACGGGATCACTGAGAGGATTACAAAATTTAGATTCTTGACATAGCTTCTCTAACTTCCTAGAGATAGTGACTCAGTGGGATGGGGCCTTAAAAAACAATAGCTGCACAGTCTTCCAGCAGATTCTAACACACAGCCAGGCTAGAGGCCACTGACTTGGTCTGGTTTTCTATATAATGTAGAAATCCCTTTAATAGTTTTTTCATAAGTAATTATTATTGTCAGTTAAAAAGTTATAATGAGATGGGTCTTAATTTTGCAAACCCACTCTGTTGTAGAAAGTTGTTGGACAGCTGAGTTAGATAGATTTTTTTTCTCCTAATGCTGAGCTGAAAATCCACCCAAGACTCTGGAGAGAAAGAGCAAGTTCTCATCTTTGTGTCACAGCAGCTCTTCAAATACTGGGAGGTGGTTGCCACACACCTTCTCTTTCCCATGTTGAAAATCCCCACTTCTTTCTGAAAAACTTTTTGTTTCCCTTAACATATTGTCCATTTCCTTTGAGTATCTCCATACTATCATTGTCCCTTCTAAAAATGTGAAGGTCAGATTGCCACAATATAGAAAATGTAGTAGGTGGTATGACATACACTATTTTTCAAGGTTTTCTAAAATCACACTAGTCTTTTAGCAGCCACGGCCCGGTGCTGGGTTCCTATTAGCTTCCAGTTCACCACCAATAGAGATTTATTTTAAAAAAGCCAAGTATTTTCAAGCCAGGTTTTTCCTATCCTCTATTTCTTGTAGTTAAACATTTCTAACACCAAATGAATGACTATTTTTAATGTTTTTAAAATATTCTCTACCAGTTTAGGCACTTTGTTTTGATTCATTTATTCTTTAATAATTACTGAGTTCCTACTATGTTTCAGGTCCTGTTCTAAGCACCAGAGGTGTTGGTGGGAAGGAGAGGAATACATTCCTTGTTCCTCGTGGCACTTACTCCCATCCTAGTGGGGAAATCAATAGACAACGCCACGGTTCTTGAAGGAGGACAACCTGCTGGTTAAGGGTGTGGGCCTCAGCCACTTTGAGACACCTGGCTTCAGCTTTTCCAAACTGAGTGACCTTGGGGCAGCCTCTTTGTTCTTTTTAACCTTATTTAAAAGGTAGGGAAAATAACAGGCCTGAGGTAGCTTTTTTTTAAATTTTCAGGATTAAAAGAAATAATATGTGTAAAGCATTCAAAACAGTGCTAAATAAATACCACTGTCTTCCTCATCCTTATTGCCATCATCATCAATATTAGCTACACCTTTGTGTAATTTGCAGGTGTGACAAGCAAGTGGCCTATGTCCCCACGTAAGTTTTATTACTTAAATATAATAGAGTTGCATTTCTACTATTCAACTATTTTAATTATCCTGACTCTTTCTCTCTGAAATGATACTAAATCATTGAGGTTTTTACTCTATCATTCTCCATACACGTCTTTAGGGTTGCACATATTTTCCACATGCAACCCCATATCCCAGATCTGATAAAGATCTGATAAAATTGTTATGGAGCTCTACAACCCCACCTCGTATGGAAAGCCAAAACCCATTCCCATTTCTGTGAATCCCCAGGGTTTGCAACGTCCTGGCTTTTCCAGGAAGATCCAAAAGAATAAATGAAACATTTATTCTTTTGAAACATAAAGGTTTGATGAAAAAACTAAGTAGTTTTAAAGTGGCAAAGTAAACTGGGGAGAATAAACATTATCCAATCCTTCAAAGGCTGAGTTCATTTGAAGAGTTATCCAGACCTGGATTTAAATTCTCTTTCTACCATTTCATTTGTTTGTATCCCCGGGCTGGTATTCAACCTCTTAAAGCCTCAGTTAACTCATCTGTAAAGTGGGAATGTTTTGAGGGCTAAGTGTAATGAGAAGATAAATCTTTGCTACTTGTAAACAAAGCCGGCTTCTTCAACAAATAAAAGCCACTTTGTGCTGTTGATGCCTTTCTGCATAATGAGAGGAGATAAAAATTAATGCTCCCAATATAATCCAGTAAGGAGAGGCTGGGGAAAATTGGAATGTTATGACTCTTTCCTGTGACTTTCCAATTTCAGTGGACTTGACTAAACCTATGATGGCTCAGTATTTTATACAAGCAGTGAGCAATGGGCAATTTCACATCTGGTGGGACAGCGGTGATGCAGAGTGGTGTTGATGCGTCAGGAAAAGCCAGGAAGGTGCAGACCCCGGGGATTCACAGAAATGGGAATGGGTTTTGGCTTTCCATAGGAGGTGGGGTTGTAGGGCCCCGTAACAATTTTATCAGATCTTTATCAGATCTGGGATACAGGTTGCACATGGGAAATATTTACGGAGTTACCACAGTAACCAACTGAAAAATGATCATTATAAACCTTACAAATCACTTGGTTGAAAATCAGTCCATGAAATTTTGGCATATTTTATTTTTTTTTGGTGCTTAGAATCCTTGCAGATACCATAGGTCACACCATTTTTACATAGCCAAAATACAGGGTGGGGTAAAAGTAGGTTTACAGTTGTTTGTGTGGAAAATAATACAATAATTAATAAATAATAATACAAGAGCAAACTCTGTGTGTTGTGTACTCACAACTGTAAACCTACTTTTGCCCCACCCTGTATTTACTGAATAAACATGCTTCAGAAAAACATAAAACGATTAGGCTTCCTACAGTGGCACTGGTCCAGATCTCATTCATAAATTCAATTTATTCCTTCTCTTGGCTGCCCTCTCTCTGGCAAGGAAGTCATCGAAACCTGTGATACCCCAGTCACCAAGTTTTATGGTAATCTTGACTCTTCTCCCTTTTTTTTTTTTTTTTGCTATATTTAATGTTTACTAAGTGCCATGAATTCTAGAGCTGTGGTGTGGCTCTAATCTGTCTCTTCATCCCAACCACACTCCCACTAGCCCAGTTCAGCTGGGCTGGCTCTCTCCGAGCTGTCGTTGTGGCGCTGCCTTTGCCATCTGAACTCCTGCTCCGGTCTAATGGACCCAACCTACTTTGTCTGGCGAATTTCAGCAAAACTGGACATTCATGACCAGCTCCAATCCCCTTTTCCAAAACTACTGAAAAATTCCCTATATCCTACCACCTATAAAATACAAGTTTCAACCTCCCTTCTCTCTCTGCTTCTGCCTATGTCTCTCTCTCTTTCTCTCACAGGTACATGACTTGCTTGGGGGTCTTTTCAGGGATCAGAGTTCCTGAGGGAGGGGCTGAAAAAATGTGAAAGAGGAACTTCACATGGAAACTGCTTAGACCACAGGGGAAAGTAAGCAGAGGAGACCCTGAGTGGTTGGCCAGGAGGAGACGTGGAAGAGTGGGCAGCCTTCCCTAGACTTCCAGCTAGAATGGCCCCCGAAGTCCCCAGAGGAGAGCCGCTACCCTTTTCTTAAAATTTTCCAGAGAAGAAAACTCCCTTGAGAATTTGTTCCAGCTGATTTGCTGTTGTATTTAGGTTTCTTTATCATAGTTGTTCTTGGTAATTACACAGCAGCTTTCATGGGAAGAGCCTTTAAATAGACCTGATAATGCCTCTCGGAGGTAGGTAAACACGAAGTATCATTATCCCCATTTAACAGATGAAAGGATAGAGGGAAAAGGTCCTGGGCACCTTTTCCAGCTCACCAGGATGGGTTTCATTTCCTCTGTTTTACAGAGGAAGCATCTCCAGGGCTTTTCCACACAGCCCTCCCGCGATGCTCAGGCGTGGCTGGAGACGCCTTCGTTCCTGTCTCCTGACATTTCTCCCACCTGGAGTCTGGCTGTGTTGAGACTGGAGAGTGGTCAGTCACGTGCACTACTTCAATTTGCTAAAATGAAGTAATTTTAAGAATTTGTTTGATCATATCACAAAGATAATGCATGTTCACTGAGAAAAATTCTGACTACACATAAAAGCAATATAGTAGATAGGCAATAAGTGCTTTCTGTATGATTGGAGAAATGGTAAATAAAAAAATGAGCTGGTGAAAAGAGTCCAAGTCACCTGTAATCACAGGGACTGACTACCCAGGAACATGCCATTACAGATTCTTTATCACCCTTCCTTTTTTCCCATTTGTTTTAGGGTCCAGTCAGCACGTGTGGTGGTGGAGGTGGTATCAGAAGGGAAAAGGGAACGAGGAAAAGGCCCATTTCTGAACTCCAGGGCGGAAGAGTCAGAAGGTAACATACTGGGGAATGGACAGTCTTATTGACTAACTCGCAAACCTAACCCGCTCCCACCTGCCCTGCCCCAAACCCCTCTGTCTTTCATCCCTACTCCAGCATGCCAAATAATCGGTCTTGCTGTTGCCACACCACCACATCCATCATTTTGATTGCATATTTCTGTTTATCACTTTGTTCTTCGGGATCAGTGTTGCCTGATAGAACAGGAGCCACCCACAGCACAGGGAAGTTTACCGAATTTCAGTTCTTAGCACGATATAGGCTCCTCATTATATTTGCCATATCCATAATCTATATTGCTTACTTAATATTTTATTTAAAACTACTTGCTTAAAGAAGTCTTTAATCTCAGTCTTCCCTTGTGTTTCCTAATGCTGGCTGCTCTTTAGAGAACTTTCAGAAAATGTATCTAGGATGAGGGTACCTCTCTGATTTAATGATGTAGGGTGACACCCATCATTGGTGTTTTTTTCAAAGCTTTCTGCATGATTTTCATGTGCAACCAGTACTGACAATCTTGCCCTAAGCAATTATATTTATGAATCATGGGCTTCATGGGTTGATTGATTTTTATGTCTAATACATGTTAAAATCTATTAACATAATAAAATATAGCAATACCGAAACTATTAAAATAAATTTTAAAAAAGTTTTCTCATGTACCATCTGAAACTGTCTCATAACCTACCAGTGGGAGGTAAACCATAGTTGAAGGCTCACTATAATAAATAAAAGAAACTAGGACTTTAAAATCTGAACCTCTAAAAACCTAGTTAATTCCAACTCTGCCCCTTACATGTCTGACTATTAGATCAGCATCTTCAGTTACTGTAGCTTTGTACCTAGTCATTTGAATGAACCACCTTCCCTCCCCTTCCTCCTCAGCCCAGCCCAGCCCCGGTAGGGGCCTTCCGCAGTTCTTCCCTGAGGTATACTAACTCCAGAACACCACCGTGTCCTTCAGCATGTGGATGCAGCAGTTCACCTACGCTTTTGCCACATTTCTCTGGGCACCAAACCTACAGACTGACTGACGATGGCAGAGACAGAAATGACAAAACAGTCTTAAGGTCTTCATCTGAATCATGAAATGTAAGTTTTCCAAAAGACTTAGATTATAAGTTTCAAGGGCCAGAATGGGTCTGTCTTTATGCTGTATAAAGCCTTTCACACTTCACCCCTCGTCCTTTGCTTCATGAGGGACAATGGCTTCTGGCCAATTTCCTACTCACTGCTTTTTCCTCCTTCCCTACCTCCCAAAATAAAGCTTCCTTTAGTAACTAGAAGTGGCTGAATATCTTCTTTGCTTGGTTACCTATATAATCCCTAATTCTGATATCTAGTACTTGGTGCCTTTCTTTGGAAAAGCATAAACTGCATTGGAAATAGCATCTCATTAATCCTTCCCACACCCCTGTGAGGAGGTTATGTGGCGAGTATTACCTCTTAGACTAATCCTTCTGCAAGTGGGATGCAGGGCCTCCCTGCTCACTAGCACGTAAACTTGCTACCCAACCAGTGGGGACCAGCAATGTTTGTGTGATAAGAACCAGTGCTCCTCCTTGCTCAGGAGAGAAGTGAGTCTGTGCAGCCTGTCGCAAAATAGCCATTCCAGCTCTGGGTGGCCTAGTGGCAAAAGGAGATAAAGCATCACTCTCATGTTAGTGATGAACTCATAAGTAATGCCTGCACTTAAACTCCTAATAAAGCCCAATTATGAGACTCTGCTGCCTCCTGAGAACCAATCTCATTATTGAGACTGCTCGCTCTCTCTGCCTCCCATCTGGCTGGCATTGTGAAGAGATGAGTGACTTCCTGACCTAAGGAAACTTTGATGCCTGCTGCACAAGAAAAAAAATGCAGAAAGACTCAACAATATAGAATAATGTTGAAAGTTGAAATTTAGAATATAACATCCCCTCCCCCCAAATTACTTGTCTGAGTGTCTAGGGCATAACAGTAAAAATGAGTATTTTAACAAAAACACCTTCCAAAGAAAGAAGTTCAGCCATTCAGGATGATGCTGAGGGGAAGCAAGGCCAGACCTCACCTGATGGTCTAGGTACTGATTTTGTCTGTTACTCTAACTTCAGGGAGAAATTTCTGGTGGGAAACGAGGAAGCTTGTTTGAGGGGCCGGAGCCAGCCTCCTCGCAAGCAGGCTGTTTCCAGTGGGAGAGTCGCGGCAGGAGGGGCCGTGCACGGGTACAGCGAGAAAAGTTAGTTAGTAACTGAATAGATTACCCCAGGCTTCTCTTGGAATATTCATGGCAACAAATTGGTGACTGTCTTCCACAGAAGGGAGTTTCAGCTGATAGCTTCTAAATGGGCCAGAATTTGTTTTTAGGAGAAGAATAAGTCTATGGAATCATCCTGGGGTTAAGATAAATGAAGAGGGTTACCCTGATTTTGGGATAGATACACAGGAGGGACTGAGGCGGGCCTGGGGTGTGTGTGTGCTGTGGAGACAATGAGGTGTGGCTTGTGGGATCTAGCTTAGAGACACCCTGCTGCTGGGAGTGAAATAGGAATCTCTCATCCTCCTCCCCTTTTCCTCTCCCTCCCCACGGGGAGCTAGTTCTTTCTGTTCTTTGCTGCTTCACCAACCCTGGAGGGGCTAACTAAGTAAGCCTTAGCTCCAGCGCTCTGCAAGGTCTAGGATAACCTCCAATATCCATCATCTCCAAAGGACACGTGCAGAAGGCTCCAAGACCCACCCAATCAGCCAAACCATGACACAATCCTTTTCAATTATTAGATCTTTGACAGGCAGAAACAAATTATTCTGGGGAAATTTACTGCATTCTTTGAAGCTGCATTGTGGACACTATACTGCATGGCTTGAATCATTCTGAAAATTCTCTAGTGCTAGGTACCCAAATTTCACCATCATGAAATAAATCCCTGGAGTCTTGTAACTCCTGTAAATTTCCCTCTGACTCAGTTCTTTTTTATGTGAGTTATTCAGATTTTTTAAATTGTGTAACAAATTTTCATTAGGCTTTTCTTTCAATGAGCTACTATCAGTATTTTTCTCCCCATCTTCTACAGATATGTAGCAAATTGGAAACCAAGCAATTATTTGTTTAGCCCCATGATTTTCAACGTGTGGTTTAAAAACCACTGGTAACAAAACCTCCTGGGATGTTTTTAAATATGCAGGTTCCTGGGCCCACATTACAGATCAATTTATTTAGAATCCCTGGAGTAAGGCTGGGGAAGATATATTTTATTTAAGAAAAAAAACTCTATGGTTGAATCTTAAGAGAACTACTGAGGCGAGATTTTCTGCAGAGGAAGAAAGAGGACCTGCGTTTTTTTTTCTCTTCCAGCTTTGTATTACTGGAAGAGCTATTAATATGTTGCTGACTTGGATAATTGCTCAACTACCCATATAGCTTTGCTTGTATAAAGCTAGTTGGAAAGCAACATTTCTTAGCTTCCCTAACTTATTTTCTATTTCCTTAAGTCTTATTCTTGACCCTAGTTATGAACTAAATTGTGTCTCCACCCCCAATTCATGGGTTGAAACCCTAACCCCCATTACAAGGTAATTAAGTTTAAATGAGGTTATCAGGGTGGGGTCCAAATCCTTTAAGACTAGTGTCCTTGTAAGAAAAAGAAGTGGCCCTGGCCAGGTAGTTCAGTCAGTTGGAGCATCATCATCCAGATATGTCAAGGTTGTGGGTTCAATCCTGGACCAAGGCACAAGCAAGAGTCAGCCAATGAACGCATAAATAGGTGGAGCAACAAATCGATCTCTCTCTCTCTCTCTCTCTCTCTCTCTCTCTCTCTCTCCCCCCACCCTTGTGCACACAGAGGGAAGGGCATGTGAAGACACAGCAAGAAGGTGGTTATCAACAAGCCAGGAAAAAAGGCATCACCAGAAACCAACCATGCTGGCACTTTGATCTTGGACTTCTAGCCTCTGGAACTGTGACAAAACAAGTTTCTGTTGTTTAATCTGCCCAGTGTGTGTTATTCCGTTATGGCAGCTCAAGAAGTCTAATACAGCCCTTTTTAACAAAACTGTCCAATCAAGAGGAACGCAGGGCATGAGTCTCACACCACTTGTGAGAATTGAGGACCTTTGAGCCTCACACCCACTTGTGGGAATTGACATTTGATAAAGAGCTTCTATGGCCAAATTCACATGATTGCCTTGAGAAAGGGGCTTCCTAATTTTCACTCCACAACAGCTATGCTTTATAGCAGTCTACCAACTACCCTCTGTATGGGGAATTAGGAAATGAGGAAGCAGGTTCCTGATCTACTTCTGTTTGGTGTGCAGCTACTGTGCACATATAGTAAATGTTAATGGGTAGCAATGTTCCAGTGGAGGAAGGGCAACGAGGAAGGACAGCACAGATACAGCTAAGTGGAGAGAAGTGTTTTGCATAAGCTTTTGTGGCAGACTTTAATTAGTGTCTATAAGGCTATAGACATACATTTCCTTGTGCTTTCAGAAATGTTCAATGTTTCTTATGTTCTGAGACTCTAAAATTTCCTTGCCATAAAACATGTGAAGCATTCTCCAGAAACATCTTTCTGTGGTGAGGTTCTTTTAGATCACAAAGACTATTGTTTTATGGAACCTGAGCTCTCAGTTTGACTAAGCTGATGGAAGGTTTAATGGGCTCCTTCCTGTGCAAGGGGTGCCTTTCCTTGGAATGGATTTCTACTTACACTACTTGGGGCTGATTTAGTTGGCTGCTTCCTAGCTCTGGAGAAATCACAAACCTTGAATTTATTTGAGTGCATTTGAGTGGTTAATATTTCAGTTTTGCTTTGTTTGCTTCCCCCCTCCCCCCCAATTTTGAATGTAAGAATGAGTGACAGTTGAAGTTTGTTAGGCCTCTAGGGGTTCTGAAGTGACTGCCTAAAATGAGCTACCTCCTTTGTGTCACCAAAACTTCTGCCAAGGGAAGATGCTTGCTTTCCATACAGACACATACACACGCATAAGACTAATTTAGAGAGGTTATCTGCTTTCTTGGGATCTGCTGGTAGTGCATACTCAACACTATAAAATTATCAGGTACTTTGGTCACATTTTGACCCCTGGAATATCCAGATAAAAAAGATTTACATTAAAATTTGTACCATTTTGCACTCAGATCTATGATGATAGCCTGAAGTCATTGTTGTTATAGAGAAGCAAATCTTGTAACAGAGAGCAAGAATTTAATTGTTCAAAGAGATCCATAATCCAAATAGAAATTGTTCCATCCAGAAGCATAAACATTAAGCTTAGAAAATGGTTTGCTAAATATTCTTCCATATTCACACACTCAAAGTAATAGTGAAGTAACAGTGCCTGACCTACTAAGAGTAGTAAAGTAATTTCTTATCCAGAGCTGCAGGTATTTTTTTTTGTTGTCTCTAAGGAGAATCCCAAGGAGGCTATAACAAAGGAAGATGAAACTGGACAAGCTATGATCATGATTAGCTTTTCCATGTCAGAAATTGCCCAGGTGATGTGTGAAGTGGAGGCCTCAGCTGAATCTCAGCTGTGAATGAAACTCCTGGGCCGGGCTGCTTCCTGCTGGACCCCATAAGGGACACTGCATTCTCTTCAACTGAGGCTGTCTGTCCTTAGGTTTGCTTTTTTTTTACATATTCTTCTTATTGTGCAATGATTCTTATGAGTAATCACTGTCTTGGCAGTCAAAGTGTTTTATCTCATTTCCCTAAAATAACTGTTGTATAAACATAGTTTGAATAAAAATTTCCTTATGTGCCTTTAAGAAAATTTAGGCAAATAGCTTAATGGTTATTTTTTCTTTGAGTAAAAGATTTGCTCTACCAAGTCCAGACTATCACTTAAGAAATAAATGCCTAACTCAGAATAAAGCCCAAATAATCACATAAAGAAAGCAAATGACAGCAAAATCAACCACCAAACACCAACATTTTTAATAATAGGCATATGTGCCATATAAAGGTATCTAGAGAATTTTCCAGTGTACATCTATATGCATTTTCATTTTTGTCAAATGGAACCGCTGATTCCTGCAGAAGGTGGCCCTGGCTGCAATCTAGGAACCACAAGAAACCCCACTAAACATGCTCTAAAGGCTCTCACAACTCAATAAAAAAAAACAGACCAAAAACTGCCCCCAAAACCCCAACACCCCAACAGAAAAAAACCCAAAGATTTTAAATATACATTTTTTTCTAAATAACTAAATAAAAGTGGCCAATAAACATATGAAGAGATGCTCAACATCACTAGTCATCAGTGAAATGCAAACCACAGTGAGATAACACTTCATACCCATTAATGTAGCTACAGTCTAAAAGACTGATAATAAGGGTGGTAGAGATGTGGAGGATATGGAGAAATCAGAACATTTGCATACTGCTGGTGAGAATGCACGATGGTGCAGCTGCTTTGGAAAATAATCCTCAAAAGCTTAAACATTTGTTTAGTATTAACTATACAACACACGACACAGCAATTCCATTTCTAGGTATATGCCCACGAGAACTTGTACGTGAAAGTTCACAGCAGCATTATTCATAATAGCAAAAAGTGGAAACAATCCAAATGTCCAACACCGATGAATAAGGAAAATGTGGTATATCCATACAGTTGAATACTGGTTAGCCATAAAAAGGAATGAAGTGCTCCAGGCTACCACATGGATGAACTTTAAAAACATTAAGCTACATGAAAGATGTCAGTTGAAATACCACATATTGTATGCTTCCATTTATATGACATTTACAGAACAAGCAAATCTATGGATCTGTGGAGACAGAAAGTAGATTAGTGGTCGCCTAGGGCTGTGGGTGTTGGGGTGGGGGAAATGGAGGCTGATTGCTTACAGGTATGGGGCCTTTTGGGAGGTGATAAAAATGGTCTAAAATTAATTGTGGTCATGGCTATATAACTGTGAATATACTAAAACCATTAGATTATACAGTTTAAATGAGTGAATTGAATGGGATACAAATTCTATCTCAATAAAGTGTTTACTCTGAATCCACCGGGGTTTTTCTAACTTTCCCAGTTGCTGATGGGGGTAAACCAAGAGGACGGAACAGACTGCAGCACTGGTCACAGGTGGGTCAGACGGATGCTGTCCGCAGAAACGTTCTGCCTGTTAGATCAGCACGTGGGACTGGAGCTGTGGGGATCCAGCTCTAGAATGAACATGCTGTATGGAATCGGGAGTCTTCACAAGTGAACAGAAAGGCAATTATATATAAACAGAACCATTCCTCCAAAAATAAAAACTATTGATCAAGTACTCACATCCAGGCACTATGATGTGTTATACAGAAATCTTTCCATTCTTCAGAATTGTCTAAATGAGGTGGGTATTATTATGTACATTTTATAGGTGAGCAGTCTGAAAACCGAAAAGAGGCTAATAAATTACCAAAGGAAAGCCGGCTTGTAAGTGGTCAAGATGGGGTTTGACCTGCATCTGTCTGACTGTTAGGTCTCAATTTCTATGCAGTAGAACTGTTTAAGATATTTGCATTATAAAATAACCTTTTTATTTGTACTTCTTATTATGTCATATTCTCCCTCTCATTCATATATCTATATTTGTATCTATATTTATATCTATATCTACTAGCTTTACTTTGTAGTGCCTGCCTACAAATGTCATTTTGGAGTGATCACTTGTGAAAACCTTAAAACAGGGAGATTACAGGAATTGCCACTGACAATAGTGGTACAGTTGTCATAGTAACCAATCCACTAAATTGGTCTGCGCTACGAGGCACACACTTCTGCCTCTCTAATACACCAATATTGGCCGGATCCCTCGTAGTATTGATGAGCCCTTGTTAATGCCTGTGAGGTAAAAAGTGCTGAGGTCCTAGTGTGTATCTTTAAAACAATGGAATTTTTTCGTTAAAGTTTCCCTTTCTGACTCACATAGATTATGCATTCTCTCTCCTAATCTCTTCCATTGCCTGTGATGTCTGATGTGGTTGATTTTGAAGGGTGCTAAAAATCAGGACCAGACAGTGGCCTGCTGCTTTGTTCTAAGCAGGATTTATAAATATGACTATTTTCATTTTTGGCAAAAAGAAAATGACCTTCCCAACCCAATAATTTCTCACTCGGTGCCAGACTGTGAAATCGATGACTGTTCCACATCCATCCTCACACACAAAATAGACCTTTATCTATAAAAACACATCTCAGAAGTCACTGTACAGAACATTTGAAGGTGGAACCCAACGATATGCATGTTGGTTGTGGATACACACACATCCATCTCTCCACATTTTCCAACAATGCTTCTACATTTTAAAGGACTCTTTCTTCTTTAATATCAGTGCTTTCTTTCTCCTTTTCTCCATTTCACTGGCCTCGTCTGTCTTCAGAGGCACCTGAAGGCACATAAGGCGGGGAAGTGAAACCGACTGTGATTCTTCAGTTCACTTCCCTGCAGCCTCCAGTGCGCCAGTCTCCATACGGTGGCCCAGCTGAGCTGCGGAAGTTCGGAGTCCCTGGGCAGGGGCAATTTACCAGCCCGCTGGCAGGCGCGCTGGGAGCAGAGACCCAGGCACACGTCCGTGGGAGGCTCTGGGAGCAGCAGCAAAGGAAACCTCGAAGCTTGAGTTAATGAGATTAAAAAGAAGAGGTTCTCTCTTCTATGAAAGGAATGAATTGGAAGACTTGAATAGCTAAAAAGGCCATCGCTTTCTTTTTAAAGAATTAAATATAAATTGCAGATAGCAGTGAGAAATTCTAATTTTCCTACTTCCTTCTGATGCCCTTGTGGTCACCTTTGGGATCCTTTCAACCCCATTCTCCTGGTTTTATGAATTTTGTGCTATCAGTGGAATCCCAGCTATGTTCACAATTTTCTTTGATTGCAAAATGTGAATTCAGGTCCACTTTGCTTAATGCATCTTTTAAAATTAATAACAAATTAATTTTAAAGAGCATCTTCTGTTTATTTTGATTTTTCTTTATCTCAGCTGATTGTTAGCAAAATGCCAGTGAGTAGAACTATAACTAACCCATTTCACTGATGTGGGACTCAGTGAAACGTGGAGGTACAACATACATTTAGGTTTATGATTCTGAAGGTAAAAAACATGCTGAATTTTGCAGTAGGGAATTCGTCTATGGAAGGGGTAATCCTTAGCAGAGCCTACAAATTACTCCATGATTTGGACAATACTTGCTGCTCAATCTCTAACCACATGTGCCTCCTTTCAGTTCCTGGAATGCACCAAACTCTTTTCTGTCTAGATGCTCATGTATGTTCTGGTCTCTTGGCTTGGGCTTTCCCCAGCTGCGTATGCTGTCTCCCCCCTAGACCCATTGTTTGGATATCTCATCTTTCAAGGCTCATCTTAACCTCTTCTGGAGAGAAAGTCTTTGGCCACTCTGACAAGGTCGCAGCACTCTGCAGCGGCACTTACTGTCTCCTAGCACATCGCTTGTTTCTAATCTACAGCATGTGTTACCACTCTGGTTGACTTGTGTAATTACTTCCCCTTTTTTCCTACACTGTAAACTACAGGAAGTCAGGAACGTGTCTGTCTTACTCAACTCTGTATCTCAGAACCTAACACAGGGCTTGGAGCATTAGACATGCTCAGTACAAATTTGGGGGCTATTCAATAGCAGAACTTCTTGTTAGTGACAAATTGCAGCGCATCATCATCTCAAAGCTCCCACTGCAGGCATGACGCGGTCATGGGTACAGGTTTAGAAAAACTGCGCAAGGTTGCGAAGGTGCCCTTTTACTCAGTTTTGCTCTCAGTTCCAATTACACTGGGAATTAAGATGATTTTACAAAGAATGTAGTAATATTTTCATTTCCTCTTGTTGGCATAATAGGCTGTCCACTTCGAACCTTGACACTTTTGAAAATACTGCATTCAGCTCAAGAACAAAGAGCTTCCTATTAAATGCCTTGATTAACTAATATTACAAATACATAATCATTGAACTGAATCAAATTATAGGAATGAAGTTACCATGATTGACCTTTTTTTTCTTTTGGAAACACTTCATTCTTTTGAGGATGGTGTTTTCCTTTTAACAGAATTCTATGTTTAACTCTAAATTATAAAAGCTGGGTATTTTGTGATTTAAATGCTTCTAAATTTGTAATTATTTGTCCAACAAATATTGAACACCTGCTCTCCAACTTTGAGAACTTCTTTGCCCATCTTTCTTTAAGTACTATTTCTTTTTCTTTTTCAGATTGCTTCTCTCTTAATAATTTCTTTGAATTCCTATATTTTTTTGCCTTTTCATTACTGCCTGTTTTTCTTCTCTTTTCATTTTCCTGTGATTTATTTTCTTTCTTCACATTATAAATAATTGCTATTTTCATTTCTTTACTATTGTGGATTTAAGTCTAGTATCTTTCTGCCTCTAATAATGCAAATAGTTCTAACTCTGTTTTCACTAATATTAATTCTGATGTTTACAGTAAAATGGACATATTCACTGTGTCATCTACATTACAACTGAGAGTCCTTTCCCTGGTTAGCTCCCTCTCCTGCCCCCATCATAATAGTGTTTATTTGTTTGCCTTAAAGCAGTCATCAGTAACTCGTGCATCAGGAAGTCTTTTGGAAGTTAATGGAAAGGACATGACAATAAATATATTTTCTAAAATTCTAAATGAATAACATAAACAGAAGGTATAAACATTTATGGCACAATTGTTAAAATGGCTTTCTTGAAACAAAATAGATACAGAATAAATTTCCAATTAGAATAATTTTGTTTTATATTATTAGAATACACAGGCATTTTGGTAATTCTGGCTGCTACCTGTTGTATCCATCACCTGGAAGTGTCACGCACACAAATAGCTTTCTGCTGCCCTGGCAGAAGCAAAGTTGGTATCACTCTAGCTCTGCAGTGTGCAGAAATCTAGGGGTGGGGGCAAGAATCTTTGGGTTTATATCAAAGTTTCAAGGCTTTGTTTTGCTTTGTTTTATTTTCACAATCATTTTTTTCTGTGGTTAAATGGAAAGTTCTTATTTTTATTGATTTATTTAAAACATATTGGCCCATTCTATTTTTCAGCAAGTCCATATCATAGGGACAAAACTCAGCAATCTCGTTATTTAACCCCTGAATCACAGAACTAATAACTAATTATGGCAGAACAGTGAGAAAGAATTTCAGCTCACCTCTCACACTGAGCTGAGCCAGGTCCTACAGTGTGGAGCTCAGTTGTATTTAAGACAAATTCCAATTCGTATTGAACTCATATTTTGGGGTCATATTCAGGCAGGGAGTAAAGTGCTTTCATTAGAAATATTCGGAGCAGTCACTGTCTAGTGGGGGAGTAAACACACAGGCCAAACCCACAACAGCATGAGTGCCCCTCCAGAGTTACCCCTTGGGACAAAGCAGAGAGCTCCTACAGTCACATTGTACTCAGCCCAGCTGACTCACTCAGAGGGCAGCAGTGCTGACAACACATGCCCTTTGATCAAAGCAGCTGGAAATACAGGTTGGCATTTAGAAAAATAATTGTTCACATGTTCATTTATATGCTTAGATTAGTTTGCTGAATATATGCATGTCAATCAAAGAGAGTGGTGTGTAAAATGTACCTGGCTACTCTAATTTCCAATTAGAAATTATTAAAATACCATGGAAATAATATTTAACCCTCTTCTGAATAATGACCAATCTATTATACTTGGTTCTATATCCAAGCATCTATATGCTTGAAAAAATTAGTAACTCATTCACTGTTTTTAATTAATCACTATTTACTTCCCTGAAATTACTATTTAAATTTTTAAGTCTTATTATAGGAAGTTGAAATTCTAACTTGGCAGGGTAGAATTATTTAGCCATGAATTCTCTCCAAGTGTACGGAAAAAGATCACTGGGACCCTTTCCACTAGAAAAAGGACAAAATTTTGTGTCCATTTTGTTTAGTGATGGCTCCCAAGTGCCAAGAATGGGGGTTAGCAAACTTTGAAAAAAATGGGAAAAAAATCCAGCCTGCCTCCTGTTTTTGTGCAGCCCACACAGAGAGGATGGTTTTCACATTCTTAAATGGTTAAAAAATATCAAAAGGGGACTAGTGCTTCATGACATGTGAAACGTACATGAAATTTTGTGTACACAAATGACATTTTATTGTCACCCAGCCATGTCCATTCATTAATGTATTTCCATGGCTGCTTTTGTACTACAAGGGATGAGTGGTTACAACAGAGATTGTGTGATAACCTGCCTCCCCCCACCCTCTGCAGGCCCCAAATAATTACTATTTGGCCTTTTACAGGAAAAAAAAGTGTCAGCCCCAGGCTTAGAACAATACCTCTCCTTAACTTCTTCTAAAGCCATATATATTAATATTTAACCCTCACAAGTTTCTTTTTAAAAAGAAAGTCTTAAGTCTATATATAACTCTAAGAACAATCACCAGATTATATCCTAGCACTGAGAGAAGCATAGTAAGAAGCAGAACACCTTGGATGAGAACAGAGACTCAGGAGCCACACTCCCTGGACTCAGATTTCGGCTCCACTACTTAGCAGCTGTGCAATTATTGACAAAATGCTTAACTTCTCTGTGCACAAGTCTTCCCATCTACAGAATGAAGCTTATGATGGTACCCATCACGTAGAACTATTATGAGCCTTAAATGAGTTAATGTATAAAATACTTATAATATTACCTGGTATGAAGTATAGCTGTTCTAAATAAAGTAACATTTTTTAGTACATTTTTATGTCAGGAAAATTGAGATACTTAGAAATTACCTAAGATAATAAGTAAACCTCCACATGTTCCTAAATATGGGGAAAATACAAGCAAAATTAAAATGTGAACATGTCCACTTTTGTCAGTATGTCCTCCTTGCCAACACAATGCATTAATATCTACTCTAATTGCCTTTTGATTGTAGGATATAACTATTTGTCTCCTGTACCTGTGGTATAGGAGATAATTTTGTAATCAATGGTCCTGTTTCATATAGTAAACAAATTGTATTCTGAATGGTTGAGTAAGTTCTGAAAGAAAATCTAACTACCTAACAACTTCTAATGTGAGGGTATCAAATTGGTATAAAGTGAAGTAACAATTTAGAGAATACCTAGATACAAGATTAGTTTGTTTTGTTAAGGTTGTTATTCAGTTCTGAGAAAGAGAGCCAATAGAAAATATTGTATTACATTTAGAGCAACACTTTCTAAACACCCAAGACAGAAATAAAACTGTGTTAGAAAATCTAATGGCTTTTTAATAATTGCAGGTCCTTTTAGCAAATAGATAATTAGTACTCCTGATGTTTAAATAGATTTTTACATTAATTTATGTGAAATCTTTAAGTAGGCTATGTTTTGTAGAAAGTGAAATCTTTATAAGGTAGTCGTCTACCTTCTATAAAATATAATATCTTAAAAACTATATTCTAATACAGAACTCTACATGGGACTGTAACAGCTGGTTGTTAAATGTTTTAAAAATGTAATCATTCTCATGAATGCATTTCTACTACAGGTGTTTTCCTGGAGGAGGTTCAATGGATTTTTGTCATGTACAATAGTAACATAGATTGAGAATGATATTGGTGAAGTGCAGTGCTGAGGCTTTTTCATTTTATAATCTTAACTCCTTCAGCTTTCAATAAGCATTTATTTAACTGGTACACTGTGTGAGATGTGATGGAAATATAAAAGAAAATGTAATTATTCCAGTCCAATTTGATTTATTTGGGACAATTACTAAATTATGAATTAAAATTAGAAAAATACAAATTGAAAAGAAACTTTGGGTTATTTAAGATAAACTTAGACTATCACGTCTTCTGATGTTTACGTTTTAATGTTCTAAATATTACATGTCACGTCCCTTTATTAAATTAAATTTTCATGCTTTAGAAATTCTTAATGACTTTTCCAAAACTTTTTCAAGAACTTATTTCTTAAGTTTCACATTTCTTGCAATAAAACAAAACAATAATAACAAAGAAACAATACTTCAAAATATTTTACTTTTTGTCTACTTATGTCTTGTTGCTTTAAATTAGTTATGTATATATTTGAATATATGAAAATAAGTCTCTTATTTTAAATTTATTATCATTAATGCTTAGTCTGCTAAAATAAAATATGAATCTGAGCATAAATGACATACTTAGAAAACAATGAAGCCACTAGAGCAAAAATTAAAAATTAATTTGGGTATTTATAAAGTCTTTATCAATTGTGTTGCTTTTTCTTTTTGGACTTAATAAAAATTGAACATTATTTAATAATACTTATAAACATGGTTAAATTTTGTTACATTAATAGGCCCACTTCCTATAGATAACATATTCTTAACAAGTAAATTTTCTTTGAAGTTATTCTGTTGTTTATATGTTGTTCTTATTTCAACTGACTGTTCAATTTTAATTTTCCAACCCCTCTTCTGAATTTGAGGAACTTTTTTATATTTAGACTTTAAGAACTACAGGTGGACAAAAAGTAATAAATGTAATGAATGCCTTTCCATTCAACTGTCTTCAGTAAAAGTGATGCAATTGCAAAAACAATTGTTTAACACATTTATCTCTCTGTTGAATCACATGTAAGGCTGGAAGAACATTTCTACATTATGCTGATACTATAATAATAGTCTGATATAAAGCTATTGATTGCTACATTAAAGTTAAGAACTTGATGATCATTCTTGCATTCTTTCTGTGAATTAACATTAGAATAATGTCATTAGTACGTACAAATTAAATTACTATAGTTATCAATACCGTAACAAAACCTAAATTATGTTAATTTGAGATCAACAATGAACTATTTTCTGAGTCTTCTGCTTTTAAAGGAAAATACAGTTTCCTCCTACACAGAGGTATCAGATTCTTGCAGCATCCATGACACTTGTACGCATTCAGTGGTTAGACACCAGTACCTATCCTTTAAATGACACGGCCCAGTGAAGCTGGAAGGCGTCATCACAGGGCCGGGCAGCCTGGCATCTCAGCCTTCCACCAGGACAGAGCCAGCAGGCCCCAGCTGGTGTGCTGAATCCAGACTAAGGTGGAAATAGATTTTCCATTTTGAAAGTCAACTCTTCTAACATTGAACCCTAAGACATACCTATTTGATACAAGTACACGGAGTGCTTCAGAAATTATTTATTGGATCAAATTTATAATGCTCATTTCCAAATATTACTCTTAAAACAAGTTAAATCTTAATTTTATCATCCTTCGGGGTTTTTGAATTTATACTAGATAATACATATTTTTAAAAATAGGAATAAATGTATGTCCAGGACTACAACTATGTTGTCTGAATCCTCAGTATGTATTTCCTGTGCTAACTGAAGCATACTTGTAGGTCATTTAGAAGTTATAAAGGCTAAATAACAGAATATTAATCATCAATGCCCATTGTGTGGTGACATCTGCCCATCACACTAAGCTTACCATTTTGATGGTAAGCTTTTGATGGTAAGCTCTAGATAAATGAAAAATCCTTATAAAATAAATACACATTCCACATTCTTGTTCTCACTTGGACTCTGTGTTCACTATTCAAGCCCACAGGGGTTCTTGCTTGTGCTATTGTCTTACCATCATCTTTTGGCACCACAAATTATTAACTCAGCTCTTGCAAATATTAGCAAAAATCAACTTACAAGGTTCCTAAGTTAGAGGTTTCTCATGCCTCCTGTGGGCCTCACCTGAACACCAGTGCTGCCTAGGCAGCTATAGAGAATATCTTCCATTTCTTGAAAGTTTAGTCATCTGGGACTGGTGGAAACATCACGACGGGAAAAATAAACATTTAGTTCCACAAGGCTGCACAGGGTGGACCCAATCGTTTTGGCATCCTTCTGAGTGGGAAAATGCCATCATGGAATTTTAAACCATGTAACTTCTCACGAAACACTTCAGTGGATTAGCCTGAGGTAGCCTGTCTGGCCTCTGCAATCGTAATATCTTATCATGAGAAACTGAAAATATACTGCTTCTTTTTTCTAAAAAGAGAAAGCAACCTTATTCTTGGGCTCCTTGAAAAGGGTTTTAAAATTGGAGCCAGTAAAACACAATGGTTAAATCCTATAGTCTTTTTCTTGTTTAAAAATCTCAGCAGCATTTTTAAATGCATCCTTTCTCCTTCCCCTTTGACCTGAAATCCTATTTGCAATGCACACAAGAGAATGTTTCCAAATAACAACAACAACCACAATAACAACTCCCCAACTTCTTTGTGACTTCTGAGCAGGCGCACAGAACTAAGAAGCTAGATGGCCCCCCTCCCCCTAATTTTCAACTTGCTCCCTTTGAGATGGGAGCCAGCAGGCATGATTCACTCTGATACCCTGAAACCTCTGGCTTTGCTCTACTTTGAAAGTGAAAGGAAAGGCTTCCCATAAGACAGAAAAGTTTGCTGGGGTATGTGATGCCACAATTTCCAGTGGAGACCCTAATAGACAAAGCATTTTGGAACTCTACCTCCAAAGGGGACTAACCCCATGCACTAAACCATCCCTCCCCCCCCAAGAAAACAACTTGAACTCCTGACAGAATTAAAGCTTTCTTCTCTGAGCACACCAGGCACTTCTGCTGGCCTGAGGCACCCAAGGCAGGAAAAGAGGTGAAGGGGTGGGGGACTTCTCCAGGCAGAGTCCACTTCCTTAAGCAATCTCATTTTGATTTGGAGGGAGGACTGGACACAGAGGATTCCACAACTGCACTTCTAACTGCCCTGGCCTTTGGCCCCACTTGTCTGTCAATTTCTGTCCACAAGTCCCACATTTCCGGCTCTGAGGATATTGAGAATATGGGCTTTCTAGTGCTTAGGGATGCTATTATAGACCTGTTCTCTGTTGACCTTTCAGAGACTAAGACATCAACTTTCCCCCACACAGTCTGAATTGTTTGTTTACGTTTGTTTTCAGCCTGCCTAAACCGCCAGCCCAGGCTACCCATCTCCCTCCTCTTCCCTACCCCTTCCCCTCCCTCCGGCCTCTCCCTCCACCTCCACCCCAGCTCTCTTCTTTGTGGTCTCCTACCTGCTGGCCAGGCTCTGCCTGCAGTGCTGCCTGAAGGGCATCAGGTGGTAGTTCATGGCGTCCAGCAGCAGCTTCTGGCAGACGGGGTCCGTGCGCATGAAATCTACTGACTGGACCCGCTCCACCAGCTCCGGGGCAGGGATGAGTGCGAAGCGGAGGCGCTTCATGAGGTCGGGCGCGTACTGCATGCGGGTCTCGCGGTCGTGCTCCAGCCACAGCACGGACATCTGGAAAAGCGCCAGCTCCGACTCCACGGGGGGCGGCAGCGAGTCCAGCAGGGCGCGCATCTCCTCGAAGTTGAGCAGCAGCACATCTTCCACCAGGTACTTGTTGGCCAGCTTCTTGGTCTCCTCCAGGCCGTGCAGCGCTGCGATCTTGCACACCTGCTTGTAGTTCTGCACCGAGATCTGGTCGTTGAGGAACTGCACGCAGAGCTTGGTGACCTGGGGGATGTGCAAGATCTTGCTGACCGACAGCACCTCCTCCACCGTGTCCAGGGAGAGGGTCACGTTGGCCGTGTAGAGGTACTCGAGCACCAGGCGCAGCCCAATGGACGAGCAGCCCTGCAGCACCAGGTTGTTGATGGCCCGGGGGCTGGTCAGCAGCTTGTCGTCGGGGGAGGAGGAAGGAGTCCCGGGCTCCTCCTGTGGCGGCGGCTGCTGTTGCTGTGACGGCTGCTGCTGCGGCTGTGGCTGCTGGTCCTTGGGGGCCCCCAGGCCGTCCTGGCCGCCGACCCCTCCCCCGAGAGGGGGGTGGCTGGAGAAGAGAGATCGGAAGTACTGCGAGCAGGAGGCCAGCACGGCCTTGTGGCAGTGGAACTGCTGGCCCTGGGCCGTCAGGGTCACGTCGCAAAACAGCTGCTTCCTCCAAAGCAGGTTGAGGCCGTGCAGCAGGTTGTCGCTGTGGCTGGGGTCGAAGGTGGATGTCCTGTCCCCGGATCTGGACATGGCGAGCTGACTCGGCGCACCTGGCTTTAAACCCTCCTCCAGCCTGGCAGACAGGGGTGGGGGATGGGAGAGAGAGGAGCAGGGTAGTGGAGGGGGTGGGGTGTGGCCGGGGTGGGGAAGGGTGTGGAGGGGAGGGGAGGGCGAAGAACAACAATCAGTGCTCAGCTTGGCTCCAGCCCAGCGCGCCTCAGGACAGTGCGACCCTAGGGGGAAGGTCTGAAGGCGCCGGATCCGTGAGCGCTACCCGTAGGGCCCTGCCTGGGGTCCGGACGCTGGTTCTGCTCTCGGCTACTCCTCTCGCCACCGCCCACACACTTCGTCCCTCACTTTCCTAAAACCGCCCCGGCTCGGCTCTTGGCAGCGACAGCGGTGGCCGCAGCGACGGCAAAGTGGCGGCTGAGGCCGAGACGCCTCGTGGGCTTGTGTCCATGCCGGGCCGGATGGAGGGAGAGGCCGGGGAGTGGGGAGCCAGGGATGCCCCGAGAGTGCAGAGGCGACTGATGGAGGCGGTTCCAGGTCAACTTGCGCCCACCGCTTAGCGTTTCGCAGTTGGTCCAGCTTTGGGGGGTAGGAACGGGGGCCCGACAAGCGTGCGGGTGGGCGATTCTTAGCCCTCCAAAAGCTGGGAACCCTTTCGATTATCCGTGCTGCCCCGAGAAACTCCTGGGTTAATAGTCTGAGGGAGCAGATAAAGCCCTTTCTTCTCCCGAGAAAGTGCAGCGGAGCGCGGTGAGGACCAGCTCAGTGGACTCGGCAGAGGCGGGAGCTGTCCTTATCAATTCTAGCTCATTTCCCTCACCCCGGCCCTGCCTGCTTTTCTGCTTTGCAAACTGTTGGTCTCCCCATCACCACTCAGTTTTACTAATTTTCCAGAGACACCTTTAAACCTGACAGGAGGTTCCCTCCAGCCCCCAACCCCCGAGCCCCTCTCCCCCGCCCTCCGGCATTTCAAGGCGCAGAAGTTCAAACGGGTGTCTCCCCTTCCCTCGCAGGGCAGCACTGAGGAAGATGGGGAGCTGGAAGTGGGGTTACTGGGGCGCATTTAGAGCGAGAGGCAGGAAGGATTCAGGTAGACGGTCCTCCCTCCTGGGCACCTGGCGCAGTGGCTTTAACTCCAATAACTGTGAGAAGTTCAAAGTTAACACGCAGGTGTTGGGGGAGGGGGCTGTCTAATGGGGGGGCGGGGGACGCAGTTCCTTGAGGGTCTCTGCATCCCATCAACACCATCGCTGCAACCGCAGTTTCCCTCCGAGCCCCTCGGTATAGCCCCCAGCGCCCCCCCTCCACTCGGGCACCCCCACTTCCCTGGCCCTGGAACTACTTCTGTGAAAAGTCTGAGCCGCCCACATTTAGGCAAAGGAGGGCAGGATGGGGGAGGCTAGGAGAAATCGATGTGCCAGGTCCTTAACCTGTAATTGCACCTTCTAGGGTTGAGCAGAAAGGGACCCTCTGCCCACATCCCGCCCGCGCGCCCGCCAGCCGGGGACATCCGCCGCCGTCGCCCGGCTCCGAGGGATCCCGCCGGACCTGCGCCTTCCACTGCGGCTCACACTGCCCTGCCTGGCGCCAGTCCTGGATCGCCCGCTTCCTATTTACACCGGACTGGGCTCCTCTCCACTCACTTCACATCCCGTTCCAGGTGGACCCTAACCTCCCTCGAGCTCCCCCCCGCCCCCCACGGCAGCAACCCCCCCACACTCGCCCCCAAAGCGCTGGCTTTCCTGAAACATCTCCCAGAGTCTCTCTGTTTAAGTGGACCAGGTCATACCTCTCTCGCTCTCTCCGCTTCGTTGTCTCTTCCCCCCCTTACCCCACCCCCCATCCTTTCCTGTTACCCTTCCTTCTTGTTCTCCTTTGCCTTTCCCCCCCATCTGCTTATTTCCTGCCATAGTTTTAATCTTTATGAGCGTTTGCACACAACTGCCCCCCTCCCCAGGACTCCCTCCCCCATCCCTTCCCCCCACCAACAACCCAAAAGACAACAAAATACACACAAGGCAGACACAAGGCCAGAAACTTACCTGCTTTCAACCAGCTGCAAAGTCAAGGCTCACTTACGCTCCCCCCCAAAAATCAATTGTCCTTCCTTTTTAAAGGTTTGTTCTCTCCTTGGGAGGGGGAAAACACCTTCTGGTTCTCAACTCCAGGCAGTCACTCTTTACAATTTATTTTGTCGTACATCATTTGATCACCATGAATTAGCAACAGCAAGAAAATGTAGGAGAGGGAGAAAAAGAGAGAAAGAGAGAGGGAGAGAGAGGGAGAGAGAGAGAGGGAGCAGAGCTTTCTGCAAGAGAAGAAGAAGAAAAAATGTACGTGTGACAAATTATGCTACCAAGAAACAACACATCATTATCCTTGGGCCTGGGGCTCAGTGAGTCGTAACGAGAGTAATAGGAAATCCACGGTTGGGGAGAGAAACGGTCGTGCTTGGCCAGTAGAGAGAGACCGTACAGGGGGATGGATGCTGGAGAGACTCGCAAAATTATGGCTCAAGGCTATTGTAAAAATTGTCGAGCGTAAATGACTGCGATTTCAAACATCTTTGGAAGAAAGAAGGGGAAAAAGCGAGCCCCCCTCCCTCCCTCTCCCTCTCTCTCCCTCTCTCTTCTCTCTCTCTCTCTATAAAGAACCGTCAAGTTTTAGTGCGCATTGCTAATTAGTCAATTTCTCTCTGCCTTCACAGGCTGGCGACTTCGCTGCTGAGCTGAAACTGCTAATTTCTGTGACCAGCTTTTTTCTTAGCTGTGATCTGGATGAATGAGTAGCTGTCTCAGAGAGATGACAAAAATAAACTCTAATCCCCCCCAAAATTTCCACTACATCTTTCTCATGCATAGATTTATGATCTTCAAGCGCTCTGTGCAATATGCAAACTTTTTTTTGTGTCTGTATATATGCTGTTGTTTCCAGATTTCACTACATTGGTATGCTGCTTTTCCCTTCCAAGCCCCCCCCCCCCCGCCCCCGACTGTGAAATGCAGAAACCGTCTGAGTCAAAGTATGCCAAGATGCCACTTTACAGTGTCTTGGTGTTGGGGGTGGGGTCTGACTTGGAAGAAAGACACTAGCTGTTGTCTCTGAGGTGAGTGGCTGAGTGTACAGATGGGGGTGGGAAGCAGAACTGGTAGACAGAATAGATGAGAGCCCCTTGCCTTACATGTTTCCCTGCACTATTCAAGCTTCATGATCTTGTGGGAAAACATATTTTCTTTATCATTTTGTCTGGTTAAACAACCATCACTGTCAGTTCAACAGAAAAGGGTTCAGAAGTCACTTTTTTTTATTAGAAGATTATCATATTGTCAGATTTGTCTTTCAATTAGGACTTTTTGATTTGCAGGAGCTAGAATCAAGAGCTAAGCAACTCGGCTGCAATTTCATTGAAGTAACCCTTCAACTTTGTAGCTCATCTGATAAATAAGGACAACCACACAGAGCTCACATTTTTAACCCTGCTTACCATGCAAAACGAACCCCAGCAGGATTCCAGAATTTTAGCTGTACTAGAGATTCATGTGCATTTTGGTAGAGGACATGTTCCCTAGACTTACCTCATGATGTATTATACCCTTACATTTATAGCCCTGTATTTTGGTTGTCAATGGGGGTTAGAGTTGTCCAAGAAAGAAAGAAAAAAAGAAGAAGAAGCAGAAATAGGAAGGTATGCCCTTGAACAAGATGAACATGAAAGAAAGCTGGACATGAGTTAAATAGAGTTTTATTTGCTATTAAGTATGAGAACATGATTCATTCCAATTTATTTATGCTCTGATTAGTAAACTTACTGAAATTCACATCAGGGCACCACCAAAAGGCTGTCTTTTTACCTTCTTCTTTGATTTGTGAGAGATGGAAAGACACCTGCTTAAGGGAGGGGGAAACCTGAAATTCTTTGGTTCAGAAATAGGGACTTCCCCATTTAGAATGGTGAACATTAACATGCATATAGGATATTTTCTCTTAAATAAATGAAGAAGGATCTATCTGAAAATGTTCCCCTTACAAAGGCCCCTTTCCATCATGGTCCTAGATTATCTAAGGGTAAGACTTCTTTATTCAAATCTTCCTGAAATGCTACATTCTCATATTCATATTTATAATAGAAAGGCCCAAATACATGGTAAAATAGAGGGAAAAAAGATTTTTTGTTCTTTAAAGCAGAGGAAAGAGAGATTATCCAAGTCTTTGGGCCCTATTATTTGTTTTGATTCTTTTCCTTTTTTGCATTTCCCTTATTTAGGTCTTGAATAGGAAGATTGTGGGACTATTACATAGCACCTTTGGGGGGTTCTGTTTCATTAGAAATTAAAGATATCAGGTATAAGGAATGTCACCAAATTCTCATAAATGTAAAGTACAATTTGTATTGTGAGCTTTGATGTTGATCTTTTATGAGTTTGCAATGAAGTATTTACAACTAAATCCAAAAGCAAATAAGAGTATTGATCACTTAAATTGTTGCCATCTTTCCATTCTATAATAAAGCCATTTAAGTGTGTTCTGTAGACTTCAAAATATCTGTTTTGGATTTTTTTCTGATAGGATATATTGATCGCTAATGAGGACCACTAGGATCTTCGTTGCTTCCAAACAATATAAAAGCCACATTTCAAAAATTTTGACTACCTGTAATTTTAATGCTTATTTAACAACTAAGGTGGAAGAGGAAGAAAGGGGATTTGGGGTCATGCAATTCCAAAGCAGCTGCTAAAATGAAGGAGCTAGGTTGTTTTCATCTGGGCTTTAAAGTTATACTACTGGGGAATATTTGAAATTACAGAGAAAAAATTACAGTTAAAAATATTGATAATTAAAGACATTGTTTTATAATCTGTGCATAAACTACCATAGATATAATGTAAATCTCCCACCTCCAACTGATTTTGACTGGAATTATTGCAGAACTCACAAATGATATGACATTATTTACAATAAATCCTGTTATGAAAGATTCATTTTACAGCAATCAGATGCCAGCTACTAAGCCATAGTAGGTATCAGAATTTTATCCTACTTCACTGTTTAACGTACAGAAATTGCATCTGTGTGTTTGATCTGTCCTGCTGAGCACTATCAGCAGCTTGCATCTCTGCCACTATTGTTTTTAAAATGGCAGGAAGGACGTGACTAGTCAAGAGCACTCAGCAGGATGGATTCTACATGGCATAAGAGATGCCAGAATTGTCTTACAAAAAGTTAAATGTGATCATGTAAGTCATCTAATTCAAGCAGTCTTCATACTTGGACGGAATTATCCAAATTATTCATCAGTGAATCTGCATTTAAACTATGTACAGTAGAGAGATTCTGAAACAGTTGCCACTGAGCAGTCTACTTAGAGGTGCCACTAACTGTGAGGGGTCTGGTCCGCCTTCAGTGAGGCAGGGACCCAGGGGGATCAGTGAGTCCAGGAGCTCAGAAACACCATCTCACTGGACTGGATGAACTTAAGATTATCTTCAGGATAGTTCTAGAAGTGTTTTGTTGCCTAACATGAAGGGACAGCCACATTAACATTTATTTTCCTCATTCTTGACTTTCCTGATGGGGGATTTGTGAGTATGAACGTCAGGGCCTGGTCTCTTTTGTGTTTCTTTTCTTGAGTAAATACTGCTTTCTGTGTCCTGACTTTTAAGATTGTTAACATTGTGAAGTGTGTGGATAAAGAGAGAAACTATCCCATTTCACTGATGATACAGAATTGAGTAAAGAAGGACCTCAGAGCTTCCTAAAGCCAGGAAGTAGGAAAACCCAGACAAAACTCATAAGTTTCTATTTTTTTTTAAATTTTAAATCTTGGGAAGACATGGCCAGAGCTATCACAAAGCTATCAGCATCAAGAAGCTCAGTGAAGAACAAAAAAATCTGAAATAACAATAAAAGATAAGAAATGATGTTATTGGCTACCATTTTGTCAAAAGCCAATGATTTACTATTGCCCCAAGGTCAAACCATCGTTCGTGGCAAACATTCTGGGTTCTCAGGATCTGATTCTAGCTCTTCTGGGGAGTCTGTTGTTAGCTGTTTTCTAACAATATTCCACTTTCACCCCATAGTGTCTGTGCTTACATTGTGTCCTTACGAGAGGCCTCGGTTCTCTACATATAGAAATCCCACCTATTTCTCGAGATTAAACTCAGGTTTCTTTACATTTTCATTGTGAAGCTTTTTCTAGCAACCTTGAGCAGAATAATACTTAATAGTTATTAAGTATTACTATATGCTAGTAATTAATATTATAATAGTTAATATTTACTGAGCTCATTACTTGTGTGGTGGACTCTAGTCTAAATCCTTCAGGTGTTTTATTTTCTTAATCCTCTTGCTAATCCTGTGTGAGAGTATGGTAGATCATCCTTCCAGGTATAAACATCCTGCTTTAATGTGATTTTGCTGTGGTTTCCCATCAAGAGTGAAACCTGTTTCCTCACCCCTGGAATGTGAACTTGCTTTGACCAATAGGATGTATCAGCAGTGACTTTGTGTCAACTCCAAGTCTGAGCCTCAGAGGCCTTGTATACTTCGACTCTCCCTCTTTGAACCCTTGCCAGCTGCCATGTGAAAAAGCCCAGGTTAGCCTGGTGGTAGCTGAGATTCCACATGCACCAGCTACTTCCAGCTGACCCGATAACTAAACTCAGGTGTATGAATGAGCCCAGCAGAGACAGGACAACCAACACAGTCTCAATTACTGACCCACAGAACTCCGAGCTACATAAATGGCTGCTGTTTCAAGCCATTTGTTTTTGGGGTGATTTGTTCCATAGTAAAATAAGCCGATGAAGAACAGTACTATTATAATTTCTCCAATGAGAAAATGAAGTGTGGAGAAATCAAGTAAAATTTTCAGGGTCATGCAGTTTTTCAAAGATAGAGCTGATACTTAAGCCAGTACATTCTGATTCCAAGGATTAACTGTTCTGCTACAGTAGTCACAAAAGAAATGCCTGATCTGGTGAACTTCATTCGTTCATTTGTTCCTCAAGCATACATTAAGTGTTTATTATATACCAGGCAAAGTGCTAAACTATAGATACAATCATGAATAAAACTACATCCTTGTAGTTTATTCATAAGGGGCTAACATTCTAATGGAGGAGACGAGCAGGTATTTACCCATCAAGTGGATAATTATGATGTGGTAATTGTTCTAATAGGGTATATATAGTGAACTACTGCAGCAGAAGGATGTAGGCCTATAACTTCCATACAACACTTACTATCTGTAACACTCTTTTGATATTTATTATATACTGCTTTATATTATTAGCTGCTTATTTAGGGAAATATGTTTTATTATTTCAATTAGATTGTAAGCTTCTGGGGAGAAAAAACCTTCTGAATCTCCCATGGTCCATAGCTATGTACCTTGTCCATAGTAGTTATTCAATACATATGTTGATAGACTACTAAAAGCAAATTTTCAAATTTATTAGGCTAACAGCAGAAAGAACAAGGGAGTATTTAAAAATGAGAGACTGTTCCTGGTTGGTGTGGCTCAGTGGGCTAAGCACCAGCCTGTGACCCAAAAAGTCCCTGGTTCAGGGCATAGGCCTGGGCTGTGGGCCAGGCCCCCATTTGGAGGCATGGGAGAAGCAACCACACATTGATGTTTCACTCCCTTTCTTTCTCCCTCCATTCCTCTTCTCTCTAAAAAATAAATAAAATCTTTTTTTAAAGATAAAAATTAGAGACTGTATTGGGCATTTGACTAAAGTGCCATTAGTCTCTTGATTATGAAGCTATGGTCTAAAAAGTGAACAATATTATATTGTGAAATAAACAATTTATTGTTCACAATACATAGATGAGAGCTTGATGGGGCCTGAGTGAGCGCTTTCCTCAAATCTTTAACTTATGGCAACCATCACTCAGCAAAGCGCTGTAGACGTTTGAAAGGAGCAGTTACTTGTATGGAAATATTAGACTATTGAACAAAGGTAGCACAGTGTTGTGCGTGATTCCAAGCATGGGATTTGGAAGCAGAACCACCTGTGTTTGAATCTTTGCTCTGCCACTTTGCATCTCTGTGACCTTGGGCATATAACCTCACCCAGTTTTCTCATCAAAGAATGGAGATCATTATAGCATGTATTTCCTGGGGTTGTATGACACTTAAATTTTTGTAAATATTTGTAAAAATGCTTAGAACAGCACCAGATGCATAGTGAGTGCAATGTAAATGTTTGTAAAATAAATACTGAATAAACATATGTAGCTAGAAAGATCTCTTAGCTTTTCTATCTAGTGCTCAACAAATATTAGGTGAAGAAAGCAATAAAGAAGTCACTTTTCTCAGGGTTGCAACAATTCAGGATGCTAATCAAGAGGCAACTGGCCATTTTAACAAAAGTACCACTACTTTTGCCTTTATTCTTTAGGTACTTTGTGTTTGTTTATTTACCTATAGTTTTAAAAATCATCATTCTTTTATCTTTAGGGACATTTGGAATTTCATGTACATTCTTGGGTAATTGATATATTAAAAAGGTAAAGCTATTTGTTACTAATCATAGTTTCATAATAGGGTGCTGACTGTAGTCCTGACTTTGACAAGTAGCTTTCAGGCAACAGGCCTTCATGGCAGTGATTGAAATGAGAGAGGATGATGTGCTTCAGCTCCTATCTTTAACGTTATCTGGCTCTGGACATATCACTTTTCTTGTCTTGGTTTTTTAGTATTTGGAGAGAGAGAGAATTTCTTTTGTTTAACTACTGTTTAGGGTTGCATCGAGAAGAAGTTACTAGAATGAATATTCCCCAAAGAAAAAATGGGAACTTTCCTAGTCACATGTGGAATCAGATGAAGGTTTAGACAATAAAAGAAGAAGAAGAAAAAATTTGTCTCCTTTGGAAAAATGCACAGAGGCTTGAGGCCAAAGATATTTACCCAGTCATCCTTGTGTAAGTAGTCACATACAACGAATCAAAAATTGAAAGTATTTTGAGTGTATGGCAGAAAGTACACTAGGTATGTTCAGAAATAAGTTATTTTATATGCATCAAACATTTTTGAAGAGTTAAAGTTTATGGGAAAGTATTTGTTTTACAGTAGAAACACCATATTCTGAATGTTCATTAAAAAAGAAGCATGGAATTATTTTCCTATAAGCAAGACAATCTATGTTTATCATAAAGTGTTACCATCCAAACATACAAATTATTCCAGTCTTCTCCACCCTCAGTTTTTTAATTTTTTGACTATATTTGTTATTCATTCATTCATTCATTTCTTCTACTACCATTTATCCCCCTTATACCCTTTTTCACCTCCACCCAACCCCTCTCACCACAATCAACTCACTGTTGTCCATGTCCATGTGCCCTTTTTCTTTTTCGCTGGATCTCTTCATTCCCTAAGCAGTCCCCTGCCAGAGCTGTCAGCCTACTCCCCATCTATGAGTCTGTCTCAATTTTGCTTGTGAGTTCAGTTTCTTCATTGGATTCCACATACGAACAAAATCATATGGTTTTATCTTTTTCTGACTGGCTTATTTCACTTAGCATAATGTTTTCCAGGTCCATCAATACTGTCACAAAGGGTAAATTTTTTTCTTTTTTACAGTCACGTAATATTCCATTATGCAGATGTACCATAGTTGTTTTATCCACTCATCTGCTGATGGGCACTTAGGCTGCTTCCAAATCTTGGCTATTGTATAGGGGTGCTTATATTCTTTGAATTAGTGTTTGGGTTTGTTCAGATAAACTCCCAGAAGTGGAATCTGATAAGAGGTTAGTTAATATCCCCTTATTTATAAAGAACTTCAAATGTATAAAGAACTTAAAAACTCAGCACCGAAAAAAAATCCAATTAAAAAATGAGCAAAGGACCTGAATAGGCATTTCTCCAAAGAGGAAATATAGATGGCCAATAGATATGTAAAAAGATGCTCAACATCATTAATCATCAGAGAAATGCAAATTAAAACCATAATGACATATCACCTCACACTGGTCAGAATGGTTAATAACAATAAATCAACAAACAATAAGTGCTGGCAAGAATGTGGAGAAAAGGGAACTATTTTTCACAGTTGGTGGGAATGCAGACTGGTGCAGTGACTGTGGAAAGCAGCATGGAGTGACCTCAAAAAATTAAAAATGGATCTTACTAATTCTTAAAAATGAAGGTATGTATTGTTGTGCTGGAATATTCACTAGCCCATTGATCTAAGTTTCTTAGTCTAGTTTCCCTTACAGATGATCTGTTTATACCTTGAAATATCTGTTTATTCTTGCTCCCAGTTTTTTGTATTAGTGCAAATTTCTCCATACTTTATATTCATAATAACCTTTCTGTGCTTAAGGAATGAGAGCTATGCTCCAGCTTCCTGGAGTGGGGAATCTATAGAAATATTTGGAACTTGTCTGCAAGGGAAATTTGTCTATTCTCCCTTATTCATTCATTCATTCATTCATTCATTCATTCATTCATATCAGTATGGACCTGTGGGTATTTATTTTGTATGTTGAGTTATAATCCAATACCACTTTATTTTGCTGCTCAAACTGTGTTATCTTTGGTCATCGGGAGGTTTTGCAGTTGGCTCTTATATTCCTTGACATACTGTCATCATTACTCCCCCTTCCTTCCTTCCTTCCTTCCTTCCTTCCTTCCTTCCTTCCTTCCTTCCTTCTTTCCTTCCTTCTTTCCATGACAAGCTTCTACATGTCATCTTGTGTATTTCATGCCCCAGTCCTAGAATCAATGATTTCTCCAAAAGAAATCTGTATTCCTTTTATTAGAGAATGGTATTGGAAATGAAAAAAAATGTGAATATTACGTGTGCCAGTTGCTAGTAGGGTGTTGCTTTTATAGCCTTAGCTGGAAAAGCAAGGGAATAATCTGTATGTAGAAGAACCTTGTACACACACACACACATGTTTCTATGAATGTTTCTATATGTAGCTATCCATATCTATCCGTATCTATATTAAGCTAAACATGAGCTTATACTGATGTCTTCGACTCTACTCCATTACTAGCCAACTTTATGTTAATTTAAATGGTTTACATGGGAAACAACATGGTGAAGAGGAAGAATGGGCAAAATGCTGTCCCTACTTGGAGAATGATGAGATGTTAGAGTATAAAGAGCTCTCACAGGTTGTAAAGAAGCACTCTTAGGAAGGAATACACTACATCCTTTAGTAATGATGTTCAGATTTACTATATAATAGAACTACACTTGAAATACTTTTAGTGTGATGTGGAAAATGAATACTTTGCAGTTAAAGTCCAATATCTTTTCAATTGGACTTTTCAAAGTCCAATGTCTCTGTAATAGGAGAGATGTTTGGAGTCTTACCTTAGAGCAAGATTGTAGGCACAAGTCTGTTGGGAGGAAGCTATAAGAAGCATCTCAGCCTAGCCTGACCTTGCTTAGGTAAGTCACTGATCCTGATGGCCAGTGCAAGGGTCTATAACAGTGGTTGTAGCTACAGTTCATCCAACAGCTCACTGTCTAGTGAGAATAGGGAAAAAGAACATGGAACTTGGACTAGAAAAAAGTGGATTTAAGGGTCACTTCCATCATTTGTTGGAGTAAATAGTAACATAAATATCTTCATGTCTCTAAACCTTAGTTTTATAATTTACAAAATAGGATCATAATTTTTATAAAATCTTATATTTTAGGGGCAGTGCAATGACCAAAAAAGCTAACAGATGACAAATAATTTATAAACTAATAAAACCATGCAAAAAGTATCTGTGGAGTGGGGGGTGGGATTGTGTGGTTGCTAATATACTTTTTTAGCTCTAAATCTCTCAAATTCTGAATCTCCATTTCCTGAAAATGCTGACTGAGGCATGGGATATGAGCTCTCAGTTCATAACACAGAGCTTGGGTTATGTAGAGGGCTTGAAGTAAGTAGAGGGCTTGAAGTAAGTAGAGGGCTTGGGCCTTCCAACTTAAGTATGAGAACCCATAGACAAATTACACCCCAGTTCAATGATCAGAGAAGACTATACCCTGGAAAGACCCCTCATTTGCATGAACTTTGGGAGGGGAACTAGCAACGTATTAAATTTCCAAAAATAAGACATTTCAATTGCAAACAATTAAGATTGCTTTCTGTTTCCACTTTGACATATCCCTCATGTAAGACAGTGTTAGAGGAGCCCTGAGCATTTCTGAGGTATGGCAAAAGGGAAGTTAACAACTGAGAATTTAGTGTGGCTTGGGTTGGTAGCATGTAGTAGGATGCGTTTCTGCGTTCACAATTACTTCCCATGTGGAATTAAATTGTTCCTTAATGAAAAAATGACTACCAGGGTATTCTGACTTCCATTATGCTGACTCACACAGCACCAGGGCAAGAAAGTATTGGATCAGAAGCTGTATTGTAATGTGAACCCATACGATTGCGACAGTCCTTGAAGAATATAAAGATATTTAAAGACAGTTCCCTAAATAAGAAAACTTGAAATGTTATAGCTTGTATATGAAAGAAACTTACACAGTTTTCCCCAAGTACATCATATTATTGATACATACAAGTTGGGAAGCTGAAAGACATTTTCTAGCCATTAATAACAAAAAAACAAATTTTGATCAATATGTTAAAAGAAAGACTAGAAAGACTAAGTGATCTATTTTTGTTTTTTAGAAAATAAAATCTTAGCTATTGTGCAATTGAAGACTTTGAAGCCAAAATCAAGGGAATGAGTATATATAGGGGTTTCTCAGGCAGTTAGTTAGTTAGTTAGTTAGTTAGTTAGTTAAAATTGTTGTTTTTTTGAATTTTGCAATGGTATGGTATTGCTAGCTTTTAAAAACTTGTTATTTTAGGCACCAGAGAAGGTGTTCCTGTCCTTGTATGTAACACGCATTGCTTCTTTGAGAACCCTTTCCAGTGTGTAATAAGTAGCCGTGAAAGTAGGTGGATCTTCTCATGCACAAAGATGCAGGACTGAATGTAGCTTTCCTTGTGAATCCTTTGTGTTTGGGAATAGTCTTGTATGAAATGAAGAGTTGAGATTCTTAGAGCTTCCTTCTGTTTGAACACCCCTCGTCCTGACCGGCCTAGAAGAATCCAGTGGCTCCCAAAGTCTCAACTTGTTATCTGGAGCCACTTAGGCAATTACCTTGTCACCACTGGGGGTAGGAGACTTGGACTTGTTTGTTCAGTTATGTTGATATATGGATGGATTCCACTAGGCATTCACTCTTCATTCATTAATTCAACAAAATATGTAATGCTATGTGTAAGATGACTTCCGGGCTCATTCGTTGTTTCTTAAATGTTTTGAGACTTGTGCAATGGGAAAACTGGCTTTGTATGAAAATTTGATCATTTAAATACAACAGTCATCAGTATGGTTCTGAAATCTGCACAAACCTAGAAACATTTCTGTTATCATAACTGCTAACCTAGCTTCTATAGAAACCATCTGGATTTATGATAGCAGTGCATTCCAAATTGCTTTATTCCCATGGCTGCATGTCAGAAGTGGACAGAGTATTTGTGCTAAGTGAATTTCCTAATAAAAGTTTAGTTTATTAAAGTGATTTAAAAACTGCTGATTTTTTTGGAAGTTTGTTGTTGATCAAGACATCTGAACAACCATTTAAGTGGTCAGGTTCTCGATCCCAGGGTAGACATGGTGATTTTGTATGTATGTATGTATGTATGTATGTATATAGTACATGTGTGCACACAGGAATTACATAATTATGTGCACACATGCCTGCATACATAGATATACACATAGAGTATATCTAATCACTCTATTTGTGTGCTTTGTAAAACTTAAGACTTAGCTTACCCATCCTTAGAGGGTATCTATCTATGAAAATATTGCTTTAGGACTATGTAATAGCTTTAATGGAGTAAGAAACATTGCCTGTCTCCTATGACCCAAGTGGGTTCTACTGTTTAATAATACATACACATGTTTACTCAGTGGCTTTGTGTATTTCCCAAGAGTGAGGAACCAGGTGGCAGATGCCAACATTAAGCGACTAAAAAAAATTTGCTCTACTCTGTAAATATTTCAAAGGGGCAACATAAGTCCACAGAATTCAAATTCTTGTGCAGCTGTGCTCCACAGCGTGGAGTGAATGGAAGGAAAATGCTCTAGGCAAACGGGCTTTCAGAGCCCACCTCTGGCCTCCTGGCAGCCAATGGTGGCAAATAAGTCCAAGCAGCAAATAAGTTAGGCCTAGTTGATCATTCTACCTTCTAACAACTGGATATGTATTACCATTAACAGATGCATACAGAAAACACACCGATCTGTTATCTATCACAAAAGCCTAGTCAGAAATTAACCGAAGGCTGTGCCTGTGTTCCGACGTTACCTTCACGTGGGAGATTCTCTCCTACCCACTCTACCAAGAAGATACGCAATTCCACTATGAGGGCCCAGGGGTAGCTTAAATAATTTCGGAAGTTATAGCTTACTGTAAGCTTTCATGCACTTACTCTGCTGAAGAAAATGAATTTACTACATGGAATCACACTGTTCCTGAAATATCCCTGGGTCTCCACAACTTGCAGATACATAACAAGCAAAAGAGAGCTTATAGACACTGATCCATTAAGCCATTTTCCTAAAATACCTACCGTCTTTTCATATGAAACAGAAAAAAATCATTAAAGCTATGGTTTGCCAGACAATTACTTTGTCAAATCTCAAGAAATTGCATAATAAATTGTATACATGCATCAAACATGAACACCAGAGGAGTATAACAAGCTGTGTGTTTCCAGTCCACTTGCTCCTTCATCCAAACGGTAGCTTTTGTTTTCAAGAACAATTCTATATTCTTTTTGAAGACTTTCATAAAATATGGCTATACATTTATCTATCAAACTAAGTAGAAGTAATTGAAACACTTAACATGCACAGTAATAGGGAAATGCACGAATAACTTCATTATTAATGTCTATTGATTATGTTTTCAAATAGGCAAATGTAGCTGCTAGTGCTTTTATCAAGTAAATCTATATGTGTATTTTGGTTATACCTGTTTATTGGCAAATTTACAATCTATAATATGGGCATTTTTATTGCTTTACATACTTATTTGATATGTGCATAACCAAGGTCAGTATATAAACTAAGTAGTGTTTACTCAGTTTGATTACTACGTTACATTTCTGAGCTTATTTTCCCTTTGGAAAATTAACTGTACAAGGAAGCCCAGTAAATCTTTACTTAAAAATTCCAAACTTTAGATTGATTTCAGCAGTGAGCTTGTATTGATCTCAAAAGCTTTGCGTTCCTAACTAAAATCTAATCTTTATTTCACCCTTTAGTGACTGCAGTCATAAATATGCTCACTCCTACCAGTGTAGAGTGGATTAATGGTTATTGGAGGTTGGGGCTTCCCAATGGGACTGGGGAACCTTAACCTCTGGAGGACAACACGAAGGCATTTACCCCTTGTCAGCTATAATCCCTAGGTCCATTTTTGACATTTACCTGAGTGTTAAAAAGGAAGCGGAGCAGGGACTGGGGAATAAAGCTCCAGAGATTCTGCTTGGCTATTAATCACTCACAGTTAGATTGACTGCTGTGCCTGATCCGGCTGCTTCCGGCCAGCAGAGTCACCGAGAGGCATGGCCCTGGCGCTCCTCCACTCTGGAACCCAAGTTAGCTCCTCCTGGGGAAGACCTGTACACTGTGCCTTCAAGGAGGGGCTTATTGCATTGCAGTAACTCATTTGTTATTATCTTTCCAACTTCACTGTACTGATGGAACAAATATTTGGGGGAGTGTGTCCATCCCATTTGCAAGACTAATTATAGAGAATGAAAGAGTGAAAACAAGGAACAGAACAGAATTTGCTATCAAGGGATGATCAATAGCATTCCAGGCAGCCACAGACAGATGGCTGACAAATGGTAATGAAGTTGTAAAGCTGTTTCTCAAAGCATGGTTTTTGGTACCTCCTGACCACAATAACCAAATTAGAGTGCTAACTTCGAATCGCTCGGGTGCCAGCATTGCTAACTTCAACAGGCACCCCAAGGAGCTCTTATGTTCTCCAAAATGTGAGACCCACACTTGTAATGCTCCTGTGTTTTACCTTTTACCACTTTCTATGATGGAAAGCAAGAATTCTTATTTTCTTGGACTTGATGGCAGCAATTACTGTTAGCTAACCCAATATTCATGATTTTCTTTAATGATAAAACCTTAATTTTCACTTGAGCTGCTTGCTGCCCAGTTACCATTTCCCAGGCCCTTTGACAACTAGATACCAGAGGGGCTTTTGTGTGAAACATGTAAAACGTTCCCCTTGAAGGGTGGAAGCACATCCCTTTACTTCCTTTACTCTCATCTGCTGCCTGGAATGTGTCTACATGAACTGGAACCTCAGCCGCACCTCCTGGACCACAAAGATGAGGCTGATACCTGGGCTTGTGGTGTTCGAGAGCCTGAAGGGATGTGAGGCCCTCATGATGTCATGAAACCTCCACACTGGTTTTGGCTGCCTATGATTGGATCTGTTTTATATGAGAGAATAAAACCTGTGTGTTTAATCTCTTAATGAGGGAGAGGGGTCACTGTAATTCATAGTTGAATGAACATCCTAACTGCTACAGACCCCATTTAGGATCATGGGTTAATCTGAGGCAAAATCCTTTCACTTCAGATGGCCCAACTTTTCCCAAGTGTCATTATGGCCTGGCAGGGTGAGAGTTGTGTCTGGATGTTAACAGTGACTTTGTTGTGTTTCTGTGGGTCCAAGAGTCAGGGAAGGGGTGGGCAATCCCGGTCTTGCTTAGAATTTCAGAAAGGTTTGTGTGCTTCTAGCTGTCGTCTACAGAGAGGTGACGGGTGTGTAGTGGTTAAGTGGCCACAGGGTTCTAGGGAGAGCAGCAGCCCCAAGGAGAGATGTGCATGCAAGAATCTAGATTGTCTATTAAAGCAATTGATCACTTAGTGGTGCCCTCCATGCTCCATGAAGTTAACCTTTATCCGACTTAAGGCGAGGACTGTTACATATGGATAGAATGCAGTGTCTTAAAGATAGTTGAAGCTTACTTAAAGTGTTCCTTTTACCTTGAGGGAGAAAAGATTGCATTTCTTTCTCTCTGTTACTATTTTTATTTCTTCTGTTTCCATATCTGATGCTATCAAGTCACTAGCTTTGTAGCACTTCCAGCCCTTACTGTTATGACTCTTAAGGTAATATTCAAATGCAGTAAAAGCAAGATTTCTTCACTGATGTTGGCTCAGTTATCAAAGTCATTTATTAGAAGCTTTCCTTCTCTTTTCTCTTCTCTCTCATTTTGCTATGGATGTAGTTACAACATTTAATGCGGTTACTTTTATTGATACATTGATTAATGGGATGGCTGCCGATTCACTTGCACAAATAATTTGTTATTAAGTTTCACATTCCAACATCAGTGTAACTCCAACATCCTAGGTCACAACGGGGACACTCCGAGTGTGGCCCCAGCACCAGCATCCCCTGAGGACTTGCTAAGGCTGCAAATTCTTGGCCTCCACCTGGGATCCACTGAATCAAAAACTCTGGAGCTGGGGGCCAACAATTATGATTTGACAAGACTTGTAGGTGATTCTGAGGCCCATTCAAGTTTGAGAACCAGCCTTTCAGAGTGAGTCTAGTCATACCTTCAAATCAATCCACCCACAATGCTTAAAGGTTAATATTTCTTAATGTTTCCACACAACTGAAATCTTAGAGAGACTCCTACATGTTGGCTATTGAACATTTAATTATATTACTTTTATCTCGTCTATCTTCAGTCTACAGATAACTGGGCCAGGCAGCAAGATGACTCAATTTGTGCTAAAATAGCCCTAATAATAATAACAGCTAACATTGTATAGTATTTTGTCAGTCTTCAAAGTGCTGACACATTTAAAATTTCATTTGATTATGCAGTGGATTCAAATATACCATCTGAATCAGTGCAATTTAATTGCAGGAAAAAAGAATAAACACAAACTGTCACAGACCATGTTTTAGCCTTCTCTTTGTCTTTATGTCTCTGGTTTTTTGGCAGTAGAAACTATACTTGATAAAATGAATGCTATTTAATGAATAAACACCTAGATGAATAATATCTAAGTATGATACATTAATGAATTAAGGGGAAAATCTACAGAGTTTTAGGCCAAATCCATTAGGATGGAGAGAGAATTTCATGAAAAGCATTTTGGTTTCCTAACTACATATTTGACACTAAGACATTTGACAACGGTGAGCACTCACTGACTTACAGACGCACTGCAGAGACTGACTCGTTGTCTTTGTTTGAGTAGGAAACATAAACCCAGGAGGGCTCCTGGGTCACACTGATGAAGCCAATACTCTTTTGTGTTATTATTAAATAATATTAGATGAGAGAATATACTTTTTCAAGAATACATACATATAATATTTAGGAATTGATTCAAATGATTCTTAAAGCCATTTTATTATATCTACAATAAAATTAGGATATTATGTTCTATTAGTATATCAAATACAATAAATAGTAATTTAAAAAATAATATTAAAAATTAAAATGAAAAATGGTTTTACATAATGGGGGAAAGTAAAGCGAAACACTTCTCAAAAACCTGGCACCTAGTTAAGTGCTATGGTTATGAAAGGTGTTAATCAGTACCTTTACTGATGTTTCAGGATTGCCATCCTAACCAAATATTTCAGGGTTTGATAATGTTCTTTCTTTGCTCAGAGACTCAAAAGATAATGTCAATCCTAAGACTCTAAATCTTTTTGCAAGCATTCCCAAAAGAGCAAATCACAAACTGCAGTGTTTTGAAACAAATTTCTGATAAAGAATTTGGAGTATTTTCAATAAGATAACAAAATTAAATTTCCAAGAGTGTGCTTTAGTGGACAAAATTCAAGCTTTGGGATTGGAAAACTGGATCAAGTTCCAGCTCTGTAATTTACCAGCTAGAAGGCCAATTTATTTATCCCACCTAACCTCAGTTTCCTCATCTGTAAATTGGGAGTGGTAGTTATACCTGCCTCATAGAACTCTTGTTAATATCAAACAGAACTGTGAGTGTTGTCTTTCTAGACGAGAGACTGGCAAATAGAATGTCCTTGATATGTGATAACTCTTGTTATTTTGAAAGAAAATGGGAATGTACATGAAATGATTTGTAAAACATAAAAGGATATATAAATATTGGTTTATCTATTAGTTTTTGCCAGAGACAAAGTAAAACAACTACAGGAGGGGGATTGCTTTTTCTAAGAATATGCTGAAAAAATTCAAACCTGTTTTGATTACAAGTTTCTAAAGTTTGTGTACTAAAGATTCACACAAAATCTGAGGAAATATCAAGGTTTTTTATCAATTTGTATCAGGAAATGTCATACATAATTTTCTACTAATTCAACATAAAGCTGCTCTTCAATTCCCATATGCCAGAAGAAAAGGAACTAGACAGACACATTTAGACAGCCCGCATGCCTTTTAGCAACGTGAATGTGGCATGAGGTTTTAGCAAGAGAAATAAAGATTACAAAGAAACGATGTGACAGTGTGCAAAAAATGATCCTGCCTTAGGTTCCCAAATAATTCCCACATCACCATCAACCACTTACCCTAAATGAACAATAATAAAATAAAGATGAACCATATCACCCCAGAAGATTACTTTCCTGTCATCCCTTAATTCATTGAGCCTCAATTTTTCCTGAGCACTTATGAAGAATCATGTGCTAGGAATCTGAAGATGAATTAAGACACAATATCTGCTCTGGAACAATTTAGCAATCCCACTCTTCAGAACATAAGAGAAGGACAGGTAGCTATAAGAACCCAAATAGTTTTTGAATATGGGGCTAAAGTCAGGCAAGTGAAAGCAGCCAGCAGACAAAGCACTAATTAAAACACACTCATTCACCTGAGGAACTTTCACGTGAACACTTACATACCTTATAAACAATACCACCAATAAAACAGAGGAGACTTAAAGGCAAGAATGTAGGATCTCTAATAGCTCTAAGTTTCCTCAAGTTTCTTGCAGTTACAAGTACAATAAATTATTTATATAAAACAGTAGTATTTAAAGTGTGGTTCATAGATTCTTGGGAGTGTCTAAAATCCTTTCAGAGGGTCCACAAGGTCAAAACTATTTTTATAATAAGCAAAGACAATTGCATTTTTACCATGCAGACATTTGTACTGCTTGTGGAGAGCAATGGTGGGTAAAACTGCCAGAGCCTTTATAAGGATTAAGGCAGTGGCACCAAACTGAACTAGCTATCATTGTGTTCTTAAATGCTATGCACTTTTAGTTTCAAAAGGTTGTCAGTGTTCACTTAAAAACATCATTGATGAAGCAATATTATACCTTAACCGTGAATACATATAAGTTTAATATTCTCTGTGACAAAACGGGAAGTTCAAAGTACAACAGTTGTCCTAAGGAAAAGTTCTTGTGCAACTGTTTGAGTTGCAAGCTAAACTAGCTATTTTTTATGTAATATGACTTGACTTGAAAAAATGACTGAGAGATATCTTCAGACTTGGACATATGGCAGAATTTTTCCTGACGATAAACAAAGGGAAACTGTCACTTCAAGAAAAACATCTGATATTTATTGTCAAGGATAAAATTTCAACTTTCTAGTGATAAAATAAATTTTGGAAAACTTGTATTCAACACCATGAACATGATTTAAACACTTAGCCAATGAAATTGGTGGTGCTATTAATAGATGATTTAAAAAATATTTATAATGGTATGTGTCAACAAGACTCTGCATAATTCCCTGAAGCAATATTTTCCAAATGCTAATGCTTGATGATACAAAATCATATGTGGGTAAAGAATTCATAAAAAATGCAAGGTAGGCCAATGGACTTTAATGTAACAGAGTACAGAAAGTTAATTAATATAATTTCATGTTCCATACTACATGACTGATAAAAAAAGATCACTTGTCAAGTTTTAATGTAATATCAGAAAGGAATATCTCAAATTATCTAAAATGGCTATAAAAATATCTTTATGAGTGTGGATTTTCTTTATATACTTCTACCATAGCAACATATTATAACAAATTACATGCAGAAGCAGACAGGAGAGAATCTAGTTTTCCTCTACTAAGCTAGACATTCAAGTGACATGCAAACACATTTTTTAAATATCACAATTCTCACTAATTTTTATTAGCTTGGACAATAGTCACTTCTCATAAAGTTATACCTTATTTTAATATGCAACAGGTTTGTAATTTTAAAATAAATTATTACATATATTTTTAAAATGTCTACCTTTTCATTTCTGGTAAGTTAAATATAAATAGGTCTAATCCATGTAACTAAAATCTCTTTGGAGTACTCAATATTTTTTAAGAGTGTAAAAAGTTCCTGAAGCAAAAGGTGTGAAAATCATTAGTGTGGACTATGTGAAAAAAACTGTTAGCAACATCTTGATTTCTTCCTCACACTCTCTTGGCAATATCTCAACAGTCTTGGCAAATGTCACAGTGGGCAGGAAAGGCCAAGGTTAAAATTGCTGTGCTGAAGGTCACAGAGGATCCCTGTGGGTGGTGGTGGGGATCATTCCTGGACTTCCTGAAGAGACATGTAAAAGGATTCGCCCTTCAAGCCCCTCTGGTAAACTCCTCGGGGCATTTATTCTCTGAAAGCCAAACTACTTTTAGCATAAGGTACTTTGATTTTGTGATACCCCAGGATGTAAAAAATGATCTTGAGATGATTATTAAAAAACCTCAGTGTCAAATAATTTTAATTGCTTTAGTTTAAAAGGGCTTATAAATATTGAATTTATGATTGCTTTTTTAGAGTTGTGTATGCATATGTGTGTGTGTGTACTAACTATGGTGTCTGAAATCTACTAGCCAGGGGGTAATGGACATTCAACTAGTCATCTCATGACTATAAGGACAATGCTTATGATATGAGCTGATGGAACTATTACCATAGGTTACCTGTTACACTTTTCCTTCAACTCTAGCCACTTTATTCTTTATTTTTCCTTTTCCTTTGCAGCAAGGTTCTAGCCCAGTACCCTTATTGTAATTGACTCCCCCAGGCTCTGTCCATTTTTATTAGGCACCAAAATGTCAGCTAGTTAGCCAAAAGATGTTGCTGAACTCTGCATGGTGCATTGCACACACTCATATTTAAAGGTGTGCATGAGTGAGGGAGGCTCTGTGTAAACCAGGAGGAAGTCATAAGGAGAATGCCTCTCCTCCCATCATTTCCTGCAGATGCCAGAATTTCCTCTTAGAACAAAATCCCTTCAGTTAAGGCTGAAAACATGGGAGAAATCCAAATACTGGCTTAGGGCATTTGTACCTACCTCACTGTGAATGGAAAAATCCAGGATCTGTTTAGTTGGGGTCTGGAAGGAGAAGCTGTCAGAGGCTCTTCCCGTGGGGAAGGAGAGCTGAAGGATGCAGGGGTTGGAGACACCAACATTAGTTGTCCTTGAAGTCTGTGTGGTGTAGTCACAAGACCAGGAGGGTTGGTGCCATTTAGACCCGAGTTTGAGTTCTTGTCCCCCATTCACTCTCCAGCTGAGTGACTTGAGGACATCTACTTAATCTCATGGAGCATCAACCTTCTCATGTAGTAAATGAGGACAATCGTATCTCCCTTGCAGGGCTGAATGGGCACTCAATGAGAGCAAGTGTGTGACATGCCTGGAACACAAGAGTTGTCCAACAAATACCTATTTTCTTTTTCTATTTTAGAAATTATCAAACAAAATTTGACACCTCTAACCTTTTGAATGGGCAAACAGATCAATTTTTCAGGGAACAACTGGACATTTTCTAACTTCTTCCCCACATCCCAAAGAGTTTACCTGTTTTCAAACTTTTCATAGTATCTGACAAAGACCACTATGAAAAGCTTTCTTTAAAAAATGCAAAGAATAGAATGTTCATTCTATTCTCCCAGTCTTCACGGTCAGTGTGTCTTCCAGAAATTCCAAGAAGTTAGTGAGGCCTGACCTTCCTCTTTTTCTTCTTTTCATTTGATAAAGCATGCCAGCAAACTTTAATCATGCTGTGATTTTCTACATGCCACCCACGTTAGCTTCTGAGACCCTTTCAAACAAAGATTCAACCCACAAACACACAAATAACTGATCTGTACTTTTCAGACAGTACTCAGAAGCATCTTATTTTTTAAAAATTGATATTTGACTATTTTCTCCTTTTATTTCCATATTCATTTCTGAAGAGAAGCACTTCCTTTTGTTACAGATTTTAATAAAAATTCAGGCCTAACTACAGAGATATTTTTGTGCTTATTCTTTATTGAGGTGATTAGCATGCAAAGCATTTTCATATATTTTTTTTCTTTTTAAAGAAAAGTGAATAGCTAAAGTGAACAGAGTTAACCTATTAGCTGCTTCCTAAGTCACTTACTTAGTCTTCACCTGATAAAAACTTATTTGCTTAACAGAGTTCACTATTTGAAATGAAAAGATTTGGAAAGGAAGGTTACTAAAGAGGAAACAGGCTCAAAGGAGTTAGAGCAAGAACATCAAATGCTCTAAATATTAACAGAGGTCATGCTGTCGATCTATCTTACTACCTGCTGAAACTTAGCTGTCCAGTCTCTCTTATGGAAGAGGAGGATGGTTGAGAGTCAGAGTATGGGACAAATGCAAACGGACATGGTCAAGACAAAAACATCCAAAGATCTACAGCCAAAAAATCCAGAGGAAGAAATTTCTTAAGAAATATGAGTAGACCTTGGAAAAGCAAAGCTCACATGAAATTTTTTCTTCTCAGTGAACATTTCTCCGCCCTACCTGCTTTGATGTGGTGCTGATGAAATCTGAAGTGATGTTGAAGAAAGACAAGAGCACAGTTCAAAGAGAAGGTCTTGGGATGAGTAATATAGTAAATCAAGCTGCAAAATAAAGACAGCAATCTAGGGATGTGTAGAAAGTAAAAAATAATGGCCAAAGTATCACTTAAATGAACTCATTAATTTTGAATTATTTTCTCTCTCTTTTTGGCAAAACATCAGAATCCTTTTATTTGCTGAAATGGTATTTCTGATGGGAAGCTCTCTGTTTTTGAGACTCAGGGATAGCTCATCTGTTTTGTGTTGTATACCCCTTCCTTTACTGAGTACTGATCATAAGAAAATGCTGGAGCTACTTTTTGAAGTAAACTGAAACATATGATTTATGTGTGTTAAGACAAAAACATCAGTGGCATTTGATGATGAAGACATAACCAAGTAGACTTTGTGTCTAATGTAGTCGGCTGTTTTGCATTTTCTTCTACCTTAGATTTCTGTTTTAGAGATTTACTTCCATTTCTTTTTAGATCTCCAGTGCATGCAGTGGAAATCCTTCTCAAGCATTCCTTTCTATTTTTTTCCCCCAAAGGTTGCATGCTTCCCTCACCCTGTGAGAAGGAGGTCTGCCAGCTTGGAGGTGGGTTGTTCTGACCAGTGGGAATGTGCTCTGCTATTTGTTGAATTTTTAAATGAGAGTTTTCCTTCATCTTGCCCAGTGTGCAAAATATATGGCAAATAACCATCCATCACTGTGCCATTATATCATTTCACCACTTTATTTGTTCTCCTTTAGGTAAGTGAAAATGATGATCTAAGATCATAATCATTGCTGATCAGTACATGGCCTCCTACAAGGATCTGTGTGAGCACACAGGCTTTTTGTAAGACGCCACTGAGCAGGACTCAGATGGCGCACCCTCCCCCATCACCTTCTTGCTCCTGAAAAACTTAATAACTTGGTATTGTTCAACGAGTCATTCAAGCGAGTAGAGTGGAATTCTACCTGTTCCTCAGGTAGAGTATCTGCTAAGCTCCTTCAAGGACTGTTAGGCATTTGTAGCTCTTTTCACGGGTAAAGAGCTCATGGTTAGGTGAATGCAAACCTTGAGCGAAAGCTTTGTGACTTCCTGTGTTTGTCTGAAATCATGCACAAATTAAGCCAGTGTTCAAAACAGAGCTCAACAAAGACTTTTCCTTTTTTTGGTGTCATTTTTAATGCTATTTATCTATTTATATATTTCTACCAAAAGAGAGATGCCCTGGAAACAGAAGAAACACCAGGAGCTGAAAACTTTATGAAAGTAAACTTTCATAAATGACACAGTTTCATAAATGATCATGTAAAGGGTTTTTTTTTAAAGCATTGGTTGTAATTTTTACTAGGTGTCACAACTCAGTGAACCATTAAAAGTGAACCGGCTCACTGAACTGAACTGAACAGATGGAATTCCACCCTTGCAATGCTTGAAAGGCTTCATGAACAATACACGCTCTTCTTTTAAGTCCCCTCCTCACAGTCCCTTACCTCACTAATGCAAACGTGTAGGGGCTTTTGGCTAGAACACGGCCCCTCAGCCCTTTGTTCCTTTGTACGGTGCTGTCGTTCAGGCAGAGGGGACAGCAGTTCATTTTGAAATCCTCAGGACTACCCCACCCCATCGTTTTGAAAGTCCTAGTGTTATTTGCCATTTGTTCCCAAGTGGATGTTGGTAATAGAATATTTTATTTTTTAACTTTTGCCCTGAATTATATTTCACTGTAATCTATCCAGATGTAGATGTACCTTGAAAGATTGTGTGTGTGCGTGTGTGTGAATAGGCCTGAACTACATGGACTAGTGTTATCTTTGCCTGTCTTTAATTTATTATTTAATTTTCCTTTCTTTTCAGGAAGTGAAGATGAATGTCAGACCACTAGACTGGTAATTTTAATCCTATCTTGGCTTCTAAAATCCTCACAGCATAGGGAAAGTACACTGATAAAAAGGGTTATCTATATGTGTTATTTACTTGCTTATTTAGGTGCTAAATGTAGTCTTAGAGGACCAAGAGATCAAAAGGCTGTAGTGAATTCATTGAACACCAGTCAATCAATTAATTAATTCAATATACATTTATGAGGGCTAACTAGTTCCAGGCATTATTCTGGATATTGTGTGGGATTTAAAATGGAATGAAGTTCAAGTATTTTTTTAATTTTTTTTAAGATTGTATTTATTTATTTTTTAGAGAGGGAAGGGAGGGAGAAAGAGAGAGAGAGAAACATCAATGTGTGGTTGATGGGGGTCATGGCCTGCAACCCAGGCATGTGCCCTGACTGGGAATTGAACCTGCAACACTTTGGTTCACAGCCCGAGCTCAATCCACTGAGTTACGCCAGCCAGGGCTGAAGTTCAAGTATTCTTTAAAGAGATTATAAGTTAGGAGAGATAAGCTAGACATAGACAATTGCATGTTTGAAAATATATACCATTCAAGCCAGTTCTTGATCTCTCCTCTGTGCCCTCCTTCTCACCCTGCTCTTTGGACTCATGGCTGGTGCCATGGTGGATTCACATGTGATACGAGTGCCAGTATCTTCAGTTTTGGGTTTTGTGGATTTGTTTTTTTCCAGGTTCATGTTTTGGAAAGCTTCAAACTGATTTTTCTCCTTGGAAATATCAAACTGTTCCTTCAAATCATGTTCTAACAGGGTTTGGGGGACAAGGGACCAGCGATAAAGTCATAAGGACCAGGGCTGGGAGTTTGGTTAGGCACAAAAGCACTGGCAGGTGGATTATTGGTTAATGCCAGAGAGGTCATCTGAGGGGGAGATTAGCAAGAAAGAGGACTAGAAGCCAGGGAGATAGGCATTAGGGATCAGATACTGAGATTAGGATACTGGAACACACAAGGTCAATGGGCATAAAAGAAGTTTTTGGCTACATGGAGTCATGAGTCCAGGTCAGAATCCCTCGCTAACAAGATATTAGAAGCCATTCAAAGGGTCTGAATAATAGGCACAGGATAGCGTGACTTTGGTACTGACTCACAGCACTTCACATGGCTCTAAACTAAGGCCAAGAGCTGGTTACAGGGATAAGCATGTTTGTCTGAGTCTACAAGAAGAGAGTTTTTAGATTACATGAAGGATAGGGCAAAGAATTAAGTATTTTGTGAGGGCATTAAAATATAGAGTTTGGAAGCTGTCTGTGAATCTGAGTTTATGAGTTTATACAGTTATTTGGGATTAATTCTGTCACTTAATTTTTAAGCAGTCAAATACAGTGTTAAAATCCAGTCTTTAGTATTTGTAGAGTTGAACTTGAGTCCATGTTATACTACTTATGAGCTATGTGATCTTCTGGAAGGTACTTAATGTTTTAAAGACATGGCTTCTCCAAGTGTAAAATAAGAAAGACACCATCTAAGAATAAAAAATATTCAACAGTTAAAATAATAGATGCAAAATTATTAGTTGTAGACATAATTATTATCATAATCCTCATTATTACAAACCTGGATATTGTTATTTAGGAATTTTACCCTTTTCCCTTTCAGAATGCAAATATTATATTCTACAAAGTTAACTGGCTATTCCCATTGATTTTTCCTCCCAGTTTTCTCAAAAAGTCTTTGATTGTTTTGTTTATTAAGCTTGATAAGTAACAATAATACAATCTTATGAGGAAATAGATGTAAAACCCCTGTATAAAATGTTTCTAAGCTTATGCTCAGAGACAGCCATCTAGTAAGATGAAATGAAACATCAGAAGGTGAACTGGAAGTCTATCATGGCAAATCTAAAACCTTCTTTATTTTGTTCTAAGTATAACTCATCAGGGGGCAAACATTTTACATTGTCATACTCCAACAACACAAAAATGAGCTCCTATATGATTTTTTGGATTTCCTGTATGCAAATCAAATTAATAAGGCTTTCATTTGTGTGTGTGGTCAGGATTTAAACCAAATGGATACCCAACTGTAGAATGGTTTAGAATGTATTTTAATTTAAATCCTATTTAAACTACTCCCCATGAGTTTTTATGAAAAATAGAAAGAAAGAAAAGAAAAAAAACAGACATAAATGGAAGACTTCTGATGCAGAAACTGATGGATATCAATACATTAATGAATTAGTTGTATACCTTCTTTATATTAGGGATCCATAACACTTTATTGAAAGTAGTAAAATAACATCAAGTAAAGGGCAAGTTCCCTGCTTTCTAGCCTACATCTGATCCTGGATTATCATAGGTTTTTGAGAAATGTTTCTAAATGGAATTTCCTCCTTTTTCATCATGTCTACTTGCATTCTCATTCTTACTACTTATTCCCCACCATTTTCTGACTTTCAATAGCACCTTCTGCACCCTTTCTGAATGCTAACTCATCATGTTGCCTATATGTTGGTGTCCCATGCAGTGTGGGGTCAACTTGGAAGTTAGGGACAAGAAGGCCATTGTCTGAAGAGCTATCATCAGTCTGTCGATAGCTTCACAATCATACAAATTTCATTCATCTACAGATTAAGTAAAGTTCTCTCAGAATTTTATGCTTTTACTTGGGGGGCAATGGAAGAAGTTATGTTGGCATTTTCTCAATGGTTGATGTAAAGTTGGCAATATATTTGTGGTTGTAGATTCTCCCTACCCCATAAACTTTGGGCAAGAGAGCAGAGTAGTTAGAAATCTTATGTCTACATTCAGGTTTGGTGTAGCCCTTGTGAGGCCTAAGAGTGGATGGACCCTTAAGAAGGAAGGAGTCAATTCTACATTGCTCAAGCTTTACTCAACTACTCAGAGTTTCTTCCCCAAGACACCTTAGAGATTTGCAGTATCTTAGTACCATGTTGTTGTCTCTGGAATGCCTGTCTCCAACCCCTCATTTGGCCTCAAAGTCATATATTGTCTTTTGCAACACTTTCTCACATACCCATTTGCTCCAGCCCTAAACAAATTTAATTGCATATTTCTTTGTACTTCCATAACAGTTACTTATGAATCTTTCTGCTCCATTCATCCATGAACTGCCTCACTGGAGGTTTTGTCTAATCTCATTTATCTTCGCAAGGCAGGATACATAAGTGGATAAGGATATGGACGCTGGAGTTAGAAAGTTCAGGAAAACTTCTGCTTCTTCCACTTAGTAGCTGTGTGATCTTGGAAAGCATGTTTACCCACTCTGAGCCTTAGTTTTATCATCTGTGGAATAGTTGTTTATTACCCTAGAGGTGTTGTTTTGATAATTAAAAGAAAAATCCACCCAAACACCCAGCGCATAGTAAGGCCTCAACAACTATATGCCCTATTCGATCATATAATTTTATACATTTCGTGTCCAGCAGTGTCTGACTCATAAAAAGGCCTGAGTCCATTTCATTTAGCTCATGTCATCCTTAAACCACAAGGTAAAAAGTGGCTTCCAGAGGCAGTTTACATATTCCTTTCACTAAGGATGGGAAGGAGTGAAGATAGAACATTTCTGTGTAAGACCGTAGAAAGAAATAAAAATAGAAATGTTAAACCCTGAACTCATATTTAACCTTGCCAAGAATATTACCAAGATAAAGAGATTGGAGAGTTAGATTTTCAGTTCCAACTTTTTGATGGCTTCTCATTCACTATTTGAATCCAGAAATATCCTTTGATTTTTTTTTTGGTAGCTCAGTTTCAATATACACAAAACAGATATTCTGGTTTAATTTGCCTTCTCTAGATGTAAAGAAAATAGCACAACACTCAATTGATTTCATTATAAGCTTCCACTATTCTCATAGCAGGGAAACTGAGATACAAGTCTGGGGACTTGATCAAGGTCACAGTCGGAGGCAGAACCAAATTAAAATTCATGTTCCCAGAGTCCTTTCCATGCCATTGCTTCACCTACTGACCCATGGTGTTCAACCAGAAGCACTTCTGATTAAGTGAACTTTCAGGTTTCAATAACACAAAACCTTGGCAAGGACTTTAGGTAACAGTCTCATATCATATACTCTAGTTACTTTTTGCCAAGAACTGGTTTTCTTATATATATGTTAACTTAATTGCCTCATACGGGCTGACATTGAAGAAAGTGGTCCGCTCCCCAAGCTGAACTGAGAGGACAAGGGCTTAATAAAGTCTCTATTTGTAAAATAAGGAGGGCAAGTGAAAATGGGACAGATGCTTTCCTTGTAGACTGTGTAGGAACAAGGATTCTTTTTGATCACCATTGTGGTTGCAGAGCTTAGCATGGTACCTCCATATGGCATATGTTCAATTAATATTGAATAAATGAATGAATGAATACATGGAAACCTCAATATTGCAGGTGTAATTAATTAAGTAGTTTCCATAATTTGGTGCAATATTCCTTTAATACTAAAATGGTGGATATTTTTTAATCCAGTGTTTATTTTTAATTTGATATGTGTATATGTAGTGGGAAGTTAGCTTTTGTTTTGAGGAAGATTTGATGATACTATAGATATTGCACACAAAAGTGAGGTGCTGAATCAAATGTGTATATTTAAAGCAGACTAAGAGGTGGCTTAACAAACTTGGAGCTTGACAATAAGGGAAAACTGAAATGGAAGGTACATAAATGTTGAGAAAGGGAAGGGACAGCACTTGAGGACCATCTCTCAGAAAAAGCTGCATTAACAGCAACCTCTTTCTCTAAGGGAGGAGGGTTGTGGACATACCTGCCCTCTCTCAGTGTAATGGACAACATAAAGGATTGCTTGTTATCCCTCCTCTGGGTCTGAGCCCAGAGCGGACTGGGTCTGACTTCATTCAGCCCAGGAAATTGAAGAACAGACAAGATGTGTTGGAGAGGTGACTTGGCAGCCACTTGGAGTTGAGTCTCTGCTGCATCCAGAAAGAAACTTCTCTTGCCAGAAGTTCAAGGAGGTAAACCCTTAGGGATTCAAAAAGGATCTGATGTAGGAATAACCAGAAGCCTTTTCATGTCTTGGCCAAGTTGCTGGTCTGGAAGAGGCAATAAGATGTGGCTGAGAAAAATCGCTATTGAATGGGCCATCTGAGAACCAAGGCCAAAGCTGGGGCATGGGTCGGGGTGTGTGGAGGAGAGGGACTTCAAAGAGAAGCATAAACTAAAGATACAGTTGGAGGTGACCAGCAGGGGCCCTGCCAAATTTAGCCACTATTATCTCCATGAGCGAAGGAGTCAGCTTAAACATCTTCTAGGCCCAGATTGTGTAAGCAACACCAATTCATATAAGAATCTTTCCTGCCTACTTTACTTCTGGCTTTCTATGCTGCAACCGGGAGGTGTAAGAAACCATAGCTAATGAGTAGGATAGGAGGAACAGAAGAGTCCACTGGACAAAGAAGCGTTCTGCCCTGCAGGTGGCAGGCAGCTCTCCTGAAACTCCCTCAGGGGGTGGATGGGAGAGGATTTCACTCTAAATCAACTTTAGAATTTGACTAATTACCAGCAATGGGCTTCTGACTATTGAACCTAAAGTGAACCTAGAACCATCTCTTACTAAACAGTAAAAATAAAAGTGAAGGGGATACTTAATGGCAGGGTATAACTTCCCCCATTAAATACATTTTAAAGGGAGAGGGAAGACCAAAATACAATTACATTTTGATTATGCTGTATAAGCTGAGCTTGGTGAAAATAGCAGATAGATAGATTAGTCCCAATTTTATTGTGTATGTCCTTTTGTAAACTTGAACAGAGCTCCCATGTTAAAAATGTACAATTTTGGTAGCTTTTGAAAATCACCTCTGTGTGGCAGCTCTGTGTTTCTGAGACTGTGCTGCCCACATTTTAGAGGCCACAGATCTGAGGAGGCTGCTGTGGTTCATCAGCCCTACTCCCTAGAAGCCAGTCCTCCTGGAATCAGAAGAAAGGAGTTGAAAGAAAATTAGAAATCATTTGGGCTTGCCCATCTAATGTCTGCATTGTCTCCATTATACAATGAAAAAATCAATCCATTGCTAATTTTTTTTTTATTGTTTAGAGCTACCTTAATCTGGATCACTGTTCGCCAGCTTGTGAAAGCATTTCCTATAATGTGGTTCCTTTATATGTTTTATTCTCTCAAGATTTCTCAAGGCCATTTCTACTCTTTTGTCTTTTTCACTGGACCACCAGATTTTAAGAGATGACCTGGCAATGGGGATACTACTGTCTTGGTGGTTGAGAAGAGAGAGCTAATGTTTGGTACACTGCTGCCCATGGAAAGAAAGGGCAATAAAAGGAGTGGGGGGTGATGTTTACCGAGCACCTACCCAAGGCCATCTGCCATGAGAGTGCTTTCACATGACTGATTTGACTTACTGCGCACCGTAGTTCCCTTAAAGTAAGTATTCCTGTGTCCCTTGTATAGAGGAGAATGAGAGAAGTATTATGAAGTTAGTATCATGAAGTTAGGGCAGTCAGACTCCAAATTCCCTGCCCTTTCTGTAATTTCGAAGGAAGTTTCAGCTTCCTTTGAAACTTCACTTTTCATACATATGAAGTTTGCTTGTGACTCTCTCCTTCTTTCTAATCCTGTATCAAAGCTGATAGTGTTTTTAAATAAGGAAATTGTTTTTGATTTCCATTACCACATTTTTATGAGCCTACATTGACTCCTGTTATTAGAATTGAATTTCAGGATAGCAAATGACATATGTTCTTTCTCAGCACTGTATACCTTTCCATTATAGTGCACAACAGTTGATTCCAATCAACTTTTTTTAACTCATTCCACATTTCCAATATTTTTATACTTCTATTACCATTCACAAATATTCTCAGAAGTGTGTTCCAATCTGGTGATATTATGATAACTTTCCCCTAGGGGTTTATTAGCTTCCACGTTACAGTATTCATTTCACCTATTTCATTTCCTTGGACTAAGTCCAGAATAGCCCCTGGTCCTGTTGATTGCTTCACAGGCTGTGTGAGGGAACGTTTCTGCAATGCACTCAGAGACAAGCATCCATCTGACTCCATTCCTGTGGTCTATCCGTCATTGTCAGGGGGTTGAAATTGCATCACGTTGACTACTTTTATTTCTCTAATGCCTCCACATATTTTTTTCTGTTCATTGCCTAGCTTTCATTTATAGAAAAACATATCTCCTCACATTAATATTTGTTTTTATGAATTTGATTCTTTTGAGAAAAGTGGTCTTTCTTTGTAACATTATTATATTTTTTTGAAGTCAACTGGACAAGGAATTCCACCTTGAGCCCATGTTGTATTTCCCAAGGTTTTGACAGGCTTCTGGAGGTAGGGCTGCCCTTTGGGATAAAGTAACCTTTTAGGAAAGACCTCCTCCTAAGGAGGTTCAAGGGCAAAAGGTAATTTCAGGTTGTCAGGGAGATTCTAAAGTATGGTGCTTGTTGAAGTATGGCTTTGTGCTGATGTGACCCTTCTGTAATAGTTGTGTGTGTGTATCTTACCAACATCAAGAGTTTAGTGTGAAAAAGTAAAAGTAAATTATAAAAATTTTAACATGAAGGGTCCAGTTGGTTAGTTAGCAGGACATAAACTGGAGTCCTTGGGTTGAGGGGCATAGAAAAAGAAGACCAAGTAAAAATGAAGTGAGCCATTTCCCCACCTCTGAGGGATAAGAACACAAGATACAAGCAGCATTAACATCAGTGGCCAGCATGCTTACAGCTCTACTGGGAAGGAGGAGAAGTCGTGCTGTCCTAGAAGGATACTAGTACACCAGTGCAGGTGGCTTGGGCAGTGATGACACTGACAATGACACACTCTCTATGGTGTCCTTTAAAAGCCCTCAAAATTGAACGTTGGCATCAAAGATGGCAGAGCTTCCGATGGGCAGCCGTGGAACCTGACATAATGCCATTATGAGCCCCTAAGGCAGAAAGGATTGGGCATCCTGAAGGCCCAAAGAGACAACACCTGGTGATTTCCAGGACTATTTATTTGGCAGCTTGAGGAGGAAGATTGAAATTCTTGAAAAGTAGCTGTTAATGGAGTCAGAGAAATATTGAGTAGACTTTAAGACCATTTTCTTAGCCCCAGGCTAGTATGGCCTGAGAAACATAAGGAATAATAAGAATTAGAATATTCTCAACAACTAACACTGTGTTCCAGGTAATGTTTCATTCCTCACAAAATCCCACGAGGTGATACTGTTATTGCCCCATCTTACACATGATGAAATTGAGGTACTGAGAAATCAAGTAACTTTTCCAAGGCCATATAAGGAGCAAGTGCTGAGCTTTGGTGCCACTTAGGAAGTCTAGTTCCAGAGGCCATGCTTTTAGCCATCTTACAATACTGTGCAACCTCATTAGTCTCAAGATGTAAGTAAAATTATAAATACAAGTTTTTGAAGAATTTTTTGAGGGTTGGTGAAACTCTGTTAAGAAAAAGGACTGAATACATTACATTAAGATAGAAAAAGAAACATTAAACTTATTTAAAGAAGAAATAATATTTTTAATAAGTAAAATATCTATTATAAATAAAACTCTCCTCCTGATTTTTCCAATTCTCTTAGTCTTCTAATTATCTTGCATTTATTTTAATTTTATTTGTTTAATCCTCACCCAAGAATATGTTTTTTATTGATTTTTGAGAAGAAGTGAAGAAGGAAGAGAGACACAGAGAGAGAGAAACAGAGAGAGAGATGAGAAACATCTCACATTGATGTTTCAATGTGAGAAACATCAATCAGCTGTCTCCCATATGCACGCCAACCCAACTGAGGATTGGACTAACAACCTAGGTATGTGCCCTGACAAGAGATCAAACCTGCAACCTTTTGGTGTATGAGATGACACTCCAACCAACTGAGCCACATGGCCAGGGCTATCTTATATATATATATATAAGATATATATTGTATATATATATATTGTATTTCTCTTAATTTGTCCTTTTGTTACAGTTGCCATTGTCCTAGACCAGACCCTCATCACATGATGCCTGGATGATTACAAACGAGAAGTCATGATGCCCAAATGAGAGGCTTGAACTCTTGTGTCTCACTTCTCCCGTTCACTTCGTATACTGCATTAGACAAATGTTACAAAACCACCAAACAATTGTAAACTGTTCAAAAGCATTTATTGGCTCTAAATAGCCATACAATATATCCTATACTCTTTTTCCTGGAGAATGAGACTATTCATATATGCATACATTCATCCATCTTCCCATGTTTCCTTATCTTGGAATACTCCCCTTCTGAACACCACAGTCTCCCCACACGAGTGGCCTTCAAACATACCTATGGTACTTCTGCTGGAGTCACAACAGATTACACTGTTACTCAAAGTTGTTCCAGTCTTACATCTTTCATAAGATCCCTGTTCAAATGTCACCCCCTTCATAAAATCCCACTCAGTCTGAGTCCCCTGGCACACCCTCCGTCTTTGTGGGAATGAGAAAAAGGCCTCCCCTCTCTAGTCTGAAGCAGGCTGCAGCAGGGCAGAGGGTTTGGTTAATGGAGCCGGGGCTGGATTTCAGCTGCCCCACCCCCAGCCCACCTGGGCTTTCCATGCAGAACACAAATGTTCTTCCCCCAGCGGCAGCCCTGTCCACGGCCTCCTCAGGACGTGCTCACCCTGCAGCCAATTCCTAAAGCAATGATTGCCTCTACCGTTCATTAGGTAATTAATCATGTATTGCTTGGTGACATCCTTTCAATTGTTATTTTTTTTTAAAATCCTTGTATCAATAGTTTTATTTTTAATGTCTTAACACCTCAGAATGTTTCCTCTTGAGAGCAGGGTTAATATACAGGGTGGAGCAAAGTAGGTTGACAGCTGTGAGTACACGAAACAGAGTTTATTCTGATGTAATTATTTATCAATAATTGTAGTGTTTTCTATATGAACAGCTGTAAATCTACTCTTGCCCCACCCTGTATTACACTTCTTTGTGGTTCTCATCATACACAACAAAGAGTCTGGCATTGTAGGAACTCAAACAATATGTTTGTGGATTTTACTTGAATTGTTTTTATGCAAATAAGCATAGATAATTACAAATGAAGCATGAATTTGTCAGCATGAATGATCAACAATTGGCCATCCATTGTTAGCTGGAGAGGATGTTTCTACCAATAAGCACACTCACACACACTGCAATGTGGTGCAATTATGTTTCACCTTTGTTTTTATTATTATATCTTTACATTTTGGTATATTGAACTATCCACAAGTACAAGTGGAGAGAATTATTTTTGTAATTTGATTTATATTGAATGACATACAGCCCTTCATTATAGTTAGGCTTTTCAACATAATTATTTTGCCAACAACTATTTATACACACAAAGTACTTCAGGGGAAACAACGATGAAAACATTTCAGTCTCTGATGTCAATGCGATTTAATTCTGAGTGGGAGAAAGCATTCATTAACAAAGACAATGTTAGTAAGACGGATGCAAGTTCCATAAAAGCAGTCCAGGAAATGTGAATTAGGTGTTCAGAGGAACCAGGAAACCCTAGTGTTTGCATTTGGGCTGGATCTTACAATAGGGCAGATGGGTTACACAGTCCCGTCCACGTGAAAGCAGTTCTCCAGGTAAAGGTGAAGCGTGGGAAATGGTAAGCTGAAGAATCATCCTTGAAGTCGCAAATTTTATCTTGGGTGCCAAGCATCCCTGTGGACCACCTTCACAAAGCCATGTCTACCCACCTCCCCATCACTGTGGTTCTAGTTTATGAGATCTGCCTGGGGTGGATTACCTATTTAAATCCTCGGCACTGATGCCTGCAAAATTAGAGGCATTATGTGCGAGTTATTTGTTTTTTGTAATCATTATACTCTAGAAAGAAAACCTCTTGATGGAAAGGGATGTTTGTAACATTAACACTTAAGTTTCCCTTAACAGTTTCCTTTCTGGGTTTTCTCACCTGAGTCAAATTTTTTATCACTTTAGCCAGACTTGGAAATGGTCTGCAATACTATTTTTTAAAACCCCAAACAATCCCTTTGTAGTTTCTACTCACCTCAGCACAGCCAAGGGAGACTGAACTTTTTTAAAGTAATGTTATTTCAGAAGTGTGTGAGTGATGTTTCTGTCTCTGACATTACCTTGTATTGAAATGGTCCTCCTGTCAAGTACAAGTACAAAAGCTGGAAGAAGCTTCAAAAGTCTCTGATTGGAGGTATTAACCCTCTAGTTGGAAGTTAGGGGTAGGGTTAGTTACTAAGGCTGTCAATACTGCAGGGGCCACGAACATAGGGAGGAGGAAGTGCACCAAGGTTACCCCAATATTTTGTGCCTCATTTCCCCTCCATGCATGTGCTGATTTGTAGAGGGGTAGGCTTGAGAGCTAAAAAACAGAGCAGAGTCTTGGGTGGTTTTACAATGCTGGGAAGATGAACACTGGAGTCCAGGGCTATGCGGGCAGCCAGAACTTGAAGAGTTCAAGTCCTGAGGAGCAATGACATTTGTTAATTTATTATCATCAACTAAGAGGTTGAAAAAACAAGAGGAAACAGTCAGTTATAAGAGGACTGCAAGCCAAATAAACTTTCAGGGGTCTTCTGGTCCAGGAGAAACAAAATTACAATTCAGGGCTAGTTAAGAAAGCAAGACCTAGGAAACATGCCAGTTTTTCATTGAGACCTGACGTCTACACTCTGTCAGTACAGGTGGGGAGAAAGAGCTCTCACAAAAATGGAAGTTTGAATCCATCTACACCTGGATTAGTATAAACTACCCCTCTTTTTACTGCTTGCCGGAAGCAGAAGTAAATCATCTCTCCAAGAGGATGACGTCATTCAGAGCTTCAGACTGTCGTGCACAGTATCTGGGGTTCAACAGCAACAACAAATTACCAGGAAGGAAAACACCAGGAGAAAACACCAAGCAGCAAAAAGCCAACAGAAAACAATAAACAAAATAGAGACTGATGGGTACGTCAGATAATGGGAGGGCAGGACATGGGCTTTAAAATAACTGTGATTATGATACTGAGCCACTGTTAGCCACAAAGGAAGAAAATGCCAATGCTGCAGTGAGTATACTACTGTCAGAGACAGTGGACTTCAAGATGAAACTACTGGGGAGACTTCGTGTTCAGAGGGTTAGCTCACCAAGAAGAAATCTACACTGAATATCATAAAACACTGAAATTAAAGATGTAATCAATTGGATAGACATATTACAGTCAAGATTAAAAGATTTAATAAATTATTAATTTTCTCCAACTTGGTTTATTATTTAATGTAATCCCAGTCAGAATTCTAGTAGTTTTTTTTTGAGGTGGGGGGAGAGAGTGTAGAAATCAACAAGATTCTAAAGTGTATATGAAACTGCAAAATGCAAGAATAAAAAAATCATGAAAGATAAAATTGGAATGCATATGGTACTAGATACTGTAAGACCTTATTACAGTATCTTTATGATGAGATGGTGTGGACCTGACATTTATATATAGACTCTTTTTTTAAATCCTCACCCCAGGATATGCCTATTGCCTTTTGAGAGAGAGGAAGGGAGAGGGAGAAATATAGATTTGAGATTCATTGATCAGTCACCTCCCATACATGCCCGTGCCATGTACCCTGACTGCGAATCAACCCTTGACCTTTTGGTGTATGGGAGGATGCTCCAACTAACCAAGCCACTTGCTGAGGCAAGATAGACTCTTAAATCCACAAAACAGACTCCAGAAAGGACTCTTTATGAAAGACAATGGCACAGCTGATGTTGATTCCAACAAAGGATTTATAGAGTGTTTTGAACAGTGAAAGAGATGCTGGGAGAACTGTGCAAGGTCCCAGGCGCCTACCTTAAAGGGGACTGAGGCATCATTGTCCTATGTGCAATGTTTCTTGCATCTTGTATCTTCTTCAGTAAATGTCTCTATTTTTCATATTACATGGCTAGATACATTCTGTACAGGTTAATATATATATCTATAGCAGTATTATTCATAACAGTTCAAAACTGGTAACAACTCAATTGTCTATCAGCAATAGGAGGGTAAATTCTATTATATTCACACAGTGGAATTCCTCACATCAACAAAAATGAACAGACCACTGCTCTTTGCAATAAGGTAAATCTCAGTAACAATGTTGGGTGAAAGAAGTCAGACACAAAAGGGTACATGCTATATCATTTCATGTATATAAAACTGAAAGTTAGACAAAACTAATCTACTGTGGTACAGGTCAGGATAGAGTTGCTTCCGGAGGAAGAGGTAGAGGCAGGGATGGAGAGAGGTCCATGGAGGCTTCTGGGCTGGTTGTGGTTTTTATTTCTCTATCTGGGTGGTGGTTATGTAGGTGTGTTCACTGTGTAAACATTTACCGAACACACTTATGATTTGTGTACTTTTTCTGTATATTGATAAAAATATTTATTACAATCTGTAGGAGCGGGGTAGGAGAAGGGAAGTTGATGCAGAAATAAACAAAATATACTTTTAGAAAAGCAGGTTAGCATAGGAGCTTTCAAAACAAAGATTTCTGATCTTACTTTCCTGTACATGATACTGGAGAATTATACTGAATTTCCTCTCAAATTCCCTCATCATAAAATAACTTGGCACAAAATTTTAGTTGTTTCTTTCTTACTGGATTTCCCTAGTTTTCTTTGTTTGTTTATTTTACAAAATATTAGAATGGGCCTGATTTAGACAACTCTCATTCTCCTTTCTTTCCCTTAACTTCTCCCCCCTGCCCTCAAGGCTGAGTCAGGGCTTTTGAATCATAGTCTGGAGAGTCTTCTCACTTTCACCAGTGTTTCATCCTGAGAGAGCTGCTGGCAGCACATGGGGCAGTGCTCTTGGGCATTGCCCACCTGAGTGGCAAAGGACAGTCACATTCCCATTTTTCTGGAGAATAATATGACATCTATCAGGTATTGCAGAGTGGCTAGCAATAGCTGATTTTCAGTATATGCAGTTTTTTTGCTGACCAGTTGTGCCAATAACTTTTCTCATCAGTGCACATCTGTGTGACCCCCACAAAGTAAACTTGCTGTTAACTCTGTAACCTGCGCATTGGGAATTGTTATTGTATTTGGTTCCTTCTTTTACACAGTAGTTACATTATTTCAAGATGTGTTCAAATACAATGTTGCAAATTCATTAAGGGAACTTATTATTTGAGAGACCCTAATATTTTGAAATGAACAAACTACCAACTAATCCTTAAAATAGTCTTGCTTAAATACTATGCATTTTCCTAAGCTGTTGAACAGTAAAATTTAGAGGCAGTAGGGTCTGTTTCAGTCATCCACAGGCTCAAATTCAGCTTTTGAAAGTATTCTACAAATTTGAAACTTCCCACTTTAAAAGTTTACTTGTAGAATAAGTGGGACCTTTTTGAGATACTTTTGTGTATCAACAAAAGTGATTCTAGAGAGAAAAATGGAAAAGAGATCATAGGAGGGGCCTTTGACCCTAAAAGAGCCTGTGTCGCAATGACATACTGTTCTTTAAACAAGTGCCACTGGAGTTATTGCTGCCGTGGTGCAGATGGCAGAGAAGGACTGTCCCCCAGGATGAAATAGTGCTCACGTCCTGCACTGCAGATGGAGTTCTGAATGCTGTGGGCAAACAGGACAGAGAAGACAAGGAGGAGTGAGGGGCAGAAATAAGCAAAAATGAAAAGTCAACTTTGTAATAAATGCTATTTTTCCATGGCCACTGTAAATTAGGACACTAGCAAGACAGTATTTAATTAAATGGCCTCAGTGCTCTGAATACATGGAAGAACTTGGAGATAAGGGAAATCAGATCACACTCTGAGAGCCAAGCGATAGAATCGGTGCACATGGAATGAGACACATGCAGTTGCCCCGGAGCCACTGGTTCTCATGTCCGAGGGCGCTTCCCAAGATGCTGCTTTGCATGTTCTCTGAGCACAGACTCGAGAGTCTTCTCCCCTGGCCTCCTCATTCGCTGCCTTGCAGTCACCTGCACTCAGCTGCCCCTCAGGAGGCAGTGGAACCACTAAGGCAGCTAATGTCCTTATTGGCAGCTGCCCCTGCCATCCTCAGCCCATCCGCAGTGGAGGATCATTCCTTTTTTCTGAACCCTATTTGTATGGTCATGCCCCAGTTTCCCACAGGACAGCATTTGCAAATACCATGTTGTAAATTTAATGAGGTTTTACTTAAGGTTTAGGTATAAAGGATTGGGTGTTAAATATGAAGAAGAATTCATAACTTGCTCCCAAGCACAGACTCACTTCCAGGTTAAGTTCAGATTTGGTCCCCTTTCTTCTCCAGACTACTGCAGGGTGGCAGGGGCAGCTTGTGTGCACCCTCCTGCACCTTCAGACTTCTCCATGGAAAATTGTCTTTGGACCCTGAGAGAAATTGTTTTCTCCCATCCCTTCAAAGTCTCTCCACATGAAGTAATGTGTCTGCTTAGATCCTGGGTGTATCTTGAGCACCTAGCCAGGTGCCCACGACATAGTGGGTTCTCAATAAATATTGTGTAAATAAAAAGTGAACATTCATTTAGCCATTATTTATTCTGTTCTGGAGACTTAACAACTCTGATTGTATCTTCTAAATTAGTCGGCATTTCTGGAAAACCCATTGAAAGACAGGAGGTCAGGGCTGAAATTCTCTAAAGTCATCCTCTCTTTTATTTTAAAAAATATTTTATTTATTTATTTTTAGAGAGGGGAAGTGAGGGAGAAAGAGAGGGAGAGAAACATCAATGTGTGGTTGCCTCTTGTGTGCCCCCCTACTGGAGACCTGGTCTGCAACTCACGCATGTGCCCTGACTAGGAATCAAACTGGAAACCCTTTGGTTTGCAGACTGGCACTCAATCCACTGAGTCACACCAGCCAGGGCAGGATATCCTTTCTAACTGACATAATTTATAGTACAGACGACAGCTAATCACTCCTTTGTCCTCTTTTGGATTAGGACTTTGACAACATGCATTCCTCAAATTCAGCCTTGAAATCCCTGCCTTCTTCTTAGCAAATAAGTGAATTTAGATCACAGGAAAAGATGTAGTGATTTTGAAGGTGGTTTTGTCATTGTTCATCTGAAAGCAGTATTTTTAGTTAGTTTTCTAAAGCCATGCTTCAGTGTGGGCTTCAGAGCAGCAGCGCCTGCCACACCTGGGAATTTGTTTGAAAGGCAGACTCTCAGGTCTGGCCTAGAACTTTTGAATCAGAACTGTCATTCAAATGAGTTCTGCAGGATACACACACACACACACACACACACACACACACACACACACACACACGGAATATATATATATATATATATATAAATAAATAAATGTGTGTGTGTGTGTGTGTATTAAAATTAGAGAAGTTCTCCAGGGGTCACGGTTTCTGTTTAGGTTGTCTCTATCTGTTGAGCATAGTTCACAGACACTAAGAAAAAATAATTTCCTCTTGCTTTGGGCTTTTCTTCTCAGCTTCTCTTCTATTCAGATACCACTTCTTTTCTTTCTTTCTTTCTTTTTTTTAACCATGGCTGTCTTTGTCTGAGCGAAGAGACCAGGGTGGGATATGGTGAAACATTTGCTTCTTGCCTGCCTCTACCTTCTAGTAAACTTCTACCTAAAAGACATGGATAAAAAGAATGTTTGATATTTTGTCTGCAGTGCGAGCTAATTCCTCTACAGAGACTGGAGTTTACCACCAGGAACCCAGCCACTGCATGTCTGCCCTCTGCTTAGACACCAAGTAACTGCTATTATACCCACCTCCTCTTGCACAGTTCCAGCTCTTTAGAAAATTCCAGCTTTCAAGTCACTTATCTAAGATCAGTGTGGGCTCCTGAGCCAAACAACACAATTGCAGTCTATTCAAATTTTATTGAGAAGATGGCTCAGTTTTTGATTGCAGAATGACTTTGAAACTAAAGCCACTTCTAACCTCTGTCCAGATCTTGAAAGCAACATCTGTTTTATTAGGATTACCAGTTGCCCCACACTCCATGAAGTAAATGTTAGAGGTTATATATTCATAATAGTTTAAGTTCCAAGTTCATCTTTAAACTTGTAAATGTTATAGGTGGGCTTTTCTCTTGGCAAAAATCTTTGTGCTGGTGTGACCCCTCTGTAATAGTTGTGCGTGCATCTCTTGCAAACATCAAGAGTTTAGTGTGTAAATTATAGTGTAATTAATTAAAGTGTAAAAGTAAATTATAAAAAGTTTAGTATAGCTAAGTGGAAGACTCCATATAACACATTTTAAATGGGAAATTTAAAACTTTACCCATATTCTGTAAATACATACAATTTGAACATGCTCATGTATGTGGACAAACAAAATTTGTATTTAAATCCAAGGTGTAATTGTGGAAAGTATATTTCCCAGATACCTGTTATATTTTGAAATAAGTCATATTTATTACCATCATAACTAAAGAATTATTAGTGTTGAGAATGCAAATGATGAAATGCCTGGTGTCTACGGTTCTCTGTTACCTGGTTCATTCTTCTGTTTCTGACGGCTGCTGTGCTTGCACCTTCGCAGTGGTAGTCCCCTGGCCAGAATTGAAATGCCTCTTCCTTTTGTGTCAGAGCAGGGTTCCCAGAGAACACCCTTGCTTTCTGGAGACTCATGGTGCCACCACAGGTTGAGCAGGGCCCCTCATCCTCCTTCCCCACTTCCTCCTGCTGCCTGGTAATGGGCAGGCTGGGAGTTAACCGACCCTAAGGCCCAACATTCTGACACTTCTAGCACTATCATTTCCTCTGCATTTTTTCTTTGCATTTTTTTTTTTAGAAACTCAGAGTTTGAATGACTGGGCTTAAAAACAATCACCTTCCACACACCTCTTTCTAGATACTTCCTGGAAGATTGAATTTTGAGTATGGTCTGGTGTTATTTTCTCAAACATGTTCATAGTGCTCCTGACAGATTTTAGTCATGATTATTTTATGTTTGCTGCTTTTAATGGGCTTTCGTCTCTGTAACAATTTTAATTTTCTCCTCTATTTCTTTCTTATTTTTCTACCAGCTGTTCTAGTTGATCTCTTTTTCTTGTAGGGTCTTATTTGAACACCTGCAGCTTTTTTTGACCTCTCGTTTTTTAAGGGACACAATGCTATCTCTAATTTTTAAAAATTATTATATCTCTAATTTTATTTAGATTGTGGTATTTTAGCTTTCCATTTCCTTGATTGATGAGTTTTTTGAGGTTATTCTTTGTATGGCCTTTGCTTATATTTTGTTCTTTTTGCAGTTTCTATGCATATGTTTCATACTGTCTCCTGTCTGATGATCAACATATAGTTGAGTGAAACTTAATATTTGTTATAAAATATCCCAAAAGACAGACATTGGGGGTTGAAATAAAAGTAAGGGGTCAGGGGAGCATTAGGTGGGAGAAATCACAGCTTCTGTCTACATTTTCTTGTACAAGTAACCATTCACTGAATCAGCTCATCCTTTTCCTGGGGCTGTCTCTTGCCTGATTTTTAGCATCGTATGTTGTTGGCTCACTCTGTTTCACCTCGCACTATCCCATGGATCGATGGCCAGGCTGTAGATAATCAAAATGATGGGCAAGAAAATTCCTCCGTTAGCAGTCTTCCTGTTACTCTGTGACTCATGTATGGGCTGTGCCCTGGTTCTGTGAGAGCACATCTCTCTTTCAAATCAAATACCCACTCGATCAGCATGTGGGGATGTGATCATTCTTAATTAATTAATTAAATGAAGCTGCATTTTGACACAGTATTTGCCAGGTACATTTCATATTTGGGGCTTTGGCATTGTGACGATTTCCTTGTTTCAGTAAATATTAATTTCTTTGTTAATAGGTCCTAGTTTTTGGTGGGCACCTTTATTCTGACACCTTTCCCCATATCCTCTGACTACATTTTTAAAAACAAGGTTTCATTAACGTTTTAAAGAAAAATCAAACAGGTCAAGATGGAGAATATGATCTATGACCTCCAGGCCCTACATCCACCTGAGTGTTTTCTGCGGGCCTTACTCCCATCCTGTCCCCTGCACAGCATGTGCCATCACAGAAAGGAGCTCAGCTGCCCTCCGCCACCCCGGAGAATTGCTCCAGGCTGTGTAGTCAGACCGAGTACCTCTGCTTCATGCAGATGTTCTCCTGCCCAGCATTTTTAAGAACTGATCCCAAGCGAGCGCTCATTTCTACAGAAGCTTATTAAACTCCTTTAGGATAAACAACAGAAAAGACACGCATTCCCCTCAGATAGCAGCCTTGGGTAGACATATCGGTTTGTGGCTGTCAGGCAGTCCAACAGAACAAACATAAAACTGTGTATCACCAATACATTTCCAAATTTCTGGTTATTCATCTGCTGTCAAATTTCTGTATCACATAAAGAAGAAACGTGGCAAATAGAAGGACTGCCTTTCCAGCCATGGAAGGACAGAGAAGGGACCTTTAGAAGGCAGCTGTAGTCAGGGGACTTCAGACCCTGCCCCTGAGAGAGAGACTCTTCAGTCAGGTAGCTATTTTGTTTCTCCGTCGAATAGCCGGCTGCCACCCCCATCAGAGCTGATGTTACTAAACATCACAACCGTATAACCTTCTTACTCTGATTCTATCCGACCCTTTCATAATTTGATTCCCCATGTAGTTTGTCTATAGGGAATATATATGTTTGTTTAGCCCACTGCTATTAAAGTTTAACTTGGCAGTTAACCTCCTCTTTATAAATTAAAAATTAAAAAAATATTGATTTTGCAAGTGAGTCTGTTATGTGCTTTGCTAGCATGGTTCAGCATCCCTGAGTTAGATGGTCTCCAGAACAGAGATGAGGTGAACTTTTGGACTGTGTAAGCCTAATAGCAGCCCAGTACTGTGGGTAACACACTGAATAAATGTATCTGAAGGGGGTCAAGTCTTAAAGGCAAAACACGCTTTCCTGAAGGGGCTGTTCAGCAGGACAGGGGCTGCTTTCATTCGACTCACTTAACGGGTCTATTCCATAGACTCATTTCATGAATCCATTCTTACAACTCAACCTTATGAACAACCCAAGGAACTTCTAAGCCCCAAATAATTTTAACCAAGGTGACATCCCTTGAGGAGATCAAAACGTTAAAAGATTACATGAGACTTCACCAAGGAGAAGTAGTTTCTCTTATTTATCTTAAGAAGATAAATAAATGTTTATATATGTAATATTAGTTTCACTTATATAGGTGTGTGTCAAATATAAGATATCCTTAGATATTTTAAATTTAAGAAAAATTTGAAATAATTTCCTAGATTTTGTAAAAATATATTTTTTGCCCACATTGAAATAAGAAGAAAGCCTATATATTGAGCATCTTCCACATGCAAGCACTATGAACAGTGATTAATACACATCATCTTATTTAATTTTTACAACTGCATATTAGCATGATAATGTCCCATTTTACCAATGAAAAAATTGAGGCATTGAAAATGTGTTGCTTAGCCAAAGTTATACAGCTAATATATTATAGAACCAGAATCATAACCTAGGTCTGTGCCCCCACTGGAGAAGAAAAGATGATAGCTATTCCTATGCCAATGACTTCCAGTCAGAGACCACCAGGAATATACCTGAAGTTGAATTTTGGATTTTTTATCCTTACAGCAAGGGAGAATGCATATGATGGGTTACCGTGGGGCATCTCAGTAAGAGGGTATTAGAAAGAACCTGTTACAGGAATCGGGTTTGGTTGGGTGGTTTGGTGGGGGGCGTCTAATGAAGTGGACAGGAGGCACAAATAATTCTATAATTCAGTATCTCAATCTTATCTACAGGACAGGCTTCTGGATAAAGAAGGATAATGGCAAAGAAGACGCAGTTGTTCACATTAGACCATGGAGGGGGATGTTTAGTATTTTGTGTATGTCTGTGTTTAGACAAACCTATGAAGTGACCTTGTTCTATCTAAGTGACCTAATCTGATCTTGGTGTTTTGAGGGATTATTTATTTTTAACAGAAGAACATAAGGCCTAGCGGTGAGCATCAAGCCAGTTTCAAACAACACTGAGTCCTTGCTCTAAGTGTCAGACCAGTTCCCGGGTGTCAGGGGCTGCTTCCTCAGCTAGAACCACGATACGACAGCAGAATGGTAACAATAGATGAGCTGCGAAATTATGAAAGCAAGGATCCTCTGTCTATCGGCCAAAATGGTGTTTAGGCTTTGGACAGGTGTAAATCTGCAGGTGAGGCATACATAATGTAATTTCCATAAGGTTGCTCACAGAACATGCTTTCTGAGCAAAAGATGAGAGAGGGAGAGAGGGAGAGAGAAAGAGAATACCTATTTAAATATTTAGTGCATGGGAAAGAAAATACAATGCATGCTATAGAATTGTTTTGAGTTTGAACTAACCAGCTATAAAAGATATTTTAAGGAATTCTAGTACTATAAAAATTTTGAACAAAAATCAGATATTAGACTACATTAAGAAATTACAAATTCAGGCGTGCTAACAATATTAGCCAGGAAAGAATATGTCCTTATTTGAAACATGTATTTATTGAAGTTTTTCAGGTAAAATATAAAATCTGAATTTATTTTTCAATTTCCTTCCAAAAAGGTGAAGCACATATATGCCCAAATTAACATTTTTACAACTTAGTAAAGGCCATGTGGATGTCCAGTTTTTATTCTCTCTCCAGTTTGAATTTTTTACAATTACAAGTCAAAAAACAAACACACCCCAAGAAAAACCAGTCCAGGGAACCTGCCTCCGCTCAGACAGCACAGGCAGGGAGTGAGGACAAGAAGAGAGCCTGCGCTAGCCAAAAGGTGAGCTTCTTACCCTGTGGAAAGAAATTCTATTGTAAAATATTTTATATAGGCATGCCTCTTTATGGACTGTCTATTATGTGTTTGTATGCACCAAATTGTTTATATTATATTTCATGGGCTATTTTAAGGATTTTGAAAGCCCATTTTGGCATTATCTGAGTTTTGCCTGTTATGTATTAGAGATGAGACTGGAGTCACTGTTTTAATAGGGTGTTTATAAATAGGGTGTTTGTAAACATGCCCTCAAAGTCGGCATGTTTTTTGTCTGCACATTTGAGGCAATAGCAGCCCAGGGTTCCTTCTGGTTCTTGGCCTGGATGATCATATCTGGAGCGCAGGGGGTTAGAATGCCTACAAATTGCCACCTCTGAGGGGCGAGGGCAACTGTATATCACAATTCATCTTGTCCAAAATGAGACAATTTCAAAGTAGCGGCTTGATCTTTGCAATGTTGGTAACTTCAGTCTTCCTCACTGAAGATTTAATGCTGAATCCTTCCAGCTTTGAGAGCAGATTTGCCGGGTATCAGTGCACAACCCTGACCGTGCACAACCCTGACTGTTTGGGTTGGAGAGGCGGAGAACGGTGTGGAAGAGGTGGTCCTGGAAGCCGGGTGGAGAGGGCCCCCGCAGTGAGGAGACTCAGACGTGAAGGCTGGAAGGGAGCAGAGAAGGGAGATTGCAATTGATGGAGCCAGGGACCATTGGTAAATTTAGGGTCAGAAAAAATCTGTTGTCTAGATGGAGAACTAAATAGAGCAAAGACAATTGTTGCTCCAACTCCAGGTTTCACTCATAAAACAACGTGAGGTAGGTCTGCAGTTACCGGGTTGAGGGAAACTTGTGTCTAATGGATCCTTCTGAACATTTACCTGTAATGATGGGATTAAAACATGATCTGCGGAGTGCTCCTGCTGCACTGCTTCAAGCGTGCAGTGCCCGGGGTGGCCAATCAGACCTGGGGCACCCTCTCACTCAGGCGACACGGAAATCTGTCATAACCACCCTCTAAATTTCATCGTGGAGGGGGAAGATCTCATTCCATCTGTTTGTCACGGTGGCCCATTGGCAGCCGTGTGGATTTAAGCACTTTAAAAATGGCTTTCCCTCGACATCTCTTTCTTTGTGCATGCTTGTGTGAGCTTTCTGGACAAGCCCCAGATTCAAGTTCACCAGGCCAACATTACCACTTCGTAATGAATGCTATTTAAGCATAGTCCCCTCACTCCTGCTTGTGACAAAGCTGACTCTTGTTTATTTTCCAAAGCACCATAATATTCACCAGAATTTTACAGTGGCCTTGCCCACTCTGCAGTGCTTGCCTTGTATGTTGATCGTGTCTGTCAGAGACCCAGGGTTCAAACGATTGGAGGTCCAGATGACATCTGGCTTCCCAGCTCCCCTGGAATCCTGGCTGCAGTGCTTATCAGTGCATTATTCATCAAAACTGATGATGCAAGGTACAACATGCTGTCTGCAGTTCAGCATATGACTAGAGAGGAGTTGGCAGAAACGCCTGGTGTTCTGTGAGCAGCATGTAATCAATAGTCTGGGTGCTTGTTCACTTCGTGTTGATGACTATTCCCTCTGGTACATTTCTGTATATTTTTGGGTTCACTGTACTACCAGCTGTGCAATTTTTCTTCCTCCTCTCCTCCTCATATTGGCCCTGATAAAGCAGAAGGAACAACCTTTTTGTGTGGTGGGTGTCAAATCAAATAATCTAATGACCAAAAACAGGGCAGCAGGCATGGGCAAAAAGAGACAGATTTAATCATTTCCAAGGGTACTTGGTAATAATGAAATGAGTTACATTTAAATTCAGACTTTCTGCTACTTGATTCAAATGAAATGATACTAATCCTCCCCTTTACTCCATCCCTTGAAGTGTCTGTATGTGCGTGCTACTGTCTGAAACCCTGTTGTATCCAGCTAAAGGGAACTTAGTTCCCTCTGTTAATGACAGACATTCAACATTGTCATCGAATTGAAGAATGTGAGAGGCAACACCCCAAACCCCTCCCTCACTGATGCTATTAGAAATTGTGCAAGATGTCTCAGATCAGTACGGAAATCCATCCAGTTACATCTGAGATGAAAAGATTAATTTTCACTTGCAAATTAAGTAGTTATCCATCTTGTACAGTTTTAAAAAATTGATTACACATTATCATTAAGAGAAAAGACATGCTTTTTTTTTCAAGATGTAGAAAAAATAGATATCCAAATGGAAAAAAAGATTAGCTTTAAATGTTTGTTCTCAAATTTTATTTAACTTCTTGGCTATTACCTTAGAAGATCGTTAAGATTTTAATACCCTCTGTAGGTTGGTTTGTGAGAGCTCATGCAGAGGCCCCACTGTCTCGGGCAGAAGTGGTTATTGTCTGGTAGGTGATTTGAAGGCAGGGAGGCCGTGGCCAGCATGTACCCATGTGTTGGTCCCTTGTCCATGGTTTAATAGCTGTGGACATCATTTCCATCAAGCCTGATGATAACTGCAGGCCAAAACCGTGATGACTATAAGAATTTCATAGGTCACCTGAGTCTCCATGAATCTTTAGCATTAAAAAGAAGGAGGAGGAGGAGCAGGAGAGAAGAAGAGGAAGAAGAAGAAGAAGAAGAAGAAGAAGAATTCTTCATTTTTTAGTTAAATAAATCTAGCTCAGCTTATTTCAAGTCATCAGTGATATTATCTGAATGCAATGAAAAATTCAACTGGGAAGTCCAAATTCTGGCACTTATTTTAGCTGTAGCACATCCAAACACTCTCCACAGATTTGACATGTACCTGTTGAAAAAATATATCTGTCCAGCTTCTGGGTCCTGCCCTGAAACACACCTTAAAATGAGTAAATGCACAGATTTGCATGATGTGGTGCAGCAGTAGGTAGGATTGGAATAGAAGAGGCAATTTTTGGAGTACTTAACTGAGGTCAAAAAATTCAATTTTGGACAGTGTCATGGTTCAATCATGAGGTCTCTGTTCAAACTGCCTGGGTTCAAATCCTTCCATTTCGTAGCTCTGAGGCCACCAGTGGAGTTAATTCACTTTCAGTTCAGTTTTATTTCATGTTAAATGTGAGCACTACTGGTACTCGGGTCAGAGAGGATTATTGTGAGGAACAAATTGAGACATCTCAGGTAAAGGACTAACAAGCACCTAGCACCTAGTGAGTGACCAGTGAAAGCCATGATTACCAATGACTAGTAAACTAAAACTCTGTATCATTATTTCCAGTCAATTCCCTTTAACTACAACAGCATTAGTGAGCATCCAAGGTATGCAAGGCACTTGTTTTATGTGTTGAGGGGTAGAGATATAATGAAAATATGGCTTTGACCTCCAGTTACTTAACATTGACAGGGTGGAGTTAGACATGTACATAACTAACATCAATGAAGGTACAAAATTGCCAGAACAAAGACACAAACCATATTTACAAACCATGAGGGAGGAAGAGAGAGTCTCTGATTCTTATTTGAAGTGGGGAGAAGGATGATAGGGAAAAGCCAGGTGATCATTTGAGCTAGTCTTGGAAGTATACGTCAGAATATAGAAAGAGATTGGGAGTGTACCAGGTATTCCAATGGAGTGTCATAAACGGGAAGGTTTTGGGGATTTATGGGGATTTATGGGGACAGTATTGAATGGTCTGAAGCTTGTTAAACACCTTTCTTACTTCACTGGGAGCCTTCATGACACACAAAAAAAGAGCATGAACTTTGGAGTTACCTCAATCTGTGATTGGATCTTGGTTTTGCCTCTCTCCCCTGACTGCATGACAAATCTTTGTCACATGTGAGCCATATAAACCTTGTTTATATGTATAACAGTGATGACACCAATCACATATATCCCATGGTGCTGTTGTGGAGATTGACAGGAATAACACATGTAAACCACCTGGTTTATGATAGCCACCAGTGCGTATTTCCTTTGAGGGCCAGAGGGTGGGAGATTTTTCCACCACTTTTTAGTGTAGCCCAGCTGCTAGCTGGAGTTGCCCTGTACTTTGAAGCTTAAGGGAAATTGACTCAAGCCCCAAATCCCCTTTCCGTGATGTCTGTACATTGCTAGGTCTTTGCTCTGAGCTCCCAGACTTCCTCTAATTCTCCTTCATACTCTTGCATCTCTTCTAAAAAATATTCTTGCCTATCTGAGAACAACTGTATGAAGACTGGACCAGGAAGAAGGCACAGTAAATGCAAAGAGCCTGAGGTAAGAGTGTGCTTGAGTTTCTTAAAGAAGAGCAAGACAGTCCTAGGGCTGGGTAGAGAGGGAGAACCACAGGACATGGTGACAGAAGATACAGTCAGAGTGGTAGTCAGGGGATTATGTAAAATGCCTCATAGACTGTGAGAAGGACTTCAGACTTTCTAGTGCATGAGAGACAAGTCTTTGAAGAGTTTTAATAAAGGGGGTGAGATGATGTATCTTATGCTTAAAAAGGACCAGTCTGACAACACATTAGACTGAGGAAGCAAAAGAAGCAGGAGACTATGTTGGAGTCCAGTGAAATAATCCAGGTGTAAAGTGATGGTGGGTGGTCTGAGCCAGGGTGGTGACAGTGGAAGTGGTTAGAAATGCTGTATGGAGGGGTGAGATGACTTGTTCACCCATTGGATACGAAGGTGAGAAAGACAGGGGGCAAGGCGAGCTCAACATTTTTGGCCAAAACAACCAGAGTACAGAGTTACCACTTACCAAGACTGCAGGAGGAGGACGTTTGGGTAGGGAAGGCTAAGAGTTCTGTTCTGGACAAGTTAAGTTTGAGACATCTGTTTCTGGTTTTGGAATTCAGGGGAGAGCTTAGGGCTCCTTTTTGAAATACATTATCCTCTACTGTGAAATATATGGCTCAAAACCAATGAAAGAACATGGATTTTAATTTTGACCAATAGGAAAAAGCTTTGTTCTATATCAATTTGCCTTAAAAACCATTAAGTGCCTGGAAGCAGAGCCAGTCTGTTGCCCTGTGTGGGATGTGCAGTACAGGCATCGAGAGGCCAGTAACAATGGGTGTCACACAGAGACCCAGCCTGGGAAAGAGGGAAGCGGACATGAAAACTACTCCAGAACACAGAATACAGAGTAAACAAGCAGAACTCATCTTCCTTTATTTTGTGTTTTATATCACTAAGCAACTTGATTAAAACAAATCAGCAGGACAAAAAATGAAGTTGCTTTTCTGTGGGGAGACGAAATCAATGAGAAGAATCAAGGTTGAGTAAATGTCCTGTGGATACTCAGGGGAAGGAATACATTTTCCAGGATGAGCAGGGAGCCCTTCAGAATTAGTTGTTTTCTAAAACACAAGTTACTTTCATTTAGTGCTTTCAGTGGGGACAGGGACATAGGACACATGTACGGATCAATGACCTGAGAGGGTTTCAGAACTGTTTATGGTATATTTTTTTATTTGTCAACATATAAACATTTTTACAAAGGAATTTCTTTATGACAGGAATTGGGTAAGTCATTCAGAAAGAGTGTGATTCCAGACTAAGTTTGCTGACACTGATGTAATGACCTGACTGACTGGTATAAACTGCGGCCCATGTGGCTGTTATTGGTGGACGTCAGGTTCTTGCATTGTCCAAGGAAAGGGATTTTCTAAGACCCGCATGGGAGGATGTGGCTGAGTGTCTAGTTTATTAAGTGGGTTCCACTCCTGACTTCCCAATGACCCATGTCACCATGGTGAAAGTCCAACCTTGCCTGCAGTAGGGCCAGGAGGAAGGCAACTGCCCAGAGTTTCTGCTCCATATTAAAGTGCAGTCCAGTCCAGCATCAGGCCTGCATGCATTTCTAGCTGCAGTCCATTGCTGTGCTTTGGTATTCAGGCTCTCCTGAAGGTCATGGGCCATGTGGCTGATAAGGCCACATGGCCATGGAGAGAACAGGTGCAGGTGCTTTGCGAGTGTGGGTCACAAATGAGAGAGAGAGGGAGTTTCTGTGTTCTCCTGGGGTCATACTCAGAAACTTGGGTTTGGGGTGAACTAGGTGCTTTCTCAAAATGACTAATCAACTACCCAAGTTCTTATGGGCTTTGGATAGGGTCCACCTCCCACCTAGACTGACAGGCCTCTATGGTCCAGCCCCTCTCCCTGAATCCCCCAACAATCCAGTCCTGGAGGAAGGCGGGGGTGGAGGAGGGAGGAGTGTTAATCCCCTTGGCAGAGCACAATGCAGTAATCCTCTGGAGTGTGAAGCTGCAGCTTCCTAGCTGAGCAAGCAGGCTCCTGATTCCCAGTTTATTAGGCTCATTGTCTACTTAGTTCCCTTTTGCCCTCCTTTCCCAGCTAAATACCGATGGTAGCACAACCACACTGGAAGGGACATTCCTGCAAGTGATAGCCGTGGTGGTGAATCACTAAGCACTCCCTTTAATGAAAAAATCCTGCTGTAAGGAATGCATACAGACAACAGCCTCTGGCTCTAGGTGACTTTGGGATCTGCTTCAGCTGTTAAGCAGACATCAAGCACATGCAAGGCATCTCCCAGCCAACAACTGAGCAGAACAGAAACACAAGGGCTCACCATTCCTGGACTGCTCTCCGGGAGCTCCTAACGGTGGAGATCCTGTGGGGCTGGCTGAAGCTTTCTCAGAGAGGCACACCAGCTGTGGCTTGTTCTACCCGCTCTCTTTCCTTCCCCAGTACTTTCACAGGTGCCAGACCTAGACCACCATCTGAAAGTTTTCCCCGACTTCTCTGATTCCTTTTCATCTTTATCTTTTACAGCTTTATTCCCACTTCATATCCTGAACTTCTTGCTTGGTCCTGGCATTGGCTTTTGGGAAGACTCAACAAACTCACTGCATTACTCTTCACATTGTTATGTTGGGAAGCTCACAGAGAAGATATGGGAAAATAATTGTTCATTTATTCATATTTATCTCATTTACACCAATTTTTCCTTCTTATAAAGATATGGCATATGCTGGGACACTCCCTGCCTCCAGTCCCCGATTGGCAGATTTCTGTGCTGGTTAGGTCACAAAGACTTTCTGAGAGAGAATTTAACATTTTTTGATATAACACTAACATTTTGGAAAAATGGACATTAAAAATATATATACCACTTAAAAGATAAAATTTTTCCTAACAGCTAAAAAATCATAAATTGTTGTCAACTATGTCCTGATCTTCCTTGCGGTTCTCTGACACAGAATTGGTTTCTAGCAAATACAAATTCTTATTCTCCAACTATAACAGATTCAGGGAGGAAAGGATGGGATGGCGAGTCTGAAAGCAGTTGGGACAAAGTTGAAATGGGTGGACTCAGATTGAAAGCTTCCTCAGATGAGCACCCCAGGGTTTTTTGAATGTTTTTACTGTAGCCTCCCCTTCCCTGCCCCCTTGATGCCATGTACGATCTCTGTATGAGAAAGTCTGCAAGATTAGTTCTCTGTCTTCTCTGTTTTACTTCTGAACCGAACCCGGGATGTGGATCATGAGCTCATAACTCCCACATGGACAGGCCAAGTAAGAACACTGCACCGTGGAGGCAAGTTTCCTTACTCTGGTTCAGCGATAACTTGCTGTGTGACCTTGGCCAACTCACCCACGCTTTTAGAATCTCCCTTCCCACATGTAGGAATGAGGCTGTTGAACCAGCAAAGCACTCTGGCCATATTCAGCTCTGCTGTCTATAGTCATATGAAATTAAAGAGGAATATAATGTGCTCGAAGTCATCCTCCTGCACTACTTCTCTGAAACAAAACACGAACGCATGTTCGGTTTTTCAGAGACAGGTTTTTCTTTATTCACACCCTTCCTCCTGCTTTCATGGGATTATCTCAACAAATTTCAGAGAGACCGAGAAGACCAATTTCCAAATCATCTGGAGTAATTAATTCCAGTGGTTGGAGTTAATTATGATGAGGCAATTCATAAAGTATACAGTAGAAAAAAAGCAGCAGTTGATGAGACTTCATCTGCAGTGAGATTTTTTTCAAAGGCATTCTTCTGGCAATGCCTTTCGAAGTTAAACACATGTGTGCTTCAGCGGTGGGAGAATGGTTTATGAGGTTATCATTCGTTATGGGTATGAAATATGTGCAAATGGCCCTAAGTATATTTTTGCCGATAGGATACAGGCCCGATTGGTGGATAACATGGGAAAATCAATGATGATAGCAGAGACTATAACTCCATCATATTTTATAAATGTAGAAACCATCATATATTTACAAAAAATCTGTTAGTAAAATGGCATGATATTGTGCAATAATAGTAATATCAATATGAAAAATTAACAGGAACATAGTATAAAAATGGCAATTTGGGAAGCACTCTCAAGTCTGTATTATAAAAATAAAGTTGAAATAATGCCATAACAGACTGTATTTCTGCTCTATGATTCTGATAATAAAGCACTTTGGTTCCACTTTCATGGTTTATGCTGTTATTAGAACCCCCTGATATAATTAGATGGTCTTATTTTAGATAATTACTTATATTTTCTTATTGCATAAGAAAAATCCCACTGGTAAGAAACCTCAGTATGTTGAATCTAAGAGCTATGTTGCTGAAATAAGCCATGAGAGCTCTGAAGTCAAATTCATTCACAATAAAGTAGTCATGATTTTTGGAAGCTGATTAATGATGATCATACCACCCCCTTTCATTTTTGCATTTTTCATAGTTCATGAATTGATTTTACTTTTATGATCTCTCTCATTTTATTCTCTTAACACACCTGTGAGGAAGGTGCTATTATTCCCACTTTGTTGATGGAGAAGTTCGTGCTGAAGGCATTATGGTCGTAATAAATAATTGAGGTTCAAACATTTATCATCCTATTCTAGAACTCCATTCTGTTCACAACCTTGGACAAGTACAATAAAAACTATTTAGTTAAGATGCATTATGTATGTGGCATGCTTTGCAATATTGTGTTTAAAAACTGATTTTTAAAGAAAAAGGACTCATGGACATGGACAACAGTGTGGTGATTGCAGGGGGAAGGAGGGTGTAAGGGGACTAAATGGTAATTGGAAAAATACAATGAAAAAAAGAACTGTTAAAAAATCTAGTCCTGACCCTTTTTCAGAAATGCTAATGCTTCACATTCTGCCTCAGAGTTAGAGGCTTGAGTTCTAAATAGATTTTGTTGTTAACAGCTTGCCTTCTCTGAAAGTAGGGGGCTGAAATCTTTTTCTAAATCTAAAGCACTTCATTCTATTTTGTTAAACTGAAATTAACGTATTGCTGATTGATTGACCATATCATTGTCATTTATGTTACCATATTGTAATGGTTATAGAATGCAATCAATGGCTCAGAAAGTTTGCTTCTATAAGGACAAGCTAAAATAAGCTTGCGTAAGATATTTCTTTTGAAATTATTACATTCAAAGAGGTTCTTTTTTCAAATATCTTTAATGAATAAGGCAAAACTTGGCCTACTTTGTTGAAATGAAAAAAAGAAAAAAGCCAAGGAAGAAAAATCTTCAAATTGAAATTAGCTTGACAATGTCTTGATAATTTTCTTATATCTTTATGATTTAGAAATCAAATCTACAGAGATGTTTTACTTATTTTGAGCAGGGAAACCATATCACCAGTTTTTTGAAATTGATATAAGCGTGTTTCCTCACATATGTCATACTAAATTTATAGAACTGTCTACATGTACTTGTTGCTGAGAATGTGAATGGAGCTAAAAAGTAATTTTAAAAAATTGCTAAAATACTGGCTTACCTGATGAAAATACAAATTTGAAATAAATCTCAAACTTTGGTATAAATACAGACATTTGACTATTGCTTTTGATTTTTGTGGCATTTCAGATAAGAAGTTGCCAATGAAAACACTGTTATTCTAATGATACATTTCAACTCAAATTACATGCATTTCTTATACACTTATAAGCTTTCTCCAACTTTGCCCTATAAAAATAAATTAAAAATCCATGTCTTGATAGCTATTGTTTATTATGAATGAGGCATTTATGGAGTGTTATTACTTTTATTTTCTAAATAACTGTGTGACTAAGGAATTGTTATCACAAATTTGCATATAGGGAAAATGAGTTCAATAGTAATTTCAGGTACACCTGCTTCTCAAGGCAAGTTGGTTTCATTAACCACAAAACCTTCAGTCCAGTTTGCAGCCTATTGCTGTAGCATTCTATGTACTAGAAAATATGAATACTAGTGTGGTGGAAATTTTTATGTGGTGGGTTTTTAGAGCATAGGAAAATTCTAGTAGTGTTCATGAGTCATTCTCTGAAATAACAATTTTCCCTCTAAGAGGATAATTCTTTCATGGTTAGGGATAGGCATCTATTTTTTAAACTGATGTGCTCCTGTGTTTGTTTATGTGTTCTGTATCTCTGTCCATTGGCAGATTTTCCTGGGCTTCCCTTCTGCCCTCAGCACATGATCAGGTTTACATGGGAAGAGGCATGACCTAGGACACTTGCTTCCTTTATATATAGAACTATAAAGATAACGATATCCTCCAGCAAATGAGGAAACCTGTGAGGTGTAAATGCCTGTGTCTCCAACTAATTCACAGAATTCCCTCCAAGGGAGGGACTTATTTTGCATTTGAACTCCAAAACACCTTTCAAGATTGTTAAACTTAACACCAGCCTGAAAATCCCAGTCATGCTGGAGATCAATTAACTGCTTCTAGTGCTCTACTAGCTCCTCTTTAAGATGTTTGCATTTTAGAGTAAGTAATTTGGCCATTATCACACTTGCACCAAATAAAAACACAATATTTTGTATGTAGGGACTTCATTTGTAATGCTCAAATGTACTAGAAGATGTTCCTGTACTTTCTTTCCTAATCTAAGAGTCAGATAGCATCTTTTTCCCTCTTTATCAGTTTCAGATCTCAGACTGTCTCCTCTGCACACTTGTTTTATTTGATTTCATTCTTCCCAGTACACAATTGCTTTCCTCATTCCCACATAGGGATTTAAATGTTCTTGTGTCCTCCTCTTACATATTTGAAGCCAACTTTCTCATATTGCATCAAAATTCATTACTTGACTACTTGATTACCTAGTGACTTGCCATTAACTTTAATATTTTAAAATAATAATTTCTTATGACAATAAATTATGTTTACTGTAGAAGATTTATACAATTAGGTAAGGGATAAAGAGAAAAATATGAAACACTGTACTAACATCAACCAGAAATCACCACTATTATGGTTGTATTGTTTTCCTTTATCCATGGATATTTTTATTAACAAATATATAATAATAAATCATGCTCTATAAACTATCTTTAAGCTTTTCCCACAATATAATAGGAATATATTATCACCCTTGATATTATTTTTCAATCTAATTTGTAATGGTTTTATAATCTTCCATTATATGGACATATCAATTTATTCAACCAATTCTCTATTATTGGGCTTCAGGTTATTTCCATGTTTTTTGCTATTTTAAATAAGCATATGATAAACAACATTGGTAAATAAATCTTCAGCACACCCATAATCATTTTCTTAGGGTGAATTTTTAGAAGAAGGATTACTGGGTCATAGCTTGTCATAATTTTAGGAACACAAAAATGGATATATTTTTCCAAAATTTCATCCAGTACAGGTGTACCAATTTATACTCACTAAGAGTATTGATGGTTCCTGCATTACTGTTTCTTCATCACATAATGAGACATTCAGTGTTGGTGAGGAGTTCTCCACAGATAATCAGGGACCAAGACTTCGAAATTGCTGCTCTGCCATCCTAATGGAGTGGCCTCATTTTATTATTTATTTATTTGTTTGTTTACTTATTTATTCATTCATTTATTTAAGGTTTTATTTATTTTTAGAGAGGGGAAGGGAAGGAGAAATAGAGGGAGAGAAACATCAATGTGTGGTTTCTCTCATGCGCCCCCTACTGGGGACCTGGCCAGCAACCAAGGCATGTGCCTTAGACTGGGCATTGAACTGGTGACCCTTTGGTTCTCAGGCTAGCACTCAGTCCACTGAGCCACACCAGCTAGGGTGGAGTGGCCTCATTTTAATACTTGAAAAATGGCAGCCAGCACCCCAGTCCTTTAGACAGGAAGAAGGAGAAGGATAAACGACAAAATAACAAAGGGAACAAGTCAGTTAAGACCATCCTATTTATTTATATATTTTTACATTCTATTTTATTTATTTATTTTTAAAGGTTTTATTTATTTATCTCTAGAGAGAGGGGAAAGGAGGGAGAAAGGAAAGAAATATCAATGTGTGGTTGCCTTTTGCATACCCCCACTGGGAACCTGACCCACAACACTGGCATGTGCCCTGACTGGGAATGAACCAGTGACCCTTTGTTTCACAGGTCATCACTAAAGCCACTGAGCCACACCAGGCAGGGCTATTTTATTTATTTTTTATTGTATTTTTTCCATAACCATTTAGCCCCCTTATACCCTCTTCTCTCCAGCAATCACCACACTGTGGTCCACGTCCATGAGTCCTTTTTCCTTTTTGCTCAATCCCTCCCCTTCCTAACCTCCCTGCTCACTTTAGCTGTCATCCTGCTCTCCATCTATGAGTCTGTCTCCATTTTCCTTGTTAATTCATTTTGTTCATTAGATTTCAAATATGAATGAAATCATATGGTATTTGTCTTTCTCTGACTGGCTTTTTTCACTTAGCGTAATGTTCTCCAGGACCCTTTTTGCACTGTTGGTGGGAATGCAGATTGGTGCAGCCACTGTGGAAAACAGTATGGAGATACCTCAAAAAACTAAAAATGGATCTGCCTTTTGACCTAGCAATCCCACTTTTGGGAATATATCTGAAGGAACACAGAACACTCATTTGAAAGAACATAGGAAAAATGACTTATGGTGATTGCTGGGGGGAGGGCTGTATAAGGGGACTAAATGGTAATGGAAAAAAATACAATAAAAATAAATTAGTAAAAATAAATTACAAAAATATTAGAAAACATAAGCACCCTTATGTTCATTGCAGTGTTATTTACAATCGCCACAATTTGGAAGAAGCCCAAGTATCCAAGTGAAGATGAGTGGGTCATTTATAGGATGGAATACTATTCAGCCATAAAAAGAAGAAAATTTTACTCTTAAGACTGCCCTATTTAAAAAGGCTTACAAAGAATCCCTTAACTTGAAATTTCTGTTTATGTAATATTGGCCAGGAGAGTGTAACAGAAACACCTCTCCCTGCAGACGAGGCTGAGAATGCAAGCTTTTAGATTGGCATATTGGCACCCTAACACAATTAGATTTCTCTTAGGAAAGGAAGAAGGGGAGAAACAATAGCCTCTGCTATTAATGGGAGAAAATTTGAGAATCACAATTCAAGTGAAATGTGAAGATTCTAAACAATAATATGTTATGTAGAATAATTAATTATCTACTTCCTTATTTCCTAGGGTTACTGTGAGTATTAAATGAGGAACTACTCAAGAAATCTTAGCCACTTTTGTTGGTTATCGTGAATACACTTAATTTAAATGAAGTCATGTCCGTAAAGTGCTGTACATGCTCATGAAATATTAGTCATGATTCTCTGCTGTTATGGAAATGTTTCATTTTCTGTGATTCTTTACATCTGCTTCATAATGAGATAACTACAATTCTATGCAGAGGTTTTTATTTTCTGCATACATAATTATCACAGGTTTAACCTTAAGGAAGGTGGCAGTACCTTCTAATCATGTAGCATAAAACATAATTTATGAAGAATGTTTTGCGAAGCTGTAGCAGATGATAGCATTTATCTGCCTTACCGGAATGCTTTATTTTATAACAGGTTGATTCATGAAGGTTTGTTGGAGTTCAGATTGCTGTAATGAACATTCAATGTGTATGAGACTATTTGAGAATATTTGGTTAATATTAACTGTTTTACATTGTGAAAAACATAAAAAGAATAATGCATATAAAAGAAGCATAATTTCAAAAACTGCCATAACTTAGAATTACAGAATCATTGCATTTTAGAGCTGGAAGGATTTTAGAAGAGAAACTGAGGCTCAGAGCGTGTAGAATGAATAAGTAGTTTGCAGAAGCTCACAAATAGGTAATAGCATTTATTACATCTTGTTTCATGAAATCTCTTTGCAAGAGATAGTGCTATGCTTGATTTTTCTAACATAATAGTCATGATTAGAGTTTACTTGTAATCACTATAACCAAAAATATGTAGTCTTTGTTAGGTGAACTGATAAAAAATAATGATGTTATATCCCTGCACAGAATATAGGGGATGGTTTTGTATTTGTTGTCTCATTTCTGACTTTATGAGATCCTACTCCTTGTTATTAAGTTAAACTGACAGTAGAATGTTTACTTCCTTTTGTTTCTTGGACTTACTATCTAGAGATAAGAATCCAAGACAAAGGTAAGACTAGAGAATAATTTCATGGTGAGGTCATCTTAGAATCAATGGCAATTTGCTAATGGGACCTTCCAGATAATTGCACCACTCCAAAACTGGTTCTGCTATATCCTTCTATGTGAATAAAAGTATTATCTACCTCATGTGTTCTTAAGTTTTAAATGAGGTAATACATTTAAAGACATTACAGAATATATATACATAGTGTGCATGCACTATTATTACTATAAAGAGTAGAATTATGAGTGTAATAACTAGCATCTGCCTGACACATGCAAGAAATTTTGTTGAGTTGAAAGGCAACAAATTTTTCACAGAAGTCCTCACATTCTGTAGTAGTGGCTATGCTATTACTGTCTAATGTTTTAAAAAATCCTCTTGGGTTCAAGCCCGATTGATTTCTTGAATCTGTTTTTATGTGGGGATTCTCAATATGTGAGTATTAGTAGAACACACTCTAATGGCATTTATGAGAGCACAACTTACAAAGGACCACCTTAGCCTGCAGATCACTGACAAAACAGCTGGAACTAACAGCTGTGACTTACAAATCTTTCAAAGTCATAACAAAGCCAGTGTGATTTCATAACCACAGTTTGAATTTCAACTCATGTATTGGAAGACGCCTGAGAAACCTGATGGTGTTGGGCACATACGATGAAAGCCTTGTCCTTTCACTCTGCCTGGGAAGCACTGGTGAAGAAGCAACAAAAGGAAATAAAGCATGCACTTGGTAATTCCCTAAGTAAATATGAATTTCTTCCTTCCAGGCTGATATAATTTGGCAAATTTGTGCCTTCTAAGGATTCTCACCATTTTCTTTTTTTTTAAGATTTTATTTATTTATTTTCAGAGAGGGAAGGGAGGGAGAAAGAGAGAGAAAGACAGAGAGAGAGAAACATCAATGTGCGGTTACTGGGGGCTGTGGCCTGCAACCCAGGCATGTGCTCTGACTGGGAATCGAACCTGTGACACTTTGGTTCGCAGCCCACGCTCAATCCACTGAGCTACACCAGCCAGGGCACCATTTTCAATCACATGTGAGGGTATGTCTGAAATGGGACAGTCTAATTTATAGTTATAAAGGTAACAGGATGAGTCAGAAGACCCAAAACAGGACTCTTTTTCTAAAATGTACTATGACTCTAGTCCCTTTGGCCACCTATAACTGCTAATGAGTTCTTATGCCAATTACATGTCACATGTCCCATGACAGGTTTTTCTATATAATTTTCATTAAATGCTTTGAGATCCTGGGGCAGGAGAAAATTATGTAAATATAAGTTTTTATTACTGTTTTGTTTTTATTACTTTTCTCCTCTGGTTTTTATTGCCTTATATAATACAGGTAAATATAGTGATCTCATGTTGAGATGGGGGTTTTTGTTCTAATGTCTCTGCTCTCATGCTTTGCATTCAATCCGTGTTAATTTAATTATCCATGATTTCTTAGGCAAAGAGAAGAAAGTAGACTTCATGCTGTCTGCAACTACTTCAGTCATTCCTTTACTGCCCGTGACACCATGTGAGACCTGCAGATGCTAAACAATCTCTCCCTGCACCAGCTCAAACAAAAAAATGTTAACCATATGCAACTCCAACCTGTTTATCCTTAAGCAATGCAAAGCCATGCAGCGCTGCAGACGGGCAGTGGGGGAGAGCACAGAGCTGGCACTTCACACAGGGCTGCTGTGTGAAAAAGCAGTGATGATGTATCACAGAATTGCACACTTGAAACATATATCATTTTATGAACCAATGTCACCCCAATACATTTAATTTTTTAAAAAGCAGAGTGTGAAATCACAGAATGTAGGGTAGGGATAGTTGAGTTGGGCTCCTTTCTTCCAACTTTTCTTACTAATAAAGATGAGGGTGCCTTTGAAATTTAATTCATATGAGTTGAATTGATGAACTGATACTTAGATATTAGTTCCTGGATTTCAGATTTGGAGTCTGAGGTACTTTTGGGTACTGAGGATTCTGTATGCCTAAATACCCTGAGACATGACCTATTAGCTACTGGTAAGAAGTGAGACATTCCTCAGGAGAAAATAAGAAGTTTTAATTCATTTTAGCTTATATTTAATTAAATGATAATTTTGTGTAAGACATTATTATATTTTGGTGTAGGTAAACTCTCTCTTCATCTTGACAACTGAGGTTTCTGAGTGTTTTCCAAAGAAACCCCAAGATATTAATTATTAAATACAGAAAATTTAAAGGGCATAGAAATTTAGATTAAAAATAGAAAAAAGATTCAAATGATATTAGAATATAAAATTATGTTTCTTTTTTTCCTTTAAAATTGGCTTTTTTTACTTAATATTTCTCCCCTTTTGAATTGTAAAATAATATGATCATACTGAAGAATATTTTGGGAAAAGAAAACAATCTTCCACCAATCAAATATATTTTCATTTATTTTTGAGACTATAGGAGTCTCTCATATTCTCCTGAAGGCTTTGTTTCTCTGTGAACTTGTCCTTACAGATCTGGTAAGACAAACTTAGGAAAGTCTTTCTAAATATCTGTAACAAAGAATCATATAGATATTAAAGACAGTGAATAAGATATTATAATTTTGAATCTTAGTGAAAGGAATTGTACATTTTCTAATTAAATCCAGTGTGCTTTTGTGATCTATTTTCAGCCATCCTACCTGCTCTTGTCCTTATAGATTATGGCATGTGAGTGCCAAACAGAATCTTAAGTGAATGCACCTATACCTCTGTCCAAAAAGCAACTCAGTCAGCACTGTTTATACATCTTTAGAGGCCTGAACCCTGAACACTACAGATAGATGGAAATGAAAATATAAAGAGAAGGTATAGTTCTTACTTGTTTACTTACAGAATATGGTGGTTAAAAGCTCAATTATGGAGTCAGGCTACTTGGTTTAGAACACCACTATCTCCACTCACTAGTTCTGTGACCTAACTTCTCTAAGAATCACGTTTATAATATGCACAACTAGGGTAATATTAAGATGCAATTCATTGGACTGGTGTGAGGACTAAATGAGCCAATGGATGTAAAAATGTCCAGGATAGAGTCAAGAAGGCTTATTATTATTGTTGCTATATTTAGTGTTTCACATGAAGTCAGCACATTCCAAATAGTGTGCAGAGTACTTGATTATAACTAAAATTAAACTAGTAGCCAACAATATATAAAAAGATTATATATTATTGCCAAATGAGGTTTATCCCAGGAATGCAAGGTTGGCTGAAAATTAATCAGAGTAACCCACTGTATTATTAGAATAAAGAACAAAAATGACATGATTACATCACCAAGTGTGTGTGGGGGTGTGGGGAAGCATTTAACAAAATCCAACACCCTTTCTTGGTAAACATTCAACCAACTAGCAATGGGAAGGGATGTCCCCAACCTAATAAAGGTATTTAGAAAACAACTCACATCTAAGATCATAGTTCTGATGAATGATAGGATGTTTTCTCCTAAAATCAAGAATAAGACAAGAATGCTTACTCTCAGCATTTCAATTCAACATTGTACTTAATGTCCTAGAGAAGACAATAGAGCAAGAATAAAAATTAAAAGACATAACAATTTTTAAAAATCCTCACCTGAGGGTATGTTTTTAATTAATTTTAGAGAGAGAGGAAGAGAGAGAGAAAGAGAGAGAGAGAGAGAGAGAGCAGAGCGATGAGATAGGAACATCAATCACTTGCCTTCCATACACACCCTGGCTGAGGATGAAGCCCAGAACCTAGGTATGTGCCCTGACCTGGATCTGAAACTTTTGGTACATGGGATGATGTTCCAACCAATTGAGCTACCCAACCAGGGAAAAAGCCATACAAATTTTAGAGGAAGAAGTAAATTTATCTCTGCTCATAAATGACAAGAGCATATAGAGAAAACCCTGAACAATCCACACTAGAAGTATTAGATCTAGTAAATGGATTCAGCAAAGTTGCAGAACAAAAAAAAGACCACTACACAAAGATTAATTTTCTGTACATATAAGCAATAAACCACTTAAAAATAAAAATAATAAAACACTTCCACTTGTAATGGTATTACAAAGAATAAACACTTAGGAATAAATTTAATAAAAGATGTGTAAGAATTGTAGCCTGAAAACTGAAAAATATTGTTTAATAAAATGAAGTCAGGCTTGAATAAATAAAAAGACATCCCACATTCATGGATTGAAAGACAATTTTGTTAAGATAGCAATATTCTCCAAATTGATCTATATATTCAAAATAATCCCAATAAAAATACAGCTGCCTTTTGTGGTAGAATTTGACAAGTGTATCTTAACATACATATGAAAACATGAGGTACCAAAAACAACCAAACAACTTTGAAAATAAGACCAACATTAGAGAGCTCACACTTCTAATTTCAAAACTTACTATAAAGTAACAAAAGCCAAGGTAGTGTGGTACTGGCATAAGATTAGACATACAGACCAATAGAATAGGATTAAGAGCCCAGAAATAAGCCCGATATAAAAAGATTTTATAGACATTTCTTCAAAGAAGATATACAAATGGCCAAGAAACTCATGAAGAGATGTTCAACGTTATTATCCATTAGTGAAATGCAAATAAAAAACATAAGATGCCACTTCACATCCACTATGATAGCTCAGATAAAGGCAATAAAAGAGTTGATAAGGATGTGGAGAAACCGGAGCTCTCATATACTGCTAGTATTATAAAAAATGCAGCCATTTTGGAAACAGTTTGGCATTTTCTCAATAGTTTAATCTTCATGAACTGCCATTTTACTCCTCAGAATGTACCCCAGAGAAATAAAAATTTATGTCTACAAAAATCCTTAGAGACAAATGTTTACAAAAGCATTATAGATAATAGCCAAAAAGTTGAAGTAATCCAAAATGTCCTTGAAGCTACTGAATAGATAAAATGTGACATAACTATATAATAGAATGTTACTGACAACAGGAATAAAATATTGATCCCTGCTACAACATGGATGAGCCTTGAAAGCATTATGCTAAGTGAAAAAAGCCAGACACAAACAATAAAATATTATATGATGCCATGTATGTGAAATGTCTAGAGTAGGCAAATCCATAGGGACAAAAAGTGGATTAGTGTTTGTTAGAGGCTGGGAGAAGGGAGAAAGGAGAAAGGGCTGTGACAGCTAAGTGATATGGGGTTTCTTTTTGAGATGTTAAAAATGTCCTGACCTTTTGCTACAGCATGGATGGAATTGGAGAGCGTTATGCTAAGTGCAATAAGCCAGGTGGTGAAAGACAAATGCCATATGATCTTACCTTTAACAGGAACCTAATCAACAAAACAAACAAACAAGCAAAATATAACCACAGACACTGAAATAGAGAACAGGCTGACAGTGACCAGAGTGGAGAGGGGAGGGAATTTCAGGGGAAAAGGGGAAGGGTTTGCAGGAACAAATATAAAGGACACATGGACTTATGGACTTAACTTATGGACAAGGGGAGGTGGGTGGAAATGGGAGGGAGAAGGGGAGTGCTGTGGGGGTGGGCTGGGATGAGAGTAAATGGCAGAAAACTTTACTTGAACAATTAAAATAATAAATAAATAAATAAATAAATAAATAAATAAATAAATAAATAAAGTCCTGAAAAGAGAGAGTGATAATGGCTGTACTTTCTAATATACTAAAATCCCTGTTTTGTAAACTTTAACAGGTGAATTTTATGTGAATTATATATCAATAAAACCAACAAAATGGTTTTAAGTTTTTTTGCTTCTGCCCTGATATTTTATTTTATTTTTCTAAGAGTTTTTGTTCAGTCTGTGGAGTCCTGGGGAAATCTCCAGTGACTACTCCTTAAGAGTAGTGTAACATCCTCCAGTGAATTTATTCCCAAGAGCCAACAGTTTAATTTGGCTTCTGAAATTTATCAAGGCAACTTGTCAAGTGTTATAGCTTATCCTGCTTAATCACAGATCTAAGGACATGCTGCAGTGTACCATATTAGTGCTTCTTTAAAGATTTTATTTATTTATTTTTAGAGAGATGGGAAGCGAAGGAGAAAGAGAGGGAAAAAAACTTCAGTGTGTGGTTACCTCTTGCGTGCCCCCTACTAGGAACCTGGCCCACAACCCAGGCATATGCCCCAACTGGGAATTGAACCAACAACCTTTGGTTTGCAAGCCCACACTCAATCCACTGAGCTACACCAGCCAGAGCCACCATATTAGTGTCTTTGTGTTTTAAACAATCTGTGATCAGTCAGAGAAAAAAAAATCCGGGAGGAGATTTTTCTTTTGTTGGCAAGATCTTATCATGGATACTTCATGCCCTGAATCTCAGTAAACTTAGGCTACAATGACCATAGCAGGAAATAGGGTCCCCAGGGCACCTGGTATTGTACAGTATCATATAATCTGGTGGCAACTAGCCCATATAGGACCTTTCAGCCAGAAAACTCAAAGCAGTTCCCTATCAGAATGTTTGTTTAACTTATTTTAATATATATTTTGAAACAAATGAGATTAATATTTTTGAAGATAAAAAATTAACCAGAAGGCCCCATAAGAAAAAGAGCCCCTACCTATTATTTTACAAAATGAAAAGAAGACTCCTTCACACAGAGAAGGTAAAATATTTCCCTAATGTTGTGCATTAGCTCTAATTCAGTAATTGACCAATCAATAGCTTATACTGTAATAGTTAAATTACAGAATACTTGCATTATATTCACTACCTGAAAATAAATGTTTGCGAGTAACTGCTCTTTTAGGCATTATTTAATTTAAAACCAAATCAAAGCAACATATTCTCAGATTTGTTATTTGTCATAAGAAAGTCTTAGAAAAATATCATAAAATGTTTAAAATGAAAATTTCAAGAATAGACCAGAAAAGGTTGTGTGATCATATTGCCTTTCCCCCCAGGTCACTTCTAAAAGTTTAACAAAGGAATAAAATAGCTCAGAGGAGCAAAGCTAAAAAGAAAGAAGATTGCAGCTGATGAGAGATTTCGACATATTTTGGAAAATGGTATTTGATGAGTCATGATCATGAAGGAAGCTAAAACCTGAAGATCTTGCAGCGGTGAATCATGAGAAGAAAATGAATTGGTTTGTATCTCAGAATCTCAAAAGGACTTGGGGCTTGGAGTTCTCAGGCTTAGTGCAGGGCATAATTGAAGAAAATACTGAAGATCAGGAGTGGTTGAAATATATTAACAGTGTCAGATCCCAGGAGTACCCCTGAACCTAGCAGTCAGCTTCCTTTTCTTTTCCCTTGACCAGGTGGAGGACTATAAGCTATTTTCTGAATAAACTGGATGGGAGAGCCTCAAGACTCAAGGACACTGCTTGCCAATCAACAATCTTGTTCAATGACATAATGTCCAATCACACTTTACTATATGAGTCTTAAGGATAAATAGAAACCAAGATAAGTATTATACCCCGTTCTTTATCAAAGTCTAAAAGGTAGAGAAATTTAGAAAATAAAACAAAATATGAAATTGAAAGAAACAGAGATAATGCTGGGTGCAGAAGAAAATACTAAAAATCAGTCACTACCATCACCACCCCAACCACAATGATCACACACACACAAACAGCTCAGCAATAAAAAACCGCAGACACAATAAGGAGGAAAATGAAGTATGGGAAAATAAGAAATTGAGAAAAATAAGATCCTAATGGTCTAACCTCTGGTCAAGAGGACTTCTAGAAAAAGATGGCAAAATAAAATAGAATGGAGTAACTGATTAATGAAAATACAATTTGTCCCCCCAAAGTGCGTGAGATTTAAGATTCAGACACAACACACCGAATGGAAGTGAAATGGCCATATCTGGAAAGAAACTGGGAATGGTAGGGCCCCCAGAAAACAAAGACCTCAAAATCTTTGTATACATCTAATTTTCAATCTGGAACTCTCTACCTAATCAGGCCATCAATCAAGAGCTTGAGCGTGGGATAAAGCCATTTCTAGTACATCTCCTGTGTATCTCATTGAAATTAATTAATTTTTTAGTTTGAAGCAAACAACTAGAGAGTATGCTTTGGCAGAACCAAGAAGTAAGTGAAGAAAAGGAAGACATAGGGCCCAGGAACAAAAAAAGTACATTTAATGAAGACTGGGAAGAGAAATCATGTGCTGTCTGTATCACGCAACTAAAGATCGTCTAGTCTTAGAATGAATAAAAGCTGGAGGCTCTGGTAAGAAAATTCTAGGAAAAAAGATGGGGCAGGGTGAAAAAAAGATTGCTAAAGTTTCAGTTGTGTTTGAGCATTTGAGAAAAATGATCTAACCAATTATACATGTATAGCGATTCCAAAGGAGTAGTTGCAAAAAATTACAAATTTAGCTCTATAAAAATCTATTCAAGTAAAAGACAAAGGCAAAGACGCATTTCAGAAAATGGAGATTGTGTAATAAAAAATATAATCACACTCTGTTGTACATAGTAATGTAAACACTGATTTTTGATACTACTATTTTTTGTTTTAATTATATTGAATTAGAGAAAAGTGGTAGGAATCAGAAAGTCAAAAGTGATAGACAAAGATATAGCAACCCAAGCAAATTATAAAGAGGTAAATGACAAGAGGGGTATGAAAAAGAGAGGATACTTTTAAGAACAGGGAAGGAGGAGAGCTTTTTTTTCCTGCTTTTTTTATTATTAACACTAATTTGGTGTTATTGTTAGATTAACATTGATTACAATATCAACAAATTTTTGGACAATGCAAAAATGAAAGCTCATAAAAGTCTAAAAAAGATCAGGAAGAAAGATTTCATTTGCCAAGCTATATAGAATTATGGTAAAGAAAAAAATGAACACATGAGGTTGATTTTGTTTCAAGCTGATTATGTTCTGTTAATTTGATATGTAGTAAACAGCCTTATTTTCCTGGCTGCACTTAACAGACTCAGGCCACACAAGACACTGAGAAAAAAGGATATCAACCAAAGGAGAGCCACGATGAAAAGCCTTTTTTTTTTGGCCCTACCTCTAAGAGGGTATGTTAAGCCAAGATCATCTCAAAAGCTTTCCAGGGCCTCCCTGAAAGGCTATCCCTGTTCTGTCCCAGGCCTCTCTGGCTAAAACTCCCCTCCCATGCTGATTCTTGAAAACGCTGTGCATGCTACTGCCTCTGGGCCTTTACCTCTTTCAGGCTCCTTCTGTCTGCAACATCCTTTCCTCCGGTGTCCACAGGGCTGCCGCCTCCCCTTCTTCAATTCAGGTCTGGCTCTAAGTGCCGTTTTTCAAGACTATTCCCCCTCTTCCCATTTTCTCTTCCTGCTTTATTTCCTTTATATCATTTATTTTACTACTCTTGCTTGTTAATTGTGTCTTCTTCCATCAGAATGTATGCTCCAGATGGACAGGTGTTCTTTTCTGTTTCATTTAGTGTTCTGTCCCCAGAGCAACGCCTGTCACAGCATAGGCACGCCTTCGATATTTGTTGAAGGAATGATGATAAATTTCCCCTTTTCTTACCAAAGAGGACACAGCAAACACCCACCCAACAAAACATCCACCCAAAGTTTCTGTTTGGTGTTAATTCAATTTAATATTAAGAAATTTGTGTTTCATTGTCTGAAGAAATTGAAGGGAAAGATATGGAATGTTGCCTAAATCTGTCCTTATAAAAGCTACCACAAAATGGCTTCCAATACAAATAAAATTGACAAATGATTAGTCTACATAATGCTTTCTCAGTTTACATCAATTTCTTTCAACTTTGAGGAACACATTACAAACTGGTTCAGACCCTTCAGTTCAGATTTAGCACATGTGTTTAACAGTAATCATTACACAACAATTACTCTTTGCTTACCCTTATTCTTAAAATATATTGCTGCCAATTTTTACTATATTCTGATTTACATAAACCCGTTTTTGTAGTTTAAGATATACATAAAATATGTATCTAACTATAGCACTAAGTGATCTAACTTAAAATGTCTCCACTTACATTTATTTAATATTTGACTTTTTTCTTGCTATGGTTCCCATCTCTGATGTATAACATCTTGTACCCCTTAATGTGATGGTTTAATAAATATTACACAAAAATTAGATTACCCCTTTGTGAGGAATTAAAAAATGTTAAACTGATGATGTTAATATAGTTTTTTGAATAATCTGTGGGCACATGACTTCAGATTTAATAGTTCAACAGCACAACATAACAAAAATATATGTCATGACATGGTAAGGACACTTGCTGTGTCCCACACCCGGAAGTCCAGAGATTGGGATGAGCCCTCTGGGGAGGGTCAGCGGTGTCATTAGAACATAAACTCTTTCCACCATTCTCGGCATAAAATAACTTTCTCATTAAAATGGTAGATTTAACTCTAGCACAAGCATACTAACTACCACCTCTCTTCAACCAGTGTGAGCAGTTTCTTCTACTCCATGTCATTTACTCCTGTTTAGAGTTCTGCCTGGAGAGGCAGCTCTCCCAAGTACTAGTGGTGAGCACCCCAAGGCAGAATTCCCAAAGAGGCAGCTTATCATAGAGGTGGAGAGCATGTGTGGTGAGTTCAGTCTGCCAGTGTTCAAATACTGGACCTACTACTCATTAACCATATTATCTTGAATAATTAACTTCTCTGTGTCTCAGGTTCCCTCCTTGTAAAGGAAGATTAGAGTACCTTGTTCAAATACATTTAAAATGTTTAAAACTGTGCCTAGTGTATGATAAGGGCTCAATAAGTGTGAACTCTCATTATTATCTCCCAGTTATGACAGATCTCCCAAGTTCAACATCAGATCGAGAACTGGTTATTAACTGGATATTAGAGACAGTAGCTAAGGCTCAAATCAAACTTCTTCAATTATCTAGAGCTTTTAGGAATTAGGCATTCCATTTGTTTAATTTATCTGGGTCATACAATGCACCTTGTCACTGAGTTAGTGATGAGGTTAATGTTACAGTATAAATATTAATAGGTATCTGGTAGACAAATGAAGAGGGGTCATACCTACAAGTGATATCTAATGAAACCATCAGGCTGTCAAACAATGTTCACTCCTAGTTCCAAGCTATGGCGTTTGTAGACCCTCCGGATGGCTTATCTTAAGATGTTTTATATTACTTGGAATTTTACCCAATACCTCACTAAATCTCTTGCATGTATACAAGTATATATGCATATGTTTGAATATTTATGTGCAAGTAGAAACAAGGAGAGAAAATGAGAGTAATTGTAAGACAAAGAGTATTGTTATTATAAACTTTCTGAGTTCAAGATCTAGAGAAAACTATAATAGGCTGAAATTTTTGCACAAACCCATGGAGCAATGAATATTTTTCAGAGGCAATCCTGATCAGAGTAGCATTCTCTTGTTCATTTTTTTCTTTTTCAAGTCCTACACTTGCTATTTGTGCCCCTTAGATACAGAAGAGGAGCAGATTTTACAAAGGCACATTACTCCTATGTTTTTAAAAGGCACCGGAGAGTAAATCAGATCCTCTGCAGTTAACACTAGAGCTTTCTTAACAAAAACCCACCTGTCTGCCTCTCAGATGGAGCAACTTTTCAAGTACTTTCTCTTCATTATAAAACTGAAAGATGATGTTACCATTACACATGATAATCAGGCTATCTGTTCCCCTTTTCTCAAAGAGAAAAGAGCAGGCTATTCATCTTGGAAGTACCATATTGGCTCTCATAAAAAGAAAAGTTTCCTTCTTTTTAAACATTTTGGTTAGATCCTGATGCACACAACCTTAAAATCATTCACTTACTGCTGCTGGGAAATCCCCCGAAACCTAGAGCAGTGTGAAAATGAGAAGAAGTCAATATTTTTTTTAAAGCAGGTGGTGGATTGTTTTGGCCACCTTTGTTCTGTGATGATGTAGATAATACCCCTTCCTCCCACCCTATCTCTCCAAAGGAGCATAAAAACTGTTTTAAGTCAGTTCCTGTGGGACAGCAGCTACTCAGGTCCTCTTCATTCTTACAAGCTGGATATTTGCAACGTTCACTAATGTTTTTGCTTTCCTTCTGGGCAAAGGGGTGGGGGACAGTCACACATGCTCTGTGGTTGTGGCTGTGCATGTGCACAGAATCATGCAACCTCTAAGTGCGTGCATGCGTGCACGTGTGTGTGTGTGTGTGAGAGAGAGAAACTGAATGCAGAATTTGCCATGGCCTTTGTTAATAAGCAAATAAGCTATGCCCATTTGGACATTCAGTCAGAATTCTGAATTTCTGGTTGAAAATCTCTCTGCCTGAACATGTCTGTCAGAAATCACTGCCGTTGCTGTTGCCAGAGGTCATTAAATGTACAGGGAAAGAGCCCGGGCAGAGATGCTCTTCCTTGTCTTAAATGAGCAAGGGTTAGCACAGAACACTGGAGGATGAGCAAGTTGCAAACAAGCCCAGTGACTCCAGTCCCCCTCCTGAGGACTGCAAAATTCTGTGCCACTGTAAAGTGGCTTAAAAATGAGCCGACAAAGAAGTCCATTGACTTTAACATGAATATGCTTGAATCACACAGAAGACAAGAATAAATCACCTTACAAACGTTGTCTGGTGCAATTTTCTCTTCTCCTTCCAGTTTGCCCACGCCCACCCCCTTTGTTCTTTGTGGATGTTTTTGTTATCAGCTGCATCTTTGAGAAGTCGCCTTTTTGGGGATTTTTTTCTAAGGGTGACTAGCGTGTGAGCTAGGTGTTGCTGCAGTATGAATCTTTTAAAAGATGCCTAAGAAATATTTAAGACCCTGGTCTAGGAGGAACGGCTCTCCCAGGCATAATTTTTGGTGCTGGTTGCAGCAGGGAGCGTATGCTGGGAGGAAAGTATTATTTTTCTAAATGGAAGGTGTCAGATGGTCACGCAATGTGACTGCATGTTCGAGATCACTGCCTCCCATCTGCAATTTGTGACGTGTGAAAGATTCTGCCCAAATGTGCTCACCGACTGGAAATCCTCGGCACTTTTCTCCCTTATCAGGAGAGACCAAGATAACCAATGGTTTACAGATCAGGGATCCTATCAAATTAATATCACTGTAGGATAAAATCTGTTTTAAATACAACTCCTAAACTCCAGCAAAGTTAACTAGTACAAACAAGTTCATTCATCTGCTGAGGAATGGCTGCTCAGGAACTAACAAAATGAAATCTGCTTATCACTATTGCTTCAAAAATAGGCAGGATATAAAAGATGATATATATTTTTCCATACTAATTAATCCTAAGCATCCCCAGGACTGAAGTAAAGCATTTTTAAATCAGGGATGGTTTTTCCTTGTCTCATGCTCCCCATGAGTCTCTTTCCCATTAAATGCAGCTGAACTCAGAAAGGAGAGACAATTTAGCCTTTGACGAAACAGGGGTTCTGTGTTTTGAACTGAGCTCCAATCTTGGAGTTCTGTTTATTCTCGGCTAGGCAAAATTCCCAGCTTCTCAGATAAAAGGGTCATGAAAAGGCTCATGAGGTGCTTCAGACATCAAACAGCTCACACAAAACAATATCTCGATGAGTTAAGTGCAAATGAATCAGAAACATAATGAGCTAAAGTTCCCTTGCTGCGCACAGGGGTGGACGGCTCAAGGAGAATGCCTGGCTGCGCAAAGCACACCTTGGGTTTCATTTCCCCAAAACCTTGGGAAGAGAGCTTCTCCCTTTTGCCCAAGAGGTGCGTTTCTTTTGTTTTGCCTGACTCTCACCTGACTGAGGACCAAAAAGTGCAAGTCTTCCTCACTTTTTCAATTTATCATCTATATCAAAGGGGGAAGGAGAAAGGCCTAGAAGGAAAGAAAACTCAGGTGAATGTGAAAGCTGTAGTTATCCCCAAATCACTTTATGTTGTATAGTTTTGCATCACAAAGCTTTTCACAATCAGTGACAAACTACAGAGGGATTATGAATTCAAGGGATGGATCGGTATCACTATTTTTTGAAGCAGCACACCGCCACCGCTGAGACTACACAGGGAACTGCGAAGGGCTGGCATCCTCTGGCATCCATCGTCAGTCTGGAGGAAAGAAGGCATGGGCATCACACCTTTTCCCAAAGAAGTGCCCCAAGCACCCCTTCAGAATCAAAGAAAAACCCGATCTGATTGCTCCCTATAGTAAGCGTTGCCACGCATGCACGGAGGCCCGATTGGCTTTCTTCTGGGGTGATCCCGGTGGCCAAGCTAAGAAAACAACAAACAAAATCCAGGGATGTGGAAAAGAATACGGCAAAACATGTCTAATTTAGTTGAAGGGAGAAAACATATGGCATTATAATAAAACATGAAATACCAGAAAATAAAGAATTAACAGAGAAAAACAGGCCTTTTATTAAATAATAGCCCTTTGCATTGATGCTTAGGATTCCTTTATCCGTATAACCCTTCCCTCTTTCTCTCAGTTATCCAAATCCTGTCCAATCTTTGAAACTAAGAGAAAATCCATCCTTCTTTGCAAATTCTCCCTCATTGTTAGGGACCCCAACTGCATAATATGCTGTGTTCTTCCTCCTCTGAACTCACTGTCCAAGTTTTGTTTCTGCAAATATTTTGGTAATTGATGATCATCTTGTCTTAAATTGATAGTCAATAATTTTTTCAAAGTTTTAAAAAAGATTTTATTTATTTATTTTTAGAGAGAGGGGAAGGGAAGGAGAGAGGGAGAGAAGCATCAATGTGTGGCTTTGTCTCGTGCGCCCCCTACTGGGGTCCTAGCCTGCAACCCAGGCATGTGCCTTAGACTGGGAATCAAACCAGCGACCCTTTGGTTTGCAAACCCAGGCTCAATCCACTGAGCTACACCAGCCAGGGAAATAATTTTTCTAAGTGTGCTTCAGCATTTCATAAATTTTTGTCTTAATTTTCTATTTAAATTGGAGGTTTCTTAAAGAAAGAGCTTGGCCTTATTTTTTTATTTTGTTGTTGGAGTAGAGAGAGAATGACAACTTTGTGCCAAGCACTTGCCTCCCTCCCTGCATTTGCCTGGGGGTAGGAATCCCTGTGTCTTCCCCAGAGGCCATGAAATGGACTCTGAGACATTGTCTGATGTCCAGGCCGGGCGGGCAGGTGGTGGAGTCAAGATTTGAATCCTCACTGATGACAAAGCCCTTCATCAAATGATGAGATGACAGATAGGAACTGAATAATTTATTTCTAATTCAACTATGAAAAAAATCCAAAAACATTCTCATGAGTGCATTCATTCTTTTGCTGCAGAGTGAGAGAATTCTTCTAACAGGTCCCCTCTCCAGAGGCCCTGTCTTTGCTTTCTCCAGGGGGAGGGATGGCATAGGTCACCACCACTCACGTGCTGAGAGGAGTCTCGGGCTGAGGTAGTTTGGAATTTGCTTTCAGATGAGGGATGTGGCAGCCAGCATTTCTAGTTGCTGTCAAAATACAAATCAGTCTGCCCCTGAGCTGAACCTCACTCATCAGCAATTGTACCAAACAGAATTTAGCCTTGAGGTTTTTAACCATGGCTGCAAGTTAAAATCACCCTGGGGGAGTTTCAGAAAAACAGAATTGCTGGACCTGAGTCCCAGGGATTCTGATTCAGTCGGTCTGCAGTGGGATGCAGGCATCTGGTTTTTGTTTGTTTGTTTTGTTGTTGGCTTTATTATTATTTTTTTTGAGCTCCCTATTTGCTTCAAGATCATGCTGGAGAGCTAGCAGGTATAGTAGGTGAATTAGGAGAATTGCAAGAAAATTTAGTGCTGACCAAAGAAACTTTTGTGACAGCCACTGACTTCTCTCACACAGAGCGGCCAGTCTCCCACTTCACCCAGCCAGCCGTGTTAGTCCTGGTCTGGAGAGAGCACATCTGCAGAGTGAGAGCCTAGAATTTTGTCTTCCCCCTTTAAACTGTGATGCTTTGGGGGCCTGTTGTTGATGGGAATGTGACTTGTAGCTGGACCTATAATAAAACAGCAGAGCAATACATGAGATGTGAGTCTAGGCCATGGACTGAATCTGATATCATATTTTTTGGAGTCCGCTGAAACATGGGGAGCCATGGAGTCTTCCCATGTATTGCCTCAGAGACCTTGGCCTTGCAATGCCTTCTGTCCCTTATGCCTCCTGGGTCCAAGACACTCCAGCTGACATAGCTAAACCTCCAGCAACTCAACATAGAGAACAAGAAGATGATGTTTCACACATGCTGAAGTCACCTCTGTGAGCTTAATGCCCCATTGCATGTGGCAGTCCTGTCTATGCCAGATAGTCCTGCAAAATGAAGAAGAAGGCCCAGCACAACCCCAGAGAGGCTCACTCCCTGTGGGTGGGATGACCAGGAATTTTGACTTGACCCCTCCCCTTTCCTTTTGGTAGATTTTGATGGTTGTTAAGCAGAGGAAAGTGTTGAGGTGAGGGGAGGAGGCAAGACAAGGAAAGGCTTCTCAACCACTTACCCTGGCAATCAATTGTTGCAGACTATTCTCCTGGGCATTTATTTTTCTGCTCCCCTCTTTCTATCTCCTTGGGCATGTCATTTACTGTCTCAATGAAGTGTTTGTGACAGCATTTATTAGGGGTAATATACAATAGAGTCAGTGGTTCCTTAAAGTTCAGAGAAAGACTGAGGAGTTAAGTAAATTCAAACCCCAGGGTAGAGACAAGAGAAGGAAAAGAGAGTAAAAATGGGGGTTAGTAGAAGAAAAAGAGGTTTCACAGTTTTTGTGTCCCTCTGAAATCTCCAAAGCTTTGTTAGATTTTAAAATATTGGTATTCCTCTGTCCCTAGGCCTTATGTCTTTTCCTTTTACACACCCTTTCTGACAGATTTCATCTACTCGCATTGTTTCAATTCTTGTTTTTTCCTTCATGATTTTCAAATGTATACCTTTTAATTTACAATTCCTTTTTTGAACTGAAGACCTACATGCCAACCTGACAACGGACAGCCCCGCTTGGATTTTTCACAGGCTTCTCAAAATTAGTATGTCAAAAATCTACTTCATTATCCTCCCCCTTGCGCCCAGTCCTGCTGCTCTGCACATTCTCACTCCGAAAATGGCACCACTCTTCTCACTGGTCAAGTGAAAAGTCAGGGGGTTTCGTCAGACTCCCCTCTCTATTACCCTGCATGTACAACCAGCCCAGCACCGAATCATAATTCCACTCCTTGACTACTTCTCAGATCTGCCTACTTCTCCCAAGTCATTTTTGGTTGGACATTTTAAAGGCCTTGTGGTATAAGATGAAAAACACCCACCTACAAAGATGTTCACATCCTAATCCCTAGAACCTGTGAACACCTTACATGGCAAGAGGGACTTTGCTTACGTCAGGGATTCTGAGATACAGAGATTGACCTGGATTACCCAGGCAGGCCCAGTTGAGTCACATGTCTTTATAAGAGGGAAGCAGGAGGGGAGATGTGACCACAGAAGCAGAGGCGAGAGTGATATGAGGCCTTGAACCAGGGACAGCGGGCAGCCTCTAGAAGCTGCAAGAGGCAAAGAAATGGATTCTCTCCTAGAACCTCCAGAAGGAATGAGGCCCTGCTGACCGGTGTTAGGTTTCTGAACTTCAGAGTTGTAAGAGAATAAATTGATGTTAAGTCTCTAAGTTTGTGGTCATGTGTTATAGTAGTAACAACAACAGCAACAGCAACAACAACAACAAAACCTAATACAGGCCTCAACTATTTTCCTTCTCTCTAGTTATCCCCCCCAGACCACACACCCCCATCACAGTGGCCAGAGGAAGTGTTCTGAAACACAACTCTGATCATGGCCATTCTAAACACCAGAATCCTATGCTAGAAATAAATCCTTTTTTCTTATTTTCAGCTCCTCCTCATCCAAGTTCTGAGGCATGTCAGGTTCCAAAATGCAACCACATAGGGCATTTTCCCTCTGTCATAAACATCTTTTTAAGGCATGACACATCTACTCCTTTTGGGAGTGAAACCTACACCAATAACAAGATGGCGCCTGCGCTAAAGCAACTGTAGCAAAGGAGCAGGAGAACTGGCGGCCTAACAACTCTCAGGGAGAGGCTGTGACAGATTTTGGGTTTCACACATTATGTGAGGTCAGACCTTTAAAGATTGCTTTCTTCTCTTCTCCTTTTTTCATCCATGAAGTGGAAGAGAGGCATGAAGGGACCTGGGAGCCCCAGGGAACTGAGAGGTGGTGTCCATATAGGAGTAAGTCCAGGCAGTAAGTCACTGGGAGGATGGGAACTGCAGAACTGAGAAGCAGGTGGGGAAGATAAATGGATGTCAGAGGCTAAGATGGACTCAGTACAGATTACCATAGAATATTAGAGCCTAAAATGAAACATTTTCCTGAACATTTCTCTGATATCCTACATGCAACTGGTAATAGTTGGATGTTGTAGTGGTGGATTATTTTGGTCCCATTCCTTTCCCCTTTAATGATGTTGAGAGAGTATTAAAGAGAATCTTGCCCCCTTGTGCATCCTACCCTACCTCCCAAATTAACCTTGTAAGATCAGCATATGGGGCTTTTTTATCCGGCTCCTGCTTATTGTTCTCAAGTATTCTCACCACTTCTCCATTATTAGTTCTTAGAAATCTATAAGATGTGCAGTTCCGTCTATTCTATAGTTGCAGAGTACACATCATGTTTTCTAACACCCAAATGTGGCCTGTATACCGTTTATCTGTCACACTGTAGTTTAATCATCTTTTTCTTTCCCATCATTCTCACTAGACTGTAAGCACTGTAGACTTTAAAGACTGTGACTTTCCCATTAAAGTATCAAGCAGAGCCCTATTACACAGGGGATGATCACTAAATATTTGTAGAATGAATGCATGAATAAATGAATGGAGGTAGGCCAGGTATGGTGGGGAACTAGAGCAGGACTCCAACTTTCAAAACAGTGAGATGATATAGCTTACGGTTTATATTCACAGGATTCCTATAGTTCTTTGCTTATTTTTAGAAATAGCAACAAAACATATTTGTTGTCCTTAGGAATCTTTTTCTTTTAAAATAAATTAGCCTTTATATATGTTTTCTGATGCCCCAAACTTCAAGATTTTCAAGGATTTAAAATCCTTTTCATGTCAGTGCTATAATATTTACTGACTATAGTGCTTCATACTGTTGAGTGCCTAAATAGATTAAACATTCCTGGTTTGATTATATTTTATGTAGATTGAGAGCTCTGACAAATTTTATAAAAATGAATAATAGTGGGGTTCTGCTTCCTAGGTATTGTTTACAAGAGAAGTTAGAGGGGATAAAAACATTGGATTTTATTCCTTGTTAGATGTAATACTACCAAGAAAGAAGAAATGTTGTGGTTGGAAGGACTCAGTCCTAGAAGCACTGAGTTCTAGAACAGTTTCTACAACCCTCCAGCTATGCAATTTTAGGGTAACTAATAATTCATTTCTCTTGAATTCTGTTTTTTCACTAACAAGATTAGAGTCCTGACCCCCTTCCAATGCTAACAATTTATGATGAAGATAATAAACTCAGTATATGTAATACTTGTCCTGTAGTAGAAAAAGGTCAGAAAACTTCTGCATTATGTTGCTATGCCCAGTGATATCTTCTGAATACATGGTCCTAGAAAGTGAAATACAAGAGCTCTGTAGCAAGGTAAGAGCTCTGTAGCTGGGACTCTGAACACTCTCATGATAAAATTTGAAGGTATAATCCAAATAAGTAAGTTCCTGTAAATAGGAAAGGGGCATCTAGTCAGACAAAAAGAGAAAGTCATTTTCTTGGAACTACTTCTTGCAAGATTAGAATACTCTGAACTCAGTTTGCTATTGAGAATAGACTTTAAATCAAAACAATGGATTCCCAAGTGAATTAATGCACAACTTCTGATTTTACGTGAACATTCCAGGGGCTACAACACACTGGTCTCCTCCTAGGACCCTGACTCTCTTAAACATTATTTAGTAGCTCCACATTGCTAATTTTATAATAATCTTGAGCCTAAATCTGCCATGATTCTCTTGCTCTTAATTTTTTGGCATTGTGCATTGTCATTGATCACAAAGGAAGAGATGGTTACATCTGTACCTCAAGGTAGCCATTGAGGGAGCTGTCCAAACTGCAGGGCAGATGGTGAGATGTCACTTATGGTGAAGTCAGTTCAACATCCGTATGTTTTAGGTTTGATGCCACTGCAGCTCTGTAAGAGCCATTGGGAAGATAAGGGTGCTTGAAAACTGCTCAGTGAGAAAGAAAATGTCAATACACATTGAAAAGAGCATTTCAAGGTCTTCAGTGGAAATTATTTTATCAGTGGGAGTGTTTTCAACTCCATCCCACAACTCCCAATCAGCGGCAATCTCAAAATCCCTCCAACTCTTTATGAGGTGAGAAAAGCCATCAAGCAGATGAAAAACAACAAGGCATCTGGAGCTGATGGAATCCCTGCTGAAATCTTCAAATCGGCTGAGGAAAAAGCTCACTATGGCTCCTCGCACTCATCTTGAAGCTTGAGAATGATGAAGAAATTCCAGATGACATCAATGATGCTGCAGTTGTGACCATTTTAAGGCAAGGGCACAAGGATAATGGAAAAAAGAGCACCCTCACTCTTCCCTTGTAGCAGCATTCTTGCTGAGGGTGTCCATGCCACTTTTTGAAAAGCAATCGATACAACAAAAATGTTTATTATTTTAACTACAGTTGTTTAGTAGGACACTTTCTTTTTTTGATTGCCACTGACACCAAACAGGGCAAACCTCTGCATCATTATTCTATTGTTATTTTCATGTGTGTCTCATCACCCCTAGAAATCTCCTAAGTCAGTGATGACCTTATTCATCTTTCTGTCTGCATAGAAACTGCACATAGTAGGGGCTTGATATGTTTTGAATAAATGAATGAATTACTTAGGTGTTAATAAGGGTAAGATTAGTTGCATGCCTATGATATATAACCGATAAACGAGGAGCATGAAGGAGGCCATACTGCCTCCAGCTCCTCTGGCCACCATAGCAGAATGGCTGATAGAAGGAGATGGAGTCCGACTGCACACAGACATTCATGGCCGCTTGCCTTCATTAGTGAGGGCAGGTGGTAGAGAAGCCTGGAGAGACAGGGAGCTTGAGGTTGGTAAAGGACAGGAAAACAGGGATCAGGAAGCTTGAACATCAACTTTTGCTTTGATTGCTGCTGACCTAGTTTCCAATCAGAACTGAGCAGTGAGCTTCCTCACGGTCATAACGCACAGTGCTAACATTCCCATCCTGCAGAGATGTGAGCTGAGATGCAGAGGTTAATCGACTGGCCATTCTCAAATTCAGAGCCAAGCTCTGATTTGGCTATAAAGTTTGCACCTCTCTGTCCTTCACTGAGGCCAGAAGGCCAAACCGAACTGTCCCACAAAAGCCATATTGGGGCTGGGGTGGGGACAATGTGGGTCTTCTCTCTGCTCCACAGACACAGAGATAATGCAATGCACTATGTTAATTAACACTTAAAGCTGATACAGACGAAAATAAACAAATGCGCACCCATTCTGGTTCCACTTCTAAGACCTCATCCTGAGACCGTAACACAGTTTGTTTTACAGCTTCCCCCAGTCACGTGAGAGCCAGCATAATGAAACCTCTCTAATCTCTATTTTTCTAAAGTCTGTGTAGATACAGATGGCTCTGTTTTGGTCTCTGGGTTTTATTCTTATTTTGCCACAATTTTAACCTTTTATGTATCTCTTTCTGTGAGATATTCTCACTGTTTCCTCACTGCCTAGAGGCTCTGAAAGGCCTTTCATTTTCATTTTCCAACCTTTGTATCATATTGTACTTCAGAATATTGGCGATTTTTTAAATTATAGAAGATGCATTGCCATTGTTACCAGAGGATTCTGATACATAGGGATGCCATTCTCCAATTCATGAGGAAGTTCATATCAGCTCCATTTCTTAACAGGAGAACTTGAAGAATAGATGCCTAATTTTCAAAGTATCTATAACCAGTTGTGCCTGGAAGGCTGCAAACAGCAGGGGAAGAGCTCTGAAGGATATCACCTCTGGTATGAGTTTTATGTTTGTGGGAAGAAAGAGAATAGGAAGGAAGGGAGTCACAAAATTAAGAGAGCTGGATCGGATACAGGTTCTGAAAGAGAAAAAGTCAGGACCGTGGAGCCTCACACACAGAGTCAAATTCAGAAAAAACCCCAGCAATGTGCAACATACAAACAGCCTGCAAAGCACGGTACTCAGTCCCATCAATTTGCCCTGTTCTGAGTACCAGCTTCCAGTTGCAATAAGAAAATAGAAAAATATAAAAATAGCCAAAGCATCACCAATATGTTTACAAAAGTGAGGTAAGCAGCTGAGCGGAGGGATTTGAAAGAAGATTCTGCATTGTTCTTGGAGTCACTCAAGCATAGTAAGGGTGGAATTCCATCTGTTCAGTTCAGTTTGGTTCAGTGAACTGGGTCACTTTTAATGGTTCACTAATTTCTGACTATCTAAAAATTACAGTTAATGTGTTTTAAAAATCTTAAGCTGCATGACAAGAACACCTTATTACTTGTTCTTCCTTGCCCTTGGGTTGATCCCTTCTGAGAACGGGTAAACTGGAGTGCCTTTCCTGAGTTGGGGGAATCGGGTCACTGTTTCCCACATCAGGTGCTACCACTGGTTCTCCAGGAAAAACCAGGTACAGAATCCATTTTATATCCCTTACCTGGTCCCCTTCCTGCCTGGAGTTTGGAGGCTGGGGTGACTATTTTTCACGTATGTGCAATCAATCTGGGAACATTCTCTCTGAAGTAGAGGAAAGAGACAAGCATAGAGCTAGAAAGCAGAAAACTATTATAGAAAAATAATTACATGAGGGAAAAATCATAATTCATGTATCAGCAGTAAGTTTGAAAGTCTCAAAGTGAGGGATGCTCCAGGGAAGTATCCCTGGCTTTGGACTTCTCAAGGAGGTGGTTCCTATACAATTTCATATGATGCGAGCATTTCCAGGCTTCTAAGGAGCTCTGTTGCTTCTGTAGGTAAATCTAAGGAAATAAGAGAACTATGTCCCTTGGATTTGTGGTAAGTGTGTTGGTTGTTCTCTGCATAACCAAATGAGACTCCTATTACAAAACAAGAATAATTTTTATCATTATTATTATGATAATGATTAATAATGACCACAATTATGGTCATTATTATGGTCATTATTAAGGGGAGGAAGAGATTGAGTTTGAAGGTAATACCTTTATAGATAAGGTAAAAAGTTAGGAATTAGAATGAGAAAAAGGGAATGGGTTTTTGTTTTACCATTAGATTTAGATAGCTTTGTTTTATTCTCAATGTTTTCTTTACATATTAAAACTGTACATTTCCCCTCCTGGCTACTGGTCTTGGTGGCCTTGAGTTCCGAAGTCCTGCCAGATATGCCAGTAGGACAAATCATCAGTGATGGAGAAGAGCAGTGAGAGCTGAAAGCAGCACCTGAAGTTTTGAAATAGGAAATGACACAAAACCAGACCAAGGACAGCTGCAGGTCTAAAAACACCCCTTCTTCCAAATGCAGCTTTGAAGAAAATAAATATATTAGAAATAAATATACTGGGACAATAGCTACTGAATAATGGTAAAGACGATCAATGAAATTTTTAATGCTGATTGTATGTTTATTTTCCACTCTAACATTGCTATCTTAGAATTATTTATTCAACCTAAAATTCAATTTTTGGAGGGCTAGAGGAAATCATCCTCTGATTCTTACTGACACAGGTGTCTTTTTGAAGCAAGACCAGTTGAATTCCTTTTTCGTCCAAAAATGCCAAACACACACAGAGCTGCAGGTGAGGGCACTTCCTCAGACTTGTGTTTTCACAGGGTGGAGGCACACAGTGATTTGAGGATGTAAGCTCAATCTTTCAGGAAAGGGACTGCCCCTACCTCTGGTCCTCCTTTGCACAGTTTTCACACCTGTCAGCTTGGGAGGGCCCACACGCCCCCAGCAATGGTCCATCAACTTCTGAGCAAGTGCTATGCATGACTGTGGTCTCTTTTCCAGCCTATTTCCTCCCATAACCCCAATTGTTGAGAACATGGCAGAAAGGCCTTTCTCCTTTAACCTAATTCCTTCCTAACTAGTCTCCCTGCCTCTGTCCCTGACTGGTCTACCCTGTGCTCTGCACTTCTATCATTGTGATCTGTCTCTAATGTGATGGAATTCTTCCTCTGTTTACAAGTCTCTGTATCTCCCCATTGTCCACAGGATAACGTATAATTTCCTTAACAGATGTGTGTCTCTTCATTATAATATGATTCTACATTTCTTTCCAGGCTTATAAGTATTTCTATGTGTTGAGTTTTTGCTTATCTTTCAAAGCTCAGCTTAAACATCTCCTGCTTTCAGAGATTTCTCTGATTACTCTTCCATCCTCTTCTATTCCACATTGGAGCAGTTGTCCTGGGAAGTTGTAAAGATGTGACCATCTTTCTTATTTTCTCATCTAGGCTGTTTGCAATCCAAAACAAGAGTGCACTCATCTTAGCACTGTGTTAAATGCTTGTTGAAATGGGAACTTCTATAACTTTAAACATGATTTTTCTTCATGTTTTCTACTCTATCTAACCAATTTAATATAGTCCCAATGTATCATTCCAATTTGTATTATTACTATTTATGTTCCTTTCTTTCATAATAAGTTTATTTGAACATGAGTTTATTTATTGATTTTCTCTATCCTTAAAATATGATTCTATAAAGCCAAGGACTTCATCTTTTTGTTTATACTATATCTCCCATTCTTGGCTTTGTGCTGGTTTTATAAGTACTGGTTGAATAAAAGAATGAATGAATTTTCTAGAAGAGGATATTGAGTTTACAAATACCTTACTTTCAATGCTATAGATAATAATATGTATTTCTTTTCCCCTTTATTTACTTTCTTCTTGATTTTGATAATTCTTTCCTACAGGTTTCCAACTGTTTGCAAATAAAAAAATCTGGCAGCAAGGGAAGAAAATAAAATGAGTAGGAAATTTATAAAGAACCCCTTTTACATGTTGACTATGGAATCCTTTTGTGAGTGGCTGACTTCCCTCAGTTCATGCACCGGTGATTACCCCTTCTCCTTCCTCTGCCTTCTTCTTTTTCCTACTCACAGTTCTGCCCAAAGCTGCTGGCTAAGCCGCTGCAAATACAAAGGCGAGTTAATATTGTAGGCCACTTAGAATGCAGTGCCTACTCTGCTGCAATATTTTAGAAAATCAAGACAGGGTTTTAACCCTGATGGTAAGTGGAAATCTTAATATGTTTGGACTTAAACTCACAGTAGTCACAGCTTATATTATGGGTTATTATCTAATACTGCTGTGAAAACTGAAACTCTAGAGCAAGAAGAGGGCCTGAGTTTTGCCTTCCACTTTAACCCTACATTACAATACTCAACTTACATTGAGAGAGAGGGTAGGCGTCCAACACTGAGGGAAGTGTTGGGTGCATGCATGTGTGTGTAGCTCCATGTATATGCAGGGGTGCGCCTGAGTTAGATGAGTGGTCTAATCCAGAAGCTGAAGCAACTCCAAACCAGGAAATGTAAAGGCAAAATATATGTCGTTTGAAGTTTATCCAAGACATGTTATTTAACCTTTGTGAGCTCAGTTTCCTCACCAAAAATAGCTGAACAGTCACAGTGATTACTGCATGGGTTGTTGGGGGGATTAAGTAAGGGGTAAGGGACTTCGCACCTGTAACTGGCATGTTACAAGTGAAGTGGACATTGTCACTATTATTATCTGGCCTGTGGTTAGAATAAACCTGGGTTATCTTTTTCTCTTCTTCCCATATTGTGTCCTTAAATCCTACCATTTGTGACAGCATGAATGGATAAAGTATTGTGCTAAGTGAAATAAATCAAAAACAGAGAAGTGCTATATGAATTTACTTATATATGGAATCTAAAGAGCAAAATAAATGAATAAAACAGACACAGATCCATAGATACAGAGAACAAACTGATGGTTAGGTGGGAGTGGGGTTGGAAGCTGGGTAAAAAAGGTAAAAGGATTAAGAAGTAAAAATTAGTGGTTACAGAATAATCCCAGGGATGTAAAATACAGCATAGGAAATATAGTCAATAATGTTGTAATAAGTATGTATGGTGCTAGGTAGGTACTTGACACTTCAGGTGGCCACTTTGTAAAGGATATGATTGTCTAACCTCTATGCTGTTCATCTGAAACTAATATAAAATAGTATTAAGTATAAATTGGAGTTGATAAATAAAATTTTAAAAAATAAAAATAATAAACAATCATTGCACTCCAGAATGCCAAGCCACTCCCTAGTGACTATGAGCACAGATTCTGGAAACAGGCTCCTGAATTTACTGGGTGGGTAACTTCAGCCAAATTATTCAGCTTCTTTGTGCTTCAGTCTCCTCATCTGCAAAATGAAGACCAAGACCTCTCCTATTTTCTTGGTATGTGGTGAGAATTCACTTATTTAAAGATCTTGGAATAGAATACATGGTAAACATGTAATACCTAATAGCCATCATCAATACTACTTTTGTTAACACTGAAATAACCCTTCAGGGCTGTGAGGGGGATTGCATTGCATAAACTCATACAGCTTCCTCAAAAAGTTCCCAAACTATACAGCACAAGGCAGCCAGCTGCCCTTTGGTTCTCCAAAGGACTCCTCACCCCACTCCCAGGCAGGGTCTTCTTGCTTTTCAACCCTTCTTTTTCCAGGCTACTCACTTTTGAATGTGTACAGTAGCCTGATCCTGGCTGTCTTCTCCTTCCTGTTAAGGAGCAGAGCAATTCCGGCAAGCAAAAAATAAACAAATAATTCCTTCCAAGAGAGGGCCACAGCGGTAAATCCTTCACACTTCAATAGTGTCTCCAGATCACATGGTCACATTTAATGACATCTCAGTACATACGACCAAGGCTGTAGTTTGGCTCTTTTGCTCCTATCTCCTGAGCAAAACACCTTTAAGTTTTTGGTTCAGTCATGTCTGGCTTGAATCCACATTGCTCACCTCTAGTCCTATGGCTGGTTAAACTCTCGATCTTTACAGGATTTATTTCCTAATTTTTTCACTGTCTGTGGACCCTATGATTAGCCCTTCTGGTTTTGGACTTTATTTCAGTCCTGCAGCAGAGCTCTGTCCTTGCTCCTTATCCTTCAAGAAAGAAAGCAATCTTCCTGTCTGAACTCAAAGGATCCTCTTCTGTGCTTTATGCTATCAGTGCTGTGTGAAATGGAAGGCAGCTAAAAAGTATTTAAAAACTCATGTGCTGGATGCTCTATATTTGTTTGAATTTCACAGTAATCATGCAAAATAAGTGTTATTATATTTTACCAGACATGGAAATCAGGTCTCAGAGATGCTGAGTGATTTTTTCAAAGTCACACAATATGTAAGTCATGGAGATAGTATTAAAACTTGAGTCTGTTTAACTTTCAAAAACTGTACTTTTTTCTACCAGTGTATCAGGTAGCTTCATTATTTTTAAAAATGGTGTTAATTGTTAAAAATATTAATTTGATCATGCTATGTTAATTTAACATAATTTATATACAAGTCTCCTGAAGGTGAGACTATGAAAGTGAAGGAAAGGGATAATAATACCATGCACTGAATATTTTCTTTGTCTGGTGTGTGTGTGTGTGTGTGTGTGTGTGTTTCTCTCTATCTATCTACATATGTACACATACGTATGTATATTTTAGAGACTGTACAATACTAATTAAGAATTTACTTCATGAGAAACTGATGAAAACTTCATCTTTTCCTTTTTCATTACAACAAAAACTTAGAAGCTCTATCCTTGCCTTGTGATATCAATGACTAAAATTGAGCTGGACTAGTATTTGGCAAAGCCTCACTTCTACACTTGCATTTTGGACTAGCCCTGAAGCCTAGGCTGGCCCTGTAGTTGGGCACCGTCTCCCCGAGGGTTGTCTAACATAGCTGGTGTTCCTGTAAGGGTTGGTCAGGGAAGATCACCTCTGTAGTCAGCAAGACAAACTCCCTGGCGAGTCTCTCTAGATTCCTATTTCAGATGGAGAGATGATTCTAATTTCAACTGATGTGCAGAACTGAGATGAACTGATGAATACCGAAACGCTTCCCTCATGATGTTAGTTATCTCTGCCTGTTTTCTCACTGGCTAAATTTGAAAAGATGCCTATTCAAGGACCTATGTATCCAAGGAACTCAGTCAGACATCTGCCACGGTAGCCTCCCCTCTTTTGGAACACTTATCGTACTTTCTCTTAAGACAAAAGGTATCACTTTAATCAACTAAGATAAGTGATTCCAATAGAGGGGAATATACATAATATTATATGTATTTTAATATTAATATAAAATGTATTTTAATATTGATATGTTAATAATCAATATAATAATCATAATAATAATATGTTTAATATTGATGATTAATATTAATATTGATATTGATATGAAAACACATAATGTGTTTTGATATAAATATAAAATACATTAATATATTAATATAACCTATATTAATATGTTACCTAGAAGGGTTATACATGAATATACAATATCAGAGGCAGAATGAAAACCCAGGAAAAACACTGGGTCTTTTACAGCAACCTCAAGTCCTGATTAAGGAAGGTCAATCTTATGTTTGGAAATAGGCAATTAGTTGGGAGTCCCTATCACCACAGCATCTTCTTCCAAACTGTAAATATCCAAAAAACTAGAATGAACATGTAACTACCATGTGATCAGTCTTAGAATAATGATAAAAGATTGTGTATATGAGTACATGTAGATATAAAGATAATTTCAAAAGTGGAATGTCCATGATTGATTGCAGTTCCCTTGAATAAATACACTCACTGGCTGTCCTACACACACTTTTTTGAAAATGGGAAAGCCAGTGAGAAGAGTATCACAATACAGTCAGCAGTAAAGATAAGCAGGGCCTGTGAGTATTTGGCCTTTCTCATTAACAAATAGCCCCTTCTTTTGTCCCTCTCATCCATGAACTGTCTAGCCAGATGGGGAAAGTGAGGAGGGGATACAAAAGAGGTCAGTAAAGAAGAAGGTCGAGCAAGACTGGACATGGAAAACAGGCGAATGGTGGTGGAGTGGATGGTGGAGGGTGAGCAAAGGTGGGAAGTTTCTTCTGTAGGCAGAAGAAACTAAGGATATAAAGAAATGCTCATGTTGAAATAGGATCAATCTAACAGTATTTAGTAAAAGTAAAGCTGCTGAGAACATCCCTTCAGAATGTCAAGGATTTTGAAAAGCAGAAATATTTTATAAAATTCTAAGTGGGGAAGGAAGGTAATTAGAGCAAGTCTCTAGCAAAGGAAATGGAAATCAGGGAAAGGGAGAGGCATGATCCAACAGATGCTTCATCTTTTAGTTCAAGGTCCACTTTGTGGTTGCATTTGGCTGCATATTTAAAAAGGAAAGTGTAAATTAGTTTTAATATAATTTGCTTTGTCTTAGCCTTGGGATCAAAGAGCACTTATATCTATTGTTGTTACTATTGTCAAAGGCCCTATGAAGTTCTTAACTGAATCAGAATTTTCTACTTTTCTTTGTAGGAATGTTATTTGTTAACAATAACATACATCTCACGGGGGTGTCAAAGACATTTTCACTGGGGGCCAAATCTGCCTTGCAGCTGCCTTCAAAGGGCCAAATGTAATTTTAGGACTGGAAAGTGTAACTACTCCTTAACAGTTAAGTGAGAGCTCTGTGCTGCTGCCAGGTAGAAACAAGGTGCAGGGCTGGATAACACAAGGTGGAGGGCCAGATTCGGCCCACAGGCCTTGTGTTTGCCACCTGGGCATGGAGGTAAGCATCTTGACCCCTATGTGACAGGTATCCATACCTCCATACCAAAACCACGCCACTCGTTCAAAGTCATGCAGGGAACAAAGTAATCAAAGGTAGATGTGTCATATCCTGGAAGAAGAGACAAGCTAATTTCCTTGTCTGTCTCTTTAAATATTTTGAAAGAGAAAGATGATAAGGTCTGTACGTTTTTTTAAATTTGTTTTCCACAGACTCTACTCTTTGTCCTTGACAAAGAGAGGAAGCTGTAGGTTTATCCGTCTCTCTGCAGCTGCAAATGTGACCTCCCTAGAAAAAGCCAAAAGGACAATTTTTTCATGATTAGGAAGTAGGAATTTGACAGCTCCTGAAAATAAATGCCTGTATTCAATTTTCTAGCAGGCTGTTGTGGCTCGTGTTCTGTCTGGGAACTGGATAAAAACATCAGCGAATACTCCAAAGGTCAGAATTTCAGAACTGCTGCCACAACTGTATCGTCACCAAGTATTAATGACTCTCTCACTCGTTCTCTTTTTTTAAGAGGCCTGGTCATGTCCGGGGGAATGCCAGGTACATTTTTCTTAATGTATGAGCACAAGTTACATATAACAACCTAACAACACAATGCTGCCTCTTTAATGCTAATCTATTCCTTGCAATCTACTAGATACATGTAGAGTCACTGGTGTGTATCAAGAGAGCAAAATCAGATTCTGAAAATATCTGAAAGGATGCACTAGAGTGTACATAATAATGTATTTTAATCTGCCAGGCCTTAAAATTAATCATGAATTCCCACAGAGATTTTAATAATTTTGAGATGATGGTGGGTTTTTTTTATAGAGTAATATTCTTGGACAGAGTTTTATAAATGCTGCATGGGGAAAAAAGTAAGTGAAGGAGGGGGAAATGGGGCAATTTCTCACTTGCCATGGTGTAGGAGATATGTTTACCAGGGGGATATGTTTTTTTTGCTCCTAACTAAAAAGCAAGGTAGGTGTTTTGAGGCAAGGCTTTATCACCCCACAAAAGCTGGCAGCATTTATTAGGGGCGATAATGTTCATTTCTTAAGCACAGTTCCGAAAGGAAGAGGCCCACTCTGGTGAGGGAGGGGCTAGATGCTTCCCCAACATTAGGGGACTTGGCTTTCAGCAGTTTTCAGAAGGGCATGGGGTGGGGAAAACCTTGGTCATTAAACTGCACTAGTGTCATGAGCAAAGGAGCATCCCTGAAGGAGTCACTCACACACATTAGTGTCTTTCCACAATTACAGGTTTATTAAGGGAGATCTCCCCAATAAGCCAATAGAAGTATATGCAAGTTACACACAGTGCAGGAGCTTACACGATAGAAGTGAGTGGAGCAGGTGTTTTGCGTGAAGTCCCAACCACTGATCATGGGCAGCATCTGCAAGTAGAGAGGCAGGTGCCGGGCCCAAGCAAGGCGGCTGCAGTGGCAGACCGTGTCTGTTGCAGTGGAAGTCTGCCCACCAGCGAGGCGACCTGTGGTACAGCCAAGCTTGAGTGTTGGGTGGTCGGAGCTCTGAGCTCTTACATGGGTGGAGGTCTCACTCATATTGGTGTCCAGGTGGAGTTTTCATCCTAGGGTCCAGACTTGTGGTTTTGGGTGTTCACAACCCCTCCTAAGGGTGTTCCCATGGCACCCCATCACCTCAGTCTTGACAAAGCACATAACATAATTGTCATGGCTGGCAGTGAGTCCATCTTGGATCATCAAAAGTGTCCAAAAAGTCCACTGTGCTCTTGCTCTATGCAACTCGACTCTCAAAAAAGGTGATCATATTATTTATTGTTCAAACTGAAAATTTTGAGAGGGACAATAAAAGTTATTAATCACACTGGGATATACGCTTTCCTGACAGTGAGGGCCCATAGCAGTGACGCAGAGATCCAGGTTTCTGATTCAGCACCATCCTTGCCAGTCCAAGAGGGCCCGTCCTGTCTGTTCTTCGAATCTCAGCAAGATGCTGTGACTATAACCCCTGCAGGTTCTTCTAACTGCACCTCACAGAGGTCCATGTGGACATAATACAGAGCATTTTTTCTGAACGTATTATGCTCTAGACTGATGATTGTCCAGGGATGCTCAGGAAGCCAGAAAGAAATAAGCTCCTAGACCATATTTCGGGCATTCTATATCTTGTCAGCGCTCCATGAAATACCCCTCAACAGTGTCCCACTATGGGGAAAAGTGAACTGCTCTTGTGGTTGAAAAAGCGCTTGGTGACTCTTTCAGAAATGCTATTGTTGCATCATATCTGAGGTCTTTTTCTTCCTATCCAGTAAAAAGCAGTTTTTAACAAGTCTGCACTTATCCTTCTGTTCCCATTTGAAAAATTTTCTAAGGACTGAAACAGTAGGTGCAATGCTGGGTTTGACCTCATTATTTTGGGTGGACCAACTCATTTTTCTTGGTCAGTGTATGTGTGAAGTGTGCTTGGAAGTTTCAGTAATAGAAACTATACATATGAGAAGGAGATAGAGATGGGAGAAGGTTCAGGGAACACACATGTGATTCTAAAGACAGGAAAGGGGATTTTTACCTGAACTACTTTGCCTTCAAATAATTTGCAGGCTAGTGGAATCAGAAACCTCACTAGTGTGTGCTTCTGGAAGAAACTATTACTCTTTGGGTGGGTGGTGGAATAAAAACTGCAGATATTAACTTTGGTTTACCCTCCACTTTCCTAACAAATTTCTCACCTTTCTCTCAGTGAATCAGTCACAGTTATTGCCTCAAGGGATGCTTATTGAAGAGAGTATAATAGTACAACAGGACACAAGGAGGCAAAGGAACAGTGCAGTATGTAAACAAGTAAAAAGCCTGGGTTTTCAGACTCCTAGGGGTAGAGAAAATACTTTTCAAGTTGAGAATTGTTTCTTTTTAGACTTTTGCTTGCTGTCCACCAAGAGCACTCAGATAAATCCTTATGAAAGGGCCCTTTGGTTGTTGGAGGGCTGGTTATGAGACAGGAGAGCAGAGAGGGGAGGGACAGGAGCTCGGCCCAGGCAGAATCCCTGTCAGAAGTCCTCTGTGAAGCCAGGCAGCAGAGGTGGAAACAAAGAAATGGCTGCCGGGAACTCGGCAGATGTCTTAAAGCAGCATTTTTCGGCCTTCCAGGAGCACTCAGGGAGGAATGGGGAGTGTGGAAGATTTTGTGCTTCCTGAGTGTGGACCACCACCCGGAGGGCTAGTGAAAGCCAAGGGGCCCCAGGGCTGAGATGCGGGGATGTGCCCTCTGAGGAGGAGCGCATCCCCGCTCCTCCCTTGGGCCATGTGGGGCCCAAACATCTCCAAGGAGCAAAGGGAGAGCAAAATGACCAAAGAAAGTAGAAGAGGGACTTTTCATTGGGAACTTGCAGGCAATGGAGGAGGCCTGAGTTCTCATAAATCCTCTGGGAACTTCAGTGCCACACCAGGGAGAAAGGAGTATTGGCAGCGTATAAATTGACTGAGCATGCCCTAAAGAGACTGAGACAATTCTGAGGTGTCTCAAACTAAGCCTCGAGTGGACCTGAACTGAACAAAAACAAATTTCCTTAATTAATTGAAATGTGGGTTTTAGTGGGGATTTTATGGACACATAAAATAAAAAAAATGCATTTTCCACACCTGGGTATTTGCTTGAGACATGTGCAGGCCACTACATGGAAATTCTCAACACTTAGCATTTTGTTCACTGTTTAGTAGACACCTCGTAAATATCTGTTTGTTGTATAAATGGAATGAAAACAACCCAGTCTTTCAAAATCAAACCAACAAGACACAACACAACAAAGAAAATCCTCAGTAACAAGTACATGAATGTCAAGTTGAATGCTTGCCTTACAGATTTAAAAAGCATTCCTTGGAGAAGGTTTATTATCCAATGCCAACCCTCACTGGCAATAGGAAAATAGAAAGAGTTTGAAGTTTGGCACACAAACTGAGCTTGTCCTAAAAATGCAAGTCCTGTTGTGACCAAAAGAGAGTGAGACTGGAAATTTCTGGAGACCTTGAAAAATGGGACAGACAACAAGCTATCTGAAAATCATTGACATAGTTAGTCCTGCTTAGAAATAGGGGAGTGGTGGTTTCTTGATTTCTTTTTCTCAAGAAACATAGCTTCAGCTCTAGGATATGATGTGAAATCTAATCAGAGGTCAGTGGATTGTCACTGTAGTGGTCCCTGCTATTAATACAATCAATGGATATTTGAGAACCAGAGCTGTTTTCCACTGAACATATTATTTTAATTTTTGATCAATATTGTGTGTTTGATAACAGATCTGGCATATAAAGCTAAAAATGCCACAGGCCCTGTAGGGAGCCCTTTATTTCTAGTGACATATATTGGAGTTATTCTTCTTTGTTCATATGATTTACCTTCAAAAATCTATTGAATGTGCCCCCAGAGAAGTGCAGGTAGCTGTTTTAATAATCGTATTGGTATTCAGGTGGAATGGAGCGGGATAGAACTGAAAGAACTTTGTGGGGAATATTGTCCCTGGAATCCCTGGTTCCAGCAGCCTGCATATAATATTTAATGTGCAGTAGCACAGGTAGGGTTTGCAGAATAAAGTTAGCACTTCCATTCTTGTAAATACTGACCTTTTGCCTTCCTCCTGCGCTTCGAGAGCCAGTATTAGATGATACCAGAAGTGGCACAATACGCTGCGAGGTCAACAGATGGCAGGGTTACACTATCTCTGTCTCTCTCCCACCAGGCAACAGGAGTTCACGCAGACCATTTGCCTGTCTGGTGTCCAGTGCTGGCCTGACCAGAGCAGGTACTCAGATCTCCAAGTTCTGCGTCTGACCCCAGGGTGTTTGTGCTGTCAGAAATTGCTGGTGAGCTGAGATAGCCCTTTGGCCTCAGCCTTGTTGGCAGCATATCTGCTATGGTAAGCCCACAGAAGCAATGGAAAACAATTCTTTAGCCATAGCATATGAATATAAAGTGGCAGAGTAATAGTCCATCTTAGTATCTTTTGCTAATGAGATTCTGAGATTCTTCCCAGGATATCCATATCCCTCATGATGATGATCTGGGTCCTATATTGCACTTGTAGGTTTACACACACACACACACACACACAACACGATTTTAGTTAATTCTTAACACAATATTCTATGCAGCAGATATACTCATTGTACAGATAAAAATCTGGAATGGTGAAATAACTGGCTCCACATCCTGCAGATAGTAAAGAGCTAGGTGGAGATTTGAAATCAGTTATGTTTATCCCAAAGTCTATGTTCTCTTTCTATGCTCCAGGCTTTCCCGGCGTAGGAGCTGCTCATTGATATTTGCGAGTTCACAGAAGAGTGATAGAGTTTAGTTGTGGCCTGATTGAACTGATAACCAACTCTGGGTTGTAGCACTTGGCAGTCTTGCCTGGTGTACTTGTATTGAGATCTTCCAGTTCTGGCGGGCAATAGTGAGCCTTGCCCCATGGAGGCACGGAACGTGTTTGCTACACAGTAAGGCTGGGTGGAGCTAGAGAAGAAATCCTGACCCCAGAGTCTCCTGATCACTACATTGTCTCCCATTTATTATGGCTGAAAGGTTGTTCCTTTAAATTTACCTCTGTTAGCCTAGGTCATTGTGTGGGAGCAATTAATTTTTCCTGGTGCACCTCAGCATTTTTCAGCCACCTTCAAAATCCAACCTTAAAATATGTATTTTAATTTGAACCATGTCACTTATGTTTCTAATGCTGATATGGATTTTACACAGCTGTTTACACTAATATGTGTTAAAATGCCTAATTACCGCAGCTATTGCCGCCTGGCTCAACAGTCTTGCCAGCTCTTAAATATATAGTCGTGTCTTAATCAAACACAAACATCAATGAGCATCCTAAACTCCTGCAATTTGTAAACTGGATTAAGGGCAATAAATTCGACCCTTCAAACAAGAACACAGCATTTTGCATATTTCATGCTACTATGCTCATCTGTTTGTTTTGTTATTGTTTCCCAGATTTTCAACAACGCTTGTTGATAAAATGAGGTCAGAATGTGGGATGAGATGGGTGTTTATAGAGGGATTGAGGGGAAGGCTTTAGAAGGCCTTACCAAAGGCTGTACTGTGCTTATGATAGCATTTTTATGGGTCACTTTAATTTATAAACTTACATTAAACTGTTAGTCGCTGATTCTTTAATCCATTGGGTAAACTTGTTACTACTTGTTTTATAGCAGGCATTTGAGCACCTACATAGGAGCTCTGATGAGAGCTGGCTACTGCAGTATAATGTCAGACAAGTCTGAGTGCCGTGTGTGAGTTTCTCTGGGAGCATGGAGGAGGGGCTGGTTGTTTGCATTGGAGAAACAGAGGATTTTCCAGGAGGGCAAGAAAGGGAAAGACAGAGGGGAAACAGAACAAAGCAGTCATAGTAGAGAAGAGATGAAATGGAAGAGATCATGGCAATTTCTGGCAACTACAGTAGCTGAATGTAGTTGAGGAAGAGAATGCTGTTTTAGGAAACTTCGGAGATGCAACAGCAGGGACATTGTTGTAAACCCTGAAGGAGCGTCCGACCTTCTGGCATCCCTGGGCCACACCAGAAGAAGAAGAGTTGTCTTGGGCCACCCATTAAATACACAAACACTAACGAAAACAGATGAGCAAAAAAAAGTTTTATGCAAATTTATGATTTTGTGTTTGGCCACACTTACAGCCATTCTGGGCTTCACATGGCCTGCAGGCCACAAGTTGGACACTCCCGCCGGATGATGGCAGGTCTCATTATAGGTAATGGTGTGTCAGTGATACTGTGTCAAGAAAGTTGATTGGAGAGCTGCCAGTTGACCCTTGGGAGTATGGCAGTGGTCACCCAACTCATCTGATATATGCCCTAAACATCTAACCAGCTGTATAGAACCAAAGCCTATGGCAATCCACAGGTGCAGCAGGGAATCGTTAGGTTTATCTCTCCTTTCATGGGCTGATTTATTGACTGGATCGTGCATTCATTATTGTATCGATTTAATAAATGTCTACTTAGCCCCTAGAATGTGTCCTAGTGTTTGTCCTAGTCACCGAGGAAATGACAGAGCTGCTCTCTTTCTTCTGAGAAGAAGAGATTATGGGATAAAAGCATCAGGGGTTTGGTAAAGAATGAAAATGATTGCATCACGCTCACTTATTTAATCAATAGAAACATACCACTTTCCTGATTTTACAGATTTTCTAATTTCATCTTCTACTCACCTCATTTAAGAGAATATATATTTTTTACAATGAACTGCCATTTACAATATTTGAAATTTAGATACATGGGAGAAGAAAATAACTGGAATTTTTAAAAAGCCTTCATTGTTGTATGGGGGGAAAATGGTGAGGAATTGGGGATTTAGTTAAAACTGAAACTTAAAAAGGATATCCTGGAATTATTATATATTTGCTATTCATCTTCTTATATCATCATCATTTAATATTGCACAATAACGTGTTTAGAACAGAGATCACTAAGATGCTTCAAGTGCACTTCAAAATCAACAAAGGCTGGAGTATGAATGACATATAACTGTTGGAGAACACGTGGACATGTGCACATACACACAGCTCCGTAACCTCCATAAGGGCTGCAGTCATGTCTGTCTTGTTCACAGCTGGATCCCCGGTGTCTGGCACGTCATGTACTTGGTAAGTAAGTTGTTGGATGCATCATTGTTTATGGTGAGTACAGTCGTGGAAGATTATAGAGTTGTTCCCAACTCTTCCCCTCTCTCTACCCACACCCTTTGCCACATGTCCCTGCAGTCTTTCCCAACCCAATGATGTGTTCTTGGCTGCATGGTTTGCTTGGCCAGTGGAAAGTGTTTGGGAGTGACAGTGCTGAGCTGAATTCTTAGGAGGTATCACTGCTTTCGTTCAGCTTTGTGCATTTGTGCCCTGGACGTGAGGTGCCCCCTGCCAGTCCTGTCATTGGCAACTTCTAACCATTCGACCATTGCACTGCTTCAATTCACCCTGCACCTCTTTCTTTTTAACTATAAATGTAACTGGTGCATGTCATGAGGCATTGGGGCTTACATTCTAGCAGTGAAGACAAAGGAGATACCTAAGTTAGGTCACCCTTAAGTAGATTCTGAGTCAAGGGTTTGAATGCAGGTAGTTTGCTGGGAGGTGATACAGGGAAGCCATTCTGGTAGTGTAGGGAGGAAAGTGGGATATAGGAAATACAATATTCATGTACTGTTCATTGATTCTTGCTGTGGGCAGCTAAATCTTAATCACACTAGGACCCTCTGAAGAAATGGATAGACGGTGCACCTTAGAAGTGTCTCTCCAAAACATGGGATGCTGGGGCATTTACCCAGTGATGCCTGGGTCTCATTATTTAAGCATTCTACCCTGCACCTGGGATAACTTTCCCCCACCCAATTTCCACACTTTATAGATGTGACCGTGTTGTGCGGCTTTAGAGAAAGTCTTGGGGCAGAAAAGAGCAGAGAGGTTTGTTTGGGCTCGAGGAGAGATAGTGGCAGAGTAAATGCATGTTACTTATTATGTTGAAGTGTCCACTGCAGCTCCTCTGAAATCAGAGGTGGGTCAGCTGGATGTGATGTGGGTCCCAATGGTGCCTGCTTTGAGATAATGATCATGCAAAGTGCTTTGTGGATCATTAGATTCTAAACAAATATTATTGGTTATTAATAGTGAAAAACTTCAAATGTTCTTACTTTAAAAAATTTTATCAAGTAATATGAGTCACCCTAATTAGTAATTTCTGTGATTCTATTGTACAGGTTATATCAGTCATTTATTTGCAAGAGGCCAGAAATGAGATGGACATTCATAATCCATTGTTACTTCCTTGCCCTGTTTTCCTTCTTTCCCAGAATTGCTATCGAGGTACCAATGCAGTTAACACACACACATGCATGCTCACACACATGTGTGTGTGCATACCAGTAATCTCTGCACCTTCTCATTGCTCCCAGATATCTTTATTCCAGAAAGCACCCAGATGAAAAACCCAGATGAGAACAGAGAAAGGGAAATGAGAATATTCAGTTATTCCTTCTGCCCTTCCTTTAGGTTAGAAGGCGGGAGGTTATAACTGAGAGGTTAATGAAACATTAAACACACTCTTTGCAGAATTGCTCTCTCCAGAGAATTGCCAGGCATCCCACCCACTTGCGAGATTTTGCTACTGACTCACAAACATGTCCAGGCCATAATTAAACTGTGTTGCCATAGTTCAGAATCTAGGCCTATCACACTCAAACACATATGATTATATAATCATCAAGGACTATCCAGGAATTGCCCATAGAGCTCTGGACAAGTTCTCTTATTCCAAAGAAAGTAGAATTACATATAAAAACTCCATGTGGCACGGTCCACTAGGGAGAGTGACTCTTACGGAATTAATCCAACATGCACACCTCTTTGAAGAAAGACACCGCTCAGCTGTGAAAGATCATCATGCCCCCTACTTTACATTCCATCAAAACTGTTAAGTCCATCAGCCTAGTTACCCTTTAACCTTGTGTGGGCATTGACTCAGAGTTACTGAAAGATCGGAGTGAATATTATTTCCAGACTGTCATTCCCTTACAGTGAAAAATCCTGCAAGTCATTGGCAAAAAATAAAGAACAAAAGCCTCTGCTGTTTTTAAGTTAAACTAGTGTTGTTAGGTTGGCCTGCTGTTCTAATAAATGGCTGTACAATATAAATGCGTTGGTAGAAATTAAGGTTATTTCTTACCCGTGTCAGTCCATTTGATCTGGAGGGTTGGTCAGTTGCTCATCTGTGTAGTCATCTAGGAACCCAGGGTTTTCTCATCATGAGATTCACCTTCACCTGGTCCCCAGAGTGTTTTCTCATGTCACCTAATGGACAAAAAGAAACAAGGCCTTCAGGGGGACCTGGGAGGGGCTCAGGTCACTTCCATTCCTATCCCTTCGGTGAGAACTTAGTCATATCACCATATCAAATTGGAAGAGAGGCTGGAAATCATAGCCTAACTGAACACCCAGGAAGGAGAGAAGAACTCAGAGGTGGGTGAGGTCTGCTGAATAAAGAATAGAAATGTGGGGCCTCTTTGAACACAGAAGTTACAACAGGAGGCTTTATTTTCTATATGAATCTTTACATTGAGTATTCTCACCTCCAAACACAAGGGTTTACATTTCATCTATTACATAAGATGTTTTGCTATGGGTAGACAATTTCTTCTCATGAGAGGATATCTCATATTTTTGGTATTGCCCTATTGCCTCTGGTATTGTCCTGTTGCCTCTGGTCCTGCTTTGGTATTGGGGATGGATTAAAGATGAGGACAACTCTGTGTTTCCACACAGCTGAAGCTCTTGGTTGGCTTTCTAATAATCAGGGCATCACTGGGACAATCACCACCGAGGCAGTTCGATGTGCTTAGTGCCCAGCTGTTTGGTGGTGAACATCTGAGCCAGACTATGGAGGAATCAGAGAACAATGGTGTTCATGTTTTAGAATATTTTAAGAGCATTTTCAATGTATTCATGCTGGTCCCAGGGTGAATCAGCATCCAATGTACATTTCTGAGAGAAGAAAAGTAAGCAGTAGATTTTGCAGATGCTCCCCTTGTCCTGGCCATCCCCTCATCCTGCTGGAAATCATTACTTGTGACACTTAGTTGCTCTCCCTGTGATTACCAATCTTTCTCCAAGTGCTGCATTCATAGTACCTCCTCTTTGATCTAGAGCATGTTTCCTACTTGGTAATCATAGAAGCTCAGTGTATTAGTCTGCTATGGTTACTATAACAAGTTACTGCTGACTGAGATAGTTTAAACAACTGAAATTCATTCTCACAGTTCCGGAGGCTGAAACCCAGCATCAAGGTGTCAGCAGGTTTGGTGTCTTCTGAGGTCTCTCTCTGTGGCTTGCGGATGCCCATCTCCTTGTTTTGTTCTTGCGTGACTTTATCTCTGTGTGCGCCAATCCCTGGTGTCTCTCCCTTTTCTTAGAAGAACAGTGGCCATATCGGATTAAGGTCCCAGTTTTATGACTTTTAAGCTTAATTATCTCTCTAAAGTCCCTACCTCCAAATACATTTACATTGGGGGATTAATAATCCCACATATGAGTATGAGGAGGACATAATTCAGTCCATAACATTTGGAATATAAAAAGGTCTCAGGGAACATATAATACCTGCTGGCTTCTTCAGACCCTAAAGTTTCAAATTTTCTTGAATCTTCTCACACATAGACACATACACATCTACAAACAAACAAATAAACAACAACAACAACAACAATAACAACAAACCCAGTGGCAATTGTGTTTAGGATTCCAGTTAGAAAAGTAGGGTTGGTAAATTGAAATTCATTAGGTAAAATTTGGATGAATTTAGTTTCAGTATAATGAGCTATGCCTAGTCTACTTCAAGGTACCATTTCAGGTTCAGAACATTTCAAGTTAATTCGGACGAGTCAGGCAAGTTTTCCCCATTCTTCCTACTCCCTAAAGTCCATTCTTAAAGCCCCTCCTTTCTTCTTTTCAATGTCTTTATCACGAATGTGCTGTTCACACTGAGGCTACCAGATTCCTTATCTGTTAGCCCCAACAAAACACTTGTGTCCTCTGTCTCATTCTTTTAGGTCCCTGCTCTGGGAAAATGGCAACCAACTATTGTGATAAACAATTCAGATAAATGTCAGATAAATGAGATGGAGTATTTTTCAGGTAGAGCCCTCCTTATATTTGCATGAATGATAACCTAAAGCCTTTATCCAAAGGGACTGGGCTCTTTCATAGCAGGAACTTCATTGTTTATGAACCTGCATCATCTCAGGTCAGGGAGTGAAGAAGGCCCTCGGAGGGCACTCTCCAGCCAATCCCTACTCCGATTGTAGGAAATCAGTGTTGCGTTTTCCCTCTAAAGGGCTAACCCATGCAGCTATGTTCTCAGGAATAGGCCATCCATTTCAAATGAGTACATTTCATTATGATCTACAGGGCATGGTTTTTCACAGATGTGTTTTTAAAAAAAATCTCTGAGTTCCCCTTTTCTTAACTCTTTCATGATCTACCTATAAATTATGAGATCCAAGAAACTTGGAAATGTGTCCTGTTCACCTTTCTATCTTTAATGGCTAATATATTATTAATGTAGTTAACGCTCAGTAAGTATTCAGTGAATACATTTATGCCCTGATATGTTTTTTTTCTTTTAAGTTTACCTTTTCATTACCACAGTTTTGAAAATGTGCGATCCAAACAGAGAAGAGATGGAATCAAATTTTGGGAGCAGATGTGGATTATATAAACTGATTCTAGTGCCCTATCTTTCCCCAACTCCAAGTGTCTAAACCATTAGGGTTAAACTCGTGCTATTTGAGTCAGCATTCCCTTTGAATGACATTATTATTATTGTTTATCATTGCCTCAGCTTTTACAATATGCTTGGTGCTGTGGAAGACATTAAAAAGACACAGTTCTTGCCTTGGGGCTTACACTCAGATAGGCAAACAAACAAAATGTATTTAAGAAGAGGTAGATTGATCTCGGGATGCAATTTCCCAGGTGTTTGTATTTGTGCTTTGGGTTCGTTTGTCTTTTAACCAGCTGTGGGCTAAAGAAATCTCTAAATTTTCCTTCAGAACAAGAGCATAAATGCCAAGAGTTCAGAAGAAAACATGAGCCTCACCGTGCAGAACGTGGGGCTGAGTGTCCAGACAACTTAATTTGGGGGATCTCTGTGTCCTTGCATTGTTCTCTCCCCCTCTATCTCTCATCCATTCCAGCTGCCTGTGGCTTCCTCACTGGAAACCAAATCATTAATTTAAAAATGGATCACCGAACTTTATGGCCCGTCTTCAAGCACTGGGCCAGTTCTTTCCTATCAAATAGTGTTTAAAAAATTGACTAGTTCTCCTTACAGACCAAGACTTTCATTTGCACAAAATTTGGGAGACATTTTATCCCAAGGTGATGTTGCCCTCAAGTTTTAATTTTTGAAAATCCAATTTAAAAGCTGAAATGAATAGAAATGTAATTTATGATTTTTACAGTTTTGTGAGTGAACATTGAAAAATTCTCTCATGCAGTTATATAGCATAAAAAAGTGTCTATTTTGTAGAACATCTTCCGTAATTGTAGAAAATATCTGTATGTGTATGCTGAAAGCTTCTTCACCTTGGAAATCTGAATGTGCATTTGTTATCACATGAGATCAAATACCTGCTTCTGGGAGGAAGCCAGGGCAAAACTTTGTTTCCCATGTAAAGTACAGGAGGAGCAAGATCTGCATGCTTGGCAAAGCGGCAGAGATGGCCAGATCCAGATTGCAGAGAGGGTGGCGGTAATCTTCCCTGTGCAGGGGAGAGTCGGGGTCCATTTCACGACTGGTTAGCACCATCTCTAGGAGCACAGAGCAGCTTTCCCACCAGAATCTTGATCTGTGAAAAAGATGTAAGCACCCAGAGCCATGCATATTTAGACCTTGGTTTCTGAAGTTTCTGTTTAATTCCACTTTCTCATCACATGCGGGAGTGTGGTGTGCCCCTCCAGATGGCCCACACAAATGCTTTGTCGTACTTCACTCACTCTTTGCATGTCAAGCATCTCTGGGACTACATACATCACCAATTAGCATCTCACATTCATTTGAAAGAAATGGTTCTGCAACATTTTATACAGATTTCTTTGATTTGCATGATGTGATGTGCTTCTTATAAAAATCAAGGATGTGATTATAAAATGTTCCTTCCTCCTATCTCCTCCCTCTCTTCAAATACTTTCCCCCATGCAGCCCATTTGATCTGTACTTTAGGGGAAATATCTTTGGATTGACATTTCTGGAACACGGTGAGACCATTTTAGCGTGTTTACCAAAGCATACCGTGGGCATTTACCATGTCATATTTCTCCAGGTGGCTGTGTTCCTGCTGGTCCACTCTCATTTCTCAGATTCTAGATCATGAGACCTTCCTATTAATCTATGGATTTGGCACTGCCATCCCTCCAGTCTTTTTTTTTTTTTGGCAAAAGTCTCCCAACTAGACATTCCTTATTCTGAGAACATTTAATACAGTAAACTTTGTGTGCTGGCCCTGATACTGAGGAGCAACCCTGACATATCAAAATTACATTTAGCCAACACATCAAAATGATGCTATGCACCAACAAGATCATTGTCACCTGGCAAGTGGTGGCTGTTACTTTGAAGTTTTCCAATGTGATCAGTGTTGACACGTTGGTGAATAGGTAAGTGGACCACACTGAACCTGGTTGGGTAGTGCCTTCTTCACATTTGCACTTGGATGTCCCACAGGCATTTCAAACTTTATATGTCCATGTTCATTATCACCCCAAAGCCGCCCCTCCTTGGTCAATGATGAACCTATACACTGTGACTCAGTCAGAAACCTGGAGTCATCAGGAATTCTTTGATTTCTTTCATCCTCTCATTCGCCTTTCTCTACCTCCCAAATTCTGTCATTAAGTTCCTTTGGCTCTACCTTCACATACCTTGAATTAATTCAATCTTTGCCACCCCCATGTCACCTCCTGCCCTCCCCAGTTCACATCCTACTTTCTGAAAAGCCACTAGAACCTCCCAACTGGCCTCCATGCTGCCAGCCTCATTACCCTATATTCCCCTTTTCAGTTAAACTTCAGCATTCTTATATGAGAAATTGAAACAGGTCTCCCTGATACTTAAAACCCTGCATTTTTTTTCTGCCATGCTTAGAACCTGACCCGACCCTTCCTAATCCCCTAGTTGTGCAAGACCCTGAATGTTCTGGCTCTTGACTCCTGGTCTCCAGCAACTTCACTAGTCTGTGGCTGCTGCACAAAATTATGTTGGGTTCTTGAAACTTCTTCAATCCTCTCTCATATTGAAGGATTTTGCCATCACTGTGCATCCAGTCTGAACAAGTTTTTCTGACCAGGTAGCTCAGTTGGTTAGAGCATTGTCCTGATATGCCAAGGTTGTGGGTTTGATCCTTGGTCAGGGCACCCTAACAAAAATAATAATAATAAAATGAATAAAATAAAAAATGTTTCTCCCACTGGTTTGTCACTTGCTTAGCTACTACTCATTCTCTGGGCCTTTTCTTGCATACTTTGTTTCTCAGAAAGAGCTCTGTGTCCGTATCATTGGAGTAAACCCTCCTGTTACTTTCTGGGATGGCCCCTTCTTTATTTCTTTTAAAACATTAATCACAGTCTGAAAGTATTTTGGTTATCTATTCACTTATTTGACTGCTAGCCACCCTCCATTGTCTAGGATAAATTCAGCATTCTCAAGGTTGAGAGTTTTTTTGTCTCTGGTACTTACCTCAGCACCAGGCACATAAAAGCACTCAACACATATATGTTGAATAAATGTCTCTGAAGAGTTTTGATGAGGAGAGCTGATTATGTTTGCGTGCATGTGTTGTAACGGTTAAGTTACAGAAAGTCTTATTGGCTGAATGTTTGAGTTCCCCCCAGGTGCATTGTGTTGACACTGAATCCCCAATGTAATGATATTAGGAGGTGGGGCCTTTCAGGGTGATTAGGTCATGGGGTGGAGCCCTCATGGGTGACAGTAGGGTTCTCACAAAAGAGGCTCCTTCTCCCTTTCTGCCCCGTGAGGACCCAATGAGCAGACACTGTATCTGAACCAGAAAGTGGGTTCTCATCAGTCTCCCATCTGTCACTACCTTGATTTTGAAATTCTGGCTTCCAGAACCATGAGAAATGAATGTTTATGAGCCACCCAGTCTATGGTATTCTGCTACAGCAGCCCAAATGAACTAAGACAGGAAGGAAGCATATTCTAACTGGTAGTCAAAGAGATGGGAAGGCTTGGTGTTAGCATTACAGGAAGTCAGAACAGCTGGCGGGGGCGGGGGTGGGGTGGTCCCCGCACAGGACTGATACAGGAATCCTGGATTGACAGCAGAGATCAGAGGCCTTGGCTCCTAACCCTGGCCGTTTGCCAGAGACCATTCAAGTGTGCACTGATTGGTGCCCAGAAAAACAGCAGTGTACTCATTCACATAGAAAAAAATAAGAGACCACAGCTCCAGGGTAAAACAGTGCAAATCTTCAAAGCAGTGACGTGACATAGCTGAGGCCACATCATAGTCATTAAAGGGAGCCACCTTCCGCTTCATATGTAAACACGTATGTGAATGCTTTTGACTATATCCACCACTCTCATTAGCTGCAATATAATTTTACAAAGAAGGGAAGTGCAAAATGGGCTAAGGAACATGTTTACCAGGTCAGAATAGATAGTGGGACGAAGTGACTCAGGTGAGAACTTCACAAGAGCACTCTGACCGTACACTACTCAAACCGGGGGAAGAAGCGCATTCTCCAGTGGGAAGAAATGAACTGCCCCGGCCAGAACCCTCCTCTTCTAGGCACACAGGCGAAGTGGGCTCTGTGAAGAACAATGGTTCTATTGCCAGATGGCATTTCACGAGCACTTGCTGTATGCCCAGTGCTGCATTAAACTTCTTCCATGCATAACCTCACTGCAAAAAATAAACCTTTCAGGTAGGTATGAATGTCGCTCTATTTTCGAAACAGAAAAATTTGAACTTAAGAGAAGTTAATTTTTTTCCTCTAGATCACACAGCAACTGTGGGAGGCGAGATTTAAACTCTTACCTACTTAACATTTAGAGTTTGAGCTCCATTATCCTCCATTGATTTGCAAAGAAACCTAATCTGTGGGTATGGGGCCTGCTCCTGCCAAGGAAATGTAAACATGTATAATGGTGTTCCTGATCTTATTGATTTTCAGGAAATATATACCCTCTTATTATACACCATAGCTCATTTAGTATATATAGTGTTGTTTTTTTCTTGCCCTTTAGATTACAACCAAGTTGGTCTCCTCATCCCTAGTATTTAGCAGTGTCTGCAGGCTGAAGCCAGAGGTTTGGCTCTTGTCCTAAAACCCTGAGCCCTGGAAGTTGCTTTTTATTTGATTATTTCACTCTCCCATTTAGGTGAACTAGTGTAATAAAACCAGCTATAGTCATTCAAGAGAATATTTTTAAGAAGAACTTGCATTGTAGTTCTTAAATATTAACTGCAGATAAACCTGATGGAGAATGTCACTAGTTAAGAAGAGCTGAATCAGAAGAATCATACACTTAAAATTCCAAAGTGAATAATGTTAATTTTACTTTATTTTATTTTTAGAAAGAGAGGAAGGGAGAGAGAAAGGGGGGGGAGAGAGAGAGAGAGAGAGAGAGAGCGCGAAGGGACAGAGAGAGGCATCAAAGTGAGACAAATACCCATCTGCTGCCTCCCACACACTTGGGATAGAACCCACAACCTAGGTATGTGCCTGGATTGGGAATGCAACCCATTCGGTGCACGGAACAATGCTCCAACCGCTGATCCACACTGGCCAGGGTGAGAATAATGTTAATTTTAAACATTATTTCATTCTAAGTTGTTGCCAATAAAACAAAGATATCCCCAGAAACTGAGGAAAAGGGGGAAAAAAAAGCAAAAGAAGAGAGAGAAATTGATTCAATTTTGGAACTATCACATGGAGGGAATTTCAAAATATAAAAGAATATAAAGTTTAAAAAATTTATTGTTTTCATTATTCCCATTTTCAGGTAAAAATGCAAACTAGATGCAAGCAGTTTTTTAAAACACTGTATTGCATGTCTCATAGGCCAGAACTACTGAAGCAAATCAGATCTCTCATTTTAATATGCATTTACACATTTAAAAATTTATATTTTTGACTATGTTGAATGCCGTGACTTCTGGAGACCCATTACGGCTCACAGGATAGCGTTTTATTTGGCATTGCATCAATTTGAAGCGCAGAATGTCATGATCTTAATGTGGGTAGCAGATATGCATGTGTAAAGTGGTATGGAGAGAAAGCTAAGGTGCACATGCAATAGGCAATTTTCAAATGTCATCATTTCAGCCCTTAAAAAAAAAAGGAATGCACACGTTGAAGAAAATGTTTTGCTCTCTGGTCTGTGCAAGGCACTTCCGTTTGCAAGCAGGCACTTCTCCCTCTCACTGCCCCCTGCCCCCACCACGCTGCTGTGCATGGAAGACCATTTGCCCCTTAAATATCACATGTAGCTAATTTGCATTATAGAGTCTGGGCCCAAGAGGGGAAAATGCTTAATTATATTAATAGAAGAATTTTAAATCTCTCTATAGGAGACCACCAAACACCCCAAAGGGCTAATCTATGTTATGGAGAGATGCCAAATCGAAGAAGCCTTGTGTGTTTTGTTCCCCTTAGAATTTGTTTCAAATGAAAGCCACCACTAGGCCGATTGGCTCTGAGGCTCCGCTGCTGGAACACTGGAATTGTTCACACCTGATGTACAAATGCCTAAGCCCCTGAGATTTACAATACAAATGCTAATGCGTGGTGTAAGCCCCACTGAAACAAACAGAGCTGGGATAATAATTTTGTAACCTCATGTTGACATAACCCACCAGCTTCTGAAGAGCCCCTTCATGTAGAAGAAACAGAGAAACCATAATGATTTTCAGATACAGTTGACAAGAGACCATTTAGTAAACTTTTATTTTTTTTTAACTAACAGTATGCAGGGATGCTGTATTCTAGGCTGCTACTAATAATCTCATCAGAATGCAAAAGCAGCAACTGTGTTATAAAACCAATGATCTGTTATATTCTGCAAGAATTTACAAAAGCCTAATGTCATTTACTACACCATGAGAACCATACTTGGATAAAAAAAAATAAAACACAACAGAATTCAAAAACTGATTACAGCTGACGAAAAGAATAAACTGTTTGCTAATGCAATGCTTTAAAGGTAAAACATGCCACATTGAAAGGCGAGGAGTCCAGTGATGGCTTCAAAAGGAAGAAGGTGTTGTTCGGGAGCATAGGAACGTGGTATGTCATTTAGGGCCATGTTGGAAGCAGTGCATTCATTCAAGCCCAGGATCCTCTCACTGCTGAGTATGTGTGCCGGCTCACGCTGTAGGAAACTTGAGGTCTTGGAAGAGTTTGCTTTTTCTTTTTCTTTCTCGGCAGCTCTTTTGACAAAAGCATATCCCTAGCAGTCTTAAGTATAAAATGTAAATGATTTTAAAGGGAAAGCTCTTTCTTTGGGAACATTTGGAATAAAGTCAACTGAGAACTCCAGGGTAGGGATGTGTGAGGACCTCTCCACAGCGGGGACTCTTACTGCCTGTCCTCTCTCAGTGGGTGACCCGTGATAGGTGGCAGGGTGGAGGCAGGCTTCCCTCAGACTAAGGCTGGCTGCTCCAGGAGGTTTTATGGATTCAAATCTGGCAGCCTGTGACATTGGAATTTTATAAGGAAATAAATGTGTTTAAAAATTCATTCTTTTGATTCCCAAACCAAAGTGATCTGCATTTTATTCAAGGGTGAAAAAAAATTTCAGCATTCTGAAGGATGTCCACCTTTCTTTTTCTATTGATATCACTATCTATATAACTATCCATTTATTTATATACCTATCATCTATCCATGTATCCATCCATCATGGAGACAGACACATAGAGAGAGACAGGGAAGAGAGGAGGAGGAGGTGGGGAGCAGAGAGAGAGAGAGAAACTTGAAGTTTTTGGAATTTCTATCATCCTTGGAAAAAAAAATGTACTCATATGTTCCTTTTCAAACATTTTTTATCTCTAGGGCAGAAATGGCAGAATGTGGGGAGCACAGGGTCCTTACTATTAAAAGGCATTTTTTATAGTATTGCTAACTAGCTGCTTGCAGGTTCCTTTCAGAAAATGTTCTTGAAGATAAACTTGGTCTTGGAAACTCATAGGGAGTCATTTTAAAGTGTTGGCTTGGGTGCCTGTAAGACATCTGATAATAGTGAAGATGGAGCTTCTAATGCTTTGGGGTTTCGTGAATGAGTTCTAGCACCGTCACTGATGAATCATTTAAGGCCATCTCCACGGGAGGGGCCGTCCATGCTCTGACTGCTGGGCAGTTGCACATATTGACGGTTGTCCAAACAGAGACCTGCTGTGAACTGCCTTCAGATCAACTAGTTTGAGAACCAAACCAAGTGGTGTTGTATTTCAGAGGGTCTTGCTCTCTGAGGTTACAGAGAGGTGTTTCCTAAAATAGGCAGGTCTGTTTGTTAAGAAGTCTGAATTACACAGGACAATAATTCAATGTGTGAACCATCCCCTTGCCCCTACTCATGCTGTTTTTCTTCCTTCTGAGGGACTGGAGGAAGTCATTGTCTGCCTGGCAACCTCCCACTCTTCCTGAGAGCAGCCCCTGATGCTGCCCCTTCTTTGTGATGCTCCCTGATCTTCACAGGCAAAGTTAATTAATTCTCCTGTACGTATCCATAACACTGTACTCTTAGTTATCTTAGATTTCTTATTAAGTGTGTCAGCTCCTCAATAGATGTTATTTTTCTATTCACATCACATAGCTGAGGTCCTGGCTGAGTAATGGATGTTTAATAAATGTTCAGTAAATTAATAATTACAAAAGGATTTAAGTAAAATCAAACTTTTAGGAAAAAGTTAGAAAATGGTGTCTACAATTAATAAATGCAGATTGACTATCTGTCATTTAAGAAGCAGATTTAGAGGATTCTGAAACAATGAAGAATGTTTAAATTTAAAAAAAAATTTAAAAATAAACATATTTCTCTTTTTCCTAAATTGTGTGGTATTAGACCTGAGGGACAGAATCCTTTCAATTAGAAAATTAGGCAGTAGAAGTAAAGGTTTTATTTGCTCTTCTTAAGAGAATATCCATATACAAATAAATTACTGGTCCTTTTTAAGAACTGAGAGAGCATTTGAAAAAAGAGATCTAAATAGTCTTAGTCATTTCTTTATTCAACAAATTGATACAAAGCCCCTGTATGTGCCCAGCTCTATGCAGGTCTGGTTCAAGGACAAACCAAACTGACCTGATTCTGCCCTCCTGGGCACAGAACACAGTGAGTGTGACGGACTTCAGAAAACTTCCTAAAGGTCACAGTACCACAACTAAAAAATACTCTGACAAATTGAGGTGCTTTGATAGTATTTAAGCGGGGAACCTGACCTAGAAAGGAGACTTCTTCACTGAGGAAGTGACAATGAAGCAGAATCTAGAAAGATGGTGTGGATAGGAGGACAAGGAGCTTTAGGGGATGTGTAATGAAAAGAAGGTGCTATAGGCAGAGGGGACAGCAAATGTGCATGTGAACTTGCAGCACTTGAAGAAGGCAAGGGTGGGGCTAAACAATCCGGCTGCAAGGCAGTGACTGAGGAGGAGCAAGGCAGGAGCAGAGAGAGAAAGCTGGGCAAAGGTCTAAGCTTTTAAGGGATCCAAGGCCCTGCTGGGGTGTGACAATGGGTGAGGCCTCTAATGTGCATCTGGATGCAAACGCAGCCACCAGAGAAGCCCCTGTCTCCTTTCAACCAGATAGCAGTGTTTACTCTTTTGTATGTAAAAAATCCAGAGGTGCTACTAATTTGGTGATTTATCCTAGAAAGAATTAGAATTCATGGGAGAGTCTTAAGAAGAGAAATAACATTCAAATTTGAGTGTGAGGATACCAGAATGGTCAGGGCACAGAGGAAGAAGAGAGGCTAAAACTGGCTCACAGTGGAGTCAGGGCAGTGAAAGTAAGCAGAGGGGAATCAATGAAGTAGAGGTCTATTTTAAAAGAATGATCAAGAAGCAAGCAGTGTGAGGGGAAAGGAGTTAAGGATGATTGCAAGGTTGCTGTCATGAGCCTGTGAGTGGATGTTTGGCCAATTATTTAAGTAGAAACACTTGAGAGATAATTTGGGAAGAAAACATGCTTCAGAATCCAGGGCATTTTGAGGTGCCTGTGAAAGATGCAAGTAGATGTACCAAGGGGAGCTGGCTAACAAGGTGTAGGAATCAAAGTAGAAATTGGCATGAAAGCAAAAATTTTGGGGTCCTAGGATTAGAGAGGAAACCTGTGGGCTATTGATAAAAATTAGAATAACACAGGCCTCCTTCTCAGGATCATGGTATATAGTAGATCACAGGGGAGAAAAAGGAGTAAGATTAGGTGTTCGCTAAGAAGTGATAAAATATGTTTTCTTTGCTTTTATACATTACCACAAATATATCACTGATTTTTTGTGATAACATATTTTGGCTTTTTACTATTGTTGGCTACATTTTAAGAATAGTTACCATGTGTTCTGCTTTTACTCGTCTGTACTAGCAAGTGTGAGACTTTCCCCAGTACTCTGGAGATCACACAATACAGAATTTATTAGAAAATTATCAAATGCTTTCTTATATGTTGAACACATATAATCAGTAAAATAGCCATTCTGAGAACTCAGAAAAAGTGTCAGATCTAGATATACAGAGAAAACACCTATCTCTATATTTGTGAATAAACACACACACATGCACACACACATTTGTGTTGCCAAAGTCATGTTATTGTTTTATTGATATTGCTAATGACATTCAGAGAGGCTGAGTGGTGTCACATAGTTAACAAGGGGCGGAAAGCAGACTCGAAGTCTCCACACTCGGAGTTCTCTCTGGTCCACCACTACCAGTTGTAATTCCCAGTATTAACAGGTCCCTGTGCACTTCACTAAGCACTTTCACCCTTCTTGTAACTCTGAGGTTCAGAGACCCACATGGCAGAGGAAACAGTGTATAAAGGGAAGCTTCCTGACTCTTACTTGCATCCCACACTCTAGGAATATCCTGAGTTTGTGCAGAGGGGGCCTTGGACTTGCACTAAAACTACGCAAGATAAGCACAGAACTGATGAGTAAGGGAGTGCCATTCACAGGGCCCATTGTGGTGAGAGTAGAAATACAATCAGCGGAATCTAGGCCCAGATTATTGGTATGGAATGCCTCAGAATGACAGGCACCTTCTCAGGGCTCACCGTTTTGATGTTACATGCCTAAGTGAAACTCATTCTACTTCTTCCCTGGGGTTGAATTTTAAGGGCCCAGTGAATGAGGGTGTTTGTTACATGGTTTAAGGTACCTGTGAGAAAGAAGAGAGGCCAGAGGAAAAAGAAATAAACACTTTTCAAGCTTCAGGAAGGTTTAAGGTAGGGCAGAAAGGACAAAAATAATGATAATGTTGATGGTGAGGATGATAAGAGACAAAGGAAGAGGGGGACCCAGTACATCCACAGATATGTTTCTGTTGGAAATCATCTGCTTGTTCTTTTACCTAAAACTTTCCTGCTGATAGTTGAGAGGTAGTTAAGGCATTTGCCTCAGGTTTCTACAGTGTACCTGGCTGGCCCCGTGTGGTTGTGGGTGTCAGACTCACTAGGATGAGACAGGGCCGTGGTTCCCCTCATGCTCTATTCCCCACAGGGAAGCAGGTCTGGCTGTCTTGTGCAGAAAGCATATTTCTCACCGAATGAGTTCATTTTGGCTGTCAGCCGTAGAGTATCTAAGAATCTCTGTATGCAAACACCATTGCCAGACGGATGCCCACCCACCTCCACCGGGGATAAGAATTCCCAGTGGGGGAAAGAGGCTGCTTCCAAGTGAGTGAAGCAGCTGTTGTTTTACACAGAAATGTCAAAAGCACAAGCAAATTTCTCATCACCAATTGGCGGTGTCATGGCCAGTGGAGATACTTTGTGTGTGTGTGTGTGTGCGCATGCGTGTGTGTCTGTGTGTGTGTGTGTTTTAATGTGGTTTGGGAAGAAGCAACTGGTTTTGTGAGGTTTAAGTTATAAGTATAAAATATATCTGGAAAGGATACCTTTAGTTAGAATTCATTTTATTGCTAATGATAGAATTAGAATCTGAGATGTAGGAGGTGGGTTTAAATTTGCTGCATGTCTTTGAAATTTAAAAAATTGTTTTATCTTTTAATTATCTTTTTCTTAAATAGTTTGGCAAGTCTGAATATGCTAAATAAATATGAAAATGTATAGAATTGTGTCATATGTTTCTATTACCTAAATTATTGTCATTTCCCAAAATAAGTTTTTAATAATAAAGAAAATTAAGTTATCCAAATGAAAAGAAATATAAACTATGTGCCATTGTATTTACATTGATCTTCCTTTTATCCGTGTTTATTCCCCCACCCATCTGCAACCTATTCATTCATCTACACTCCTGCCTGTCATCTAACAGCTGTTGAACAAGTACCTTCATAGCCACATACTGCATTAGATATCATGGAATACTGAGAGTATCGTGACTCCTTTTTCCTGTCTTCTAGAAACTTCAAATTATTTTGACTATTAATTTATAGCATGAAGAAGAGTGAGCTACCTTATTGCAGCAGCAATCTTTAAAAATAAGGAAAATGAAACCTAATGAGATACAGATGGATAAAAAGTCTTACCATGAACTCGGGCAACCTTTAAACCTCTTTTAAGACGAGCCCTGTTTATGCACCTGATAAATGACAATAACATGTATATGAATTTGAGAGTATATAAAGACTAAGTTAAATGTGATTTAGAGTAAAGGAGTTCAGTATAAAGCAATACAATCTAATGTAACATAATATCTTTATGAACCACGCTATAAATATCTCTGGCATTTGCCTTGATCTGTGTGATTATTTGACAGAAGTAACTAAGTAACTCAGTGGTTGTCACAAGTCTATTTGGGCCGAAATAACAAAACTACCATAGTTTGGATGGCTGGAACAACAAACACTTATTTCTCACGGTTCTGGAGGGTGGGAAGTTCAAGATCAAGCTCCAGCAGATTCGGTGTCTGGTGAGAGCCCCCATCCTGGTTCATAAATGCCCATCTTTTCCTGTGTCTTCACGTTGCAGAATGGAAGCGAGAGCTCTCTGGAGCACTAATCCCAGGACTTAATTATCTTTCAAAGGCTCTGCCTCCAAATGCCATCACAGTGGGGGTTAGTTTTCAACTTAAAATTTGGGAAGACACAGACATTCAGTCAGTAACAGTAGTTAACACATGCCACTATAGTAAGTTATTAAAAGCTCTTCCTGAAATTATACCTGGATCTGAAATATTTGAATAGGAAGCTCCTTCGGTGGTCATCTATTTCAACACCCATTTTGTAGATCAGGAAACAGAGGCCAAAGAGATCAAAGAACTCGCTGGAAGAGGGCCCCCAAGTCCTCTAACTCTAGGTCAGAGCTCTCTCCACCTCCTCTCACAAGGATTTTTTTTATGCCAGATGTTTCCCTGCCCACAGCCCATCATAGGACCAATTTTAGCCCAAGGTGAGGCATAAGAATCTTGTTTTAAAAGTCACCCTTTTACATTTTTTTAACTTCCTTCCTCTACCCACCTCAACTCCCATCCAGTTCCCTTTTGCTTCCCACCTCTTGTTTCCCTAATGGGACATTGGTACCATATCAGTTTGCATCGAAAACTCCATAACCACCCCCCCAACCTCATTTAACTGTGTCCCATCAACATGGTTCCCAAAGTAACAGTTTTGATAGGATTCTCAGATTACCTTGAGATAAAGCAACTACAAGGTTTGGCTTAGAGCAGGGTGAATCTTTGTCCTTTGTCTTACTCTACTGATAATAAGTATAACTGGCTGTTCATTTCACTTAGTCCACAGCAGGCCTTGAACTCCGAGAATGAGTGCCATCAAGACCAAGGATAGATAGCCTGTGGGACCTACTGGAGTTCTGGAGAAACGCTTTGACCTTTTGGTCACACAAACACACTTTCTAGACACTGCACACACACACACAAACAAGGAGGCTGAGACCCCTTTCTCTTCCCCTTTTGCTTTCGCACCACCCTGACATGGTTCTGGTGCTCACGGGGTGCATGTCCTGCGTTCTTTCTACTCTGCCCAAGGACCCCCATCAACACGAAGACATTTTCCCAAGGGAAGTCTCATAAAGAGGCCGTAAGATCTCCCCGCCAAACAAGCTCTGAGTGTTTTCCTTTCTTTAATAAAAAGGCAGCCGTTTAATAGCTCCTTTAAGTGTATTTTCCCTGTATTCTTAATTGTATTAAATACTCATATATTCCTTCCCTGAGTATTCATTTACAAAGAAGTTTTTGTAATAGTCACATTTAATTTATCAGGGCGCAATAATTTGTGTTTCCCAATCATCTTGCCGACTTTGGTTCATTATACTATTGTTTCACATGAGGAAGTTTGCAGAGTTGGGATTGATTGACTCTAATTAACTAAAACTGGTTCCAGGCTGTGCATCTATTGTCATGGTAGCTGGCCGCAAAGCCCTAAACTGTGCGGTTATGGTGATATAAGGCGATATTGATTTGAAAACTACAGATAATATGTAACCTTGGGCCTATCACTGTTTGGGAAACAAACTTAAAAAAAAAAGGATGGGAAAGGAGAGAGAGGTATTAAGATAATGTTGAAGGACACTGGGGAGTATAAATTGAAGTTACCAGTGGGTTCACGTCTTTTTTGCTTTTCCCATTCTGAGATAATCACAGATGTGTTGAACTACAAACAAATTCAAAGTTCAGCAGCCAGAAGACTAAGGATTTCATGGTTTTGAATCTGTAAAGATATAAAACACATTTGCTACAAAAAGGTCCAACATCTACCCCCAAATCATGGGTGAGACCCCCACTTTGGAAGAGAGAAATCTTTCTATATATAGAAAAGTAGCATTGTTTAATTTTTTCTCTGTTGTTGATTTTTTATAGTCAGTAATGATCTTCGCCTGAGAAATAAAATGGTTCCTGGACAGTAGGAAGAACTGGACAAATGATTGTATCTACAGCCTATCAGCATGAACAAATACCACTGCTGCTTTCAGGGCTGGACAGAAATCAAGTTGAAAAATTGTAGAGCAGAATGCCATAGTGAGATTCATCGATGAGTTTCCAGCTTTCTCATGCAAGATGCTGCAACTTCTGTTGCTTACCTTAAAGTGCCAGTTAGGAGATCCTTACATTTGATTGTGATTCCTCACTGTTTTCAGTTTCTTAGTCGTCATAATAAGAGCTCCAGGGCCCCTGTCTCCCATGACATCCTTTTAATCTTTCATTTTGCACCAAGTTCAACAGAACGGCCTTCATGTCCAGACAGGCAGATGTAGTGGAAGTTTAACTCATGTACTATAGGGCTTTGCTTGAGAAGTTTTCAATGAAGAAAACACTGGAAGCATTTCCAGTTTCCCTAGCAGCTTCCTTCATTTGCACTGTGCTGAAGTCTCTCTGGAAACTGAAGGACAGGCAACTTTTATGTTGGTGCCTTCTCTATTTGTTTGAGTTTCTTTTAATGTTTTGCAGCCATCGTGGCCATGTGAGAAAGGATCATCTTCCACATATCATAGTGAAAGGAGCCTGTACTAGGGTTTTCCAGAGAAACAGCAGTGTGTGTGTGTGTGTGTGTGTGTGTGTGTGTAAATAGAAATAAAGATAGAGAGATGGAGCAAGAGCAGGAGGGGCCTGGATAGATATTTTAAGGAATTGGCTCAGGCGATTATGGAGGCTGGCAAGTTCATAAAGGCAATGGCTTCTTAATGGGGTTAAGGGGCCAGAGGAGAGAGAGGTAGGGAAAGAGACAACTTTGTTTTTGAAAAGAGAAAAAGGAAGGCATATAGCTACTCATTCTTTGTAGGTTTTGAAGCATTTGAAATGATCACCACACAAAGATGGCGTATACAACACACAGCTGTCTTTCTTCCTCAGCAGCCAAGTAACAAGATGTCCTCGCACTATTGTCTTGTTAAGTGCAGGTAGGCATCATGGCCGTTCAGAAGGGGTGGGGTGCCAGGGACAAGTCAGTGAAATGAGGGCTGGTGAAGGCCCTGCTCGGACTCCTTCCTCTAACTCCCTGCAGTGGGTAAGCAGGTGGCTGCACACTTCTAGCCCAAGGAATTTCTGCCCCTCCTCCCTTTTAGAATTCAAAACAATAGGCCAAAGTTCTCTGCTACGTTTGTAACTTCCCACCCTGCTAATACCTGTTACAATAGACTCAGTACTTACTAAACAGAAAGCAGGTTGAACATCTCTTGCTGGTAAAATATTTGCTGACACATTTTCAATAATAAACCAACAAGCATTCTTTAAGCCCCTAATGAATTCCCAGCACTGAGGAGAAAGCAAAGGAAGAACAGAACAGAGTCCCTGCCTGTAAGAGTTTACAATTTTGGGGGAAAACAAGTCTAATATAAAGCAAGGAAATAGAATACACAGGGGTGGGCAAAGGAGGTTTAGGGTTTTGAGTATGCAAAACCCAGTTTATTCTTGTATTATTATTTATTAATTGTATTATTTATACAAAAAAAATTATAGACCTGGTTTTTTCCCACCCCTGTATATCAAATAGTTAGCAGGAATCTTCAGACAAGAAACTCTATCCTAGTCCACAGCTGGTGGTCAAAACTATGAGACAGAATGGCCACCTTTCTACACTGCTGCATCTGAACATATGTTCCAAAAATATAGGGATACTGTTTAGATGGATGTGTCAAGAACTAGCTTATTCTTATTCAAATTACTCCATTGTCTCTCAATGATGGTATGTTTTCCTACTATCCTTTTTGCAATTTATTCAGTTTAGTAGGCAAATTTTCAGAACCGTACAGAAGCATCCTAAGGATGGAGTTTTGACAGAGGAAGTGATTTGGAGCTCTTACCGGTAGGAGGGAAGGCATCTCTACCCTTTCAAACTCTCAGTTTACCTTCTTAGGAAGCATCTCGTTTGTTCCTGAAGGTTGTAAGCATCATCAGCAGATAAATCTCTCAGTTTTATCAGTATTCTTCCCTAGCTTTTACCTACAGAAGAAAAATAGACAATGTTTGGAAACATATTGAGTAAACTCTGCCTTTCTAGTAATTTCTGGGTCACATGAAATGGCAAATGGATATCAGTGGCCTGTATTTGTCTGCTCCCCACTCAGGACAGGAAGAAACAGTGGCAGAAACAGTGTCAGGAAGACTGGCCCTGAGTTGAAGGGCAAGAACGTTTACTGTGGAGCTTGAGACCTCACAGTGGGTAGGGGTAAAGAGGACGACACCAAGAGCATGGCTCAAATACTCCAAGGTTGAATTTGGGAAAAAGCGCTAGCTGTGCAATCTGAACGAAATCAGCATGGGAGAATGACAGCATGTGGAGTGCTTCAGCAGGACGGGATCAGGTGTGAGGGAGGGCCAATGAGAGTAGCTCAGAGCTAAGATTTTGAGTGGGGACTGTATACTGGAGCATCCTTTCCACCGGGTCTGAAGTTTATATTAATGGCACAGGCAAAGCAGTTTAATATATTTCATCAGGCACAGGAGCAAGGTGGAATGCAGGGCCAAACTCCATTTTGGTGACAGATATATGACAAGAAAGTCTCTTTTAGTTGAGTTTGTTTGTCTGAAAGACAAGACATATTTGAGATGACACAAGATAGATCTGTTGATTGCCACTGAAATCAGACAATGTTGGAGAGGCAGTAACCTTAAAGCTTTGCTAATCAAAGTGTGTGGCCTACAGACCATCAGCATCCAAATCACTTGGGAGTTTGTTGGAAATGAAAAATCTTGGGCTCCAGTCAAGACCTACTACATTAGGATCTGCGGTTTAACAGGATTTCTAGGCAATTCACGTGTGCATTAAATTAAGGAACACAGACATTCTCCCTTCTATAATAGTACTCACAGATAGTCATCCAGTGTCTGGTTACAAACCCACCTGTGATATGAAGCTCTCGATTTAAAAAATCATTGTGTTGCTAATAAATTCTCCTTTAACTTTCAGAGATAGTACAATACGAGAACAATTATACTTGGTCATAAATGTTGTATGAATGAATACATATTTCACCTTGCATTGAAAAATATGTTCATAAACTTATGGACTAGCTGGAGGATAAATCAATCTGATTTCCATAGCCAGCCCTAAAATGAAATAAAAGAAACTTTGTGTTTTATATAGACCTCTGTTTTCCAGGCCAATATGTCCAGTTCCTTGAACTATTTCTCTCATGTCAGCATGTGTTAGCTCCTCACCATCCTTGCCGCTACCCTTTCCTGGCCACGTGTTGCATTTCAAGTGTCCCTCACAGTGTGTGTGATCTAAAAATAACCTGTCCCCAGAGGTGCTCGGGGCAGCACACAGTACAAAGGACACAAGTTGATGACATCTCTCTGCTTCTGCTCTGGGCTTTTCTAATGTAGCAAATTGGCTGTCACATCACTAAAAATAGGAACTTTGAACTCTTGGGCTCCCCGTTTTTTTGTCTGAGGTTATTTTGCTTACCACAAACGAAGGCCACAGAAGCTAAATATATGTCTACTTGAATGATGACTTTATAGCAATAAAATGAGCCCACAGGGGCTAATGACTCTGTAATCAGCTTTTTTCAACCACTTTTTATATTGGGCATAATTTTCTCTCTCTCTGAGAAATTCTACATCATTTATCACTAGACTAACATGAGCAAAGGGGAAAGGCATGAGCTGAGAGATTAGAGGCCACTGCCTGTCTGCGGTTGAATCATAGTAGTGACTTTGCCTGGCGGAGACTACGCAATTTTGGAGACTAGTACAGTAGAGGTTCATGTTATTCTTTTTAGTTCAGAATTCTTATTTTGGCATTGGTTTAAGAAGTTAGGTTTTAAGGGAGTTAATTTTGTTTCTAGTTTTAAAATGATTGGTCAATAGTATACCAACTCGGAGCCATGTTTTAAGTTCCTTTTATTGTTCTCTACCACCTTCTGGTTGTCATTAAGGGAAGGGTATTAGATCCCTTTTGTTGACCAGCTTGAAAATTGGTCTCTGATAAATTTGAAGTCAGATATTTTTTTGGAGGGTTATTATTAACATTTTAGTGTACCAGTGCTCCAGACAACACCATTTGAAAACCACTTCCTTTCCTGCCTTTTATAGTAATTTGACCCCCTTCCTATGGCTTGCAGCTAAGTCTGTTCCATAGGCAACTATTCCTTTTCCAGAGTTCAGTGCTTTGGGGCCTGGTTCACAGCCTGTTTAGATTTAATATCCTCTTCTTATTCCCCCAGATCCACTCTCCACTCTTCCCTTTCCTGCTTCCTGCCTTGGAAGGCTGATCTGCACACAGTAGGTCAGTGGACCTCCATCCTCCATGCCCTCTCCCTCCGCTTACCCTTTAGGTAAGAGGTGGCAGCAGCTTCACTTCTGTTAGCCCAGGGTTTCTGCACCATCTCTTATGGTCTCTCTGCAGTTTAGACATGTCTTTGTAATCAGTGCTATGCATATAAACCCTCCTTGGATTATCCTCATTTGATGGTACCATGTGTTTCTTCATCCCTTTATCCTGGATGATTTCAGCACCTATTCATTCATTTTCTAATGTATTTATTTTTGTAAATATACTTAATCACTTATTTATTTATGTAACAGACACTTACATATTTTCTACTATTTACCAGTAATTCTGATAAATATATTTAGAGCTCATTCTCTACCATAAAATTCAAGTTTTAGATAAAGATTATTTATGAATTCCTTATTTTCATTGCATCATGTCTTGTTGGGATAGAGATTTGTAGTTGGGAGGAGGCACCACCAGTCTACTTGAGATATGTTTGCTGCTCTGAGTGAGAACCTCCTTTCATATCAAGCCAGTCTGTTTTAAATTCACTTAAGCCAAAGAAAAACAACTACTATCATTTGAAATTAAAAGACTAATACAACAGGAGACGCAATTTGTACTGTTGGTGCCAATAACTATAGTTATCCCATTACCACTAGACTCAATTTTCTTTTTCTTTGATTCCTGGATCTGGTGTTTGGCTAGTAACCTGACTTCTAAGGCTACTTATAAAGGAAACCTTGGAGTACATCCCAACAAAAGACTTTGTTTATATATGTTTGGTGTAGTCACTGGCAAAATGACAAGAGGTTTTACTCCTCTGATTTGCCCTGCATCTGTGGTTTAAGAAGAGGAATCCTTGTTTATTTGGGTAAGGACAGAGTAAAGCTTACTCTCAGGGGTAAAAGAGCTTTTTTTAAGGCTTTTGCGTTTTAAGGCTTCCTTGGCTTTGATTTTGACACAATAACATGGCTTTATGGCAGGGATGGTGAAGAAATGTTCAGTTTGTATTGAAGCCATCTTTGGCTACACTAATAAAAGTTAAGGACAAGACAGAAGGCTGTGCAAGTCCTGCTGTTCAACAGAGTGGTAAGAAAATATTGTTAGGCTGTGTTCTTTCCAGAGTCCAATTTCAAGGAAGACAGTAAAAGTTGATCACTTTTCCAGAGGAAGAGCATGAAGTGTAGGTGTTGGAAAGCAGATCTTACAGGAAACATGTGAAAGAAAAAAGATTGCAAAAAACCAAAACAAATCTGTTTTGAAATATGGAGAATTTATTTTTTAGCTCTTAAAATCAGAACACTCTGTGTTTGTCCACATTATCCACATCAAGTAATGTCTTCCTCTGAAATGAAGACATTACTTCCCACCTCATGTCATGAGGCCAGAATTAGGCTGGTACCTATCCTTAGAAAGACATTGCAAGGAAAGAAAACCACAGACTAACATTCTTTATGAGCCTAGACACCAAACTTCTAAGTAACATTTTGAACAAATCATGTATATATAAAGGATGATACACCATAACCAAGCAGGGTTGATCTCAGGAATGCAAAGTTGGTTTAACATTTGAACATCCACCCTGAAAAATGCGTATAATCAATTGTCTCAGTAGAAAAAGCATTTGATAAAAATCCAACAATCATTACTGATTAAAAGAAACAAAGAAATTCTTAGGAAACTATATTAGAAAGGAACTTATTGAGTCCGATAAAAGTGTGTATGGAAAAACCATAGCTAACATCATACTTAGTGATCAAAGACTAAATGCTTTGCTCCTAAAGCTTTTAGGAACAAGACAACATTTGGGTGATGGGTATGTTCATCATGTTAACTGTGGTCCCGGTGTCTTATGTATACACATAAGGCAAAAAAAGCAATTGTATAATTTAAATATGTGCTTTTTAGGTTAATTCTATGTCATTAAGGTGGGATGTAGGGGAGGGAAGGAGGGAGAGAAAGACTATGCCCTAGATTAGTTACATGATCCAGTGAGAGGCTGACTGAGGTTCTGACACTGAAACACAATTTCTCTTCATACTTGTAAAATTGTCCTGAGCTGTGAGCGGCTTCCATACTCCCCCCCACCCCTCATCCTTTCCCTTTTCTCCTTTTCTCCTTTCTTCCTCCCTTCTTTCCTTCCTTCCACTGTGAGATTAAATGTTTTATTTTATCTTAAGACTTTAAATTCTGAAAACAATTCTCTAAGTCTCTTAGGATTGCAGGTGATACATTAGCACCTGGAATAGCAGGAGAAAAGGAAACAAAATAGCCCAACTGTTCTGCCTTAGAAATGAACAAACACTTAGGAGTGCAGAGAACAGAGACCAGACAAGAGGGAACTAGTGACAGGGAAATGTGGCACCGTCATTAAAGGACTCTTCAGCTCACAGATGTCTAATATTCAACTTTAATTGTTTGTATTGGTCTTGCTGTGATATAAGCCTCTCTGTGGAAAGGTGAGTTGGGTCAACCTTGGGGCAGAGGTCAAGGAGCAGCTGCTCCATGCTGGGCACGGAAGTGGTTCAAGCATTTTTAAGAATTGTGGCTGGAGGCCTTTCTGGCAATTTTGGGAAAAGCATTGGGTTTTCCATGGGATATTAAATTAGCACTCAGGCGATATGTGGATGGTACCTTTTTCTTTATTTTTTTTTTATCACTATGTTTCAGTAAGTATACTGAGGAATGGGACTCATGGGAAAATGAGAAAAGTCCACAATATGGTGTGAAAAGTATGATGGCAGTGGTAATGCCTGAGGATAGAGGGTTGCTTGCTCCAGAATTTCCACATAGCAGTGACCCAGTGGTAGCCAGGTGGCTGCAAGGGGTGTGGCCTTGAAGGTCTAGCTATCTATCTATCATCTGTCATGGGTAGCACCTTACATAAAAGTTACATAAATGTAATAAAAATAAAATTAAAAACAGTAAAATAAAATACACATTATCCACATCAAGTAATGTCAGACAGTACAGCCCAGGCTGCCCACGCACACCTGGCACCTCAGTGCCTGACGTGGGAGAGATACTTTCTAGGATGAGTCTCTGAATTTCCTGTGCAGTAGGTGATGTTGGAGGATGTGCGGGAGCTCACGAGGCAGACAGCTTTGGGTAGCGGGTTTTCTATGGAGTCTAGAGCAAAGGTGAACATCTGTCAGTGAGAGAGTTCCCATTTGAGAGTTTCTGCTTGGAAACCAGTATTCATGGACATGATGACAAGAACCGGGTGATTAGTTGTCATTTCTCCCTAGCTATGGTGGAACAGGGGAGAGCATAACATCTTTGAACAATGATGCAAATTTCACCTTTTCCCCATCTATGTGGCCTTGGGCCTTCAAAATCCCAGAGAGGGCTATTATTCAAAATTTTTTTTAAAAAGAAAAATATATGGATTCATGCAGCTCTGCCCTAGGCATTTGGCAGGATGCACCAAAGATTTCAGACACATCTAAGAAGTCCATAAATTGGAAAAGACCAAGCTAACATACTTGAAGCAACTAGACAACAGTATCATGTGATAAGTCACTGACACGTGCTGCTTAGGCAGGAGATGTCCCAGGATCCCGATGTAATTAGTATTCTGTGGTCTTTCTTTGGTGCACACGCAGAATGGTACAAGCAATTCAGTGCAATGTGCAAAGTACTAAGTGGTCCCCTAGTGGCCAGAAAGAGTTAAGACTTCATATACCCTGAGTGAAACAAGGAAGAACATTCCTTACTCTCACTTTGTCTCCCAGGGTGTCTTTATCTGAGCTGACAAGAGTTTCTGGTTCTAAATCAAGTCATTCTTCAGTTATTACTGTTATTAATTATACTGACTTACCCTGCTCCCCAGTGCAGTCCTAAACTTCCATTTCTCATGGCTTACTGATTTAAACAGATCATGCACTTATTTGATGGGCTTCCTATATTAAAAATGAACTTTTTGAAGAAAGTCACTGGGCTAATGTTATCTACAGAGATCATGCATCCTAGTTTTCCCAGGGCAGTTCTGGTTTATACTTGTTTTCCCAGTGCAATTATTAGTATCACCTTTTTTTATGATCATACTTGTCCATCATGACAATGAACAATGTGGTCACCCTGTTTCTAGCTCTTGCTCCTTCCCACTCTTTTTGCCCTGTCCGACACTGCAGAAGTGTTGAGATAACTCAGCCCACATGAGGCCCATCTGGATGTGATTTCAGTCACCCTGGCAGTTTCCAGGGTTTATTTGGCTGGTCTTGTTGGCTAGGAAGCCATTCTCTTTTCTCTTCAGTACTTCCCCAGGTGCTCAGTCAGCAAAGAGGAGCACTGTTGATTGTTGGTGATTGTGTGCTACCGAGTACCCTTGTTTGGGTTCCCTCACAGCTTTCTTAAAGTCACCTCTAAGCCAGGCTGAATGCTTTGACATGTTGGTTGGGCACAATGTGCGGAGCTTGGGTGAGTAAGTCCAGCAACCATGCCACCTGTGAAATACACTACTATGAAAGCTACAATGGTAAAATGAATGTGTTAGCAGTGAGAGAACATGATCTAGACACCAAAACTGAACCAGAACAAAAGGAAATTGTGAACACTGTCAAGATACAGCATAAGCCTCTCCACAATGCCCAAATGCCACCTTTTATCATGGTCAGAACAATATAGACACCTGTAAAACTTAGCCAAGTGAGACTTTCAAGCTCAAAATTATGCTTGATATGTCAGAACTAAATTGGTACATTTATAGACTAGGTGTGTGAGTGCAACATAGTAGAATTGTTTTGGAATCCAGCAATAGACTTGTGAATGCATTGTTAAAATGAAATACACTTGTTTTGCTCAGAACAGATTTCTTAGGAAGCATGCCTATCTCCTTACATAATTTGTTTCAAATAATTTAATAAATTCAGCCACTAAAGTAAGATCTGAATAGGTGATTCAATTCAAAATGCCGAAATAAAATTATTGCAAATAAAGAGACATACAATTACACTCATATTCAGAAAGTGTTTTGTGATTTTGATGAAGACTCAGAAACAAAATATTACTCTTAATGGCTTAAACAGTGCATTTCTTTTATTTCTTCTCATTATCTCTGACCTGTTTCCCCTTCTTGCATGCTGCTACTCACATCTTTGCCATACATATTTGAATGAGATTATGAACTTATGATTTTAGGAGATAAACATACATATTAGAAATAATATTACACTGTTTATTTACACATTGTAATCTTATGCTTATGAACAATAAACCTTAAAAATAAAGATCTGCCAAATAGGTACTATAATATACAATAAAATGCATTAAAATGTATAAATAGAATAATAAGATTTGGGGAATTTAGATACCAAGCAGTTACTTATAAAATACCAATGAAATAACTCTGGGTTAATTGGCATAATACTGAATACAACAAACACCATATATAGTAAATGGACAGGGAAGACTTGCACAGGCTCTGATGGGAGCCACTCTGCACTGGTTCTGATCATAGATTGGTGCAAGTCAAAGGCCTTCACTTAATTCTTTAAGGCCTTTAATTCTGCTAAAGGATTTCCAGGAGAAATTCAGAGGCTATTATTTTATTATTGTAAGATTTTGACCTGGAATGGGTGTCATTCTTTTATGCAATGAATAGTTAAGCTTTTCCTCCTTACCAGGGATAATGTTTGCCTAATACTGGGATCAGAGTTGAACATGAAACTTAATTAGCTGAGTGTTCACTGAAATGAAATGTGGTGCATTCCCCTAAATAGTCATGTGTAGGTTTGCAAACTTAGAATAATCGAGCCAGTACAGTGACTGTCTGTGTTGGCTGTGAGAGAGCTCAGAGTTTAACTTTAGTGATTACTTGCAGATACATAAAATGTCATGATGCACTTTGTACTGACTTGACCCTTGGTCCATTTGTTTTCTTCTGTCTAATGTTTAACCTATTTTAACTTATGTTAATTTATGTAATTTATGTTTTCTGTGGCATATTAATCTTTGTAACTCATGCATAGAGACATAATCATATTTAAGGGTTCCCCAACATACATATGTTCTATAAATGCTGCCTCAAATCACTGACATTAGTTATCTCAAGTTTAATCCCTAGAGTGGACGTGAAACACTAAGGATTATCTAATAGTGTAAACTAGGCTCAATGATTTCTACAGCGTGATAAGTTTTCCCTCACATTTACGAGTTGTCTTCCTGCCAAAGTGTCGGAATGTTTTTACATAATCCACACTACCACTGTAGTATAAAGTAGAGCAATAAGAAAGACCCCCTTTTAAAGGCATTGTCTGACACAGATCTGTGCAGAAGCAAATTAAGGTGATTTCTGCTGTGCAAATACAGTTGAAAGACAGTCTGCCTGTTGTAGGCAGTTCCTAAGGCACTAAGTCCTCAGCAATGAGTTTCAAAAATTATGGAAGGATCTATTCTGATTCTGTTGTGAATGGCTAAGAATCCAGAAGCTCAAAAAGAAGAGGCTCCAGGCACATGTGAGCTGAGATGCTGTCCAATACTTCCCTTGGCGTGGGAGAATTAGAGCTCAAATCCACTGTCGTCATCTCTCATTTGTTTCATGATGTCAGTCAGTCATTCCTAACTAACCCTTTCTCTTGTAATTATTAAATCACGAGCCCCAGCAAGCACTTGCTGTCAAGACTCTCCAGTTCAGAGCAAGGAGGCAACTTCCTTTGAGAATTATTTTTTCTACTAGCTACGTTTAAAGTTGCTTTTCAGCTTCCTCTGTAGTTTTATTTGTGACAGCTCTGAGAATGTAAAGTGATTCTGCTCTGGTGAATCCTGCACCAGCTCTCTTCCTCTTTTTTTCTCCTTTCTTTTCTCTTATCTCCTGTTCTTCCATTGAGGTGATACTGATTTACATCTCTCAAGTTTCCTCCTATAATCAGAAGTTTGTGGTGTGACTGACCTCTTAGGTCAGGTAGCATTAGCACTGTTAGAAAGCTGTGTCTGTGGCCTAGGGTTTTAGTATGTGGTGTGTAATGTGCTGCACAGAACAATCAATTACATAAATAACTCCGTAGGTAGGGCACAGAATCTTCCCTTAGGGTTTCACTGAAGAAGAAGCCAAATCAGAAAGACTAATGCTAGTCTCAAATTCTTACAAGGATAAAGAGGCTGGGTAAAGGCCAAAACTGCCTTCCATTTGATGATCTAATTTCACATTGAAGAACAATTTGCTTGAATACTAGAGGGAAGAACCCCTCTGCCCCATTTAAGTTTAATCTTTAATTCATAGGAAAAGTCTCCATTTGATATGCTCTAAGAAAACAATCCGCATGGCTTCAGTGTGATCTGTCCTTGTTTACCAGCATCAAGAGGCTGCTGGGTCACAAACCTGCTGCCCCCTGGGCATGGGAATCACTTCACACCCGACGGCTCTTACCCAAATTTCTGCTTCTCACTCTTGTTCTGTCACGAGAGATATTGCCGAAATGACTTCACTGAGTTGAAAGACAAATGTGGAGCTGGGCTACTGATTTTCTACCATCTATTTTCCTTAGTACCTGATGGGAAATCCCAAGATAACCAATATATTAAAGTCTTAAATTTTTTTCATGTTGGAAAACATTGAAATGTCACTTTATGATAATTCTGCATTTTATGTCTTTTTAATGACAAAGTCATCTAGTATGTATTTTCCCTTGGAAATACTCTAGACATATAGATTTTCATTTTAGCATGCAGAGTTACAAAAAATTTTAAATGTTTATAAAAAGAAATCATTCAAGAACTAAAAGAGAATTTGATAAAATACATTTTCTGCAAAAGCCATCTTATGAGAGATACAATACTGTAATGATTGAGTTTTTAAAGTCATTAATGGGGAGAGATTTTTGTCCAGATAATTTTGAGATGGCAACAATGTTTTAGATTCTTTGAATATAATTTAAAAATGAAACAGGAAACCAAGGAGACAGCTTCTATAAAGTAGACATTTTTAGGGGAAAATAAAACATCCCTTTCCATGTCCTGAGAACTAAGAGATCACTGGTTCTTAATAAGAATGTTCAATTACCTTTTAGACAGTGTTAATTCCATTTAAATATTTGGGCATTTTATTTAACACTGTGCTGTCCTTCGAAGTTGGTATATCACTAGGCTACATTATAAGACCTTCAAGTACTGTGTTTGTAATGAGAAGTTTATGCAGACTAACTTCTCAC